>NC_084799.1:112526560-113875060 GCF_963169125.1 Humulus lupulus
CAACATTCATCGTAAGTTTCTCAGCTTTTTTAACTTTTGAATTATTTATCTTAACCAGGTTAATAATTTTTCTGATTGAGTTGTTACCTTGTGCAACTATATATAAGAGAATGAAGCAGTTTAAGACCCTTGGAGGTCAATACCAGACTCTAGCTAATGCTCCTTCTAAGGAGAAAGAGTTTAGGATGGTGGAGAATGACGCCACCATGATGGCTTATGTAGCCCACCAAAATTTTATTTATTTATTTTATTTAAATTTTCTACTTTATTTTATTTAATGGTTAAGTATTGTGAAGTATTTTATTAATTTATTTAAATTAATTGTTAGAATTGTTTGGTAGAATTTTGTGAATTTAATTGTTAATTGTTATTTATTTATTTATTTAAAAAATGTGAATAATTGAGTTTTAGTTGACTAGACTAATGTGCATGGTAGGTAGTGATGCACCCTAGTTATTGAGTGTGTGCATGTACATGGTTGTATGGTGCACTTGTATAGATTTCCTACACATTTTTTTTTCTTTTATTAGATTTATTTTATTTAATTAAGAGAAAAAAAATAAATAAAGGAAGAGGAAATGAGGAGTGTGGTGTGTGGAGTGTGAACACAAACTAGGAGGGTTTCCTTTTTTTTTTTTTTTGAAATCCCACATTAATATGAAATTGGATGGGAAAAAGGAAGGTCCACCACCCTTTATTAGAAATATAGAAAATCAAGGGATTAAATAAAAGGGGAAGAAATATAAAAATATAGAAATTAGTTTCCTTTTCTTGTTGGGAACTAGGGTATTCAACCATGAGGGAATAAAAGGGGAAGGAAACTCTTTTGTTGACCTCATTTGCTTGAAGAGCCAGCCGACCATAGAAGGAGAGAAAGAGAGAGAGTGCATGTGAGCTAGAGAGAGAAAGGAGGAAGGAAAGAAGGAGAAGAAGGAAAGGGTTTCTAAACCCCTAGGTATGTACTCATCTTTTGGTGTTTTAAATCCTTGGTTAAGAGTCTTCTTCTTCTTTAATCTAATAATATTTTATGGTTTTCTTTGTTTGGTTGTATGGTGTACGCAAATCCCTAGGATTTGAGCAAGGTGGTGACTCTAATTTGGGTTCTTGATTACTATCAAGAGAGGTATTGGATTCCTCCCTCAATCTATGGTTGTTGTTGTTTTATATATTTTTTTATTTTGGAGAGATTATGGTTTGAATGTAGATTGATGTTTTGGGTAAGGATATTTTGTTTGTGTTGTTTCGATATTGATGGATGTTTTCGAAAATCATGTTTTGAAAGAAAGCTAATGTTTTGATTAGTTTGGCCTTGGTGTATGTTTTGCACTATTGTTATGATGGCTACATGAGAAACATGTTCAATGGTTATATATTTTTGGATTCAAGAGTACAAATCTCATATAGGTCTCGACCAAGGCATATGGAGATAATACATGCGAGGTTTAGCTTATGTTTCTATGATTTTGGTCATGTTATTTGGGAAATAGGAACATGCTAGGTTTCATGTGAAGACATATACGGATATTGGTATTTTATGTTATTGATGCATGTTTGTCATTCTTAATTTATTTGATGTCGTGTATATATTCATTAGAAGCATGATAGGGTGTTTGTAAGATTTTAAATGGGTATATGTTACTTGTGTTTTCTTTTGGATTACTTGAATGATAGAAGCATGCTAGGGTTTGTGTTTAGTTATGTTAATTAAACATGCATGATTAATGTGTGAATTTTGTAAGGCATGCATGATGAAATTGATGAATTTCATGATTTGAAGTACTTGCTGATTTTGTGTATAAATGGTGTCAAATATGATGAGAATAATATTTTTGAATGCTTAAATAATTTTTGCAAGTGCTATGATGTTATAAGAAATTAAATAGAAATTTTAATATACATTAAAATGATATTTTCACTCAAGTAAATACCTACAATTTTTTATTCTTTTTTATTTTTAGAGAAAATATGTGTTTTTAAAAATAAAAATGGTAATAAAAGTATGTACTACATCATTATTTTAAAATGATAGAAATATGTGCGTAGGAATTATCGTTTTTAACGCCACTTTTTAACAACGTTCCCATGTATGCATGTCGCATGCAATTTCACTTTTTCATTAAAAAATGAGTCTAATATTCAACTATATGATTTTTATTTAAAAACCATGCATGTAACATAGGTATAATTTTCATTATTCTTTTGGCGATTTTATGTGTAATTATGCCTATTTGGACATTATGAGTAGTTTTCACCTTATGTGCATGACCCATGCAAACATGTGATATATGAGTTGGGCACAAGAAATTCTTATGTGATGCTAAAGGATGTTATATGATTATGATATAGGCTTGAAGTTTGTCAGTTTTGCTTTGCTTGGACTTGAGGTAAGGAAGTTAGTTAGAATTCTATTTGTTTATGCTGTGAATGGTAAGGTTGGCTTGTGTGAATAAGAATGTTATGAATCATGATACTTTTGTGATATGAATTATGAAATGCTATTTTGTGTTGATATGGCTGGATTTTGTGTCATTTGATTGATGTATGTTATGTAATGGATGTTAGCGTGATGAATGCGACACAACAAAAAATGGGTTACTAAGGATGAGAAGACGTAACCCGAGTTACTAAGGATAAAAAGACGTAACTCACAGAGCGGATGCGCCGAGGTTATTCAAGGACCAGATATCCTGTTTACCTCATCATGTGACATGGACAAGTTAGCAGGCCATGTTCACAAAGATATGATGTTATATTTATGATGATTATGTATATGATGTTTATGTTATGATGTTATGTTTATGATGACTATGTATATGATGTTTATGTTATGTTCATTATGTTTATGTTTATGATGATGATGGTTACGATAACGATGCTTATGATGTATGAGGATGAATATGTTTTGTCGTATTTTACTTGAACTACAAGAAACCTTACTTTTGTCGGCGCAAATTTGCATCGGCAAAAGTAAGGAATTGCACCGACAAAAGCCCTATGGGTTTTACCGACGCAATTTTGCGTCGGCAAAGGTCCACGACATACTCTCGTCGATAATGATACTTTTGCCGACGCAAAACGTAATGTGCCGGGAAAAAAATTTGTCACGTTGTTGTGGAAAACACTTTTAGTGGTGCAAAAATGCGCCGGCAAAAGATGACTCTTTCAGTGGCGCAAAATTGCACCGGTAAAAGATGTGTCTTTTAGTGGCACGTTTTTGCGCCGGGAAAGGTGGATATATGTAGTGAAGGTTGAGACTTTTGCCGACGTAATTTTGCGCCAATAAAAGTATTTTTTAAATAAATTTTTTGATTATATTATTAATTTTATTTTCAATATATTAATATTAATTAATATATTTCGATTTTAATATATTAATAATTATTTAATTTTTTAGTAATATTATTTAATTAGAAATAAAATTAAAATTACAATTTTATAAATAAATAAATAAAAATTATAACTATTAATATTTATTATCTCCACCAAACATGAAAATATAAAATTAGTTTAGTAAATTAAATCTCTAATAAATTAAACTTTAAATAAATAAATAAAAATGTTATACAAATGTGTACTGCCCTTGTCATCATCCCCGCCACCGTGAGCATCATCATCCTCGTCCGGATCCTGTTCTGGTAAGTCAACAGTAAAACCAGGAGGCAATACACCAACCTGCTTCAAAAAAGCACTGAGCAGGACATCTTGACGCCATTGACGACTCTCAAGTTTAGTCGTATACTTCTTTAGGTTCTGATTTTCGAGCATAATGTCCTGAGTTTGCTGCAAAATGGTGTCCACTTCAGGTGGCAATTGCCCAGACATTTGAGAAGTTGACGAAGATGCTGCCCTCTTTGCGCCAATTGCCTTCAACCTAGGAAACCCCCCAAACCCTTTCTTATAACGCGAGCGGGGTCCAAGGACATCCATGACAATATCCATATCAGGCGGGAACTGAACGTCGACATTATCGCTGACACAAGAAGCAGTAGATGATACAGGGGCCGTACTATGCGATGCTCGACGCTCGGTCATCTCAGTCTGCACAATAAAAAGCACGTATCTCGAATTCCAATATAACATTATTTGAAAACCTAACTTATAAATTTTTAATATAACAACATATAAAATATAATTTTATTATCTATCTGCCAACATCCTATCATTAATGACTACAGACCAGTGATTGAAAAGAATGTAATTAATTTTGTTCCTGTATAAGGGAGCAAGTGGGCTAAAGTTAATTTGGTCATGAAAATCCATATCTGAATCAAAACACATGAAGATATTGTTGATATATACAATAAGAGCAGTTAATTCCATTAATGGGGAATTTACGTCTCTAAACATATACATCAACTATATTTGCATGTGTTGTGATTTAGATATGGATTTTCATGAACAAACTAACTTAGCCCACAAGCTCCCTTATACGGGGACAACATTAGTTACATTCTTTTTTCTTTTATCTTAGTCCACAATCATTAATCATAAAAATATTGACACATAGATTATAAGGATTTAATTGTTAAAATTTTAATTAATAATTAATAAATAATTACTAATTGACATCAACCAATTAATAATTAACATTTATTAATTATTTACTAAACTTTTTTAAAGTTAAATGATCATAAATTAGTTAAGGTTATGCAATTTACATGTTTTGTCGCTGCTACATCACTAATCCACTTATCCTTCTTCTTGTGGAGGTGCTCGAATGTGTCGATCATGCTCGGAAGCTCGCCAGTAGACGGGTCCATCTAAAAAAGCAAATTATTTAAACATTGTGACCTTTATAATATTTTCGTAAATGTAAGGATATAGGTTATTATAATTTACGTGATCATAAACATGGGCAACGATGGATTTGGAATCGTGTCCTCCTGGTATGGTCATTTTTGCTCGAGCTTCTTTATTTTTCTTTGATATATGCTTCAAACAGAAAATAGTACTCATTAATCTAGATTGTAATTTTATAATTAAACATTAATGTAAAATCTATGGCATACCTGCTGAGAATCAGAAGCCCAAAAATCGCATAGAATTTTCCAATCAGAAGAAGTAATCGACCCAAAAGGTTTTGACTTCACTCTTTCGTTGTCCACCTCTCCTGCAACCTCTACCCAGTGTTTCTTCATCGTGTGGCGCCAATCAGTCAGATGCTTTTGCATTTGTCTTACCATGGCATTGTTGATTACTGGATTTTCTTGTGGATAAATGAATTTGTGCTAAAGTCACAATTAAATTTGGAATTTGTTAAAATATTATGAAGATAGACAAAATCTTTAATAGTGAGTTATTAAAGGTTTAAAAAATGCTTACAGATAGCCTCTGTCGAATAACATGGATATCAGTTGGTTTTACATGTTCCCAAGCTAGTGTAGTTGGGGGTACGGTGTTATGCAAATAAAGAGCCATGAAATTGTTGAACCACTTACCGTACGTTTGAATAGCTTTCCCAGTTTGTGCATCAAACTCTACTTTCAGATGGCTAACTTTTTTGGCGGCCAGCTCCTTCTCAATATTGGCACCGTAATAAGCTCCCCTGTCCCTCTTGGAGCCACCACCTGTGTCATTACTTGGTTCGGTCATTCTACATTAAAATATTCATTAATTAACTAATTCAAATTATGTATGTCTGTTGTTTTTTGTTATAAAATTAACATTTTGTTACTTATGGTCTTTCCCAACCTATCCTATTCAAACCTAGTGGATCCCTTGGAGATAGTAAGCAGTCATGTACTTTTCCACATTTTTTCAAGATGTTTCTCAAACATTTTGAAAAAATGAGAAATAGTACATGAATACATTGGCTATCCCCAAGGCATCCACTAGATGCATGTCTATTACTTTTTTTTTATATATATATATATAAAATTAACATTTTATTACTTATGATATTTCCAAACCTACTCTATTCCGACCTAGTGGATCCCTTGGAGATAGTAAGCAGTCATGTAGTTCTCCACATGTTTTCAAAATGTTTCTCAAACATCTTGAAAAAATGAGGGGCAGTACATGAATACATTGGCTATCCCCAAGGCATCTACTAGGTGCATGTCTATTGTTTTTTGTTATAAAATTAACATTTTATTACTTATGGTCTTTCCCAACCTACCCTATTCTGACCTTGTGGATCCCTTGGAGATAGTAAGCAGTCATGTACTAATTCTCATTTCTTCAAGATATTTCATCAAATATCTTGAAAAAATGAGAACCAGTACATGAATACATTGATTATCCCCAAGGCATCCAATGGGTGCATGTGTACCTATATCTGATACTATCATTAATTAATGATAATAAATAAAGTTTTCATTGAATTAAATAAAAGTTACATATATTTGTTTAAATTACATATCACTGTCCTCATCATCACTAACTACAACATCATTACGAACACCACTATCACTATCACTATCAACTAGAACATTGTCGTCATCCTCATCGTCTTCATACTTGCCCAAGGGTACTATGAGCTCGATTATTCCTATGGATGCCATCCCAATTCTTGAAAATCCATAGAAGGTCATAGAGGTTGCCTTGAGATTCGCTACAAATAGCTCTTTCTTTTCAAGGGTGGACTTGAATAGAACATTCACGGAACTCCCATTGTCAATCAGTATTCAGCGTACCCTCCGGCTAGCGACCTGAATGGTTATCACCAGCGGATCATTATGAGGGAATTGGACATGGCTTGTGTATTCTTCCATAAGAATGATTGGTTGTTTATCCAATCGATGTTGTTCAGATAACCTTTGCTCTGGGACACACTCGATGCCATCATGCATGTTTAGCTCCTAAATATACCTCTTATGGACCTTACTACTTGTCTCTGCCAAATGAGGTCTGCCTGCAATGGTGGATATGTTTCTTCCTTCAATAGAAAGAGGGATAATCTAATTTTCCTGAGCTGATTGTGCTGGATTGACCTGGTTGTCCGGAACCGGAAAAGGGTTTGCCACACCTGTTGATTAGGAGCTACCCTATTCCGAGTGTATTAGGCTAAAGGTCCATCCTGAATGAGAGTCTCGATCTTATCTTTCAATTGACATCAATCATTAGTGCTGTTGCCGATGTCATTATGATATCGACAGAACTTTGCTGGATCTCTCTTCGCCCTTTGATGCTTCATGAACTCGGGCTTTTTCCACGGAAAGCGAATAGAATTAGCTAAATAAATTCGCTCTCGCATATTTGTTAAATCAATGTAGGCAGTCTAGATGGAAATATATTTATCCTCGTACTTATTTTTCTTGGACTCATTCTAGTCGCCCTCACCATTTCCTTTTCGTTTATTACCCCCTGCCCTGTTATTCTAGGTAACGGGTTGAGCCGTAGCTCTAGCATCTGTCACCACTCAATCGAGCTTAATGAGGGTGTGGTTGGTTCCTTCGATAATAGATTACACATCTTTCAGGTTTATCCACTCTTAAGCTTGAGCCAAAAATTCAACTACAGTTTTCACACCTTTCCTCTGGAGCTCCTTCCATAAATTTCCTCCTATAGTGATTCCTTTTCTCATGGCCATGAGCTTGGCACTGTCATCAGTGTCTCCAACTTGGGCTGCTAAATTAGTAAACTTGTTGAGGTTGGACTTTAGAGACTCACCAGGTTATTTCTTAATGTTGGCTAGTGAGTCGGGCTCCACTCGAATCACTTTAACATCTCAGAACTATCTGTTGAACTCAGAGGACAACTTTTTCCAAGAGGTGATAATTGTTTCTTATACTTTTTGAACAACAGCTTGGTTGGTCCGGTTAAGGTAGCTGGGAATAGAACACATCGCAGGTCAAGGCTCACATTGTGGGCCATCATTAGAGTGTTGAAGGTCCCAATGTGGTTGAGCGAATTAGTGGTTCTGTTATATGTGGGTATAGTTGGAATCCTGAAATAAACCAGATACGGAGCTGCTGCATTATGAGGAGAAAAAGGCTCGAGCTCCTCATCTGAATCGCAATCATATTATTTTTTCCAGATAAGAGCCCCTCCATTTTCTCCTCAATTAGGGCCAACGTTCGAGGGTTGGATCCTTCATCTCTAGGTTTTTGGGAGCTAGTTACCAGCTCCCATCCTATTGTGCGTGTAGAGTGGGTTGTTATCCCCCCAAGCTTGAGCTGAGTTAGGTGGGACGTTCCCATTGTCATGTATGATAGACAGATCTCCCATATTCTGAGTATAGCTTAGATCTTCATAACAAGCTGACTGTCATCTCTGTGCATTTAGATGATCACGCAAGTCAGTCGGTGGATTGGAGTCCAAGCTTTGAGCTAAGCTCAACTAATTTCTCAGGTCGCTTTCATGTATATGGAAATTCGTGTTGTTGTTATTCTCGGACCTGCCCAATAGCCCCCACCCATGAAACTTATAGCTCGTGGTTGGGGTCGAGGAGTTGGATTATTGGTGCGAGATCGCGGGACATAAATGTCTTCTGAGGTGGCAAGATTTTTCTTGTTGTTTCCTCAAGATAGATCTTTTCTTTGTGGGCGTGGTGGTGTTGGATGACGAATGGGTGAAGGAGGATGCCTTATCGATGAGGAAATCTGTGTCCCATCTAGACGAATCAGATTGGCATGCATGTTATCTACTATAATTTCCCAACTTGGCAGCAACAAGGAGTTATTTCATGGTACCTGAGCGGCTAGCTGAGGCTGTGGTGGATTCCAAGGGATCTCCCTCCTTCTCGATGTGGTCTCATTTCACCCTGCATGGCCTGATTGGTTTTTGTGAGTATGAGTTTTTTGTCCGTTCCTACGATTATTAGTAGAAGGTTTGTTCCTGGAAGTCCGTTCTTAAGGCACCGAGCTTGGTGTTGCTATTCTGACTAAAAGGCTGATGTTATATGTCGATTATTCCTATGGGACATGTGGGACCCACTTTTCCTTCTTCCGATGTTAGCATCAGTTCCAGGAGGGGGTAATTGAGCTAAAATGTCCTCAGGGAAAGGAGGTTCCTTAGTTGGGCATTTTCTATCTCCAGAGTCGTCCTATTCCACATGTTGTTTTCCAGTGGGGATGGTCGTATGGTGACCTCCTTGATCATCAGGTTGTTCCGTTTCATTGTCACGCATAGAACGAGTGACCACCATGATGATTATTGGGTTGAAACTTGTGTGAGAATTTAAGCCTACTCTGCTCTCAATGAAAGCACCAATCTCTTGAAGCATTTTTTTCGTCAACTGGGGATTTTGAAATTCGAGACATAGAGATTCGGCTTTTTGTCAACTGTATGTGTTAGAAAATAACAAAAATCTAGAACACGAAGCACTCTCACGATTTTACATGGTTCAGTGGTTGAAATGCACCAAGTCCACGAGTCACTCTTATTGATATGATTATGAACTCTTGATGAAATTTCTTAGGACAATTTAATAAGGTTTTTGGAATACAGAATGCCCCTCCCTTTTACAATCTATTCCCTTTATATTAATAGCAAAAAATGGTGGACAGTATTGGGTAACCGTTCATTAATATGGTAAATGAAAATTTCGGGTAACCTCCCAGTTACATAAATACATAACTTCCTAATAATTGTATATTTTTTTATATTGGGTAATAAATACATAGTAAATTCTAGCCATTTATTAGGCATTTAAGGAATCTCTGAGTGTTTTGGGATCCTTCACTGTAAGTCAGTCAAGCTTGCGCAAGCTGAATACACTCCTCGAGCTGGATGTTGTAAGACTAGTGCTAACTGATGCGGGTTATGTCCATAGTTTCACGTAGGAAATCCGGACATTATGTATCTTGAACTAAGTTGTTGGTGTAAGAGTTGATCTAGAAACTCGGGTTGTCATAGACTGCCAAGTAGTCTAGAGCAACACACTCCAGAGTGAAGAAAATATTGTACATTATCCTCATGTGCTTATCTGCCAGTTGTACCTCGTGCTGAGCAATTCAGCATGTATTTTTGGGGTACAATAGTATCCTATATTTATAGTACACTTAAATAATTTTCATTCAACAATTTTCTAACTTAATTATACAAAAACCAATCAACTATCAAGAAATAAACAAAATTTACATACTACAATAATAAAAATTACATAGCAGAAGAAATAAAAATACATAGCACTTTGTTTCTACATATACAATCCCAGTTCATAAGTAATCAGTTATGTGATACATCAACTAGTTAACAAGTTATAAGTTGAGTATTCTTATATCAACTTTTCCAGCTTTGTCTTGTATTTCTCTTCATGTTTATCTTGAAGTGACTTGAGTGCAGCAGCTGCTTTCGCTCTTTCTCTATTTAGTTCCTAAGACACGACAAAAGTTGTAACTCTTTATAAAAAACACAATGATACAATTCACAACAACTAATCATGCTCAATATTTTAAAGCAAAGGTGCAACAAAAGAACCATTAGAACTAAAGCTTCTAAGGATTTGTCCAAAGTTTAAAGAAACTTATATCAAAACATACTTTTTAAATGCAAGTAGAACCATGTTTTCCACAAATGAACACAAATTATTTTCTTCTTAAAGTTAGCAAATAAAATAGAGAATCATTAAATAATTAGAAGAAAAAAAATATAATCATTAGAACTTACCATTGATTGAACTTCTCAATTGTCATGAGTTGTTGTTCCTCAAGCAAATGCTCTAAATTCATATGCGAAATGTACTGCAAAGTAGACTGCAATAATTAAAAAAAAAAAAAAAACTCTTTCGTCAATTAATTTCAATGAAAATCCAAATGCAGTGAGTGATAAAATTTCAAGAAACTAAGGATTATGAAACCCTAGAATAGAAAGAAAGAGAACCTTAATCAATCAATTTCAACCTCAAATATTTCTTCATCGTCATATCTTTATATATTATAAATGTGAGTTTAAGGAAATTGTAGGTTTTCATTAGATTTAAAACTTTTTTTATTGTTTTCCAACACCGTTAATTTTAAAGTCATCTAAATATGGTAAATAGATTAAAAAAATAATAAATTTATCCAAATAAGGTAAATAAATTGAAAATAAAAATAAAAAACAACAAATAAGTCACAATAATTTCTCATCACATATTTTAAAATTTCACATTAAAGTATTTAAATTAAATGTGTTTAAATTTCACATTAAAAACTATAACAAAAAAAATATATTTATGTGTTTAAATTTATTTGTTTCTTTCTTTTATTAATTAAATTTTTCGTCACTTAATATATTTTGTTTATCCAAATATATATATAATAGTTGCATAAGACATAAGACATAAATATACATATTTCTTATTTTGTCTTTTAGTTTTTAATGAGAAATTACTTATTTTAATTGTTCTTGCCATTAATTGAATAATATATATTTATATATAAAATTTAGTTTGCTATAATTTTTTTTAATTAAATAATTAAAATTTGATCAAATAAATTATTTAAATTCATACTTCTAATTTAGAATTTCTTAATATTTTATTATATAGAATATTTTTTCTACAAGAAAATTATAAAAAAAAGTATTTAAATTTTTAATTAAATTTACCATATATTACACCTAACTTTCGAGATCAAATAAATAGCCTCGAAATATAGGATCGTAATGTGTAAGCTTGAGAATAACAAGTCTTAGCAATACACTTATAAAATGACAAACGATTTCATATCTGCTATCAACATCTAAGCATAAGTTGGAGGCTCGAAGATACCAACTTTCTGTTGGGAGTGTGTCCTAAAAGCATGTAAAATGCATTTATTATTTCTGTGAATAAATAAATACAAAGGTTTATTATTATTGTTATATTTGGATTATTAAATTATTGTTTGAATAATTTTGAAAATATCAGAAAAATTCAATATTCATTATTGAGGATGTGATCTTGTATTAGTATGAGAGAATTAAGATCACATGAATGAATAAAAATTGTCACCAAAAAAAAATTAAAGTTAAGGAATTCTTTAATTGGGGTTGTAAGTACGGTTTGCTGAGTATCATGATGATACAAATAATCTAGATTCAGATTATTGATGTGGTAAGACATCTCGGTAAAAGTGTTTTATATAATATGATTATATATGACATGGACCGATATGAATAAAAGTCTTTATCCAAAAACCATTTAACAATAAAGGCTTGTAATTCATATCATAACTGATGATTATTTATAGATCAACCTATATCCTGAGTGTTCATGAACTTCTGTTCATGTTTATTATATCTTTTGATTCATTCGTTAAGGTCTCTTCATAGAATGAGGCTAATGACTTTTGTTTTGGAGATTTAATATCATGGATTTCTGGGAACATGTATCTACAATACGGAATCTAATCTTTCCTAACGGATCGTATATTAGTTCCCTTAAGGGTTAATTCTGGAACTGAATGATTTTTAGCTAAAATCTATAATTGGATTATAGATTAATTATTCACTAGTGAATTAATGGTACTTAAGGAATTAGAAGTAAATTAGAAAGGAAAAATGGTAATTCATCCATTCTAATTTATGAACTAATTAATTAGAGGGTTGAACTATTGAAAGATGGTTATATCAATGGACGACTTAAGATAAGATTTCTGTAAAAGTATATCTACAACATAAAGAGTGCAATTATGAATTTATAGTGGAGAAATATCAGAATTAATAAATTAACTATTATAATTAAAGAGTTTAATTATTTAGTTTCAATTTATTGGAGCTTAATCTTATAGGTCCATGGTCCCCAAAATGGCTCAAACAAACACTGACAAAGGTAAATACAAAAATGGGCAAAATGACTTATTTGATAAGTAAAAATATTTTTCTATGAACCAAACATAATCATTGTATAATTATGTGTAATTAATTAATTGAGAATTAATTAATTATTTGATTTAACAAAAATGTAATTAATTTTGAATTAATTTATTTTTGGGATTTTTGGTACTTAAATAATAAGAAAAAAATTGGGAAAATCACATGCCATCCCTGGCATGTGGTACATGTGTAGCAAAGTGCATAGTCACTGTGCTACACGCATAAGAGGCTCTGGGTAGTTTCTTGGTTCAACAATTTTAGTTATTTAAATATAAAATAAATAATGAGATATTGTTATATGATTAAAATATTATTATTTAAACATAATCTGATAACTGATTAGTTATTTTCAAATTGTTTAAAATAACTAATATTTTATTTTTAATATATTGGATATATTAAATATAGGATATCAGTTTTTCAGAACGATACTTTTCAGGGATAGAAAAATATCATGAAATCTCTCTAAGAGAAAGAGAACAGTGATACAAGCATAGGTCACTGTTCTTCACAAACTTAGGTCCAAACTTTATCAGATCTCATGTGTTGAGAACATCTGATAAATAGATTTTGCCTATTATTTTGTATAGTGAGCCTACGCTCGTTCTTTGTGTGTTGAGAACATTTTGGAAGATCTTGGTGTGAGATCTCAAGGATTTTTGCCATACAAAAAGATAGCAGCGAGGAAAGACCTGAGGTAATTTTCTATTCATATCTTTGATTCAATATATATATATATGCATGTGAAGAAGTAGATCTATAAATCTTGTGGGATTAAATTAACAATTTTTATTATTGTTCCGTTGCGTATAATCTCTTATTTGATCTATAAAAACCAACAAATGGTACCAGAGCCATCTTCAGATATATATATTTTATGTGGGTTTAATTTTATGCATTTATTTATTTTTTATTAATGAATGGATGGCTTAATATGATTGAATGCATGAGAATGTTGAATCGTTAATTGTATGGTATTTTTGGGTTAGGATTTGTTTATGATTAGATCATTGTGTAAGCCATTAAAGGGCATAGGATTTATGTATTTGATTTGGTTTTTGATACCATAAAATTGTAATTCTGATCACACAAAAGTTAGAACGGAGCCCGAGATTCAGAATTTAGCCACCATTCCTCCGAGGCCGCCCTCCGAGTCGTTGCCGGGGACGTCGTACGGACGGGTTCGTACAGTTCCGTACAAAATGCCCCGGCAACCCCGTTTGACGCCATGTGTCCCCGTCTTGCTGGTCCATAATTTTTATTTTTTTTTCTAAAATTATTCTGTTATTTTTTTAAAAATTTTAAAATGTTAAATATTCTATTTATTAGAAATTTGATATTTAAATAATGTGATAATTTATCCTAACAAACTTTTTTGAAAATCTTATTTCAAAATTTAATTTTAAAAATAACAGATTTTAATTAAATATTTCAGTTTCTTCTTTTAATTAAAAGTTGTTTTAATTAAAAAGAAAAATAAAAATAATGATTATTTAAAAGTTTGTTTTAATTAATCAAGATAATTAGAAAATTGTTTTCTTATTATTATTCTAGACCAACAATGACTCATATCCTACGAAAGTAATGTAAAGACGCCCGATGGAGATCAATGCGGTTTAATTTTTTATTTTTTTTATTTTATAAAGTGGTTGTAAAATTATAAATACCCAAAAGCACCCGGTTCAACATTTATTGTTTATTTATTTATTTAAATAATTTTTTTCATGTGATTGATGTAATTGATAACATGTTCATGCATTTTGTGCCATACATAAAAACCCACATAGTCATAATCATGCATCTCATTAGTAGAAACATGATTATTAGGATTGTCCTATATGTTTATATGAATTGTTTTGCGAAACCAATTGCATATAAATTATCTTAGTTTTATTTTTGAAAACTTGGTAAAATATCACACCAAATTTTAAGTCTTTATGACTTAATTTCTTTAAACCAACTTTATTTTAAAATTGGTTTTTTTAGTAAAGTTTAGATGAACATAATTGGTAATTTAAAATTGGATATGGACCTAGAAACTCGCTTTCTTTCTAATTTTAATTATGTTCATAAGGTTTAAAGATGTTATAATTAATTTGGAATTAATTAGGTTAAAAACACTTATTTCAAAATAGTGAGTGGGAGAGGGTTGATAACTCAACATAACCCATGGTCTCCATTATTAATATAACACCGTGAGATATGAATAGCGCCTCGCGACGGCTTTGTTTTCGTCCCCCTAAGGAAGGTGTCTAGACATATCAATAGCAAGGTTATATTTCTTACAAGGATAGGAACTAATGATGTATTTTAGGTTTGACCGACCCTAAGGCGGCATGTCCTAAGTTAAGTCATGAACTCCGAAATAATGGGTTACACTCACAAAGTTATGATTAAGCTTCTTAATCATAACTTGACCAAACTAAGCGATACTTTAATGTTTAAAAGAGAAAATAAAGAGTTATTTTAAGTTTTAAACAATAAAGATAAGAATGTCTTATAAATTCTCTAAGATTAATTTGACCAACCCTAAGGCGGCACTTTAATTGTTAGAAAATTTTATCGTGGAAATTAATCTTTATTTTATGTGTTTTAATTGTGCTCATGCATCACGTTTAATTTTTGAAACTTTGATATGTACTTTTCTAAATATAATAATAATATTTGTATTTTTTATTTTATTTAGAATATGTCTATCTCTGGAAATCTCATCATTGCTTTAATCGCACAAGAAAAATTAACTGGTGATAACTTCATAAAATGGAAATCAAATATGAATATTTTATTGGTTAGCGAAAAGCATAAGTTTGTCCTAAATGAGGAATGTCCTGAAGAACCTGGTGCCAATGCCCCGAAACATGTTCGGGACAATTTGATGCATGGATTTAATCCAATAACAAAGCTAAGTGCTATATGCTTGTAAGCATGAGTGATGTCTTACGAACAAAGCATGAATCCATGGAAACTGCTTGTGAGATACTAGAATCTCTTAAGGAAATGTTTGGGCGCCCATCTGATTAATGTCGTTATGATGCTACTAGAACCTACATGAATGCTAAGATGAAGAAAGGTCAATCTGTGCATGAGCATGTTTTGAACATGATCAGTGTACTTCATGAAGCTGAGACGCATGGAGCAATCATGGATGAAAAGACACTAGTAAGCATTATACTCGAGTCTTTAACTCCTGCTTTTTCCACATTCACAACAAATTATGTCATGACTAAATTAGAATTTAACATGACATAATTGCTGAATGAATTACAAACTTTTGAGTCTTTAAACAAGACGATCTCAAGTTAGGCTGAAGCAAAACCATCTTCTTCTAAGAAGAAAAGGAAAAGCAATAACAATGACTGCAAACCTAAAAAGGACAATCGAAAAAGGCAAAGAAATCATCCAAGGCACCCGAGAACAAAAAGAACAATGACCCAAAACAAAAGGCACCCAAAGGAAAGTGTTTCCATTGTAATGTCGATGGTCATTGGAAGAGAAACTGTCCAAAGTATCTCGCCGAGCTGAAAGAGAAAAAGAAAGGTAAATTAGATTTACTTGTACTCGAAGCTTGTATGATGGAACAAGATAAATTATCATGGATAGTTGATTCTGGTTCCACTAACCATGTTTGTTCTTGTTTACAGATGCTTGAGTCCGCAAAGTTGCTGGAGCAAGGAGAGATGACTATGAGAGTGGGAAGTGGAGCGCTTGTTTTAGCTAAAGCATGTGGAACAGTCCGTTTTGATTTTAAGAACAATTTTCTAGTTTTGAATAATGTTCTATTTATTCCTGAAATTACTAGAAACATTATTTCTTTATCTTTTTTACATGAACAAAAATTTGGCATTTCTTTTAGTAATAATATGATTTTTATTTCAAGGAATGGGAACAATATTTGTCATGCAAAACAAAAGGACGGACTATACATGCTTAATCCAATTGAAAAATCGCTCAATAATTCTGAATTATTTAAAGTAGCTATTCCACAAAGTAACAAAAGACAAAAGGTTTCTAAAGAAAATGACACGTATCTTTGGCACTTAAGATTAGGTTAACTAAAGATGGACCTTTGAGGGAACTAACAGTTGGAACCCTACCGGTTTGTGAATCCTGTTTAGAAGGAAAATTGACTAAACGACCTTTCACTTCAAAGGGAAAAAGAGCAAAGAACCACTAGAGCTTATACATAGTGATGTATGTAGTCCAATTAACATTCAAGCTCGAGGTGGTTATGAATATTTTGTCACATTCATTGGCGACTATTCTAGATACGGTCATGTATACCTAATGCTTAAGAAGTCATAAACTTTTGACAGGTTTAAAGACTTCAAAGCCTTAGCTGAGAAGCAATTAGGTAAATCTTTAAATACACTTCGATCTGATCGTGGTGGTGAATATTTGGATTCTGAATTCAAAGATTTCTTGCTGGAGCATGGTATTCTATCCCAACTCACAGCACCTGGAACACCATAACAAAACGGAGTTTCAGAGAGAAGAAACCAGACCCTGATGGACATGGTCAGGTCTATGTTAAGCTACTCTTCACTTCCCTTATCATTTTGGGGATTTGCACTTCAAACGGCTAATTACATTTTGAATGTAGTTCCATCCAAAGTTGTGACAAAGACACCACTAGAACAATGGAATGGAAATAAACCTAGTTTATGAAATTTCTGTATTTGGGGTTGTCCTGCTCATGTGCTAAGACCTAAATCTGGAAAACTAGATTCAATGTCTGAAGTGTGTATATTTGTGGGCTATGCTCTAGAAAAAAAGAGGCGGATATTTCTATAGTCCAAGTGATCAAAAGGTATTTGTTTCGACGAATGCAACCTTTTTAGAACACGACTATATGAATGATTTTAAACCTCAGAGCAAAGTAGTTTTAGAGGAACTAATGACAGATAAAATTTCTTCTCCATCTTCTTCATCTGCTAATGATAAAACAACCAAAGAAACCACAATTCCTTTAAAGGAAAAAATAGTGCAACGTCGTAGTGGGAGGATTGTGAGACAACCTATTCGCTATGAACATGAGGCACACGTTCTTGCATCAGATACTAAAAAAGATGATCCATTGACTTTTCAAGAAGCAATGGAAGACCCTAATGATGATAAGTGGCAAGCTTCCATGAATCAAGAAATAGAATCAATGTATTCCAATTCAGTCTGGGAACTTGTAGATCTGCCTGACAATGTAAATGTCATTGGATGTAAATGGATCTACAGAAGAAAAGGGGTGCAAATGCAAAGGTAGAGACCTATAAAGCAAGGCTTGTGGCCAAAACCTACACACAAAGAGAGGGTGTAGACTATGAAGAAACATTTTCTCCTGTGGCCATGCTTAAGTCCATTCACATACTTTTATCCATAGCTGCCATCTATGATTATGAGATATGGCAAATGGACGTCAAGACAGCCTTTCTGAATGGCCACCTTGATGAAACCATTTATATGGAACAACCAGAAGGGTTTATTAAGAAGGATTAAGATCGAAAGGTATGCAAGTTGTTGAAATCCATATATGGATTGAAACAAGCATCAAGATCTTGGAACTTAACATTTAATGAAACTATTAAAACATATGGTTCTGAACAAAATGTTGACGAAGCATGTGTTTATAAATACATCAAAGGGAAAGTTGTGGTTTTCTTAGTTCTTTATGTTGATAATATCCTACTCATTGGGAATGATGTAGAGATATTATCAATTGTAAAGAAATGGTTGGCTGACAAATTCCAAATGAAAGATTTGGGAGAAGCGAGCTTTGTTCTAGGCATTAAAATTCTAAGAGATAGAAAGAACAAGCTCCTGGCACTTTCACAAGCAAATTATATTGATAAATTTCTTGAAAGATTCTCTATGGAAAATTCCAAAAAGGGTCAATTGCCAACCAAACATGGAATTACTCTTTGCAAAGATCAGTGTCCAAAGTCACCACAAGAGCAAGAGGATATGAGAAAGTATCCCTATGCATCAGCTGTAGGGAGCCTAATGTATGCAATGTTATGTACTAGACCTGACATATGTTATGCAGTAGGGATTGTCAGTCATTATCAATCAAATCCAGGTTTGGAACACTGGATTGCAGTGAAACATATTCTCAAGTATCTCAGGAGAACGAGGAGCTATATGCTAGTATATTCGGGTAGTGCCCTTGAACCTACTGGATACACTGACTTAGATTTTCAATTTGACAAGGATAGTAGAAAGTGTACTTCTGGGTCAGTATTCACTCTTGGTGGTGGAGCAGTTGTCTGGAGAAGCATTAAGCAATCCAATATAGCTGATTCAACCATGGAAGCTGAATACATAGCAGCTTGTGAAGCAGTTCGGCTGAAAAAGTTCAACACTGATCTAGAAGTGTATCAAAAGTGGAGAAATCACTTGTTCTTTACTGTGACAACGGTGGATCAGTGGCCAATTCTAAAGAACCAAGAAGCCACAAGAGGGGAATGCATATAGAGCGCAAATACCACTTGGTCAGAGAAATCGTACATAGAGGAGATGTGTCCATTTGAAAATAATATCAGAACATAACCTGGCAGACCCGTTCACGAAGACACTTCCTGTAAAGCAATTCGAGGGTCATGTACGTAATATGGGATTGAGAGAAATGCCTCACTTCCTTTAAGTACAAGTGGGAGATTGTTAGGAGTGTGTCCTAAAAGCATGTAAAAGACATTTGTTATTTATGTGAATAAATAAACACAATGGTTTATTATTATTATTATATTTGGATTATTAAATTATTGTTTGAATAATTTTGAAAATATCAAAAAAATTCCATATTCATTATTGAGGATGTGATCTTATATTAGTACGAGAGAATTAAGATCACATGAGTGAATAAAAATTATCAACAACAACAAATTAAAGTTAAGGAATTCTTTAATTGGGGTTGTAAGTACGGTTTGCTGAGTATCATGATGATACAAATAATCTAGATTCAGATTATTAATGTGGTAAGACATCTCGGTAAAGGTGCTTTATATAATATGATTATATATGACATGGACCGATATGAATAAAAGTCTTTATCCAAAAACCATTTAACAATAAAGACTTGTAATTCATATCATAACTGAAGATCATTTATAGATCAACCTAAATCATGAGTGTTCATGAACTCCTGTTCATGTTTATTAAATCTTTTGATTCATTCGTTAAGGTCTCTTCATAGAATGAGGCTAATGACTTTTGTTTTGGAGATTTAATATCATGGATTGCTGGGAAAATGTATCAACAATACGGAAACTAATCTTTCCTAACAGATCGTATATTAGATCTCTTACGGGTTAATTCTATAACTGAATGATTTTGAGCTCAAATCTATAATTGGATTATAGATTAATTATTCACTAGTGAATTAACGGTACTTAAGGAATAAGAAGTAAATTAGAAAGGTAAAATGGTAATTCATCTATTCTAATTTATGAACTAATTAATTAGAGGGTTGAACTATTGAAAGATGGTTATAACAATGGACGACTTAAGGTAAGATTTCTGTAAAAGTATATCTATAACATAAAGAGTGCAATTCTGAATTTATAGTGGAGAAATATCATAATTAATAAATTAACTATTATAATTAAGGAGTTTAATTATTTAGTTTCAATTTATTGGAGCTTAATCTTATAGGTCCATGGTCCCCGAAATGGCTCAAACAAACACTGACAAAGGTAAATACAAAAATGGGTAAAAGGACTTATTTGATAAGTAAAAATATTTTTCTATGCACCAAACATAATTATTGTATAATTATGTGTAATTAATTAATTATTTGATTTAGCAAAAATATAATTAATTTATTTTTGGTACTCAAATAATAAGAAAAAAATTGGGAAAAATCACATGCCATCCCTGACATGTGGTACACGTGTAGCACAGTGCTGAGTCACTGTGCTACACGCATAAGTGGCTCTGGGTAGTTTCTTGGTTCCACAATTTTAGTTATTTAAATATTAATTAAATAATGAGATATTATAATATGATTAAAATATTATTATTTAAACATAATCTGATATCTGAGTAGTTATTTTCAAATTATTTAAAATAACTAATATTTTATTTTTAATATATTGGATATATTAAATATAGCATATCAGTTTTTCAGAACGATAATTTTCAGGGATAGAAAAATATCGTGAAATCTCTCTGAGAGAAAGAGAACAGTGATACAAGCCTAGGTCACAGTTCTTCACAAACTTAGGTCCAAACTTTATCAGATCTCATGTGTTGAGAACATCTGATAAATAGATTTTGCCTATTATTTTGTATAGCGAGCCTACACTCATTCTTTGTGTGCTGAGAACATTTTGGAAGATCTTGGTGTGAGATCTCAAGGATTTTTTCCATACAAAAAGATAGCAGTGAGGAAGGACCCGAGGTAATTTTCCATTCATATCTTTGATTCAATATATATATGCATGTGAAGAAGTAGATCTAGAAATCTTGTGGGATTAAATTAACAATTTTGATTGTTGTTCCGCTGCGTATAATCTCTGATTTGATCTATAAAAACCAACACTTTCTCTAGGGAATGAGTTTGACCAAATTAATAAGGACGAAGCAATAACTGGAATGATGAGATTGAAGTATGGTTAGTATCGAAAGTGTGTTAACACATCGTTCGAGCTCAATGATGCGTTTACCACATGAAAAAGCTATTAGGAAATCCCTATTTCATAGGGATTTGTTAAACCATGTATTGAATCCATATTTTTGTAGGATATTACTTAATTAACACATTTAATTTGTATCATTAATGCGGATATTTATTTGAATTTAAACATTTGATTGTAACTTCCATGAATTGGGGGGTAAGATATTCTTACAACTTGGTCTGTAAATAGCCTGGAGTAGGTCATTTGTATTCACGCACAAATTTGTACTGAGAAGAAACTCTACCAAATTGCTTTCATTCGAAACTTTGAGAGAGTTTTCATAATAATAGTGATTCATGGACATAGGCAGATTTTAACTACTTGACCACGTAAAAATCTCTGATTTCGTCTTTTCTTCTAAATCGTTGCTTATTGCTTGACATAGTTAAGTTGACAAAAAACAACGGCAACATTTTGATGCTTTCATTGAGAGCATTATGAAATTAATTATACTGTTTAGTGAAAACCTCCTGCACAACATCAATGGCCGCCTTGAACATCCCCGAAACTAGTGGGCGACCATTACCTCAAATCCCCCAGGATCGTATTACTCAGACTGAGAACCATCCTTGGAGGCATGAAAAGCAGCTCGTGGTGTGTCAGAGCCCCAATGAGAGGAGTGCATCATCGGCCTCTAGGGGACGACCTGATCAAACCACCATGCCTGATGAAGACTTATATTATAATCCTGAAAGATACGTACCGATCAGGGAATTGGAAAATCGCAGATTGTATGCGAGGCTACACGGAGAAACAAGGAGTAGGAAAGGTAAGTCATTGGTGTATAGGTACCGCCTCGAAGGGCCATAAGATGACCCTAAGGGTGTACGACTACAAGGATGGCCGAGCAAAGGGCCCAACAGGCTCAGCTGAGCCCCAAGTCAAACACCAACAACGATCGAGCTGGAGAAAATGCTCCAAACCCTTTTAGGAAAAATTCTACGAGAAACGCCCCTACTGTTACTAGGAATAATCGAGCTCGTTCGATAGATTGGAATGATAACCCAGAACTTGCCAGAAATAACCCAGAGCCTGCTTGGGCTAACTCTGGACCATCCAAACAAAATAACAGGAGGCCACAACCATCGCCAATGAGGCATCCACCCCCTCCATAATACCTTGACTATTGGAAAACTCTTTGACCGTAATTCCTTTACCCCTTCCCCAAGATGCGACCCAGTCATTCCTCGTAACTTAGGTTTTTTTGAAGTGCTAACGTATCGTACTTGAGAACGTGGGATGGGTCTGGCACATATCTACGCAACATCGAGATGTGAAACACATTGTGGTTATCTACTAGAGCTGGCGGTAAGGCTATTCTATACCCTAACGATCCCACCTTGTCCAATATCTCAAAAGGACCTATGTACTGGGGACAAAGTTTGCCTTTCTTCCAGAACCGCTTCACTCCTTTCATTTGAGATATTCTTAAGAAGACTTGATCTTCATCTTTGAATTCCACATCTCACCGCTTGGCATCTGCATAACTCTTTTGTCGACTCTGAGCAATGGGCATACACTTTCTAATCAGTTCCACTGCGTCTTGTGCCTTTCTAACAGCCTCGGGTTCAAGAAGTTATATTTCTCCTACCTCATCCCAATGTAACGGTGATCGGCATTTCCTTCCATAAAGTAGCTCATAGGGCGCCATACTGATCTTTTCCTGGTAGCTATTATTGTAGGAGAAATCTATAAGAGGAAAATACTTACTCCATGATCCTCTGAAGTCTAGTACACAAGCGTGAAACATATCTTCTAAAATCTGTATGGTATGCTCGGACTGTCCATCGATCTGAGGATGAAATTCCATACTGAGACTTAGCTTGGTACCCATGGCTTGCTACAAGCTTCCCCAAAATCTCGAGGTGAACACCGAACCTCTGTCGGATACTATGGTCTTAGGGATTCCATGCAGTCGTACAATTTCTCGAACATAGATGTCTGCGTACTGGTCTGTAGTGTACGTAGTCTTAAAAAGCAAGAAGTGAGCTGACTTTGTGAGTCTATCAACCACAACCCAACCCGAGTTGTGTTGCTTACTTGTTCGTGGTAATCCTGTCACGAAGATCATGGCTATGTCTTCCCACTTCCATTCTAAAATACTAAGCAGTTGCAATAAGCTTGCGGGTCACTGATGTTCTGCCTTTACTTGCTGGCATATTTGGCATTTGGACACATACTCTTTTACGTCTTTCTTCATTCCCAGCCACCAATATAGTGCCTTAAGGTCGTGAGTCATCTTGGTAGACCCTGGGTGAACAGAGTATGGGGTAGTGTGTGCCACTTATAATATCTTCATCTTAATCCCATGGCCATTCGGCATGCATACTCGACCTTTATATTTCAAGAACCCCTATCCTAAAATAGAGAAATTCATAGTCTTTCCTTCTTTGACTACAACCATATGCGATAATAGTGTGTCATCATACCTTTGTCTGATCCGTATATCCTCTAGTAAACTCGACTGGATGGACAAGTTAGCCAATTGACCCATTACTATTTGTATCCCGTCATTAATCCACTCCTGCTATAGTGGCTTTCCAATTCTGGATAATGCTGCCAGATTTCCGTAACTCTTCCAACTTAATGCATCTGCATCTACATTCGTCTTTCATGGGTGGTATATGATTTCGCACTCATAGTCCTTTACTAGTTCCAACCACCTACGCTGCCTCATATTGTGCTCCTTTTGTATGAAGAAATATTTTAAGCTCTTGTGGTCCATATAAATCTAAGACCATTCTCCATATAGACAGTGCAACCATATTTTTAGTGCGAAGACCACTGCTGCCAATTCCATATCATGTGTTGGATAGCATTGCTCGTTCCTTCAGCTGTCTTGAGGCGTAGGCTATCACCTTGTCATTTTGCATCAGCACACAGCCTAAACATTTCTTGGATGCATCACAGTATACTACAAACTTGTCGTTGGGTGTCGGTACACAGTACTCGTGCTGAACACAATTTATCTTTGAGCAACTGGAAGCTTTCTTGACATTTATCCATCCAGTTGAACTTTTGTTGTTTCCAGGTCAGGTTGGTAAGCGGAGTGGCTATCTTAGAAAAGCCTTTTACAAATCTCCGGTAATAGCCTGCTAGCCCGAGAAAACTTCTAACCTCTGACGCATTCTTAGGTCTTGGGCAATCCTTCACATCCTCTACCTTAGTTGGGTCTACTGCGACTCCATCCTTGGATATTATATGCCCAATGAACACTACTTGCGATAGAAAAAATTTGCATTTCTTAAACTTGGCATAAATTTGGTGCTCATTTAGTCGTAGCATGGTAAATCTTAAGTGTTCCTCATGCTTGACTTCGTCCTTGGAGTACACAAATATATCTTAAATGAACACCATGATGAATTAGTAAAGTAATCCTTGAAGACCTTGTTGGGAAACTCATACAGGATCTTTATTTATTTTCTTGTAGATCTAATATTAAAAAAATTAAAATGATTTAACCAAGAACATGTTTCTAAAATTGAATTCAAAGAGAAACAATGATAAGAATACTTACAATATACACAACAGAATGAATGAGTCCTTCCTTCAGTTTCTCTAACCCTAGTATCCTTTCTGCCGTAGAGTATTACCAAGAAACTGAACCGATCTTCTATAATCTTCATAGTCGTCCAAAGTATCCTTAGAATCATCTAGACTAGAGTGGGCAATTCTCAACACATGAGATAGATACATAGAGAAGAAGAGAAAATAACAAAGAGGCTTAAAAAAGGACTTGTGTTTAGAGAGAATCTAAAAACTATAAGAAAACCAGTGCTTGTCGTCTTGTGACTTATGTTTTCTTCTCTCACATAGCACTCATTTTATAGACTCAATTAGGCCATTTAATTTAATTAAAAAATCAATAAAATAATAGCCAATTAACAACCCTAGGTCGAAATTATCATGGGCTTTTTGCCCGTAAATTTTTTAATTTGATTATAAGCCCATTGGACTTAAAATCAAAGCCTGTATTATTTTCTATTTATTTAATTAATTAAATAATTATTTAAATCCTTTATCAAATTAATTATTTATAATTTGAACCTTGATTTAAACTTATTTATTAATTTAGATACCAATAAATCTACCATAATTTATCTTTTCTTCTCTAAACATAACTCTATGAAACTATCCAAAATTGACCTAGTCAACTTTGATAATTCTAATTGATAATTAAATCAATTAATTGAGACTATCTAGATGATTTTATCCAAGGTACAGTGGGGACCATGGGCCTATGAAATCAAGCTCCAATAAGTTATCATAAATCAAACATATAAATTTACTAACTTATTAATTCCTCGTGACTCCACTAAAGACTCGGAATTACACTCTTGAATTCATAGAATGATCTATGAAAAATGTAGATACGCTATTAATTATCCATTGTTACGAACATAATTGTCACTTAATCCTCTATAGACGGTCTACAATGACATGGGACTAAAATACTGTTTCACCCCTCATTGTATTTTACCATTAAAACAATTAGTTCCTTGTAAATGATATTTCAGTAAACTAATATTAATTACTGAAATGAGATCTCTATCATTTAACACCTTGAACCAAACTAAAAGGAAACCATCATTTCACTTCTTCATCAGATGCTATAGATGTTCATATCTATGATTAACACTCTCACTCAATTATACTACCGAGTTCCCAAGATGTAAGTATGGGCTAGTCCATAGGGTAAGCTGGTAACGAACAAGTCAAAGAACTCAAATAATACAATCATTTATAATACTAACCACTCAGAATTGAGATTGAATTGACCTATGGTCAACTATATGATATGACTAGAATAGATAATAACGGTATGTTTACTTATCCTATCAACTGTCAATATTGGTCCAGTCCAATGTAACAAATGCATCCGATCTTATCTACTTTGCTAATGTTCTGGAAAGAACAAAACACCACAATATGTAAGTAGATCATATCGTATATTTGCAAGTCAGTTTAAATCTTGTTCACTGACTAATCTTAGGACTAACTTATTTTGAACATATAATCATATTTATATTCCACTATGATTACGTCACTATAAATACGATTAGCTATATGATCGAGATTTAGTAGAAGTTTATATTAAACATATAATCATAAAAATAAAACATGTGAGCAAAGTGATTGACCAAGTCAAAAATTGATTTTTATTCTTCTATTGATAATAAAATGAGATTACAAAGAAATTGAGTTTTAATGAAGGCATAAAACCCTAACAAAGTCCCACTTGCACTAATTGAAACTAATGCCTTAATTCTACTAATCCCATTTCCTTGATATGCTTATCAAATGTAGCTTCTGGTAGTGTCTTTGTAAATGGATCTAGAAGATTGTCTTCAGATGCAATCTTCATAACCTTCACATCTCCCCCGGCCACATATTCTCGTATAATGTGATACTTTATTTCTATATGCTTACTCTTGTGACTACGAGGTTCTTTCGAGTTGGCTATTGCTCTTGTATTGTCACAAAACAACACAAGCCATTTATCCATGTCTGGAATAACACCAACATCCGAATAGAACTTTTTTAGCCAGACTATTTCCTTAGTTGCTTCTGACGCAGCTATGTACTCAACCTCCATGGTGGAATCTGAGATTGCAGATTGCTTTGCGCTTCTCCATATCACAGCCCCCCCCAAGAGTAAACACCATTCCAGAAGTAGACTTCCTGTCATTGACATCAGTCTAAAAATCTGAATCGGTGTAGCCTACAGGGTTCAGAACACCACCCTTGTAGACTAACATATAATCCCTAGCTCGCCTTAAATACTTCAGGATATGCTTAACTGCTATCCAATGTTCTGGTCCTAGGTTTGACTGATACCTGCTCACTACTCCCACTGCATAGCAGATATCTGGTCTAGTACACAACATGGCATACATCAGACTTCCAACTGCAGATGTGTAAGGAACTTTTCTCATTGCATCCTCCTCTTCAGGAGTCTGGGGAGACTGCTTCTTTGAAAGATGAACTCCATGGCAGGACGGTAAACGTCCTTTCTTGGATTTTGTCATTGAGAAACGTTCAAGCACTTTATTAATGTAAGCTGCTTGAGATAGACCTAAGAGTCTGTTCTTTCTATCCCTAATGATCTGGATACCTAGAACATAAATTGCTTCACCCAAATCCTTCATCTGGAATGGAGTGCTCAGCCAATTCTTCACATCTGAAAATTTCTTAACATTGTTTCCAATGAGTAAGATATCATCTACATAAAGAACCAAGAACACCACTATTTGATTTTCCTTCAATTGGTAAACACAAAGCTCATCAATATTTTGTTCAAAGCCATAGGTTTTGATTATTTCATCAAACCTAAGATTCCAGGAATGAGAAACTTTCTTAAGTCCATGGATGGACCTATTCAACTTACAAACTTTTCCTTCTTGTCCAGCTACTTTAAATCCTTCTGGCTGATCCATATAAATGACTTCGTCAAGCTTTCCATTAAGAAAAGTTGTCTTGACGTCCATTTGCTAGATCTCATAGTCGAGAGCTGCTGCTATGGATAGGAGGATGCGAATGGACTTGAGCATGGCTACCGGACTAAAAAATTTCTCATAGTCCACGCCTTCTCTTGGGTATAACCCTTTCCCACTAATCGAGCTTTGTAAATCTCGATATTTCCATCAATACCTCATTTCTTCTTGTAGATCCACTTGCACCCAATGGCCCTAAAGTCACTAGGTGTTGGGTTTTATGCCCTTATAAAACCATGTCGGACATGTAGCACGATTTCATATTATCAATAAAAGTAGTAGAAATCATTTAGTTTGACAACTGTGTTGCTTGCTTGTTTTATTACATGATTATTGAAATAATACAAACATTTATAAAATCCCGAACATATGGATAGTTACAATTATAGTGACTAGGTCACGATGGATTATAGTTGTAATTATATGTTCAAAAGAACGAGTCCTAAGATTAGATCAGTGCATTGGATTTTCACTGATTAGGCAATCTACGATATGATCTACTTACACATTTAGGGTGTGATGTCTTGTCCAAGGCATCGACCAAGTAGATAAGATCGGATGTATTTAGTTACATCGGACTAGGACCGATATTGATTATTGATTGATAAATAAGTATCGTTGTTATCAAATCTAATCAATGTCACAACGTTGACCATTTATTAAGTCAATCTTAATTCTGAGTGATAATATTCTACTAATTATATTATTTAAATCTTTTGACTTGTTCGTTACCAGCTTACCCTACGGTCTAGCCCATACTTACATCTTGGAGATTTAGTAATGAAATTGAGTGGGAGTATTATTCATAGATATGAAATCTATAACTTCTGTTTGAGAAGTGAAAAGATGATTTCCTTAATTGCTTTGTTCAAAAGGTTAAATGATTGAGATCTCATTTCTGTGATTAAGTTCACGGAAATATCATTTATAAGGAACTTAGTGGGAGTTAAGGATAAAATACTGATGAGGGGTAAAACGGTAATTTTCACCCAGCTTGTTAGTAAGTCATCGATAGAGGATTGACTAACTGTAATGGTTATAACAATGGATAACGTATTTATGGTTTGGAAAATACGTTCTATGAATTTAAGAGTTCAATTCCAAGTCTATAGTGGAGTCACGAGGAATTAATAAGGTAGTGAAATTATTCGTAAATAAATTCATGGTAACTTATTGGAGCTTGATTTCATGGATCCATGGTCCCCGCATCACCTTTGAGTAAATCATCTAGAATGTCTCAATTAATTGATTTAATTATCAATTAGGATTTTTTTAAAGTTGACTAGGTCAATTTTGGAAAATTTATAGAGATATGAGATTTAGAGAATAAAAGAGAATCTTTGGGTAAATTTATTAATATTGATAAATTGGTGTCAATATAAATAAATAAAAATTAAATCAAGTTTCAAATTATAATTAGTTAATTTGAATAAGGATTTAGTTAATTAATTAAAATAAATAAATAAATAAAAGGTTTTGAATTTAGGCCCAATTGGGATTTAAATTCAAAATAAAAGTATTGGGCCCAAGTCCATTTGTGGGAGCCTAAGGCTTTTATCTTTTTGTTTATTATTTTAATTAATTCAAAATTTAAATTTAAATTTAAATTTAAATTTAAATAAAGCCCATTAAGTTGTCTATATAAGGAATATGATATCTAGGGTTTTCATAAGTCAGTCTCAGTTGATTTGGGTAAGTGAAAACCTAGACACTCTAATCCTTTCTAAGCCACAATATCTTCTTCTTTTCTAGATCTCTGTCTCATGTGTTGAGAACCAGCCCGCACTAGTTCTAGGTTGATCAAAGGCTTGGTGAGGAAGACTGTGTTGCTGATCTAGTTCAATCTCTTGATAATACTCTGCTATAGAAAGGAATCAAGAGTTAGAGAGATTGAAGGAAGGAGTTGTTCCAGTTCCGCTACATATTCGTAAGTTTCTACATCATTGTGTTTATGTTAATTTACGAATCTAATGTTCATATGTATGTCATGTTATTCTATGTTTCTATTATGTGTTTGGAAAAATAATAGGAAGCATGCATCTAGATTTAAATTTTAAGATCCTACAATTGGTATCAGAGCCAGGTTGCCTAGATCTAGATGTTAAGAATGCATGATTATATATGTTTGTTGACATGTTTGATTTTAAAAGTTTGATTGGATGGTACATGAAATTTGATATGAATGTTTTGAATGTTTATGTGTCATATTGCTAATTTAAGTTGTCAATTTTTTTTCATGCATTTTCAGATCTTAATTGGTGCTTGATAAAATGCTCATTGAAAAATTGCACAAATTTTTTTTTGGTAGTTGCCCATTTCTTTTAATATAAATGTTTATATATATAAATATATATTATTGTTATCCGGATTTCCGGATAGCGTTTAGATGGATATCCGCGGGGAAGCAGAATTATCAATGTCTTTCACGGTAGGTGACCAGAGCTCGCGGATGGACAGAAAGGCTTCGCCTCTTCCGTTTAGTGTCCGGATTACTCTTTCAAGCAAACGCGACACGGAAGCTCGTCAACTCTCCCGGACTCCCGAAGGGGTATCCTTCGGGGAAGCTCCTTCCAGGCACCAAAGCCCTCGTGACTCTGGCTAGCCGACTCGCCCAGCACCGACAGACGGTGCCACATCAGACCTGGGATGTTCTTCAGGCCTGCCTCGGAGGAGTACAACTCCAGCATGCCGTAATTCCTGAACAAGTTCGGCTTCTGGTCCATCTCCCAGATTGAACTATTGGAAGTCGGTGGGCTAGCCGCGACCACTTTTGCCTTTCCTTTCCCCTTTGCGCCAGCGACAGGGGAACCCTTCTCCTGGGCAGAATCAGCCTCCACCACAGCGAGGAGCTATTCCTTTGAGATGTTCGTCACTGAACAAAAGAAAGAAAGAAGAAAACACTCTAAGCAGTCAGCACCCTTGTCATACCGTAGTGGTATCAAAGGCGTCGGGGAGACCCTCCCCGAAAACTGCTTGGAGAGGCTCCCACCGAGCTTGCCGAGGGGTTGGCACCATGCCACCCGAAGGGCAGCAAGGAACCAGACTCAGACTCCGAGCCTAAGCCCACCAAAAGAAGTGTTTTTCCAGAGAAAGACACCCTAAAGGCGTTCATGCTTATGCCCTAAAACAGCAAACCAGAACAACGCAAGCAAGACAAGGAGCGACTTTCCAAACGCAAATCAGCAAGGCATGCAAAAGAGACTACTTATCGACTCACATCAATCACATGCCTATCAAAGCCCTATTCACGCATGCACATAGGCGATAATGGCAGAAAACTCAACTCTAACAACTACCAACAACCTAAGGTTTGGGAGGAAAGAGCAAAGTAGAAATACTTACTGGTATTCGGGTAGTTGAAGGTTGAAGGAGTAACCGGATCACTGCACAGCACGATCGCGAGAAGTAAAAGCTGCAAAGACGAACGGCGATTCAAACCCTGAACTTCGGCGGATAAACCCACTGCCAAATCAAAAGAAAAGTTTCCAGATCCCTTACCAAAAGAAGTGGCAAGTTCGAAGGAATGGAAGCTTGGAGGCCTGAGAGTTCGAAGGTTTGGGAATCTGAAAATCCGAAAGATAGAGAATTTGAAAGCGTAAAGAGGAAGAAAGGTACGTTCCCTCGTTTTTATAGCAGGGAAGAAGTCGTTTCGAATTCCTCAAACAGACGGTCCCGATCTTCCCATTCCGTGTGCATCAGATCCAACGGCTGGAGATGAAGCGACGATCCTATTTATGACTCCTCGGATGGGAATAAAGTATTTATTTCCCATCATTATACCACCTCGGGCCCGGAGTACCATTAAAAACCGTCAAATCATTACTCAGATGCCTGACGCACGCATACTCAACCAGTTGCCTCACGCACACGTCTTGATCGCAGAACCATTCCCGGCATGACGCGTGGCCCTTGCCGCACTTGAGTACTTGAGTTCAAACAGAAGAAATTCCCTTTCTTTTTCATACTAACACTCAGGCGGGAAAAAGGAACCCTTCCGGGAACACAGAAGGTGGCCCCTCGCCTAATCTAAGAAACCGGAATGCCCGGAGGACTGTACAAGCTCCCGGATCTCTCAAAGCTCCATGACCTTGGGGGGTAAATGTTATCCGGATTTCCGGATAGCGTTTAGATGGATATCCGCGGGGAAGCAGAATTATCAATGTCTTTCACGGTAGGTGACCAGAGCTCGCGGATGGACAGAAAGGCTTCGCCTCTTCCGTTTAGTGTCCGGATTACTCTTTCAAGCAAACGCGACACGGAAGCTCGTCAACTCTCCCGGACTCCCGAAGGGGTATCCTTCGGGGAAGCTCCTTCCAGGAGAAGCGCTTCAAGTGGTCTTCGGGGAAACAGTTCCGTGCCTCGCACGGAACAAGGCCAGGCGGTCGAGTCATGGAGGAGGCATAGTTGGAATGATATCCGCCTGACACAGAATCCCGCCTGACACGCCCGACAGGTCAAAGCCGCACACATCCCAGCACGCCTAAAAGTACTATTTCGCCTACTGTTCCGCTGACAACTTGGAAAAGACGGCTGCCTTTGTGCATTCCCCATACTTTCACGTAAATATACCCACATAGAGCCTGGTAGCCAGGTGATTACGGTAATTGTATCCCCTATTTATGGCTGGTGTAATTAAGACTCATGTGAGTAGAGAAAAACCCTAATCCAAAACCCTAGCTATAAATACTCCCTCATTTTACAATAGGGGGGACGGCCAACAAATCAGATAGCAAGAACTCTACTAAAATCTCTCTAGCTTCATCTTCTCCAAGAGAACCTGAGAGAAACACTATGAGGTTGTGAGTTCCTTATACACCAGCTGTTTGACTGTTATTCTCTACAAGTATAATAACATCGACTCGTGGACTAGGGCTCGTTAACGCCTGAACCACGTAAAAATACTGTTTGTTCATTTACATTTCTGCATTTCTATAGCTCTTGTCTTTTTATTATTCTGTTCGTATTCGTTTCCGAAAAACTCGGTAAACATTTTGGTGCTTTCACTGAGAGCTGTTGGAAGTTGTTAGTCAGCTCTTTTTCTGTGCATTGAAAAGATGGTGACTACGAGAAAATCTGCGGTTGACAAAAGTGCTAGGGTCGACCCCGATACTATGATGGAAGATGTGGTACAACATGAACCCTTGGACCACCACGGTGAAGACCCGACATCCCGCCAGGATCGGGTCAGTACTGAAGATACGACATACCTAGAAAGCGAGGAAGAGTATGTCCGAGACGGTTACTACAAAGACGGCTACTACTACGAGAAGGATCCAGAACTGGTCCAAGTAGCCGAAGAACTGGTGGTCACTAAGGCCAAGCTTGCTGAGCAGGAGCGCGTCTCCAAAAAAATGCAGCGCATGATGGAGCGCCTCCAGAGCAAGTTCGGAGACCTAGGCGACTCAGACGAGGATGCCTTTGTTCCAGGTGGTGCTGATGCCACCATGCCGGATCCAGCCGCCGCTGGACCATCCAAAACCGCCCCTAACAAGGGCAAAGAAAAGGTTGGGGAGCCTGCACGCACTAACGCCCCTGCACCTCCTAAAGGCGTGGATCACCAGGCCGACTGCCCCCCCCCCCCCGCGCGCAAAAGGTCTCTGGCGCTTCTAAGCCCAGACGTCCTTCAGCCCCAAGGGGGCACTCTGTGCCTAAAGGGCCCGGTGCCAAGGCACCAAGGCCTAGGGGATGGAACAACCGCCCCAGTGATTCCGTCAACCAGGACGGTCGAGCTGCGAACTCGCACTCCGAAGATAGCTGGTCCACGGTGGACCTAAGAAGAAGGTTGGAGGCCAAGTATGAAAAGGCCAAAGGAGAAAAGGCCCGGCCTCGCGGAGATGACCTCCGAAATCATATTAATGACAAGCTCCGGGGACGTGACCTCCCGGAGAGTGATACAAAGAGGCTCGAGGAACAGATTGCTGCCTTGACTAAGCTGGTCCGGAAGCAAAGTGGGGCCCTGTCAGACTCTGAGGAGGAAGACCCGGAACCCTGTATTCGGAGGATCGCGGAAACGTCCCTCCCGGATAACTTCAAAATGCCTCACATAGAATTATATGACGGGAGGACAGACCCGCGCACCCATCTAGCTAAATACAACAAAATGATGCAAGTGGCGCGCGTCAGTGAAGATGCCAAATGCATGTGTTTCTCACTCACCCTTACCAAGTCCGCGGAGGACTGGTGGAAAAGATTAGCTCCCGGATCCATCCACAGTTGGAAGGAGCTACAGTCCGCGTTCAGAAGGCAGTTCATTGCTGCCCGAGACCACGACATGGAAGTTGGTTCCTTAACCAACATCAAGCAGCTACCCAATGAGAACCTCAAAGCTTTCATTCAGAGAATGATGGAAGCTGCTGCAAAAACCAAGGTTAGCGATGACATGAAGCTGATCGCCCTTCAATCGGGCCTTACTGACGGCTCCCTGCTATGGGGGGAAATGCAAAGGAGACGGGCAGAAACGCTGTCCGAATTCATGTCAAAAGCTCAGGGAATCATCAACCTTGAGGATGCCTACCAGCAGGCCTTTGGAGTTCCCCCAGCTCCAACGCCTTCCGTGACTGCGCCGAGCTTTGCTTCGCAAGCTCTCGCACCAGCCCTCACGCTTCCAGGAGCCCAATTCACTCCAAGCGTGTATGGGCCTTCCGCGTCTGCCCAGACGCCGAGTCAAACCCATTTCTCTGGGTACGGAGCCATACAAACCGGATGTAGTATCGCTCCTGGCCTGCCGCAGCCGCAAGCGGAAGGCCCAGAACAAAATTTGAGCCAATCGCGGAGCAAACAAAGCGGAAGAAACTCCAACCGGGGAGACCATTCAAAGAAACCCCGGAAGGACTATGAGCCCAAGTTCACGGAGTATACCAGTTTGATAGACTCGCGAGAGAATGTCTATCGGGCAACCTGTAATATGGTCAACTACAGGAAGCCCCCGAAAGTGTCTCACGGAGGAAGGCGTCCACGAGACTCCAATAAGAGGTGTGAGTTCCACGGAGACGTGGGGCACACCACGAATGAGTGCCTTCAGCTGAAGGATGAGATCGAGTCCCTGGCAAGAGCGGGACACCTCGGTCAGTGGGTGAGGATACCCATTATCTATCCCGGACAGGGAGTAGTTCACGGAGCTGCATATTCCCCGGGACAGAGGGGGACCGCTAGCGCTCCTGGAGCCGGTCACCCCCAAGCTCCCGGGTCTCAGTTCCCAGCGCTTCCTGCTCCAACCGCTCCGGCACCCATTGCCTTGTTGGCTCCAGGACCTGGCAACCCATATCTGCCCGGCCTTGCTCCGCCACCCGTTGACGGACACGTAGCCACCATTTCCGGAGGATCGCACCTTGCTGGAAGCACCCGCAACTCCCAGAAGAGGTACTTGAGGGAGTTAGAACACACCGGGGAGATGTACGCCTTGGTTCAATCACCTGCTCAACGTCCCCGAATGATGGACCTTCCCATCACCTTCACGGAGGATGATGCTCGACATGTGCACTTCCCCCACAACGATCTCCTCGTGGTGGAAGCCCAGATTGCCAATAAGAAGGTCTCACGGATCTTGGTCGATAACGGAAGCTCCGTAAACATCCTCTTCAAAGCGGCCTTCCACGCGATCGGATTAACCGAGACAGACCTGACCCCATGCCCCATCCAGCTTCAAGGGTTCAATGGGGATGCACTCATGCCATTAGGCAAAATTCAACTTCCAGTCACCCTCAGGGGAGAAAGCGACGCTTGTGCCTTCAAGCACAGCACATTCGTGGTGGTCGACTGCCCCACGGCGTATAATGCCATCCTGGGCCGACCGGTCCTAATAGATTGTGGGGCCATAACCTCGATACGCCACTTATGCTTGAAGTTTCCATGCGACGATGGGCGTATCGGCACCCTCCGAGGAGACCAACGAAGTGCACGAAGCTGTTATAACGTCTCCGTCCGATCCGTCTACACGGTCCAGGAGACGGTTGCTGCCATTCCTTTGGCGGAAGAATTACCAAAAACTGGGGGTGCTCAAGAGGCATACTTTGACGAACTCGACCCAAGAGTGGGAATCGAGAAAGCGATAGAGTCGATGGAGGAAGTCGAAGAGGTGATCCTCAACCCGGGAGATCCCACCAAAGTCATTCAGGTGGGGAAAAACCTGCCGTCGGCCATTCGAGATAAGATCGTGGCCACTGTGAAGAATAATCAGGATATCCTGGCGTGGTGCCACGCTGATATGACGGGGATTAATCCTAATGTTGCGTGCCACGCACTCAACATAGACCCATCTGCAACTCCGGTTCGCCAAAAGAGGAGGCCGTTAGACCCAGTGAGGGCCGAAGCAGTCAAAGCTGAAGTGGACAAGTTGATGTCCATAGGCTTTCTCCAGGAGTCACACTATCCCGTGTGGTTGGCCAACCCAGTTCTGGTCCCGAAACCCGATGGGTCCTGGAGAATGTGCATTGACTTCACGGACCTAAACAAAGCCTGCCCGAAAGATTGTTTCCCTCTTCCGCGAATCGATCAGATGGTAGACGCTACTTCCGGGTACGAACTCTTATCCTTCATGGATGCGTACTCCGGATACAACCAGATCAAGATGCATGTCGCGGACCAGGAACACACCAGCTTCCTCACGGACAAGGGTGTCTACTGTTACGTGGTCATGCCTTTCGGTTTGAAGAATGCTGGGGCGACGTACCAGCGTCTAGTAAACAGGATGTTCAAGGACCAACTGGGGAGGAACATGGAGGTGTACGTGGACGACATGTTGGTAAAGTCCAAGACCTCCGGGGACCACAGCGACGACCTTGAGGAAGCTTTCGCCGTGATCCGAAAGTACGGAATGAAACTGAATCCAAAGAAATGTACTTTCGGGGTCTCGTCTGGGAAGTTCCTCGGTTTCATTGTCAGCTCCCGCGGAGTGGAAGCCAACCCTGATAAAATTAAGGCGTTCATAGATATGCCTTCCCCCCGGAAGCATAAGGATGTCCAGAGCGTTACCGGAAGGATAGCTGCTCTCAGCCGCTTCGTATCCAAGGCCACTGACAAGTGTATCCCCTTCTTCAATGTGTTGCGAGGAAACAAGAAGTTCGAGTGGACCCCCGAATGCGAAGCAGCCTTCCAACACCTCAAGGAACATTTAACCCGAGCTCCCATTCTGTCCAAACCTGTCAAAGGAGAGGCGTTGTTCTTATACTTAGCTGTGACAGAGCACGCAGTGAGTGCCGCTCTCGTCCGGGAAGATGGCCGTATCCAGCTCCCTATGTATTACGTAAGCAAGAGGTTACTGGACGCCGAGTCCAGGTATTCAATGATCGAAAAACTCTCCCTCTGCTTGCTAATTGCTTCACGGAAGCTAAGGCCATATTTCCAAGCGCACACCATCAAAGTACTCACCAACCACCCTCTCCGACAAGTCTTGCAGAAGCCCGAGTCTTCTGGCAGATTGCTTAAGTGGGCCATGGAACTGAGCCAGTTCGACGTCCACTACCAACCACGTGTTTCCATAAAAGGTCAAGCTCTCGCGGACTTTATTGTGGAATGCTCGGGAATGAATGACCTCCCGGAAGATCCTGTCCCGGAACTTCCCACATGGAAGGTCTATGTAGACGGAGCCTCAAATGAAAAAGGAGCTGGAGCAGGGGTCATCCTAATATCTCCCCAAGGGCATCAGCTCCAGAGCGCCATCCGTTTCGCGTTCCCAGCATCCAACAACGAGGCAGAACACGAAGCCATGTTAGCTGGATTACGACTGGCCAGAGAAGTCGGAGCCCAAAAAATCGAAGTATACAGCGACTCCCTACTTGTGGTAAACCAAATATCCGGGGAATACCAGACGAAAGGCGAAAAAATGGCTGCCTACGTGTCTCTCTCCCGCGGCCTACTGCAGCATTTCAAAGGCTACCAAATCCGCCAGGTCCCCCGGGACCAGAACTCACTCGCGGACACGCTGGCCAAGCTTGCAACAGACCCGGCGATCGAACAATATGGCCTGGTGCCCATCGGGCACTTAGAAGCACCCACTACCGAGACACAGAGGGTAAACGCCGTCATCGACCATTCCCATTCCTGGATAGGACCCATCCTCAGATTTCTCACCACCGGAGAGCTCCCCACTGATAAAGCTGACGCAAGAAAGCTCCAGTATCAAGCTCCCCGATACGTGGTTATGGATGGAAAGCTTTACCGCAGGGGGTTGTCCATACCCTTCCTTAGGTGTGTTGCCGGAACCGAAGTCAGCGCCATCATCCATGAGGTTCACGGAGGATTCTGTGGCGACCATACCTCCGGGCTGAGCCTCTCCAAAAAGATCCTTCGACAAGGATACTTCTGGCCCACCATGAAGAAGGATTGTGTGGATTATGTCAGAAAATGTGAGCAGTGCCAGAGGTACGCCAAGGTTCCGCGAGCGCCGCCTACAGAAATTACCTTAATGACCAGCCCCTGGCCGTTCGCCGTTTGGGGCATTGACCTAGTAGGTTCCCTTCCAACTGGAAAGGGTGGAGTGAAGTATGCCATAGTCGCGGTAGACTACTTCACCAAATGGGCTGAAGCTGAACCTATGAACACGGTCACATCTAAAAAAGCACTGGACTTTGTCATCAGGAATATAGTGTGTCGTTTTGGGCTTCCACGAAAAATTGTGTCCGACAACGGGAAGCAATTTGACAGTGAACACTTCACGAACTTCTATGCTTCGCATGGAATTATCAAAAGCTTTTCCGCAGTCGCCAGACCCCAGGCTAATGGGCAAGTGGAGGCTGTAAACAAAATATTAAAGACCACGTTGAAGAAAAAACTCCAAGCCTGCAAGGCTCACTGGCTGGAAGAACTTCCGCGAGTACTTTGGGCCTATCGCACAACAGAGAGAACTTCAACGGGGCACACACCTTATTCCATGACCTTCGGTTGCGAGGCCGTCATCCCAGTAGAAACTGTGATCCCCTCTCACAGGCAGGACACCTACGACCCTACCCGGAACCACGCCCTTCTCCAGGAGTCCCTGGACATGATCGAAGAGCTCCGGGAGCAGTCGCAGGTCCAACTAAAAATGTACCAAGGCAAGATAGCCCGACACTTTAACACGAGAGTCAAGAGCCGTACATTCGAAGTTGGGGATCTTGTCCTACGGAGAGTATTTCCTGCTACGCAGGATCCGGGAGTGGGAGTCCTCGGACCCAACTAGGAAGGCCCCTATGAAGTCCAAGAAAAAGTGGGCCATGGGACGTATCACTTAAAGAGACTCGACGAATCTAAAGTCCCGCGCGCCTGGAATGCGGAGCACCTCCGCCGTTACTATCAGTAGGCCCCGGACTATCTAGTCGAAAGTCCTTGGTGGACGTAGAAAAAGTGTAAAATGTGGAGATCATCCTCCCTGGTGTAAAACACGTGCCTAGCAGGCTAATTTAATGAAACACGGAGAGATTCACTCCACTTTTACTGCACTTTTTATCCCTGTGTTCGAAGCTGCGTTTTAACAAGTGACCACGCGGTCCGGAGACGTCCGGACCCCACGCTCACTTGGGGGGGTATACATGGCTAAGGCATAGCCATACGCCCCTTGAACAAAACATACACAGAACACCACTTATGTGCTAGTATTGTGTTTGAAAATTTTAAATTGTTAAGCTTAGGTTAATTTGTTGCCATGAACATGCTTGCATTACGTGTCATGTGTGCATTATGTGTTTATATGAAAATTGCCATTGAAATGCCTGCCATTATGCATCATGAAAATTATCTCCTGTGTAGCCCAGCGATGAACAGGACTGGGGGTTGGGGCACATTCAGAGAGCTACGCCGAAACACCCCCAACTCCCTGACAAGTCCTTTGCAGAATACTCCGCGATCACTGTAGAGCTTTGCTTCGCAAGCTCCAGCTCCAGGTCCCGCAAGGCGAAAGCTGGCAAGATCCGCGATCGTTGTAAGCCTTGCTTTGCAGGCTCCAGCTCCGGATCTCACAAAATAATGCATGGCGAGCTCCTCGACCACTGCAAGTTTCAGCTCCAGGAGCAGATATGATCGATCCCCCAAGTACAGCAGGCCTTGCTTCGCAAAGCCCCTGCTCCGGGATCGCACATGGTGGGCGTGGAAATTTCCCCGACCGCAACGAGCCTTGCCTCGTAGGGCTTCATGCCAGGTCCCTGAAGTCAGCCACCATGAGGTTCGCAACGACAGTTAGTTTTGCTTCGCAAAGATCTAACCTTAAGTCTAGCGACGCTCACCAAAAGAACTCTCGTTCCGAGCCATGGAACGGCTCACCTTAGCAATCCCAGCGAACGGTATAACTACAAGTCCCGAGATTGGCTATTCGCCTTAGGAAAACTAAAATATGGTGGAAGGAGTCTGGCCGTTGGAACCAGGAAACCTTCGTAACCTAGAAACTACGTGGGAAAAGACATCAGCAGTTAGAGCTTTAAGTGGGAAGTGCATAGGTTCTGGCCGTTGGAACCAAAGCCTCATGCGCCCCTACAACAGTTTCTACCGTATAAAAGTCTACCCTAAACGCAAAGTTAAATAAAGAACTCGGCAGAAAATAAAGGAGAATGCTATAATTATGGCAAATATGTCTGCAATGAAAAACTCAAATGAAAAGTAATTAAAGATAAAACCCCTTCAAGCATTGGGGGTGGCTGCAGCTTCCACGACCGCGGCCTCGGGGACATCGGCTTCAACTGAGGCTGGTGGAGTCGGCTCATTGGAAGGCGAAACTTTGTCACGAGAAGGTTCAGAGGTCCCCGCCTCTCCGGGATCTCCTGCCTCAGGGGCTCCAGCACGTTCGTCAATGTTGTAAGTTTGGACGTACACCTCTGGGCCTTGATCCCACACCTGTAGCTTCTCCCTCATGGCGTCGGCATCCTCTCCCAGATAGCCTAGTACCTCCGGGTTCACTTTCCAGAGTTGATGCATGAGGACCACATGCGATATATTAATCGTCCTGTTCAGTATCACCTCGGCATCCTCCTTCTCCTTCAAGCGCTCCGCCTCGGAGGTTGCCAGCTGTGCCTCTGCGACAGCTAAGTGAGCCCTTAGTTTGTCCATCTCGGCCTTGGAGGCATCCCGCTCTCCCTTAAGAGAATCAATCTCCTTGCGCTGCTCCCTATTTTGGCTCAGCACGGATTGCTTCTCGGTCACATGCCCCCTGGCAGTGAATTGCAAGGCTCCGATCTCTTTATCCTTCTCGGCGAGCCCCAACTCCAGCATAGACACGAGATCCTTGCTCCTCTTATGAAATTGCTCCTCCTCGTGCAGCTTACTCTGAAGAATGGAATATTCCTCTTGCTGCTTAAGGAGGAGATCATTTTTTGATTGCAAGCGGGCTTCCAAGGTATCCTTCTCCACCCTGGCTTGGGACAGCTCTTCCCGGAGCTGGGATTTTTCGGCCTTCATCTCATCCGACCGCTGTCTGAACTCATTCTCTGCGTTGGCTCGGTACTCTCGATATTTGGCAAGATATTTCTTCTCCGCCTCTTCCTCAGCCGTGCGCCGGACCTGATCAATCTTCTCCGAAGCCTCCAAGGCCTGTTGGGTCAGTTTCTGTTTCTCCGCCTCCAAGGCCTGGCGAGCCAGCTGGCTCTCCTCCAGCTGAACCAGAACTGCACCGACCTCCCGGAACGAGCGTTCCGCGATCATAGAGGCCTGCAAGGAAAGACAACAGAATGAGTTAAGCCGGACCAAAAGACAGGTGATCCCAAAACACAACAACTGACGGCTTACCCCGGACAATTGCTGCTTCACGGCATGTGTCAGCAACAGCGGATCCTTACTGCTACTGATGGCCCATTTCTCATAATTGAGCTCGCACAAGCTCAGGGCCATGTCCTCCATCATCTCCGCTCCGAACGGCGCCAATGCACGTCCAAGCCTAGGCACCAGCCTCTTCTCCAAGGCTGGGCCATCCAAAACCGCTCCAGCCGGGTGAAGAGACCTCACCCCCTCGGCCAACTCAGCTCTCTTCACGGCAGACAAGTTGCCTGCCCTTCCCTGAGTAATGGCCTTCTCAGCCTCCAACCGTCTCTTCAAAAAATTATCGGCCCGTCTTACACCATCCAGGAGGGCAGCGGGGAAACGGGTTGGTTTCTGCGGGAAGTGGAACTTCAGGCCAGGCAGAGGAAGGTTTGTTTGCTGAGAAGAAGGAGACCCCGAAAGGGTGGACTCCTTTGGGCTGGAGGAGGAGGCAGACGGGGTATTAAGGCCCCGGTCTATTGTTTTTGCTGCTGCAGTGGCGAAGGTGACTGCCTTTGTTGTTGTTGTTGCTTTTGCTGCTGCGGCAGCGGAAGTAATTGCCCTTGTTGTTGCTGCTGGTTTGGATGTTGTTGTTGCTGCCACTGTGGCGTTGGTGATTGTCTCTGTTGTTCTTGTTGCTGCTGTTGTTGTAGTTATGGTTGCTGTCGTTGCTGTTGTTGTTGCCTTCGACCAGGAGAAGAGTGTCTAAGGCGTTTCTTCTTAGCGCCCTCAGCATCTTCTCCGGGACGCTTGCTCACCCCAGTTGTTTTCACGGGGAACACAAGCCCTTCCCCGTCGCTGCTGCTACTCGAGACCATCGTAGTCTCGGAAGGCCCGTCGGCAGAAGACTTCTCTACCCCCGGAGACGCTTGCGCCTCGCCACTTGTCTTCTTGGGGGTGGCAGCTTTACCTCCCCTACCAGCCTTGGTCTTCCGTCCTTTCCCCGTGGACGGGTCTTGGCTGGTGGCAGCCTTCTTAATGAGCAAAGTAACTCTCCCCAACATCTTGGCTTCTGGATACTCTGCAAGAAACATACAAAGCAAGGTTAACGAACCAACAAGCAATGAGAAAGAAGATAAGCGGAAGACAAGACAATCAACAACATAAAAGCACAAGCAAGCCCGCCAGCAGGGAGCAAGAAACAAGAAAAAGAAAAGTTTGAAAGGGACGACCATGCACGAGAAACGTGGATGGCCTTCCCCGAGCAAAACAAAACACCGCTTCCTGCTCCAGGAAGCTCCCGTACTCCTTGAAGTCCGGGAATGATATGCTGAGGGAAGAAGGGTCAACCATGATGACACCTTCTGGCAGACTACCGTCACTCAGACACCCGAGGAGCTCATCTACCCTATCGCAATATCTGTCAAAGGGTATCCTACGCGGATCTAGCCTAAGGAAGCGGGGATCGAACCCCATCTGAGAGGTCCAGGAAACCTCAGACAGGCTGGGGGTGTAGATCAATCGAAAACTAGTCTTACCTCTCCCGGAGGTACTAGCCCCCGGAGCCCCTTCGTTAGGGTAAGCCGCGGCGTGGCGGGCCTCGATCTCCTCTTCCTCCGGCTGGGGGTAGGGGATCCTCTCCGCCCAACTAGGAGATAAAGTATTCTCGTCCCGGGCTGCTTGGGTGATCACCTTGGACAGCTCCAGGGAAATCTGCTCCCGGATGTCAGCTGACACCTGACTTTTCCCCCTGCCACTCACTGGCTCAATGTTTTGGAAAGAGGCGAGTAGCCCATACTCCCTCAAAGATTTGGAGGTCACAAGTCCCTCCACTTTCAACTCTTCCTCCGAAAGCCCTTCGTAGAACTTGGACCTCCTTATCATCTCCGCACAGCGAGGTGTCCGCGGAACGACTTCTGAAAAATTCAAATACAAGCATTAGAGATCCTCCCGAAAGGCAAATCAAACGCAAAGAAACAAAGTTGAAAAGGAGAGGAAGGAGCACTTACCAGGGATTTTGAAGTCCAAAGATAGGGCTGGCACCCTCTTCAGTGGGAGGCCAGTCATCAGGAACCAGTACTCCCGGAGGTCTGGAACCCTCGTGGTATGACAGGTGGGACACATCACGTCCGGGTGCCTTTCCAGCCTGTAAAATCCCACCTTGTCTGAATGACCCCTCATAGGCTGAGACTTCAACCCGTAGAAGTACAGCACCTCCTCCGGGGTAGGAGCTTCCAGTTTCCGGGACTTGCAAAAGATGAACCATCCCGCTAGGAGCTTGTAGCTGGGGGGAATCAACTGGAAGGGGGCAATCCCCGCCTTCACACAGAAATTGGCAAAGTAACTTCTTAGGGGCAAGTGCGCCCCACACACTATGTGTGCCCAGCTCCAGGCACCAAAGCCCTCGTGACTCTGGCTAGCCGACTCGCCCAGCACCGACAGACGGTGCCACATCAGACCTGGGATGTTCTTCAGGCCTGCCTCGGAGGAGTACAGCTCCAGCATGCCGTAATTCCTGAACAGGTTCGGCTTCTGGTCCATCTCCCAGATTGAACTATTGGAAGTCGGTGGGCTAGCCGCGACCACTTTTGCCTTTCCTTTCCCCTTTGCGCCAGCGACAGGGGAACCCTTCTCCTGGGCAGAATCAGCCTCCACCACAGCGAGGAGCTGTTCCTTTGAGATGTTCGTCACTGAACAAAAGAAAGAAAGAAGAAAACACTCTAAGCAGTCAGCACCCTTGTCATACCCTAGTGGTATCAAAGGCGTCGGGGAGACCCTCCCCGAAAACTGCTTGGAGAGGCTCCCACCGAGCTTGCCGAGGGGTTGGCACCATGCCACCCGAAGGGCAGCAAGGAACCAGACTCAGACTCCGAGCCTAAGCCCACCAAAAGAAGTGTTTTTCCAGAGAAAGACACCCTAAAGGCGTTCATGCTTATGCCCTAAAACAGCAAACCAGAACAACGCAAGCAAGACAAGGAGCGACTTTCCAAACGCAAATCAGCAAGGCATGCAAAAGAGACTACTTATCGACTCACATCAATCACATGCCTATCAAAGCCCTATTCACGCATGCACATAGGCGATAATGGCAGAAAACTCAACTCTAACAACTACCAACAACCTAAGGTTTGGGAGGAAAGAGCAAAGTAGAAATACTTACTGGTATTCGGGTAGTTGAAGGTTGAAGGAGTAACCGGATCACTGCACAGCACGATCGCGAGAAGTAAAAGCTGCAAAGACGAACGGTGATTCAAACCCTGAACTTCGGCGGATAAACCCACTGCCAAATCAAAAGAAAAGTTTCCAGATCCCTTACCAAAAGAAGTGGCAAGTTCGAAGGAATGGAAGCTTGGAGGCCTGAGAGTTCGAAGGTTTGGGAATCTGAAAATCCGAAAGATAGAGAATTTGAAAGCGTAAAGAGGAAGAAAGGTACGTTCCCTCGTTTTTATAGCAGGGAAGAAGTCGTTTCGAATTCCTCAAACGGACGGTCCCGATCTTCCCATTCCGTGTGCATCAGATCCAACGGCTGGAGATGAAGCGACGATCCTATTTATGACTCCTCGGATGGGAATAAAGTATTTATTTCCCATCATTATACCACCTCGGGCCCGGAGTACCATTAAAAACCGTCAAATCATTACTCAGATGCCTGACGCACGCATACTCAACCAGTCGCCTCACGCACACGTCTTGATCGCAGAACCATTCCCGGCATGACGCGTGGCCCTTGCCGCACTTGAGTACTTGAGTTCAAACAGAAGAAATTCCCTTTCTTTTTCATACTAACACTCAGGCGGGAAAAAGGAACCCTTCCGGGAACACAGAAGGTGGCCCCTCGCCTAATCTAAGAAACCGGAATGCCCGGAGGACTGTACAAGCTCCCGGATCTCTCAAAGCTCCGTGACCTTGGGGGGTAAATGTTATCCGGATTTCCGGATAGCGTTTAGATGGATATCCGCGGGGAAGCAGAATTATCAATGTCTTTCACGGTAGGTGACCAGAGCTCGCGGATGGACAGAAAGGCTTCACCTCTTCCGTTTAGTGTCCGGATTACTCTTTCAAGCAAACGCGACACGGAAGCTCGTCAACTCTCCCGGACTCCCGAAGGGGTATCCTTCGGGGAAGCTCCTTCCAGGAGAAGCGCTTCAAGTGGTCTTCGCGGAAACAATTCCGTGCCTCGCACGGAACAAGGCCAGGCGGTCGAGTCATGGAGGAGGCATAGTTGGAATGATATCCGCCTGACACAGAATCCCGCCTGACACGCCCGACAGGTCAAAGCCGCACACATCCCAGCACGCCTAAAAGTACTATTTCGCCTACTGTTCCGCTGACAACTTGGAAAAGACGGCTGTCTTTGTGCATTCCCCATACTTTCACGTAAATATACCCACATAGAGCCTGGTAGCCAGGTGATTACGGTAATTGTATCCCCTATTTATGGCTGGTGTAATTAAGACTCATGTGAGTAGAGAAAAACCCTAATCCAAAACCCTAGCTATAAATACTCCCTCATTTTACAATAGGGGGGACGGCCAACAAATCAGATAGCAAGAACTCTACTAAAATCTCTCTAGCTTCATCTTCTCCAAGAGAACCTGAGAGAAACACTGTGAGGTTGTGAGTTCCTTATACACCAGCTGTTTGACTGTTATTCTCTACAAGTATAATAACATCGACTCGTGGACTAGGGCTCGTTAACGCCTGAACCACGTAAAAATATTGTTTGTTCATTTACATTTCTGCATTTTTATAGCTCTTGTCTTTTTATTATTCTGTTCGTATTCGTTTCCGAAAAACTCGGTAAACAATTATATTAAAAAAAATTATATATATATATTTAAAAAAAAAACCGTGTATATATATATAATTTAAAAAAAAAATCTTAACTTAATATGTATATAACCGTATATATATATTTATATATATATGTTTATATATATTTATATATAGTATAAAAGTTGGTTAAGATATTTTTTTTTTGTTGTGCTAAAGAAATATCTTAGTATCCAATTTTAAAAATTTGAGATATTTTCTTTAATGACAATTAAATTAATTTTATGTTTAATTAATTATATGGTAAGTTTTCAATTGGGTAAAACTTTATGGTAATTAATTAATAAGTAAATTAATTTTGATAACTCAATTGATTGTTTTAGATATTGATTGATTTATTTATTTTAGCAATTAATTTATTTATTTTGGGAATAAATGTAATGATACATAAAGATGTGTAACATGTCATATAGGTTTTCATGTTAGGCCCATCCAATTAATAAGGAAATTAACATATCTAGAAACATTATTAAGTTATTTTTTGCATTTGGGCTTTAAATATAAGTATAATGATGACCCATTTTTTTTGTTTTGAAAAATGTTGGAAAAATCAAATAAAACTTTCATAAAATGTTAGGTTTCATTTGGGCCCAATTGAACATGTAAAGTTTAAATTCCTCTCTTGTGGGTGGTTCCACTTGTGAAGGCCTATTTGCTTTGCATTACTAGATTGGACTTAATCAATTGAATAACAATTAATAAAACGAAGGTTCAAATTCCTGTCTTTTTGGGCTTTGTGTGGAAGTTAGGGAGCCTTAGTAGTGGGTCCGACATACTGAACCTAGCTCTCCTCCATGCAAGCTCGAATTGTTAAGGCCCATTTACCTAAGTTGGACTTAATTGTATTAGGTTATTCCTTTTAGTTGGACCTAATAATTGATTAGAAACATATTAATTCTAATTTTTTGATTAATTTTCAATGGTAATTTTAGAATTAATTGAAAAATTATAAACTATGGTTTGTTGATTATTTTAATAATTTGATGAACCTTAGTTGGTTTATTGATTATTTTGATAATTTAGAAAACCTAAGTTGATATTTTTTCAAAAAGAATAAAATACTAAAATATTTAATAATGAGTTTTAAAAAATTTCAATTCGATCTCCACCGTTGATTTAACAAGGTTAGAGTTCACTGGGGCCTCATGGCGCTTTGATTTCGTCTCCCTACGGAAGGTGTTCACTGGACTTCTTAACATGGTTAAATTTCTTAGGATAGATGGTTATAGATGGACCTTCTATAGACTCATCCCTACGGTGACTATAGGAATTAAGTCTATAATAATCGAAACCGTGGGTCAAACTCATAAAGTAAGAAATATTTGTGACTCTCGCCTACCGGGACACATGAGTTTCCGTTACTTTGATCGGATGGAATAGGTAATTAATAAAAGTCTATGATGTTTTATTAATTGAGATGTTTCTCTATTTAACTACGTGAATATTTGTGACTCTCGCCTACCGGGACACATGAGTTCATGGCTAGCTAAAGTACCTAAGAAATAGAAGATAAGTGTTTTAGTATTTTGCTTATCTCAAAACATATTGTATGTTATGCTATTTCTAAAATATTTAATGAATAAATGTTTGTCAAGTAATGCGTTGATTTCTACTTAGTTGATAATAGAAGCTCTAGGCTTCCCACCTCATACTCTCTCTGATCTCTAAAATGTTACTCTATGGTGAGAACCTCACGAAATGTTTGTCCAACATCAACATGGTGTTGATTTTAGACAACATCAAGTTCGTGATAATCAAAGATATTCCTATTTTTCCCATGCAACCATCACCGAATCCTTCAAAGAGGATTGTTGATGGTAGTTCGAGCAAATGAAAGAATACTAATACTACTAAACAAGCTCAAGGAGAAGCTGCTTTAAGTTTCTTCTTCGAAGAGCAAGGGAGGAAGAAATTCATACAAAAAGAACAAGAAGTCAACTGGCAAGGCACCAAATGCTGCAAAGCATCTTGGAGCAAGGCCTGATTATAAGTACACAAAAAGGGGAGTGTTTCCAACTGCAAGGAGACTGGGAATTGGAACAAGATTGCCCGGAACTCAAGGCATATGGAACCCAAAATAATTAAATTTGTCTTGGATGCATGTGATTTTAGAGGATGATACTTCGGTTTTGGATCGCTGAATCACAATCTACTAACACATGCATGTACCTTTTACACTTTTAGCATTGGGAAAGCCATGAAGGATAAAAAGCCATGGCTTGGTATCCATCAAGGGTTGTTCATATCAAACAAGGCAAAAGGATAAGCTTGAATGAATTTTGGAAATAAATATATTGTTTAAAGACAAAGTTTATTTTATTCCGATTTTCAATAGAAATTTTAATTTAAGTTTTTCTTATTACATCAACAACAATTTGTAGTTACTTTCACAAGTAATAAAATCTTATTTCTTTAAATGGATGTGAATTGTGGGGTGGATGTATGAAAAGCAGGCTATACCTATTGCAACTAGACGAACCCTATGTTATAAATAATGAGTTGTTTAAGACAGCTAATTCTAGGACCGTTAAACGACAAAAGGTCAATAACGTTAGAAATGATGTACCTTTGGCATTTTCGCTTTGGTCATATTTGTTATGATAGGATTCAAAGACTAACAAAGGCTGGGCCTTTGAGGGAACTCACCTAGGGTGACCTGCCTGTTTGTGAATCTAGTCTCGAGGGCAGAATGACAAAGCGTCCATTCTCTGTGATAGGAGAAAGGGCCAAAGAACCACTAGGGCTAGTGTGTTCAAATGTCTGGGGACATATGAATGTTCAAGCGAGGAGTGGTTATGAGTATTTCGTCACCTTCATCGACGATTGCTCTAGAGACTCATATAAGTACCTAAAGCATAGGAATTCTGCGAATTTGTTAAGAAGTTCAAAGAATTCATTGCTATGGCTTTAAAACCAAATTAGATAAAATGTTAAAGATCTTGCGATCTGATAGGGGTGGAGGATATTTGGATAATCAGAACCAAGATCATTTAATTGAACTTGAAGATTTTTCTAAAACAACTGCCCCAAGGACTCCGCAATAGAATAGTGTTGCTAAGAGGAGTGAATCGCACGTTTATGAAAATGTGTGTTCTATGATAAGCTATTAAACTCTACCAAATTCTTACCCAGATTTTTTCTGGAGACATACTACCTAGACCGCATGTGATATTTTTTTTTTAAATGTTGTGCCGTCTCCAAAGCTGTCTCCAAGACATCACTAGAATTATGAAATGGTCGTGAACCTGGTTTACGTCATTATGGAATTTGGTGGTGTCATGTTTTTGACATGAGGAAAATGGTAGAAAGCTAGAACAATGAGCTGAGGGTTTGCTTGTTTGATGGCTATTCTAAAGGTACTCAGGGTGGCCTGTTTCATAGTCCAGTAGACAAGAAAGTGTTTGGCTCTACAAATGCTACTTTTCTGGATAACGACTACATAATGAATTTCTAGTCTCATAGCAAAATAGTATTAGATGGAAAAACGATAAACTATTGTTCCATCCTTACCGATGCAAGTCGATGAAAACAAGGTACATTTAGAAACCACTAATCCAAGTCAGAAAGTTGCGATGCCTCGTCATAGTGGGAGGATTTCTCAGAACCCGATACCTATGATATGGACAGTGAAACCCACAAGTTGGTTGGGGACACAAGTAACAATGATTCGTTGGCCTTTAAATAGACAATGGGTAAGTCTGAAAGGGATTTTTGACTCAAAGCCAAGTACCAGGTAATAAAGTCTAAGTACTCTTAATTTGTCTGAGATCTTGTAGATGTGCCATTGGACTTTAGGCCCATGGGGTGCAAGAGGATCTATAAGAAGAAAAGAGCAGCTGATAGAAAGGTCGAGACATTAAAGGCTTGACTCGTGGCAGAGAGAGAAATTTGACTTAGAGAAAACTTTTTCTCCGGTAGCCATGTTAAAATTCATTTAGTATACTCTTATCCATAGCCACAACTCTTGATTAAAAGATAAGGCAAATGGACATCAAAGAAGCATTTTTAATGGCTATCTTGATGAGACAATTAATATGCATCAATCAGAAGGATTTAAAGTAGTTAGACAAGAAATTCGGCAAGCTAAGTAAGTCAATCTATGGACTTAAACAAGCTTCGTGCTCCTGGAACTTAAGGTTAAATGGAAACATTAAGACTTGCGTTTTTGAACAAAATGTAATTGACCCTTGTGTTTGACAACTTAAGGAAAAAGACATTGTGGTGTTTTGAATCCTTTATGTAGATGATATCTTATTCATTGGAAACAATGTCAAGAAATTATCAAACATAAAGAACTGGCTAGAAACGAAATTCCAGATTTCGTTATAGCAAGTCGTGTTCTTGGTATCCAAAACATCAAGGAAATAAATAACTGAACTTTAGCTCTAACTCAAGCGACCTACTTTAGTGAGGTGCTTGGTCATTACTCTGTAACAAATTTCGAGAAAGGATGTTTAGTGTCTTCACATGGAATTTATTTTTCTAAGCAGTAGTCTCCACAGACTCCTCAAGAGAAAGAAAAGATGTAATGAATTCCTTATGCATTTGAAATTAGAAGTCTAATGCATGCTATGTTGTGTGTTGTGATCAAAGATCTTCTATGCAGTGGGAGTGGTGATCAAGTGTAAGTAAAACCTTTGAAATAAACAATAGATGGAAGTCGGTATCTTTGATGGACTAGAGACTATATGTAAGTCTTTCCAGGTGGATCTTCGTACCTGTTAGGCTACACATATTTAGATTTTAGACTAATGTTGATGACAAGAAGTCTACTTCTGAAAAATGTGTTTACTCTTGGGGGTGGAGCTATGATTTGGAGAAGCGTTAAGCTATCTGCCATTTTAGAATCCACTTTGGAGGCTGAGTACATAGCTGCGTCTATGGCGGCTAAGGAAATAGTCTGGCTAAGAAAGTTCTATACGGATCTTGGTGCTATTCCAGAAATGGATAAACCACTCATTTTTTCTAGTGATAGTAATGAGGCAATAGCGAATTCGAAAGAACCTCGAAGCTACAAAAGAGCAAAGCATATAGAGAGAAAGTACCACATTATCGAGGATGTGTGGCAAAGGTGTGAAGTGAAGGTGATGAAGATAGCATTGTAAGGCAATCTTTCATATCCCTTTACAAAGATATAAGCAGACAACATAATTGTAAAGCATGTAGAATGCATGGTTTTGAGAAACATGTCCCATTTGTTTTAAAAGGGAAAGTGGGAGTTTGTTGGGTTTTATGCCCTTATAAAACCATGTCGGACATGTAGCACGATTTCATATTATCAATAAAAGTAGTAGAAATCATTTAGTTTGACAACCGTGTTGCTTGCTTGTTTTATTACATGATTATTGAAATAATACAAACATTTATAAAATCCCGAACATATGGATAGTTACAATTATAGTGACTAGGTCACGGTGGATTATAGTTGTAATTATATGTTCAAAAGAACGAGTCCTAAGATTAGATCAGTGCATTGGATTTTCACTGATTAGGCAATCTACGATATGATCTACTTACACATTTAGGGTGTGATGTCTTGTCCAAGGCATCGACCAAGTAGATAAGATCGGATGTATTTAGTTACATCGGACTAGGACCGATATTGATTATTGATTGATAAATAAGTATCGTTGTTATCAAATCTAATCAATGTCACAATGTTGACCATATATTAAGTCAATCTTAATTCTGAGTGATAATATTCTACTAATTATATTATTTAAATCTTTTGACTTGTTCGTTACCAGCTTACCCTACGGTCTAGCCCATACTTACATCTTGGAGATTTAGTAATGAAATTGAGTGGGAGTATTATTCATAGATATGAAATCTATAACTTCTGTATGAGAAGTGAAAATATGATTTCCTTAATTGCTTTGTTCAAAAGGTTAAATGATTGAGATCTCATTTCTGTGATTAAGTTCACGGAAATATCATTTATAAGGAACTTAGTGGGAGTTAAGGATAAAATACTGATGAAGGGTAAAACGGTAATTTTCACCCAGCTTGTTAGTAAGTCATCGATAGAGGATTGACTAACTGTAATGGTTATAACAATGGATAACGTATTTATGGTTTGGAAAATACGTTCTATGAATTTAAGAGTTCAATTCCAAGTCTATAGTGGAGTCACGAGGAATTAATAAGGTAGTGAAATTATTCGTAAATAAATTCATGGTAACTTATTGGAGCTTGATTTCATGGATCCATGGTCCCCGCATCACCTTTGAGTAAATCATCTAGAATGTCTCAATTAATTGATTTAATTATCAATTAGGAATTTTTTAAAGTTGACTAGGTCAATTTTGGAAAATTTATAGAGATATGAGATTTAGAGAATAAAAGAGAATCTTTGGGTAAATTTATTAATATTGATAAATTGGTGTCAATATAAATAAATAAAAATTAAATCAAGTTTCAAATTATAATTAGTTGATTTGAATAAGGATTTAGTTAATTAATTAAAATAAATAAATAAATAAAAGGTTTTGAATTTAGGCTCAATTGGGATTTAAATTCAAAATAAAAGTATTGGGCCCAAGTCCATTTGTGGGAGCCCAAGGCTTTTATCTTTTTGTTTATTATTTTAATTAATTCAAAATTCAAAATTTAAATTTAAATAAAGCCCAATAAGTTGTCTATATAAGGAATATGATATCTAGGGTTTTCATAAGTCAGTCTCAGTTGATTTGGGTAAGTGAAAACCTAGACACTCTAATCCTTTCTAAGCCACAATATCTTCTTCTTTTCTAGATCTCTGTCTCATGTGTTGAGAACCAGCCCGCACTAGTTCTAGGTTGATCAAAGGCTTGGTGAGGAAGACTGTGTTGCTGATCTAGTTCAATCTCTTGATAATACTCTGCTACAAAAAGGAATCAAGAGTTAGAGAGATTGAAGGAAGGAGTGGTTCCAGTTCCGCTGCGTATTCGTAAGTTTCTACATCATTGTGTTTATGTTAATTTACGAATCTAATGTTCATATGGATGTCGTGTTATTCTATGTTTCTATTATGTGTTTGGAAAAATAATAGGAAGCATGCATCTAGATTTAAATTTTAAGATCCTACACTAGGTGCTTCCACAAGATCCTAGACGGAATTTTAGTACATGGACTCCATTTCCTGTTTCATGGCTTCGAGCCATAGTTCATTTTCATGATTTTCCATTGCCTGTTTGAAAGACAACGGATCATCGTCACCAGTGTATCCAACAACCATATTTGTTTCACCATCCAAACCATAGCGAATTGGACTCCTAGAAACCCTCCCACTACTACGAGTCTCCGTGGCTGTTTGCTCAGGAATAGTGGTACTTTCTTCATTTAAATCGACTTGCATTGGTTGGACATGAAGAGTGGGAATTTCATCTTCAACTCGTGTTGATGACGATGGAACATTGGTTGGAGTAAATTTTTTAACCATCTCCTATAAAACTACTTTGCTGCATGGTTTGAAGTTTTGGACATAGTCATTTTCCATAAAAGTAGCATTCGTAGAAGTAAACACTTTCTTTTCTGAATGACTATAGAAAATTCCACCTCGAGTACCTTTACGATAGCCAAAAAACATGCAAACTTCAGTTCACGTTTCTAGCTTTCTTTCCTTTTTCCTCAAGAAGTAAGCGGAACACCCCCAGATTCTATAATGGCATAAACTAGGTTCACGACCATTCCAGCAGTTTAAAGGTGTTTTGGGGATTGATTTAGACGACACGACATTGAGAATGTCATTCGCAGTTTCAATTGCATGTCCCCAGAACGAAGTTGGTAGAGTTGAGTAACTAAGCAAGCATCTAACCATTTCCAATAAAGTTCTGTTTCGTCATTCTGCCACACCATTTTGTTGTGCAGTACCTGGGGCAGTAAGTTGTGATAAAATCCCAAGTTCAATTAAATGATCTTGGAACTGCATATTCAAATATTCTCTACCCCTATCAGATCACAAGATCTTTAACGTTTTACCTAATTGGTTCTGATTTCCTATGCATTAGGTAAAGACATGAGTATCTAGAGTAATCTTCAATGAAAGTGATGAAATACTCAAAACCACCCCTGGCTTGTACATTCAAAGGTCCACAAACATCTAAATGAACAAGTCCAAGTGGTTCTTTGGCCCTATCACCCTTTGTAGAAAATGGACGCTTGATCAGTTTCCCATCTTGGCAAGATTCACAGACAAATAATTCACCTAAGGTGAGTTCCCTCAAAGGCCCATCCTTTGTAAGTCATTGAATCCTATCATAGCAAATGTGACCTAGTCTCAAGTGCCATAAATACGTCATATTATCGTTATCAGTCTTTTAACGTTTATTGGCCCTAGGTTTAGTTACTTTGAATAAATCATTGTTAAGAGCGAGGGGTTCATTAGGTCGCAGAATATAAAGCCCATTTTCCAAACATGCAATACACAATTGTGATCCATTCAAAGAAATAGATATATTAGAACTTGTGAAAGTCATAACAAATTGTTCTAATTGCAACATGGAAACTGAAATTAAATTTCTACTAACATCCGGAATAAAAAATACATCATTTAAAATTAAAAATTTATTTCCGAACTTCAGACGAGCTCTTCCTCTAGCTTGGACTGCAACGAACGCTCTGTTCCCAACTCTAAGCTTTAAGCCGCCTTCGTCCACTTCCTCCCACGATTCAAGAAGTTGTAAAGAGTTGCAAACATGGTTGGTAGATCCAAAATCAATAATCCAAACGAATTTATCGTTCTCTAAAACACATGTTTCTAAGATAAATGAACTATAATCATTACCTTTGTTTTTGCTGCTAGAAAATTGAGGCAATCCTGTTTCCAATGCCCTTTCTCTTTGAAGTGAAAACACTTATCTTTACATTTCTTGTTTTTCTTGTTCTTCCCCTTAGGCGTTTGTGCATTTGGTTGTCCACTCATCTTTGTAGCCTTCGCAGACTTGGGGTTGTCGTTCTGTCCACCTTTCCTCTTGTTTCCAGCTTTCGAAGACAAAGCTTGATTAGCTGCAGCCTTAGCTTGATCAGCAACAATAGTAGTAGTCTTATTTTCTCTTTACTAGGTCCACCCATGATAGGCTCAAAAGTCTAAAGCTCGTTCATGAGTTCCGTCAGAACATAGTTGAGTTGATCACGAACGTGTAGACACAGTGCCATTCGATCATACACGGTGTCATCATGTATGTGCGGAGACGATGCTCATTCTGGGGATTCCTCAATCATGACGAATTCAGAGTTGTCACCAATCAACTCTATGTTGTTATTCTGATTCCACTTAAGGAAGTTTTCTCCAGTGGGTTTCTCCATCGAATGTTGAGAAAGGATAGGAGTAGACACAAACACTACTTAACTTAAAACTACAAATTATCAATAAAATAGAAATCAATCACATTTGCTCAATAAAACTTCTATTCACAAAAATTCAAGAAATAGCACAACATATACCAAAAATATGTAAGATATGAGGAAAAAAAATACCAAAAACACCACAATGTGTAAGTAGATCATATCATATATTGGCAAGTCGGTGTAAATCCTGTGCACTGACTAATCTTAGGACTAACATATTTTGAACATATAATCATATTTATATTCCACTGTGATTACATCACTATAAATACGATCAGTGTAAAGGGCTACCATCAGTGTAAGAGTTATAGCCTCCATTATCGTTACAATTTGAAAAAGGCTACAATTGCAAAACATGGGCAATAACCCTAGCTTTAAAAGGCCAAAAAGAAACGCCAAATTGATTACACACGCACACACATATGTCTGTTGACTAGACTGTGTAAGAATGTTGTAAAACTCATACATATAATGAATTGATTAAAATATTTTTTGAGATTGGTATATTCTTTTTCGAATTATGGTCACTTAGTATTTTAATTATAATTCATTATTCTAATTTTTGAAAAAAATGGTTGTCTTGTTTCTCTTTAATAGGACTTGACATTTATATGGACACATATGGTATGACAATTTATCTTTTTATTTACAGAATATTTTATTTAAAAATAATAAAATCTTTTTTTGACCGAGTACTAAAGAAAAATTCAAGTATGAAAAATAATTGATGCAATTTATTTGTTTTGTCTCATTATATTCAAAATCATGGAAAAAGTTTCCAATTTTGAGGTGTGAAAGAATTTTTTAAAAAATGAGATATTTTGGCATTTATCACATTAAATTAAGTTACCCATTTTTGGTTACCCATTTTCGAACTTGCCTCATATGTGCACCGAATTCTCTATATGTTCGGATTCATCTTGGTTGTTTAATTCTAAGTGTTTTCTTGTTTTTTCTTTCTCGCTCACTTGTACCCAATTTGTTTAGGTTTTTGTTCTTTGTATGTCTCCGTTTGTTTCTCTTATAGCATCCATGAAGACCCGAGGCCGTGGTTCCACCACCAAAGCTAGAAAGGTCAAAGACATTAATTTGGTTGTTTCTAGGTCTAGCAATGTCGAGTTTGACACCCCTGCTATCCTGATTGCTCTCGCTTCTGTCCAGACAGGAATTGCAAGTCTCTTCGAGCGGTTCACTAACATGGAGGATACTCAGCGCCAAACTCTTGCTTCGTTGGCGATCATCAATGCATCTACCATTCCAACTCTATGATGGTTACTGTTCCTTTCGATCTATTTTTATTTGCTTTTGATAAATGTAAAAGAACACTAAAAGTGTCCTTCTTTTTGGTTTCGTTTTGTTTGTTCTTTGGCAATGAGGGGGAGAGAGAGTAACTCTATTTTTGGTGCTTTGCTTATGTTGTTTAACTTGTAGTTGCTCATTGTTTTTGTTAATTGTTTTAGTATTGTGCTTTGGTTATTTTTGGCAGGGGGAGTCATTTTGTGACTATTGTGAATTTAAGCACTCACTTGTTTTATGTAGGGATCTTTTAAAAAATAAATATGCCTTGTCTATAAAATTTGCAAAGGGGGAGATTGTAAATCCTAAAATTAGCATATTTTAAAGAAATATCTTTTTATTTAAAAGATAATTTTTATTTTCCCTTTATTGTAGGTTTCGAAATATTACTTTCTCATTATTGTAATTTTTGGAATGTTACTTTCCCATTATTGTGATATTAAGTTTCATATTATTCCTTATTTAGCATAATTTTATCACAATATGATTATAAAGTGAAAATGTATCTTGTTTATATAAAGCAAATATTCTGTACTTACTCAAAGTCATTTCTGGAATATTTGTCTTTAATTTTTTCGTGCAGCTCAAGATAATAAAATTTAGGAAATTGAATCTTTGATGTAATTAATCATTATTTCTATCTTGAGAAATATTATCTGACACAGGTATTAGTTGTCCCCATCAAAATCGCATCTGTTGGATTTGAATCTTCTAAAAAAGGAAATTCTTCATCAATCAAGAATATCTTCAAATATTCTTGCTTTTATTAGGAAATTCTTTCTCAGCCTTTATGAACACGAAATGGACTCTATAAATAGGCTTCTAAAGCATTGAGAAAAAAGTGAACTCATTGGTGCATAATTTGTGAGTCTATTGTAATAATTGTGAGAGTTCCTTATTTGTATTCAAGATCATAGTATTCACGTGATCTTGAAGAAAAATGAGTGTTTAGTTTTTGTGGTGAGTTTATACCATGTTCATGAGTGAATACACAATGTAATTTGAACACAACTTTTATAGTCTTCGGGAGAGGATTTTTACAAGCCTTGTGTCGGGAGGATGCAAGAACTCGCTGGCCATTGAAGGGAGTTCAAATGGTTAAGTGTTTCAATCAGAATCAGATTAGTGAAGAGAAGTACAATAAAGTTGCGGCAAATCTCAAGAGGGAGTCTTGTTTTGTTTCAGTCAATATTTTGTACTTGTGATTCTTTATTAATTGATTCTATTCTCTGGGCGTGGCCCCAAGGAGTAGGTTATCGGAAAAGATTTCTGAACCTCGTAAAAATTCGTTGTGTTATTTTTTTTTTTGCACTGTCCTTTTATTGTGTTTTGTTTCTGTAGTGACAAGTTCGGATTCTGTCCCGACAGAACTGAAATCTGTTTAAACATTTAATTACCATTCCGCACTTTAATTATTTCACATGGTTTAATTAATTTGGTAATTACTAAAAATAGAATTTCAAATATATTTATATACAACATATAAATACAAAAAATCACGAACATAAACTTTCACCTCTTGAAGCCTATAAAGTGTCCTTGAGTCTTTTCGTATTATTAACGATCTTCCTATCCAATGCTTTGAGCACTCAAAGCAAGATCTTTCGGAGTGTTCTCTACACTTCAAGATGTGTGTGAGGACATAGAGAACATGGGTTTGTATTTTAGGAAACACAAGTATTATCAACACATGAGAACTTGGATTATGGTCTAAGAATGGCTAGAATAAAGAAGAAGAAGAAAGAGTTTGGTCTGACAAAAACTTTGAGAACTATTCTGAATTGTCCCCGTACTGTTTTGTGTTTTCTTTCTATGTTAGTTTTTCTCCATATTCTCTTCTTCTTCTTCTATATCATATATATAGAGATATATTCCTATTACCTTATTATTCCTAATAATAATAGTAATATTATAAAATATCATAATGATGATAGAATTTGATTTAGGTAAATATCTAACTTACCGAATTTGAAAAAACTATTTTCAAATTATTAAATAATTAAATAAATAAATAAAATAACGCAGACACAATATCTTTATATGTGGTACTGCTATTCCCTTTTCAGATATTTTGTATTTTTCTTTTATATGATTATTTAATTAAAATCAATCTCCCACAAAATAAGGTATTAATTTTTTTATGGAAAATATGACAAACATATTTCAAAATTTAAATTTTAAATTCAAAATTCAAATTAATGATCATCATTATCATCATCTTTTAAAATTCAATAAGTCAAAAAACTATTTTTGACATACCAATTTTATTTTCTCCCACTCAAATAAAATAATGAATTTCAAAAATAATTTATTTATTTATATTTATGAAATTTGAAATTTTATATATTTAAATTAATAAATATATTTTCGAAAATTAATAATTAATTCCAGATTAATTATTCAACCTCAATTATCGTATAATTACATACTTGACCCGAAGAATAAAATTATTCTCAAATTCTCAAATTACAGTTATATCATTATATTAACTCATACCTTGATATGGTGTTGATAGAGTCACCCTAGGGATCTATGGACCTATAATATCAAGCTCCAATACATATTACATTATTAATCAAAGCTCTTTGATTAAATAATCATATTTATTAATCTCATGATTACTCCACTAAAAATATGAGATTGAACTCTTGAATAAAGTGTCCATTGATATAATCATTGCATACAGCATTAATCCTCGATTAATGACTCATAATTAAAAGGAATTAAATTTACTGTTTTACGCTTTTAGCTATATCTTGTTCCTAGAGTACCATTGACTTTACTAGTGAAGGTTATATCACAACAATTTTGTGATGTGAGCGCTCATAACCTTTTCAGTTCCAAAAGCTGACCCAATAGGGAACCATTATTCAATCTATAAGAATGTATAAATTCCATATCTGTTAAACTAGTCCCCAACCATATTCATCATTGAGTCCCCAAAACAATTGTTCTTAGCATGATCATTATGAAAAACCTTAACTACACAAAATATCCAATTTAAAATTTTTTTTTTTTTGCGAAAAAATGCCGCGCGCGGGTTCCGGCACCGACGCCGTATGGACGTCTGTACGGATCCGTACGACGTCCGTACGCCTGGGTCCCGGCGGCGGCTCCATGCGTGCCCAGCACACACACTACAAAAAGCAGTCCAAATTTTTTTTAAAAAAAAATTAAAATCTGTGCAGTTTTTAAATCCAAAACAAGAAAAAAAAAAACAACCAAATTATTGCTAAATTTACATAAGAAAACATAACACATACACCAATAACATGTACCATCCAATTAACACCTAACATATCAATCAATTTCATACATATTCATTCATGAAAATAAACTAGCAACCTATGGCTACATAGCTAAAATTTGTATTTTTCCATCAGAGTGGCCACTGGTTGTATATAACTTTTGAGAATTGTAAATTGTCTTTTAAACCCTGTTTTTGGGATCCCGCTGACCAAACATCTATTATAGTGAAAATTAACTATTAATGATCAAAATCTTTTAACCCTAACCTGATAATTGACTTTAGGAACACATTTTTATTCAAATGACTTGATTAGCAAGTCTTGCACTATTTCAAATAACAGTGTAACAGTCTTGGTTATCTAGGGCGTTACAGATATATCGCCCTTGTATGTGATATATCGCCCGCCCCATTTTTCCGAGGCTCTGTGGTTTCGTTCGAGCGAAGTCAACATTTTTCTGTATCAACATAGGAAATATATCAACCTCTATAGCTGCGATATATCGGCTTACGCTGATTTATTAAATCACATTTTTGCTCATTTTAAGCACACTTGAAGTTGTTTAAACCACTTTGACCGAGTAATACGAGATCCTAACATCTGATGGAAGGTTCTAGACTTCCTAGGTTTATCTTTATTATTTTATTCATCTAAAATCCTTAAAATTCTTAATAAACATACATGTGACAAATGTCACATTCTTAATTATTCTATCTAAAACTTAGGCTATAATAAACAATAGTTCTAGGACCAGCTTCAATAATTAAACCTTATGATAAAATTAATATTTCTAAACTATAGTCTAAACTTATAAACTTCATAATTATCTCTATGAGTTTTCAAATAATTCCCAGCTTGAACCAATAACCACGAAAACTAAAATACTATAGCATAAGATACTACGATCTAACTAAGTAAAATTCTGAGGCGCTACAAGTTCCCAGTGGGAACCGAGCAGGGGATCGGGCACCTCTGAGGTCCTCTCGGAGCACTCGAAGTGGGTGCTGAGACAGAAGCCATAGGTCTCGACCTGAGCACCGGGGTGAACGTGAGGCCCCACAAGAGGCTCATCATGGACATAGAGCACCTCAGCCATCTGGAAGTCGTATGTCAAGGTCACAAACAACCGGGTTGAGGGTTCAAGTAGAGAACCCACCTCGTAATAATTGAGTCGCGCAGCAACAACAGCCAGAGAGGAATGTAAGCTTCCTTAGTGGAATTTAGGACTACAGCCGTTCGATGAGTGTGTATAACACCGAGCCCATAAATAATGAAAATTGCGAGAATAATTATCCTGATCTTCAAGATCATCTAAATCAAAAGCAGGAGAAATCTAGTCTGCCAAACCCGGACTTACGGACACACTTAAACAACTGGAGAGAGCCTTTCCAGCTAGTATATGAGAATCAATATTACCCTATACTGAGGGAAGGAACTGGAGTTCCTACGAACAATAACCAACTACCACTAGTGCAAGATCCCCCTCTGGTGGATTCGGTCAAAGAAAGGATCTACCAGCTTGAAGAGGCATTCAGGCTTCTTCAAGAAGGAAAAAATAAGGACAAGGCTTACGATTCTAATATAGAGCTCGAGCCTTTCGCTTCCCATATCTAAAATACCCCATTTCCTCATGGATTTAAAATACCCAATGTTGCACACTGCAATGGGACTTCCGACCTAAGTACCCACATGAGCACGTTTAAAACAGTAATGCGAGCCAAAAATGTCTGATATGAGCTAAGATGTATGCTATTTCCAATCACACTCACTGGACCTATGAAAAACTTGTTTGACAAGTTCTGGAGACAATCGATCTCATCATGGGAACAACTATCTCAGAAATTCAAGAAGAAATTCCAAGCCATGAAAAGTATCAAGCCCAAGGCCTCAACATTGAATAATGTTAGGCAGTAACCAAGTGAGTCATTAAAAAGTTACCTGGTGAGATTCCATGTAGAAGTGGCACAAGCTCGAAATGACGATGACAGTGGTCATCTCATGGAAGTACGAGCTGGAGTATTGCAAAGGAGTCCTTTTTGGGACGAAATTCATAGAAAACTTGCAAGGATGATAACCGAGTTCAATACCCGGGCTCAGAGGTTTGTCAATGTAGAAGAGGCGAGGTCAACACACAAGCTGACTCCTCAGCCCTTAATATCTATAACAATAAATGTTAACTCAGCCAATACCTCGGCTATGGCCTCCACGTCGTGACCCTCAAGAAATAACCCTTCCAAGAGAAAAAAGAATGAAGGGAATACCTCGGACTCTGATGGGGGTGAGAAGAAAAAAGGAGAAAAATACTTCTTCATTTACACAGTTTATATTGAGCTCACAGATACTCGGGAGAACATTTTTGTTGCAAATGAAAATCAGGTTCCTTTTAGACGACCTAATCCGATGCGAAACTAGAAGTCCAAGAGGGATGCCAACAAATTTTGTAGATTTCATAGGGACATTGGTCACACCACTGATGAATGCAGACAGTTAAAGGACGAGATTGAAGGTCTGATCTCAAGAGGATATTTCAGGCAGCATGTCCGAAATAGAAATCCGGCCCAAGCCTCGCTTGGATAGAAGGCAGCTCCTATACAGCCTGTCCAACAAACTACGGCCCCACATGCAAGGGAGGATAGTCGACCTCCCCCAATCAATGGAGAAGATGTAATAACCATTGCAAGGGGACCGCATATCATGGGGTGGGGTAGAAATACCAAAGAGACATGTTAATGAGCTCACAGGGGATGGATCTCCCTATGATCCTAAACCCCGAGCTTCAAAAAAAAAAAAGGGTTGAGTCCCAACCCATTACATTCACCAAAGAAGATGCCTCACATGTCCAATTCCCCCATAATGACCCTTTGGTGATTACCTTTCAGCTTGCAAATAAAAGGGTGCATCGAGTCATGATCGATAACGGGAGCTCGACCAACATCCTCTATAAGGCCACTTTGGAAAAAATGGGACTCTTCGTTCAAAACCTAAAAGCCTGTGCAACAATGTTGTACTAGTTTTCAGGAGAAGGAATAGCCAGTACGGGATCTATCGAGCTCCCGATAACCTTGGCAAGCTATCCGGTCTCAATAACCTAGATAATGGAGTTTATCATAGTAGACACCCCATCTGCCTACATTGTACTGCTCGGGAGACCCGCCTTGATTGGCCTGGGGGAAATTGCATTTGTGAGGCACCTGGCTATAAATTTCTTAACCCCTAGTGGAATTGGAATGCTAAAAGCAGACCAACTGGCCGCTTGAAAATGCTACAACATCTAGATGAGGGGAAAGAACCAAACAAGTGCACATGAAATTGCTGTCATCTAGGAGATAAGCGAGACAATGTACAAGGTCGAAGAAGAGATCGATCCCAGGATAGATGAGGACAGGGCCAATTAAAGAGCTCGAAGACATTGAGCTCGATGATAAGGACACCACTAGGGTGGTAAAAGTAGGGAATAACCTTCCAAAGGATGCGAGAAAGTAATTAATCCCCTTCCTGAGGGAAAACTAGGATGTGTTCACATGGTCGCACTCGGATATGATTAGGATCAACCCAAACATTTTAAGCCATGCACTGAACGTTGACAAAAGCTTCCCACCTAAGAAACAAAAAAGGAGGCTCCTAGATGACGAGAGGAAGAAAGTATTGAAAGAGGAATACAAAAGAAAAAAGGAAAATCAGTTTATCAAAGATGATTTCTATCCAGATTGGATAGCAAATCCAGTGTTAGTTCCAAAGCCCAATGGCAAGTAGCGAACTTGCATTGACTATTCAGACCTCAACAAGGCGTGTCCAAAGGATTGCTTCCCCTACCTCGAATTGATCAGCTCGTGGATGCTACCATGGGTCACGGCATCATGTCGTTCATGGACGCATATTCTGGATATAACTAGATATCCATGCGTGTACCCAATCAAGAACATATGAGATTCATGACCGATAAAGGTATATACTGCTATAATGTGATTCCCTCCAGACTCAAGAATGTCAGAGCCACATATCAAAGATTGGTAAATAGGATGTTTGCCGAAAAAATATGGAACAACATGGAAGTATATGTGGGCGATATGCTGGATAAGTCCAAACACAATTGTAACCATGTTGGCGATCTCGCAGAATGCTTTGCTATACTCCGAAAGTACAACATGAGACTTAACCCACAAAAGTGCTCGTTCTGAGTATCTTCGGGAAAGTTTCTGGGATTCGTAGTAAACGCTTGGGGCATAGAGGAAAACTCGGATAAGATAAAGGCGCTAATTGATATGCCTTTGCCCCGAAAGCATAAAGTCATCTAGAGTTTAACTAGACAAATGACAACCTTAAGTAGGTTCATATCAAAATCTATAGATAGATGCCTTTCGTTCTTCAAACTTATGGTGGGAGGCAAGAAATTTGAATGGTCAAATGAGTGCGAGCTCGCTGAACCAACAATCTTATCCAAACCAGTCACAGGGGAGATATTGTATTACCTCGCTACAACCGAGCATGCAATTAGCGCAGTACTCGTTTGATAGGAAAAGAAAGTACAAAAACCTATTTATTATGTCAGTAAAAGGTTACTGGGGGTAGAGTTGAGATATCCATTAATGGAAAAGCTAGGCTTGTGCTTTATACATGCATCTCAAAAACTTCGACCTTACTTCCAGGCGCATCCTGTACACGTATTGACTGATCAAACATTGAGAAATGTGTTGTCAAAACCTGAAGCATCTAGGAGACTATTAAAATGGGCAGTCGAACTTGGACAGTTTGAGATCACATACCACCCGCGAATGACGATCAAAGGACAAGCCTAAGTGGATTTCATAGTTGAATGCACAAGAATCATCTACGAGGTAGTCATAGCCCCAACCCGCGTGCTATGGAGACTTTACGTCGATAGTTCTTCGAATTAGAACAGATCTAGTGCAGGAATTATCTTAATCACTCCGACAAGATTTTTTTTTTCACTCAGGCTTACGGTTTGGCTTGGAGGAGTCAAATAACGAGGGTGAATACGAAGCACTATTAGCAGGGCTTCAGATAGCTTCCGAGCTTAAAGCATAAGCCATCCATTGCTATAGTGATTCCCAGTTATTTGTCTATAAGGATATAGGTGAATACCAGGCTCGTGGAATCAAAATGGCCGCATACTTTTAGAAGTTCAAAGCAGCAGTCGGGCAATTCGAGTTTCACGCTATTGAACAAGTTCGGCGAGAGCAAAATTCTAATGCAGATACTTTGGTTTGACTCGCCACAACCAAGGAAACCGATACTCTCAATGTAAAGCTAGTCGAATTTCTACCAGTACCGAACAAAGTCAAGCCTAAAGAAGATGACGTCAACATGATAGACTCGCAGCCTACTTGGATGACTCCCATTATAGACTACCTCAAAACCGGGAGCTTCCTAACAGATTGAAATGAGGCAAGAAAACTTATGTACAAGATACTAAGGTACACTGTCTTGGAGGGTAAATTGTACAGAAGGGGATATTCTATGCAATTGTTAAGTTGTGTAACTCCACTCGAAGCAAGAACTTTTTTAGAAGAAATCCATGAAGGATTTTGTAGAGACCATACTCGGGGGCATAAGCTATCAAAAAAAGATCATTAGGCAATGATACTTTTGGCCCACACTTAAAGCAGAATCGTTCAAGTATGTCAAGTGCTGTGACAAGTGTCAATGATTCGCTTTGATCCCCGCGAGCACCACCAACCGAGCTCAGCATGATGATCTCCCCATGGCCATTCACGGTATGGGGAATCGACCTCATGGATCCCTACCAATAGGGAAAATGGGAGTAAAATATGTCATAGTCGTTGTTGATTACTTCACTAAGTGGACTGAGGCCGAACCTTTGGCCACTATCACCTTGAAGAAATTCTTGGACTTCGTGTTAAAAAGTATAATCTGAAAAATGGGGTACCAAGGAAAATAGTATCAGACAACAGAACCCAGTTCGATAGCGAACTGTTTGCACAGTTCTACGAAAAGAATAGGATAACCAAGAGTTTTTCCTTAGTAGCCCGTCCATAAGAAAATGGCTAGGTCGAAGCTATGAATAAGACTCTGAAGAGCTCCATTAACAAAAGGCTTGAAGAGGCTAAGGAAAAATGGCCAAAATAATTACCACAAGTCCTATGGGCTTATAGGACAACAACTCAAAACTCAACAGGCAGCACCCCCTTCTTTCTAGCATACGTATGCGACTATGTTGCCCATTGAGGTCAAAATCCCAACAATCTGACGTGAAGCATACCACCAGACCTCAAACCAGTCCCAGCTCGAAGAAACTCTAGACCTAATTGAAGAAAAATGAGACGAAGCCCAACTGAAAAACTTCACATACCAACAAAGGGATACAAGGTATGTCAATAAGAAGGTTCGAGGTAGACACTTGGATTGGGAGATCTGGTGCTTAGGTGCATGTTTTTGGCCACACGAGAATCCTCAGCAGGTATGCTCGGGCCTAATTGGGAGGGACCCTACAAAATTGAATCCATTATTCGACATAGTGTTTATAAACTAGCGAGATTAAATGGAGAATTGGTCCCACGAGCTTGGAACGGTGAACATCTACAACCTTATTACCAATAATGTAGGAATGATGTTTATATAGTTGTAACCAAGCATGTACTTAATTCTTGCTTTTCATTAATAAAGCACATATTTTTATTCCAGTTTTATAATTTTATCGTTAAATTCTTTTGCAAGCTCTCAAAATCCAATAACCTAAGACTACAATCATAGGATATTAAGGGGGCATACGTGGTATAAAATAATACCACAAGCTCAAAAATATAAAATCAATAAAAATAAAGTCAATAGCAATGTATGGATTATTAACCAAGCACGAATTAAACAATAGCAGTGTATGGATTATCAACCAAGCACGAATTAAACAATAGCAGTGTATGGATTATCAACCAAACATGAAGTAAACAATAACGATGTATGGATCATTGAACAAACTCGAATTAAATAATTCTAGAACAAACCAGGAAACTCTAATCGACATGATTAAATGTTGGAATTCTAGACAAACCAACGAAATTCATGAGTCGAGACTGAGCTAGAATCTTTTTGCAAACAAGTTTCGATCTTCCAACCTCGAGACCATACTTGAGGATGAAGAAAAGTTACTATAGTTAAGCAAGAAATAACTAGAATAACGAGGTTACACACCAATAAGTATTTTCTAACAAAAATACATGGTAAAAGTAACATTCGACCTTGATATTAACAAAGTCAAAAAAGTGCAATCGAATGATCTATGTTTGACTACATGGAAGCTCGAGCTTAAGCACGACAGTATTTGTATAGATAAACAAATATAAAAGCAAGTACTTTGTAGTATGCTCGAAATATTTCGAACTAGAAATATGACGTGCGCTACAAAGGAAATTGCTTCTCCAATTTTGTAATGTCTCTTCATTGAGATATTGAATATTTAAGAATTATTGTCACTAAATAATTCTTAAATACTTTTCATTTGACCACAGTTTAGACTCCAAGTCTTATGGGTCAATATATCATTCTATACTTTTTGAATCCACCTTGATCCATTTTTTTCATGCAATAGCAAGACACAACCACTAAAAGATATAACCTCCATAGGTTCATATTTTCTTATCTCATAAAATGAGATGCTCATCTCTTAAATAAGAAAATTAAAATCTCAAATAATTCTTTTATCAATATCTCACAAATATTTGCATGATTATATTTTAATATAATTTCACATAATTGTCAACACACATATGACTTCATGTTTCTATTGATTCACAAAATTAATGTATTTATACATGTCATATAAAGCTCATAAAATTGTCATTCTAATAATTTTCCATTATAACAAAATAAGACAATTATATAACATGCTAGCACATAACCCAGTAATCCACTAGAGATTATTTACACAATATGTTAATTAATCACATATAGCAAAAGCTCAAGATGTTTAATTATCTTCTAATCTAACCACTATATTTGCAAAAGCAAAGGAGATTAGAAAACAATAAACCTCATTTGTAAAAAAGTTATTCTTTTTTCTATCACTATATGAAAGCCATTAGATCTTCTAAGAAAAATCAAAGAAAAACATTACATCATATTACCACTTTCAAAGTTGGATCCTCACAAGATCTCTATTGTTTCTCCTTCCATTGAAAAGGAAAGAATTAAGCTTTCGAATGTAAGAGAATATATTATATTCAATGGAAAATATAGAAACTAAGATTAATTACAACTCTAAGCAAGAAAATACAACTGAACAATAAGATTGATTAAATAAAGTACAAGTAAATAGAAAGGTTGTAGAGGAAGAACATTAGAAACTCAAAGCAATAATAATCCAAGTAAAATAAGAACAAGAATGAACACAAACTCTCACACAACCAAAGTGTAGAGTAGTGGAGATCATCAACATGAACAATGTTTAAAACCTTTGTCCAAAAGCTTATCTCCCATATTCTATAAGCACTAAGGGATCACCAACTTGAAATAGCTCTCTGGAATTATCAAGCATCTATGGTGTATTTTCTGGACAAGTGCTTTGTAGACAGAAAATTGTGTTTTACAAGTGAGCATTAGACTCCTATTTATAAAGTTTGAAATACTCTTTGAATTTCAAATTCCACCAACCTCCATGTGTTACCAATGTTTAATTGGAGGTTTATGGAATTAAAATGAAGATTTTGGAGTTTCTTAGGGTGTCAGAACCGCACAAATTGGGAGTTAATGAAGAAGAAATCATAAAATTGAATTAACTACTCAAAGAGTTTCATGAGACTATATTAAAACATTATAAAAGAAAATTTGTTCAGGTTCATAGTAATAATGTCCATAAAATTACGTAGAAAACACATGAAAATAAAGAGAAGAAAGAAAAACTAGATGTAGATCCAATTTCGCTCTCCTCAATGGCCTCCAAAGATTTTCTGAGATTAGGACTCTTCAATACTCTCAAAAAGTCATAATAAAATGTATTTATAGTGCCCCAACTTTTCTGTGATGAAATACCAAAAATACCCTTCAAAAATATGATTTTTTTCCTCTCTCGATGTTGAGTGAGGTAGCACTACTGTTTTGGTGCGAGGGCAATGGTCGAGAACTTTAGCACTTAAAAGCTTTGCAACGACTAGTGATAGTATTTTAACAATAACTTTCTCAATATAATTAGAATTCGACAGTTCAAAGTGTTTTGGAATGCTAAGAAAAAAATTTACAACTTCTTTTTCAAAGCAATTTTTCAGAAAATTATGGAATAATGGTCCAAATTCAGCTTGTATTATCAAGCATAAACAATGTGTGTTGAGCATCTTCAACGGAATATTTTCTACTCATAATATCTTGGAACTCCACACTCAACACTAAATCCATCATATTCATAATATCTTACACGTTTCTTCTCATTTAACTTCATATTTACTTGACCATTACAACTTGAAATAAAAAGAAAACAAGCACCTAAATATGCACAAACTAAAGTAAAAACACTTCAATAACATTTTAAATTACTCTCTAAAACTAGTTTTATTTACGGGAGAAGAATTTTATTTATTTCAATCTTAGTTAAACAATTGTTGTATTTATTAAATATAATAAAATTTTATAATTTTAGTTTCAAATAATTTTAATATGACATTAAAGCATAATAATCATTAAATATACATTGAAGTTGTCATTGCCGAATTTGACATTTGACATTTTACATTTCCAACTAATATATATTTAGTTGCAAATCTTTTAGACGTCGTTTTTATCACACCATCACCTGATCTAAACTGTATCCTTTTAGAATAGCTCCCTGCTTCCTAATTAACCAACCAGCTAGCTAGCTAACTCATCTTACAACAGCTACCAAGCGAAACAAAGACAGAATACATTTTTAACTAATTTCATTAATTATTCTCAATCTATTTACTACAATTTCTTTTCCTGCCTCTTTGCCCTCTATATATGAACCCAACTATCAAGTCATCAAAAATAAAAGCACATTCTCAATTAACCAACTTCTATAAATATAAATATATATATATGTATATGTATATATACCAATCTTATTACGTACAGTAGTCGAAAACATGATGATGATGAAACAAGCTCTGATCTACTTCTCATTCCTGCTCCTCTGCTTCTACGACTGCGATGGAGCAACACTGGCTCACTCTCCAGCCCAAGCTCCATCAAAACACGTAGCTGAAGTCCCAGGAAAAGCTCAGACCTTAACCCCAACTAAAGCGCCAACAGCACTGCCAGTGTCAGCGGTCGAGCCACCCTCTCAAGTACCACTCGTCCAAGCGCCACCCCACAAAGCCCTTTTCACCCCTACAGACGTTACCAAAATCCTTGAAAAAGCCGGTATCTTCAGTGTCTTCATCCGCCTGCTTAAGAGTACCTCTGTAAGCATCCAGATCGAAAATCAGCTCAATGTATCCAACACCTTGACCATTTTCGCACCAACAAATGGCGCCTTTGCAGCTCTCAAACCTGGTACACTCAACACCCTCTCCACGGAAGACAAAGTCCAGCTAGTCCAATACCACATTCTTCCCTCCGTAGTTTCGCTCCAAAACTTTCAGACTCTCAGCAACCCTGTACGGACACAAGCTAGCAATACCAATGACTACCCTCTAAACGTAATTGTCGAAGGGAGCATTGTTAACATATCTACTGGAATTGTTAACACCACGATTTCTGGTACTGTTTATGAGGATAATCAGCTTGCTATTTACAAGGTCGACAAGGTGTTGCTTCCACTGGGGATTTTCGCTCCCAAACCGAAGACGAAGTAGCTGGCACCTACGCCGACACCAGCGAAGCCTTCCAAAAGCGCTAATTTATCTTCATCTTCGTCTTCGACTTCGTCTTCCCTTCCTTCCGAAGAATCTCTCAGCCCGAATGTGGCGGAAGGGGACAAGTCTAAGGCTCTTGCTCAGACCAATAATGGTGTTATACACATTGGAGTTGTTATGGTTACCCTAATCTCTATGTGGGGTTACTTTTAGTTTTATCTCCATTCTGAAGTTATGTTGTGTCCATGTTTGAGCCATAGTTTCAAGGCTCTTAACAAATGCTTTTTATTTTTTATTTTTTTTAAATGGAAGAGAGAAGAGAGGAACTTTCCTTGGTTTAGAAAACATGTTAATTTTGTAAATTTAAATTCATGATTTAATTTTTAAAGCTATGTATTTCCTTATATATTAACTCTGTTTGGTATTTTCTTTTTAAAAGAGAAAATGAAAAGGAAAATTCATTTGGAAATTAGATTTTGAAGCCCAAAAACTGTTTTATTATTTATTTATTATCTAATATTATCCACGTAATCTATTGCTAAAATGAAAAGCAGCTAAAAATGAAAGAGATCCTTACAATTATCTTAATATGATCTATAATAATAACAAAAATGACATACAAAATTTTATTTACAAAAACACCTTATTACACATCAAAAAATACCCGATTCTAAAATTAATGTACCTAAATTTGAAACTTTATCAAAATCTCAATTTTTCTATTTTTCTAAGATTAAAAAATAACTTTTTAGTTACTTAAAATACTAATAAATTACAAATTAGTTACTTTTTTCACCGCTTTTTATATGGCTTTTTTCAACTTTCTGTTTTTTTTTTTGTTTTTTTTTTCACGGTTTGAGGCCTCTCTCTCTCCACTATACTATTTTTTTATTATTATTTTGTTACATTCTCTCTTATCTTTAATTTCAAAAATCTTTTTGGGTCACACATATGTTAGGCTCAAAAGTGGTACCATCGTGACCTATTCTTCAAAGTGATCATTTTAATATGTGGGAAGCATATATTTTTTGACCGTCGCTGGAGAAGATGACCAAAATAAAAAATAATCTTTTAGTTTCTTTTTGTGTTGACCGAAACATAACTAGATTCTAAACTTGATCAAAATTTAATATACAAAAATTTGTATTCTTATTTTACATTTAAACAATAATGCATTGTATTCATGTTTAGAAAACATGTTAATTTTGTAAGTTTAAATTCATGATTTAATTTTTAACGTTATGTATTTCCTTATAGAGAAACCATTTTCAGCTAGAAAGTTCTTTTTATGTTTTCTTTTTTCTTTTGTTCTCTCATCTCGCAAAGTGAAATAATGAGAAATCATGATAAAGAAGAAGTAAAATAGATAAAATATTAGTACGACAAAATAAGAGAGACCACGCATGCATGATATATTTAGCCAGTATATATTAAATCATCTTAACTATACGTATATAGAAGGTGCCAAATAAAATTTAACAAAAATTATACTAATACATATATAAGGAGCTTCTATAGTAGGTATGCCAATTTAGTGCCTAATGGTAGGGGTGTCTCTTTCTCCGACATGTAGAGAATTATAATTAAAAATTTATTATATGAAGTCGTACATTGTAGTTATAGCGGACATCCCACCAGATTTTGAGAAATTCTGAATAATTTACCATTCCCAAAATAGGATTCAAAATTACAATTGCACGCGTATTTTTTTTATGCACGTGCTTCACTACTAGAAATATAGGTTTTTATTTTGCTTTTTACACATAGAATATAAAAACACTGGAGTAAAAACCTTTCAATAGATTTTTACTTTGGTTTTGGGAATGGTAGTACATAAAAATAGGCTACTATTTCGGTTTCTTAAAAAAAATGAAGTTAAAATTGGAAATAGACAAGGACCATGTTTGGTTTGCACACTATATTGAGACTTTTCACTTCGGTTTTTATGAAAAAATAGAAGTGAAAAGTGGAGCAAAGCAAACGCGGTCCTAAAGGGTATTACAACTCTTTTACTTCGGTTCATAGACAAAAGCTGAAGTAGAAAAGGTAAGAATCGAAGTAAAAGGGTTTTAATACCCTTAATATCTAGCTCACGCCTCATTCATCTCTCTGAAGCAAAAATCTCAAACGTCAAACCCAGAAAGCTTCCATTATTGTCATACTCCCACAAGGGTTTCACTAAATTAATATACAATTTTTTATGTTTTTTTTTTACCATTTGAAACCATTTTTTTTTATTTAAAAACAGAAATATTTGTTCTATTTTTATTTTTGAGGGAGAAAATAAAGACTTTGGGTGTGGGTATTTTTAGGGTTTGAAAATTGGTATTGTTATTGGACTTTGACTAGTTTTCTTACATTAAAATGTGTTCTTGAGCTTCAAAAAAGTTATGAATCACAAAATCTTTGTTTGTATGATTTTTTTTTATTTTCTATATTATTTTTAAAAAAATTTCTTATAGATATAATGTGTTTATTGTGTATAGGTTTTAGAGTTGCTAATATTGATTTAGATGTTATTTTGAGCATCAAATAAGGTTTGTTACCTTAAAAATTTGTTTGTGTTAATTATTTTGTTTATATTATTCTGAATTTAATACTTATTTTTTAGTATATTTTTGTTATATTTTTTTTATTTAAACATAGCTTCAATATGTAATGTTGTTGCCAATGTTAGAACTTGAAATGTTTGGATTATTAGTGAAATTTATTTTATATTTCTATTACTAGCAAGCTTGATATGTTGTTTGATGATTATGTAATTAGTTTAATTAATTATGTAAATGATTTTTATTTGTTTTTGTTTAAGCTTTTTAGTAGGGTTGTTGATTTAGTTGCCAATTTGATATTGATTTTGGGTGACTTCAAGAGTAATATTGGAGGTGAGCAATCTTTAAATTTTATTTATTACTATTGCATTATTTATTTTTAAAATTAGAGTTAAATCATGCATGTTTACTTTAGTGAAGTAGGTTCTGGGAAATTTTTTATTGGCGGGTGATATAAGGATGAAATTATGTGTGTTGATTTTGTGTTTGTTTATATTGAATTTATTAATAATTATAAAATTGGGATATGCTACAAAAACAAAGAAAACTCTGCCAATTGTTTATAGATTTTATTAATTATTTTCTTTTTTCAATTTGCATACTATGTCAATATATTTTGTGTGTTATTTACATGTTTTAAAAATTTTGTGAGATGTTAAAATGCAGTTGTTATGCTGCCAAAATTTTGTTAGACTTAGAAAAATGTATTAATTAAACTTCAATTATGTTGGATGTCCTAGAAAAAAGAACTAGGAGATATGAAATTTTGATAAGAGCGCGAGAAATGAAGAAGACTCTTGTGAAAGATAACATGGACAAAAAAATTGAAGAAAGAGTTGTAAAAGTTTTAAAGTAAAGTAGGAAATTTTTTTTTAAGTGTTGTTACAAGTTACTAATTTAATCTATCATTGGTTTGTTTCACAGAATGAACTAAATGACAAAGTTACTAGAAGCCAAATTGTTGCAAAGGGTCGAGACGACATCTTGCCAATCCAACAAGAATAGTTAAGCCGATTGATGACTTAAATTTATTAGTAAGACTATTTTGTTTATACATACATTTAGTTTTATGTGAATGTATATATGAATGTTTAGGCTATTTTACTTAATTACAATTATTTGAATGTATATATGAATGATTAGGTTATTCTACTTAACAATTATGTGAATGTATAAATATTTAATTTTATAAGAATTTTAATTCTAAGTGTATAAATTTTGTGATTTTTATTTCTGTTATAAATTAAATAAAAATAAATAAATAAAATTGAAAGCAATTAAAAATAGAAATTTGTAAACAAAAGAATAAATTTAAATATAATTTTAATTTTATCAAAATTTGGTGGATTTTTTTTTTAAAAAAAATGTACATTCTAGTTCAGTTTTTATGTATAATCCAAAGTGGAAACACCTCAATATGGAGGCGCCACCTCAATATGAAGACCTTCCACTTCAGTTTATATGTATAAACCGAAGTAGAATGCCTACTTTCTACTTCGGTTTATATATCAAAACCAAAGTGGAAATTCCATTTTCTACTTCGGTTTTTCACCACTTTCTACTTCGCCCCAAACTACTTCGGTTGCGAATTTATGCGAAAACCAAAGTAGTTCCACCTTAAAAACCGAAGTAGTAGTCCATTTTTCTTGTAGTGTTTTTTTTATATGCGTGCAACTACCCATTTTTAACTCTAGTATTTGGCATTGTAAAGTATTTATAATTTTTGTTTTAAAACTTGTGGGGTGTCCACTATAACTTTACTATACATCGAATGGGTTATAATTTCTATACATACCGAAACAGAAATACCCCTACTGGTAGGGGCTACAGTGGCACCTCCACTATAGAATTTCTCCATATATATACAATATATAAGGGTATAGAAGTTTTTATAATTTTAGGAGAATCAAATATTAGGTTTTTCGTACTCTAAAAATAAGAGCTCCATCGTCTTGTTCAAGTTACTACTGGTGAGCAATAAATGAAGGTTACTAGATTCTGAAGATGTCTTATTCACTCCAGACTAAATACATCGATATTACGTCACTGAGTTTGGCTATTTAGAAATCCTCCATATTTCCTTATATATGTGTGATAGAGATCGAGTAACACAACATCCAGATCGCCCTCATCATGCTTCGAGCATCACTCAGGTCAAATCGCCATGGCATATAACCTCCATGCCGAGGAACACATTCAGCTCAGATCAGTCTCGGAGATTGATATGCACAATTAATATTTGTAACCTTTATCTAATAAATGCTCGATGTCAAGGGAATTAACACATTTAATGAATTTATGTATTTGGGAAGTTACCCATTCTTGGAAGTTATCAAATATTGTACGATTACCCAAAAGTGTCAATCAACCCCCTACAGATATAAATGGATTGAACAGTGAAAGGGACCGAATTTCGTATGAAAAATCTCTGCAGAAATTGCCTTACACAATTTCTCCAAGAGTGTTCAAACATAATAACATAGACTCGTGGACTAGGTAGAGTTTATCTACTGAACCATCTAAAAATTCTTTGTCTTCTTTATTTACATTTTACAAAAGCCTAATCATCTTTGTTCAAATTTCTTAATCTAGTGTTGGTAAAAAAACTGCGTTAACAGATTGGTGCTTTCATTGAGAGCTAGATTAGGCTTGCTGACAATTTTTCAAGAATTTTTCATCCAAATATCACTATGGTGGTGACACGATCAATGCGCGACGATGATTATGAGAGACCTGGAGATCAAGGAGAATTTTGTGCGATTGACCCTGCTAGATAGGGCACATCTGTACCTCATCGTCATGGAAAACAACCCCAAAACAAGGAAGGTGACCACAGTGATACTAGCTACTCAACTTCATGCCACCACAACACTAACCCAGGTCATCTCACTGCTATTGAGAATGCTTAACTTAGGAGCCACCTCGCCCAATATATATAACACACGAATCGATCAAATTATGTCACGGTTACCCCCTCCAACAACTGATGATAATGTCGGAAGGAGAGCAACTGGGTCCCACAAGACTAGGTACCACACACGTAACCATCATAATGTGTGCTGCTTTGTCCAGATCGCAACTCTAAGCTCCATTCCATTAAAACAGACTCCCATAAATAATCAACCTGCGCACAACCGTAGGAATGAGCAGAAAAATGCTTTTGATTTTTTATTTTTCTAAAGGAGAGAGAGAGAGAGAGAGAGAGAGAGAGAGAGAGAGAGAGATAAGCTTCCATTTAAATTAATGATTTAATTTTTAAAGTTATTATTTCCTTATACTAGATACAAGCAACTTGCAATGCACATTTGCTTTGTTTTATTTATAGAATTTATTAATTATTTTTATTAAATTTGTAGCATTATCATATACATTTTAAATAAATAAATAATATTATATATAAAAGAATGATATAAACATATTAAATGAAAAATTAAACCAGAATATTTTTTTATAATTTTTAAAATATATACATAATATGATAACATTTTTAAACGTAAATGATATATTTTTTAAAAAATTAAGATTATGTATTATATATGTATATTTTTTTATTAATTTTAATATTTAAAATAATTATATGATTATGATGTGACATTAGTTTAGATGACCATGTTGCTTTATGTTGGCAATTAACGGAAAAATAATCCTCCCTCTATGCCAAAACTCAAAATCAATACAAATGTTGCCATTAATAAAACAATAGGACAAGTTGGTTTGGCAATGTTGCTTAGGGATCATAACAATAGCTCTATTGCCTCGGCTATTTGGCATCACACAGCCACTTCAATCCAATAGCAGCTGAAGCTTGGCAATTTTGCAGAGTTTGTATCTATGCAGAAGAATGAACTATATGCATGTTGTTGTAGAATCTGACTATCTTCATGTTATTCAAGCAATTCAGAACAAGTGTGTTGATTTATCTTATTTACGACAAATCGTTAGAGATATCATATTAATTTTGTAATGATTTTTTTTAATTTTTTGCTGGTATTGTCCCAGAAGTGTCAATGATGTTGTCCATTCTCTGGCACAATTGGCTCTTTATTTTGGATGATTACTACGGATGGTGGCCTGTCATCCCCAATGTATTGACTCCATTATTCAAGCAAATGTCTTTCATCAATGATATATCTTTGACACTTTTTTTCTCTTCTTGAGTTTTTTCTCATTGAATTTTGCTCTTAAGGTGTTTTAACAAGGCCAAGTTTTCTACTAAAAGTGAATATTTTGTATTTAATTTATGTATTTTAATATGTAATTTTCCGTCTAGGGTTAGGTTATATCACTGTATCTTAGCTAAATTTTAAGTTATAACTTTATTTCTTTCTTACAAAATGACCAAGAAAAAAAATCATACTAAATAAATTTTTTAAGAAATGAATAAAAATATGTTGTCCTGAAAATGCTGTCGTAAGTCTGTCCCACATACACTACAAGAAAAAACGTTTTTAGAGGCGAGGTGTCAATCCACCGGTAATACCACTAATTACCGACTGAGTATTACCGGCGGAGCATTACTGGTGGACCCCCCGGTAATATACATTACCGGCAGAATAGCCTATTATTACCGATGGAAGCCTCCACCGGTAATACTACCTTTTATTTGTAGTGGTATAATATGTTAACATGTGGCAAAAAATAATAATTTAAAAGCTTATTAAAAATTTGCTAACGGACATTTATTAGGTTGTTTTATCTCCATCTTTCTCTCTCTGTCTCTGTACTTTGTTCCATAAATGTTTGATATTCCACCTACAAGCTTTAATTATTTATACATGTTAGTTTAATGGTCTCCTTCTTTCTAAAAAAAACTCTATAATGCATTAATCATATAATATAATATTTAAATATATACTATGAGTCTCTTGCTTTAATACATACATATTTGAACATATATATACATTAATCTCTCTCTTTCTTTAATTCCAATAGCAATTTTTAATGGATTAAGTGGCTATGAATGTTAAGAGTGAAAAACAAAATAAATCAAATTTAGTGATATTTTTTATTAATAATACCAAAACGTTGACAGTAGTATGATTATATATATATTTTTTTAAATGTGACAATAGTATTATTTATATACCTATTTTCTCTTCTCTCAATGTGACACTAGTACAAACTTTAAACTTCTCACAATTTTGTGAGATATGTGGTATATGTTTTTTTTTTCCATATATATAATATATATTCAAATATGTATGTATTAAAGCAGAGACACGGAGTATATATTTAAATATTATATTATATGATTAATGCATTATATAAGAAGGAGACTATTTAAACTAACACATATAAATAATTAAAGCTTGCCGACGAATATCAAACATTTATGAAACAAAGAAGAGAGAGAGAAAGATGAAGATAAAACAACCTAATAAAGGTCTATTAGCAAAAAAATTTAAGCTTTTTTAATTATTTTTTTTGCCACATGTTATCATATTATACTTGGGACATGCTTGGAACAACATTCAAATTTTTATTCCTAAAAATGAGTGTGCAATGTATGAAATTCTAACACAAATATGACCAAAATACCTCTATACACGCAATTTACTCGAAATACAAATTTTCGTCTTTCAGTAGAAAACTACAGGAACACATTCCAGCACACACAAAAATAATCAAACTATCAAAATAGAAGAAACTGCTAAAAGAACAGGAAGTCCATCCATGCCACTTATATCAACACTTTGGGCACTTGAAGCACTCAACAAGGCAGCTAATCCATTCAATGTTGACGACTCTGACGAAGATGATGATTCCAATGATCCTTTTTTAGGCTCAGCCACTACCACTGTCGATGTCGGTGTCAATGCCTTTTGCTTCACAGCAAAAACCCAAAAGGAAGCAAACCCTTTTTGACCTTTTAAATAGCGAGCTGACTATCGGCATAGATGGTGCCAGAGACAGAAGTGTTCGCAAGACTTGTGGATATGTTTACCCAGTTTCCTTGTGTTGTAATGTTTAATGGGAACTCGTCATTGTTGCTTGCTTATGCACGGACAAAGTTACTTAGAGTTTTGAAGTTTGAGAGAGGAACAAGAGAATGAAGGATGTTGTATTGTACAAGTTGGACCTTAAGTTCGGTGAACAAAGTGTTGGGGGTACTGGGTTTCAGACTAGAGAAGGCTTCGTTGGTGTGAGTGAAAATGGACAAACTATTTGAAGTGTTGAGCTGGTTTTCTATCTGTTTGAATGCGGACGAGGATGCTGAAGCCATCGACCTTGTCCAAGATCTTGGTGACGTTGATTTGCTTCGGTTTGGCTTTTTGGGGTGGGTCTTGAACCAAGGGTACTTCAGAGGGGGCTTGAACTGGGGTAATCATTTGTGTCGAGGCTTCAACTGGCGGTTGAGAATAGCTGGTCTAATTGTACTGGGTTTTATATTTTTCCCCGAAGTTTACGTTTAAATAGAAGAGAAGAATCTGAGTATAACCACCTTTGCATTTGAAACTTTCCTTTTGCATTTCTTCTTCTCAGAACATTCAAACTTTCTGAAATCCCTTGCTTCCTAGAGATCCCTAGGTCCTCATGCTCGGATTTTTTAAGTACTTTCTGTTCTTGCTTCACTCATCGAACAAGAAACCAATTCATAAGTATGCTCATTCCTTGTTTAAATATCATTTTCTCATTTTTCAACAAGTTTTTTGAATTTTTTTCAGTGCTTTTGCCTTATTTTGGTTTTGTATGAGTTTAGAGTGGGATTTTGTTAGGCCAAAAATAATAGCACTAGGTTCGACAAGAAATAATGCATAAAAAATGGGTAATTTTCTGGGTTTAAAGGATGAAGGTTTGAATTTATGAGTTTGAAGATCCAAGGGTTTTAGGCTCAGTTTTTGGTAGCTTAAGGGTTACGGTATTAGGGCGGTTTTGCATTAAAATACCCTTCAAAACAACTGCGGCTGACACGCGAATCCTAAAATTTTAGCACCTTTCTGAGATTCAGGTGCGTGAACTAGAGATGTGCATGAGAACACGTGCTAGGAAACCACACTCAATCCTGACTCATAAGATGTCTTTGGTCAAATAATGAAGTGTTATAACTTTAGGTCAACCTTAGGTTGCCATTTCTTCTGCTATCAGAGTTAGGTTATATTCCCAAGTCGCCTCTAATGGATCATTTTGTAATCAGGCGAACTAAAATCTTTATCACGACCCCTAAGAAAAATATTGTGCTAGTTCCTCTTCTCGAGGTTAGGAGAAGCAAGTCCCCCCGAAGACCCCTATTCCCCACTTCGGCTTAGTTGTGGAGAGCGAGGCCGAAGTACGACCTGGTAACTTCTATGAGTCTGAGCTGATCGTGTCTCGAATAACAACTCAGGACAAGGTCAACAAGATTATGCTGACTAGTGGGAGAGGGATGACTTGCGAGTTTTACGCCCGACCTCCCTAGGAAGGGGAACGAAGTTGCGCCCCATTGGAAGATGACTTAAAGGTATGGAGTGATGAGCACCAGTAAGTATATGCCTTCCTCCTGCTGGACCACTACTTCCTAGATTTCCTAAACTATGTCGAGCTCGCTCCATTTCAGCTCCCCTTGAATTCATATCGCCTCCTCCCAGGGTGAAAAATATTTGTTCCTCAAGAATGAGTGGGAGGTCCCCATTCCAGAGGACATTATGTATTTTTTCTTAATGAAAGCCAACCCCAACACTAAAACCCGATGTGATGGTTTCTACTACCTCACCCGATTTCCTAAATATGACAGCGTCGTCGACCTCCCCAGCCACCCGAATGACTATAAAGACCAATTCTTTATGTCAAACGAGTTCAAGAACTGCGCTCACCGGCACTTCAACCGTTCTCGTAAGTTTCTTAGCTTTTTTAGCTTTTGAATTATTTATCTTAACAAGGTTAATAATTATTCTGATTGAGTTGTTACCTTGTGCAACTATATATAAGAGAATGAAGCGGTTTAAGACCTTGGAGGTCAATACCAGACTCTAGCTAGTGCTCCTTCTAAGGAGAAAGAGTTTAGGATGGTGGAGAATGACGCCACCATGATGGCTTATCTAGCCCACCAAATTTTTTTTATTTAAATTTTCTGTTTTGTTTTATTTAATTGATAAGTGTTGTGAATTATTTTATTTATTTGTTTAAACTAATTGTTAGAATTGTTTGGTAGAATTTTGTAAATTTAATTGTTAATTGTTATTTATTTATTTATTTTAAAAATGTGAATAATTGAGTCTTAGTTGACTGGACTAATGTGCATGGTAGGTAGTGATGCACCCTAGTTATTGAGTGTGTGCATGTGCATGGTTGTATGGTGCACTTGTATAGATTTCCTACACATTTTTTTTTCTTTTATTAGATTTATTTTATTTAATTAAGAGAAAAAAAATAAAGGAAGGTGAAATGAGGAGTGTGGTGTGTGAACACAAACTAGGAGGGTTTCCTTTTTTTGTTTTGAAATCCCACATTAATATGAAATTGGATGGGAAAAAGGAAGGTCCACCACCCTTTATTAGAAATATAGAAAATCAAGGGATTAAATAAAAGGGGAAGAAATATAGAAATATAGAAATTAGTTTCCTATTCTTGTTGGGAGCTAGGGTATTCGACCATGAGGGAATAAAAGGGGAAGGAAACTCTTTTGTTGGCCTCATTTGCTTGAAGAGCCAGCCGACCATAGAAGGAGAGAAAGAGAGAGAGTGCATGCGAGCTAGAGAGAGAAAGGAGGAAAGAAAGAAGGAGAAGGAGAAGAAGGAAAGGGTTTCTAAACCCCTAGGTATGTACTCATCTTTTGGTGTTTTAAATCCTTGGTTAAGAGTTTTCTTCTTCTTTAATCTAATAATATTTTATGGTTTTTTTTGTTTGGTTGTATGGTGTACGAAAATCCCTAGGATTTGAGCAAGGTGGTGACTCTAATTTGGGTTCTTGATTACTATCAAGAGAGGTATTGGATTCCTCCCTCAATCTATGGTTGTTGTTGTTTTATTTATTTTTTATTTTGGAGAGATTATGGTTTGAATGTAGATTGATGTTTTGGGTAAGGATATTATGTTTGTGTTGTTTCGATATTGATGGATGTTTTCGAAAATCATGTTTTGAAAGAAAGCTAATGTTTTGATTAGTTTGGCCTTGGTGTATGTTTTGCACTATTCTTATGATGGCTAGATGAGAAACATGTTCAATGGTTATATATTTTTGGATTCAAAAGTACAAATCTCATATAGGTCTCGACCAAGGCATATGGAGATAATACATGTGAGGTTTAGCTTATGTTTCTATGATTTTTGTCATGTTATTTGGGAAATAGGAACATGCTAGGTTTCATGTGAAGGCATATATGGATATTGGTATTTTATGTTATTGATGCATGTTTGTCATTCTTAATTTATTTGATGTCATGTATATATTCATTAGAAGCATGATAGGGTGTTTGTAAGATTTTAAATGGGTATATGTTAGTTGTGTTTTCTTTTGGATTACTTGAATGATAGAAGCATGCTAGGGTTTGTGTTTAGTTATGTTAATTAAACATGCATGATTAATGTGTGAATTTTGTAAGGCATGCATGATGAAATTGATGAATTTCATGATTTGAAGTACTTGCTGATTTTGTGTATAAATAGTGTCAAATATGATGAGAATAATGTTTTTGAATGCTTAAATAATTTTTGCAAGTGCTATGATGTTTTAAGAAATTAAATGGAAATTTTAATATACATTAAAATGATATTTTCACTCAAGTAAATACCTACAGTTTTTTATTTTTTTTATTTTTAGAGAAAATATGAGTTTTTTAAAAATAAAAATGGTGATTTTGAGGGTATATTGTTGCTGGAATTTTGGTAAAAATGAGAAGGTGTATTTTTAAATAAAAGGAATTTTGTGTGTATGTTGAAATAAATTAATACCCTAAAATATGTGAATATTAAAAATGATATTTTTAATATAACCATGAGTGTTCATATTAATAGATATGATATTTTTTTCATTATTTTAATTAAGAAAAATGTTGAGATTAATTCACTTGTGATTTTAAAATAAATTAAATAGTGGTTGAAAGTTTAGTTAAAATATTTTAAAAATAATTATTGGATTATCACTTATGAATATATTCTAGTTAAAATTAAGTCTTAAAATAATACAAGGAAAATATATTTTTCCACACCTAAAATTTATATTTATCTCACACCAAGTTTGTAATTTTGTTAAATTGGATTAAATTGTAATTTTTTAAGGAAACATGCTAATTATAAGTATTTTAAATAATTTCAAGCATTTATTATTTATATGTGATTTAACAATAATAAATGGATTTTTTTTTATATTTTTAAATGGCTAAATAAATTATTTTTATGAAATAAAAATAATGTTTTAGAGGTTTAATCAACTTAGAAATTTTAAAGAGATAAATAATGGTAATAAAAGTATGTTACTATATCATTATTTTAAAATGATAGAAATATGCGCGTATGAATTATCGTTTTTAACGCCACTTTTTAACAACGTTCCCACAAATGCATATCGCATGCAATGTCACTTTTACGTTAAAAAATGTGTCTAATATTCAACTATATGATTTTTATTTAAAAACCATGCATGTAACATAGGTATAATTTGCATTATTATTTTGGTGATTTTATATGTAATTATGCCTATTTGGACATTATGAGTAGTTTTCACCTTATGTGCATGACCCATGCAGACATGTGATATATGAGTTGGGCACAAGAAATTCTTATGTGATGCTAAAGGATGTTATATGATTATGATATAGGCTCGTTGTGAAGTTTGTCAGTTTTGCTTTGCTTGGACTTGAGGTAAGGAAGTTAGTTAGAATTCTATTTGTTTATGCTGGGAATGGTAAGGTTGGCTTGTGTGAATAAGAATGTTATGAATCATGAAACTTTTGTGATATGAATTATGAAATGCTATTTTGTGTTGATATGGCTGGATTTTGTGTCATTTGATTGATGTATGTTATGTAATGGATGTTAGCGTGATGAATGCGACACAACAAAAAAATGGGTTACTAAGGATGAGAAGACGTAACCCGAGTTACTAAGGATAAAAAGACGTAACTCACAGAGCGGATGTGTCGAGGTTATTCAAGGACCAAAGATCTTGTTTACCTCATCATGTGACATGGACAAGTTATCGGGCCATGTTCACAAAGATATGATGTTATGTTTATGATGATTATGTATATGATGTTTATGTTATGATGTTATGTTTATGATGACTATGTATATGATGTTTATGTTATGTTCATTATGTTTATGTTTATGATTATGATGGTTACGATAACGATGCTTATGATGTATGACGATGTATGAGGATGAATATGTTTTGTTGTATTTTACTTGCACTACAAAAAATCTTACTTTTGCCGGCGCAAATTTGCACTGGAAAAAGTAAGGAATTGCGCCGGCAAAAGCCCTATGAGTTTTACCGACGCAATTTTGCGTCAGCAAATGTTCACGACGTACCCCCGTCGATAATGGTACTTTAGCCGACGCAAAACGTAATGCGCTATGGTCTCTTTTGGCGACGAAAAAATGCGCCGGGAAAAAAATTTGTCACGTTGTTGTGGAAAACACTTTTAGCGGCGCAAAAATGCACTGGCAAAAGATGACTCTTTTAGTGGCGCAAAATTGCGCTGGTAAAAGATGTGTCTTTTAGTGGCGCGTTTTTGCGTCGGGAAAGGTGGATATATGTAGTGAAGGTTGAGATTTTGCCGAGGTAATTTTGCACGGGTAAAAGTATTTTTGAAATAAATTTTTTGATAATATTACTAATTTTATTTTCAATATATTAATATTAATTAATAAATTTTGATTTTAATATATTAATAATTATTTAATTTTTTGGTAATATTATTTAATTAGAAATAAAATTAAAATTACAATTTTATAAATAAATAAATAAAAATTATAACTGTTAATATTTATTGTCTCCACCAAACATGAAAATATAAAAGTAGTTTAGTAAATTAAATCTCTAATAAATTAAACTTCAAATAAATAAATAAAAAGGTTCTACAAATGTGCACTGCCCTCGTCATCATCCCCGCCCCCGTGAGCATCATCATCCTCATCCGGATCCTGTTCTGGTAAGTCGACAGTAAAACCATGAGCCAATACACCAACCTGCTTCAACAAAGCACTGAGCAGGACATCTTGACGTCGTTGACGACTTTCAAGTTTAGTCGTATACTTCTTTAGGTTCTGATTTTCCATCATAATGTCTCGAGTTTGCTGCAAAATGGTGTCCACTTCAGGTGGCAATTGCCCGGACATTTGAGAAGTTGACGAAGATGCTGCCCTCTTTGTGCCAATTGCCTTCAATCTAGGCAACCTCCCAAACCCTTTCTTATAACGCGAGCGGGGTCCAAGGACATCCATGACAATATCCATATCAGGCAGGAACTGACTATCGACATTATCGTCAACACAAGAAGCAGCAGATGATACAGGGGCCGTACTGTGCGATGCTCGACACTCGGTCATCTCAGTCTGCACAATAAAAAACACGTATCTTGAATTCCAATATAAAATTATTTGAAAACCTAACTTGTAATTTTTTAATATAACAACATATAAAATATAACTTTATTATCTATCTGCCAACATCCTATCATTAATGACTGCAGACCAGTGATTGAAAAAGAATGTAATTAATTTTGTTTCTGTAAAAAGGATCAAGTGGGCAAAAGTTAATTTGGTCATAAAAATCCATATCTGAATCGAAACACATGAAGATATTGTTGATATATACAGTAAGAGCAGTTAATTCCATTAATGAGGAATTTACGTTTCTAAACATATACATCAACTATATTTGCATGTGTTGTGATTTAGATATGGATTTTCATGAACAAACTAACTTAGCCCGCAAACTCTCTTATACGGGGACAATATTAGTTACATTCTTTTTTTTATCTTAGTCCACAATCATTAATCATAAAAATATTGGCACATAGATTATAAAGATTTAATTGTTAAAAATTTAATTAATAATTAATAAATAATTACTAATTGACACCAACCAATTAATAATTAATATTTATTAATTATTTACTAAACTTTTTTAAAGTTAAATGATCATAAATTAGTTAAGGTTATGCAACTTACATGTTTTGTCGCCGCTACATCACTAATCCACTTATCCTTCTTCTTGTGGAGGTGCTCGAATGTGTCGATCATGCTCGGAAGCTCGCCAGTAGACGGGTCCTTCTAAAAAAGCAAATTGTTTAAACATTGTGACCTTTATAATATTTTCTTAAATGTAAGGATATAGGTTATTATAATTTACGTGATCATAAATATGGGCAACGATGGATTTGGAATCGTGTCCTCCTGGTATGGTCATTTTTGCTCGAGCTTCTTTATTTTTCTTCGATATACGCTTCAAACAGAAAATAGTACTCATTAATCTAGATTGTAATTTTATAATTAAACATTAATGTAAAATCTACGACATACCTGCTGAGAATCAGAAGCCCAAAAAATCGCATAGAATTGCCTAATCAGAAGAAGTAATCGACCCAAAAGGTTTTGACTTCGCTCTTTCGTTGTCCACCTCTCCTCCAACCTCTACCCAGTGTTTCTTCATCGTGTGGCGCCAATCAGTCAGATGCTTTTGGATTTGTCTTACCATGACATCGTTGATTACTAGATTGTCTTGTGGATAAATGAATTTGTCCTAAAATCATAATTAAATTTGGAATTTGTTAAAATATTATGAAGATAGACAAAATCTTTAATAGTGAGTTATTAAAGGTTTAAAAAATGCTTACAGATAGCCTCTGTCGAATAACTTGGATATCAGCTGGTTTTACTTGTTCCCAAGCTAGTGTAGCTAGGGGTACGGTGTTATGAAAATAACGAGCCATGGAATTGTTAAACCACTTGCCGTACGTTTGAATAGCTTTTCCAGTTTGTGTATCAAACTCTACTTTCAGATGGCTAACTTTTTTGGTGGCCAGCTCCTTCTCGATATTGGCACCATAATAAGCTCCCCTACCCCTCTTGGAGCCACCACCTGTGTCATTACTTGGTTCGGTCATTCTACATTAAAATATTCATTAATTAACTAATTCAAATTATGTATGTCTGTTGTTTTTTGTTATAAAATAAACATTTTATTACTTATGGTCTTTCCCAACCTACCATATTCCAACCTAGTGGATCCCTTGGAGATAGTAAGCAGTCATGTACTTTTCCACATTTTTTTGAGATGTTTCTCAAACATCTTGAAAAAATGAGAAATAGTACATGAATACATTGGCTATCCCCAATGCATCCACTAGATGCATGTCTATTACTTTATATATATATATATATATATATAAAATCAACATTTTATTACTTATGATATTTCCAAACCTACTCTATCCCGACCTAATGGATCCCTTGGAGATAGTACGCAGTCATGTAGTTCTCCACATTTTTTCAAAATGTTTCTCAAACATCTTGAAAAAATGAGGAACAGTACATGAATACATTGGCTATCCCCAAGGCATCCACTAGGTGCATGTCTATTGTTTTTTGTTATAAAATTAACATTTTATTACTTATGGTCTTTCCCAACCTACCCTATTCCGACCTAGTGGATCCCTTGGAGATAGTAAGCTGTCATGTACTAATTCTCATTTCTTCAAGATATTTCATCAAATATCTTGAAAAAATGAGAACCAGTACATGAATACATTGATTATCCCCAAGGCATCCAATAGGTGCATGTGTACCTATATCTGATACTATCATTAATTAGTGATAATAAATAAAGTTTTCATTGAATTAAAAAAAAAGTTACATATATTTGTTTAAATTACATATCAATGTCCTCATCATCACTAACTACAACATCATTACGAACACCGCTATCACTATCACTATCGACTAGAACATTGTTGTCATCCTCATCGTCTTCCTACTCGGCCAACGTGTTGTCTTCAAATTCAACTTCATCATCGACAAAAAACTCATCTGAACCTTCGCCAACCAAATCATCGACGTTGTACACTTCAGTGGGATTGACATCAACTCTATCATACAAAAGATTATCAAAAATTGGAAGTTTTACCCACAACTGAAATGAAGAAGAATTAACTTCTTGCAATATTGGTATATCATTTGTGGTCTCAGTATCATCAACATCGGAATTTGAGAAATATCATACATTCCTTGGAATGTATTCATTGAAAAGCCTCCAATCATCCCCATTTTTCACATCTTGAAGATAATACACCAACGTCGCTTGAGATGCGAGAACAAAATGATCATCTTTATAACATTCTTCCTTCACATATACGCTCGTAAAATTGGATTCCACTTTAATTCTACTTATATTGAACCATTTACACTTGAACAGGACAACACTGTAACCCATCAAGTAGGACAATTCAATTACTTCTTCCAGAACTCCATAGTAGTTCACTCCTTCCTCACTCGGCACCATTACACTGCAATTTTGTGTTTTAAGCTTCATATCACAACCATGAATCACAAATTTCACACCATTCACTATCATCCCTGGTTTTCACTCATACAATTCATTATTCACTTCAGTAGGTTTTGACTCATGCAAACCGTTCACCTATCAACATTAACATTGAAAGTTAGTTTTGGATTGATTAAGTGGGGTTTTGGAAAAGAATTGACTAATATACATACTCTTTCTTTGAACCACTGAGGAAAATCAGCTTCTTGTTGAACTTCAAGATTGGAGCCCCCCCCCCCCCCCCCCCTTCTTCTTACTTCATCCATATGCTCACTACAAATGGACAACAATGTTATGATTTTTCCTTTACTCGGTATATAAACCAAACAAATTTATTGAAAAAGACTAGAAAACACACCTAAGGTACTGCTTAATTTCGACACAATTGTTCAAGATATACCACTCAGCCTTTTGCTTTAACTGGGATTGAGGAGCATACTTGATTTCTTACCAAATGGACGACCAACAGCCTTATAAATAGAATATTCCTGATTTGGTTGGGATTCAACACGATCGTCATTCCTCTTAGGTCAATTGAATTGAGTCTCAACCCCCCAGAGGTACATTGAGCAAAAGGTTAAGGCCTCGTTGACCACGTAAGCTTCTGTGATTGAACCTTCCAGACATGCACGATTTCTTACATACTGTTTATAAACCGCCATCGAACCTTCAATGGAATACATCCACCTAAAGTGCACGAGACCGCCAAGAACTGCCTCTTTCAGAAGATGCAAAACCAAATGCACCATAATGTCGAAAAATGCTGGAGGAAATGTCATTTCCAACTTGCATAAAATAGTGATAATGTCTATCTCCATCTTCTCAAGGTCTTTCACATTCAAATTCCGTGAACAAAGTTTTTTGAAAAAACTGCACAACTCAATAAATGGCTTCCGAACTTCAGGAACAAAAAACGATCTAATTGCGGCGGGCAACAACTGCTGAAACAACACGTGGCAATCGTGTGATTTCAGCCCAGTTATCTTGCCATCATTGACATTATCATTCTTCGAAAGGTCTGCAGCAAAACCATCTGGGAATTCAACTGACTTCACAAATTCACAGAAAACTCGACGCTCCGGGACATTGAGGGTGTAACTGGCGTGCGGTTTCTTTCACTTGTTTCCCTCTTTGCGGAGGTGGAGCTTTTCCCTAATTTTCATGTTTGCTAGATCAAGTATTGCCTTGTCAGTGTCTTTAGATTTTCCCTCTAAGTTCAACAAAGTTCCCAAGACACTGTCGTAAACATTCTTTTCAATGTGCATTATGTCCAAGTTATGCCTCAGCAATAATTCATTACAATAATCAAGCTTGAAAAATATGCTCTTCTTCGACCAATTAAGTTATATTGGAGCCCTTTTGCGTTTCACACCACCAAATTCTTTGTGTTTCCTAGGATGTCTAATCTGCAAATTCTCTAATTGCTTCAACACATCATCACCGGAGTAATCTTTCGGTGGTGGCCCGAGTTCCTCGTTACCGTCGAATAGTGCTCGTTTACTCCTCCATTCATGATCCATATAAATAAACCTTCTATGGCCAATGTATGCAATTTTACTTCTAATCCCTACAGAGGGAATTTCTTCATTGCATGTAGGGTACGCCTTGTACCCTTTTGTGCTCCACCCAGACATCATAGCATAAGCTGGGTAGTCGTTAATGGTCCATAAGATTGCTGCACGCATATTGAACAAGGTACTATTGTATGCATCTCGTGTCTCGACACCATTCACCCATAACTCCTTCAACTAGTCAAGCAAAGGTCTCATAATCGATATCTTTTCCAGGTGAAGAAGGACCTGGAATTAGAATAGACAACATTAATGACTGTGGTTTCATGCACTTCCATGGCAGCAAGTTGTATGGGACAAGTATCACAGGCCACATGCTGTAAGAGTTGCTCATGTTCCAAAAAGGATTGAAACCATTTGTAGCCAACCCAAGCCTAAAATTTCGAGGTTCGGCTGTGATAGATGGCTACCACTCATCAAGGTGCTTCCACGCCTTACTGTCAGTGGGGTGCCTCATCACACCATCTTCCTTTGGCCTTTTAGATGCCATCTCATATCCTCTGCAGTATATCTCGAACTGTACAACCTTTTCAATCTCGGTGTCAACGGAAAGTACCGCATGACCTTAGGAGCCACTTTCTTCCCGTTCCCACAATTATCTTGCCAGCGACACTCACCACAAACCGAACAGAATTCCAAGTGCGCATTCTCCTTCCAAAACAGTGCACAGTCATGCTTGCAAGCATCAATGGACTCATATCCCAATCCAATACTTCGCAACTTTGCCTTCGCCTCATAGTTAGACTTAGGTAAAATTGTTCCGTCAGGCATAGTGTCGACTAACAATTCCAGCAAACCATCAAAGTAATGATTGCTGCACTTGTTAATAACTTTCAGATGCATCAGCTTCACCAAGAAGTTCAATGCGGAATACTTTTGGCAACCCGGGTACAGTTCACTTGACATCTACTTAAATAAATTGCCATACTTGTCGCGATGTTGAACATCATCTTGGGGAGGATCATTATAGTTTCCAGCGAGAACGTCATCTTCAGCGTAAACAACCTCCAGGATATCCGCTATCTCATCTCTATCCTGATCTCGTACCACATCTGGTGGTGGCGGCAGCGCCTCTCCATGGTAATGCCACACTTTGTAGGACTGTATGATGCCATTGTTGAATAAATGCATCGAAATTGCATTTATAGGCTGGAACTTAACATTCACACATTTCTTGCACGGACAACGAACCAAACCCCGATCGTTCACCTGATTTTTAGCGATCTCGAAAAACTCCTTAACACCATTTCTATACTCCAGAGACCAATGATTCCTCACACTCATCCAGCTTCTGTCGCTCGCCATCTTTAAGCGAAATAGTTAAGAAAATATTAATAATTGTCTTAAAATGAGGGAAATGATAGTCAAAATATTTCATGACTATTTGTCTCCCTAATTATCACAAAGTGATAATAATATCCTATCTCTGGCAAGTATAATTATTTATATTTACCAAAGAAAATGTAGCTAATTATTACAATTTTTTAAATCATTTACTTATTTATTACTTTTATTTTAAAATTAATTTAATTATACATTAATTTCATTTTGTAATTTTTTATTAAATTCTTCAATTTGAATTTGATTATTTACTTAATCAATAACAATTTTATTATATTTATATTTTACTTAATTATATTTTATTAAATCATTTATATTTTTAACTTTTTTCAATTACAAAACATCTAATATTAATGTTAGAATTAATTACTAATTATTATGATTGGTAATTTTATTTTATTTAAATTATAGTTAAAAATTAATTTTTTGATGTATTTTTTAATTGTACTTAAACTTTTAGATAATTAATTATTAAACTTTTATTAATTTTACTAACCCTAACATAATTTGGGCAGCATAACGACTATATTTCAAACTATCCCAAAAATTTAAAAACCTACAAATTAAATACATATATAACCAGAATATTCACAGATCATACAAAACATATATATGCATTAACAAATACATCAATTTACATATATACAAATATTTAACCACAAAAAAACATATACCAAAACTAAAAATTATGAAATACATATTTACAAACATATCACATTTAATATAAAATAATTTAAAAATATAAACATACATTATTAATCTGATTTTTTTAAGTTCATACTTTAACTAAAATACATATATCACAAAATACAATATAATAAATATTAACAAGCAAAAATAAACAAATACATATAAAGCATTAAAATAAAAAAAATACATATTCAAATCTGTTTTTTTAATTTTACAAAAAAAAAATTAATAAATACAAAAAACATATATTATAAAAGTAACTTAAAAATAGTTGTTATTAAGAGAAACAAATACATATAAAGCATTAAAATAAAAATTAATGTTAACGGCTATATTTTTTGTAATTAATGTTAATTTTCATAAGGCTAACAAAATTTGGGCAGCATAACAACTATATTTTAAACTATCCCCAAATTTTATCCTGCAAACTACACACAAAAATATACATAATATTACTAGATCAATATACAGAATATTCCCAGAGCATGCACAACATAAATGCATATTTACTTAAAATTTCTAAAATATTTTAAAATTTAATTTTTAATTGGTAAAACATTTAACACTAATTATTTTTGCAAAAAACTAACACTAATTAAATCTAATTGAACCTACAATTTGATTTTTACTATTGTGGCAAAAAAAAACTTAATTTACATTTAACATGATAAAAGAAAATATATAATCTAAAAAAAAAAAACTAACTTACAACCATCTAATCTAATTTTTTATTTTCTAAGAATCAAATTATATGTATTTTATTTTAATTAAAATAAAAAAGAAATTTATAAATAAAATATATATACACATTATATATCATCAAACAAATTATATATACATATATTTATAAAAAAAAATAACATAAACTAATAACACCCACCCCACACACAATAATATATATAGGCACATGTATATATATATATATAAAATAGTAAACACATATATATATATATAAAAAAATGGAAAACGAAAATAAAAAAAACCATAAAAAAATTAAAATATATGTAAACAGAAATAAAAAATAAAATAAAAGAAAAATAAATAAAAAATAAGAAAACAAAACAGAAAAAAACAAACATAAATATAAATATATATATTTGTATACTGGTTCTTGTGGAGGTCCAGTCGTGGCGGGGTGGTCCGGTTGGCGTGGTGGTTCGGTCGGCGTGGTGGTCCGGTGTCCAACTGAGAAAAAAAAATAGGAATGAGAGGGAAAATTCATGGGCAAAACAAACAAACAATGGGGAAAATAAAATAACTTACCTTGAGGATCCCTACGATTGGTAGATTGCGGTATTAAAAACAACAACGGTGGTTTGTGATTGTATTCAAGGGATCATGAACAAAAAAGGAGCTTTGCTTTGACCCAGAGTGCAATATAGGGTGTTGAGGGAAGCACTGTCAATGTACTCTGGGGCCTTTCTCCAGTTGGGCAGAGCATGGCACGATGTCATTCAAGATGACCTGGAGTTTAGTACCATGGAATACATAATCTACGATCTTATAGACAACTACAATTTTATCCATCAGGAGCTGGTACTGGTGAAGACGTATGAGGGAGAGATAGAGGAGCATTTGGAGACAGTACACGATGTGGAAGGAGCCTTGGCAATTGAAGAAGTAACTCAAGCTATACCACGTGTGATAGCTACGATGAGGATAATGGCGAGCGCTCCCGACTACTTTCACATCCCAGAAGACGTCTTTGATTACAGTTAAGGGGATGAGTCCACAGTTGAGGACTAGAGTCCGTCACGTAAATCGTCCCATGAGATGCTAATAAATAAGATCAGATATTTTTAGACCTTATAGGATTTATTTTGGTCATTAAACACTTTATGGGATTTTAAAAAAATTTGGAATAATTTGAACACTTTTAAGTCTATGGTTTAATATTTTTTTTGCAAACTCTAAATGATGTGGTTTGAATGTATGCTTTTTGCAAATATCTATCAAACCATTATGCGATGTTCCTTCCTTATGATTTTCCTTTGATTTCCTTAGAATCTCATAATGTCGACAAGAGGAAGAGGAGGCAAGGGAAGAGGAGGAGGTCGAGGAAAGGGGGTGTCCCCATAAGGTCTAAAACCACAACAACCCTTGACATGGGAATGCCATCAATTCAACCTACAATTCCAGTAGCACCATCTGTGGACCTGGACGCAGAAGTAGCAAGGTTGAGAGAACAGCTAAGGCTGAGAGATGAGGAATAAGCACATGCTAGGCAAGTGCCCCAAATGCCCCAAGTGCCTCAAGTGCTAGTGGCATAGCCTCAACCACCACCACCACCACCTGCACCACTGCCGGTAACTTATGGGTTTGAACTAGTGTATGAACGTTTCAGTGTGACCGTGCTAGCAACCAAGGTAGATGAGTTTGTAACTCTGGTACAAGAAAGCCTATCTGTCACCGATTATGCACAAAATTTCGATAGGTTGGCGAAATTTGCTTCGGAAGTTGTGCCAACTGAAACTCTGCGAGTCCAAAGGTTCGTGAGGGAACTCAAGCTGATGATCACTAGGGATGTAATGATGACCTATGCTGAAGTGGTCAATTATGTTGAAGTACTTGATAGAGCACTTGAAGCTGAATATTTGGAAGATCGGAAAAGGGAAGGATAACGCTGCCAGAAGAGAGAACTACCGAAACAAGGGCTTCAACGAGGGTAACAAAAGGAAAGCTAATGAAGGGCAGAACAGTGGCACTGATAAGAGACCCAGACCTCCGACCACAAATAACAACAGTCACAACACTCAGAACCCCAACAACCGCAATAATCACTTTAATGATCGGAATCGTGGGAATCATCCACAATTAAGTAGAGCACCCCATCTATCCTAAATGCTCGAAAAGACACCCGGGAGAATGCCAGGCTGGCACCAATAAATGTTTTAAGTGCGATTAGGTAGGACATCTGAGGAAGAATTGCCTACAATTGAAGGCGGGACAGAATAGTAACAGTAATCTGGTGCCAGCACGAATTTTTGCCTTAACTCGGAATGAAGCAACCAACAGCAACACCATAGTCACAGGTCAGCTCCCTATATCTGGTATTATGTATAGAGTCCTTATTGATTATGGAGCGACTCACTCTTATGTTTCCATGAATGTGATTGATAAGCTCAGTATGCCTTTTAAACTGTTTGAGCATAGATTTAGTACAATGTTGCCATCGGGAGACATGATATTGTCAACTAGGTGGTTACCGTCAACGCCTGTAATGATATAGGGCGGGGAGTGCCCACCAAACCTTATAGAACTGAGTATACCGTATTATGATGTCATACTTGGCATGGATTGGTTATCCAAACATGGGGCGATGATAGACTGTCGGAAGAAGACTATGGAGTTTAGACCAAAGGAAGGAGAGATATTTTCCTTTAAAGGAGAATTAGCAGTTTTTTGAACAACCATAATATCAGCACTAGAAGCACGGAATATGATGCAACATGGCTGTTAGGAATTTTTGGCTAATGTGGTGGATAAATCGAAGGAGTCAGAACTAAAACCAGAAAATGGGCATATTGTTTGTGATTTCCCGAAGGTGTTTCTCGAGGAATTACCAAGATTACCCCTAGACAGAGAAATCGAGTTTGTGATCGAGCTTGCACCAAAAACAGCACTGATTTCTAAAGCGCCCTATCGAATGGCACTTGTGTAATTGAAGGAACTTAAGAACTAGCTACAGGAGTTGTTGGACAAGGGTTCATAAGAGCTAGCCATTCGCCATGGGGAGCACCAGTCCTATTTGTGAAAAATAAGGACAAGAGGATGAGAATGTGCATCGATTACCGAGAACTCAATAAGGTCACCATTAAGAACAAATATCCTTTTCCTAGGACAGATGACCTTTTTGATCAACTGCAAGGGTTAGCAGTATTCTCGAAGATTGATCTGTGATTTGGGTACCATCAGTTGAAAGTGAAAGAGGAAGACATTCCGAAAAAGGCTTTCAGAACACGCTACAGGCACTACGAATTCTTAGTGATGTCTTTTGGACTCACTAACGCTGCAATAACATTTATGGACATGATGAATAAGGTATTTAAGGATTATTTGGACAAGTTTGTGGTAGTGTTCATAGATTATATCCTTATTTACTCGAAGATCAAGGCGGAGCATGAGGAGCATTTGAGGTTGATCCTGAAAAGACTACGAGAACATCAGCTATATGCTATGTATCGTCCTATGTTTTCGGGTACCTTTAAACGACTCAAGTCGGGATTTTTTCCCCCGGGTTAAGAATATTATTTTAAATAATATTATATTTGTTTGTAAGTATTCCATGAGTTATTGCTAGCCAAAATATGAATTTTGTGATTTTAAAAGTCAAGATAAGACTTTCGGTCCTGGACCGACACAAAAACCCTGATCGGGTAAAAATCTCGGAAAATAAAATGAAAAATCATGGAAATTATATTTTGGGCATAAAATACATTCATAAAAGTTAAAGTTTGGTCAAAAATAATAAACCTAAAAGAAAATGGAAATTTTAAGGCATTTGTGTTAAATGTCTAATTTTGCCGAAATGGGGAATTTTATTCCATGAATGGACCTTAGGTTAAATTTTATTATGTGATTAATTAAATTTAAATGTGAGAGACATTAAATTTAATTAATTAATGTTAAGTTTGGTGATTAAAACTTAATAAGAGTGAAAAAAGGTGTCAAAAGCCAATTTGGACTTTGCTTCTTATGAAACCTTTATTAACCTTTATAAAAAAAATTAAAAAAAATAAAAATTTAATGGTCACATAAATGGCAAAGGGTGGCCGGCCATGTGCTATTTTAGAGTGGTGTGAACCCAATTTTATAAAGTTTAACTCCCATTTAATTAAGAAGTCAAGTGGGCAAGTGGGTAGAAAAGCACTCAAGTGTTTTGTGATATTTTGAAGAGTTGTGTAAACTATTCTAACCCCCAAAACCGACCCCCACACTCTCTCAATCACTCTCATCTGATTTTTGAAGACCTCTCAAAGTGTTCCCTCAATATTCAACCTCAAGAACACCAAGGAAAACTTGGAGGCTAAGTCTTGGTCTAGGAAGTATTTTTCCCAAAGGTAAAGTTTCACTAATCTAGACTTTTGTCAAGTTTTAATCATAGAGTTTCAAATAGCTAATTACCTATGTTGTTGGGGGAAGTTGGTTAGGGTTTTTGAAAGGTTTTGGAGGAGCCAAAGCTAATAGGAAGGTCCAAACCTTAAGCAAGAACACCAAAGAGGTAAAAAGTTTACTTTTGATGATTTTGTTGTAGGGTTTTTAGTTTTAAGCATTATTTTGTATATTTAATGCTTAAAGTTTCTTGTTGGTGATGTAATAAGGTTATGGTAGTTGTTTAATAATTTTTATGATGCATGTGTATTGATTTTTGAAAATGGGAACCAAAACCCCCAAGGGTTTTGTAGGATACCCTAAAACAAAACATGTTTTAAGCTGTGACTTCCAAGGGGTCAAGCAGCCACTTTATATTGTTTTTGTAAAATTAAATTATACTGTGATGTTGTTGAGATTGAGTACATAAAATTGAGCTTTTGAAACACTAAAAAATGTTTAGAAATGAGTAAGTTATGCTATTTCAAAGTTTAGGTAAAAAACTGTTTTTTCGTATTCTTATTTTCGGAATCAAGTTTGGACAGCCACTGTATAGGGCAAATGAACCCAGTTTTTTCTAAAATTTTGTGGACATATTTCTAGCATAACCTATTATTCCATTGTAAAATTTGGTAAGAAAATATTGAACGGTTTAAAAGTTATTAACTGTCAAAGTTTGGAAAAAATAAGGACTTGAAAATAAGGTCATTTTTACCTCATTGTTGGAAAATGATTTCACCAATCAAAAATGCTCATTTTGACCTAAGATTTTACAAAGACCTAAATGGCATAACAAAAATGGAATTGGGAAATTTTGGTAACAATTGGGTAAGTAAATTTCAAGTTATGAACTAACGAAGTATGTAGTTAAAAATGTGAAAAATAGGTTTTTCACACTTAGTGTAAAAATGAGATTTTGGAACATAAGGTAAAAAGTAAAATTTTGCTTATTTCAATATATAAATTGGTAAGTCTTGAAATCATATTTTCACTAAAATTACCCCTTTGAGTTTAAATGAATTATTTTTATTAAAGAGTTTTTATTCTTTCTAAAAATAAGAGATTTAATTTATTAATACTTAATAAATTAAAAGAGGGTTTAAAACCCTATATTTTGAGAAAATAATTAAATGAATTATTTTTCTAGTAAGTTAAAATTGATTAATTGCTTTTGGAAAATTAATGAGTCAAGATGAGAAATTTATAACGGTTTTCCTAATTAAGACAAATTAGGCAATTTTCTTAAATCGGTTTTTAGATATTAAAACCTTAAGAAAACTAAAAGGAAAATTTAAAGAGTTTATTTTCTTTAAAAATAATTAAGGAATTTATTTGTATTTTCTGGATGTAATACCAGCTAAAATCTTACATATTTTAACCGACTAGTCGAAAGTGCGGGTTAATAGCGATACCTTGAAAGAATAAGATTTTTAGCGGGTTGTGGGGAAATACCATTGTGATACCCGAGCCTAGGTATCGAGACCTTAGGATAGGTCTCCCCGAGACTTAGGGTTTAGTCTCGAATATTTTGTATGACTTTCCTTAATAGGTTTAAAACCAAATAAGGATTATAAATCCTTACAAATGACTTTTATTAAAATGACCAAACTGCCCAAAATAATAATAATGAATTATGAGTGCCATAATTAATCCGAGTATATTGTATGGATAACTACAGTATTGGCTAAGCGTAACTGGACTGAACGTTGGAGGGTGACAACCTGCTGAGCGCTAAGGACTCCAAGTAAGTCAACTTATATTGTATGGCTGCAACATGAAATGACTATTGTCTTGTATGTTAGTATAGGGATACATGCATATATATAGGCTGTCATAGAAAGTTGCTTAGAGACGTTAGTCTAGTGAGTGCTGATTTAGAAAATATGAACGGTAGAAGTCCGTCATATCCTAGACGGTTGATCCCCGTCACACTGCTTGATTTTATTTATGTCCGGTTCATTATTGCGACGGGTGGCCATGAGATGAGGATAAGCTGGTTAAACCTAGGGGCGCCAAGATAAATGGGACCTAGGGGCCCTCGTGCTTACTTAATCATTGGACGGTTAGAATCCGAGCAAGTGCTCTGATAAGTTATTCCCGGATAGCAGCCGTGAATATTGGCCATTCAGTGAGAGTGCCTAGAGATACTAGGGGTTGCCAAGATGGAGTGAGGCTGAACACCCTAGGGGCAACTGCTCACTAGCACCACTGATTAACATAGAAGTCTCCGTAAAACCGTGTAAATTGGATTACACTCTTGGATAAGTAGCGATGCCCTAGGTAACACGATAGTTACCCTTGATGAGAATATTTATTGGCTAGATCTTAGTGTGGAGACTCGGTTCTCTTTTACAGATTAGCAATTATGTTGGAGGGCGCGTTACGCCTGAATTGTTGGAAATTGTCGAGCGTTGGTCTCGAATTATGTTGTGATATAATATATCTGCTTGCTCTGGGATTTTCTGAGTGCAGGGATATAATTGTTGATAAGATATAGTTCTGATGTAATATATCTGCTTGTTCTGGGATTTTTTCTGAGTGCAGGATTTTATCTAGTTATGAATTAATTTATCCTTGGTTATCAGGCATGACCATAAGTTTGCCAGGACGCTTTAGCATTCTTGAAATTGATTGTGTAGGGTCCAGAACCCGAATTCTCTACACGCTTTGTTTGAAAGTTGATCTTACTAAGCGTTTTCACTTACCTAGTTGTTTCATGTTGTAGGTAAGAGCAAGGGCAAGGCAGAGCAGTGAGCGCTGGAGTCTTCCTTGCAAATGTACATGTGGACCGACCTTTTGGGAAGCCGTTTTATTTTTGGAAATGTTGTGTAATTTTCCTAAACAAGGCTCACTCTACTCTTTATAAAATATGTTTGTAACTAAATGTTAAGTATGGCCATACGAATTTTTAAAAAAAAAAAAATTTCTATGGGTTTTTGAGATATTTTGTTAAATGAAAACATTTATATTTCCGCATTATCGAGTCTTGAAAATCCGGGTCGTTACATGCTAAGTTCTCTAAGTGTGAGTTTTGGTTGGAACATGTAACTTTCCTAGAGCATATAGTGTCCCAGAATGGAATCTCAGTAGACCAATCAACGATCGAGGCCATTAAAGATTGCCCAAGCCAAAGAATGCCTTCGAAGTTCGAAGCTTCTTAGGATTGGCGGGTTACTATAGAAAGTTTGTCGAGGGTTTCTCGAAGATCGCCACACCATTGACCAACTTAACCCACAAAAATTAGAAGTTTTCATGGACTGAGAAATGTGAAGAAAGCTTTTAGACCATGAAGGATAATTAATTTCAGCGCCTATCATTTGTGTTCCCACAGAGGGCGGGATATTTGTGGTGTATTGTGATGCATCAAAGAACGGCTTAGGGTGTGTGTTAATGCAAGATGGGAAGGTAGTAGCTTATGCTTCCAGACAACTCAAAGACTATGAACAACGATATCCCACTCATGATCTTAAGTTGGCCGCAGTGGTGTTTGCACTAAAGATATGGAGACATCACCTATATGGGGTCAAGTGCGAAATATACACTGACCACAAAAGTCTGAAATACTTCTTCATAGAAAAGGAGTTGAATATGAGGCAACGAAGGTGGTTGGAATTAGTGAAGGACTACGATTGTGAGATTTTATAGCACCCATGCAAGGCCAATGTGGTTGAAGATGCATTGAGTACGCCGGGACATGGCATTGTCTCAACACTACATACATTAGAGATGCCTCTTCAGATATAGATTATAAATGCAACATCGAACTTGTGACAGGAAGTCTAGCAAACCTCATGTTACAATCCTCCCTACTAGAACAAATTTGACAAGGACAGAAGGTGGATGAAGCCCTAATGAACCAAGAGTGGATTGCTAAGATACAAGGATAGGATTTGTGTGCCTGACAATGTTGAGATTAAGGAAAAAATTATGAAAGAGGCGCACACAACACCCTTTTCCTTACACCCAGGGTCCAAGAAGATGTACCAAGACCTTAAGGCTTTATATTGGTGGCATGGAATTAAGAGGGATATTGCTGAATTTGTGGCTAGATGTTTGACATGCCAGCAAGTAAAGGTAGAACACCAAAGGCCATCAAGGTTACTTCAACCGCTTTACGTTCCTGAATGGAAATGGGAGGATATAGCAATGGATTTTGTGGTAGGGTTACCTAGGACCACCAAGCAACATGATTCTGTGTGGGTAATAGTGAATATGCTCACTAAGTTCGCCCAGTTCCGGCCAGTTAAGACCACATACTCAGCAGGCGAACACGCATAATTATATGTAAGTGATATAATGAGACTTCATGGGGTTCCAAAGTCGATAATTTCTGATCGAGGGTCAGTATTCACATCGAACTTTTGGAAGGGACTACAGAGAGCTATGCGATCAAGGCTAAAGTTTAGCACCGCATTTTATCCTCAGACCGGTGGGCAGTCTGGGAGGACTATACAGATTCTAGAGGAGACGTTGAGATGCTGTGCTTTGGACATTTCAGATTGGTAATACATGTTCAAATTTTAGTATTAAATATATTAAATTTTTTTATATATACATAAACTCATATACAAATAGAAACATACCGTAGGTTGGAAATACATTACTCCCACTGGGCATTTGTTGATCTTTTTACGTGCTTTCATTCTTTCTGTGAAATACATCTCAAATGCATCATGGATGGTATCCTTGATGGTTGTCCTGTTATCTAATGGTGCATTGAGAGGATCGAGAAAACAACAATAATGCCAATTGAGATATAACAAAAATAATATCCAATGCTCCCTGTTGAAAGAACAAGTATTACAAAGTTTTTAACTTTAGATTCTACTTTCTTGCATCAATGAAAAACATGTTAATTAAACTTACCCATGGTTATAAGGTATAACTATCCAATCATGCTTTTTAGAATGCAGTATAACATCCTATCACATAAAGCTTGAGCAAGACAATCTGTAGGAGTCACGGAAGTAGAAACCTTATTCAGATTCATAAACAACAACGATCCCTCTTTTCCTCGTCGAATAATAGTATCTTGTACAAAATCCTACCAACAAATATCATTGATTAAAAAGAAAAGTTAAAAGAAAAATAAATAGTTGATGATAGAAAATCCTTACAATAAATATTATTAACTTCATATAGAGCACACCACATGTAGAAGACACTGCATGATTGTCCAATCATCTCCTTTATACAAAATTCATGTATTTCATCCCGAAACAAAGCAAAGTATTAACAAGCATGGCCAACACATCAAATTCAATGGAAACTTTAACGGCATAATCATGTTTAGGCTAATCATTGACGATTTCATATACTTGTCTAAACTTAGGCGACAACGGAGATGGTTGTTGCACTTCTTGTGACAATGATGCCTTAGGTGCTCATTTTGGAACTAGTTTTTGTGATTGTGGTGCTAATTGTAGAGAAGCTTTTTTCCTAGAAAAATTTAATAGTCTTAAGTATAATAATTACCTGTGTCGCTCCATTGAAGGTGACTAGTGACTTGGCCAACGTATCAAAGTCCCAATAGCTTGTTTGACCGTATAAATCTGACTGGTAGGGATCGGGATAACAAGTAGAGCATCAAGTTGGTCAGCAAACTCAATTGCACCGTGGTCATTTTCTCCTATGTTTTCTCCCTAGATGTTTGTGCTACTAGTAATTAGAATGTATCCCCTACCAATGATGATGGTGATAAAACCTAATGCAAATTTGCATTCAATCATTTTATCCTGCACATTTTTGTAAATTTTTATGTATATATATGTTATACAAGTTCAAGAATTTAGATTTTAAAAAGATAAAGTTATAACTAATTTGAGCCAGGAGTGGGGATAAACACATGTGCCTCCTCTGGTTGTGGGGGCGGTGGTGCTAGAGGTTGATGCTGCGATTGCGGTGATGCCTGATGAGATGGTGTTGCCTGATCTATGGGTGATCCATAGTTTGGCACTGACGCATGAGAAGATCCTCCAAAGCCACTATGTTGTCCTTTCATCTGTTCCATAAATTGTCACATCATTTCCTGCTGTTGTTTCATTATTTCTTCTTGTTGACGGTATTTTTCTTCCATCATTGCAAATCGAGCGTCAACTAAGGAAGTCTCAAATTATTTTCCCTTCTTCTTACTAGATTGTGGGGTTTTTGGCTAGGTGTTACACTAAGCCCAATACCCCTCACTCACTCTCTACTCTCAGGGGTGCCTAGTGCAACAGTAAGCACATCCTTAGACTCATCAGGTTCAAATTTCCCATCACTCATGAGTTGACTATAGTGCTCCTGCAAAAAAAATATAAAAATATAGTTATTCTCATTAAAACTAAGTAATCCAATCATATAAAAAGTAGTACATTTACTATGTTGCGAGCTATGCGTGTTTCCTCGGCACTAGTCGGCTCACATTTTTTGTTAAAATGTCCCACCAACAACAACTGTGACCTGTCGATTTCAGACACCTCGAATCCAAAATTTTGTTGTTGCAGCCTTTCCGCTGCCAACAAATACCCACCTCGTGACATATGGTGGTCATGTTTCTTTTTTTTCGAAGATCTTGATGTATTTTTCTTTTTTTTTTCTTCCAATCATCGGTCATACGAGAAACACAGAACTCATCCCATTCTTTTTTATCAACTGTGAGTAGCCTCTTGGCATTTTGAACATCTTGATGGTCAGATTTGCATCTAGCTAATCGTATATGCATACTTTAGGCAGATAGGATTTGAATGCTCTCCATCGTTTTGCTGCCCTTGACATAATTTTTCTTTTTGCTTTATAGTATATATCAAACGTAGCCTACAATTGAGAACAATACATATCATTAGTCTATATTAAAAATACAAACAACATATAATATAGTGATAGACAAAATACCTTAATGATATTCAAAAAAATTTCTATGTTTGATTCTGGGACCTTATCCCAACTCGCGTGTGTGATTGAAGCACACCTCTTTATAGTTGATTCGATCATTGATCCTAATTTTGATCTTGTTGTACCGATCACTTCCATATTTTTTGAACTTGATCGGTACCTTGACACCTTCACTTCGCATCTTGGCTATGTCGGGTATGGTACATAGTCCTCTACCAGATCCCACCTCCCCTATACCATCATCATCATTCTCTTCCATACCAACATCATCAAGTCTAGGATGTAAACAATCATCATCAAGTCCAGAAAGTGGACAATCATCATCAATACCTCCTGGATTAGCCATGGAAATATCTAAAAAGGAAACGATGATTAACAATGTTAATAGACAATCATCAACATAATAGGAAAAATAAATATAGAATGAACACAAGCAACTATTATCATTTTTAAAATATCCAACCTTAAGAAGGAAAAAAAAAAAGTCAAAATTTATCAACTTATATGATCAACCCATACACCGTCACCATCAAGATGCAAACAAATATCATCATCATCATCATCTACACCATCATCAATAAGGTATTCGGTAAGTTGTGGTTCAGGAATTGTGACAGGTTGTTGAAAGAGTGGTAGGTCATGTACATTATTCTCTTTGTCTCTCCATTCTATCGGTTGAGTAGGGACCACGACTAACCATTGTTTGTCTGATGGATCATTCACATAAAAAACTATTTTGGCTTGTGTTTCCATTATGAAACGATCATTTTTGTGCCCAATTCGATTTAAATCAACTGATGTAAAACCTAAATCATCAACTTTTACTCCCTTGTCACTTTTCACTCAATCACACAAGAGGACTGACACTCTAGTTGTCATATAATTTAATTCCCAAATTTCTTGGATTACTCCATAAAATTTCATATCACACTCTACAGGACTTTTGTCCTTTGAACTAGATATTTGCACAATTTTTGCTACAATACAAACTCCACTATTCTGTGTGGTTCTTACATTATCTCGTTCCAACGTATTTAATTGAGTACCATTGATGATGTACGATGGGTACTTAAACACATTCAGAGAAGGATCATGGGAAATCCACTTAAATATGTCTGACACATGACGTGATGTTTGACTCACTTCAATTGCAACCTTTGTTAAAAACAAAAAATGAAATGAAAATTAATGACATGTCATGCGATCAAAACAAAAGATATAAAACTATTTACTCAAATCAATACCTTGTTCTCTATCCAAGTACTAAACGTACGATAGTGTTCATGTTGGATCCATTTTTGGTTCTTTGACTTAGATGGATATTTTTTTCGAATCCGAAAAAAATGATCCCTTCATAAATGTATACAAAATGAGTATGAATCAATACAAATATAACAACAATGTTTTATCATATCGTACTGTCAAAGATAACTTAGTCGATGTAAGGTTGAATGTCATTAATGTTTTGCAATACAAGACAGTGTGTTATGTGTCTTTCACCTTGACTTATTGAGCATACAACCACCTTTTCCACCATAACCACCATTACTTTGATCTAAGGTAGATTGATCGCCCACGCTTGTTGCACCGTGCAAGTGAACAAAATTCAATGGCTTCTTCTGCAATATAGCATTCAACAATACATCCTTAGGGTCTACTTCTATTTCTAACATAACTCTTAAGAATCTTCATGTATCGCTCAAAAGGATACATCCATCTTAGGTATACAAGTACGCATAGTTTAATCTCTCTAACCAAATGGACTGTAAGATGCACAATTATGTCAAAAAAAGAAGGTAGGAAGAATTGCTCTAAGTAACACAGGATTATAGCAATCTCCACTTGTAAATGGTCCAACGTTGAAACATCAATCATCTTACAACACAAATACTTGAAAAACAAACACATCCGCGTGATTATCTCTCGAACCTCTTTAGGTAGAAAACCACGAATAGCCACAGCACTACAAGAAAAAAATACTTTCAATAACACCGAAAAAAGTATTATCAGATATATACCATAACATTTTTTAATGTGTTAAGGAAAGCGATGTTATAGTAGGTCAGAGCACTTTGCATAACACTTTTCCATAGTTATAGATAAGTGTTATTGTAAAGCCTACGATAACACTTTTGTTGTGTTATTGTAATAATTAGATAAGTATTTCATTATGCTATTTATAAATAGATTATATAACATTTTTTTGTACTTATAAAGTAGTTTTATGGTACACTTTATAATAACACATTTTCTGCATTATAGTAAATAGTTTGCATAACATATTCTTATGCTTATAAACCAGTGTTTTTGTAAAAGATACATTAACACATTTTTTTGTATTATTCGAATATTTGGATAAGCTTGAATTATTATTATATAATATTGTACATTATAATTATTTTTTATTGTTTTAATTAAAACCTGCTTCATTTAATATACTTAAGACACCCTTAAAATTGTACAAATATATTTTTGAGTACCAATTATATGGTTCATAACACATTCATCAAATTATACATATTTTGTTGGGAAAAATCAACATGATCTTCAAATAACCAAATAATAGTGTCAAAAAAACATTCAATATTATCTTAAAAACAATCCAAAAGTCTTATGTTATTCAACACTGCATAATTAAAATAAAAAAATATTCAACATTTCTTAATTAACATAAACAAAACATTCAACACTGCATAATTAACATAAACAAAGCATTCTCACAATAGTCAACAAAATAGTCTTACACAGTTAGCATATTCAAAAGTAAGGGTAGGAATTCATGATCTTCCAAATGTCAGCACAACAAAGCCTCCCAAATCAGATTTTCTTTTGCACTTCACATGTTGAATCTGGTAAATAAAACATAAAAGAAAAACTAATGAGGTCATGAAATATCATATCATTCATCTAAAATTGTCAATAGTAGCATGATACATAACAAAATTTACAATCATTAAGTATTAATAATAAACAAGTTATTATATTACACACATTAGTACAACTATCTATACTCAAGTGACCTTAGAACTTTAATTAAATGGTGCATAATATTAATTCAAATTGGCCTTGTTACCATTTCGACTTTCTCATCTTCCCTTTCAAATCAATTAAATAATACTATCATAAAGCATATTATCATATGGATCATGATCATTGAGCTATTTTAGTACAAATAAAAGTTAATGTTGGATTGCATATTGGTTAATGTTGAACAAGCATTTATATAATCAAATAACCAAATAAATACCTCTTAGAATAACCTTTTCAGAAGGCCATGCAACTGTTGAACCAACAACTTCTCGTATAGTGAGCATCGCATAGCTAGGACGAGACAAATAAGCACTAGGCACAACAACAACCTCAACCCATACACGCATAAACTCTGGTCCAAGGGGAATTCCCTGCACCTCTAAGTCAGGATCACTAGAAGCCCAATGACCTTCACAATTATTGCATCTCACCAATCAAGCAAGTAGCAAGCATTCCTTGCTTCTATAAAGTTATGGCCCTTTTTAACTCCAACACTCTGCAAAATTAATTTTGAAGACAGTACATTAGTTTTTGTATTTGTTTCCTTAATAAGAAAGAAAACAATTTGAAGATTTACCTTAGGAGAAGGAATATTGTTGGATTGTGGATATTGTGGGATTGCCCCTCACTTGGTGTTGCTCTACCACCCTAAATATAAATATCAAGATAAGTTTCATTTCAAAAATACTAATTTTTAGTTGTATAAGTGCGAGAAAGAATTGCTACCAAGTGTCTTTTAAGTAGATTCAACATTTCAGCCATTTGAATCTTCATATTATGCTGCTCTTCTTCCAACAATGTCATCTTTTCTTTACACATATTAACAACAATTAATTTTGACCTTGTTACCCCCCTTCCTTGTCCGATTAGGCGCCCAGATTTTTTATTACCAAATAATTTTGTTAATGCATCCTCATCGGTATTGTATGTACTTCTAGATTTTGGGTCTTTATGTATAATTTCATCCAATTCTTCCTACACATAAATTAGTACTACTAATGTAAAGCAATTGAAAACAAGTATAAACATCCAAAATTAAATAATAAATACTCACAAAAACTTCAGATGCTATTTGGTTGATTGGTTTACCATTCTTCTCGGTATAGGCTCTCTGAAAAGCATCGATCCTAGTTACTTTTCCCCTTCAGTTTGTTTTGTCTACACAATGCAACAATGTAGAATATAAAATAAAGACTAATAATAAGAACCAAAATACATTCAGTAAGCATATTAATTGTAAACATATCATTGATTGTTCGAGCATATCCTCTTCGACTTAAGGTGTGTGGAACACTTTTCTTTCTCCTCTCTTGCAATTTGGCCCTTATAGCGTATTTATTATCCATAGCAAAGTTTTATTATCCTTCAAGTGTGAGTGCATTTCTTTCAGCTCATCCATATGGATATTGAGAAATGGTGCTACAATATCTAAGTTGAATAACACATACCGGTGGGCTATTTCTATATCCCCTTGGTCAAGTTCAAACCATTCTCTAGCTGATAGTTGATTTTCTTCAATTTCTATACTATCTTGATTATCATTATGCTTCAAAAAGGTCTCACAAAAGCGTACACATTCAATAGCAAGATAGTGATGTGCAATACATCCTTCTGGTCGTATATAATTTGATACAAATCCTTTCAATACTTTCATATACCTCTCAAAATGGTACATCCATCAAAATTGCATCAGACCACAAAGTCTAACTTCTCGCGCTAAATGGACAACCAAGTGAATCATTAGATCAAAGAATGAAAGTGGGAAATATTCTTCTAGTTTGTAGACAATTTCTGTATATTCTAATTCCAATTTTATATTCTCCTCCTTATCAACCACACGTTTACACAATCCATGGAAAAACCTACAAATTCGAAGGATTGTCTCTTTGCAACCTTCCTCCATTAAACCCCTTGTAGCATTAACTATCACTTGTTTCATAGTCACATGAAAATCATGAGATTTAAGTCTTTTTAGCTTATGCTTCTCCACATCTACACAATTTCTAATCTTAGAACTATATACATAAGGAAATTTCAAGTCAAATAGTCTCTTACAAAACAACTTCTTATCTGATTTTGACAGAGTGTAAGCTGTAGCAGGAAGACGAGTAGTTCCTTCTTCTTCATATGGGTGGAGATGAGTCATAATGCCCATCTTTGTCAAATCTTATCTCGAGTTATAATGATCTTTAGATTTTCCTTTCCAATCCAACAATGTGCTAAGAATGCTTTCACAAACATTTTTTTTCAACATGCATAACATCCAAGTTGTGACGAACAACCAAGATCTCCCAATAAGGCAGCCTAAAAAAATTGACTTTTTCTTCCATCTTCTATCAATCTCTGAATCACAAGCCCTCTCTCTACCCTTGCCAAGATCATTAGTGAATTCACTTAATTGTTCAGGTACTTCAACACTTAATGATCTTTGGAGTGCTACTTTGAACTAGATATTCCCCATGATGAAACCATGTTTTGTATGATTTGCCCATGCCATAGAAAAACTAAGTGTTCTACAACTTCATTCGAAAGTTGATGTCTTAGATTCTGACATTTATTGCATGGACAAAGAATCTTACTCGGAAATCGATATTCATTACTGCAGCCTTCACAAACTCCTTAGCTTTTCTCTCATATTCCTTTGTTGCTCTACAATTTTGAAGGATACTTCAATAATAAAATACAAAAACTTAAACTATATAATTTTATTTACTAACCTGTTAAGATGGATCCAAGTTTTATCCATCTGCATATCACAATCATAGATATGAAAAAGCTAATCACAAATCATATGTATAATGTTTTATTATTCAAACCCTAAGGCTGGGGACATGAAAATTACCCTTATTCACACCCCAAACGAGATATTTGTCAATATAATCAAACCAATTGAAGCAAACACAATTTATTTGTAAGAAGATAATACATAATTCTAGATAAAACCAGACATCATTTTTCATATAATAGTGACCTAACCATCTATCAATACCAAGTAAAACAATTCAAACAACACTCAATAAATTGTCTTCCTTATATCACCGTAACACAAACAATTTTCCAGAACCTACTTCTCTAAGACACACAAGTTTTCAACCTTCCGTTATCACGAAAACGCATAATTTTAATCTAAGAACCTACTTCTCTACGGATGAATATTTAAGATATTCAAACTCTTTTAACATTTGTATGATATTAACAAAAAAGTTAAGAGAACATACTTGCGCACCTCTTCCAATTAATAATCAAGTTAATTAACTTTGCAATGCTCCTTGCCAATTCAATCCACAACCTAAAGAATATAATCAATACCTTAAAGATTAATACAAAATTAAAATTAAATGATACAATAAGTAAAAAAATTCTTTTATATATTAATTTTTGGGTATATGGTTATCATATCATTATATGGACTAAGGAAAAGAATAGTCGAAACTAATAGTGTTGAATAAAAATGAAGAATCATCATTTAGAGTGTGTTTTTTGTAAGCATAAACAAAAGCCTTTTTAAATAAAATAAGTTGTTGACTATAATTATAAAATTCAATCAGAAAGAGTTGAAATAAGCCAAACTCTAGGTTTGCTACTTGCTGCAAGTCAGATTTAATTCTGAGTTAAGATACAAGTTATGAGTTCACAATGATAGTAAATATGCTCTTAGTAAATTATTATTGCATATTACTCGAAATTATGAAAGAATAGAAAATATTTGATATGCTTACTGTATATATACATTAACTCTACCATCCTAGTTATGCGTAACAAATATTCGTGAACAAACTTATAAAGAATAAACTAAGCAACATTGATGATATACTAGACAACTAGTGTTGCTTATTGTATTCGCTTTATGTTTAATGTTAAAAATATATTTTAGTAATCTTCATGTCCATATTTTAGTACATCCAGTGAAGGATATATGTGAGTTTTCTAAACTTGTTAGGGCAGTGTAATTGCTCTTTCTGATTCATCAACTATTATATTGACATTCACATTATAGAATGATACTTATTATGTTTTGAATTTAGGTGCTATATGAAAAACATGGGTAGTCTTTATAAAGAGAAGAACATATGCAGTTGAGCATTAAAATGCTTTGTTTGCTCCATTGTTTCTCAAACGTAAAATTGATAATTGAAACTTTGAATTCACATATTCTGTTTGTTGATTTGGTTTCAAGAGCACACATGGCTTGATTCCAATATAAAAATGTAGATGTACCAACATAATTGAGCATATAGGCTGTTAATTTTTAAATCATCTAAATCAATAATTGTTTCACAAGTACTATTGTTCTCTATTGTATGCACACAAAGCTTGATTAATTAATAGTAGGATATCAATTATTTAGAAAGCTCTTTCAATAGAAAAATATGAACAACAATTCAAATGCAGATCATTCTTTCACCCAAAACTCTTGTAACGACCCAACTATTCTAGACTTTGGACCATTAAAAACTACTATGCTAATCATAAGAAAACGTAAATATGAAAACATCATAACTTTATTTAAAACTGTAAAGCAAATGTTGAATACATAAAAATGCGTTTAGGATATGGGATCTCATTGTTTTAAAAATAAAAGCATAACATGATCTAAATAAATCAATTACAAAACTAAATGCGTAAAAATACATAGAAAATATGATTTATAGACTTAAAGACTTCATCCTCTAATCGAACACTCAGTCAATTGATTCCATCCAGCCTCAATACACAACCCACAAGTTGCCAAGAACCTTTCCGCCACCATAGCTAATTTCCTGCACATATAAACATAAAGGAATGAGCCTAATGCCCAGCAAGGAAAATCTAACAACATAAATCATATACATAAAATTCATATCATGTGTTAAAAACATGTCATAAACATATACCATAAGTGTATCATAAACATATGTCATATATACTATAATGGGCACTATACTAGTTGGGGCTTGTTAACTAATCAAGTCATATGCCCATTAGATTTGTGGGGCTTGCTAGCTAAGCAAGTCATATGCCCATAAATTTATTGGGGCTTGTTAGCTATATAAGTCATATGCCCAAGTCTACCAACATACATACTATAGCATTTCATAACACATAAATCATAAGATAACATATAACATATAAAATCCTATCCTATTTTCCTTACCAATACCGGGATATGAGAACAGAATCGAGACTTTGGAACACTCCTAAAAACCATAATAGAAAGGTGAGTATACTTAAAGAAAATGGATGAAATGAACGAACTATACCATCGAAAAGATACTTACCAAGAACAATCTTACGTTCAAGATCTTAGATTCCTAACCAAAAATAAAGAATAGAGTTAGGATTTTGAGTTGAAGAACTATAAGAATAACACAGAAAGGAACTAGAAGAAAGAATACCTCGAATTCTTCTATAACCGAACTACACCTCGAACCGAAATATACTATGAACCTTACTTCACGAGTGTTTATTAAGCTTATAAGGATAAAGCTTATAACCCCAACCCAAGTGTTTATCACTCTAAAATAACCTAGCAGCTTGCAGACTCTGAACTTAGTTTGATGAATGAATAAATGGCTGGGTACTAGGTCCTATTTATAGAGTTCAAGAATGAAAAGATCTTCATTTAACTTGAATAAAATAATGGCTTTTTAATTGAAAAATCTTTGAATAATCATTCAGTAGAGGCTGAAGACTCGGTCAAAAAGATTCTGGACTTATCAAGAGGTTAAAGAATAAATTAAGCTCGGTTTAAAAAACATTAAAAAATCATGCACATGAGCCAATATATCGCCCCTATTAGGCGATATATCACCTGGGCTAATATGCCCTAGGCTCGTCGAGGTGACCATGCGAAGTTACGTGTTTTTCGTATCCCCGTATGGCGATATATCGCCCCCTAGTGCTGCGATATATCGGCATACGCTGAAATATTATACACGTAATTGCACTTTTTCAGCCTAATTTGAATTGAGTAAACAGCCTTGACTAAGTCCTCTAACGATTTCAAAGCTGCTGGCAGACCCTAGGATATTCAAATATTACTCTTAATAAGTTTATTCCTCAAAATACTTATTTATTTATTAAACATACATATGACAAGTGTCATTTCCTTATTGGGTTTATCTAAACCTTATATTATAATAAATATCACATTTATAATCAGTCATATTAAGAATGAATCAACATTCTCTTTAAAAACAAAGGGGCCAGAAAATTTCAACAGAACAGAAAGAGAAGTAACACATACATGGGTTAGATAATATCCAGAGACAGCCTTGAAACCATTTAAAGCAGCTCAGAACCAGATTTTCCAATAATTCAAAAGAAAATTTTAAAATTCACTCTCTCCAACAACTCCTATTAAGATCGAAATGTGACAGAGGAAAAACATGAGAAATGTTCAGTTTTCCCAAAAAATTAAAAAATAAATGATGGATAGAAGCTCGAATTTTGGACTCAAACATAAAATGATATTAGATAAATGCTTTAATACAGACAAAAAAAGGCAGAAAAAAGCTTAAAATTAATGAAAATAAAAAGAGATGAAAACAATACAGAACTTAAGTTGAAAATAAGAGAGAGAAAATACATATACAGTCGAGAAATGAGAGAGAGGCATCGCTATTTGTTCTAAAAGATTAAGGCATAAATGTAGGAGTTGTTAGGTAACACTTAAAAAAAATTATTTAATTAATTAAAATTTGAAAATTGAACATAAATTAGTATTTGGTAACTCTATTTTTATTTATTATTTTTAAAAAAATTAATTAAAATTCATTAAATTTTTTTAAATTGTTTTCGACTTTTTCGTTTTTTTTTTCTTCTCTTCTTCAAATCAACATCTCATTTTATATTGTTAAACAAAAAATAAAAATGAAGTTATCAAATGCATTTATTAGTTTTTGTTTTTAAAAACAAAAAACAAAAATAGTTACCAAACATATTTTTATTTTTTAAAAATAAAGAAACAAAAATAAAAACAATATTTCAATTTTTTGTTTAAAAATTTCAAAAACAAAAATTTTACCAAACACAACCATATTCTATTCAATAATTAAATAAATTCCTAACATGATTATCCACAAAGAAAATAACGAAGTAAATTGTTCCAAAAAAGAATCAGAAGCTAATATCATAATGAATATATAGAAAAGAAAAACATCAACAAAAAATAAAACCTGAGATGAGAGTGGATGTAAAACACCCTAATCTAGTGTTTTATAAAACATTTACATATTCATAGGTTCATAAGAAAAAAGCTACTTATTATAAAAATCCTAGTGGGGTCTTGTAAAAAACATACAAGTTAGGCCCAATAGTTTTTTTTTTTAAAAAAATAAAAGTTTTCATACAAAGTTCTTACAACAACCAAAATTCAAGTCTCACTGATAAGTTTAGAAAGTCCAAAATAACATAACATTATTAAAAGAAAATGACGTTTAAATTGATCGTTTCTCATCTATAGGATGCCCCCACACCATACACACCACATCACCATGCGTGCCATAGAGAAACCTATTTGCTACCTGGAAGGGAAAGTAAAGGGGTGAGCTAAAAGCCCAGTAAAGAAGTACAAACAACACAGAAGTAAATCAAACAAATCATAATCGCATCATACATCGTCACACATCATAACATCATTATCGTAATAGCATCAACATAAAAAACATAAACATAATCATAATAACATTAGCATCATATGCAAAATCATCATCATAACATCATCACATAAACATCACATCCTTGTGAACATGACCCGCTAACTTGTCCATGTCACCCTTTGTGGTAAACAAGATTTTTGGTCCTTGAATAACCTCGGCGCGTCCGCCCTTTGAGCTACGTCTTCATATCCTTAGTAACTCGGGTTACGTCTTCATATCCTTAGCAACTCATTTTTGATGTGTGGCATTCATCACGCTAACATCCATTCATATCATACAACATTCAAAATGACATACAATCCAGTCACATCATTATAACAAAGCATTTCATACTTCATAACACATAAATCATTACATCCTCGTTCATACCAACGATCTTACCATTCATAGCATAAACAAACAAAATTCTATCTAACTTTCTTACCTCATGTCCAAGCAAGGTAAAACAACAACTTCACAATGAGCATATACCACAATAAAAATAACATTCCTTAGCATCTCATAAACTCTATTTTGCCCATTCATATAAACCATGGGTGCATGGGCCACGCACACATGGTGAAAGTTATTCACAACATCCAAACAAGATTTATTTCCACATAAGATCATAAAAGAATAATGCATATTCTACGTATATTGCATGCATGGTCTTGCTATTAAAACTATACGGTTGCATAATAGACATATTTTTAAACGTAAAAGTGAAATTGCATGCAACATGCATACGTAGGAAAACATTAAAAACGATAATTCATACACGCTTATTTCTATCGTTTTTTAAAATAATGAAATTGTAACATACTTGATTACCATTGTTTGTCATCTTAAAATTACTAGGTTGATTAAATCTCTCAAGACATTATTTTATTTCATGAAATAATTTATTTAATCATTTAAAATATAATTATTCCATTACTTACTTTTAAATTCCATAAAATCACTAAGACTAAAAATTATGAAAAATACTCATAATTTAACATGTTTATTTAGAAAAATAACATTATAATCCAATTAACAAATTTATAAATTTAATGTGAGAAAAATCTAATTTAGATGTGAAAAAATATATTTTTACTTGTGTTATTTTTTAAGATCAAATTTTTAAAATAAAATAAATTCATATGTGAAAATCAAATTATTATTTTTATAAATACTTAACTAAACTTTTAGCCATAATTTAATTTATTTGAAAATTACATGTAAAATAAATTCACTATTTTTCTTGATTAAAAATAAAGAAAATCATAACTTTTAATATAAACTCTCATAGTCATAATAGAAATATAATCTTTAATATTTTCATGGGTTAGGATGTTGATTTATTTCACCATATACACAAAACTTCTTTTATTTTAAAACACAACTTCAAGTTTTTATTAAAATTCCAGCAACTAACTATATACTCAAAATCACCATTTTTTTGTTTAAAACTCACATTTTCTAAAAAATAAAGAAAAATCTGTTGGTAATTAATTATGTAAAATATTATTTCAAGGCATCTTAAAATCCTCCAATTAATTTCTTGAAACATCAAAACACTTGCAAAAAATTATTTAAACATTCAATAACATTTTTCATCACATACAACATTATTTCTACACAATAAGCAAGTACAACAATTCATGAAATTCTCCCTTTTCATAATATTTCACAAAATTCATACATGTTTATTTAACAATATGCCAACACAAACCCTAGCATGTTTCTACACCTCTTTACTTATTTTAATGTTGGAATCCGTTTGTTCAACTACATAATCTGCAATGCCAGTTAGTAAAGATGAGTTCAACAAAAAAAAAAAAAAAAGAATACAAGTAATATCTAATATACATTAATGGTAAGAAAAATTCATGAACTAAACAAAGAAAATCTTAATAATATACCTGAGACATGCTAAGTTGTTGTAAGATACATTTCTGCACATATTTGGTCATTTCAAAGTTGTAAAACAAGTTCATGTGAGTTTTTCTATCATGTAGACTACATTACAAGAAAAGATAAAGAAACAAAAATTTGTGAATAGTGAACTCACTGTACAATAAGGCTGAGGCAGTTGAGCAATATCACTTGATATATTGTTGTGCTCTAATCTCTTGTGAAAATAAGCGTCAATAATTAGAGAACAAAGACCTATGAAAAAACATTAGCAAGAACTGATAAACTTGAGGGCGAATGCTTGACACAAACATAAATAATGGTTTGTGCCATTCAATGTTGAGGAACAACCAAAAAAAAAAAACTTACAATGAAAGCAAGTTCTGAAACTGACTAAGTTCTTGAGGTCTTGAACCAGTAAAGTTGATTGAAAGATCTCTACAATCCAAAACACATAAAATAAGGATTACGTCAAAATAAAGAAACTTCCAAAATTTCCAAATACCAAACTCTTAATAACTCATATATTCAGAGGAAAATAAAAAGAAACCATTACTAGTTCAATCTTTATATACTTTTTACTGCTGTAAGCTATAGTATAAAAAAAATTATACGAAAATAAGCTATGCAACCTTATAAGAGAGGGACCAAAATTAATAAAATACTATGAAAACTTATAAGAAATTAAGATATCTGACATGTCTAGTTCATATAAATGCCTTCCCAAATGCAATACTAAATCTGCAATACGATTTATAGCTCAAATAAAAATAGCAAACATAGAGTACGTAGTTGTATTGTTTTTCCATAGTTAAGAGTCCCAACAGTTCAACAAGTATAAGTGTGATAATCTATGCTTTTCTAAGGCTTTCATATATTGCTAAGTGGTATGATTCTTACTTCTTAGGCTAAAAAGATTATGTTCTCAGTTCTTAAATCAAGTTTGCTTCTAGCTAGCTTTATCCAATTTGGTGTGATATAGTTGAAGAACTTTTGGCAATTATTTATATCCAAATCAATATGTTATGTAGTTTAATCACAAGTTGAGACACAAATCCATTAGAAATAAATTTTATATATGCCTTTTTAGTGGAAACTGCAACCTATCACAAAATTTTAGAATGCATCTATGAAAGATTTTGACTTTACAGGTTGTATAGCCAAGAAAACATACTACTGAACCAAATAATATTGTGTAGGACTAGAATTAAATATAGAAGGTACAATAAGAGAAAAGACAAACAGATGGAAATTCAGGAAAATAATAGATAGACAGTCACAGAATGGAAAATCTCTTAACCAAGAGTAATAACCAAAGAGTGAGACTTTTTTTTTCTTTCACTTATTAACATGTTATTCTAGAACTGAGAATCTAAACTTATAAAGTATGTGTCTACCAGTTTTAGGATATTTAAAAGCTCAACATTACTATTTTTAGATTTATGATACCTAAAGAACTATATCGATACATAAAGATTAATGAAAATGAAAAAAAGATTCAGCAGCATAATTCTAAAGCACAACACAAGACTTTCTTCTTTATACCTTGACAAAGGCTGATGAAAGTCGACTTTTTGTTGGTGGTTCATCTTCTAGCTCGGTATTATGAGCCTATTAAAAAAGAAAAGGCGAAGAAGTAGTGATATTTCCACAAACAAATAGATAAATTCAGAGGTGAAAGGGAGAAAATTAGAGAGAAAAAACACTGGGTTACAACATACAATATACATGAGTTTTCAGCATCATTCTCCAAACTTTTAAAAACCCAAGTTTACAAGTTTTTAATTCAAAATCACACAAAATTGTGGCTATATTCTGAATATGTGCCATATTATACCAAAGTAGAGCTAAAATTTTAATCTATTCCACAATACAAAATCACAATCATTAGCAGTGAAAATAAAACTAAGCAACTTCTATTAAGGAAACATGGGTATTGGATTATAAACTATTCTATTGTTAAAAAAAAATCATTAAAATCATGCAATTAAACACAATATAATGGAAATTGTGGATCTAGTTAGTCCTCCACAAAATAGCTGCAGTAATGGAAATTAATCTCTGATATCAATATTTATTAAAGAAGAAAAAAACAGCAAGTGGTCTAAAAAAATAAAGAAAAAACTCAGAAAGTGGCATACCTAAAAAAGAATAGCATGCCAAGCTTGCAAGTGGCATACCTATTGGTGCACCCAAAGAAATGGCTACAAAAGCACCTACGAAGTAGACTTATAATTTACACATAATTGTAGATTCCATTATGGGGGCCTTCGTATAATATTAGAAAAGTAAAACCCAATATCAATTAATCATTGTAAACACGTCCATTATATTTAAGTTTAAAAAGAAATGAACATGCAAAAGAAAAAGTCTCAATGACTCATCAAACCTCTTAGTAATGACAAGATCATTAATACATGAAAATTCTAGTCATGAACATGGTGAACATTAAAACTTCCTCAATTAAGCAAGAAATATTCCAAATAGGGGAAAACAGAATATTAAACGAAATGCAACAACAATAAGAATTGAGTGACTAATATTTCAGAAAATAAGTTTCAACATGATCACCAACTTAATTATCCTGTTCTAACCAAAAAAGAACCAAATTTTGATAAGACTATATATCTAATGGTGGATACATACTTGTATCAACCAAAATAAAATTTAATTGTTTATAAAGCTAACAAGAACTATACATCAAAGATTAGCTCACTTATTTCAAACATACTTTTGAGTAACTTAATTCATACCAAGTATACATAGTTTTCTTATTCTATTTTTAAAATTTAAGTAACCTTTTTTTAGTTGATTGCTGATTATATAGTGTTTCTAATGTGTTGTTATGCACATGGTGACTAATTTCTGCTTAAACCAGTAAGATAAACAGTAGAAAAAGCTTAATTAAGGGCTTTTGGTTATTCTAATGTTAAAAGAATTATTTTTACAAAAAAATGTCAAAAAGAATCGAATTCCAAGAATAAACTACATTTATCAAGTGGCTTCGTTCCATTTACAAGAAAATGATTTCTATTTAGTTATCGGATATGATATTTACTTATATTTCTACAATTTCTGCAATTTATAAGTTTTGTCTACTTATCCAATTCATGATATCTAAAGTGGTCACAATGTTTAATTTCAATCTTTTATTTCCCTGCCATGTCAATTCATGCACTTTTGCTACAGCAGTTCAATTCTGAGTCATTTCATTCAAATTCCTTAATTTCTAGACTTTCACTTTCCAGCAACCTAACTATTAGTAACTAATTTTGCTCAATTTTCAATCTATCATAGTTACAGATAATTGAAAACCATTAATGAAGTTTTACCACAAATATAGTATAGATTCTTACTTTTCAAATTCTAACAACTTTTTCCATGCCATTCATTGCATTTCTTCCTACAATAACAAGCAAAGTAAACAACAAATTAAAATTTTCAATTTTAGTTACACATTCAAGTAAAAGCTTCTTAAAAAAATGGTACTTCCATTTTTCTTGTTAAAATACAAAAAGAATTTAGGTTAAAAGATACAATGTCACAAGTAGACTAAAACCCACTACAAGTTGTACTAAACAACCCACCTATGCACTCAAGTTGCCATACAATTACAACTTAGTTTCAAATATCAAATACCAGTGCTAGATCACAAGTTTTTACCCAAGTGAACCATGTATGCTTGGAAAATGAGAAAAGGATAAACAACAAAATACCAGTGCTAAAAAAAGCACACTACAATAGAAAAGCAAAAAATTACCTTGTGCGAGCCAGTTGGTGGTACAGCAAGCATATTCCAATCAATTTCATCAATATATTTCTTACGCTCCCTATAGACAGCCCTAGCACTGTTAAATTTGGGTTGATATTCAGATATCAGTCCTTTTGCTTGGAAAATATCAAAATATCAAATTTCTTATCTAAAATATAATAAGATGGAATTTAGAAAACACAAATACAAACTCAAGTGTTTGGGTGTGTGTTGTGTCTAAGAGGAGTTGCGCTAATCTAACAAATGGGTAACTACTAATTGATTCTTCAGGAAAAAAAAATCATGAATACATATACAAATAAATAGATCTATCCAACAACACTGATATAGAACAGAACATATATGCAGTAGAAACAAACAAATTACCAGTTGACGACTAACAGAATTTTCAAAATTTGCATAGTCCCTCCAAATTTGTTCAATGTGATGCACGAGTAACAATGGCCTTTTGATATACTTTCCGTACAGCAATCATTTGTAATGACTCTTCCTGTGGATGTTATTCCTGCAGTCATCTCATTTGAACAACAAAATTGGTAAATAGAAGCAATTAATGTATTATGTTCAACCTATTGAGGTCCACAATTAATGTCAGAAATCAGAGAAAGAAGAACATACTGGCAATGGCTTTAAGAAAGTGATGTACTCCATCCACACAGATCCAGATGCTATGTCCACTCCTCAAAATCTTTCCCAAGATCAAAGCCTAAACATTTTGACCAAATAGGTGTGAAAAAACTGGTAGCCCACAAAATGTAAATATCGATCTCATTATTAAGCAACCACAATTTTGATGCTATTTGGCAGCATAAGAACAAATGGTTAATGCTTCCTATTTCTTTGTATTTTAACTTATTTATAGATTAAATACAGAGTTTCTTTTCTTTTCAAAAAAAAAAAAACAACAAATGGTTAATGCTCATCTTTTCATGCACTCCACAATTATAGTTTATCATAGGAAACTTAAGCACCTATTAACAATACATATTTGTTTATATATATGTGTGTGTGTGTCTGTATCCTGACAAAACAGTATAAACATCAATAACATCAAAAAAGCTGGGGTGATAAGACACACCAACATAGTTGAGCATGAAATCATATGCCTTGTTAGTTTCTTCTCGACCCTCTAGCCCTTTCTTATCATTGGTCTTTCTTATGAACTTAATGTAGCACTGCCTACAAAGCATGCACAAGTAATAAATGAAACATATAATTAGAAGGTTAAACAAACAAAAATAGATTAAAGAAAAAAGGAGGTGAGAGAGAGAGAACAGTAAATGATGTGAGAAAAAAACATAATAAATAGTGAAAGTAGTCAGGGAAAAGTTGTTAAAGATATATTACAGAGAGATGGTGTAGCTAGTGATAGTATTCATGGTTAAAAAAAAATAGTTTATATCTATCATAAGTGCAGCTTAGTTGATAAGAACATCATTTAAAATTTACATATACAACATGAAAGCAACCATAGTTCACTAATCACTACGATTCAAAAAACATACCAAAGTGGAACTTGAAGAAAATTCAATAAACAACAACTAAATATATGTTTTGTAGCCTCATCATTATTTATAGCCATATGTGACTCCACATACTGTTTCCAAAACTTTGCCTGAAAAGACTAGAATTTATCGTCATCAACCGAATATAATTATGCTCAATACTATTGGAAATGAAAATCTGGCACTACATTTTTCGAACAAGCAGATGAATCTCAATAGATTCATGTACAGAGTGAAAGTTAATTCTCTAATACTACTGAAGAACTAAAGTGGTCAGTTTTAGTTCTCCTAGTTTTGTTCTTATAGGTAATTCATTCGGGTTGCATATAAGTGTGCATTGAGTCTAAAGTCGGCATCAAATACTAAACAATATAGAGTCACTATAAGTTTCTTGTGAACAGATACAAATATGCACACATTTTCCTTAATACTACTCTTCCGACCACTAGGTTACCTGGTTCTTGCTTTACCTGGGTTATCTCAAACTAAGGAAAAACAATTAAACAAACTGTAGTGCACAAAAACGAATTAAGAACAAGAAATTTTCAAATAGGTTCTTCAACATGCAGCAAGAACCAAAACTTTCACAACATTTGTGCTCTCAAAAGTTTATCTCTTAACACATAAAAGCTCTTTGCTCTTTCTTGTATTCTAATGCTTACAACCTCTCTACTTTTTCACACTATATCCTCTCCATTAGAAACAATTCCAACACAAACAAATATATGTATTGATATATTCAAAATGTTTTCTTGATATTAAACTGAAATCTAAAAAAATAAAAGGAAAAGAAAACTCACAGAGACAAACGGCTTCTTGAGCTGCTGGGTTGCTTGGGTTCTTGCTTCAGCAGGGGCGTCGTCATGTGTGCTTCAACGGCTCAACAAAAGAGAGTGACGAGAGACTAAACTGTTTCAGTAGGCTTAGTCGTGGTGTTACAGTCAAACTAGAGAGTAGAGGCATGAGGGAGAGAGAGCCGAGAGACTGTAACAAAGAGATAGAGAAAGAGCTAGGTGTGAGAGAGAAAAAGAAGCAGAGGAGGCGTGATTAGGGTAGGGATTCATATTTGAGAGATTAGGGATAAGCCTTTTTTTTCATTTGCTTTTTCTTTTGTCATTTTCATTTGGCGCCTAATGAATGTTTCATTTGCCGCCTAAAGAGCTTTACTTTTATAAATAAAAATATGTCATGTGTCCGTGTCTTTTATTTACTAGCATATAACAATAGCACTTCTAAAAATTTGTAATATTTAGGCAAAATTCTTGTACAGAGAGAGGAAAAACAACAACCATCCAAGAGAAGAAAACAAGGTTTTAGTCATTAAAAAAAAAAACAATAAGAGGCACAAACCTAGCGTTTTCTCAATACCTTCTTCTTTCTCTTCTTCTTCCTTCTCTCTCCCTAGCTCACGCCACATCCTCTCTCTCTCTCTAGAATTCAGCAGCCCAAGAGTATATTGCTCTCTTCTCCAATTTTCTTCCCCATTTATCCTAATTCTCCCATAATAGTCTATTAAAATAAAAGGGTAAATTTCCTATTTTCTATTTATTTTCTCTCAATTTTTATTTATTTTGATTTTTCTTAATTGGAGGAAAATAAAGATGATAGCATCCTTGCTTATTTTATCTAAAATCTCCCAATAAAGAAAATGGTAATTTCTCTCCTCCTTTCCCACCATGCTACACGTCCAAGACTCTCTTTCCCTTTTCTTTTTTTTTAAATAATTAAATCTAATAAAAGGAAACCACAAGTGTATAGTAAATTCTACACATGTGCACCATGCTACCATGTACTTGCACACACTCAATAACTAGGGTGCATCACTACCTACCATGCACCTTAGGCATTCAACCAAAACTCACATAATCACCTTTTTAAAATAAAATAAATAAATAACATTTAACAATTAAAATCACAAAATTCAACCAAAAAAATTCTAACAATTAATTTAAACATACAAACTATTAAATAAAATAATTCACCACACTTGACAATTAATTAAAATAAAACACAAAAATTTTAATAACAAAAAAAAAATTTGGTACACTACAATGGAAGATGAAACAAAACTTAGAGTATACATAATAAATTCAACTTCATGGTTTATGGGGTTCTAGGGGAATAAATAGAAGATATACTTATTCTTTGGTCCAAATAAATCAAAATAAAATAACTAAAACTTAAAGCTTTCAATACAAAGATTTACAAACATGATGAAACATAGATTGTAAGTATGAAAACTAATATAAAGAGTATCACAATACAGATAATATGGGTTATTATAAAGTACAACAAAGAAAACAACCTAACTTAGATTTCTAACTCAAAAATCGCATTCGAACAAGAACCCTAAGCTGCTAATTTTGGGAAAAATCTAAAATAAACACCTAAGATAACAAGAGATAATGAAGAGAGAAAGAGAATTAAAGACTTAGATTTACCAAGCAAAGGACTTACCTAGACAAATCAAAAGTGAGAAATAAAATGAGAGAGAGACTCGAATAAAAAGCGAATTTGAGATAGGGGACAAGTAACCGGAGAAGCTAACTTGAGAAGTTGCTAGTTGAGTGAGGAAAATAGAAAATTGCTCTGAGCTCACGAGGAATAAAATAGGGAAAAATTGGCACTTGTTACACTTTCAGAATTTTAGTTTACAAGGGGCCTATTTCCCAAAAAATCCCACTCTGGAACTTTAATATTGTATAAACAATCACAACGTTCTATTTTCTCATCCTTAGTGTGTGTGTAACAAGCTACCGGTAAAAATGTTCTCTTAAGGCCAACTTTTGGATGTAGCTTTTTTTGCAAGCCCATTGCAGGCAAGTCTTTCTGAGCTTTAATGCCATCCTTGCTTTTACTAGGAATATTTAACAAAGTTCCTATTAGACTATCACACACATTTTTCTCGATGTGCATAACATCTAAATTATGTCACAAAAGTAAGTTTTCCCAATATTCATGCTCAAAGAAAATTTATTTTTTCTTCCAAGGACTTTTATACTCATCTGGACTAGTCATACTAACTTCATTCTTATCCTTGCCAACACTCTTTCCATGACCCTTCCTCTTCTTAATTGAACAAACAATAGGCTTTCCTACCTTAAACTGAATTGCAGATACTTTATTAAGTACTTGATTGCCAGTCAAAGGAGCTGGAGCCAAACCAAACTCTTGTTCACCATTGAATGCATTTTTCCAAGTTTTAAAATAATGTCTTTGGGGCAAGAATTTTCTATGTCCCATATAGCACACCTTGCGGGAATGTTTCAAATATTGAGAAAAAGTCTTCTCCTCACAAATAGGACAAGCTTTGTATCCTTTTACACTGTAACCAAATAAATTTCCATAAGCGAGGAAGTCATTGATTGTCCATAATAACACCGCTCGAAGGGTAAACTCTTTTTTTCGGTATGCGTCATAAGCCCTAACCCCTTCATTCCATAAGTAGACGTCAATATCGTTACCAAGTTGGGTAGGTCCTGATATCAACAAGGTCAATAAGGTAAACTTCCTTTTCATACATAGCCATGGTGGTAAATTATATGTGACTAGCATAACAAGCCAACAACTATACTTACTACTGAGGGAAGTATGAGGATTAATTCTGTCTGTAGAAAGTGCTAGACGAATATTTCTAGGTACATTGGAAAATGAAAGGCCATTCAAAATCCACTATCTTCCATGCTGGTGAGTCAGCAGGATGTCTAAGTCTACCGTCATTTATTCTCTCGTTCGCATGCCAAGTCAAATTCATAGCATGATCGACATTTCGATTAAACCTAATCAAACGAGGAATTGGAGGAATATACCACAAAACTTTTGCTGGTACTCCTTCCTTAACTTCCTCTGAATTCCTTTTCTTTTGCCATCTGGACACACCAAAAGTTGGATATGAATTCACTTCTTCAAGGCTATTCCGATATAATACGGAATCATTAGGACAAACATATATTTTTTCATATTGCAAGCTTAATGAACACATAGTTTTCTTAGCCTCATAAAATGACACAGGAATCTTGTTTTCTTCAAGCAATAAATCTTTCAAAAAAACTAACAATTCTGTGAAACTCTTATCACTCCATCCATTTTTGGCTTTCATATTGTACAATCTAAGAAGGGCTGACAACTTTGTAAATTTAGTGCAACCATGGTAAATAGGATTTTTGATATCATGAAGAAGATTTTCGAACATAGTGGGATCTAATTCTTATTCATAATATGCATCATCAATCATTTCATCTAAATTATCCTCATGATCAAATTGCCTATAATTCCAAACTTCATTCATCCTAGGAGGGTCCGGAGTAACAAGAAGCTCTTCACCATGCCTATACCATATTTTATAACTTTTGTCCATCCTATGGAAATATAAGTGCTCTTTTATCATTGTGACAATCATCTTTTTCATATTTTCACACTTACTACAAGGACAACAAATATAGTTTTGTAATGACCCAACTATTTCTAAGACTTAGATCATTAAACCTACCAGACATAACTACTACTTTGAAGAGAACATACATGAGAAAAATTCATAACTTTATTGAAAACTTTAATCTAATATTTGTAATACATAAATGAGTTCATTATTTTAAAATAAAACATAACTTTAAATGAAATTGTTTACAAAGCTAAATGCGGAAAATACATAAAAAAAATGTAATTTAAAGAGACTAAAGAAAGTAACGTCGTCCTCGAATCGACACGCAGCCCATCCACTCCATTCACCTCAACACACACACCAAGCTTCCAAGAATCCTTCCGCCTTTGTATCTATTTTCCTACATCACACTAAAAGAAAAAGGAATGAGCCTAATGCCCAACAAGAAAAATCTACCAACATATATATAACATCAAATGTAAACATAAGTTCATAACAAGACATACACTATAAAATATATATCTCAACTATAACCCATGTACATGGTGAATATTGGGGTTTACTAGCTAAGCAACAATAAGCCTCAAAATACAATGAGGTTTTATAACTAAGCAACTATAAGCCCCAAAACATATATATCATAACACATAATAACATATTATAGCATAATCATAACATATAAGCATATAATAACTATCATATTTTCCTTACCAAAACCGGGATTTTTTAGAACAAATGCAGGACTTGGAACACTCCTAAAACCAGCAATAAAAATGGTGAGTATTTCTAAAGGGTAAAGAATAATTGTGGAAACTAAACCTTCAAATCAAAACTTACCAAGGAAAATCTTTAAGTTTCAAGAACCTAATCAAAAACCAATATCAAAAGTTAGGATTTGAATAAAAAGAACTAAAGAAAACTAAAGTAGTTTAAAGAATTGGACTTAAAGAATAAGAGTACCTTAGTTGACCTTAAGGATTGGTCTATCTTCAATACTGAAATACACTAAACCCCACTTCCCAAGTATTTTATAAAGCTTAAGAATGGCAAAGCTTTTTCCCAACCCAAGTGTTTATCACTCTATGGTAGTACTAGCACCTTGGAGTCTAATCACAGCTGAAGAGTGAGTGGAAGGGCTGGGTACTAGGTCCTATTTATAGAGTTCTAGGAATAAATATCTTATTTTTGGCTTTGAATAAAAATAATGAATAAAATTGAAAATAATTGAATATTCGTCAATCAGAGGCTGAAGACTCGGTCAAAACTATCCAGGGCAGGTCTAAGGAGTCAAAGCTTATTTTAAAAATTAAAAACAAAAATAAATAAAAATTATCTATTAATGGCGATATATCGCCCCTATGTGGTGATATATCGGCCCTACCCTATTCCCGAGCCTCCGTTCGTACGATCGTGCAACGTCAATGTGTTTTCCTTATTCTTCGTCAGGCGATATATCGGCTCCCAGCTATATATCGGCATACGTGAATATTTTAAACACGTAATTGCACTTTTTCAGCATAATTAAGGTTGGATAACTGCTTTGACTGAGTCAAACTATGACCCTAACAGTTTCTGGTTAAGATTAAAGCTTATATGTAACGCCCTGGATAGCCAAGACCATTACACTGTGTGTTTACAAATGTGCGAGACCTGTTAATCAAGTCATTTAGTTGGAAATGTGTCATTTAGTCATTTAGTTAAAAGATTTCGGTCTCAAAAGTTTCATTTCTTATAACTAAACATTTTTACATGGGATCCCAAGAGTAGTAAAGTTAAAAGATAGTTTACAAAATTCAAAACAAAAGTACGACTACTAGCCACTCTAAGGGCAAAATAGACATTTAGATTTTCCTCGTCCTGTATCACTCCTCGGCTGTGACGGCCGATCAGCTAACTATGTACATTCAGCCTCAAAGCTCTCAAACTTAGGACTAGTCCACTTTGCTCTTGCCCTTACCTGCACCACGTAGCACCCGTGAGCCGAGGCCCAGCAAGAAAACACAATAGCATAGCATAATCATCAAATAAACAACCATATAACTCATACAATATACTTATATACTCAACATTCCAGATAATCACATTAATAAAGTATTCAACATACTAAGTACATCATTTCTTATCATTAATCAAATCACATATGATAATCAGGGTTAATGCCCTTAGGCCACACCCTCTGTTTATCTCATTGACTCCGGCCCGCTTAAACCGAGCTCAGTGAATAGTAAGCTGTCCTCAGCTACCAGTGGCCGAGTCGCTCCATGTGCGTAAATATTGATTACGGCACTCTTAGGTTGTTTATCACATGTCTCATGGCATAATACCATCTATGACATTATACAGATATAGGGAGCACTTAGTCCCAACACAATCACATAACCGGGTGCAGTTTTCTTACCTTCAGATTCCAATAGCTTTGTTCAGTTCAATCCTCAAGCACGATCCAGTCCGAGCCCTAGCGCACACCTAGTCACGACCATAAATTAATATCAACACCAAACTTCAACTCCAAAACCTAGCCTCGGGACCAATCCCGAGCCCTTGGGAAGCCCTAATTCCTCCAAACAGAGTGGTGGAATCAAACCCCAAGCCCACGGGCGAAAATCCTAAGAAAATAACCCAAAAACCCACTTCTGAAGACAGGGTAGCGCTACAGCGCCCACTTTAGTGCTACAAACAGAACTAAAAGCACCAGGAAACCCAAGCCTAGCGTTGTAGCGCCCAAAGGCTAGCGCTACAACGCTAGTCATAGACCAGCAACACCTTGTTTTTTCCTTCTTCGATTTTCTCGAGCCAAAATCCCTTGGAACCCTTCCAAACCTCATCTAAACTTCAAAGCAAGACTACCAATCACTACACCTCATCCCAAATGGCCCAACAACCCAAAACTTAGCCACATGCACCTATAAACAAAAAAAACAAGATTTGACTCCAAGACTCAAGAACTCAACCAGAAAACTAGAACAGCCCAGAAATTCAAGTGTTGAAGCTCATAATTTCTTACCTCAAATGGGGAATTCGATCTTGGGTTACCCTTAGTATCCCTCCAGCCTTTAGCTCCTCAATTCTTCATGCTTAACTCCCTAGAATTCCCATCCAAAACTCAATTCAAACACAACTCATCAAAACCAGAAAAACTCAGACTAAGCTCTTTAAGCCTTACCTTAGTTTGATGGTTAATCCCAGCTAACCCTTTACAACTTCTTCAAGGATCAAGGTTCCAAAGCCTAGCTGTGACTCCCTCAGAATTTACAGCTTCAAATTCCTCTAGAAATGGTGAAGAGATGACCCAACCGAAAGAGAGAAAGTGATAGCTCCAAGTGTTCTGTTTTTCTTTCATTCCTTCCTTCTTCTTTTCTTTTCCTTTAGCTTCTGAGTCTTTCTACAACTTCCATTAAAGCCATAAAGCAGAATATAACCTATCCCTTGGTAAGCCAAATGACCAGATTGCCCTCCCAATAATAACTAAACCTTTAAATCATTCTAAGGGCATTTTGGTCATTTCTCCCAATTTCCGCTAATTCCTCAAGTGTCTTTAATATCTAGCGCTTACTTCCCGATACCTAACTAATCACCAATTATATTTCTCAATATCACACAATCTCCAATATACTTCTCAAATTCCCAGAAATACCCCCAGACTCACCCCGAGCTAGGTATAAATCCCCGCCGTGACTTCTCCGCTAAACCGCTCACTCGGATCGCCTTGAATCACAAGTTGCAGATATATCCACATAATAATGTGGTCTCAACAATTTATCATAAATATTTACATTTATGCCCTCAACGGGCCAAAATTAAAAATATGCCCTTATAACCTAATCAGGGCCTACATGCATACTAATACACATAGTCATGCATCACATATATCCAAATAATCATATAGGCGTGCTTGTCACATAATCATGCATTTTCAACATTAATTCACATAACTTCCAATTCTGCCCTCCCAGCACACTAATCAAGGCCCTTAAACCTTATTAGTAATTTTCGGGTCGTTACATTATGTTTCCTTATTTTATCATTAAAATACTAATTCCTTAATAATCATGCTTATGACAAGTGTCATAATCCTATTTGCTCTACCTAAACCTTAGGTTATAATAAATATCATATTTATGACCAGCAATATTAATCAAACCTTATGTTATAATTAATATTCTTAAACTATAGGTTAAACTTATAAAATCCGTAACTATTGCTAGGAGTTTCCAACTAAGTCCCGGTTTGAGCCAAAATCCACGAAATCTAAAATACTACAACTACTACTAACCAGCTAACTAAGTAAACTTTCTGGGACTCTACAAGTTTGGATCTTTGGCATGATCCAAACTAAATTTAAGAAACTGATCGACCCCTTTTATATATTCTACTGACAACCTATCACCTGACATCCATTCCTTTTCCATATTGTGCCTATTTGTTTTAATAAAAAATAGAAATTAGGAAAATAAAATAAACACACAAAACAAAATCTAACTATAAAAAAATCTGTAGAAAATCCGACAGCATATCTTCTAATTTACTAGCCTAGACATCTGTCACAATCCACACCAACATGTCAAAATCAAACAACACACATGTTTTCATCCATATATCACCGCAGCACACAAAATTCTTAGAACCTACTTCACTAAGACATGCAAGTTCTTAACCTTCCGTTATCACCGCAGCACACAAAATTACCAGAACCTACTTAACTATGAATGAATATCTAACATATTCAAACTCAACTAAAGTAATACAATTATCATTCAAAAATGTAAAATGCAACATACCTCTTGAAATTAGCTATCGATCCAATTCTTTAAGACCAATCAAATATTAACCTAAACTTTATTATCAACATTATAAAAATAAAAAAAAAGTTAGATGTATGTTCCATATCATGTTATTACACTAAGTCATGTTATTGCTTCCAAAATGCTCAATATATAGATATGAGTTTCTAATATATATATATATGCATATACATACACATAGCAAGGAAAATCATGTCTAAGTTATTGTATTATCTATATATCTATATTTCCATATGTATACTTAGTAACTATGTATAAAGAGAAGTTATAATTATATAATATTGCTACACTAATAGTTTTTGTTTACCGAGATTTTCATAAACTAGAATTATCAAAGATAAGAGAGCAAAAAGAAAGGATTTAAAGAGAATCACACAAGGGTTTTTATGTGGTTGGGGTGTTAAAGAGTCTTACTCCACGAAACTATTGTATTAGAGCTTAGAGAGCTTTAGCAATGGATTTTTCTGTAAGTTTGAGCAGAGAATGTGCTTACAAAAGAAAATTTAAATCCTCTCTATAGTGCACAACTATCCTAATTATAGGCAATTTGATGCATTGGACTTGTCCTGGTCCATTCTTAGACTTGAGTCCATCACCTTTTATTGCATCTTGGATGACGCATTAGGCTGGGTCCGAGAGGACAAATCGGGCCCACGTCATGGACCCGGTTCCCTCGTGTGGGGGCGCCTAGTGGACAATGCTGGGCTTGCTGGTAATTGGGCCATCCGGACATATTCTGTCCCCATCCAATCGGCTCAGCCTGGGCCTTGGATCTCTTTAAAATAGCCCATGGACCTAGTGTGTCGTGCCACGTGTCCTGGGGGAAAACAGTGATAACAATTTTGATTAAACAAATCTTTCAAATGTGTACGTAAGCAATAATGGGATAATATATATTATACATGTCGACACATGAATGAAGAGTTAAGTTTTTAAATATATAATATTTCCAAGCAAAAGAAAAAAAAATGTGCATAGTTAGTCATGTGGCCTAAAAATATATATAATATAATTTAGTCAAGCAATTTAGAATTAAAAACTAGCTAACAAAACTAAAAAAAAACAAATCTTTTAGATTAAAAATATCTCCAAAGACAAAAAGAGAATAAAATATGAAGAATCATCCTATCATATATCATTAGAATTAAACCAACCGCATAAAAAGATAACTCATAATATATCTATAGATTGTAATTAGTTGATAAAAAGACAAAGAAATATCCTCAATCAATTACTGTCTATTATAACTAAAGATTGTAATTAGATTGTAATATCCATAAAGATTTGAAGAATTTGAAACAAAGAAACCTATCTAATATAAATAATTACTCTATTTTTCGGATTTTTAGTAATAGACACTCAACAATTGACCAAAATTTCATCTAACATAAAGAAAATCAAATAAAAGACTTACCCACTCAATATTAGAAAATAAGAGAGACTTCAATTTGAATTTAGAAATTTAAAATTTATCCAAACCCTACACAAATACACAAATTAAAATTCAAGACAAATCAATATGTTTTAGAGAAATCATTTACACATTAATTAAATAAAAATAATTATTTATAAAATAAACAAGAGACTTCAATTTAAAATTTGATATTTCAAATTTATCCTAAGCTTTAACACATGCACTAATTAAAATACAAGACGAATAAATATATTTTAGATATAATATTTAAGTAATTAAATAATCAAAGCAATGAAGCAAAAACACCTGCTGTCGCCGCCTCTACTAAAGTACCGCCACTGCCGGAGCTGCCCTCAACCGCCGAGAACACCAACTGCCGAGAACCCAGGCGTCGAACTAAGACCCTGCCGTTCCAGAGAACCCTCCAACAGCTGAGAACCCCAAATGCCGATAACCCAGCCACCAGCCGTCCCCGCCGTCGTCGCCCTCAAACCCCAACCCCTAGCCGCAGTTAAAACCCTAGCTAAGCCCTAATCCGAAATGTCCTTTTTTTTCTTCTCTTGTTTGCTGAGAAAATATAATGGCAGCCCCAATTTTCAACCCCAACAATAGCTTTTCACCCAATTTTACTTAATAAATTTCAGGGCTCACTCTTAATTTTCTATTCATGTCTTTTAGGACACTCATTGTGAGTCCTAAAATATGTTTTCTAAGGACTCTCAATGAGAGTCCTAAAAACTCCAAAGACATTTTTAAGGACTTATATTTAGATGTGTATCCTAAAAAGGTGCCTAGTAAAGGGTATTTTGTAGTAGTGAATGTAGAGAGGCGACGATTTTTGAAGAAAATAACTCCAAGGGCTGGAGTCGCCACCGGGTCTCTTACAAAAAACAAGGGTGCCAACTCTACATAGAAGCAGCAGCAGCCTAAACCCATAGTTGTCACAACCCTACTAACTACTCCACCAGCTCCTCGTGACCCTACTCTTGTTCCGCAGGTCATCCAAACTGAGGCCCCGACAGTCGCTATCCCAGTTCCCCTCCTCGAGGCGGAGAAATATCCTGAGCCTTTGCATGGCTCATATCAAGAAATCGTGAGCCACGTGATGACGCACCCGAGTGTGGTCAACATCAAAGAGCTACATGCTATTGAGTAGCGACCATCAACGACCACCCTCCACTATGCATTAGAGATGTCTCTGACGATTAGTACTATACTCATCCTTTTCTTCCAGTCCCATGCCTTCAGAAATTGACCCCTCTTTATTCATTGTTTGCAGTTCTACATGGCTCAGATCCATGGCATCGCTCCGATCCGAGGTGAGGTTGATGAGGCTAGGGCCGCCTTGGGGGAAGCCAATGCCACGAAGGTCACCCTGGACGAGGGCAACAATCCTTCGAGGTTAACTAGAGCGCCCTACTAAACCATGACTGTTACACTGTGTGTATAAAATTGTGTTCAACTCGTTAAGCGAGTCGTTTTGACTAAAATGTGTAATTAGGGTTGATTAAAAAATTGGTATAATAGTTTTTGGTCAAATAAATGCAACTTTTCATTAAAAGATTTGGTAGGCACACGTGATCCCAGAAAAAGTTTATAATTTATACAAGTGAAAATAAGCAAGGTACATAATAGCCATCCTAAGCGGCAAAACCAATAAAACCTAGATCTCCAAAAGAAATCTCGACCATGGTGGTCGAGCAGGCTGCCTATGTACATGCCGCCCTCGAAGCTCTCTAACTCAATGACGGTCCAGCTTCCACTTCCCCTTGCCCTTACCTGCACCACGTAGAAAACATCAAGGTGACATGTCACTACTAAGGGACTAGCCTCAGCATATGCCTGTGTCAAGGTGAACATTCGAATTGGACTCAAGCTATCCATATTCTTTGGTTCCCTTCTCTTCAAGCTCGAGCACTCTTTCTTGAGATGTCCAACCACCCACATAAATAGCATGCCTCGCTCTAATCATAACTCATAGTAACAACATTTCGTGTTTAGGACGCCACTTCCCACCAAATACGGGTATCTTTTCGAAACATAAAGGTGGCGTAAGCCACTCTATCATTACCTATAACCCTCATAAAATCCAGGATGGAGGTAGTCAAGCTTATCCACTACTCAGCCTTGAGTGGATCCAGTCCTCCTTCAAAGATTGGAGGGTGTTGTTTCTTGAACCTTTCATACAGTGGTTCCCACTTGTTTTCAACCTCTCGTGGCTGTACCACTTGTACTGTAGCGGGTGGTATGACTGGTGCAGCGTTCCCTGATGGAACTTATTGTCTCAATATTTGGATCTCATCCTCCTAACTCTGAAGTCTATCTTGCATACCCGCAAGCACTAGCTACTAGTTCTCAGGGGCTGGCAGAGGGTTTTGGCCCTGATTATCATCTTAATCCTTGATCTCAGCGCAAGCTAGTCGAACTGATCGCCCTGGAGGCTTAACTCTCCAAGTATATTTGCAATCAAGGACTCAAATTATCAGGCAATGATAACGGGTTTTAGAAGTCACCCCATGGTCCAACACCAACAATTAATCAAATACATTAAACCACAATGCTAATAAGCATTTCAACAACACTAACATACAGTAGCAAATGCTAATATGCATGCCTTTTCATGTACACATAGCAATCAAGGGCTAGGTCATATCAGTATATTTCATACTTCCTATGCTAACATGCAAATAAAGAATATCTCACTACAACAATTATGCCCATATATTACATTAAAATATAGCATATTTTAATAAGTGTTATTGTCGCATAAAAGACACGGAAAATGGGCGGTAAATGAAATACACAGGCGCCAAATGAAACAAAAAAGCAATCTCTAAGGTTGAATCCCTAATTACTCTACAAGCCTCCTCTGTTTCTTTCTCACACTCAGTAACTCTCTTTCTCTCTCTCTCACTCGTTCAATCTTTCTTTCTTTCTCTCTGTTTGTTGCAGGTGTGTAACAAGGTGATGGGGCCTGCGGCTTGGGTCGTGTGACAGGGAGGCTCGACTCTTGGGTCTACGGTGTGGCTGGCTCGTGGGTGTGACGGTGCTTGCGGCGGTGGGTCTACAGCGTGGCTCGAGTCGTGGGTCGGTCTTGTACCAGCTATCTGTTGTCTCTACAATCTGTTCCCGTTGTTCGTTGTCTTCCTCCGTCTCATCTACCACAACTTCCCTCCCCATGTTTCGCCGACTCCAACGGAGATTGACTTGCAGAGCAATGGTCCAGCAGGCTGTACAGGGAGGAGCTCCAGCTGCTTACGCCCAAGAAATGGAGAGGCTAATCGCTAAAGAATCCCTTCTTCTTGCTGTGAGTCTCAAGTTTTAAGAATTTGTGTATTGTAGTTGATAAGACCTAGCATTTGAGCTTTGAATTTGGGATTATTTATTTATTCAGTTTAAGAATTTTGGGGGTTTTTCTAAGCTTCAATTTTTATGGGATTTTTACTTGTTCAAGCTAATCAGGTCGCCATTCTTGGAGGGTCGGTGGGATTTTTTTCAGGGCTGATGTCTTCCACGCAGTAGTTGAGGTGAGTCTTTCTTTGATTTAGAAAGCGATTTTTTCATTCTTTGTTTCAATTTGTTTGGCAAAAGAGATGACTTGAGGCTCATTAGATTATTTTGCATATGCTTTTTTCTTTTTGAACTTTCTCTCACTCTTTTCCTTCGTTGAAGAATAGCAAAATAAAAAGGGTAATCTTTATTTCTCCTTCGACATTGACAAAGAGTTTATGATTTTTGTTAATATTTTTCACATGTAGCAATAATTCAAAGTTTACCCATACCAGTTTAGGTCAATGTATATCATGTGCCCATAATAATAATAAGCAATTATAAACTAACATATGATGCTGAACACTACTTGAGTTGTCAACTCAAATTACAAGTTACTGAACTTTGATCACTCATAAGAAGTTAATTCAAGTAGTGATGAGCACCCATACCAGTTTCGTCCATTGCTGCCTGCTATGATGTGCATAATCTCTTTTCTTAGCTGTGGTTATCTCTGTTTTTGGTCTTGATGATTAACTGTTATATGGTTTTTTTTTGTGTTACAATTTGTACTTATTTCTGTTATAAAGAAATAATAGTCTGGTTGTTTTCAATATATTGTTTTGGGTTATCTTTCAGGAGAGTTTTGGTTGCGTTGGAATTTGTCAAAGAAAATTTGTCAGGGTTATATTTCCCATTTGATCTATGACATTCCATATTCCAATTTCTTCTATGTTGACCAACCCTCTTTGACCCATTTTCTCTGTATTTTGGTTTGTATAGGCACGAAGTTCAAAATTACTTTGTGTTAATAATAAAAGGAGAAAAAAATGGCATCTTTATTTTGTGTTAATAATGTTAAAATCAGAAGCTTCTAATTTTGAAAGATGAGAATATACTAACATGGCCATGTTTATTAATCTTCCCAAAGTCTTAATACTTCATATGGTTTAAAGATGATTTGAGCACTGATACCATTGTTATTAGCCCAAGTTTGCAGTGAGAAAAGGTTATGGTTGGGATCTGAAGCTAATGATTTTTGACATTTTTACTGCAATAACGAGAAAGATTTAGTATGTTCATTATAGAAGCTATATATTCGACATAGCAACAATAAATTAGCTCAATGTGAAATGAAACCTATTTCAATCTACTTTTACCATTAAATTTGTTTTATGCATTGTAGAGTGTAGTTTTTGAATTTGAATCATGGACTTTCTATTTATCTTGTTCCGATCTGCAGTCCATGCAACGAGGCGATCCAGCTTGGGTTGGTTATATATATGCCTTCTTAATCTTTTCTGGAGTGGTATGGCTTCTATCTTTCAAGAACTCAAATAAAGTAATGTGCTTTCTGCTTAAAATTGTAACACTTTTGTACAGAACTAATGGCAAGTTGAAATCTTAATATTTAAATCACTTTTATGGACTACAAGGAGATTATTGGAATGAATCAAGTTGTAGTGTGAGATATAAGTTATTTAGGACAGTTATAAATTTTCAATTCATTAATATGTTTATTATAGCAGCCAACAGGGTTTGACAAGTTTTTGTATATGATTAACTTTTGTATGAATTTCTTGAAAAGTTTGTGTATACACTTGAAAGACAAAAGCCTAAATTATGTAATTGCGAAATTGCAAAATTTAATATCTGATTTCTTAAGTCATGCACACATGAGAACTTATACTGCAATTTGATGTTTTCTTAGATATTAAATGCTTTTCTCCCCCTCTATAGCAAAGTTTTATTGCTTATTCTTTGGAAAACCGACATAGATGTTCCTTTAATATCTTTAGATTTCTGACTTCCTTATGTTTTAATTCATAGAAGTAAAGAATACAAAGAAAATAGAGTTGCTGGTTGTGTTCATTTTACGAATTAAATGATCTTTTTATTCAGATTAGAAAAAGTAAATTCGCAAAGATTAACTTGTTTATTGACTAGTTGATTTGATTTTTTTTTTCAGTCAATTGGGGTGTTGACCGAATCTCAATATTTCCAGAATGTTATGCGCGTTGGTTTCCGGCTGAGATCAACTTTGGTAAAGTCCTCTTTTATGTTAATACTGTGAATTATGTTATAGTGTCTAATTTTGTCAACTTTTTAGGTGGCTGCTATATTTAGAAAATCATTACGATTGACTCATGAGAGTCGCAAGAGTTTCTCTACAGGAAAGATAACAAATATGATTACCACAGATGCTAATTCACTTCAGGTAAATATGATTCAGATTTGTGTACTTTGATTAATTAAATATCATTAACAACAAGTAGTGTTGTTTTGTTTAGGAAAAAATCAAATAAAACTTATATTCTTTGCTTTCTCTCTCAATGAAGAAACTTCATGATGTTTTTTCTCATCATGGTTTACATAATTTCAAAGACATTTGTTTTCATTGATGTTTTGGAAGGAAAAATAAGAACCTTAAGTACTTTTTCTTCCAAATTATCAGTGTATATATAAATGTATGTATATTATATATGTAGGAAAGAAATTCCATTTTTGTAAGGATAAGAGTTGGATGTGGCTTCTTTATGGATGAAAAATAATCTTTTCTCTTTTCTTTGGGGGCTTCAATGGCAGAAGAATTAAGGGAACGCCCTTCCCCTTCTTCCTTTTTTTTTAACTCCATTATCAATTGATAATTGTTTTATGTCTAATAATATTTCTGTTATGATGAGACCTATTTTGAGTGGAAATTTCTTTCAAGTCATGTGGCTGCAGCTTGGGGGCTGCTGATAGTGAATAGTTTGAGGAAAAATATGAGTGGGGAATTTCTTTTATTGGCCATTCAATTGAAATTATTTTCTGCATGTATAATTATAATGGAACACCTTGTTTCTATCTTGTCAGACACTTGCAGAGAAAATGTGTCATTTGATTGTGTTATATATTATTTTCATTATAATTTCTATCTTATGCTGTCTATTCTTCTTGTATGATGCAGATGCTAAAGAAGCTAAGCAAACAATTAAGTTGCGAGGATTGGAATTGGAACAACTTACACATTATGTTGGGCAATAGGGTCTATATCTGGTTCGATGATGGAAGAACAGGTACATTTTTAACTTACCTTATAAATGTTATTTCTACTCATTTTCTATTTGTGGTCACTGCTTATACTTTCTGATTCAACTATAAACTCATCATTTACTTCTCGAGATATTGTCTACGTCCCACCTCCCTAGTTGTGATAATAGTTTACTTGGCATTTCTGTTTTGACTACAAAAAAATGTTTATTCTGATCAAAGATAGTCACATGTGTAAATTTGAGTAAATTTGAGAACTATGAGAAACTTGGTTGGAGGTATACAACCAGTACTTTTTTCAAATCTTGTACATAATCCTCCTCTCTTTCTGCAGGTATGTTGTTGGACAGTACCCGAGGTTTCTAAGAGCTCACTGGAAGTTCCTAAAAACTATTGTGAACAAATTGTTTGAGTTCATGCATGAGACACATCCTGGTGTTCAGGTTTTTGTTCTGTTGTTGTTTTCTTGTCTCATTAACAGTTGTAAAACATTTGCTTGAACTCTTATTTATTATAGTGTCACTAAGTGTTTTTATTTGTTATAGCTAGCTTATTAAGTATATTATAATTAAGGAATCCTTAATGGTGTCTCACATTCTTTGCAGCAGCACTAAAGTCCTCTCTGTGGCTTATATCTAGCTTTAAAGTTGGCTTTAAAGTTTGGGTTAGAACAAGGGCTATAGACACCAACAGGTAACTAGTACAAGATCAAGAAACTAAGGCATATTTATAATAGTGAGTAATACTATGTACAACAATTAATAAAAACACATTCAGTAATATTATTAGTGAATCTTTCTTTTTCAATACTACATATATATGGATCTGGCACAATGCTTCCTGTACTTCTAGTGGCCTTTTGACCTTGTTTGGTTGTAGGCATGTGTTAATTTCATTAACATGTGTGTATAGATTCTTATACTTTTTATTTATAACTTTGGCCACTATATTATAACTTAGAAACACTTAGTCTGGATCAAATTCAAGGTGTTGAGCTTTTTATTCCACCTTCATTCAATTAAGAAATTGAGTTACTTCATATTATTTTCATTTGCTGCCTACATATATTTAAATTTGTCCAGCCACTGCTTAATTGGCCTTTTCTTTTTATTTGCTCATATGCAATTGCTTCAACTAAATTGGGGAAGATATTGAACTCCTATGCCATATTGGCCATGAAAATGTAAGGACTGTTAAGAATTAGAATAGCTCCTTAAGCTCTTAGCCATTTGAACTCCTTAAGTGATTTTCACCTTCTTTACTAATTTTGACCTCATTACTGACTAGTTCAGAAGAGAATTTGGGTTTAGTTTTACTTGTCCTTTCACTGTGAATCTCTCCTATGCATTCCTAGTAAATCTAACTTGTCTGATGCAATTGTTTAAATTCTGCAGCTAGACTTGAATGTGAGGGAAAATATATAATCCTAATTGACACATGGCAAGAAGCCTTCGGGGGACATCAGGGGAGATATACTCAATACTATGCCGCATATAATGAACTGAAGGTTGTTAGTTTATTAAATGTTATTTTAGCATGTTAAGCTTGATACACAATTTTCTCTTGTTAATTACTTCGTCAGCCAAGGCATTTGGGCAAAAGCTTATTTAAGTTGATTAAAGTGTAAATATCATATGATCAACCTTTTTTTTTTGCTTTCTGCTTTATGTGAGATATGCAATAGCATGGGTTGCAGATGAATGTGAATGTTAGTTATACTAGCCTACAAGGTATATATATGCTGAAGTTGAATCCCTTAGTGTTGTCCTTGATGCTTAAGTTATGATTAATGTTTTGCGTCTGTGTTTGGATGGGTTGTATTAATTCTATGTGTTCCTTTTTCTGTTTAGAGTTTTTATTGCTAATGTGCTACTACAGTATTTGGAAAGGAACCTATTTTGATTTCTTAACTCACTTTTATAATAAAGTATTCTAAGTAATCTATGTATAAATATATATCACAGGCTGCTGGAGTTGAATTCCCACCTCGAGAAGAGAGCAGTGTACCATTCTTTACTCCACCCCAGACCCAGCCAATAATTTCTCCTGTTACTGAATACAATGATGCTGCTATTGAGGCCTCTTTACAGTCTGATGCTTCAGGCCTCAGGTATTGTCTCGATGACAACTGACTTTTGTTTGTCATAAATATTTATTCAAATTCTTGGTACTTATTAGGTTTTATTTTCTTATATTAAACACAAGATAGATGCAAAATAAAGTTATAATATATAATTGCATGGTCTGCTGATAAAGTTATAATTAAGTAATTAGTTTTTTTTATGTACTCTTTTAGTTTACTATAACTTTAAGTTGAAGCATTAATTATTTAAATTTTGTTGTAGCTAAGCAAATGGACTCACAACAAAGACAAGTGCACAAAGGATGATGAATTGAAGGATGGAGCAAGTTTCGTTTACTTTTGTGTATCTTGTAATGTTTCTATTTTTCATTTTTGAAGTAAAAATTGTTCAAGATTATAAAACTTTATTATGTTATGCTTTCAAACTTAAGTTCGAACTAAGATCTCATAAGGTAGACACATTCATGGTTTGAAATAGTTATTGTTTAATGTAATACTTATGGTTTATCAATCTATTGAGAATTACATTTTATGATTAATTTTGAATTTTTTTTTATCAAAATACAATAATGAAAATCTTTTAATTAAAAAAAAACCATATAAGTATACTTATCAAAATAAAATTTAAAATTTTATTATTATATGTTATGATTTAAAAACATATTATAAGCGTAAAAAATCGTTATGGTTTATATAATATAACAAATTAAAAATGTTATCAAAATAATCAAATGTAACAGTTGAAAAGTGTTATGAAAAAAGTATAAGATTAAACTTCAAATTTATAACCAAAAACTCTATCTAAATGTTATTATTTGAATATTATAGCATCTAAAAATGTGTTATTGAATAGTTTAAGATAACACAGAACATAACATTCAAATACTGTTATAGAAAACACTGGACTTTTAATAACAGGGGCTATGTTAGCATTTTCAGAAGTGTTATCAATAGTTCCGGTTAGCAGTTTTTAAGTGTTATGAATACTGTTTTTTCTTGTAGTTTCTATTTCAGTAAAGCCATTAACACATATTCAAATCATGATTTGAACTTTTCTTTAGCGATGATTGTACATACCCAGCCAGAATCATTAAACCTTAGCAGCTCTGATACCTTGTTGTAACGCCCTACCAAACCAAGATCATTACACTATGTCATTAAAATTATGCTCAACTCGTTAATCGAGTCATTTGGACTAAAATGTGTAATTAGGGTTAATTAAAAATTTGGTATAAAATTTTTTGGTCAAACGAATTCTACTTTTCATCAAATGATTTGGTATGTACATGGGATCCCAAAATTTTTTTATACAAGTGAAAATAAGATAGGTACATAATAGTCGTCCTAAGCGGCAAAACTGCTAAACCCTAGATCTCCCAAAGAAGTCTCGACTGTGGCGGTCAAGCAGGCTGCCTGTGTACACGCCGCCCCGAAGCTCTCCAACTCATTGCTAGTCCAGCTTCCCCTTCCCTTTGCTCTTACCTGCACCATGTAGCACCCACGAGCCAAGGCCCAGCAAGAAAATGTAATCAAACAAACAGACAATCAAAAAATTACAATTATAAATAGCCTGCTTAAGAATTATAAACAACACTAAAAAATATTCAATCTATTTATGCAGCCATAAGGGCACCTAAGTGTGCACCGCACTTGCTTCATTCAGATAGATACAGAGCCAGACAAGCATAACTCATGCTCTAGTCTCTTTTCAAGCGACCATAGGGTTGTACCAGTGTGTACCGCACTTCCAGATATAAACAGACATACATTACATACATAACACAAGTATGTAAATCATAGTTATTCATACTCAAACAAACATTTGAAAATAGAGTTATAGTCATGTTCAATCATAGAGGCTCAAGCCCTAATTTCAACACGGGTGCAGTATTGTTATCTCAAGTTCTATGTGAATGACTATACGAGCTCAAGTGTGATCTCGATCCTGAGTTTTACAGAAATCTAGTCATAACATAAACATACTATTATTAGGGAATGAATCCAAATCGCAAGGCTCAATCTGAACCTCAATTTATTAAGCTACTATTCGAATATGTCAGGGGCTAGAAATGTCCCCTGAGCCCCCAAGTGGGCCTCCAAACAAATTCCTGAGCTCCCTAAGCCTTAATCCTATGTCCCTGATCGAATCCCAACAACTCGGTTTGTTTCCCAGAAGGTGGGCTCATTTACTTAAGGGACGTTTAGGTGACCCCTGTCCTTTCAAATTCATCATGTTATACGTACTTGTTTCCCTATAACTAGAGCATCCACAGGACTCGCGCCTCACAAATTTGGAGAGAATCTATCGATTATCGTGTTGACAACCAAACATCAATGTGATTTCCAAGGCATCCCGTCTGTACGAGTGATGCTGATAGGGTAATTGAGTGGGTCATTTAATATTTATGCACCAACTGTGACCGTCAGATGAGGAAATTTCTAAAATTTCCTATTGTGGATCGTTGGATTGGGTGGATGCGGATCGCCAATTGTCGAATCCATGTTCCGATACTCGATTGGGCTAATTAAAGACTCTGCGCAATCTGGGACCGTTAGATGAGGGAAGTTATTCTAAAAAGTTGGATCAAGCAATATGGTTTTTTCCCTATAAATACCCCCCGATTTTAATTTGTCACTTTACACATTTTAACAATCAGAGCTGAGAGAGAGAGAGAGCGTTTTATGTGCGAGTTTTTTGAGGAGATTCTCCGACGACTGCTTCACCTCCGTCGCTATTTCTTCCTGGACCACATCTTTTTTGCACCACTGTTACACAATCCGATCCTAGTTCAACCAGTGGACTAGCTCCTGTATCGCTTGCGCCGATTCAAAGTCAAGATCTTGCCGACACTATTGTCGAAGACCCTGAGACTTCTAGATCCAGTTATGGATAGGAAAATATACCGAGACTATCTGATCGGGGCCATCCAAGAAATGAGGCTTCCCTGCCCCATTGTCGTGGATACCTCAAGCCTCATGCATTCGTCTGGGTTCCTGCAATAAGGTAACTTTCTGGACCTGGACGACATGGGGTACTACATTCATTCATTCACCTTAGGGGAGTTGAGTCGTGCCCGTGGTTTAGATAAGGGTTCATCCCGAAGGACCTTAGACTAACTTATTTTTCTTTAGTTTTTGTCCCCATTCATATATCTTGCTGACTTCTTTCTATTTGTCCATTTCAGACGATTCAGACATGTCTAACTCTGTGACCAAGATGAAAGAAATGATGGAGGCTCGGGCGGCCGCAGGGAAGAAGGCCACCAAGGGCCTGCCCAAGAGTAAGGTGCTGGAGTTTGTCCTTGGGGATTTGAGGCCGGACTTGGAGGTAGTTGAGAAGACCCCGGCCACGACTGTTCTCTCGATGATGCGCATTTAAGTCGTTCCATCTCCGTCCGCTCATCTCCCGATCATCCATTTGGAGTAGGAGCCCTTGGTAGATCGGGTGCCAGAGAAAAGAGCCACGGACTCAGCTGCTAGCGAGTGTGCGAGTCGGGCCAAGAGGGCTTGGACAAAAGATCTCGCCCTGAGGAGAATTCTTCTGGGAAGAGCCTTATTGTCCCTCAGGAGATCCCGGGGGCTCCCGTGCTCCCCGTCAATCTGGCCCTCCCCGAGGAGGGGGACATTGTCTACCAGGAGGAGAGGACAAGGTTAGTGTCCCGGGCTTGGGAAGATGGACGGGACAAATGGGAGGAGGTCTATCGGGCCTTAACTATCCGGTGAAAGGTGGAGTTCACCGAGCGCCCGGCTGCCTTTAGCGCTCCGTAACCAATTGTGGATCGACTCGTTGCTGAGACCGGATTTCGTCCCATGTTGGGACAAGAAACGCCTCCGCTGGCCACGGATCTATTGGCCCTGGTTGGAACGACCATGTCCAAACTGTAGTTGAAGCGATACGCCACTTTGGCCAATCAAGACGCCTTGTTCATCTTCTCGGCCATCCGTCACCAAGCCACTGCTGTAAGTTACATGTTCACATGATCTTTTACTTTACCATATTTTTTCCTCGTATGTTTTCTAACATTGGTTTGGCCCATAGGAACACTGACTTGGTGGCGGAGATGGAGATGAGGTTGGAGACGGCCGAAATGGAGCTTGAGAGGGTCATGAACCAGCGGGAAGCCGCTAGGGAGGCCCTGGCCAAGGAGGTTGCTCGAGTTTAGGTTGACCGCGAAGAGGCCGCTTGGGTTATGTTCCAAGTTGTGGGAACTCTGTCCAGGAAGGAAGCCGACCACAAAAATTTGGTGGATAGTCTGGAGGTGGAACTTCTTTGTGTTTTGGGCTTGGAGGCTTTGACCAAGGCCCTCCTGGAGGCGGACGAGGCCCAATCTTGCCAGGATCGGGAGAAGGTTGCAACTCTTGACTCTCGGATCCAAGCCCTGGACGACTTGCTTTAGCTGGAGGTGAAGCAAAATGAAAGGGTTCTCACAGAAAAGGAGCAGGCGAATGCTTTGCTGAAGGCCACTTTTGACGATGCCATCTATATGGCCTGACACCAGGACAAAAGAATGAACCTCTTTATTTACCCTGATCCTACCGTGAAGAGAGCTGAACTCGAGGCCAAGGAAAGAGCCGATGCAGAGATCTTGGCTGGGGACGATCAGGATTAAAATGTTCCAGAGGCCCCAAAGCACATCGAAACCTAGGTTTGGGCCTTCAATTTGCACTTATGGCTTCCCTTTTTTATTTGTATTTATGTTTATCACTTTTATGGACGCGGGTGCGTCCGAAACACTTTTCTTTATCTGCTTTTTTATTTATTGAACTTATTTCTTGCACAAAGTTTTCCCTTTCTCATTCGTTTATTTTATTCTCAAAGCTTCACTAAATGTTTTACCACTTTGCATGAGCATGAGTCGAATGTTTGGTCCCGATTCCAACAGCCAGGAACACTAGAGAAAAGTTGTAGAAGACATTTAGCCTGTCTGGGGACAGTTTTGGACTTATCAATATAACTTAGCCTTTTTCACCCCGATTTTATGGTTTGGGCTCCAACGGCCTGGACCGTTAAAGATTTCTTTTTGGTGTGACTTAACTAATTAACTCGCTTTAAACCTGACGTCCAGGTTCCAACGTCTGGACCGTTAGGCTGCTAATAATTATCATCACATTTATTTGTCCTTATTTTGGTGTTTAGATTCCAACGACTTAGGTCATCAGAGTTTTGTTGACTAGCTTATTTTGAACCTAAGAGTGAGGTTCCAATGGCCTGGGCCATTTATAAGACTAATTTCTAAACAACTTAAACCTAAGACTCAAGTTCCAATGATTCTGGGCTATTACAGAGGAAACATGGACAGGTAATTGGTTATTTGAGACCACATTAGGTCAATTGATTTTTAGGTATTTCGTATTCTCGGACCATGCATGTCCGAGTTAGGATTGGGCTTGAGTCATATTTCCTACATGGTATTATACCTCTGGACCATGTTCATCCTAGTTAGGATTAGGCCCGGGCCTTACCTCCTAGTGGGTTCTTTTACCCTCCAGACCGTGTACATCCGGGTTGGGACTAGGCCTGGGCCTTATGCCCTATTGGGTTTATGTACCCACGGACAGTATACGTCTGGGTTATGACTAAGCTTGGGCCTTATGTCCTATTGGGTTTTTTGTATCCCCCTGAACCACGTGCGTCTGGGTTAAGACTGGGCCTAAGCCTTGCGTCCTATTGGATTTCTTACCCTCCGAACATTGAGCGTTCGGGTTAGGACTGGGCTTGAGACTTGCATCCTATTTTGTTGGGAGTTGGGTTTTTCACCCCCAATCTTTACGGTCTGGACCAGGACTAAACTCTGCGTTTTGCATCCTGTTTTGTTTTGTTTTTATTCTTAGACTTGTTCGTATAGATGGTCATACCCCCTCAACTAAGAGAAGACTGTAGTATTGGGTCACTTGTTCGTAAAAAGGATGAAAAAGGATGCAAACTTTATTTCCTTACAATATTTATTTATGATGTTTTGTACACATCATTTTTATTAAATAAGAAATCACCCTGGGGCATACATTGTTTACAAGAGAAACTGAGAACGGAACCATGCCCTCCCGACTACTGATAGTATTGACGGAGGTGTTCTGCGTTCCAAGCCCTTGGGACCTCTGATCGTCTAGTTTCCTTAAGTGATATGTTCTCAGACATACTTCATTTTGGATTTCATAAGGTCCTTCCCAGTTTGGTCCTAGAACCCCCACATCCGGATCTTGGGTTACAGGGAAGACTCTTCTCAGGATTAGATCACTGGTTTAAAACTTTCGACTTTTAACTTTACAGGTAAAGTGCCTGGCGATCTTTCCCTGATACATCTTCATCTGAACCTGGGATTCTTCCCAGATCTCTTCAACGAGGTCCAAAGATTCCTGGAGTAAGGCGTGGTTCTGGGCGGGATAATATGTGTCTCTTCTATGAGACGGGACAATTGTTTCCACTGGGATGACCACTTCGCATCCGTACACCATTGAGTAGGGAGTGTGTCCGGTAGACGTTCTTCTTGTGCTTCGGTATGCCCATAAGACGTGGGGCAGTTCTTTCGGCCACTTGCTCTTGTAGGCTTGAAGCTTTTTCTTTAATGTCCCCTTCAAAATCTTGTTCACGGCCTCTATTTGCCCATTTTATTGAGGCCATATCGGCACACAATGTTGTTAATGATGAAGTCCAGGGACTTTTGGGAGGTGATGGTGTTCATTGGCTCCGCCTCGACCCACTTGGTGTAATAGTCGATGGCCACGATGGCATACTTTACACCACCTTTCCTAGTCAGGAGCGAACCTACCAAGTCGATTCCCCACACTGCAAAGGATCAGGGACTGGTCATCAAGGTTATCTCCCTCAGAGGGGCTCGTGGGATCTTCGCGCACCTTTGGCACTGTTCGCACTTGCAGACGTAATGAACACAATCCTTCTTCATTGTTGGTAAGAAATAGCCCTGCCTTAGGATTGTCTTGGACAGACTAAGTCTGACTATGTGATCTCCGCAGAAACCTTCGTGCATGATTGCACTCATTTCTGCCCCAGACATGCACCGGAGGTATGGCATGGACAACCCTCTGCGATAGAGTTTTCTATCCATCATGACATATCTGAAAGCCTGGTACTGAAGCTTCCTGGTGGCTACCTTGTCAACGGGCAACCCCCCTGTAATTAGGTAGTGGATGAAAGGACCCATCCAGGACGTGGAATAGTCTATGGCATTGACTGCGGGGGCTTGAATACTTGGTGCAGGAAAGTGGTTGATCGGGACAAGCCCAGAGAGCCCGGCTTCAACATCCATGGCTAGCTTGGCTAATGTTTCTGCAAACACATTCTGTTCCCTGGGGATTTGGCGAATGGAATATTTCTTGAAGGATTGGAGTAGCTCCTGGGCTCGCGTCACATAAGCGGCCATCCTTTCCCCCTTCGTTTGGTAATCCCCCGAGATTTGTTTGACCACCAAATGGGAGTCGCTATAGACTCTAAACTTACTGCTCCTACCTCCCGGGCCAAACGTAATCCAGCTAACATGGCCTCATGCTCAGCCTCGTTATTCGATGTTTTGAACTGGAATCGTATGGTGCTTTGCAACTGATGTCCTTGAGGGGATATTAAGATGGTCATGGCCTCGGCCCCGTTTTCATTTGAGGTCCCGTCCACGAAGACCTTCCATCGAGGCGCGATCAGATCTTCATCTTCAGTGATCCCGGTACACTCCACGATGAAGTCGGCCAGGGCCTGCCCCTTGATTGAAATCCTGGGGACATATGCAATGTCAAATTGACTGAGTTCTATGGCCCACTTCAGGAGTCTTCTCGATGACTCGGGTTTCTGTAAGACTTGCCATAGGGGATGGTTCGTCAGTACCTTTGTGACGTGGGCTTGAAAATAAGGCCTCAGCTTTTGCGACGCAATTAGTAAGAAAAATGTTAATTTCTCAATTAGCGGGTATCTGGACTCCGCGCCTAATAACCTTTTGCTTATGTAATAAACTGGGAGCTGGACTTTTCCCTTTTCCTACACCAGTGCGGCGCTAATGACGTGTTCGGACACGGCCAAATAAAGGTATAACGACTCCCTATCTACCGCACTTCCAAATATAAATAGACATACATTACATACATAACACAACTCTGTAAATCATAGATATTCATACTCAAACAAACATTTCAAAATAGAGATATAGCCATTTTCAATCACAGGGGCTCAAGCCCTAATTTCAACACAGGTGCAGTATTCTTACCACAAGTTTTGTGTGAATGACTATACGAGCTCAAATGCGATCTCGATCCTGTGTTTCAGAAAAATCTAGTCATAACATAAACATACTATTATTAGGGAATGAATCCAAATCGCAAGGCTCACTCCGAACCCCAATTTATTGAGCTACTATTCCAATATATCAAGGGTTAGAAATGTATACCGAGCCCCCAAGTGGGCCCCCAAACAAATTCCCGAGCTCCCTAAGCCCTAATCCTAAAAATTAGCAAAACCCTTTTTCGGGGAACTAGGCACGTCGTGCCCACCAAAATTTTGAAGTTTCTAGGGCACTAGCTGTTGGAAAAACTTATACAGGATCTTTATTTATTTTCATGTATATCTAATATTAAACAAATTAATACGAGATAGCCTAAAACATGTTTCTAAAATTGAATTCAAAGAGAAACAAATAATATAATACTTACAGTATACGCAGCGGAATTAAGAGTCCTTCCTTTAGTTTCTCTAACTCTTGTATCCTCTCTGTCGCAGAGTATTATCAAGAAACTGAACCGATCTTCTATTTTCTTCACGATCTTCCAATGTATCCTTAGAACCACCTAGACTAGTGTGGGCAATTCTCAACACATGAGATAGATATAGAGAGAAGAAGAGAAAATAACAAAGTGGCTTAGAAAAGGACTTGTGTTTAGAGAGAATATAAAACTATCAGAAAATCTGACTTGTGACTTATCTGCCGTCTTTTTTTGACTTCTCTCTAAGCACTCCTTTTATAGACTCAATTAGGCCATTTAATTTAATTAAAAAATCAATAAAATAATAGCCATTTTGAAGCCCTAGGTCGAAATTATCATGGGCTATAGGCCTGTGAAATTTCCCATTTGATTATAAGCCCATTGGACTTAAAATCAAGGCCTATATTATTTTCTATTGATTTAATTAATTAAATAATTATTTAAATCCTTTATCAAATTAATTATTTATAATTTGAACCTTGATTTATATTTATTTATTAATTTAGATACCAATTTATCTTAATTAATAAATCTGCCATAATTTCTCTTTTCTTCTCAAAATTACACAACTCTGTGAAACTATCCAAAATTGACCTGGTCAACTTTGATAATTCTAATTGATGATTAAATCAATTAATTGAGACTATCTAGATGATTTTATCCAAGGTACAATGGGGACCATGGACCTATTAAATCAAGCTCCAATAAGTTATCATAAATCTAACAAATAAATTTACTAACTTATTAATTCCTTGTGACTCCACTATAGACTTGGAATTGCACTCTTGAATTCATAGAACGCTCTATAACAAATAAAGATACGCTATTAATTATCCATTGTTACAACCATAATTGTCACTCAATCCTCTATAGATGGTCTACAATGAGATAGGACTAAAATACCGTTTTACCCCTCATTGTATTTTATCCTTAAAACACTTAGTTCCTTGTAAATGATATTTCAGTAAACTAATTTAATTACTGAAATGAGATCTCTATCATTTAACACCTTGAACCAAACTAAAAGGAAACCATAATTTCACTTCTTCATCAGAAGCTATAGATGTTCATATCTATGATTAACACTCCCACTCAATTGTACTACCGAGTTCCCAAGATGTAAGTATGAGCTAGTCCGTAGGGTAAGCTGGTAACGAACAAGTCAAAGAACTCAAATAATACAATCAGTTAGAATACTAACCACTCAGAATTGAGATTGAATTGACCTATGGTCAACTATATGATATGACTAGAATACATAATAACGGTATGTTTACTTATCTTATCAACTGTCAATATCGGTCCTGTCCGATGTAACAAATACATTCGATCTTATCTACTTTGCTAATGTTCTGGAAAGAACATAACACTGTAATGTGTAAGTAGATCATATCGTAGATTGGCAAGTCAGTGTAAATCCGGTGCACTGACTAATCTTAGGACTAACTTATTTTGAACATATAATCATATTTATATTCCACTGTGATTACGTCACTATAAATAAGATTAGCTATATGCTCGGGATTTAATAGAAGTTTATATTAAACAAATAATCATGAAAATAAAATATGTGAGCCAAGTGATTGACCAAGTCAAAAAATGATTTCTATTCTTTTATTGATAATAAAATGAGATTACAAAGAATTTGGGTTTTAATTAGGGCATAAAACCCCAACACTAGCAAGGTCGCGCCTCGTACCTCAAAACCCCAAATCAAAACCCAATTCCTAAGGTTTTGGGACCCTAGGGCGGTCGCGCTAGGTCACCAGAAAATAAAAATTGCCCAAAAATCATAGTGTTCTTCCCCAATTGTTAAGTTATGATTTCTCCCTGCATAATTTGACCCAAAAATCGATCCTAGGATTTTTTTTCCAGCAAACTACAGACCACAAAACACTTCTAATTCCTTCAGATGCTTCAATTCCCTTGACATCCTCAAAAGAAATCCCTAGACCTAGCTTGGAAATCCTTGATTTCTTGGCTAAGCTTCAAGAGAGAAACTAAGAGAGGGAAGGTAAGTCTTGGGCGTGAGGTGAAGAGGTACTTCCATTTGGTCTATTCTTTTGGTTAAATGACCATAGTACCCTCACTCTGTAATCATATTCAAAGCATTCCCCAAGGGCAAATTGGTCATTTTGCCACTAAACCTCAATTAACACCCTAAATTCCCAAATAATTTAGTAATCCCACGAGTATTAATATTTCCTCCAATAATGTTCCAATAATTCCCCACATATGCAAAATTACTTAAATACCCCTTGGCTCAACCAAAGCCAGGTATAAATCCCCATTTCGAAATTTTTTTCCAAATTGATCCAAAGGGTCAACTCAAGCCGAATACCACATAATAATATGGTATCAGTCACATAACACATATAATTACAATTATACCCTCAACTAGTAAAAATTACGAAAATGCATTTTTGAACAAAAACGGCCCCCCAAGCATATTAAATACACATAAACATGCATAACTAGTCATATCACAATGTAACTCATATAATTCACATAATCACATAAATAATCACAATTAAATCATAGTAACACATAGAAACTCAATTAGGCCCTCCTCGCCCACTAATCAAGGCAATACTCCTTATTAGGAAATGTGGGACACTACTTTAACATTCTTAAGCAAAAGCTTCCAGAAGTCGACAGTCTCAAGCAGAGGCTTGTGAGGTCGTCTGTCTTAAGTAGAGGCTTGCAGAGGTAGAGGTCAAGGCCAAGGAGGACGTTGTTGAAGTGGAGAAATATTTAGAAGAAATGTTTTATTGGGTCTAGGCGTATAACCAGGAAGCGTATTTCATATTTCTAGACGCGGAACTTTGGGTATGTTTCCTCGCCAAGTTCCAGGATTAGTTATCAATGGATCTTGCAGATACAACTAAGGCTTTAGGAGCTACGGTAGGGGTCGAGGAGGAAGAGGTGTCATCCTAGGGGCAAGTTACCGGAGTCAAGGGATGAAAGGGGACCTCTTTTTATATATTTATTTTTTTCATGGAGCCGTTTGTAAGTGGGCTCCTTAGGCCAAGACAATTTCCCTTGGGCCTTTAATTCGAGTTTATTTTTAACCTCAATATAATTCACATATTTTGGTTTATCTCTAATCTTTTTATATAACCCCTTTTCTATAAAGTATTTATGTTTGTGAACTTTCATCGTCCTTATACATCCAAATAGTTATAGGAGGTAATTTTAGATTGAGGTATTGTTGCTTGATGGCTCGCCTAGTTAATTTCTGGATGATGATCTCGTTATTTGTAGGAGTTTGATCACCTATTCGTGTATACCTATTAGGGATCATGCCTCAAACCTGGTTTAGTTCCAGCATTTTTGTACCTAGTTATGTTCTAGGATTTTGCTTATGCTTTGAATTTTCTTAAGTTAGTTTGTATTTAGAATTTCTTTGAAAACCCGAGCTTTAAAAAGTTGTAGAGTGACCAATTTTTCAAATTTCAAGTTGCAAAAACTTTGCCTAATTTTTCAAAGACTTTTTTAGGGTTATATTCCCCCTAAGCAATCACAATTTATAAATATTGTAGATCACTTTTACATAATTAACTAACGCTGAATTACAAGAATAGGGGGAAAAACTGGTACCACGTTTAAAATACGTAGCAACCCTTTATTATTTAAATTTGACAAAAATGAAATGGCTTTTATAAATAATCCTTACAAAGAACAAAACACATTAAATATAACAAACATGTCCTATCACTGATAATAATTTTTGAGACGTAGAGCATTCCAAGTTCGTGAAACCAATTCTACACCTAACTGAGCTTGTTTGAAAGTTCCTTCCCGTCAGATCTCCACGATCTGGTAGGGTCCCTCCCAGTTCAGCCCCAATATATTGTCTAAAGGATCTTTGTTAGCCAGAAATAGTCGTTGGAGCACCAAATCCCCTTGCTCGAGTCTACGCCCTTTGACTTTTGAATTAAAATACCGAGCTACTTGTGGGACCTGTTCAGGTCACAACCCTTTAGCACCTTCTCGTAGCTTCTCTAAGCTTGCCTTTAGTGTTTTGTTTACTACCTCGACCTGGCCATTAGCTTGAGGGTATGCTATGGAAGAGAAACTCTTCATTAAGTCGTATTTCTTGCAAAAGGTTGTGAATAGGTCACTGTCAAATTGAATTTCGTTATCAAACACAATCTTTTTGAAAGTCCAAAATGACATACGATGTTTTCCATGACGAAATCTAGCACTCTTTTGAGGTTATAGTTGCTAGGGTCTCGACCTCAATCCACTTAGTAAAGTAGTTGATGGAAACAACCGCATAGCGAACTCCTCCTTTTCCAATAGGCAACAAGCCAATTAAGTCGATCCCACATACAATAAATGTCCAAGGTGATGAAATCATAGTTAACTCCATGAGCTTATAATCGCTAAAGCATTGAATTTATCTTGCCTTCTGTTCTTTTGCTACCCGAACTCCAGCTAATAATGCCTCGTATTCTGCTTCGTTGTTTGAAGCGTCGAAACCAAATTTGAGAGCCGTATCGAAGTGATGTCCTTCAGGTGAAATTAAAATTATTCCAGCTCTATACCCGTCCTCGTTTGACGATCCGTCAATGAAGAGTTTCCACAACACTTGTACAAGTTCTCTCATTGGTTCGTCCTAGAACCCTATACATTCAGCGACGAAGTCAATGAACACTTGGCCTTTGATTGTTGTTCGTGGTTTTTATAATATTTCAAAACGACTAAGTTCAATAGCCCACTTTAATAAACGTCCCAATGTCTCAAGATTTTGTAAGAACTACCTTAAAGGTTGATCGGTTAGGACGTGTACAGTGTGGGATTGGAAATACGACCTGAGTTTTCTCCAGGCCAGAATCAGACAGAATGCAAGTTTTTAATAAGAGGATATTTGGATTCATCTCCCAAAAGCCTCTTGCTCACATAATACGCTGATTTTTTCATTCGGGTTTTCTCTCAAACTTACATAACGCTGACCGTGTTTTCTGTTACGGCTAGGTATAAGTATAAAAAATTCCTCGACAACTGGTTTTGATAACACGGGGGGGCTCAACCAAATGAGTCTTCTGATCCTGAAATGCCTGTTTGCATTCTTCTAATCATCTATTTCCCCTAAGCATGTTGTAGAAGGGAAGACATTTATTTGTGGACTTTGATACAAATCAGTTCAAGGCAGCGACCTTTCCAACTAAGCTTTGTACATCCTTTCATGATGTTGGTGAAGGCATTTCTAATAGCAACCTGATCTTCTCAGAATTCGCTTCAATTCCCCTTGCATTGACTATGAAGTCTAAGAACATCCCCGATGAAACACTAAAGGTACATTTATGGGTGTTCAAATTCATGTTGTATTTTCTCAGCACACATTCTTACAGATTGGATAAATGGTCATTGGATTTCTTTGACTTAACAAGCATGTCATCAACATACACCTCCATGTTTTCCCTAATCTGGTTAACAAACATCCTATTGATCAGCCTTTGATATGTTGCACCAAAATTCTTTAGCCCAAATGGCATGACCGTGTAGTAGTATACATTATATTCGGTCATGAAGATAGTGTGCTCTTGATCCACAGGGTTCATCATGGTCTAGTTATATCCAGAATACATGTCCATGAGAGACATGAGCTCATGGCCGGCCATGGCATTGACTAGCTGATCTATTCTCGGTACTGGGAAACAGTCTTTAGGACAAGCCTTGTTGAGGTCGGAGAAATTAATACAGGTCCTCCACATTCCATTGGGCTTCGAGACCAAAATGGGGTCGCCTATCCGGATCACATATTTAGCCTCTCTCATGAACCCGCACTTCTATAAGCGAGCTACCTCTTCCTCTAGCGCTTCTCCTCGCTCCTTCCCTAACAACATACATTTTTTCCTTCACAGGCACGTGTTTTTCCAATATTCATGTGTGCATCCTGACACTTGGACTGATCCCTACCAGGTCCTCATGCAACCAGGCAAAGACGTCAAGATTTTTCCATAAGAACTCGACCAATCCCTTCTTTCTTTCAGCTCTAAGATTTTTCCCAACCTTTACTACTTTCAAAGGTACTTCTAAGTCGAGGATGATTTCCTGTAGCTCCTCTAAAGCTTGGAGCTCAGATCTGTGTTTGCCTAATATCATATCAATTTCTTCAGGTTGGGCGATCTCATTTTTGAATTCCTGAGGTTCTTCCACCTCTCCGACAACTACCATTGCCCAAGGTTCCTCATTCTCCTTAGTTATTTCCATGACTTGCTGCCTAGGTTGTGATTTTCCCTTCATGGAAATGCTATGGCATTCCATGGCAGCAAGTTAATCTCCCCTCACGGTGCATATTCCTGAGGTCGAGAGGAATTTCATGTCCAAATGGTGAATTGAAGTTATAGCTTCAATTGCCATCAGCGCAGGTCTCCCCAATATTAAATTGTAGGCAGTCGGACAGTGATTCACTACGAACTTGAGCATCTTGGTGATAACTCGTGTTTCCTTGCCCAAGGTTACTACGAGCTCGATTATTCCTATGGATGCCATCCTAATTCTTGAAAATCCATAAAAGGTCCTAGAGGTCGCCTTGAGATTCGCTACAGATAGCTCTATCATTTCAAGGGTGGACCTGAATAGAACATTAACGAAACTCCCATTGTCAATCAGTATTCAGCGCACCCTCCGGTTAGCGACCTGAATGGTTATCACCAGCGAATCATTATGAGGGAATTGGACATGGCTTGTGTATTCTTCCATAAGAATGATTGGTTGTTTATCCAATCGATGTTGTTCAGATAACCTTTGCTCCGGGATACACTCGATGCCATCATGCGTGTTTAGCTCCTAAATATACCTCTTATGGGCCTTACTATTCGTCTCTGCCAAATGAGGTCCGCCTGCAATGGTGGATATGTTTCTTCCTTCAATAGAAAGAGGGATAATCTAATTTTCCTGAGCTGATTGTGCTGGATTGACCTGGTTGTCCAGAACCGGCAAAGGGTTTTGCCACACCTGTTGATTAGGAGCTACCCTATTCCGAGTGTATTGGGCTAACAATCCATCCTAAATGAGAGTCTCGATCTCATCTTTCAATTGACATCAATCCTTAGTGTTGTTGCCGATGTCATTGTGATATCGATAGAACTTTGCTGGATCTCTCTTCGCCCTTTGATGCTTCATGAACTCGGGCTTTTTCCACGGAAGGCGAGTAGAATTAGCTAAATAAATTCACTCTCGCATATTTGTTAAATCAATGTAGGCAGTCTTGATGGAAATATATTTATCCTCGTACTTATTTTTCTTGGACTCGTTCTAGTCGCCCTCACCATTTCCTTTTCGTTTATTACCCACTGCCATGTTATTCTAGGTAATGGGTTGAGCCGTGGCTCTAGCATCTGTCACCACTCAACCAGGCTTAATGAGGGTGTGGCTGGTTCCTTCGATAACAGATTACACATCTTTCAGGTTTATCCACTCTTGAGCTTGAGCCAAAAATTCAACTACAGTTTTCACACCTTTCCTCTGGAGCTCCTTCCATACACTACAACAAATCTTATCTTTACCTACCAATATATATTGGTAGGTAAAGGGAACCATTACCCACCAATATTTATTCGTAAGATTTATTGGTAGGGAAATATTGCCAATATTATAATATTTTAGAAGGATGATTATTTACTAATAATATGGGTAAGTAAAGAGTGTTACCCTACACATATACTGGAGGGAATTTTTTTTTGCATTTGGCGCCAATGTTTCCCTCTTATTATTTTAATTTTTAATAAAAATGACGCTGAGTTGTGTGATGATGTGTTAAAAATATCCTACATGTCATCTTACTTATTTTTAACATGTCATATTATTTTTAACAAATGGTACAAATCTTAAAAACAAATAAACATTACAAAAACAAAAATTTAAATTAAATTAATTCTAACTATCAGTAAAAACAAAATCATAATAATATATATTTTATCATTTAACCCTTTCAGACAAAAAAAAAAAACTCTGGTCTGGTCTCTCCCTCTTAGAAAACCAGTCGAAGAAGCGCCCATCCTCAGCGAGAGTACCCCCGAGGCCCCAATGCTGACCATCGCCTGAGAGAAGAACCGCCCATCCTCGCCTGAGAGAAGAACCCATACTCGTCGACCGCCACCTGAGAAGAAAAACCCAGATGTGCATGAGCGGGGTGCCTCTTCCGTCCTCCCCTAAAGCCCAGAAATCATTAGAAGGTTTATGAGAAGAAACGCCCATACTCGTATCAGATTGCATTTTAAGTTTATGCCATAATTTCAACCAAACTTGCTCCTATATATTATTTATTTGTTTTTTTATTTATATGACTTTTGGTAGGTTTAAGCCATAATTTCAACCAAATGCCCAGGCCGCTCAATTGAATGGGGAAAAACTGATGATACTATACTGTGATGCCATAATATCAACCAAACGCCCAAACTATTGATGTTATAGACTTTCTAACAGCCAGGTATGTTTAATTTCTTTTCTTCTTTCTTATAATGAATATTTTATAATCAAATATTAATTTAGTAAATGAGCTAATTAACCATTTTGGTATGTTTTAACATGGTCGAGCACTTCAGTTCAGACCTTGAAGACACATAGTTTGAAATAAACTTGGATAGGTTGTATATATAGGTAATTATTCTTTAGTTATGGGTTTCTCTTCATCTTTGTGAAGTTAGAAGCTTTTTCACATGAACAAGCTGAAAGCCAAGCGTAGATTCTTGACTAGATCCTTCATTGTAATGGAGAACTCCATGTTCATCTGTCAAAAGTAATAATGATTGTAGTTCAAAATTTCTATACAATTTAATCGTTTGAAATAATATACTGTTATATATATAATGGATGATAAACACTACCTGAGCTATAATGGTCAAATCAACAGAAGAACTTCCAAATGTCATGCAACTGCTGTTGATAATTGTTAAGTGATGCTTTTCAATCTCAGCAATTGTTTTCTCCATAACACCTTTCTTTTTCTCACAGTGAATTCTTATTAGTACATTCTTGTCACAAACTCTTGCTTCAATTTCTGGTAGTGGCTCATCGAATGAGGAACAATTCTCATCTGAAGAATAATATGAATTATTATCTTTATCTGCAAAGAGTTGGAATTTCTTTACAAAGACTATTGATTCCATGTTTCTCTTTCTCATCTCTTCCTCTAGTGTTTTCACTCTTTCTTGTAACTGCTTCATGTACTTGATAGCATCCCCAAGAACAAAAGCCTTGTCCATCTGTACCAATAACATGAGTTCTCTACCTTAGATTTAAAATACTCTGCCAAAAAATGTACCGAATTCTAAACATGCATGAAGTCAAATCTTTAGACACCAATTGTTACTGAGCTTGAAAAGTTAGACTCCATCCTCGGAGTAGCTCAAGCTAGGTAATACATGTGGATTTAGCTCTATTTGCTATTTAGAGAGTCCTTGTACACGGTTTGAAATCTTATGGTAATGTTATTGAAGAAGGGAAAGTGGTCCTGATAAAGTATTCTATGGCTGATTATTTGTTTTCTGGCTTTATCTCGGTTCTATGTTTTGGGTTGAAGAATGATACTATTACTTTTATTGCTAATGCCTTTGTTTCTGATCAATATTTAAAGGTGGGGACTTTAGGCTTTAATTAACATGTTAATGTGATTTGGTTTGTGAAACTAAACTCTGTCCAAATGTAGTTGTGGAATGACACATACAAAGTTTCTCTTTAATAGTCGTACATGCATATATATATATAGGAACTATAAGCTCTGTAAAAATGTAGTTGTGGAATGACACATACAGATAGATTCAAGTACAAATGGGGTTCTTGGCCAGCTATTTAGGCAGGGAATATTAGCAATAATGAAGTAAAAAGTTTATTCTTAAAAGAGATCAACTATAATTAATATAATAATATATATTATTAATATATAGATGTCTCTTGATTATCTTTTTGACAATTATGGCATGTGCTCTCTGAGTTATGTGTAGCAATATCTGGCAGTTACCTAATTAGCACTCGGGAAAATTGGAAATTATAAGGGTACAAGTGCCATATATTACACTACTATATATATATGCATGTATGTTTATGCATCATAAACATCATCAGAATATAAGCGTTTTTTTTAGCAATTAATATTATTATTATTCTTTACTAGGGTGGAAAGAATTTTTAAGGAACCAAACAAATCTAGTAAGTAATGGGGTCAGTTTCCTCCTCCTGGGCAGTAGTAGTAACCTTTGAATATTTACAAGAATATTTGCACCACATATATTTACATACATATATTTATATGTTTCTATATAATGATAATAGTTCTTTCAATTCAATATATTTTTTTTTAAAAGAAAGAATTAATAATAAAGATGCATTCATGAATCCTTGTCAGATAGATCAAATCCCAAGTTACTAAATTGAACCTCCCCAAAAAATGCAACTTCCATGAAAGGTGCTTTTCTAGCATCAACTTGAATGATTCTCAATTTAGGTGCCCCAAGTAGATGAACCTTTTATTTAGTTTTCTTTGTTTCTAAATCTATTTGGATGTAGTTTTACTGGTTTAGTCTATTTTTTGTATTATCACTGTTGTTGTTACAGAATCCTCAAATGAAAGGCTACCATCCTTTCTTTTTACTGGTTTAATATTTACCATCCTTTCTTTTTATTTTTCTTGTTCCCCTCTATCTTCTTTCTAGAATTTTGGTTCATCATCAGCTCTAAGAACTACAACAAGGGACACCATTTTGTTGGTTCATGGATCGTCATTGGATAAATATACCAAATAAACTTTCAGCAGAATATGCTGCTGGAATGAATGAATTCTTTAGTGTTGCAAGACACTCCGTGGACTCTAATGGGATGGTTCTATGCCCTTGTTGTCGATGCGTGAATAAGAAATCATAATACATGCATGTGATAAAGTTGCACTTGATCACTCATGGATTTCTTAGTACTTACACAAGGTGGTATCACCATGGTGAGCAAGTAGAGGAAGTAGAAGATGAAGGATTATTCGAAACCAAGGATACTGTTGAAGATTCGGATCAGCGTGATGATTTGGCTACAGGTCTTCATGATGCTATTGGTAGTAAGTATTTTGACATTGGTCCAACTAGTGACTTCAATGATGAATCTCCACTTAATGTGGATGACAAGTATGATGCATTGTTTGAGTCACTTCATAAGCCTTTGTACAATAATTGTAAAGGTTTCTCTGTCTTAAGCGCGATTGTGAAGTTGATGAATCTCAAAGTGCTTAACAAATGGACAGATAAATCATTCGACGGTCTTTTGGAGTGTTTGACAGAGATATTGCCCGAGGGTAATCAGTGCCCAGGGAATTATTACCAGACGAGTAAGCTTCTTTGTGAGGTTGGGTTAGGCTATGAGCAAATTGATGTTTGTCAATACGATTGTGCATTGTTTTATGGTGAGAATGCAAATGCAGTGTCATGTCCTGTATGCAAGTCTAGTCGTTATGTACAAAATCAAATCCCACATAAACGACTTAGATGGTTCCCAATCAAGGCACAACTTAAGCGATTATTTAGTTCGAAACACACTTCTAAAGATATGCAATGGCATAAAGAGGTACGAAAAAATGAAGCTAGGATTTTACGTCATCCTGCTGATGGGGATGCTTGGAAGCATTTCGACAATGTTCATCCTGACTTTGCAGCTGATTCCAGGAGTGTACGAACGGGGTTGGCATCAGATGGGTTTAACCCTTTCTCTAATATGACATCAACCTATAGTTTGTGGCCGGTGATATTAATTCCGTACAATATGCCACCTTGGGCTTCTCCTAATGGAATAAACTATCTCATGTCTTTGTTAATTCCAGGTCCTAAATCTCCTGGAAAATATTATGATGTGTTCTTGAAGCCATTAATTGAAGAGCTTAAAGAGTTATGGGATGGAGTCAATGCATATGATTTGTATGGTCAATGCATGTAGAGCTGCAGTCTTGTGGACAATTAGTGATTTTCCTGCTTATGCATACTTGTCTGGGTGGAGCACTGCTGGTAAATTAGCATGTCTCGTTTGTCTTGAAGATACAAGATCTAGAAGAATAACTGACAAACAATGTTTCATGGGACATCGATGTTATTTGAAAAGAAACCATTCTTGGAGAAAAAGTAAAGAATATGATGGATCTACTGAATTACGTGGCCCTCCTAGAAATTTTACTAGTGATGACATTTTAAAGCAATTGGATGAAATTCCTATTCATACCCCCGGTAACGCACCAAGTAATTCTTCTAGAAAACGTAAGTGTGGAGAGAAAGAGATGAATTGGTGTAATAGAAGTGTTTTGTTTGACTTGCCATACTGGTCAAAGCTCTTGCTGCGTCACAATCTTGATGTGATGCATATAGAGAAAAATGTATGTGATAACATTATTGGAACACTTTTAGACATTGAAGGTAAATCGAAAGACAATTTAAAAGCTCGTAAGGATTTTCAAAATCTTAATATTTGTGAAGAGCTTTGGCTGAAGAAGGACCCTTCTAATAACAAGCTTGAAAAACCTTATGCTAGTTACACTTTGACGAGAGAAGAATGCAAAGATTTTTGTAAATTCATTCAAAGTGTTAGATTACCAGATGGATATGCTTCGAATATTAGTCGATGTGTAAAAGATAATGACAAACTAGGAGGAATGAAAACTCATGATTGCCATGTTTTACTTCATAAGATATTACCAGTTGCATTACTTCCTTTTCTAACAGACAACATTCGTGGTACTTTGATTGAACTCTGCCAATTCTTTCAAAAAATTTGTGCAAAAACATTTCATATTTCTGACATAGAAGAATTGAGAGATGGAATTGTAATAATTTTGTGCAAGTTGGAAAAGATATTTCCCCCATCATTTTTTACCATAATGGTTCATCTTTCTGTTCACCTACCCGATCAAGTGTTATTAGGTGGTCTAGTTGCTTCGAGATGGATGTTTGGGATAGAATGCCATATGGGTTTGTACAAGAAATATGTGAGAAACATGTCTCGGCCTGATGGTTCAATAGCAGAAGCTTTTGTTGTAGATGAAGCTATAACTTTCTTGTCAAGATATGTTTCTAACATAGAGACAAGATTCACAAGACCCGAGCGTAATTGGGATATACCTTCTCCAAATCATAATTTAGATGTTTTCAACTCCAATGTTCGTCCATTAGGGGCATCTACTGTCAAATTGCTTCAGAATTGGAGAAAAGTCGCTCAATGGTATATATTGAACAATTTTGTAGATGATATCCAAGATTTTCTCGAGTAAGTAACAATTTCTTTTCTTCTTCTAAATTATCTCAACAAAATATCATTTACTTATTCATAGTAATGAATTTGAATGTAGTGATCATATAAAGTTGTTGGAAGAAAAAGGTCTTTCAGATTCAGAAGTTGCCTTAGAGCACAAAGAACAATTTCCTTCTTGGTTTAAGAATAAAGTAAGAGATTATCATTAATGGTTTCTTACTAAATTCTTAAGTTGTAACATCATTCATCATAATTCAAATTCTTTTATACTATAGGTGTCTCAAATGCGAGTTCAAAAATCACCTCTTGCCAATTATGATTTGTACTCTTTATCTCAAGTTCCACTTGAACGGTACAACACCTACCAAAGTTGTATTGTAAATGGTGTTCAATTTCGATGTAAAGAGCGTGACGATACTCTTAAGACACAATGTTCTGGAATTTGCACTGAAGGTGATCATGACAATATTAGTATCCTATATTATGGTGTCTTGATTGAGATTTTTCAGTTGTCATTCATTTTAGATCGGAAGGTGTTCTTATTTCGTTGCAAGTGGTATAACTCCAATCCAAAAGGTAGATCAATTGTTGTGGATCATAATTTGACTTCCATCAATACATCTACTGATTGGTATTCTAATGAACCATTTATTTTGGCAACTCAAGCACAACAAGTTTTCTATTTGCTTGATATGAAGCATGGTTCAAATTGGAGGATTGTTCAAAAAGTAAATCATCAATCTATTTATGACATTCCTGAAATTATGGAAGAGACAGTAAATAATGATGTGTTTCAAGAAGAAGAATCATTTCAATTGCCACCTTTTCAACCAACTGAGGATTTCATAGAAAGTTCATCTTTAGTTCGATTAGATGTTCCTTTTGTAACTCTTTTAGACCAACTTGTTGTTGATTTATTTTCAAACCAAAATCAAAATGTTGACAAGGATAGTGACTTAGATGAAGATTTTGATGAAGGAAATATATTCTGTAATAATGAAACATTTCTCTCAAGTGATGACACTAAAAGTTCTACAGAATCAGAATGTGATGATGATGCAGATTCTTAATAAAAGAAAGCACATATTTTATAGAGGTTCAACTCCCTTGAATGGAGTCTACGTCATCTTTTTAACTCTTCAAGAAGAGCTTAGTCTTGCACTATATCAATGAAGAAGTCACACCCTCAAGGCAGCAACACAACTCAGTTGCTCCTCTATTTTGTTAAACACTATTGGGTGCTAATAATTATTGTTGTTCTGAGCTTGAAGGCTGGTTGGTCCTTTTCTCGTTTACTGTATAAATATATAGACATCCATATCAATATATAGACACATCAAGATTCTTAATTCATAGTTAGTTTCTTAATATTTGTAAATATTTATTTACTGATCATTTTCTTTGTTTTATTTCACAGAATTTCTGTCATGACACCTGGTCGTCGTACCACTCGATCTACTGCTCAAAGTCAACAAGTTGAACCAGTCATTGATCATCCTGCTCCACCTTCACAAGTTGTTCGCACTACTCGGTCGAGTTTATAGAATCAACAAGTTGAACCAGTCATTGATCCTCCTGCTCCACTTGCACAAGTTATTCGCACTACTTGGTCGAGTTTAGAGAAACAACAAGTTTGTCGCACCATTCGATCTACGGTACTAAGTCAACGACCTAGAACCACCACACAATCTAATGTAGAGAGAGAACACCCTCAAGGCTCCACACACCCTACTGTACAGGGCGAACAACTCAATGTGACGACCCATTGTGATTTCGAAGATGATAATCCATCTTCCCAAGTTCCAACTGGTAAATTTAATGTCTTTCATGTTCATTTCTTTAAATTTCTATTTATTTTAATTAAGATTATATTATATTGTAGGACAAACATCTTCCTTCAAGCCATGTGGAGCTACTCGCGGCTTGACAACTACAACTATAGCTAACGCATCATCAACTGGAAAGTTGTCAGTGACTTTTGATGCGGAGTGTCATCAACCAATTTGTACTAATGCTAAGAAATTTAATAATGAGATTGGATTCATTATTTGGAATCATGGTACATTTCGTTATAAAGAGTGGAGAATGGTCCCTGAAGATGTGAGAACTCCACTGCGACACTATCTTTTGGTAAGTTATTTCACAATATTACATTTATATTTGTAATATTTATAATTAATATTGTTTTATTTTATAGGAACATTTTGACATCAACTTGAATGATGAGACAACTAAAAAATGCATTGATGAGCAAATGAGAAAAGCTTGGAAGGGTCATAAGTACAAGCTGCATTTATATTTCAAAGAAATTGGAGGAGAAAATGATCTTGAGATGGCCAAGAGCAAACGTCATCCAGACTTAAAAGAAGAATAGCAAGAAGATTGGATGATTTTGTGTGATCGTTGGTGTTGTCCTGAATTTAAGGTAACATTTTTTTTATCATAATATTGCTATTATGATAGGAACAAGAGACTCGGCATACTATTTACATATTGTTATTGTTCTTGACATCTAGCTTTTTGCTATTTTTTTCTGTTTTGGCTGTAGATGACCTCTTTGTTGAAATTTTTGTCTTTCTTTGACTATGATGCCCTCAGTTGTTGTGTTTCTTTCATTTAGGTTGTGGGAATGAAGTTTTTTCTGACTATGTAGTTGATGTAGTTAAGGTGTTTGCACTATTACTTGTTTTACAAGTGGTATTACACTCTTCTGTAATGGAAATGTTGAATTGCCAATTTTGAGGAGTTTAGAGATAGATGTTCAAACAAACTGATTAATCTGTTACTTCATTCCATTTATATATTTTGAAAAAAAACAAAGGATGATGATAGACTTAACTTGTGAGTTGTGAGAGTGAGAATATAAGCTCTTTGTTTCTTCCTTAGTTAGCTAGACGTGATCAGCACTAGTGACCAATCAGAGGAATACAAGATTATTTCTTCCTTACTTACAGCTGCTGAAAACAAAATGACAGTGACAATGGCCACTGTTTTAGAGGAATTTAACCTGTCAAATTCGTTGGCTTTCCCAGCTGCTTCATAAGTGTAGTTCCATGTCAGTTGGAGCGGATCACGCCCATTGCGTCTCTTATTGGGGTTCATGACTCGAATCACTTCTTTTTATAGTATTTTGTTTTGTCTTTGGTTTACAGATTTTAGTGTTAACTGTTCAATAAAGTTTGTGATAAATAGACAGTTGTGTTGTTCAAAAGAAAAGGTTGTGTAAGATTTTTTCTAATAAATTTTATTTGGATTTATTTCTTCAGAAAAGAACATTAAAGAATACTACCAATCGATCAAAAAGGAAATGGGAGTCAAAAAATGGTTCAGTCTCCACACCACGACATCACATTCGACGTGGAATGGTGTTAACTTCTCCTACCGGTCAAATTGAGACATGACGTCTAAAGCATTATGATGCTAAGAAAGGATGGACTGGAACAGAGCTCGGGCCATTATATGTAAGTAATTTAAATTTTTATTTATTATATTTCTTACTAATAATTAATTAAATATATTATTAGGATAAAATGATGGAGTTAAGGGGTCAACACCCTCCAGAAGAATTGTCTGATAAAGAGATTATGGAGCGTGTACTTGGACGTGATTCGGTATACTTGTGAGGGTGGGGGCGGTCTTCTAGTGTAACAAATTCTACTTCACATCGTGAAAATATTGTGGGTAATCAACCAACTTATGAAGAGTTAGTTGAACGACTTAATGATACAACTTCCCGCCTTAATGCTACTAACAAACAACTTAGTGTGGTTGTGGATATACTTCGTCATAACAATTTGATGGCATCGCCTCCACCACCTCCAACAGACCAAGCTTCAGATGCAAATTTAAGAGAGTCTCCATCTTTTTCAGTTCGGGAGTCACAAGATGATTCTTAGTTTATTTACATTAATTTACTAAGGAATGAACTTTATGAAGTTTTTTTTATTTTGGTAGGGGTAACCTAAAAATGATAACTTTATGACTTATTTTAGTATTGAACATTATAAAGAATTTTAGCATTAAACATTTTATTATTGTATGGTTTTTTTCTAGTTTATTTCTAATATAGAACATTTATAAATAACTGTTATTATCTTTTACCTACACATAACCATTAAATTTGAACAAAATATAAATTGTGTAACAGACCAATAAAATAATGCTATGTGGGCTAATAAAATGACACCACGTAGGATGCCACGTAGGATGCCACATATGATGACACGTCATCAGACACGTAAAACTACATAAACCATGTCAGCATACATGTAGGATGCCATGTCATCAAACACGTCATTTGATGACTCATCAATTGATTTATAACTTAGTGGGGTCCACTGATTCTTTTACCTACCAATATTAATAAGTGTAGGTAAAGACTCTTTTCCTACTAACCTTTACCTACCAGTCTCTACCAATTCAATATTGGTAGGTAAACTATATTACCCACCATTAGGCTAGTTTTACCTACACTTACAATTGGTAGGTAAAGACCCCATTTTCTTGTAGTGATAAATTTCCTCCTATAGTGATTCCTGTTCTCATGGCTATGAGCTTGGCACGGTCATCAGCGTCTCCAACTTGGGCTGCTAAATTAGTAAACCTGTTGAGGTAGGACTTCAGAGACTCACCAGGTTGTTTCTTAATGTTGGCTAGTGAGTCGGCCTCCACTCGAATCACTTTAGCATCTCGGAACTATCTTTTGAACTCAGAGGATAAATTTTTCCAAGAGGTGATAATTGTTTCTTATACTTGTTGAACAACAGCTTGGTTGGTTTGGTTAAGGTAGCTGGGAATAGAACACATCGCAGGTCAAGGCTCACATTGTGGGCCATCATTAGAGTGTTGAAGGTCCCAATGTGGTTGAGCGAATCAGTGGTTCTGTTATATGTGGGTATAGTTGACATCCTGAAATAAACCAAATACGCAGCTACTGCATTATGAGGAGCAAAAGGCTCGAGCTCCTCATCTGAATCGCAATCATATATTTTTTTCCAGATAAGAGCCCCTCCATTTTCTCCTCAATTAGGGCCAACGTTCGAGGGTTGGATCCTTCATCTCTAGGTTTTTTGGGAGCTAGTTACCAGCTCCCATCCTACTGTGCGTATAGAGTGGGTTGTTATCCCCCCAAGCTTGAGCTCAGTTAGGTGGGACGTTCCCATTGTCATGTATGAGAGACAGATCTCCCATATTCTGAGTATAGCTCAGATCTTCATAACAAGCTGATTGTCATCTCTGTGCGTTTAGATGATCACGCAAGTCAGTCGGTGGATTGGAGTGCAAGCTTTGAGCTGAACCCAACTAATTCTCAGGTCGCTTTCATGTATATGGAAATTCGTGTTGTTGTTATTCTCGGACCTGCCCAATAGCCCCCACCCATGAAACTTATAGCTCGTGGTTGGGGTCGAGGAGTTGGATTATTGGTGCGAGATCGCCGGACATAAATGTTTTCTGAGGAGGCAAGATTTTTCTTGTTGTTTCCTCAAGCTAGATCTTTTCTTTGTGGGCGTGGTGGTGTTGGATGACGAATGGGTGAAGGAGGATGCCTTATAGGTGAGGAAATATGTGTCCCATCTAGACGGATCAGATTAGCATGCATGTTATCTACTATAATTTCCCAACTTGGCGGCAACACGGAGTTATTTCATGGGACCTGAGCGGCTGGCTGAGGCTGTGGTGGATTCCCAGGGATCTCCCTCCTTCTCGATGTGGTCTCAGTTCACCCTGCATGGCCTGATTGGTTTTTGTGAGTATGAGTCGTTTGTCCGTTCCTACGATTATTAGTAGAAGGTTTGTTCCTGGGAGTCTGTTCTTAAGGCAGTGAGCTTGGTGTTGCTATTCTGACTGAAAGACTGATGTTATGACGATTATTCCTATGGGACATGTGGGACCCACTTTTCCTTCTTCCGATGTTAGCATCAGTTCCAGGAGGGGGTAATCGAGCTAAAATGTCCTCAATTTGCCTATTGGCCAGGGAAAGGAGGTTCCTTAGTTGGGCATTTTCTATCTCCAGAGTCGTCCTGTTCCACATGTTGTTTTCCAGCAGGGATGGTCATATGGTGACCTCCTTGATCATCAGGTTGTTCCGTTTCATTGTCATGCATAGAATGAGTGACCACCATGATGATTATTGGGTTGAAACTTGTGTGAGAATTTAAGCCTAATCTGTTCTCAATGAAAGCACCAATCTCTTGAAGCATTTTTTCGTCAACTGGGGATTTTGAAATTCGAGACATAGAGATTCAGCTTTTTGTCAACTGAATGTGTTAGAAAATAACAAAAATCTAGAACACGAAGCACTCTCACGATTTTACATGGTTCAGTGGTTGAAATGCACCAATCCACGAGTCACTCTTATTGATTTGATTATGAACTCTTGATGAAATTGCTTAGGACAATTTAATAAGATTTTTGGAATACAGAATGTCCCACCCTTTTACAATTTGTTCCCTTTATATTAATAGGGAAAATGGTGGCCAGTATTGGGTAACCGTTCATTAATATGGTAAATGAAAATTTTTGGTAACCTCCCAGTTACATAAATACATAACTTCCTAATAATTGTATATTTTTTATATTGGGTAATAAAAACATAGTAAATTCTATCCTTTTATTAGGCGTTTGAGGAATCTCTGAGTGTTTTGGGATCCTTCACTGTAAGTCAGTCAAGCTTGCGCAAGCTGAATACACTCCTCGAGCTGGATGTTGTAAGACTAGTGCTAACTGATGCGGGTCATGTCCATAGTTTCACGTGGGCAATCCGGACATTATGTATCTCAAACTAAATTGTTGGTGTAAGAGTTGATCTAGAAACTCGGGTTGTCACAGATTGCCAAGTAGTCTAGAGCAACTCACTCCAGAGTGAAGAAAATATTGTACATTTTCTTCATGTGCTTATCTGCCAGTTGTACCTCGTGCTAAGCAATTCAGCATGTAGTTTTGGGGTACAATAGTATCCTATATTTATAGTACACTTAAATAATTTTCATTCAAAAATTTTCTAACTTAATTATACAAAAACCAATCAACTATCAAGAAATAAACAAAATTTACATACTACAATAATAAAAATTACATAGCAGAAGAAATAAAAATACATAGCACTTTGTTTCTTCATATATAATCTCAGTTCATAAGTAATCAGTTATGTGCTACATCAACTAGTTAACAAGTTATAAGTTGAGTATTCTTATATCAACTTTTCCAGCTTTGTCTTGTATTTCTCTTCATGTTTATCTTGAAGTGACTTGAGTGCAGCAGCTGCTTTCGCTCTTTCACTATTTAGTTCCTAAGACACAACAAAAGTTGTAACTCTTTATAAAAAACACAATGATACAATTCACAACAACTAATCATGCTCAATATTTTAAAGCAAAGGTGCAACAAAAGAACCATTAGAACTAAAGCTTCTAAGGATTTGTCCAAAGTTTAAAGAAACTTATATCAAAACATACTTTTTAAATGCAAGTAGAACCATGTTTTCCACAAATGAACACAAATTATTTTCTTCTTAAAGTTAGCAAATAAAATAGAGAATCATTAAATAATTAGAAGAAAAAATATATAATCATTAGAACTTACCATTGATTGAACTTCTCAATTGTCATGAGTTGTTGTTCCTCAAGCAAATGCTCTAAATTCATATGCGAAATGTACTGCAAAGTAGGCTGCAATAATTTAAAAAAAAAAAAAAACTCTTTAGTCAATTAATTTCAATGAGAATCCAAATGCAGTGAGTGATAAAATTTCAAGAAACTAAGGATTATGAAACCCTAGAATAGAAAGAAAGAGAACCTTAATCAATCAATTTCAACCTCAAATATTTCTTCATCGTCATATCTTTATATATTATAAATGTGAGTTTAAGGAAATTGTAGGTTTTCGTTAGATTTAAAACTTTTTTTATTGTTTTCCAACACCGTTAGTTTTGAAAGTCATCTAAATAAGGTAAATAGATTAAAAAATAATAAATTTATCCAAATAAGGTAAATAAATTGAAAATAAAAATAAAAAATAATAAATAAGTCACAATAATTTCTCATCACATGTTTTAAAATTTCACATTAAAGTATTTAAATTTAATGTGTTTAAATTTCACATTAAAAACTATAACCAAAAAATATTTATGTGTTTAAATTTATTTGTTTCTTTCTTTTATTAATTAATTATTTCGTGACATAATATATTTTGTTTATCCAAATATATATATAAAAGTTACATAAGACATAAGACATATATATATATACATATTTCTTATTTTGTCTTTTAGTTTTTAATGAGAAATTACTTATTTTAATTGTTCTAACCATTAATTGAATAATATATATTTATATATAAAATTTAGTTCGCTATAAATTTTTTTAATTAAATAATTAAAATTTGATCAAATAAATTATTTAAATTCATACTTTTTATTTAGAATTTCTTAATATTTTATTATATAGAATATTTTTTCTAGAAGAAAATTATAAAAAAAAGTATTTAAATTTTTAATTAAATTTACCATATGTTACACCTAACTTTCGAGATCAAATAAATAGCCTCGAAATGTAGGATCGTAATGTGTAAGCTCAAGAATAACAAGTGTTAGCAATACAGTTATAAAATGACAAAAGATTTCATATCTTCTATCAACATCTAAGCATAAGTTGGAGGCTCGAAGATACCAACTTTCTGTTAGGAGTGTGTCCTAAAAGCATGTAAAAGACATTTGTTATTTCTGTGAATAAATAAATACAAAGGTTTATTATTATTGTTATATTTGGATTATTAAATTATTGTTCGAATAATTTTGAAAATATCAGAAAAATTCTATTTTCTTTATTGAGGATGTGATCTTGTATTAGTACGAGGGAATTAAGATCACATGAATGAATAAAAATTGTCAACATTAACTTATTAAAGTTAAGGAATTCTTTAATTGGGGTTGTAAGTACGGTTTGCTGAGTATCATGATGATAAAAATAATCTAGATTCGGATTATTGATGTGGTAAGACATCTCGGTAAAGGTACTTTATATAATATGATTATATATGACATGGACCAATATGAATAAAAGTCTTTATCCAAAAACCATTTAACAATAAAGACTTTTAATTCATATCATAACTGATGATCATTTATAGATCAACCTAAATCCTGAGTGTTCATGAACTTCTGTTCATGTTTATTAAATCTTTTGATTCATTCTTGAAGTCTCTTCATAGAATGAGGCTAATGACTTTTGTTTTGGAGATTTAATATCATGGATTGCTGGGAACATGTATCAACAATACAGAATCTAATATTTCCTAACGGATCGTATATTAGTTCCCTTAAGGGTTAATTCTAGAACTGAATGATTTTGAGCTCAAATCTATAATTGGATTAATTATTCACTAGTGAATTAATGGTACTTAAGGAATAAGAAGTAAATTAGAAAGGTAAAATGGTAATTCATCCATTCTAATTTATGAACTAATTAATTAGAGGGTTGAACTATTGAAAGATGGTTATATCAGTGGACGACTTAAGGTAAGATTTCTGTAAAAGTATATCTATAACATAAAGAGTGCAATTGTGAATTTATAGTGGAGAAATATTATAATTAATAAATTAACTATTATAATTAAAGAGTTGAATTATTTAGTTTCAATTTATTGGAGCTTAATCTTATAGGTCCATGGTTCCCGAAATGGCTCAAACAAACATCGACAAAGGTAAATACAAAAATGGGCAAAAGGACTTATTTGATAAGTAAAAATATTTTTCTATGCACCAAACATAATTATTGTATAATTATGTGTAATTAATTAATTGAGAATTAATTAATTATTTGATTTAACAAAAATATAATTAATTTTGAATAACTTTATTTTTGGGATTTTTGGTACTTAAATAATAAGAAAAAAATTGGGAAAATCACATGCCATCCCTGGCATGTGGTACACGTGTAGCACAGTGCATAGTCACTGTACTACACGCATAAGAGGCTCTGGGTAGTTTCTTGGTTACACAATTTTAGTTATTTAAATATTAAATAAATAATGAGATATTGTAATATGATTAAAATATTATTATTTAAACATAATCTGATAACTGATTAGTTATTTTCAAATTGTTTAAAATAACTAATATTTTATTTTTAATATATTGGATATATTAAATATAGGATATCAGTTTTTCAGAACGATACTTTTCAGGGATAGAAAAATATCGTGAAATGTCTCTGAGAGAAAGAGAACAGTGATACAAGCATAGGTCACTGTTCTTCAAATACTTAGGTCCAAACTTTATCAGATCTCATGTGCTGAGAACATCTGATAAATAGATTTTGCCTATTATTTTGTATAGCGAGCCCACACTCATTCTTTGTGTGCTGAGAACATTTTGGAAGATCTTGGTGTGAGATCTCAAGGATTTTTTCCATACAAAAAGATAGCAGCGAGGAAGGACCTGAGGTAATTTTCTATTCATATCTTTGATTCAATATATATATGCATGTGAAGAAGTAGATCTAGAAATCTTGTGGGATTAAATTAACAATTTTGATTGTTGTTCTGCTGCGTATAATCTCTGATTTGATATGTAAAAACCAACACTTTCTCTGGGGAATGAGTTTGACCAAATTAATAAGGACGAAGCAATAACTAGAATGATGAGCTTGAAGTGTGGTTAGTATCGAAAGTGTGTTAACACATCGTTCGAGTTCAATGATGCGTTTACCACACGAAAAAGCTATTAGGAAATCCCTATTTCATAAGGATTCGTTAAGCCGTGTATTGAATCCATATTTTTGTGGGATATTACTTAATTAACACATTTAATTTGTATCATTAATGCAGATATTTATTTGAATTTAAACATTTGATTATAACTTCCCTGAATTGGGGGGTAAGATATTCTTACAACTTGGTCTGTAAATAGCCTGGAGTAGGTCATTTGTATTCACATAGAAATTTGTACTGAGAAGAAACTCTACCAAATTGCTTTCATTCGAAACTTTGAAAGAGTTTTCATAATAATAGTGATTCATGGACATAGGCAAATTTTAACTACTTGACCACGTGAAAATCTCTGATTTCTTCTTTTCTTCTAAATCGTTGCTTGTTGCTTAACATAGTTAAGTTGACAAAAAACAACGGCAACATTTTGATGCTTTCATTGAGAGCATTAAGCAATTAATTATATTGTTTAGTGAAAACCTCCTGTACAACATCAATGGCCGCCTTGAACATCCCCGGAACTAGTGGGCGACCATTACCTCAAATCCCCTAGGATCGTATTACTCAGACTCAGAACCACCCTTGGAGGCATGGAAAGCAGCTTGTGGTGTGTCAGAGCCCCAAAGAGGGGAGTGCATCATCGGCCTCTAGGGGACGACTTGATCAGACCGCCATGCTTGATGAAGACTTATATTATAATCCTGAAAGATACATACCGATCAGGGAATTGGAAAATCACAGATTGCATGCGAGGCTACACGGAGAAACAAGGAGTTGGCAAGTTAAGTCATTGGTGTATAGGTACCGCCTCGAAGGGCCATAAGATGACCCCAAGGGTGTACGGCTACAAGGATGGCCGAGCAAAGGGCCCAACAGGCTCAGCCAAGGCCCAAGACAAACACTAACAACGATCGAGCTGGAGAAAATGCTCCAAACCCTTTTAGGAACAATTCTACGAGAAACGCCCCTACTGGAACTAGGAATAACCGAGCTCATTCGATAGCTCGGAATGATAACCCAAAATTTGCCAGGAATACCCCAGAGCGTGCTCGGGCTAACTCTGGACCTTCCAGACAAAATAATGGGAGGCCACAACCATCTCCAATGAGGCATCCACCCTCTCCATAAGACCTTGACTATTGGAAAACTCTTTGACCGTAATTCCTTCACCCCTTCCCCAAGATGCGAACCAGTCATTCCTTGTAACTTAGGTCTTTCTGAAGTGCTAACGTATCGTACTTGAGAACGTGGGATGGGTATCGTACTTGAGAACGTGGGATGGGTCTGGCACATAACTACACAACATCGAGGTGTGAAACACATTGTGGTTATCTACCAGAGCTGACGGTAAGGCTATTCTATACCCTACCGGTCCGACCTTGTCCAATATCTCAAAAGGACCTATGTACCGGGGACTAAGTTTGCCTTTCTTCCTGAACTGCTTCACTCCTTTCATTGGAGATATTATTAAGAAGACTTGATCTTCACCTTTGAATTCCACATCTCATTGCTTGGCATCTGCATAACTCTTTTGTCGACTCTGAGCAACGGGCATACAGTTTCTAATCAGTTCCACTGCGTCTTGAGCCTCTCTAACAGCCTCGGGTCCAAGAAGTTATCTTTCTCCTACCTCATCCCAATGTAATGGTGAGCGGCATTTCCTTCCATAAAGTAGCTCATAGGGCGCCATATCAATCTTTTCCTGGTAGCTATTATTGTAGGAGAAATCTATAAGAGGAAAATACTTATTCCATGATCCTTTGAAGTCTAGTACACAAGCGTGCAACATATCTTCTAAAATTTGTATGGTATACTCAGACTGTCCATCGGTCTAAGGATGAAATGCCATACTGAGACTTAGCTTGGTACCCATGGCATGCTACAAGCTTCCCCAAAATCTCGAGGTGAACACCGAACCTCTGTCGGATAGTATGGTCTTAGGGATTCCATGCACTCGTACAATTTCTCGATCATAGATGTCTGCGTATTGGTCTGTAGTGTACATTGTCTTAAAAAACAAGAAGTGAGTTGACTTTGTGAGTATATCAACCACAACCCAACCCGAGTTGTGTTGCTTACTTGTTCATGGTAATCATGTCACAAAGATCATGGCTATGTCTTCCCACTTCCATTCTAAAATACTAAGCGGTTGCAATAAGCCTGTGGGTCGCTGATGTTCTGCCTTTAATTGCTGGCATATTAGGCATTTGGACACATACTTTTTTACGTTTTTCTTCATTCCCAGCCACAAATATAGTGCCTTAAGGTCGTGAGTCATCTTGGTAGACCCTGGGTGAACAGAGTATGGGGTAGTGTGTGCCTCTTCTAATATCTTCGTCTTAATCCCATGGCCATTTGGCACGCATACTCGACCTTTATATTTCAAGAACCCCTATCCTGACATAGAGAAATTCATAGTCTTGCCTTCTTTGACTACAAACATATGCGATAATAGTGTGTCATCATACCCTTGTCCGATCCGTATATCCTCTAGTAAACTCCACTAGATGGACAAGTTAGCCAATTGACCCATGACTATTTGTATCCCATCATTAATCAACTCCTGCTATAGTGGCTTTCCAATTCTGGATAATGCTGCCACATTTCCATAACTCTTCCAACTTAATGCATCTGCATCTACATTCGTCTTTCCTGGGTGGTATATGATTTCGCAGTCATAGTCCTTTACTAGTTCCAACCACCTACGTTGCCTCATATTGTGCTCCTTTTGTGTGAAGAAATATTTTAAGCTCTTGTGGTCCGTATAAATCTCAGACCATTCTCCATATAGATAGTGCAACTAGATTTTCAGTGCGAAGACCACTACTGCCAATTCCATATCGTGTGTTGGATAGCATTGCTCGTTCCTTCAGTTGTCTTGAGGTGTAGGCTATCACTTTGTCATTTTGCATCAACACAGAGCCTAAACGTTTCTAGGACGCATCACAGTATACTACAAACTTGTCGTTGGGTATCGGTACACAAAGTACTCGTGCTGAACACAATTTATCTTTGAGCAATTGGAAGCTTTCTTGATATTTATCCATCCAGTTGAACTTTTGTTGTTTCCAGGTCAGGTTGGTAAGCGGAGTGGCTATCTTAGAAAAGCCTTTTACAAATCTCTGGTAATAGCCTGCTAGCCCGAGAAAACCTTTAACCTCTGACGCATTCTTAGGTCTTGGGCAATCCTTCACAACCTCTACCTTAGTTGGGTCTACTGCGACTCCATCCTTGGATATTATTGCCCAATGAACACTACTTGCGATAGACAAAATTCACATTTCTTAAACTTGGCATAAAGTTGGTGCTCATTTAGTCATAGCATGGTCAATCTTAAGTGTTCCTTGTGCTTGACTTCGTCCTTGGAGTACACCAATATATCCTAAATGAACACCATGAAGAATTGGTAAAGTAATCCTTGAAGACCTTGTTGGGAAACTCATACAGGATCTTTATTTATTTTCTTGTAGATCTAACATTAAACAAATTAAAATGATTTAACCAAGAACATGTTTCTAAAATTGAATTCAAAGAGAAACAATGATAAGAATACTTACACTATACGCAACAGAATGAATGAGTCATTCCTTCAGTTTCTCTAACCCTTGTACCCTTTCTGTCGTAGAGTATTACCAAGAAACTGAACCGATCTTCTATAATCTTCATAGTCTTCCAAAGTATCCTTAGAATCACCTAGACTAGAGTGGGCAATTCTTAACACATGAGATAGATACATAGAGAAGAAGAGAAAATAACAAAGACAGTTAAAAAAGGACTTATGTTTAGAGAGAATCTAAAAACTATCAGAAAACCAGTGCTTGTCGTCTTGTGACTTATGTTTTGTTCTCTCACATAGCACTCCTTTTATAGACTCAATTAGGCCATTTAATTTAATAAAACAATCAATAAAATAATAGCCAATTAACAACCCTAGGTTGAAATTATCATGGGCTTTTTGCCCGTGAAATTTTCAATTTGATTATAAGCCCATTGGACTTATAATCAAAGCCTATACTATTTTCTATTGATTTAATTAATTAAATAATTATTTAAATCCTTTATCAAATTAATTATTTATAATTTGAACCTTGATTTAAACTTATTTATTAATTTGGATACCAATAAATCTGCCATGATTTCTCTTTTCTTATCTAAATTACATAACTCTATGAAACTATCCAAAATTGACCTAGTCAACTTTGATAATTCTAATTGATAATTAAATCAATTAATTGAGACTGTCTAGATGATTTTATCCAAGGTACAGTGGGGACCATGGGCCTATGAAATCAAGCTCCAATAAATTATCATAAATCAAACATATAAATTTACTAACTTATTAATTCCTCATGACTCCACTAAAGACTCGAAATTACACTCTTGAATTCATAGAACGCTCTATGAAAAATATAGATACGCAATTAATTATCCATTGTTATGACCATAATTGTCACTTAATCCTCTATAGACGGTCTACAATGAGATGGGACTAAAATACTATTTTACCCCTCATTGTATTTTACCATTAAAACAATTAGTTCCTTGTAAATGATATTTCAGTAAACTAATATTAATTACTGAAATGAGATCTCTATCATTTAACACCTTGAACCAAACTAAAAGGAAACCATCATTTCACTTCTTCATTAGAAGCTATAGATGTTCATATCTATGATTAACACTCTCACTCAATTATACTACCGAGTTCCCAAGATGTAAGTATGGGCTAGTCCATAGGGTAAGCTGGTAACGAACAAGTCAAAGAACTCAAATAATACAATCATTTATAATACTAACCACTCAGAATTGAGATTGAATTGACATATGGTCAACAATATGATATGACTATAATAGATAATAACAGTATGTTTACTTATCCTATCAACTGTCAATATCGGTCCAATCCGATGTAACAAATACATCTGATCTTATCTACTTTGCTAATGTTCTGGAAAGAACTAAACACCACAATATGTAAGTAGATCATATCGTAGATTTGCAAGTCAGTTTAAATCCTGTGCATTGACTAATCTTAGGACTAACTTATTTTGAACATATAATCATATTTATATTCCACTGTGATTACGTCACTGTAAATACAATTAGCTATATGATCGGGATTTAGTAGAAGTTTATATTAAACAAATAATCATAAAAATAAAACATGTGAGCAAAGTGATTGACCACGACAAAAAATGATTTTTATTCTTCAATTGATAATAAAATGAGATTACAAAGAAATTGAGTTTTAATGAGGGCATAAAACCCTAACAAAGTCCCACTTGCACTAATTGAAACTAATGCCTTAATTCTACTAATCCCATTTCCTTGATATGCTTATCAAATGTAGCTTCTGGTAGTGTCTTTGTAAACGGATCTGCAAGATTGTCTTCAGATGCAATCTTCATAACCTCCACATCTCCCATGGCCACATATTCTCCTATAATATGATACTTTCTTTCTATATACTTACTCTTGTGACTACAAGGTTCTTTCGAGTTGGCTATCGCTCCTATATTGTCACAAAACAACACAAGCCATTTATCCATGTCTGGAATAACACCAAGATCCGAATAGAACTTCTTTAGCCAGACTATTTCCTTAGTTGCTTCTGACGCGGCTATGTACTCAACCTCCATTGTGGAATCTGAGATTGCAGACTGCTTTACGCTTCTCCATATCACAGCTCCCCCCAAGAGTAAACATCATTCCAGAAGTAGATTTCCTGTCATCGACATCAGTCTGAAAATCTGAATCGGTGTAGCCTACAGGGTTCAGAACACCACCCTTGTAAACTAACATATAATCCCTAGTTCGCCTTAAATACTTTAGGATATGCTTAACTGCTATCCAATGTTCTGGTCCTGGGTTTGACTGATACCTGCTCACTACTCCCACTGCATAGCAGATATCTGGTCTAGTACACAACATGGCATACATCAGACTTCCAACTGTAGATGCGTAAGGAAATTTTCTCATTGCATCCTCCTCTTCAGGAGTCTGGGGAGACTGCTTCTTTGAAAGATGAATTCCATGGCGGGACGATAAACGTCCTTTCTTGGAATTTGTCATTGAGAAACGTTCAAGCACTTTATCTATGTAAGCTGCTTGAGATAGAGCTAAGAGTCTGTTCTTTCTATCCCTAATGATCTGGATACCTAGAACATAACTTGCTTCACTCAAATCCTTCATTTGGAATGGAGTGCTCAGCCAATTCTTCACATCTGACAATTTCTTAACATTGTTTCCAATGAGTAAGATATCATCTACATAAAGAACTAGGAATACTACTATTTGATTTTCCGTCAGTTGGTAAACACAAGGCTCATCAATATTTTGTTCAAAGCCATAGGTTTTGATTATTTCATCAAACCTAAGATTCCAGGAATGAGAAGCATGATTAAGTCCATAGATTGACCTATTCAACTTACAAACTTTTCCTTCTTGTCCATCTACTTTAAATCCTTCTAGTCGATCCATATAAATGACTTCGTGAAGCTTTCCATTAAGAAAAGTTGTCTTGACATCCATTTGCTAGATCTCATAGTCGAGAGAGGTTGCTATGGATAGGAGGATGCAAATGGACTTGAGCATGGCTATCGGACTAAAAGTTTCCTCATATTCCACGCCTTCTCTTGGGTATAACCCGTTCCCACTAATCAAGCTTTGTAAGTCTCGATATTTCCATCAATACCTCATTTCTTCTTGTAGATCCACTTGCACCCAATGGCCCTAAAGTCACTAGGTGCTTCCACAAGATCCCAGACGGAATTTTAGTACATGGACTCCATTTCCTGTTTCATGGCTACGAGCCATAGTTCATTTTCATGATTTGCCATTGCCTGTTTGAAAGACAACGGATCATCATCACTAGTGTATCCAACAACCATATTGGTTTCACGATCCAAACCATAGTGAATTGGGCTCCTAGAAACCCTCCCCGTACTACGAGGCTCCATGACTGTCTGCTCAGGAATAATGGTACTTTCTTCATTTAAATCGACTTGCATCGGTTGGACATGAAGAGTGGGAATTTCATCTTCAACTCGCGTTGATGACGATAGAACATTGGTTGGAGTAAATTTGTTAACCATCTCCTCTAAAACTACTTTGCTGCATGGTTTGAAGTTTTGGACATAGTCATTTTTCATAAAAGTAGCATTCGTAGAAGTAAACACTTTCTTTTCTGAATGACTATAGAAAAGTCCACCTCGAGTACCTTTACGATAGCCAAAAAACTTGAAAACTTCAGTTCACGTTTCTAGATTTCCTTCCTTTTTCCTCAGGACGTAAGCAGAACACCCCCAGATTCTATAATGGCATAAACTAGGTTCACGACCATTCTAGTGGTTTAAAGGTGTTTTGGGGATTGATTTAGACGACACGACATTGAGAATGTCATTCGCGGTTTCAATTGCCTGTCCCCAGAATGAAGTAGGTAGAGTTGAGTAACTAAGCAAGCATCTAACCAGTTCCAATAAAGTTCTATTTTGGCATTCTGCCACACCATTTTGTTGTGGAGTACCTGGGGCAGTAAGTTGTGATAAAATCCCAAGTTTAGTTAAATGATTTTGGAACTGCATATTCAAATACTCTCCACCCCTATCAGATCACAAGATCTTTAACGTTTTACCTAATTGGTTCTGAGCCATCACTGGGAATTCCTGAAACTTTGAAAATATTTTTGATTTCCTTTGCATTAGGTAAAGACATGAGTATCTAGAGTAATCTTCAATGAAAGTGACGAAATACTCAATACCACCCCTGGCTTGTACATTCAAAGGTCCATAAAATTATGAATGAACCAGTCCAAGTGGTTCTTTGGCGTTATCACCCTTTGTAGAGAATGGACGCTTGGTCAGTTTCCCATCTTGACAAGATTCACAGACAGGTAATTCACCTAAGGTGAGTTCCCTCAAAGGCCCGTCCTTTGTAAGTCTTTGAATCATATCATAGCAAATGTGACCTAGTCTCAAGTGAAATAAATACGTCATATTATCGTTATCAGTCTTTTGACGTTTATTGGTCCTAGGTTTAGCTACTTTGAATTAATCATTGTTAAGAGTGAGGGGTTCGTTAGGTCGCAGAATATAAAGCCCATTTTCCAAACATGCAATACACAATTGTGATCCATTGAAATAAATAGATATATTAGAACTTGTGAAAGTCATAACAAATTGTTCTAATTGCAACTTGGAAACTGAAATTAAATTTCTACTAAAATCTGGAATAAAAAATACATCATTTAAAATTAAAAATTTATTTCTGAACTTCAGACGAGCTCTTCCTCTAGCTTGGACTGCAATGAACGCTCTGTTCCCAACTCTAAGCTTTAAGCCACCTTCATCCACTTCCTCCCATGATTCAAGAAGCTGTAAAGAGTTGCAAACATGGTTGGTAGATCCATAATCAATAATCCAAACGGATTTATCATTCTCTAAAACACATATTTCTAAGATAAATGAACTATAATCATTACCTTTGTTTTTTGCTGCTAGAAAATTGAGGCAATCCTGTTTCCAATGCCCATTCTCTTTGCAGTGAAAACACTTATTTTTACATTTCTTGTTTTTCTTGTTCTTCCCCTTAGGTGTTTGTGCATTTGGTTGTGCACTCATCTTTGTAGCCTTTGTAGGCTTGGGGTTGTTGTTCTATCCACCTTTCCTCTTGTTTCCAGCTTTCGAAGATGAAGCTTGATTAGCTTCAGCCTTAGCTGGATCAGCAACAATAGCAGTAGTCTTATTTTCTCTTTACTAGGTCCACCCATGATAGGCTCAAAAGTCTGAAGCTCGTTCATGAGTTGCGTCAGACCATAGTTGAGTTGATCACGAACGTGTAGACACGGTGCCATTCGATCATACACGGTGTCATCATGTATGTGTGGAGACGGTGCTCGTTCTGGGGATTCCTCAATTATGACGAATTCAGAGTTGTCACCAATCAACTCTATGTTGATATTCTGCTTCCACTTAAGGAAGTTTTCTCCAGTGGGTTTCTCCATCAAAAGTTGAGAAAGGATGGGAGTAGACACAAACACTGCTTAACTTAAAACTACAAATTATCAATAAAATAGAAATCAATCACATTTGCTCAATAAAACTTCTATTCACAAAATTTCAAGAAATAGCACAACATATACAAAAAATATGTAAGATATGAGGAAAAAAAATACCAAAAACAAGCATATCTCTATTTCTTTAGGTTTTTAACTAATCTATGATATCCTTGTCCCGGTTGGCGAGAATAAAAAATACCACTAATTAAATAAAGTTGTAAACTTATTTAATAATGAACACCATTATTAACAACCTACTATTCGATCAAAATAAGAAAACAAAATCTCTTATTTTATGAGCTAGACCCACGGTTTTGATAATCATAGATTTAGTCCTAGTAGTCACCGTACGGGTGAATCTACTAGAATTTGACCTATAATTATCTATCTTTCAAAATCTAACCATGTCAAAATAACTAATGAACATCTTCTGTAGGCGGGCGAATAAAAGCCTCTCAAGGCCCCATTAAGTTATAGACTGGGTTAAATCAACGGTGGAGATCAAATATAATTCTAAAAATAAGCTCATTATTAAAATTAAAAAATAGTATTTTTATTATTTATGTTTAGAAAATTAATGACTATGGTTCTTAAAAAAAAATAAGATTAGAATTTTTAAAACCAAAGTCCTATAATTTCATATTAATTATAAAGTGTCACATTAAAACAAATTCAATTAATTTAGAATTAATTTGTTGCTAATCAATATTTAGGTTTAACTAATATAATTAACCTATACAATTAAGTTTAACTCAAGTAAATGGGCCTTAACAATTGGGCTTGTATGGAGGAGGGTTGGGTCCAGTATGTCGTTCCCACTTCAAAGGCCCCCAATCTTCCATACAAGGTCCAAAAGACAGGAATTTAAACCTTCATTTTATTAATTGTTATTAATTGATTAGGTCCACTATAGTCATGCAAAGCAAATGGCCCGTCACAAGTGGAATCACTCACAAGAGAGGAATTTTAACTTTACATTTTCTAATGGGCCCAAATAAAACCTATCATTTTATGAATATTTTATTTGGCAAAATCCATATATCTAACAAACATATGGGCCATTATATGCATCTAAGCTCAATTGCAAAAATACTACATATAGTGCAAACACACATGTTATAATTGGATGGGCCTAATCATGTTACTATATGAGCAATTCTATGAATTTATGCAAAAATGCCATAATTGATTTGATTTGCAAAAATACCACAATTATTTATCTAGAATTTATAAAAAAAAATCAAATTAATTAAATTTTTACAAAAATGAGTCAATTTAAATGAAATTTATCAACAATTAACAATAGTTAATTTAAATTTCATTTATCAACAATCAACTTGGTTTAGGTTAATTTGAAAAAAAAGATATTAATTTAATTTAAATAGGATTTATCAACAATTAACCAAAGTTAATTTAAATCTCATTTATTATAAAAAATATTTTATTAATTGATTGAAAAAGATGATATTTTTCAAAATTTAAGAAATTTTAAACTTTAAAATCAATATCATAACTGTTTATCAAAAAATACCTTGTGTTGTTAGAACTATTAGCTAATATTTTAACCATTTAAAAAAAATATTAATAGTTATAATAACCCTAAAATATCTCAAAACAATTAATCGAATTCCAATATCCATAAAATATCTAACTAACAAATTTCAAATAATTGAAACATTAAAAACTATAGAATAAAAAGATATTTATATTTTCAAATAAATATTTAATAACAAAATATCAAGTATTTAAAAGAAAATATCTTAAATATCTGATATTTGATATCTTAATTCTAATATTTTAATATTTTAGAAAATTTAAAATTAAGTTTAGTCTATTTTTAAATTTGGATTTGAATCTTTGTAATCTAATTATTTAAATCTCAACTAACAAAAATATCTTATTTTAAAAAATATATTTTTAAATACAAAAACAAATCTGATATTTTTGGTTTTGATTATAAATAATTAATTTTCACAATTTTTAATTTTCTTTAATTAAAAAATATATGGGATGAACAGTACCCGAACGGTACTGTTCACAGTGGCCTGGTGACGGACGCGAGTGCAGAAGGGGCAGTGCACGGGTGCGTGCGCAGAGGTGCAGGCAAACGTGCGTGTGTGCCCACGCAATGGCAGGCAGGCCAAATTTTTTCGAAATTTTTTTTTTGTGCAATTTTTTAAACCAAAACTATTTTCTAATTAATTTTTAACATGTTTTACACAAAATAAAGTATATATAAAAATTAATGGCATATAAAACACTACAAAATAACCTAAAAATTTCTAATAATCACATAAAATCAATATGCTTCATAAAAACATGAAATTCCATCAAATTATTCAAACGCATCAAATAATCTAATTTTTAACATATTCATGCATGAAAATAAACATTACCAAAGGCTCTGAGGCCAATTGTTGGGAAACTCATATAGGATCTTTATTTATTTTCATGTAGTTCATATGAGATAACCTAGAACATGTTTCTAAAATTGAATTCACAGAGAAACAATGATAAGAATACTTACAGTATACGTAGCAGAATGAATGAGTCATTCCTTCCATTTCTCTAACCCTTGTATCCTTTCTATCATAGAGTATTACCAAGAATCTGAACCAATCTTCTATAATCTTCATATTCTTCCAAAGTATCTTTAGAATCACCTAGACTAGAGTGGGCAATTCTTAACACATGAGATAGATATAGAGAGAAGAAGAGTAAATAAAAAAGAGGCATAGAAAATGACTTGTGTTTAGAGAGAATCTAAAAATTATTAGAAAACAAGTGTTTGTCGTCTTGTGACTTAGGTTTTCTTCTCTCACTTAGCACTCATTTTATAGACTAAATTAGGTCATTTAATTTAATTAAAAAGGCAATAAAATAATATCCAATTAACAGCATTAGGTCCAAATTATCATGGGCTTTAGGCCCATGAAATTTCCCATTTGATTATAAGCCCATTGGACTTAAAATCAAGTCCTGTAATAGTTCTTATTGATTTAAATAAATATTTAAATCCTTTATCAAATTAATTATTTATAATTTGAACCTTGATTTAAACTTATTTATTAATTTGGATACAAATTTATATTAATTAATAAATTTGCCATATTTTCTCTTTTCTTCTCTAAATTACATAACTTTGTGAAACTATCCAAAATTGACCTAGTCAACTTTGATAATTAGATCAATTAATATAGACTATCTAGATGATTTTATCCAAGGTACAGTGGGGACCATGGGCCTATGAAATCAAGCTCCACTAAGTTATCATAAATCTAACAAATAAATATACCAACTTATTAATTCCTCGTGACTCCACTAAAGACTCGGAATTGCACTCTTGAATTCATAGAACACTCTATAATAAATATAGATACTGTTGACGGTAAGAACTCGTCAACGATTGATGGTTAGAAAACTTTGATCTCTATGCTATAGGAAGCTATGAATCAGATAGAAAGAACTCTAAACAACAGGAGAAAACTTAGGCAACCATGAATACCAGAAACATGTATTTCTTAAGTCTCGTTTTTACATTCAGTTTTCCAACCCCTTAGCCTGAGGGGTTGGAGCCTATTTATAGGGGGGGGGGGCTCTATTGGCCCTGAATACAAACAAGTCCCAGACCACAGGGACATACACAGGTACTCTGATAGTGTAGTGGCTCAGGGTGTAGTGGTGTCTACCCTGGGGGTGTCAGAGTCGTGGCCTAGGACATAGTACTGTCGACTCTGGCGTATGGTCGGGGGTGTCCAAGTGGTACCACTACTCTTCGTACAAGTTCGTACCGCCACTACTCCTCAGACGCAGATCACAGGGTCGTGCCTCTGTTCTCTCCACAACCGTACGCCCCGTGTCAGCGCACGTGTTCCGTACTCAGTCGTCCTCATCAATCCTCGTTCAATGCTCCATGTTCGTTTGGCATATCGACAAGGTTCCTCCAAGTGATCCCGTGCCTATGTCAAGGAGGCCTCAACCTATGCGTGTCCTGAGAAGTCAAGGCGTCAGGGGTCAGGGCCAGCTTATGCGGATCGCATAGACACGAGGCTCGCAGCATGAGTGCCATGGCAAGGCCTTACCCTCGCATAGCGAGGGTACCTCGCGTAGCGAGGCTGGCCCTTTTCCCTCGAGTGTAGGTACGACTTGGGGTACGGGCGTCATAATAAGGCAGCACCCTCGCATAGCGAGGCTGCCTTTCCTCCAGGTGCAGGCGTCACGAGGCTAGGGGCACGGATACCTTGCGTGGCGAGGCTGACCTTCTTCTCCCGAGTGTAGGCGAGGCTTGATGCCTGATGGAACGGGGCGCATGCGGACGACCAGCTGGGGGACCCTCGCATAGCGAGGGTGAAGTTTGGGTTGGCAAGCGGCCGAAGGCCCTCGCCCAGCGAGGGTGGCCCTCTTAGCCCAACTCTCCTATCATCATATAACGCCTTTTTAGGATGTCTCGTGGTATAGAGCTTCACTCGTGAATAGAATTCATAAGGAAATATTTCCACATTTACACTTCCCCCCGAGTCTATAAGTACACTTTTAAGTGTGTTTGTAGAATCTCTCCACTTCTCTTGCCTGACATGCACGGCCAATCTTGGGGGATTTTGCCTTGGCAATTTTTCCAACGCCGTTTGAAGAAGCATGAGGTGAGGCTTGGGGTTGTGTTTCTTTTTAGTGTCCAAAGAAACACAAAAGTCACCCAACACTTGGGGGATCCATGAAAGATCCTAAGATTGCATAAGGACCAATCATCCTCCATCGCGGATCCCAAGGTTACCCATACTCTTGATCTCCACCATTTATTGGGAAATAGATCCAAGGGCTAGGGAGCATTGACTTTCCCTATAAATACTCCAAGGCTTGAAACCACTTCTCTACACAAAGACTTTCTTAGCCTAGTGGTATTCCCTCTAAGCCTCTTCCAAGAGCTCCAAGGTTCTATTCTCAATAGAAGCATTTTTGAGGTACCCCTTCTTTTATTTCCATTCTCCTTTCTTCTCTCTCTCTTTTTTTTTTGTTTTGTTTTAATAATTTTTTTTTCTTTAGCTTCGTGGTGACGCTGGGCATTACCTCGCTCCTACGGTCTTGCTCCTGCTCCTTCATAAGTCTGTCCTTGCGTCCCCTCAGCTTCGTATTCCCACAGGTATGTCTCCTTCATCTCTTCTCCCTTTTGTTTTGCATTGATTATATGAGGGTAGAATTGATGGTTGCATGACACTCAACCTTCAGAGTTTAGCATTTTCTTCGCATAGCCTTTCCAGTACCCATACACTGGCCCTTTTCTTATACCCTCACACTCGTGTTGTAGATATTGAGTCGCCCTTATGCGTACACGCCCTCGAGTCTTAGCTTGTCCATGGCGTCTAGGCGATGTCCCGAAGGTCCGTCTAATGTTGAATTTATTGAGTTGTCCTCCTTCGACTCAGAGGTCGACGCATGTAAACCCTCTAACCGCGGGGGTGTGCGGGCGCTCTACCTCAGGAGACTATCTTACCTTAGACATAAGGCGTACTGTCTAGAGAGGGAGCTAGAATCCCATCCCGGGGACGCGGGTTCTGATCTCTTCCCCCGGCAAGCGACATACATTTCCCAGCTACAATCCACCCTCCAGGATTGGCTTTCCGAAATTTCTTGCCTAGAAGAAAACTTGCCCCCTGAGCCTTTTTCCTTTTGTCGTGACGAGTCTCCCGATTACGTGGATTCCTCCTTTGAAGGCGGTAGACATGAATTGGTTGAGCCGGAGTTCCTTTCCATGGTGCCGCCTGTGTTCCCTCTCCTATCCCCTGTCTTGCGCCCTAGGGTCAAGCAAAGAGCTGGTAGACATAGGACATGTGGGGGATCTTCTAGGACCCTAAGAAAGTCTGTTGCTCATAAACTGCCTTACTTTGTCCAGGTACCCGAGATGCCGAAGAGAGTCTTGGACACTTCTGATGAAGTTGGAAGGTCTACCGTTACCCTGAAGAAATTGGGCAACATGCTGAAAGCCCATAAGTTACCCTTGAACCTCAAGTTCGTTATACCAGAGCGCAAGGAACGCGCGTCTGCACCGCAAAAGGGGTTCGTGGCATTTAGTGATGCCATAATCTGATCTGGTGGAGCTCTGCCACTCCACTCTTTCTTCATCAAAGCGCTGGACTACTTTGAATTGGCGCCATTACAATTGTCCCCCAACTCCTGGGTGATGCTCAGCTGTTTGTATGTGTTGTACCATCAGGTGTACTCTAGGGGGCCTTCCACAAGTGAGGTTCATTACTTCTTCACCCTGAGGGAGAATACATCAGCCCTCGGGTTCTACCAACTCCAGAAAGCCGCGGCCCTTAAAGGGAGTTCCCTCTTGGAGGGATCTATTTCCAATAGGGGGGCGTGGAAGTCAGGCTACTTCTATACTTATAGTGGGCAGACCCGATACTCTAACTTCAACACCCCACGTAAGGCTATCCTCACTTTGATCCCATATACCAGAAATTTCTCTTAGTATTTGACCTTTTTTTTTTTTTTTTATAGTTCTTGTAACTGTGGTTATTTCCTTTCGTTCGATGGCAGGTCTCTTAGGGGTCGTTGGTCCTAATCTGAAACGGGCAGCTCATGACCGGGTAATACAAATCCTGGCTATGCCGAAGGAACGCAAACAAGCCAACGCCCTTTTCACGGAGAGCAATCTCCACTCGTGCGGGCTGTTGACCCTGGACCAGAAAGTTACCTTATGCTCAATTTCCCCTGAATCTGAGGATCCACGCCCCGCGTCACCCGACTTTGTTGATTTACCCCCAGTGGTACCCGTACTTGAGAGTTCGTGGGTATATGGTCACGATGAAAGGACTTATGATGAAGCAGCCAATAGGGATTATGTTTACTCCCCGGGTGACCATATGGATGTTGAGGAGACCGTGGTGTCTGAGAACTACTCCTGCTTGTACTCTGTTGCTGGCAGGGCTAAGGGTGTAGCCGATGACGGTCATACTAGTGGTGCTACCTCTCGGATGTCGCCGTTAGCGCCTGGCGGCGAGTTTTCCTTTGATGCCCCTGCTCCTTGCCCCTCTGTGCCTAGAAAGAATTTTGTCATTCCCTCTTTTGATGGGGTTCCTTCACCCCCGAGGGGGCATTCCAGGTGGGCATCCACAGGCGTCTCTTTACCCCAGGAGACGACCCCGCACTCTTCTGCTCCTCGCACTACTGTGGACGGGTCAGGGCCTTCTCGGTCCCCATCCTTGCCAAAGCGGGCCTCGGCAGGCACTCACGCCTCCCCCGGCCCAGCTCCTGTTTCTATTCCCAAAGATCATCCCCTGGCGAGCCAATATGGGGAAGCCATGAGCTATCACTTGGGAAACTTTCCCAAGGATGAATGGGGGACGCTGCACGATGTCCCCGAGGCTGAGCTAGAGAATGCCTATATCCGAGCCTCCCTGCAGGTGACTGTCGCGATACTTGGTTTGTTAATTTATGATGGCCATATAAATACCTTTTATATTATTTCTGGTGTATCATCTGACCCTTGAGGCTTTGTTTCATGTCTTCGTCCTCACTCAGGCCTCTATCTTGAACCATCAGCTGCTCGCCTCCCACTCTTCATCGGCCCAACGGTTGCAACACGAGCTTGAGGAGGCGCTGAGGAACCTATCGGTGGCCCAGACTGCGAAGGATGCCTTGTCCAGCCAACTGGCCGAGATGGTATGCCAGAGGGATACCGCCTTGGCCCGGGCTGCCTCAACTTCTCAGAGCAACATTCAGCTGGAGGCTACCATCCAAACTCTGAACGGGAGGATCGCTGTGCTTGAGGCTGAGCTTACGAACGTGGAGGATCGCATAATCGGGAAAACGTTGCATGCTGTTTGGAGGACTTACCCCACCGTTGACTTATCTCCTTTCGGGGACCATGCCGTCGAGAAGATTTCTGAGTGGAAAGGTCAAGGTGGAGATTCGTAGATCCCCTTGTACTCAGTCTATGTATGCTTTTGCTATGTAATCCCTTGTACCATTTCTTCTCTTTTTTTTCTTTTTGTCAAACTTAAGGGGCTTTGGTGAGTCCCCCTTGTTGCTGTTGTTCATGGATTACATTTTTCTTTTATCTGATGGAGATAATATTTCTGGTGCACCTTGATTATACTTGTAAGGACACTTTAACCCGTTGGGCTGTTGGGGTCCTTTTATATTCTTTGCGCGCGCTTATTACTTTTTGCGAGAAGTGTCCTTCTCGTCCTTATACATAGTACTATTTTTTTCCAAGGGTTCCTTGTAAGACCCTTTTTGGGCTAGCCGGCTTAATGGCCGATCTAGACTTATTGGGTGATTCTCTCCTTACAGCCTCACCTCTTGGGGTGTCGACCTTTCGTTGGAGGTCATCCTTTTAAACTGTTCCCTTGATATTCATAAGGGTAGCTAATCCTTTTGAATATAAGAGAGTTTTTTTTTTTTTTTTTTTTACTTTTGTCGTCCTACCCCCCCAAGTACCTGATGAGATTTATCTTGGCGGGGACTTTAGTTGATGCTTGCACAAAGAAGTAAATAACATACGAAGTGGAAAACAGTTTCATTCATAGTAGTCAGATTACAACGATATATAAATAGATAAAAGGCTTACATCTACTTGGGAGGTTATCTAGGTAACCTCTTTGATTCTTGTCTACTAAAATAGCATAACTTGCAACAAACCAAACATAGCTTCTACCTGTATCAGGCGTGGGAGCTTTACTGCTAGTCTCACCCGATTGGGCCCTTCACGATTCTGGGGTCTCGTCCCTGTGGGTCTGTACCTCCATGCACCACCATCGCCGTTGGTTCTGATGGCTTCGCAGATGTGTGAAGGGAGGTGTTATAACACTCCCTCGCCTCTCTTTGTTCTCCCTTCATACTCGCTACCCCACCAGGAGTTGGGAACTTGACGGTGAGGTGGTATATCGAAGTGATTGCTTTCAATTCTCTTAGGGATGGTCTCCCCAATACCGCATTGAAAGCAGAGGCACAATCTACTACGATGAAGTTTGCTATGATCGTGGTTTGTCGAGGTTGTTCTCCCATAGTGAGGGCTAATTCGATCATCCCTAAAGGTTGTATCGAGTCCCCTGCGAACCCGTATAGGGAGGATTGACAAGGCTTCAAGTGCCTGATGCCCAAACCCATCTTCTCCAAGGCGGGGCGATATAAGATATCTACGGAACTTCCATTGTCTACGAGGACTCGATGCACCCGCTGGTTGACCAACTGAACTGTCAACACCAGCGGATCATTGTGGGGGAAGTGTACCCCCCGCGCGTCCTCCTCAGTGAAAGTGATCGAGTCATTTTCTCCCTTGAAGCTTTTCGGGGGTCGTTGTTCTAAACTCATAACACAGGGTGGTGGACTTCGCCTAGCTTCTCTAGCATACCGATCTCGTCCTTTCCGGGAGTCTCCCCCAAGCCCTGGACCTCCGAAAATAGTTCTCACTTCTCCCTGGATCTCTGGAGCTTCTCTATGCATCTTAGACAGCACTGGTTCGTCCTCCGATTTCAGCCTTTCCCTCCTGACATACCGACCTAGGTGCCCCCTGCGGATGAGTTCCTCAATTTCTTCTTTCAAATGGATACATTCTGCTGTGGTGTGACCAATATCCTTGTGGTATTGGCAGTACCTATTGGGATCCCTCTGGGACCGATCCTTCCTCATTGGTGGGGGGCTTCTTGAAGGGAACCCGCTTCTCGTTGGTGATGTAGATATGCTCCCTTGTATCCGTCAGGTCCGTATAGAAAGTATAAGCCGTTTGCCTATGGTCGCTTTCCCGCTTGGGCTTTCTATGTTGATCATCCCTCGATCCTTCGTATGCCCTCTTCTTCTTCGCACCATTCGACCCTTCGTTGGTTGAGGGCTGTGCAGGGGACTCGCCCATTCCCGCCTTCAAGTTTGCGTGACCATCCTCTACACGAATATACTTCTGCGCTCTCTCGTAGAAGTCATCTAGATCTGTGGCTTCCCTCTTGAGCATATTATCCCACAATTTACTTCCCGGAAGCACCCCGGCGGTGATGGCCATTTTTAACTCTCTGCGGGTCAGGCTCCCCACTTTAGCTGCTTCCATGTTGAACCTATGGATGTAGTTTTTTAGGCTCTCATTTTCGCCCTGTTTTACATTGGCTAGGCTGGTTCCTGGCATTGTATAATCACGCACGGCATGATGCTGCTGGAGAAATTCGTCTGAAAATTGTTGCCAAGACCTGACGGACCCCGGTCGAAGTCTCTTAAACCATTTGTATGCGGGCCCTTTCAACGTGACCGCAAAACAGTGGCATCTAGCCCCGCTACTTATCCCCCTCAGCTTCATTAAGTCATTGAATGCGTCTAGATGGTACTTGGGGTCGGTGTTTCCTTCATACGGGGTCATATGAGGCTCCTTGAAGTTGGCTGGGAGTCGAATGGCTTGGATCTCTTTGGTGAAAGGTGATTCATAGTCGAACTCTTCCTCAAGGCTTTGCCCTCCAGACGCAGTGACAATCTTACTCTGCAGGCTCTTCATCTCCGTATCGAGGTCTTGCCTCCTCTTCTTCAGGGAGTCCCTCAACATGGACGGGTTGACACCTTCCTTTCCTTTGCCGTCCCGGGGAACAGTAGGAGGGGTAGTTCTCTTATCTGCCCTCTTCTTGTTGAGCTCCTCTCGTAGGTCTGAGGGCGTCCTCTTTGAGGTGACCTCGATGTCGTTGCGAGAGCCACCATTGTTCCCTTGCCTTGGCTCCTGGGGTGGCATCGATGGTCGAGGATGCTCTTGTGACTTTTCCTTGGGGGTGTTACTGGTGGAGTGTCTGGTCCTCCCGTCGTCTACTGGTACAGTGGTTTCCCGACCCTTCTCTTTCCTCTTGGGCAGGGTCACGTTCGACTTACCTTGCAACAGGCCATTCAGCACCTCCTGCATGTTCTCCAGGGTAGTCTCCAGTCTTTGATTTTTACGGTGCAGTTCACGAATCTCCTCTTCATAGAAACGAGATTTAGAACTCGAGCTCACGGAATGGACCCGAGGTTGCTTATCACGTCTATGCGTTGAGGGGCCCGGGTCTTGCCGGCCGGAGTTCGGTACCTTTGGTGGTTTGGGAGGAGGGAACTCGTTGGCATTCCCGGGTGTTGCAGTAGTTGTCCTTGGAGGATTCTCACCGGGCGGGATGGCCAGAGACGAGGCCTCCCTGTCATTCTCGTGAACCTCAGGGTCCCTTAGGGGGTCTACGTCTCGGGGTGGAGGTGGATCCTTCATGGAGGCCTTCAGCTGGAATCCGGTAAGGTGGACCTCCACCTCTCGAGGCTCTTTGAGTCGCTTTGAACGTCTTGGCATTTCTCCTTGCCGGTAGTAATGGTAGAACAGTAGCTTGGTGCTTACTTTCCCACAGACGGCGCCAAACTGTTGACGGTAAGAACTCGTCAACGGTTGATGGTTAGAAAACTTTGATCTCTATGCTATAGGAAGCTATGAATCAGATAGAAAGAACTCTAAACAACAGGAGAAAACTTAGGCAACCATGAATACCAGAAACATGTATTTCTTAAGTCTCGTTTTTACATTCAGTTTTCCAACCCCTTAGCCTGAGGGGTTGGAGTCTATTTATAGGGGGGGGGGGGCTCTATTGGCCCTGAATACAAACAAGTCCCAGGGACGTACACAGGTACTCTGATAGTGTTGTGGCTCAGGGTGTAGTGGTGTCTACCCTGGGGGTGTCAGAGTCGTGGCCTAGGACATAGTACTGTCAGCTCTGGCTTATGGTCGGGGGTGTCCAAGTGGTACCACTACTCTTCGTACAAGGTCGTACCGCCACTAGTCCTCAGACGCAGATCACAGGGTCGTGCCTCTGTTCTCTCCATAACCGTACGCCCCGTGTCAGCGCACGTGTTCCATACTCAGTCGCCCTCATCAATCCCCGTTCAATGCTCCATGTTCGTTTAGCATATCGACAAGGTTCCTCCAAGTGATCCCGTGCCTATGTCAAGGAGGCCTCAACCTATGCGTGTCCTGAGAAGTCAAGACGTCAGGGGTCAGGACCAGCTTATGCGGATCGCATTGACACGAGGCTCGCAGCATGAGTGCCATGGCAAGGCCTCACCCTCGCATAGCGAGGGTACCTCGCGTAGCGAGGCTGGCCCTTTTCCCTTGGGTGTAGGTACGACTAGGGGTACGGGCGTCACAACAAGGCAGCACCCTCGCATAGCGAGGCTGCCTTTCCTCCGGGTGCAGGCGTCGCGAGGCTAGGGGCACGGATGCCTCAACAAAGCCTCACCCTCGCATAGCGAGGGTACCTTGCGTGGCGAGGCTGACCTTCTTCTCCCGAGTGTAGGCGAGGCTTGATGCCTGATGGAACGGGGCGCATGCGGACGACCAGCTGGGGGACCCTCGCATAGCAAGGGTGAAGTTTGGGTTGGCAAGCGGCCGAAGGCCCTCACCCAGCGAGGGTGGCCCTCTTAGCCCAACTCTCCTATCATCATATAACGCCTTTTTAGGATGTCTCGTGGTATAGAGCTTCACTCGTGAATAGAATTCATAAGGAAATATTTCCACATTTACACACGCTATTAATTATCCATTGTTACGACCATAATTTTCACTCAATCCTCTATAGACGGTCTTCAATGAGATGGGACTAAAATACCGTTTTACCCCTCATTGTATTTTATCATTAAAACACTTAGTTCCTTGTAAATGATATTTCAGTAAACTATTATTAATTACTGAAATGAGATCTCTATCATTTAACTCCTTGAACCAAACTAAAAGGAAATCATCGTTTCACTTCTTCATCAGAAGCTATAGATGTTCATATCTATGATTAACACTCCCACTCAACTATATTACCGAGTTCCCAAGATGTAAGTATGGGCAAGTCCGTAGGGTAAGCTGGTAACGAACAAGTCAAAGAACTCAAATAATACAATCAGTTAGAATACTAACCACTCAGAATTAAGATTGAATTGACCTATGGTCAACTATATGATATGACTAGAATAGATAATAAATGTATGTTTACTTATCCTACCGACTGTCAATATCGGTCAAGTCCAATGTAACAAATACATTTGATCTTATCTACTTTGCTAATGTTCTGGAAAGAACATAACACCACAATGTGTAAGTAGATCATATCGTAGATTGGCAAGTCAGTGTAAATCATGTGCACTGACTATTCTTAGGACTAACATATTTTGAACATATAATCATATTTATATTCCACTGTGATTACATCACTATAGATACGATTAGCTATATGCTCGAGATTTAATAGAAGTTTATATTAAACAAATAATCATGAAAATAAAACCTGCGAGCAAAGTGGTTGACCAAGTCAAAAATTTATTTCTATTCTTTTATTGATAATAAAATGAGATTACAAAGAAATTGGGTTTTAATTAGGGCATAAAACCCTAACAAACCCGATTCATTTCGTCCATAAATGTAGTTGGAGCATTGGTAAGACCAAAATACCTATCTAGGAACTCGTAATAGCTGTATCGAGTCCTAAAAGATGTTTTTGGTAGATCTTCTTCCCTCACCTTGAGTTGGTGATAACTGGGTCGTAGATCAATCTTGGAAAATACAGTCGCTCCTCGAAGTTGATTAAATAAGTCATCGATCTGGGGTAACGGGTACTTGTTCTTAATTGTCACCTTGTTCAACTCAATACACATCCGCATGCTTCCATCCTTCTTCTTCACAAATAAAAGCGGTGTCCCCCATGGAGATTGGCTCGGTCTGATGAATCCCAAGTCTAAGAGCTCTTGTAACTGCATTTTTAACTCCTTTAGTTCGATAGGTTCCATTCGGTATGGTGCCTTTGAGATAGGCTCGGTTCCCAGTACTAGTTCGACTGTGAAGTCAATTTCCAGAGTAGGGGTAACCCTGGTAAGTCATAGGGAAATATCTCTAGAAATTCCTTTATAATGCAGACGTCTCCAACCCTTAATGGTGTTTCCTATGCCACATCCGTGACGCTTGCTAAGAATGTGTCACATCCTTTCTCTATCATCCTCTGAGCTTTGAGACATGAAATAAATGATGTCTATAATCCTGAAACCTTTCCCATAAAACATAGTTTCTAACCCTCAGGGGTTTCGAACGTCACTTGCTTGCGTCGACAGTCGATGGTTGCACCATGTCTTGCTAACCAGTCCATGCCTAGTATTACATCGAAGTCCTTGATCTCTAGCTCTATCAAGTCTCCTTCTAGCTCCGTGCCCTCAACTTTGATTGGCACTCCTCGTACTATTCGTGATGATAGAATGATTTTGCTCGAAGGTAGTTCCCTAACAAACCTATTTCTAAATCTTTCACAAGGTTTGTGCACTTTCTCTATCATTCCTAACGAGATATACGAGTGTGTTGCTCCCAAATAAAATAATACTGAACATATATTATCGAGGAAAGGAACCTGACCTGTGACAACCTTGTTACTAGTTTTGGCTTCTCCCTAGGTCAAGGCGAAGACTCTTACTAGAACCATCTTGTTGTCCTTCTTCTCTTCTATTATGAGCTGTGGACATTCTCTTTTCTGATTTGATTCTTGGCCATAATTGTAGTAACCCTTGCTGTTTGCACGACATCCTCAATATGTCTTTTCTGGCACTTGAAGCACTCCACATAACCTGGCTTGTTATTACCATTGCTAGTTCATGCTCTTTTGTCAGCGTCGGTCTGCTTATTATCGAGATGCCTTCTTTTCTACCCATTATTTTTATGCTGGTTGTTGTGGTTTCGACCGTTCTGAGTCTGATTCTGCTGCTTGGGTTCTGACTTGCTTGCCTCCTCCTTACTAACATTTTCTTGGAGCCTTTCCACCTCTATAGTCATTTCCAGAACATCAGTGTAAGAAGTGGTTCCGGGGTTTGCAAGCTTGACCCCCAATTCAATCTTGGGTCTGAGTCCCCTAGTGAACTTGGTTACTCTCAAGAAGTCATTTGGGAGTAAGTTTGGTGCAAACTTGGGTAGCTGATCAAATTGTCGAGCATACTGGACTATCGACAAATCACCCTGTTTCAGACTGGCAAATTCTTCCACCCTTGTAGCGATGACTTCTGAGTTGTAGTACATTTTGTGAAATAGCTCCACAAATCTAGCCCAAGTCATGGTGGTGATATCGTGAGTTTGATGCACCAGATCCCACCATATTCTGGCAACCTTTTTTAGTAGAGAACAAACGCAGGATATACGATCTGAGTTGTCAAAGTTCATGTGTGCCAAAAATCAGCTCTACATTCCTGAGCCATTCTTTAGCCTCAAAGGGGTTGGGTGTCCCTTCAAAATTTGGAGCGTGCTACTTACGGAAACACTCGTAGACTGGCTATATGTACTAAGCTGGATACAGAGTGTAATTTTCAATCGACCATCCCCCATACGGATATCCTCCATTCTGCTCTTGTTGGGATGCTTGAGTCGCTGGCTGAGGTTGTCGTTGTTGCTACAGTAATTCTGTTGGAAAAACATTCAGAGTACACATCGAATTGGAGTGGTGGGCCCATCGTTTTTAGTTTTAAGAACAACAACAATAAAAAAAATTCATTAATCATATAAACAATTTATATGACCAAGAAAACAATCGAGAAACATTATCATACAATATTATAATCATGTAACATATATATATATATATAAATATACAATAAATTCACGAGACCATGGGACTTATTGTCATAACTCCCTCTCCCACTCATTTTTTTTTAAAAGTGTGTTTTTCACAAAATCAATATTTTTTAATTTAGTTGTAAAAATAAATTTAATTATTTTTACCAAATGATATTCAAATAATTACTAATTCAATTATGCAAAACAAAACAAAATTGTGCCCTTAATTCTAATTCTAATTGCTTTAACTAAGAGAATATCATTTTTATTTTAATAAAACATTTTTCATTAAAATAACAAATTAAAAAACTTAAATTTTGATTTACCATCTTAACTAATTTAAGACTAAGTTTATTATTATATGAATTATCAAATATAAGCATATAACAATATATAGGACGTTTTCTACACGAATGTAATGCATGCTAGTTGCATACTGTGTGGGTATATGAATGGCATGTTATAATGCATGATAGAATATTAAATATTTTAATCACATTCAAACATTTATAATAAATAAATAAAATAAAATAATAACTTTTGGGTATTTCTAGAAAAAATTACAACACTTGCAAAAATATACATGAAAAATGTAACCTAGACTAATTAAGGCTTGATAAAGAACACTTTGATCTTCAACCTTGAGATGTAGTCTTGTTTAGCCAATGTCGCCCTTTTTCCATACCCATTTTGAATTATACAATTTTTTGATTATTTTAAACAAAATTTTTAAAATAATTAAATTTTGGGTTTTAACACCCAAAAGTTTCTAAGGCCCAATATGAATTTGGATAATTTTTATTCAAAAATAAAATCAAACAATTTAATTTTAATAAATTAAAATTCAAGATAATTTTAATATTGGATATTTTAATTAAAAAAATTTAATTATGGAAGACAACAATTAAAACATTTTTAATTAAGGTAAATAATCACCATTATTTCAATTAAAGAAATTTCTAAATTAAAACCATGTTAATTCAATTTTTATTTTTAATTAAACAAATAATTAAAAATTTTAATTATGGTAACAACACACTAGGAGTTGTACCATGGGGCGGTGGCAGCAGGGGGTTCGACTGGGAGTGGGGCGGCTCGTGGCTGAGGTGTGCAGGAGGTGCGGCTAGGCAGCAGGGAGGCACGTGCAGGGGCGCGACTGGGCTGGTGCGCAGGAAGCAGCTCGGGGTCAAGCTCAGGCCTGGGGCTCGAGGTTGGGCTCCAACATAATTTTTTCCCATAATTTATAAACAAAAAATTACAAAATTCCTACGCCCCAAAATGGCTTTACATATTTCATCTAGAAATTTTAAGAACAAATCCTAAACCCAAAAACACCATAATAAACAACCCTTAAGAATATATCATCCTAAAAATAAATATCCATCCATTCAAACATATATCACATATAATATAAAAATGCATATAACCCTACACAAAAATTAATAATATGTATAGATTAATGACCTGGTCTGGTACCAATTGTTGGAAAAACATTCAGAGCACGCAGCGGAATTGGCGTGGTGGGCCCGTTGTTTTTAGTTTTAAGAACAACAATAATAAACAAAATCATTAATCATATAAACAGTTTATATGACCAAGAAAACAATCCAGAAACATTATCATAAAATACTATTAATCATGCAACAAATATATATACAATATTGTAAATCCTAAAATTGGCATATTTTATAGAAATATATTTTTATTTAAAAGATAATTTTTATTTTCCCTTTATTGTAATTTTTGGAATATTACTTTCCCACTATTGTAATTTTCGGAATATTACTTTCCCATTATTGTGATATTACATTTCATATTATCACAATATGATTATAAAGGGAAAATGTATCTTGTTTATATAAAGCAAATATTTTGTACTTACTCAAAATCGTTTCTGGAATATTTGTCTTTAATTTTTTCGTGCAGCTCAAGATTATAAAATTCAACAAAACTGAATCTTTGATGTAATTAATCATTATTTCTATCTTGAGAAATTTGATTTGACACAGGTATTAGCTGTCCCCACCAAAATCGTATCTGTTGGATCTGAATCTTCTAAAAAAGGCAATTCTTCATCAATTAAGAATATCTTCAAATATTCTTGCTTTTATTAGGAGATTCTTTCTCAGCCTTTATGAACACGAAATGGACTCTATAAATAGGCTTATAAGGCATTGAGAAAAAAGTGAACTCATTGGTGCATAATTTGTGAGTGTATTGTAATAATTGTGAGAGTTCCTTATTTGTATTCAAGATCATAGTATTCACGTGATCTTGTAGAAAAATGAGTGTTTAGTTTTTAATGTGAGTTTATACCACGTTCATGAGTGAATACACATTGTAATTTGAACACAACTTTTATAGTCTTTGGGAGAGGATTTTTACAAGCCTTGTGTCAGGAGGATGCAAGCTCTCGCTGGCCATTGAAGGGAGTTCAAGTGGTTGAGCGTTTCAATCAGAATCAGATTAGTGAAGAGAAGTACAACAAAGTTGCAGCAAATCTCAAGAGGGAGTCTTGTTTTGTTTAAGTCAATATTTTGTACTTGTGATTCTTTATTAATTGGTTTTATTCTCTGGGCGTGGCCCCAAGGAGTAGGTTATCTGAAAGGGTTTCAGAACCTTGTAAAAATTCGTTGTGTTATTTATTGTTTTTGCAATGTCTTTTTATTGTGTTCAGTTTCTGTCGTGATAAGTTCGGATTCTTTCGCGACAGAACTGAAATCTGTTTAAACATTTAATTACAATTCTACACTTTAATTAATTTACATGGTTTAATTAATTTGGTAATTACTAAAAACGAAATTTCAATTGGTATCAGAGAGGGTCACTAAACTCTTAGTGAGATTTTATGGTTTTCCGTTTGTTTTGTTTCTTGTGAAATGTCTTTCTTTACAGAAGGTGTATCTATAACTCGCCCTCCATTGCTGAATGATACTAACTATCCATACTGGAAAGTAGGGATGAAAGCTTTTGTCAAATCTCTTGATGAAAAGGCTTGGAGATCAATATTTATCGGTTGGACACCACCTGTCAAGACAGATTCAACACACGTAAAATCTGAACTTGAATGGTCTAATGAAGAAGATAAATTGTCAATTTATAATAATAAAGCCTTACATGCAATTTTTAATGGTGTTGGTGAGAGTTATATAAAATTGATTTCATCTTGTGAGTCTACCAAAGATGCTTGGGAAATCCTTCAAACTCAATTTTAAGGAACCGCTGATGTTACGCGATTTAGGCTTGTAATGTTGACCATAAGATTTGAAAACCTTCGCATGTCTAAAATAGAAACCCTCACTGAGTTTTATGAAGAATTGTCTGACATTGCTAATGAGTATTTTGCTTTAGGAGAAAAGTTGTCTCACTCTGTTTTGGTTAGGAAAATTGTTAGATCTCTTCCTGCAGGTTTCAATCCAAAATCACAGCCATTGAGGAGGTAAAAAACTTTGACACCTTGAAAGTTGAGGAATTGATGGGATCTCTTCGAACTTTTGAACTAAATCAAAAGATCCACCAACAAGAGAAAATAATTGTTGTGAAGGAGAAATCGATTGCCCTGAAATCTTCCAAAGAGAAAATGGAAAGCTCAGATGAGGAAGATGATGATGAGATGATCTTGTCATCAAAAAAATTTAAGAAGTTTATGAAAAAGATTGGTAACAAGAAAAACATGTCTAAATTCTCCAAAGGTAATAATTTTTCAAAACCTTTTGAATCGACTAATAAAAAATGTATTCAATGCAGGGAGTGTGAAGGTTTTGGACATATTCAATCTAAATGTGCCAATAGCTTAAAGAAAAATAAGGTCATGACAGTCACTTGACCAGGACTCTGAAAGTAGTGATGAGGAAGAAAATTCTAATCTGGCCTTAACTTCTATTTTTTCTTGCTTACCTCTTTCTGTGCAAGTGAATGAGAACCTTGTTTGTTTAAATAATACTATTTCAATAGATGAGGGTTCCCATGGTGATTCGGATGAATCCAATTTGGATGAGGAATCCTTGAAAGAATCATACAAAAACATGTATGATCAATGGTTGAAAGTATGTTCAGATAATCGCTTGATGGCAAACAATAACAAAGTTCTCAAGATGAGAAATGAAGAACTTGACTCTCTTTTTAAAAAAATTTAAATTGAGATTGTTGCTAAAGATTTTGAAATCAATCGTTTGTCTAATGAAGTTGATAAAATTGTGAAAGGCATCAAAATGCGTAATCATAGATCTATGGTTTTGGATGATGTTTTGCTTGCTAGTCAAAAAGCTTGTGATTTTTCTAGGTTAGGATCAAATGGATCTAATCCTAAAGGAAAAGCAATTTATATTTACGAAAATCTTCCTATTGTTTCGACAACTGACCCTTCTGGAGGAACAACTCAAACTCATGTGGCATCATCTTCTCAATCTATCACTACACATGAGAAACAAACCAGAAATTTCAAGAATAAAAAAACTGGTCATTTTATTCCAACTTGCCATTTCTGTGGAGTGAAATGTCATATTCAACCTAAATGTTTTACCTTGATGAATTTTCTTCAAAAAAATTACTTTAATCATCATGGAAATTTGAGTCAAATTCCCTTGAAGAAAAGCACACAACCTAAGAAAGTTTGGGTGAATAAAAATGAATTCAAATGTCTTGATGCCTATACTTGTCTTAGAACATGTGTTTTTAACTCTTGGTATTTTGATAGTGGTTGTTCTAGGCATATGACAGGCAACAAAAGCATACTCACTAACTTCAAGACTTTGAAAAATGGGGAAGTCACATTTGGAGATGGTAAGTCTTGTAAGGTACTTGGTAGTGGCATTCTAAAATATGAAGGACTACCAAAGTTGCAAAATGTTCTTTTGGTTGATGGACTTAAAACTAATCTAATTAGTATAAGTCAAATTTGTGACCAAGACTTGTTTGTAAATTTTTCTCGTGATAATTGTTTTGTGCTTGACCAAAATGGAAACTGTGTTTTGAAGGGTTATAAATCTGTTACACATTATCTCAATCACGCAGTTGTCACACAAACACAAGGAGTGATACTAATTTGTGTCATGAAAAACATGGTCATGTGGTTTTTGAAAATTTGAGAAAAATTGGAAGTGTGAGTCATGTTCATGATTTACCGAATTTAAGTAAATATTTTTTTGGTAAATGTGAACCATGTCAATTGGGAAAACATTTAAAATATTTCAATGTGGGAGTGTGTGCTCGCTTCCAAGGGAATCTCATGGAGTCTCATATGACTTCTGTAAAAAGAATTATTCGTTATATCAATATTACGCTTGATTTAGGCATTTGGTACTCTAAAGAAACAAACTCTAACCTTGAGTGTTATAGTGTTATAGATTGGGAAGGAAACACTAATGACCGTAAAAGTACAAGTGATGGTTGTTGTTACTTAGGAAAAAATTTGGTCTCCTGGCATTGTAAAAAACAAAACTCCATCTCCTCGTCAACAGCCGAGGCTGAGTACATAGCTGCTGGAAGCTGTTGTACTAAACTTTTGTGGATGAAACAAATGTTGGCTGACTATGGGTTTGATCTTAAAACTTTAACCATTTTTTGTGATAATAAAAGTGCTATTAATATCTCCAAAAATCCTCTTCAGCACTCTCGCACAAAACATATTGACATTTGTCATCATTTTATTAGGGAACTTGTTGAAAACAAAAATCTGATTTTAGAATATGTTGAGACTAACAAACAAATTGTAGATATTTTTACTAAACCTTTAGACAAGGTCAGATTTGATTCCCTCGGGAAATCCTTGGGGGTTTGTTTTATTTGAAATTACCATTTATTGATTGTCTTGCCTTGCATATGTGATTGTGTACATCTCTTGTCCTGTTTGGAAGAAATTTGATGAGCATATTTTATAATTTTTAGAAAATGAATGTTATAATTCTTATACTTTGTGAGGAATAAAAACCATATTTGAAAAATTATAGACCATCCAATTTATATTTGATCAAATCATTAAGTTTATTTTTGTATGAGCATTCCTTATTCCAGTTTCTTTTTCAGGCTCCATTTTGGAAATGAGCTACCTATACTGATGTGTGAAAGCCGAAACTGAGTAAGTTGATACCAAGTAATTAGCAATTATATTGGAGGATACTCTACCAGTGTAAAGGGATACCATCAGTGTAAGAGTTATAGCCTCCATTATGGTTACAATTTGAAAAAGGCTACAATTGCCAAACATGGGCAATAACCCTAGCTTTAAAAGGCCAAAAAGAAACGCCAAATTGATTACACATGCACACACATATGCCTATTGACTAGACTGTGTAAGAATGTTGTAAAACTCATACATATAATGAATTGATTAAAATATTTTTTGAGATTGGTATATTATTTTTCGAATTATGGTCACTTAGTATTTTAATTATAATTCATTATTCTAATTTTTGAAAAAAATGGTTATCTTGTTTCTCTTTAATATGACTTGGCATTTACGTATGACAATTTATCTTTTTATTTACGGCAATTTTTTTAAAAAAAATAATAAAATCTTTTTTTGACCGAGTACTAAAGAAAAAATCAAGTTTGAAAAATAATTGATGCAATTTATTTGTTTTGTCTCATTATATTCAAAATCATGCAAAAAGTTTCCAATTTTGAGGTGTGAGAATTTTAAAAAAAATGAGATATTGTAATGCCCCGGAATTCCTATTGCGGTTTAATGGATGGTTTAATAGGCCGGGAGGGCCATAACTGTTTAATTATGCCATTAATTGATAATATGCATGTTTATGTAAATTATATTATAATATGATGTTAAATGCATGCATGTGGGTCCACATTTCATTACAGTGGTGTTTTGGTAATTTAGCCCCTTGAGGGCGTAATTGTATATTTGTATGCATGTCGGTGATCTGTTGTTGAGACCACATTATAATGTGGGTTTGTTCGAGCTATTCGGCATGAGACGATCTTGGAATATTAATTAGCGGTCTAGTCATAACAAGTTTAAGTTCGGGGCTCGGGATGTGTCTCGGGGCGATTTTAATGATTAGAGCGTTACTGGGAATTAAAGGGTAACGGGATATAAATTATTGGTGTTTGAGATTATTGAGAATAGCGGGAATTGAAGAGCGTTAATTATGATTAACGAGATAGGAGGGAAATACCAATTTTTCCCTTAGGAGCCTTTAGAAACCTTTAATTGACCTAGGGGTATTTTGGTATTTTTAACCCTAGGATAGGCTTAAGCCATTGAAGGCTGTAGAAAGGTAGTAAAAGTAGAGTATTATTCAAAGCTTCTCCCGTACCTATTCTCCATTCGTTTTCTTTGTGATTTTTCAACCATCTTTGAGGATTCAAGCTTGGGAAGTAAGCCTTGGGAGTTTGGGAGTATGTTCCACCATTGAAGAGCATCATAAGCTGAGCTTGGGGTAAGTTTCTAGCCATTGAATTCTCTGGTTTGTCCTGTTTTAGTTATGCTTTGTAGGTGTGATTTCTAGGTTGAATGATAGGTTTTGTTGGGAGTTTTGGCTAGGGTTCTTATGGTTGTGATGTTTGGGGTATGTGAGCATGGTTTTTGGGTTCATTTGGCACCAAAAATGGGATTTGGAAGCATTGGAAACATGTTGGAATCGAAGGAGTTGAAGAAGAAGGTTTCAGGGGAGTGCTGGTCTGGGGGTAACGCTACAGCGCCCATCCTTGGGCACTGTAGCGCTACACAGGATTCTTGTGGGCGGTTTGGGGGTTCTGAGAATAGCGCTGGGGCGCTAGGGAGCAGCGCTGTAGCGTTACTCTGTTCCTCCAAAGTCTTGTTTTGAGTGTTTTTGGCTCAGGGTTTCAATCCTTAAGGTCCGGGATCGAATCTACTCACCATGTGGGCATGTTTCGAGGTCCCAAGAGTGGGGTTTAGGTTAAGACCCTATCATTGTGGATTTTCATTAATGGAGGCTATAATTGGTTATGATTAGGTAACCGCTAAGGAATAAAAGGTCGATCATTCTCAGGAGTCGTTCTTGTTTCATTCTCGCTCGAACAGGAGGTAAGGAAATTGCACCCTGTGTATATGACTGCATGATTGTTGTTGAGGCATGCTAGTTGATAAATGTGGACATTTATTGCATATTAAATGCTAGAGGATGTTGTTTACTTGTGTATGGCACTGATTAGTCAGGGACGACATTGGTCGCGTATCACTGGCGTAAGAGTCAGAAACAACATAAGCGTCCTGAACGCAGGGCCGAATGAAGATTAGATCTAATCGATATCAGCGTTGAATGATTCCAAGGCATTAATGCTAGACCGACCCTAAGGTTGATGAAACTTATAAGCGCTTGGCTAGTCTAAGACTAGTTACCCAGAGCCAGGGCCTAAGGCCTAGGTGACTGCTTGTCACATGGCTAGGGAACAGTGTTCCATAGTTATGACTCTTGAATCATGAGGAAGGTTATGTTGGTGACTAGTCATCATGCACCTATCATGTTTAAGCTAGTGAAAGGTTCACTTATCTGTTAAGCCCCGATGACCCTATCGTCACATGGCTAAGGGAGTTGTACCCACCTTAGTGACTTTTGCGACTGTCACTTCTTTGTTTTGGACTGAAAGTCCTGAATGATTATTATGATCATTGTTGATATTATATCATGCTATATTGTGTTTTCTTGCTGGGCCTTGGCTCATGGGTGCTATGTGGTGCAGGTAAAAGGAAAGAAAAGCTCACCCAACCTTGAGTGGAGAGCTTAGGCGGTGTTGTGTACATATGCGGCTGCTTGACCACCACGGCCAAGGAGTTCTCAGAGAAACTACGGGGTTTACCCTATTTTTGCCGCTTAGGTCGGCGGGTTTGTAAATTTGAAACAGTAATGACCATTTTGAGTTGTAAATAACTTGTAAAGGTTTTGATGGGCCCATGAACAACTTTATGTATTTAATAAAATATATAATTTCCTTTTTATTGGTTTTCCACCTTAGCCTGTTAATAACACTTAGAGCACGTTTTTAACCAAAGGACTCGGGTAGAGAGTCAAATTTCCAGTTCACCGTTCACAGTAACTGTCCTGGGGTAACCAGGGCGTTACAGATATTTTGGCATTTATCACATTAAATTCGGTTACCCATTTTCGAACTTGCCTCATATGTGCACTGAATTCTCTATATATTCGGATTCACCTTGGTTGTGTTAATTCTAAGTGTTTTCTTGTTTTTTCTTTCTCGCTCACTTGTACCCAATTTATTTAGGTTTTTGTTCTTTGTATGTCTCCGTTTGTTTCTCTTCTAGCAGCCATGAAGACCCGAGGTCGTGGTTCCACCACTAAAGCTAGAAAGGTCAAAGAAAGTAATTTGGCTGATTCTGGGTCTTGCAATGTCGAGTTTGACACCCCTGCTATCCCGACTGCTCTCGCTTCTATCCACACTGGAATTGCAAGTCTCTCTGAGCGGTTCACTAACATGGAGGATACTCAGCGCCAAACTCTTGCTTCGTTGGCGATCATCAATGCATCTACCATTCCAGCTCCATGACGGTTACCGTTCCTTTCGATCAATTTTTAGTTGCTTTTGATAAATGTAAAATAACACTAAAAGTGTTCTTGTTTTTGGTTTCGTTTCATTTGTTCTTTGGCATTTTCTTAGACAATGAGGGGGAGAGAGTAACTCTATTTTTGGTGCTTTGCTTATGTTGTTTGACCTGCAGTTGCTCATTGTTTTTGTTAATTGTTTTAGTCTTGTGCTTTGGTTATTTTTGGCAGGGGGAGTCATTTTGTGACTATTGTGAATTTAAGCACTCACTTGTTTTATGTAGGGATCTTTTAAAAAATAGATATGCCTTCTCTATAAAATTGCCAAAGAGGGAGATTGTAAATCCTAAAATTGGCATATTTTAAAGAAATATCTTTTTATTTAAAAGATACTTTTTATTTTCCCTTTATTGTAGTTTTCGAAATATTACTTTCCTATTATTGTAATTTTCGGAATGTTACTTTCCCATTATTGTGATATTAAGTTTCATATTATTCCTTATTTAGCATAATTTTATCACAATATGATTATAAAAGGAAAATGTATCTTGTTTATATAAAGCAAATATTCTGTACTTACTCGAAATCGTTTCTGGAATATTTGTCTTTAATTTTTTCGTGCAGCTCAAGATAATAAAATTTAGGAAATTGAATCTTTGATGTAATTAATCATTATTTCTATCTTGAAAAATATTATCTGACACAGGTATTAGTTGTCCCCACCAAAATCGTATTTGTTGGATCTGAATCTTCTAAAAAAGGCAATTCTTCATCAATAAAGAATATCTTCAAATATTCTTGCTTTTATTAGGAGATTCTTTCTTAGCCTTTATGAACACGAAATGGACTCTATAAATAGGCTTCTAAGGCATTGAGAAAAAAGTGAACTCATTGGTGCATAATTTGTGAGTCTATTGTAATAATTGTGAGAGTTCCTTATTTGTATTCAAGATCATAGTATTCACGTGATCTTGTAGAAAAATGAGTGTTTAGTTTTTGTGGTGAGTTTATACCATGTTCTTGAGTGAAAACACAATGTAATTTGAACACAACTTTTATAGTCTTCGGGAGAGGATTTTTACAAGCCTTGTGTCGGGAGGATGCAAGAACTCGCTGGCCATTGAAGGGAGTTCAAGTGGTTGAGCGTTTCAATCAGAATCAGATTAGTGAAGAGAAGTACAATAAAGTTGCGGCAAATCTCAAGAGGGAGTCTTGTTTTGTTTCAGTCAATATTTTGTACTTGTGATTCCTTATTAATTGATTTTATTCTCTGGGCGTGGCCCCAATGAGTAGGTTATCGGAAAGGGTTTCTGAACCTCGTAAAAATTCGGTGTGTTATTTTTTTTTTGCACTGTCCTTTTATTGTGTTTTGTTTCTGTCGTGACAAGTTCGGATTCTGTCCCGATAGAACTGAAATCTATTGAAACATTTAATTACCATTCCACACTTTAATTATTTCACAGGGTTTAATTATTTTCGTAATTACTAAAAATAGAATTTCAAATATATTTATATACAACATATGAATACAAAAGATCGCGAACATAAACTTTCACCTCTTGAAGCCTATAAATTTTCCTTGAGTCTTTTCGTATTATTAACGATCTTCCTATCCAATGCTTTGAGCACTCAAAGCAAGATCTTTCGGAGTGTTCTCTACACCTCAAGATGTGTGTGGGGACATAGAGAAAATGGGTTTGTATTTTAGGAAACACAACTATTCTCAACACATGAGAACTTGGATTATGGTCTAAGAATGGCTAAAATAAAGATGAAGAAGAAAGAGTTTGGTCTGACAAAAGCTTTGAGAACTATTCTGAATTGTCCTTGTATTGTTGTGTGTTTTCTTTCTATGTTAGTTTTTCTCCATATTCTCTTCTTCTTCTATATCATATATATAGAGATATATTCCTATTACCTTATTATTCCTAATAATAATAGTAATATTATAAAATATCATAATGATGATAGAATTTGATTTAGGTAAATATCTAACTTACCAAATTTGAAAAACTATTTTCAAATTATTAAATAATTAAATAAATAAATAAAAACTACGCAGACACAATATCTTTATATGTGGTACATGCATGGCACAGTCCTTGGACTGTGTCAGGCGTGTACCACATATAAAGATATTGTGTCTGCGTAGTTTTTATTGTGTACTGCTATTCCCTTTTCAGAGATTTTGTATTTTTCTTTTATATAATTATTTAATTAAAATCAATCTCCCACAAAATAAGGTATTAATCTTTTTTAAGGAAAAGATGACAAACATATTTTAAAATTTAAATTTTAAATTCAAAATTCAAATTAATGATCATCATTATCATTATCTTTTAAAATTCAGTAAGTTAAAAAACTATTTTTGACATACAAATTTTATTTTCTCCCACTCAAATAAAATAATGAATTTAAAAAATAATTTATTTATTTATATTTATGAAATTTGAAATTTTATATATTTAAATTAATAAATATATTTTCAAAAATTAATAATTAATTCCATATTAATTATTCAACCTCAATTATCATATAATTGCATACTTGACCTGAAGAATAAAATTATTCTCAAATTATCAAATTATAGTTATACCATTGTATCAACTCATACATTGATATGGTGTTGATAGAGTCACCCTAGAGACCTATGGACCTATAATATCAAGCTCCAATAAATATTACATTATTAATCAAAGCTCTTTGATTAAATAATCATATTTATTAATCTCATGATTACTCCACTAAAAATATGAGATTGAACTATTGAATAAAGTGTCCATTGATATAATCATTGCATACAACATTAATCCTCTATTAATGACTCATAATTAAAAGGAAATAAATTTACCGTTTTACCCTTTTAGCTATATCTTGTTCCTAGAGTACCATTGACTTTACTAGTGAATGTTATATCACAACAATTTTGTGATGTGGGCACTCATAACCTTTTCAGTTCCAAAAGCTGACCCAATAGGGAACCATTATTCAATCTATAAGAAGGTATAGATTCTATATCTGTTAAACTACGTCCCCAACCATATTCAACATTGAGTCCCCAAAACAATTGCTCTTAGCATGATCATTCTGACAAACCTTAATGCATGAATCAAAGGATCAGATGACATATATAGGAGCTCATAGCAACCTTAGGATTAAGATCATCGTGTATATGATCATCATTTGATGTGTTTGATTATCTAGTCCAGTTCTACATACTCTCAGCATGCAAATCACCTCCTCTAAAGTTTAAACAAGCAATAAAAAATCACATTTGGTCCAGTTTTATATACTCTCAGCCTGCAAAGCACCTCCACTAAAGTTTCGTACTACACTTGTAACCTGGATCTAGTTCACATGTATTTATAATACTAGTGGACTGTACTAGCAGTAATTAATCTAAAGATTCCATAACTTTATTACTGCGAACTATTTAAGTTTATTATCCTAATCTCGATCCTCCCATACAAATATGAGATTAAGATCACATAGATAAACTTTGGAATTTTTTGATATTCAAATAATATTATCATATAATATCGAACATAGTCTATATATGTAATAATCCAATTCAATTATTTATTTCATTTAAAACATTTTTCAACTACAATTGCTTTAAGCGCACTATTCCCAATAAATTCTTCTACTTGCTCTCGTAACCAGATAATTTCAGCGTCCTTGTCAACCGGAGGTGGTGCATTTCTATTAGCAGTAGCAATGGCAGTACGTTTTCCCTTTATTCGGACTGGAGGGACCTTGTGAGTCTCGTTGGTGATGTGGGGGATTACCGTTAGTGTGTGTAGACCTTCGGATCGACATCTTCAGAAAAGTTCTGACAGTCGAGAAAAACACGTTAGAACTTACCCTAATAGTGTCTAAGGAAAAACCTTATTCTATGAAAGCATAACCCTATCCTAATACTTAGACTATTAGTCCATCTTTATTATTTTCTAAGTCTGTTTCTAACCATCCTGTATGACTTAATTCTCAAGCTCAAAACTTGTCGTTGTTCCAAAGCTAACCATATTGAGGTAAGGCTGGGACCAGTAAAATCATTCCCACTACTATGGCCCCTTAAACTCTGAATACAGAACCCGGTTCATTGATTTGTATCCACCCTCACTGAACTTAGCCATTATTTATTGAATTTACTCTAAATTAATTATGATTTTACAAATAAAATAAATTCAAAAAAAAATTCATACATGCCATTCAAAAACAACAACTTTATTCATTTGGAAAAAAAAAATAGTCACCTATTACAATAATAATTCAAAATAAATAAAGAAACAATACTAATAATAACTAGGGTAAAATTTCTAAAAATCAGGATTTTCTACATTTGACCCTTCATCTAGCATATCATCAGTTATTTCCTCATAATCATCAATATCATAAGCCTCAAAACTACCACGGGGAATATACATTAGGATATTATTCTTTTGCTCATTGGTGAATTGAATCTTAAACCTATTGGTAAACATAAGTATAAGAAAATAATATCTCATGGCTACCGGTAAGTCATCTTCATCATTTATAGTTTCCCATAATTCTTCAAAATTTGAAACTGCATAAGGCATATCTTTAAAAGGCCTAATTACTAGGACATATTGTTCCATTGTTCTCATCATAATTTGCCTAGTGATTTGAAGGTGAACTATCTCCTTATGAAATTTGACCAATCTTTGAGTGATTCCTTCTAGCACTTCTATTGTATCCCTTGGCTCTCTAATCCTTTTCAATGCCTTAATGGAATGGATATCTTGATAAGTCATGGCTCCATTCATTTTGACTGAAAACATAATGACGAAAACGTTAGTTTTAACATAAACATAATATTCATAACATAAGCACTTACATTGGCGGTTAGATCCAGAGCTTTTGCGTGTGTATCAAGGAGAATTTCATGCATATGAAACGTGGCTCTGATACCAACTGTAAATACCCAACTAACTTAAAGACCTCAGACCTTTAAAACTACTAAGACAATAACTACTATCTTTTGGATACATACATAAAATAATAAATTTATTACAGAAAATCCAAAAATACGGGATCTCATTGTTTAAACATAAAATCATAAAGAAAATTAAACTTTTATTTTAAATGTTCAAATACTAAATGCGAAAATCATAAATACATAACAAAAAGACTCAAATGTCAATGTCATCCTTGATCGATCCAATCGGTCCATTCCTTTAGTCCTCACCCAATACACATGCCAAAGCCAACTAGGATCCGTCTCGCCTTCAAAGTTCATTTTCCTACACAATCTAAATAAAAATGAATGAGCCTAATGCCAAGTAAAGAAAAACTACTAAAACATAAAACACAATACAAAAAAAAAAAAACATAAAAAATGGACTACAATAATAATGGCCATTAACTCAATACCATATTATGTGATAGAAATTTCTATAGTCCTCTTGCTACTATTTAGAGGTAGATTTAGATACAACTATAGTCTATGATAATGATAAAAATATTGGGATTTTCTATCTAAGCAACAATATTTCCCAAGTTACTAAAAGACATACAAATCTCGAAATTTGCTATCTAAGTAACCTTATTTCCCAAGTGACAAAAGATGTAAAAAAAACATACATACAAACACATAACACATCAAATCTAACTTATTTTGCTTACCAAAAGCCAAGGTACTAGAGACAAGTGCGAGATTGGAAACTCATAAAACCAAACAGTAAAACCATAAGTTTCCTAAAGAAAAGAAGATGAAAAGAAGATCTAAACCATCAAGATAAGAACTTACCGAAAACCTTAAGTTTCAAAGAAATCAAGCACCTAACCAAAAGCCATTATAACGAGTTAGGATTTGAAATAAAAGAAAAGAATACAAGGAACTGTAATGAACTAAACTTGAGGATTAAGAGTACTTTAGATAGCTTAGAGCTTTGATCTATATCTCAATACCGAAATCACACTCTAGCTTACTTCCCAAGTGTTTCGAATATCTTATAATTGAAAGCTTTTAACCCCAAAACCCTAGTGTTTCTCTCTAGAATGAAATTGGCAGCTTGGAGGCTCTGAGAAGTGTTTGAAACACTACAAGAAAAAATAGTATTCATAACACTTAAAAACTGCTAACCAGGAGTATTGATAACACTTCTGAAAATGCTAACATAGCCCCTGTTATTAAAAGTCCTGTCTTTTCTATAACAGTATTCGAATGTTATGTTCGATGTTATCTTAAACTATTCAATAACACATTTTTAGTTGCTATAATATTCAAATAATAACATTTAGTTAGAGTATTTGATTATAAATTTGGAGTTTAATCTTATACTTTATGCATAACACTTTTCTATTGTTACATTTGATTATTTTGATAGCATTTTTAGTTTGTTATATTATATAAATCATAACGATTTGTTATGCTTATAATATGTTTCTAAATCATAACATATTAAAAGTCTAGTAATCAAATTTTGTTACTTTAGTGTGAATAATATATTTTAAATTTTATTTTGATGAGTATACTTATAAGGTTTTTTTTTAATTAAAAGATTTTCATTATTGTATTTTGATAAAAAAAAATCAAAATTAATCATAAAATATAATTCTCAATAGATTGATAAACCACAAGTATTACATTAAACAATAACTAATTCAAACCATAAATATGTCTACTTCATGAGATCTTAGTTCTAACTTAAATTTGAAAGCATAACATAATAAAGTTTTATAATCTTGAACATTTTTTACTTTCAAAATGAAAAACAGAAACATTACAAGATACACAAAAGTAAATCATGCATAAAACTTGCTCCATCCTTCAATTCATCATCCAACCAAGTACTTGCTGCTGAAGTTGTTTGTTGCCATCTGAAGCTCTCTAAATTGAAATCTCCTCAGGTTTCCAAGGCAAACCTCCTCATGATGTTGCTTTGAAATTTTTTAAAGCCTACAACTGTTAATCTCTTCTTAATGTCAAACAATTTAACTCTGCAATGAAACATATGTGAAAAGCAAAAAACAATGAAACCCAACACAACTTAAGTAAGTAATGTTAGATTAAACAAAAATATGTACAGTATAAACCAAAACAAAGTAGCTTTGCAAGATATGAAACATATATGAAATAGTCATGTTCATTAGTGTAAAACTAAACCCAAATTCTCTTCTGAACTAGTCAGTAATGAGGTCAAAATTAGTAAAGAAGGTGAAAATCGCTTAAGGAGTTCAAATGGCTAAATCGCTTAAGGAGTTCAAATGGTTAAGAGCTTAAGGAGCTATTCTAATTCTTAACAGTCCTTACATTTTCATGGCCAATATGGCATAGGAGTTCAATATCTTCCCCAATTTAGTCGAAGCAACTGCTTATGAGCAAATATAAAGAAAAGGCCAGTTAAGCAGTGGCTGGACATGGTTTACATTGTATTTGAATGGAATAATTACATATGATCAACACTTAAATCTCATCAATAATGAATACATTAATATATACCCAATAATAGAAAATAACAAGAAATCAAATGCACAAAGTAAGATCTTGAGATCATTTCAATCTATCTAATCCCCGTCTTCATATATTTCAATGATAAGAAAAAAAAATTACAACTTTATACCCAACTTGTTTCCTTCTAATTTATCATTCAGAAATGATTATTTTATTCATTCTTTTATGTTTTTTACCTTATATTTTTTAATCCAATCCAATTTCACATTCCAAACATGACCTAAAAATACTGATGTTGTGCTTCTTGTAATGTTCGAATTGTCTCCAGATACGTTTATGCTTATTTTTATATGAATTGCTCAAATCATATAGCAAATTAGATACTTCAGCAAAAATCATGAAAAAGATGGCCTACAGCTGTGTTGAACAAGTCTAATGGTCAACCAATTAAGCAAATAAAATGTGAGACACCATTCGGGATTCCTTAATTATAATATACTTAATAAGCTAGCTATAACAAATAAAAACACTTAGTGACACTATAATAAATAAGAGTTCAAGAAAATGTTTTGCAACTGTTAATGAGACAAGAAAACAACAATAGAACAAAAACCTGAACACCAGGATGTGTCTCATGCATGAACTCAAACAATTTGTTCACAACAGTTTTTAGGAACTTCCAGTGAGCCCTTAGAAACCTCGGGTACTGTCCAACAACATACCTGCAGAAAGAGAGGAGGATTATGTACAAGATTTCAAAAAAGTACCGGTTGTATACCTCCAACCAGGTTTCTCATAGTTCTCAAATTTACTCAATTAAAATCAAGTGGCTAAAATTCATGGTTTCTACAAATGACCAAAGAATCTGGATGGAATGAGGTGTTATGGCCTGGCAGGCTATAACAATCTCAGACCTATCAGCCTATTAAAAAAGAAAAAGCTAAGCAATAGTGATTTTTCCACAAAACAAACATTTAAGTTCATAAATGAAAGAGAGAAAATCAGAGCAGAAGAGAATACAACACTTACTTATAATGATCTAAAAATAAGAGTAAGACTAACATATTCATAGTAAACCATAACAAATCAATCAGCTACCACTTAACTAACTGTCAACCAACTTTGCAGCAGCGACCATAACACAACATTTGTTTGTGTCCTCAACATACTCCTTGTTAACATCATCATCTTCTGTCTCATCTGTGAAAAGATTTTGCATGCAACCAAGAGTTCTTAAAGTGCAAAACCAATCGGCATAATGTAGCAAAGTATGTTTTCTGAGTTAAACCAATGTCCAAAAAACAGATGTTCTGAAGTTTTACTTTCCTCTTTTAGAAGAAAGAAGCCAATTCTAAGTACAATGGAGGAAGTAAAATATAGAGTAGCCAAATAACGTACCTGAAATATTAAGTTGTTGCTCACAAAGTTTCCAAAACTTTTGGAGAATTGCCTCATCTAGACAATATCCTAACCTTTCCAACTTTGTTGAGGAAAAATTAGTCTTTCTGAACATAAACCACGATTCTGCCAGTATGGTACAAACCTTGGGCACAGACAATGCATAATTAGACAAAATTTGAATAATAGTCATTATAATATATTTAACATGAAGCTTCAGTTCAGATGTCATAATATCAAGGGAAAAATACTTACCCTGCTGGCTAGAAGGTTACCATAATTAACTTCTCCCTCCGAATGAGGGCTGTTAAGAAAATACTCTAGGTTGTTAAACAAAGTAGTTTGTTTAGATAGTAAGGAAGACAACGATGCCTCTGATACCACCTCACTACTTATGATCGATTTTAGACACCAGGCCAAATGAATATACATGTTAAGAAGCAGGAAACAGACAACCTGAATGATAATGAGCACCAAGATAATTAGTAACTTACAAATAAAAAGTTGGAACAATATAGTTTGTAATTCTAACACAAGCTACAACTTACTCACCTCATCATCCAAGTTTCTAAATTTGTGTAGAGTCCTCACTATATCTTCATATAAGCTCTCAACTGGCACATCCCGTGACAGCTGAAATTCATACAACCTTTTCAAATTTACAAGAAGGGAATACTCATCGCCACCATCCTGCAATTCTAAGACCATGTCATTTTCATATCATTGAGTGATTTTCAGTTTCTTCTTATGGGGTTAGGAAAGCAAAGTGCATACCGCAACTTCTTTTATTGTGGCTTTAACCTTAGCAACAATCTCATCTTCAACTTCCCTCAACTTAGAACGAGCAAAATCTTGTAGCTCCCCTTGACTCTCCGTAGAATAAAAGTTAATAGCCTTCACACAAAATCTTAATGCTTCCTTCTCACCATGTTTGAAAAATGCATCTTTCATGAGTTGAAGGACATTTTTAAAATTCTGGGGGGAGGAACAAAACCATAAAATCACCTAGATTTTGATAAGATAATCTAAAATCAATTAAAAGTTAGTAAGAAAAAGAAAAAGAAAAAGAACAAAACTAGCGATGGTATTTTTGATTTGTCAGCCATGAACTTGCGTAAAAGCAATGGGTAGTTCTTCATCATAGAAACAGTAACATCCCTTCTGTTGTGTTCAAATATTTCCTGAATAAAGACTTACCATTATGAGAAGTTGGTCCTATAAACCCAAACACATGGCTACAAAATTTGAAGAAAGCATGTGAAATATTACATCTAAAAGTCCTTCCTAAATCATACACTTTCTAACTAGCAAAAAAATTCACATTTAGATAAACAAACTAAAATAAACTTTCCTCATCAAATTTATAAAAGTAGAATTGACATTTAGAGAATCATTATCATAAAACATGAACTTGTGGATAAAAACTTTTGAATGGAACTTCTTCAGTATAAAAGGCTCCAAATGAAAATTTCAAAAAACCATTATAAATGATAATTGATATGAACTAACTTTTTGAGAATTAAAATTTAACAAAATAAAAACCAATTTATAACTCACTTTCTGAGCTTTATTGTAATACAGCTTGCGGGTATCAGTTGCAAGTACTATTCTCTCTCCAACAACCTTTTTGACAGATGCACTAAGAAGTCGTACTAAGTTGGTTCCATCCTCATCAATAAGCTCAACTAAAGGATTTTCATCCAAAAGCATAGATATAATACACTTCCAGTCCTGCAAGCACAAACTACATCCTATGAAAAAATAACAAATTACAAAGAAAGTCAAGAATTAGCTTTTTTTCTTCCTTTTTTAATTTGATCCTATAGTTGATCCAGCTATAAAAAGATGAAATCAATTAATTATATAATTACATCTTCTCACCACTAAGAGGTTCACTACACTTGTAACACAAACATGTATTTACAATTTGTACCATGCTTTACTTTTAGGTCATCTTTTTTATTTTTACTCAAGTCTATCTCAACTACAACTCAGGTTAAAATTCAATTTATAAGAAACTGCCTCTATATTTTGAGGATAACAAAATCATTCAGTTGAAGCACTCAGCCTGAGGCTGCTAGTAGTTGTTAGGTGTGACAACTTCCTCCCTCCTGAATTCTAACCTCTTACTATAGGTCGACCTAGAAGCTAATACCTTCATGGCCTTCATGTACTCCCCAAACATCATCAATCACGTAATTGCTTAGAATTTGATCAGTGGAGAATTCTCTCAGTATCTGCAACATTCTGCCCAGATGGACCTCAGAAGAGTTGCTTCCTTCACCTGGAAAGAATATGTTTTGAACAAAAGTACTGTATACATGAGAAGATAGATAAATTGAGTCAAACGAATATGATCTAGGTAATGATGAAATGTTTCGAACCAGATTGGGAGCTATTAAACTTTTGGGCAATCAAGTGATCATACACTAATGCTCCGATGGCATGCCTGATTTCTGGCGGCTCCTCAATAAGCAAGTCGTATAATGGACCCAAATCATCATCAGGTAGAAGTTGATGTCTGCACCATACATTATTCTCAAGGAGAATCATTAATCTATTACTTTACTAATAAGTTTGCAAAGATTTAATCATAAATTACTGTAAGAGTTGTTTTACAAGGCCTATTACACATACAGCTACAGTATTGTCAATGTCATCAGCAAGCTCAATCATCTGATTGGAAAATCTTTCAGTGAATAGACCAAGAGTCGGCACATTATCATCCTCATCGTACAACTTTTGCAATGAAAGGACAGAAGCTTTTCTGACACCAGCATTCTTAAGATAATGTAAAAAAAAAGTGATAAGCTAGGCTTGTCAAGCAGCAGATAAGCATGAATAGAAAATTCATTCACAATTAATTAGAAATTTAAAACTCACTTTGTCATTTAGTGTCCAACCAAGATACTTTAAGTATAAATCCTGCAAGAACAGAGAGGGGTAGGACAAAATCCATACACCCAAAGACTCTATGCAAGACATTAGAATATTTGGATCCATTTCTCGATAACGGTGCATAAATAACCTTCAAAAGAGCAGCATGATTTAGTTTAAAATTCCTGGGGAAAAAAAAAGAAGTATAGCACTATTTTTTAAATATATCAGAGACTTTACCAAAGTATTTAATTTTTAAATTCCTTAAGCTTAATTTGGAAAATCTTACCCGGTGAAGATTTTGCGCATCATCTCCTCTAGCATTGTTATCTTGTCATTAGTCAATGAAAAGCTTGTGCTTAGTGACTCAACAAGAGGTCCCTGGCTCTTTTTTTTTTTTTTTCAGCATCTAACTGCCTACGAGTTGTTTCACGTTGAGCACTGAGGACATCAGCAATAGCTATGAAGGATGTGACGAGTTGAAGTCCCATAATAGAAGCAACTTGACGATAGACTCTTGGAGGAGTGCTGCATAGTGTGGAAATGAGCCAAGTTCAAAGAGAGTAAGCTACATGAAGGGTTTGGCTTCAAATTTACTGACACTTGCTCACCACTCCCACTGCATAGAAGATATTTGATCACAACACACAACATAGCATGCATTAGACTTCTAATTTCAAATGCATAAGGAATTCATTACATCTTTTATTTCTCTTGAGGAGTCTGTGGAGACTGCTGCTTAGATAAATAAATTCCATGTCAAGACACTAAACATCCTTTCTCGGAATTTGTTACAGAGTAATGACCAAGCACCTCACTAAAGTAGGTCGCTTGAGTTAGAGCTAAAGTTCAGTTATTTATTTCCCTGATGTTCTGGATACCAAGAACACGACTTGCTACAATGAAATATGGAATTTCGTTTCAAGCCTGTTCTTATGTTTGATAATTTCTTGGCATTGTTTCCAATGGATAAGATATCATCTACATAACGGATTCAAAACACCACAATGTCTTTTTCCCTAAGTTGTCAAACACAAGGGTCAACTACATTTTTTTCAAAAATTCAGGTCTTAATGTTTCCATTTAACCTTAAGTTCCAGGATCGCGAAGCTTGTTTAAGTCCATAGATTGACTTACTGAGCTTGCCGAATTTCTTGTCCAACTACTTTAAATCCTTCTGATTGATGCATGCTAATTGCCTCATCAAGATAGCCATTAAAAATGCTTCTTTGATGTCCATTTGCCTTATCTCTTAATCAAGAGTTGTGGCTATGGATAAGAGTATACTAAATGAATTTTAACATGGCTACCGGAGAAAAAGTTTTCTCTAAGTCAAATTTCTCTCTCTGCCACGAGTCGAGCCTTTAATGTCTCGACCTTTCTATCAACTCCTCTCTTCTTCTTATAGATCCTCTTGCACCCCATGGGCCTAAAGTCCAATGGCACATCTACAAGATCTCAGACAAATTAAGAGTACTTAGACTTTATTACCTGGTACATGGATTTGAGTCAAATACCCATTTTAGACTTACCCATTGCCTATTTAAAGGCCAACGAATCATTGTTACTTGTGTTCCCAACCAACTTGTGGGTTTCACTATCCATATCATAGGTACCGGGTTCCGAGAAATCCTTCCACTATGACGAGGCATCGTAACTTTCTGACTTGAATTAGTGGTTTCTATATACCTTGTTTTCATCGACTTGCATCAGTAAGGATGGAACAATAGTTTATCGTTTTTCCATTTAATACTATTTTACTATGAGACTTGAAATTCATTATGTAGTCGTTATCCAGAAAAGTAGCATTTGTAGAGCCAAACACTTTCTTGTCTACTGGACTATGAAACAGACCACCCTGAGTACCTTTAGAATAGCCATAAAACAAGCAAACCCTTAGCTCATTGTTCTAGCTTTCTACCTTTTTCCGCATGACAAAACATGACACCACCAAATTCCATAATGACGTAAACCAGGTTCACGACCATTTCATAATTCTAGTGGTGTCTTGGAGACAGCTTTTGAGACGGCACAACATTTAAAAAAATATCACATGCAGTCTAGGTAGTATGTCTCCAGAAAAGATCTAGGTAAGAAGTTGGTAGAGTTTAATTGCTTATCATAGAACACACATTTTCATAAACGTGCGATTCACACTGCTCAGCAACACTGTTCTGTTGCGGAGTCCTTGGGGCAGTTGTTTTAAACACATCTTCAAGTTCAATTAAATGATCTTGGATCTGATTATCCAAATATCCTCCACCCCTATCAGATCGCAAGATCTTTAATGTTTGACCTAATTTGGTTTTAAAGCCATAGCAATGAATTCTTTGAACTTCTTAACAAATTCCCAGAATTCCTATGCTTTAGGTACTTACACGAGTCTCTAGAGCAATCTTCGTGAAGGTGACGAAATACTCATAACCACCCCTCGCTTGAACATTCATATGTCCCCAGACATTTGAACATACTAGCCCTAGTGGTTCTTTGGCCTTTTCTCCTATCATAGAGAATGGATTCTTTGTCATTCTGCCCTCGAGACTAGATTCACAAACAGGTAGATCACCCTAGGTGAGTTCCCTCAAAGGCCCAGCCTTTGTTAGTTTTTGAATCCTATCATAACAAATATGACCAAAGCGAAAATGCCAAAGGTACGTCATTTATAACGTTATTGACCTTTTGTCGTTCAACAGTCCTAGAATTAGCTGTCTTAAACAACTCATTATTTATAACATCCGGTTCGATTAATTGCAATAGGTATAGCATGTTTTTCATACATCCACCCCACAATTCACATCCATTTAAAGAAATAAGATTTTATTACTTGTGAAAGTAACTACAAATTGTTGTTGATGTAATAAGAAAAACTTAAATTAAAATTTCTATTGAAAATTGGAATAAAATAAACATTGTCTTAAAACAATATATTTATTTCCAAAATTCATTCAAGCTTATCCTTTTGCCTTGTTTGAAACGAACAACCCTTAATGGATACCAAGCCGTGGCTTTTTATCCTTCATGGCTTTCCCAATGCGAAAAGTGTAAAAAGGTACATGCATGTTTAGTAGATTGTGATTCAGCGATCCAAAACTGAAGTATCATCTTCTAAAATCACATGCATCCAAGAAAAATTTAATTATTTTGGGTTCCATATGCCTTGAGTTCCGGGCAATCTTGTTCCAATTCCCAGTCTCCTTGCAATTGGAAACACTCCCATTTTTTGTGTACTTATAATCAGGCATTGCTCCAAGATGCTTTGCAGCATTTGGTGCCTTGCCAGTTGACTTCTTGTTCTTTTTGTATGAATTTCTTCCTCTCTTGCTCTTCGAAGAAGAAGCTCAAAGCAGCTTCTCCTCGAGCTTGTTTAGTAGTATTAGTATTCTTTCATTTGCTCAAACTACCATCAACAATCCTCTTTGAAGGATTTGGTGATCGTTGCATGGGAAAAATAGGAATATCTTTGATTATCACAAACTCGATGTTGTCTAAAATCAACACCATGTTGATGTTGGACAAACATTTCGTGAGGTTCTCACCATAGAGTAACATTTTAGAGATCAGAAAGAGTATGAGGTGGGAAGCCTAGAGCTTCTATTATCAACTAAGTAGAAATCAACGCATTTCTTGACAAACATTTATTCATTAAATATTTTAGAAATAACATAACATACAAACTGTTTTGAGATAAGCAAAATACTAAAACACTTGTCTTCTATTTCTTAGGTACTGTAGCTAGCCATGAACCCATGTGTCCCAGTAGGCAAGAGTCACAAATATTCACGTAGTTAAATAGAGAAACATCTCAATTAATAAAACGTCATAGACTTTTATTAACTACCTATTCCATCCGATCAAAGTAATGGAAACTCATGTGTCCCGGTAGGCGAGAGTCACAAATATTTCTTACTTTATGAGTTTGACCCACGGTTTCGATTATTATAGACATAATTCCTATAGTCACTGTAGGGATGAGTCTATAGAAGGTCCATCTATAACCATCTATCCTAAGAAATTTAACCATGTTAAGAAGTCCAGTGAACACCTTCTGTAGGGAGACGAAATCAAAGCGCCATGAGGCCCCACTGAACTCTAACCTTGTTAAATCTACGGTGGAGATCAAATTGAAAATTTTTAAAACTCATTATTAAATATTTTAGTATTTTATTCTTTTTGAAAAAATATCAACTTAGGCTTTCCAAATTATCAAAATAATCAATAAACCAATTAAGGTTCGCCAAATTATAAAAATAATCAACAAACCATAGTTTATAATTTTTCCATTAATTCTAAAATTACCATTGAAAATTAATCCAAAAATTAGAATTAATATGTTTCTAATCAATTATTAGGTCCAACTAAAAAGAATAACCTAATACAATTAAGTCCCACTTAGGTAAATGGGCCTTAACAATTCGAGCTTGCATGGAGGAGAGTTGGGTTCAGTATGTCGGACCCACTACTAAGGCTCCCTAACTTCCACACAAAGCCAAAAAAGACAGGAATTTGAACTTTTGTTTTATTAATTGTTATTCAATTGATTAGTCCCAATCTAGTAATGCAAAGCAAATGGGCCTTCACAAGTGGAACCACCCACAAGAGAGGAATTTAAACTTTACATGTTCAATTGGGCCCAAATAAAACCTAACATTTTATGAAAGTTTTATTTGAGTTTTCCCACATTTTTTAAACACAAAAATTGGGCCATCATTATACTTATATTTAAAGCCCAAATACAAAAAATAACTTAATAATGATGCTCGATATGTTAATAATTGGATGGGCCTAACAAGTTATTCTATAAGCATGTATTATTAAATTATGCAAATATACCACAACAATACACTATTTTGTAAAATACCATAATTAATTAACATAGAATTCATCGGACAAAATTCAATATAATTAATTAAACAAATTAAAAAATATTAAATTAATTAAAATAGAATTTTTCAAACAAAATTCAATTTCAAATAATTAATTTAACCAAGGTTGTTAAGTTGTTAGGAATGACAAGATATTTTATTTTTAAATATTTTAACAAATTTTAAAAAATCAAAATATCTTTTAACCAAATTAAAAATATCTAGTATTATCTGATAACTAATTATAAATATTTTAAACAATAAAAATATCTTGAATAATCAGATCACTAATTTTAATATTTTATTTATAACAAAATAAAAAAAAATATCTTAAAATGTCCTCATTATCGCATAACAAATTCAAAATATTTTAAAAAGAAAAAATATCTATAAAATTATCAGATAATCAATTTTAAATATTTTAAACATAACTGCACAAAATATCCAATTTAATTTTTTTTTTGCGAAAAAATACCGAGCGCGGGTTCCAGCACCGATGCCGTACGGACGTCCGTACGGTGTCCGTACGCCCGGGTCCCGGCGGCGGCTCCATGCGTGCCCAGCACACACACTACAAAAAACAGTCCAAATTTTTTTTTTTTAAAAAAAAATCTGTGCAGTTTTTAAATCCAAAACAAGAAAAAAAAAACAACCAAATTATTGCTAAATTTACATAAGAAAACATAACACATACACCAATAACATGTACCATCCAATTAACACCTAACATATCAATCAATTTCATATGTGTTCATTCATGAAAATAAACTAGCAACCTATGGCTACATAGCTAAAATTTGTATTTTTCCATCAGAGTGGCCACTGGTTGTATAAACTTTTGAGAATTGTAAATTGTCTTTTAAACCCTGTTTTTGGGATCCCACTGACCAAACATCTATTTTAGTGAAAATTAACTATTTATGATCAAAATATTTTAACCCTAACCTGATAATTGACTTTAGGAACACATTTTTATTCAAATGACTTGATTAGCAAGTCTTGCACTATTTCAAATATACAGTGTAACAGTCTTGATTATCTAGGGCGTTACAGATATATCGCCCCTATATGTGATATATCGCCCGCCCCATTTTTCCGAGGCTCCATGGTTTCGTTCGAGCGAAGTAAACATTTTTCTGTATCAACATAGGCAATATATTGACCCCTATAGCTGCAATATATCGGCTTACGCTCATATATTAAATCACTTTTTTGCTCATTTTAAGCACACTTGAAGTTGTTTAAACCACTTTGACTGAGTAATACGAGATCCTAACATTTGAGGGAAGGTTCTAGACTTCCTAGGTTTATCTTTATTATTTTATTCATCTAAAATCCTAAAATTCTTAATAACCATACATGTAACAAATGTCACACTCTTAATTATTCTATCTAAAGCTTAGGTTATAATAAATAATAGTTCTAGGACCAGCTTCAATAATTAAACCTTATGATAAAATTAATATTTCTAAACGATAGGCTAAACTTATAAAATTCATAACTATCTCTATGAGTTTTCAAATAATTCCCGGCTTGAACCAATAACCACGAAAACTAAAATACTATAGCATAAGATACTACGATCTAACTAAGTAAAATTCGGAGGCGCTACAAGTTCCCAGTGGGAACCGGGCAAGGGATCTAGCACCTCTGAGTCCCTCTCGGAGCGCTCGAAGTGGGTATAAAGAACGCCCTAGACTAATACTTACAAAACATTCGCATAACATAGTTTATAAAAGAATACCATTCATTATCAAAGTCTCAGGGGTACTTGTTTAAAACCATGCAAGTTGGCGCCATAAGTTTTAAAATAAAACATAGATTTTTATGCAAAGTTCAAAGAAACCAAAAATTTAAATAAATGAGTCCCACTGATAATTTAGGAAAGTCTCTTAAAAACAAAACAAAACATAATTTAAATGGCATTCTACGTTGATCGTTTTTCCGTCCATAGGATTACCCCACGCCATACACCCCATGATGAAAGAACTCCTCACGTCACCACGCGTGCCATAAAGAAATCCTATTTGCTACCTGGAAGGAAAGTAAGGGGGGTGAGCTAAAATCCCAGTAAGGAAGTACAAACAAATAAGCAAGTAAGAATACAACAAAAACAAACACTAACGTTCATCTAAAACATCATGGTATATCATAACATAATCGTAACATATCATCATATCATAACATAATCGTAACATATCATCATATCATAACATAATCGTAACATATCATCATATCATAACATAATCGTAACATATCATCATATCACAAACATACAGCATACATGATGAGCATGGATCGCTAGTTTTCCATGTCACCCTATGAGGTAAACAGGAGATCACTGGTCCTTGAATAACCTCGGAGCGTTCGCCCTAGGAGTTACGTCTCAATGTCCTTAGTAACTCGTTCGATGTATCTGACATCGTAATCTGTTTGATGTATCTAACATCGTAATATGTTTGATGTATCTGACATCGTAACTGGTTTGATGTATCTAACATCCATACACATATCACATTCAACATATCATCACGTTATGGCATTCATAGTTCATAACAATTCATTCATACAACAGTCTTACCATTCATAGCATAAAATCATAGAATCTATCTAACTTCCTTACCTCAGGTCCAAGCTAAGAAATTTCACAATCTTTCAACGAGCCTATATCATAATCAAAATAACACTTCTTAGGTTCATAAAATTAATATTTTGCCCTTTCACACAACTCATGTGTGCATGGGCCATGCACACGTAATAACAGTTACACAAAACATGCAATTATTCTTAACTACTCATAAAGCCATGAAAAGAATAATGCTCGTTTTACCCATTTTACATGCATGATCGTTTTATAAAAACCACATAGTTGAATATTAAACATAATTTTGGACGTAAAAGTGGAGTTGCATGTAACATACATAAGTTGGAACATTGCGTAATAGAGACATTTTCAAAAATGATAATTCTACATTTCTTACTTTTATTATTTTAAAATCAATAGACATATTACATGCTTTATTTTTCTTAAAATTTCTAAGTTGATTAAATTTCTCAAAACATTATTTTATTTTAGCTCAAAAATAAAATATGTGACAAATTTCATTCATTAATCTCAAATTACAAAGAATTAACCAAAAAGCTTAGATTTAATTAAAATGCCTATTTTTAATATGTTTCTTTAGAAAAATAAATTTTATCATTGTGTTACATAAATGATATGAAAAATATATTTTTAAGTGTGGAAAAATATATTTTTATTTAAATTATTTAAGACTTAGTTTTTATGTAACAAAATCCATATGTGACAATTAAATAACAATTTTTAACCTTTTTAAAACAAACTTTCAGCCACCATTTATTTTCTTCAAAAATCACAAATAAATAGAATCTAAATATTTTTCTCAATCAAAATAAAGGAAAAATCATAACTTATCAAAATATGCATTCATACCATTAAAAATACCATTTTTCAATATTACCATAACTTAGGAAAAATAATTTATTCCAAAAACTCATCAAATTCATTTTAGTGAAACTCACTTCATATTTTCTTACAAAAATTCCAGCAACTATTTTTATCATTAAAAATTACCATATTCAATTTAAAAGCTCATATTTTCTCAAAAATCAATAAAAATTCTATAGATAATTATTTGAGTAAAATATCATTTTAATGAGACTTAAAATCCCCTTTTTAATTTCATAAAATTAACATAACATCAAGGACATTACTTATGCATGCAAATCATCTTTTCATCAACTTTTACCCAATTATTTACAAAAAATCAGCAAGCTTAATTCCTCATGAAACTCATCTTTTATCCCAAAAATTTCACATAAAATCATACATGTCCAAAATCTCATCATACTCTTATTATATACATGATTCTAATATTACTAACATATTCACATGAAATCTTATAAAACCAATTTTCTATTCCATTGAATCTACACATGAAATCCAACAACAACAGCCATGGCAATAACATACATAAATTCATAACACCATATCTCATGAACATGCCTTTACAAAAACCCTAACATAATTCTTATCATATTTTTCTAAAATCATCATTTACCATTTACATAAATCAAAGATTACAAAGATAACCATAGCAATATAAACACAACATATAACCTCATTATAAACCCTATCAAATCCATTCCCTCAATCATACCCATGAACCCTTTTTAAACAAATCATATTCTCAAAATATACAAATCATAATCATCAATCCTACAATAATCAACCATTAGCATCACCATCAAAATCCTCAAAGACAAACCCATCAAAACCAATATATAGGCTAAGAAAGACCATTACCTCTCTTGATTGTAAAATCAAGAACACAATAAGATCAACACCCAAACTTCACACCCTTGTTCAAGCCTAGGGTTTTTATTTGATAACCACCATGAGGAGGAGAAGGAACCCAAACACACACAACAAATAAACAAGTCAATAACATATAATCAATAAAAAGAGATTAGACAAACAAGAAAAAACAAGAGAACATACTCTAAGATGGGTTCCTCTTCACCTTCTTCTTCTTTCTTCTTTTCTTTCTTCTTCTCCCTCTCTCTCTACACGCCACTCTCTCTCTCTCTCTCTCTCTAGGTCACGGCAGCACAAGGAAGAATGCCCCTCTCTTCCTTTCCTTTCCCCTTTATTCAACCCTCTCAATAAAGCCTCACCAACACAAAATGGTAAGTTTCCTTTTTCTATTTTATTTTCTCATAATTCCTTTTTATTTTTTTCTTTTATTATAAAGGATAGGAGTCAAATGATAGTTTCCCAAAATGTCTATCCTCATCCAATTAAATCTTATTCTCTCAAAAGAAAAATAAAAAAAAAATCAAAAAAATCCCCTAATATCCTTCACGCCACCTACATGCCCTTTTCCTTCCATTTTATTTATTTTCCTATCAATTAAATAAAACTACACAAAATATCAAATAAAAGGCAATTATAAAATGTGTAGAAAATCCACACATGTGCACCTTATTACCAAGTACTAGCACACACTAAAACACTAGAGTGCATCACTATCTACCATGCACCTTAGTGCATTCAACCATAACTCACATAATTACCTCAATTGTCACACTTATCTAAAATGTAACACTAATAGTAAAATAAACATGTTACACACTATTCACTTATTAAATTAATTAACCAAACAAACAATTAACAAATTTTAAATTCAAAAGATTATACCAAACAATTCTAACAATTAAATAAAATAATAAAAAATCAAATAAAACAAATAATCAACTAAATAAAATAACAACACTTAAATAAAACAATTCATCACACTTAACATTTAAATAAAATAAATCACAAAATTTAAATAATATAAAAAAAAATTTGGTGCACTACAGTGGGTACTGAGACAGAAGCCATAGGTCTTGACCTGAGCACCAGGGTGAACGTGAGGCCCCACAAGAGGCTCATCATGGACATAGAGCACCTCAACCATCTGGAAGTCATATGTTAAGGTCACAAACAACCAGGTTGAGGGTTCAAGTAGAGAACCCACCTCGTAATAATTGAGTCGCGCAGCAACAACAGCCAGAGAGGAATGTAAGCTTCCTTATTGGAAGTTAGGATTACAGTCGGTCGATGAGTGTGTATAACACCGAGCCCATAAATAATGAAAATTGCGAGAACAATTATCCTGATCTTCGAGATCATCTAAATCAAAACCAGGAGAAATCTAGTATGCCAAACTCGGAATTACGGACACACTTAAACAACTGGAGAGAGCCTTTCCAGCTAGTATATGGGAATCAATATTACCCTGTACTGAGGGAAGGAACTGGAGTTCCTACGAACAATAACCAGCTACCACTGGTGCAAGATCCCCCTCTAGTGGATTCGGTCAAAGAAAGGATCTACCAGCTTGAAGAGGCATTCAGGCTTCTTCAAGAAGGAAAAAAATAAGGACAAGGCTTACGATTCTAATATAGAGCTCGAGCCTTTCGCTTCCCATATCTCAAATACCCCATTTCCTCATGGATTTAAAATACCCCATGTTGCACACTACAATGGGACTTCCGACCTAAGTACCCACATGAGCACGTTTAATACAGTAATGCGAGCCAAAAATGTCTGATATGAGCTAAGATGTATGATCTTTCCAACCACACTCACTGGACTTATGAAAAACTTGTTTGACAAGTTCTGGAGACAATCGATCTCATCATGGGAACAACTATCTCATAAATTCAAGAAGAAATTCCAAGTCATGAAAGGTATCAAGCCCAAGGCCTCAACATTGAATAATGTTAGGCAGTAGCCAAGTGAGTCATTAAAAAGTTACCTGGTGAGATTCAACATAGAAGTGGCACGAGCTCAAAATGTCGATGACAGTAGTCATCTCATGGAAGTACGAGTTGGAGTATTGCAAGGGAGTCCCCTTTGGGACGACATTCAAAGAAAACTTGCGAGGATGATAACTGAGTTCAATACTCAGGCTCAGGGGTTTGTCAATGTAGAAGAGGCAAGGTCAACACACAAGCTGACTCCTCAGCCCTTAATATCTATAACGACAAATGTTAACTCAACCAATACCTCGACTATGCCCTCCACGTCGTGACCCTCAAGAGATAACGCTTCCAAGAGAAAAAGGAATGAAGGGAATACCTCGGACGCTGATGGGGGTGAGAAGAACAAAGGAGAAAAATACTTCTCCATTTACACAGTTTATACTTAGCTCATAGATACTTGGGAGAACATTTTTGTCGCAAATGAAAATCAGGTCCCTTTCAGACGACCTAATCCGATGCGAAACTAGAAGTCCAAGAGGGATGCCAACAAATTCTGTAGATTTCGCAGGGACATTGGTCACACCACTGATGAATGCAGACAGTTAAAGGACGAGATTGAAGGTCTGATCTCAAGAGGATATTTTAGGCAGCATGTCTGAAATAGAAATCCAGCCCAAGCCTCGCTTGGACAGAAGGCAGCTCCTATACAGCCTGCCCAAAAAACTACGGCCCCACATGCAAGGGAGGATAGCCGACCTCCCCCAATCAATGGAGAAGATGTAATAACCATTGCAAGGGGACTGCATATCGTGGGGTGGGGTAGAAATACCAAAGAGACATATGTTAATGAGCTCAAGACAGGGGATGGATCTCCCTATGATCCTGAACCCCGAGCTTCGAAACAACAAAGGTTTGAGTCCCAACCCATTACATTCACCAAAGAAGATGCCTCGCATGTCCAATTCCCCCATAATGACCCTTTGGTGATTACCTTTCAGCTTGCCAATAAAAGGGTGCACTGAGTCGTGATCGATAACGGCAGCTCAGCCAACATCCTCTATAAGGCCACTTTGGAAAAAATGGGACTCTCCGTTCAAAACCTAAAGGCTTGTGTGACAATGTTGTATGGGTTTTCAGGAGAAGAAATAGCCAATATGGGATCTATCGAGCTCCTGATAACCTTGGCAAGCTATCCGGTCTCAATAACCTAGATAATGGAGTTTATCGTAGTAGACACCCCATCTGCCTACATTGTACTCCTCAGGAGACCCGCCTTGATTGGCCTGGGGGAAATTGCATTTGTGAGGCACCTGGCTATAAATTTCTTAGCCCCCAATGGAATTGGAATGCTAAAAGCAGACCAACTGGCCGCCTGAGAATGCTACAACATCTAGATGAGTGGAAAGAACCAAACAAGTGCACATGCAATTGTTGTCATCTAGGAGATATGCGAGACAATGTACGAGGTCGAAGAAGAGATCGATCCCAGGATAGATGAGGACAGGGCCAATTGAAGAGCTTGAAGACATTGATCTCGATGATAAGGACACCACTAGGGTGGTAAAAGTAGGGAATAACCTTCCAAAGGATGCGAGAAAGAAATTAATCCCCTTCCTGAGGGAAAACTAAGATGTGTTCGCATGGTCGCACTCAGATATGATTAGGATCAGCCCAAACATTTTAAGCCATGCACTGAACGTTGAGAAAAGCTTCCCACCTAAGAAACAAAAAAGGAGGCTCCTAGATGATGAGAGGAAGAAATCCTTGAAAGAGGAATTCGAAAGACAAAAGGAAAATCAGTTTATCCGAGATGGTTTCTATCTGGTTTGGATAGCCAATCCAGTGTTAGTTCTGAAGCCCAATGGCAAGTGGCGAACTTGCATTGACTATTTAGACCTCAACAAGGTGTGTCTAAATGATTGCTTCCCCTACCTCGAATTGATCAGCTCGTGGATGCTACCATGGGTCACGGCATCATGTCGTTCATGGACGCATATTCTGGATATAACTAGATATCCATGCGTGCACCCAATCAAGAATATACGAGATTCATGACCGATAAAGGTTTATATTGCTACAATGTGATTCCCTCCAGATTCAAGAATGTCAGAGCCACATATCAAAGATTGGTAAATAGGATGTTTGCTGAAAAATATGGAACAACATGGAAGTATATGTGAGCGATATGCTGGTTAAGTCCAAACACAATTGTAACCATGTTGGCGATCTCGCAGAATGCTTTGATATACTCCGAAAGTACAACATGAGACTTAACCCACAAAAGTGCTCATTTTGAGTATCTTCGGGAAAGTTTCTGGGATTCGTAGTAAATGCTTGGGGCATAGAGGAAAACTCGGATAAGATAAAGGCGCTAATTGATATGCCTTTGCCTCGAAAGCATAAAGTCCTCCAGAGTTTAACTAGACGAATGACAGCTGTTATACCCAGATTTCGAGCCATGGTAAATATGACCTCGAAAGTTGGATTCGCAACAAATGGTCTCATAAGGATTGAAGTATGCTCCAGGATTGTATATCGAGCCTGCAAAGTACGATATATGCCCTCATATATATGAGCACGAAATGGTCTCGATCTCGAAAGGTAGCTCTGAGAACACACTCATCTTCGGGGGCAACTTCGGATCGGGGGTCTCGAGCTAGATGTACGTACGATCTCGAAAGACACGTGATCTCGGGAGATGCCATTAGCTCGAACAATGACGTGAGACCTGAGATGTTAAAGCCTTAAAGATACGCGATAATCACCTTGAATATTTACAAGTATTATAAATATGAGATGTAATCCTCATTTATTAATGTAAATCCCCAAGAATCGTGGGATATTATTTGGTCAGTTATGCGTTTCTTGGTCTTCAGGGACGTTTCCTTTTATATCTGATTATAGGCATTTAAAGCCATTTTTTTTATTCACAAAAGAGTAACTACCCAAAATATGTGGGATAGTATTCTGCATCCTTCTCTATAAATAGAGAAGCCATGCACCATTGTAAAGGACCGAAAGTCTGATCCTGGGGAGAAAACTCTGAAGAATTCATGCTAAGGATTTTTCAGAGATAATCTTCAGATTAATAACAGAGACTCGTGGACTAGGCAGATTTAACTGCTGAACCACGTAAAAATCGCGTGTTTGATTTGTTTTATTTCATTTAGCCATTGTCAATCATTGTTTACGTGCTCTTCTTTTACTGTTTGACGAGAAACGGCGTCAACAGTTTGGTGCTTTCATTGAGAGCCTTAAGCATTCATCCCTGAGAGATTCATGGCTACAAACAATCAGAACACCCCTGATGAAAGCTACCTAAGGCGTCCTGGAAAACAACCAATGGAAAACCCGGATGCTGAGGAGAGAAGTGGGTCCTCCGATTCCCGGGGACCACCGCCTCCACCGAGGGATGAGGATATGTACTACAATCCTGAGCGTTACGTTCCTATTGTAGAACTGGAAAACCGGCAATTGAAACAGCTGTTGGCAGAAGCCAACAAACGGAATGAGGAGTTGACTAGGATGGCCGCAGAGGCGCAGGTGGCTCAGCCCCCGCCTCCGCGCGAAAACCAAGTCCCTCCTCCAAGGGACGTGCATGTTCCTCCCCGGAGGCCCCGTGGACGTCCGCGAAAAGATGCTGCCATAAGGAGGCCAACTCAACCTCCGGCACCAGTAGAGCCATCTGCTCCTCCTAGGCCCCAGAGGAGTACTCGAGCTCGGGTCCCGCCTAATCCACCTGTGGAAGTGCCTGTGGGAACTGAGAATAACCGAGCTCCTACCGAGGCTCGGACTCAGGTTCCTGGTAGTGCACCGAACGCGACTGACCCATCTCGGGCAAATTCTGGACCCTCTAGGCCGAGGCAGGGACGGCAGCCACCGTCGCCTATACGGTTCCCTCTGTCTCCCATAAGATATCCTTCACCTCCCCGCAGAAATGCTCAACCTGTTCGAGATCAGGATCAAGGACGTACGGGGGATAGACAAGGACACAGAGAGACTTTCCAGGAGCGGAGAGGCGCACAATCTGAGAGAAGTCAGACGTCCCGGTCTCGCACTGCGGAGACGAGGTGACATGGGAAGAACCCATCTCGAAACGACCGATCAATGAGTTTCACCAGTGACGAGTCTGGAGAGACTAGGTCCGTCAGTAAACGCGACCGAGGTCATAAAAATACTGGAAGCCGCAAGATCCGTCCTGACCTGCGGAGTCATCTGAATCAGAGCAGGGGGAAGGGAGATCAGACAAATCCGAACCTAAGGAATCACCTGAATGGGCGTAGAGATCCTTCACAGAGACGCGAGCCTGGAATCATGATCAATGACTATCAATTCCAGACACCACCTAAGGACCCAGTCCAAGAAAGGATCGATCAGCTCGAAAAAGCCTTTAGGCTTTTAAAGAATGAACGAGGGAACGGTCGATATGAGGACTCTGACGAGGAGCTCGAGCCATTTGCTCCAAATATTTCTAACACTCAATTTCCTCAAGGGTTCCGGATTCCTCACGTCCCAGCGTTTGAAGGAAAAATCGACCCATGCAGTCACCTGAGTACATTCAACACTATTATGAGAGCTAGTAACGTGGGTTACGAGCTCAGGTGTATGTTGTTTCCAACATCATTGGCCGGACCTGCTAAGAGTTGGTTCGAAAAGTACAAGAGGCACTCGATAACTTCATGGGATCAGTTGTCTAGAGACTTCAAGAAGCAGTTCCGAGCTATGATGGGAGTCAGACCAGAGGCATCCACTTTGACTAACGTCCGACAACAGCCGGGCGAAACACTGAAAAGCTATCTGACAAGATTTAATCTAGAGGTCGCCCGAGCTCGAGATGTGGATGACAGTGGGCACCTGATGGCTATCCGAGCTGGTGTTTTACCCGGAAGTGCCCTTTGGGATGACATGCAAGGGAAACCGGTGAGGTCAATAACCGAATTTAACAAACGGGCGCAGAGATTTGTCAATGTAGAGGAGGCGAGGTCAACGCTGAAGGCGACCTCGCAGACCGAAACTACAACGATAAACGTTAACTCCGCCTCAACCTCGGCTGACCCAGCAGCTTCACAGCCTACCTCGGAGAATCCCTCCAAGAGGAAAAAGAGCGAGGGAAATAACCTCGAGGCTGAAGGAGGAAAGAAAAAGAAAGGAGAAAGGTATTTCTCCGTATATAAAGTACACATCGAACTCAATGAGTCTCGGGAAAACATATACCTGGCTAATGAAAACCAGGTCCCCTTCAGGCGTCCGGACCCAATGAGAAATCAAAAGTCCAAAAGGGATTCCAGTAAGTATTGCCGGTTCCATAGAGACACCGGGCACACCACTGATGAATGTCGACAGCTGAAGGACGAGATCGAAGGGTTGATCTCGAGAGGTTATTTCCGGCAGTACGTAAAAAACCAGAGTACTGGACAGACTACTGCGAGCCAGAGAGTAGCCGCGCCTTCGACGGCACAAAATAATAACTCCCGATCTCGGGAAGAAGACAGGCCCCCGCCGATAGATGGAGAGGACGTAATAACCATCTCGGGAGGGCCTCATTTCGCGGGAGGGGGCAGAAATGCTCAAAAGCGATACGTTAACGAGTTGAAGACGGGGGACAGGTCTCCTTATGAACCCGAACCTAGGGCACCAAAAAGCCAAAGGGTTGAAACGCAACCGATAACCTTCACTGAGGAGGACGCATCTCATGTTCAGTTCCCTCATCATGATCCATTGGTTATTACTCTTCAGCTTGCCAACAAAAGAGTCCGCCGAGTTCTCATAGATAATGGGAGCTCGGTCAACATTTTTTATAAGGCGACCCTCGAGAAAATGGGACTCTCCTTTCGCGACCTGAAGGCATGTGCAACTACTTTGTACGGATTTTCAGGAGAAGGGACTGCTTGTATGGGATCCATTGAACTCCCTGTGACCTTGGGAGACTATCCAGTCTTGGTGACCAAGATAATGGAGTTCGTAGTGGTAGATTTACCATCTGCCTACAATGTACTGCTCGGAAGACCCGCCCTGGTCGGGCTGGGGGCAATGTCATCTGTGAGGCACCTGGCCCTTAAGTTCCCAACCCCAAGCGGGGTCGGGACATTAAAAGGAGATCAATTGGCAGGAAGGGAGTGCTATAGCATTTCTTTGAGGGGAAAGAAACAAACGAGCGCTCAGGCACTCGTCATCATACAAAGTAAAGATGGAATGGTTTTAGAAATTGACAAGGAAATCGATCCAAGGATTGAGGAGAAAGTTGACCTCGAACCATTGGAAGAGCTCAAAGAAGTTCAGCTCGACGAAGCTGATCCCTCGAAGAAGGTGAAGGTCGGAAAACACCTCCAAGACGAAGCAAAATAGCAATTAATTTGCTTTCTGAAGAAAAACCAGGATGTCTTCACATGGTCACACTCGGACATGGTAGGGATAAGCCCAAATGTTGCGAGCCACGCATTAAACATAGACAAAAGCTTTCCCCCGAAGCAACAAAAGCGAAGGCAGCTGGACGAGGACAGAAAGAAAGCATTAAAGGAGGAGGTTGACAGATTAAAAGCAAACCATTTCATTAGGGATGCTTTTTACCCTAACTGGGTAGCCAATCCAGTGTTGGTCCCAAAGCCCAATGGGACGTGGAGAACCTGTATTGACTACTCAGATCTCAACAAGGCTTGCCCAAAAGATTGTTCTCCGCTGCCAAGAATTGATCAGCTAGTGGATGCCACGGCGGGGCATGGCTTGATGTCATTCATGGATGCATATTCTGGATACAACCAGATTCCCATGCATGCCCCCGACCAAGAACATACGAGCTTCATTACAGATAAAGGGCTATACTGTTATGATGTTATGCCGTTTGGGCTCAAGAACGCTGGAGCTACATATCAGCGGCTCGTTAATATGATGTTTTCAGAACAAATAGGGAACAACATGGAAGTTTATGTTGATGACATGCTTGTAAAGTCTCAACTTAACAAGAACCATGTTGATGACCTCGAAGAGTGCTTTGGCGTGCTCAGAAAATACAACATGAAGCTAAATCCTCAAAAGTGCACTTTTGGGGTATCTTCAGGAAAATTTCTGGGTTTCATTGTCAACTCTCGTGGAATCGAGGCTAATCCCGACAAAATAAAGGCCCTGATTGATATGCCTTCACCTCGGAAGCATAAAGATGTCCAAAGCTTGACTGGCAGGATGGCCGCCCTGGGCAGATTCATCTCGAAGTCAACGGATCGTGGCCTTCCATTCTTCAACTTATTAAAAGGAAGTAAGAAATTTGAATGGACAGAGGAGTGCGAGCTGGCCTTTCAGAAGCTCAAAATACACCTCACTGAACCACCCATCCTATCAAAACCCGAAACGGGAGAAGTATTGTACCTATACCTCTCAACCACCGAACACGCGATAAGCGCGGTGCTCATTCGAGAGGAAGAGAGGGTGCAGAAACCCGTCTATTACATCAGTAAGACATTACTGGGGGCAGAGTCAAGATATCCATTGATGGAGAAACTCGCCCTCAGTTTAATCCACTCATCTCGCAAGCTCCGCCCCTACTTTCAGGCACATCCCATCCATGTACTGACAGATCAACCACTTAGGCAAGTCCTATCCAAACCAGAGGCGTCAGGTCGACTCCTTAAATGGGCTGTTGAGCTCGGACAGTTCGAGATGACTTACCATCCCAGAACGACCATTAAGGCACAAGCCTTGGCAGACTTCATAGTGGAGTGCATTGGTATAGCCGACGACGAGGTAATAACCACGGCCCACAAGCTGTGGAAACTTTACATCGACGACTCGTCGAATGAAAATGGAGCGGGGGCAAGAGTTATTCTGATCACTCCTGCAGGGAGCAAATTTCACTCTGCTTTAAGATTTGGCTTTAAAGCATCTAATAATGAAGCTGAGTACGAGGCTCTACTCGCAGGACTGCGAATAGCAAAAGAGCTCAAGGCCAAAGCTATACATTGCTACAGCGATTCCCAGCTCGTGGTTAATCAAATCTTGGGAGAGTACCAGGCTCGTGGCACAAGAATGGCAGCTTATCTGGAGAAGGAAAAATCTGCATTGGAGTATTTCGAGTTTTACGCAATCGAACAGGTTCCCCGGGAACAAAACTCAAATGCAGATGCCTTAGCTCGACTCGCCACTTTCGCCGAAAATGAAGAACTAAATGTTGTACCCGTAGAACACCTATCAGCACCCAGCATTACTGAGCCAGACGAGGAAGATGTATGTATGATTGAAACAGAACCGACCTGGATGAGTCCAATAGTTGATTATCTCGAAAATGGAATTCTTCCAAAAGATCGGAACCAGGCTCGAAAATTGATGTATCAACTTCCTCGTTACACCATTTTGGACGAAAGCTATACAGAAGAGGATATTCCATGCCGCTGCTTAGGTGTGTAACCCCTCCCGAAGCAAAGAAGATCATTGAGGAAATTCATGAAGGGTTCTGCGGAGACCACGCCGGGGGGCATAGCCTGTCCAAGAAGATCATACGTCAAGGATATTTCTGGCCAACCATTAGAACAGACTCTTTTGAGTATGTGAAGAAATGCGACAAGTGCCAGAGATTCGCCACGATACCCCGAGCTCCACCATCCGAACTGACCATGTTGACATCCCCATGGCCTTTCGCAGTATGGGGCATCGACCTCATAGGCTCTCTCCCAACTGGAAAAGGCGGAGTGAAATATGCGGTAGTCGCCGTTGATTACTTCACAAAATGGACGGAGGCTGAACCATTGGCAACTATTACTTCGAAAAAGATTCTTGATTTCATGGTAAAGAACATCATATGCCGATAGGGAGTGCCGAGAAAGATTGTATCCGATAACGGAACCCAGTTCGATTGCGACTTATTCACCAATTTTTGCGACAAGAACGGCATAATAAAGAGTTTTTCATCAGTGGCTCACCCTCAAGCGAATGGTCAGGTCGAAGCCGTTAACAAAACTCTCAAGAGCTCTCTAAAGAAAAAGTTGGAAGAGGCAAAGGGACGATGGCCCGAAGAATTGCCTCAAGTCCTTTGGGGATATAGGACTATAGCTCAGACATCAACAGGACATACCCCGTTCTCTCTAGCGTACGGCTACGAGGCAATGTTGCCCATCGAGGTCGAAATCCCGACGATTCGAACTCAAATTTACGATCAGGATTCAAATCATACTCAGCTCGAAGAAACCCTAGACTTGATCGAAGAAAAAAGAGAAGAGGCTCAGCTGAGAAATGCTGCTTACCAGCATCGAACCACAAGATATTTCAATAAGAGGGTTCGAGATCGAAAGTTCGGAGTGGGAGACCTGATTTTGAGACGCGTATTCTTAGCCACCCGAGATCCAGCAGCTGGAGTGCTCGGGCCGAACTGGGAAGGACCATACCAGATAGAGTCAGTCATCCGACCTGGCGTATACAAACTTGCGAGGTTAGATGGGAGCTTGATACCGCGAGCATGGAATGGCGAACACCTTAGACCTTACTATCAATAGTGTAGGAAGTGTTGCCTGTAACCATGAATTTGTTTGTTTGTTTGTTTGTTTTTGAATTTCATCAAATAAAAGGTCTATTTTGTTCCATATGTAATTTCTTTTTATTTTTGCAATCTCTCTTAATTTAATAACCTATGGTCACACTCATAGGATATTAAGGGGGCATCATTGGTATATATACCGTCAGATTAAAAAATAAAAAATATATATATTTATATGAAGTATTTGGAGATAACCAAGTACGCGAGCTTAGATAGTCCGGACATAACCGACTTATCAAAAAGATAAAAGTATTTGGAGATAACCAAGTACGCGAGCCTAGATAACTGAGTTATCAAAAACATGAAGTATTTGGATATAACCAAATACGCGAGCTTAGATAGTTCGGACAAAACTGAACTACCAAAATCCTAAAACGTTTGGAGTTAACCAGATGTGCAAACTTAATAGGTCTGGAACAAACCAGCCAAAAAATTGATCGATGATAAGTAGGAGCCTAAACCTATCACGGGACAAGTCAAGATCGAGGCTGGAATATCTAAGAGAAAAATAGTTTCAAACTCTTAACCTCGGAACAAAAATTGAGGATGAGGAAAAGTGACTAAACAAAAAAAAGATATAACCAGATCATTCACATTACATACCATATAAGTACTTTTGAGTTCATGGTTAAAGTAATATCCGACCTTGATGAGTAACGAGGTCGGAAGCGGATAATTCGAATAAACTATGCATGGATGCATCGAATTTCGAGCCCAAATCCAAACTATGTTTGTATGAATAAATAAACATAACCGGTTCATCAATTTAAAAATATGCAAAATATTTCGAGCCAAGAAATGTAAAGCATATAAAAGAATGGTAAAAGAAATTGTATCAGCCCCGCGGGCATATATTAAAATAGTTACAGAAATAAGGGGACGCAGCCCCGATAACTGATCTCCTCGAGGTAAGATTCAAGGGAGAGGAGTCTCCTTGGCCTTCTCAGCATCAGTGGCACCGGACCCCTCAGGACAAATAGCATGACTATCCTCCTGAGCTTCCTCCGAAACGGTGCCCGAAGCAGCCTTTTCCTTCTCGAGCTGCTCAGCCTTCTCCTTCTCAAGCCGTTCAGCCTCTTCCTTCTCGAGCTGGGCATTCCATCGTTCAAGAAGCGGCGCCTCATGGGGACCTAAGAAGCTGGTGTCCAGCTCTTCGTTATAAGCCCACATCCGGTACATGGCTGAGTCGACCGCCTTTTCCTTCTTTTCTTTGTACTCGGCAAGAAGGCGAGTATTGGCATCCTCTATGATGTGGAAGGTGGCGGCCTTGTCCTCTTCGAGCTTCTTATTGGTCTCCCGAAGATGGGTGTTATCTTTCTTTTGCTCCTCAATTTCAGCTCTCAGCTTTCCGAGCTCCTTGGCCATGTCCTCACGCTCCTTAACCACTGCCTCGAGCTTAGTATTCGCCGTCTTCAGATCGTCGTTCGCTCTAAGGTGGAGGTCCTTCGCCTCTTGAGCATGAGTCCTACTCGAATGGATCTCGTTGTTCAGCTCGTAATTGAGCTGGGCAGTGAAGGCAAGAGCCTGAAAAAAGGAAGAAACCACCATTAGCCTCAGGACAGTATGAATGTAAGCAAAAGGAATATAGAAGGATACTTACCGCGGCAGTGTGATCGATACTCTTCTCGTAAAGGACAGTGCAGTCTCGGGTGCCAGTTAGGCACTGCCACTGAGGAGCTTCGAAACTGCCATAGCTCTGGTCGATCCGGGACATAACATCCGAGATTAGCGTAGATCCGTGAGGTCCGGCAGCATTATCCACCACATACGAGTCCATATGGGTGGAGATTGTCAGCTTCTGAACTCGAGAAGCAGAAGGCCTTCTGGAAAGCTGAGCTGAAGACGTTTCGCCCACCACAGGAGGTTGGGACTCAATGGCAGGGGCGCCAACCAGCGAGGTCGGTGCGTCCGCGGAGACGACGGCCTGGGAGGATGGCATTGTCGTGGAGGCGCTAGCCTGGATAGTCGACGCATCAATGGAGCTCGAAACCGGCGGGGCAAGAGGAGGTGTCTTTTTGGACCTCTTGGAGCCTTTGCCCGGCTGGCCGGTCTTCAGTGACCCCGCCCTAGGGCGTTTGCTCCTCTTGGCGCCTGCATTTTCGATAAGGGCGTCAAGGTCAGAGTCCATCTCGCCTGCACAAGTCACAACACAGTGAGTCAGTAAAAGAGAAATGTACATCAAGTAATTTCGGTATCAGACATATAGAGTGATGATAGAAGAAACCTAACTGGAACTCTCCCCCGAGCTCGAGCTTGGGGACCATGAAATTCCCCCGTCTTCAGAGGAGGCGGGGGGAGTGCCATCCCTATAAGTAGGGGATAACCTCGAGAGGTCCCTATAATCATTGGTCCCGTACTGCACAGCTATCCCATTCCACACCTCGTCCGTGGTGTACATGGTATCATATTTCTCGAGTCCACTATCGAACCTATGGACACAGTCGTCTACCCAACTCCATATGTAGAAGTGGTATCTATCCTGTGGGCACGAGACTAACCTATTGGGCCTGTGTTCTAGTAGTGTGGGGGACCACATCCTCGAGGTAGGGAGGACTTTACCTTCATCTGAGTCCGAGCTCGAGGCTTCGTCATTGGCCTCATTCCCGGACCGCGGACTCCTCAGACGGACTGGGAGTGATGGCCTCCTTTCTTTCCTCGGAGGAAGGGCGCCTGTGGGCAGTGGCACCTCCTCCCAGCGTTCATATTTTTTGCTGGACCAGTCAGAGGTTGACTGGCCCTCTCCCAACAACCCCCAAGCTTGGAGCTTGTCCTCGTGTAATAGATACGAGAGAGACCTCCTGCCGTAAGGAAGTTGGAGCAAGGCCTCTCTGTGCCTCGTCATTGCTTCATTGGGGGTGGGGCGCTTAAAATTAGCTGAAAAGCGAAACACATTTCATCTAAATATGGATTTAAGAACTAAAGTCTCGAGCTCAGGAATAAAAGTAACGAGAATACTTACGAATCCGCCTGAGCGAGTAATGTCGAGACGGGGACAGACCGTCTGTCCAGAAGAAGGCCTTCTTGAAATCAGGCGGGTGATTGGGGAGATCCTCGAAAACCTTCGTCTCTTTGGGATAGCTCGAGAGATAGTAAAAACCATCCCCTCCCCGAGCTCGGGAGGGGTTACTTTTCAAACAAAAGAGATATAAAATCTCTTGAGGTGAAGGTCCTTCCCACCTCAGCTCGTGGTACAAGGACCTCAAGGCAGACAGCACCCTGTACGAATTAGTGTTGAGTTGGAATGGTGCCAACCCAACGAAATCAGTAAAGTCTTTGAAAAAATACTTCAAGGGCAGCAGTGCTCCCGCCCTCATATGTTCTTGGCTCCATGCCGCATATTTTACTGTGGCATCGTGGCCGCCAGGGGCGAAACAGCTCCGTTCTTGACCAGTCGGAGCCCGACACTTCAAGGTGCCTGACAATTGGAGGCCATGGAAGGTCAGGATTTCAGATATTTGGCTGGTTGTGGTAACCGTGCTCCAGTAGAGCTCGGCCTCGAACATCTCTTTCCTCGGCTGCGAGGATGAAGTTTCCCCCATTAATGAAAAATGGAGTTCCCCTGGATGATACGCAACAGTGACCTTTAGCGCAGGGTCGAGGGGAATGGGCCTAGGTCCTGAATTGGGCTCCGGATAGAGGGCCTCCCGAAGAACTCTTCTCTTCTTTTCAATGACCTCGTCTATCTGGCGGCGATAGTGAGCTCGAATGTCTTCTTGCTCGCGTGCAAGCTCGTATTCTCCTATCCGACGTTGGTTCCGGGCGAAGAGCGATTCCGGGCTCGGAGATTTCGACTCGTAAGGGACTGCCAGCAATGACCCCCACCGTCTTTCCAGATTCTGTGACATCTAGCGAGAAAGAAAAAATGGTGAGGGCCATGCATGCAAGAGTCACGAGCTCGATGGAATGAGCTCGGAGATTTAGGAACGAGACTAAATACTAAGACCCTTATTGAAGAGTCAGGGGCGTGGATAATTTTTTGAAAATCCCGAAATTCAAGGGAAAGAAGAGTGGCGGTTAGCCAGGAAAAGCGTTTTTGGATTTCGTGCATTTGTCAAAACCCATGTTTTTATCCGAAAGCTTAATGTACAAGAAACGCTGCCTAAGAATTTCAAAACCCAGAAAATGGGAACCACATTCAAACGTCAAAACTGGGTATAAACCAGAGACGAACATTCAGAGTGAAAATCTAGAAAGCATAAAAACCTATCGGTTCAAAACCTCCTATCATATCATGCTAAGAACGTAAACTAGCACACACAGCAAGAACATTTCAAATGAAAAACAAAAACGGCATACTTACACAGTAATGACGATTGCAGAGAGATCGTCGATTGGAGAAGAGGTTGCAAGAAAGAATTCACTGATTCGAACAGACCAGGGTTCCTTTGTTTCTTTGGTCGAGAAAACATGCACGGAACAGGAACTTTGTGAAGAGGTATCTGGGCTTGTTTTTCTTCTTTTCTTGCTTATGGAGAATGAGGATGAAAGTGAAGAAGATGAAGAATAGGGTCTCGTATATATAGGTGGGGAAAAGGAATTAATTAGGAGCGTCGAATGAAATCCTCACTAGATCGAACGGATGGGGATCAATGACAAGAAGGCGCCGAAAAGTTGTCAGACGGACGATCGTGGGCGTGTTTCCAAGGTACTCAAGTACCTAAAATGAGCAATACCCAGCTGACGCGTGTCCATTTTCAAAGGTGTGACGGTACAGTTCCCAAGGAAAGTAGTTCAAAAGTTTCCTTCTCTTAGGATTCGAACAAATACTTTTGAGGGGGCAAGATGTTATACCCAGATTTCGAGCCATGGTAAATATGACCTCGAAAGTTGGATTCGCAACAAATGGTCTCGTAAGGATTGAAGTATGCTCCAGGATTGTATATCGAGCCTGCAAAGTATGATATATGCCCTCATATATATGAGCTCGAAATGGTCTCGATCTCGAAAGGTAGCTCCGAGAACACACTCATCTTCGGGGGCAACTTCGGATCGGGGGTCTCGAGCTAGATGTACGTACGATCTCGAAAGACACGTGATCTCGGGAGATGCCATTAGCTCGAACAATGACATGAGACCTGAGATGCTAAAGCCTTAGAGATACGCGATAATCACCTTGAATATTTACAAGTATTATAAATATGAGATGTAATCCTCATTTATTAATGTAAATCCCCAAGAATCGTGGGATATTATTTGGTCAGTTATGCATTTCCTGGTCTTCAGGGACGTTTCCTTTTATATCTAATTATAGGCATTTAAAGCCATTTTTTTTATTCACAAAAGAGTAACTACCCAAAATATGTGGGATAGTATTCTGCATCCTTCTCTATAAATAGAGAAGCCATGCACCATTGTAAAGGACCGAAAGTCTGATCCTGGGGAGAAAACTCTCAAGAATTCATGCTAAGGATTTTTCAGAGATAATCTTCAGATTAATAACAGAGACTCGTGGACTAGGCAGATTTAACTGCTGAACCACGTAAAAATCGCGTGTTTGATTTGTTTTATTTCATTTAGCCATTGTCATTCATTGTTTACGTGCTCTTCTTTTACTGTTTGACGAGAAACGGCGTCAACAACAGCCTTAAGTAGGTTCATATCGAAATCTACAGATAGATGCCTTTCGTTCTTTAAACTTATGGTGGGAGGCAAGAAATTTGAATGGTCAAACGAGTGCGAGCTCGTTGAACCAACAATCTTATCCAAACCAGTCACATGTGAGATATTGTATTACCTCGCAACAACTGAGCATGCAATTAGCGCAGTACTTGTTTGATAGGAAAAGAAAGTACAAAAACCTATTTATTATGTTAGTAAAAGGTTACTGGGGGGTAGAGTTGAGATATCCATTAATGGAAAAGCTAGGCTTCTGCTTTATACATGCATCTCAAAAACTTCGACCTTACTTCCAGGCGCAACCTGTACACGTATTAATTGACTAATCAAACATTGAGAAATGTGTTGTCAAAACCTGAAGCATCTAGGAAACTATTAAAATGGGCAGTCAAACTCGGACAGTTTGAGATCACATACCACCCGCGAACGACGATCAAAGGACAAGCCTTAGTGAATTTCATAGTTGAATGTACAAGAATCACCAACGAGGCAGTCATAGCCCTAACCCGCGTGCTATGGAGACTTTACGTCGATAGTTCTTCGAATTAGAATGGATCTAGGGCATGAATTATCTTGATCACTCTGACAGGATTATTTTTTTTCACTCAAGCTTATGGTTTGGCTTCGAGGAGTCAAATAATGAGGGTGAATACGAAGCACTATTATCAGGACTTCAGATAGCTTCCGAGCTTAAAGCATAAGCCATCCACTGCTATAGTGATTCCTAGTTATTTGTCTACAAGGATATAGGTAAATACCAGGCTCATGGAATCAAAATGGCCGCATACTTTGAGAAGTTCAAAGCAGCAGTCGGGCAATTCGAGTTTTACACTATTGAACAAGTTTAGCGAGAGAAAAATTCTAATGCAGATACTTTGGTTTGACTCGCCACAACCAAGGAAACTGATGCTCTCAATGTGGTGCTGGTCGAATTTCTACCAGTACCGAGAAAAGTCAAGCCTAAAGAAGATGACGTCAACATGATAGACTCGCAGCCTACTTGGATGACTCCCATTATAGACTACCTTGAAACCGGGAGCTTCCTAACAGACTGAAATGAGGCAAGAAAACTTATGTACAAGATACTAAGGTACACTATCTTGGAGGGTAAATTGTACAGAAGGGGATATTCTATGCAATTGTTAAGTTGTGTAACTCCACTCGAAGCAAGAATTTTTTTAGAAGAAATCCATGAAGGATTTTGCAGAGACCAGAAGCTATCAAAAAAGATAATTAGGCAATGATACTTTTGGCCCACACTTAAAGCAGAATCGTTCGAGTATGTCAAGTGTTGTGACAAGTGTCAACGATTTGCTTTAATCCCCGTGAGCACCACCAACCGAGCTCAGCATGATGAGCTCCCCATGGCCATTCACGGTATGGGGAATCGACCTCATGGATCCCTACCAATAGAGAAAAGGAGAGTAAAATATGTCATAGTCGTTATTGATTACTTCACTAAGTGGACTAAGGCTGAACCTTTGGCCACTATCACCTTGAAGAAAGTCTGGGACTTCGTGTTAAAAAGTATAATCTGCAAAATGGGGTACCAAGGAAAATAGTATCAGACAATGGAACCCAGTTCGATAGCGAACTGTTTACGCAGTTCTACGAAAAGAATAGGATAATCAAGATTTTTTCCTTAGTAGCCCATCCACAAGAAAATGGCCAAGTCGAAGCTGTGAATAAGACTCTGAAGAGCTCCATTAACAAAAGGCTTGAAGAGGCGAAGGAAAAATGGCCAAAAGAATTACCACAAGTCCTATGGGCTTACAGGACAACAACTCAAAACTCAACAGGCAACACCCCCTTCTCCCTGGCATACGGATGTGACTATGCTGCCCATTGAGGTAAAAATCCCAACAATCTGACGCGAAGCATACCACCAGACCTCGAACCAGTCCCATCTCGAAGAAACTCTAGACCTAATTGAAGAAAAATGAGACGAAGCCCAACTGAAAAACTCCACATACCAGCAAAGGGATACAAGGTATGTCAATAAGAAGGTTCGAGGTAGACACTTTGGATTGGGAGATCTGGTGCTTAGGTGCATGTTTTAGGCCACACGACACTCCTCAGCAGGTGTGCTCGGGCCTAATTTGGAGGGACCCTACAAAATTGAATCCATTATTCGACATGGTGTTTATAAACTAGCGAGATTAAATGGAGAATTGGTCCCACAAGCTTGGAACGGTGAACATCTACAACCTTATTACCAATAATGTAGGAATGATGTTTATATAGTCGTAACCAAGCTTGTACTTAATTCTTGCTTTTCATTAATAAAGCACCGATTTTTATTCCAGTTTTATAATTTTATCGTTAATTTTTTTTGCAAGCTCTCAAAATCCAATACCCTAAGATTACAATCATAGGATATAAAGGGGGCATACGTGGTATAAAATAATACCATAAGCTCAACAATATAAAATCAATAAAAATAAAGTCAATAGCAGTGTATGGATTATTAACCAAGCACGAATTAAACAATAGCAGTGTATGGATTATCAACCAAGCACGAATTAAACAATAGCAGTGTATGGATTATCAACCAAACATGAAGTAAACAATAACAATGTATGGATCATTGAACAAACTCGAATTAAATAAGTCTAGAACAAACCAGGAAACTCTAATCGGCATGATTAAATGTTGGAGTTCTAGATAAACCAACGAAATTCATGAGTCGAGACTGAGCTAGAATTTTTTTGCAAACAAGTTTCGATCTTGCAACCTCGAGACCATACTTGAGGATGAGGAAAAGTTACTATAGTTAAGCAAAAAATAACTAGACTAACGAGGTTACATGCCAATAAGTATTTTCTAACAAAAATACATGGTAAAAGTAACATTTGACCTTGATAATAACGACGTCAAAAAAGTGCAATCGAATGAACTATGTATGAATAGATGGAAGCTCGAGCTTAAGCACGACAGTATTTGTATAGATAAAAAAATATAAAAGCAAGTACTTTGTAGTATGCTCGAAATATTTCGAACTAGAAATATGACGTGCGCTATAAAGGAAATTGCTTCTCCAATTTTGTAATGTCTCCTCATTGAGATATTTAATATTTAAGAATTATTGTCACTAAATAATTCTCAAATATTTTTCATTTGACCACACTTTAGACTCCAAGTCTTATGGGTCAATATATCATTCTATAATTTTTGAATCCACCTTGATCCATTTTTTCATGCAATAGCAAGACACAACCACTAAAAGATGTAACCTCCATAGGTACATATTTTCTTATCTCATAAAATGAGATGCTCATCTCTTAAATAAGAAAATTAAAATCTCAAATAATTCTTTTATTAATATCTCACAAATACTTGCATGATTATATTTTAATATAATTTCACATAATTGTCAACACATATGACTTCATGTTTCTATTGATTCACAAAATTAATGTATTTATACATGTCATATAAAGCTCATAAAATTGCCATTCTAATAATTTTCTATTATAACAAAATAAGACAATTATATACATGCTAGCACATAACCCAATAATCCACTAGAGATTATTTACACAATATCTTAATTAAACACATATAGCAAAAAATCAAGATGTTTAATTATCTTCTAATCTAACCACTGTATTTGCAAAAGCAAAGGAGAATAGAAAACAATATACCTCATTTGTAAAAAAGTTATTCTTTTTTCTATCACTGTATGAAAGCCATTAGATCTTCTAAGAAAAATCAAAAAAGAACATTACATCATATTACCACTTTCAAAGTTGGATCCTCACAAGATCTCTATTGTTTCTCCTTCCATTGAAAAGGAAAGACTTAAGCTTTTGAATGTAAGAGAATATATTATATTCAATGAAAAATATAGAAACCAAGATTAATTACAACTCTAAGCAAGAAAATACAAATGGACAATAAGATTGATTAAATAAAAGTACAAGTAAATATAAAGGTTGTAGAGGAAGAACATTACAAACTCAAAGCAATAATAATACAAGTAAAATAAGAACAAGAAGAACAAAAGAATGAACACAAACTCTCACACAACCAAAGTGTAGAGTAGTGGAGATCATCAACTTGAACAAGGTTTAAAAAATTTGTCCAAAAGTTTATTTCCTCCTATTCTATAAGCACTAAGGGATCTCACAAAGAAATAGCTCTCTAGAATTATCAAGCCTCTATGGTGTATTTTCTGGACAAGTGCTTTGTCGATAGAAAATTGTGTTTTACAAGTGAGCATTAGACTCCTATTTATAGAGTTTGTAATACTCTTTGAATTCAAATTCCACCAACCTCCATGTGTTACCAATGTTTAATTTGAGGTTTATGGAATTAAAATGAAGATTTTGGAGTTTCTTGGTGTGTCAGAACCGCACAAATTGGGAGTTAAGGAAGAAATCATAAATTTGATTTAACTACTCAAAGAGTTTCAAGAGACTACATTAAAACATTATAAAAGAAAATTAGTTCATGTTCATAGTAATAATATCCATAAAATTACTAAGAAAACACATGAAAATAAAAGAAGAAAGAAAAACTAGATGTAGATCCAATTTCGCTCTCCTCAATGGCCTCCAAAGTTTTTCTGAGATTAGGACTCTTCAAAACTGTCAAAAAGTTATAATAAGATGTATTTATAGTGCCCCAACTTTTGAGTGATGAAATACCAAAAATACCCTTCAAAAATATGATTTTTTTTCCTCTCTCGATGTTGAGTGCGGTGGCACTACTGTTTTGGTGCGAGGGCAATGGTTGAGAACTTTAGCACTTAATAAAACTTTGCAACGACTAGTGATAGTATTTTAACAATAACTTTCTCAATATAATTAGAATTCGACAGTTCAAAATGTTTTGGAATGCTAAGAAAAAAATTTACAACTTCTTTTTCAAAGCGATTTTTCAGAAAATTAAGGAATAATGGTCCAAATTCAGCTTGTATTATCAAGCATAAACAATGTGTGTTGAGCATCTTCAACTGAATATTTTCTACTCATTATATCTTGGAACTCCACACTCAACACTAAATCCATCATATTCATTGTATTTTACAAGTTTTTTCTCATTTAACTTCATATTTACTTGACCATTACAACCTAAAATAAAAAAAAAACAAGCACCTAAATATGCACAAACTAAAGTAAAAATACTTCAATAACATTTTAAATTACTCTCTAAAACTAATTTTATTTACGGGAGAAGAATTTTATTTATTTCAATCTTAGTTAAACAATTGTTGTATTTATTAAATATAATAAAATTTTATAATTTTTAGTTTCAAATAATTTTAATATGACATCAAAGCATAATAATCATTAAATATACATTGGAGTTGTCATTGCCGAATTTGACATTTTACATTTCCAACTAATATATATTTAGTTGCAAATCTTTTAGACGTCGTTTTTATCACACCATCACCTGATCTAAACTGGATCCTTTTAGAATAGCTCCCTGCTTCCTAATTAACCAACCAACCAGCTAGCTAACTCATCTTACAACAGCTACCAAGCGAAACAAAGACAGATTACATTTTTAACTAATTTCATTAATTATTCTCAATCTATTTACTACAATTTCTTTTCCTGCCTCTTTGCCCTCTATATATGAACCCAACTATCAAGTCATCAAAAATAAAACCACATTCTTAATTAACCAACTTCTATAAATATAAATATAAATATATATATATATACCAATCTTATTACGTACAGTAGTCGAAAACATGATGCTGATGAAACAAGCTCTGATCTACTTCTCATTCCTACTCCTCTGCTTCTACGACTGCGATGGAGCAACACTGGCTCACTCTCCAGCCCAAGCTCCATCAAAACACGTAGCTGAAGTCCCAGCAAAAGCTCAGACCTTAACCCCAACTAAAGCGCCAACAGCACTGCCAGTGTCAGCGGTCGAGCCACCCTCTCAAGTACCACTCGTCCAAGCGCCACCCCACAAAGCCCTTTTCACCCCTACAGACGTTACCAAAATCCTTGAAAAAGCCGGTATCTTCAGTGTCTTCATCCGCCTGCTTAAGAGTACCTCTGTAAGCATCCAGATCGAAAATCAGCTCAATGTATCCAACACCTTGACCATTTTCGCTCCAACAAATGGCGCCTTTGCAGCACTCAAACCTGGTACACTCAACACCCTCTCCACGGAAGACAAAGTCCAGCTAGTCCAATACCACATTCTTCCCTCCGTAGTTTCGCTCCAAAACTTTCAGACTCTCAGCAACCCTGTACGGACACAAGCTAGCAATACCAATGACTACCCTCTAAACGTAATTGTCGAAGGGAGCATTGTTAACATATCTACTGGAATTGTTAACACCACGATTTCTGGTACTGTTTATGAGGATAATCAGCTTGCTATTTACAAGGTCGACAAGGTGTTGCTTCCACTGGGGATTTTCGCTCCCAAACCGAAGACGAAGCAGCTGGCACCTACGCCGACACCAGCGAAGCCTTCCAAAAGCGCTAATTTATCTTCATCTTCGTCTTCCCTTCCTTCCGAAGAATCTCTCAGCCCGAATGTGGCGGAAGGGGACAAGTCTAAGGCTCTTGCTCAGACCAATAATGGTGTTATACACATTGGAGTTGTTATAGTTACCCTAATCTCTATGTGGGGTTACTTTTAGTTTTATCTCCATTCTGAAGTTATGTTGTGTCCATGTTTGAGCCATAGTTTCAAGGCTCTTAACAAATGCTTTTTATTTTTTATTTTTTTTAAATAGAAGAGAGAAGAGAGGAACTTTCCTTGGTTTAGAAAACATGTTAATTTTGTAAATTTAAATTCATGATTTAATTTTTAAAGTTATGTATTTCCTTATATATTAACTCTGTTTGGTATTTTCTTTTTAAAAGAGAAAAGGAAAAGGAAAATTCATTTGGAAATTAGATTTTGAAGCCCAAAAACTGTTTTATTATTTATTTATTATCTAATATTATCCACGTAATCTATTGCTAAAATGAAAAGCAGCTAAAAATGAAAGAGATCCTTACAATTATCTTAATATGATCTATAATAATAACAAAAATGACATACAAAATTTTATTTACAAAAATACCTTGTTACACATCAAAAAATACCAGATTCTAAAAGTAATGTACCTTAATTTGAAACTTTATCAAAATCTCATTTTTTTTCTAAGATTAAAAAATAACTTTTTAGTTACTTAAAATACTAATAAATTACAAATTAGTTACTTTTTTCACCGCTTTTTATATGGCCTTTTTTAACTTTTTGTTTTTTTTTTCACGGATTGAGGCCTCTCTCTCTCCACTATACTATTTTTTTATTATTATTTTGTTACATTCTCTCTTATCTTTAATTTCAAAAATCTTTTTGGGTCACACATATGTTAGGCTCAAAAGTGGTATTATCGTGACCTATTCTTCAAGGTGATCATTTTGATATGTGGGAAGCATATGTTTTTTGACCGTCGCCGGAGAAGATGACCAGAATAAAAAATAATCTTTTAGTTTCTTTTTGTGTTGACCGAAACGTAACTAGATTCTAAACTTGATCAAAATTTAATATACAAAAATTTGTATTCTTATTTTACATTTAAACAATAATGTATTGTATTCTAAACAACTTAAATTTATTTAAAAATATTCCAAGAAGCTTTTTTAAAATAGATTATTTAGGATATTGTTTGGTAACTTTTAAATAGAATATACAAACAAATTTCTGTATATTATACTAAAAGTAACTTTTAATAAGAAGTTATATAGTAATTTGTTATATTTTATTGTAACTCATTAGTTTATAAAAAACAACTAATCGGCAATGTAACAGTATCTTAAGTAATAAAACACCAAGATATAACTTCAAAATGATTAATCATTGTCTTAAGATAAAAAAGTTTCAAAAAATAAATATTTGAGGTAACCAAAATGTATATAAAATAATATGCTATAAAAATAAATTTTTTATTTAAAAAATTAACTAATTGATAACTTATTAACATTTTAAATAACCAAAATGTTATTTTTTTTAAACTCAAAAAACAGAAAATAAGATTTCTTTTTAAGTAAATTTTGATGGCATGACAATGTATTTTTATAAATAAAATTTGTAAGTGATTTTTGTAATTAAATTATAGAAAACAGTTAAATTTCTCAAAATGAAAATCATTATTTCATGTGGATTAGGAGACTAAGACCCCAGCCGATGAGAAGAGGATGGGAGAACCAAAATGATGCGAATGAGATGGATGAGGCTTTAGAGAAACCATTTTCAGCTAGAAAGTTCTTTATCTCTGATTTGTTTTTTCTTTTCTCTCATCTTGGAAAGTGAAATAATGAGAAGACATGATAAAGAAGAAGTAAAATAGATAAAATATTAGTACCATAATAAAAGAGTGACCACGCATGCATGATATATATGTATAATATTGAATCATCTTAACTATCACTGCTATAAAATTGGATTTTTCCCACACCCAAATTCTTAAAGGGACTCTACATCGACAGTTAAAAAATGTAGGCATAGAGACCAATGTCGATAGCTAATAACTGTTACCGTTGTTTTTGACTGTCGCTATTGACCCCAACGACGATAGTTAATTCGAGACCAATGCTGACAGTTAAAATGTGTCACTATTGACCCCAACGCCGATAGTTAATTCAAGACCAATGTCGACAGTTAAACATTGTTGCTACTGGCTCCAACGCCGACAGTTAATAAAGGTCCAATGCCGACAGTCATAAAATATCATCAAAATTCAAATAAAAAATTATAATTAATGAATAGTATAATTTTAAAAATAAATTAAATTATGTAAATATATATTTATAAAAATTATGTATTTATTAAAAACTTTGAAAACTAGATTTTTTTGTTTCTAAATTTTTCATATTAAATTATTAACTTTTGTATTTATAATAATTTTTATATCAAAATTGAAATTTATTATTCTTTAACATATTTATAAAATTAACTATATTATTCTTTAACATATTTATAAAATTTGTATTAGTTAAAAAAGAGTTGTTTTATTAATTGGAAAAATATTGTAAAAAAATTAATGAATAGTATAATTTTAAAAATAAACTAAATTATGTAAACATATATATTTATAAAAATTATGTATTTATTAAAAACTTTTAAAATTATATTTTTTCGTTTCTAAATTTTTCATATTATTTACTTTTGTATTTATAATAATTTTTATATCAAAATTTAAATTTATTATTCTTTAACACATTTATAAAATTTATATTAGTTAAAAAAGAGTAATTTTATCAATTGGAAAAATATTGTAAAAACACTAATGAATAGTATAATTTAAAAAATAAATTAAATTATGTAAATATATATATTTATAAAAATTATGTATTTAATAAAAAAAATTAAAACTAGATTTTTTTTGTTTCTAAATTTATCATATTATTAACTTTTGTATTTATAATAATGTTTATATCAAAATTTAAATTTATTATTCTTTAACATATTTATACAATTAATTATATTATTAACTATATTATTCTTTAACACATTTATAAAATTTGTATTAGTTAAAAAAAATTGTTTTATTGATTGGAAAATATTGTAAAAAAATTAATATATAAATTTATTAGTTATAATATTTTTTATTAATATCTATATATATTTAAATAATTTTTTTATATAAAAAGGTATTGGAGCAATACCAACAATTAAAATGTATAGTTATCGGGACAAAAATTATATAATTATATGTTTAATTATAATTTTTTATATATATGCCAAAAATTTCACACTCTGAGGGTGTTACTGGTAGAGTATCCAAATCCAATTTTATTCTAATTTTGTGTTATAAAATCAAAAACAAGAAAATCACATTTTCTCTGATTCTAAATTATTGTATCCTAAAATCTATCATTTTATTTTATTTTTAAATTTCATACCAATCACATATTCAGTTTTTTGAAACCCAAAAACAGTTTTCAGATACTAAATCAATCACATTTTCAAAAACATATTTTCAAACTACAAATTCAGATTTTATTTAAAAACACACTTTTTAAAAATACAATTTTCCAAGTTTTCAAATCTATGAGGTATGTCTCTTCAATCAATTTCATATATATATATATATATAAATATTTGTGTGTGATGATTGGATTTTATTTTAATAATTTTTAGATTTTTATTATCGTTTATTTGATTGATTTTGAATATGCAAATATGATATTTTTGGTTAAGTTTGAATATGTTAATCTAAATTTTGGCTACAGATCTTTACTTATTTTGCCCTTATTTTGAATATTTTTCTCTCCTTACTTGCTTAGCTACAGATAGATCCAAGTGTTGACTTAGAATCAGAACTCAAAAATGGTGAAGTAATGGTATGGTTAGATGGATTCTTTTTCAATTTTCTTATTTTTCTCCCTTCAATCCACCCTGAATAACTGTTAATATTTGTAGGATAGGTCCAAAGTCAAAGTTGTGGATGCTGATGGTTCTTTAGAGGGAATTTCTTGAGAAAAGTCAGGGATAAGGTTTGTGTGATCCTATGTTGAATTTATGGTTATCCTGAATTTTTTCTTATGTGGCTTGGTAAACTATGAGTCATCATGAATCCATTTGTTAGTTAAAGTTTCACTATGGAATTGTTTATAGGTCTCTTTTTTGTTTTAATGTATTGTTGGAATCTTAAGAAAACCATATGCAATTGCAGAAATTGACCCTAAAATTGTTTGATGAAATGTTAGAAAGAAAACCAAAATGGGCAGAGCGTGTTCGATAAAATTCTAGATAAAAACAATTTAAGCTCTTGTTTTTTTTCCTCTAAATTTAACTTCATTATGTAGTCGTTTGATTCTTCTACTCGTGAGATTATTGCAACTTCTATGATCATTATGTTATTTATGACCCTCCATGGATCTGAATCAAAGCTTGTGGAGACAATTATATTGACAGGGTGTTATTCTGATGATTATATATATAAGGACCCTATATATAAAGAAATTACAGCGAAACATTTTGGTGTAGTAAAGAGTGCTCCCTCTGGTAGTAAGGTTAGTTCCTTTACAACTTATGGTTTTCAATTATCTCTTGGATGATGGAATCTGATGTATATGTTTATGTTTAGGTTTTTAGTTTCTTTTGAAATTCAAAATCTGCTACTGCGTGACTGATTAAGACTCACAGTTTTAGTTATTGATTTTTTCCCTCTTCTTTTCTTATTTCGATTATGATTGAATAGTTTGGAATTTGTACTTCTATTAGGAGTATCTCCTACTCTAGTCCACTTGCTATATTATTATCGTGGTTTTATTTTGATGCAAGGAGCTTAGCTCAGAAAGCACGTTGGTGCCACTTTGGGTTCCATCTTTGGGAAGCAGTAAAACTCCTCAGTCAGGAAGACCTAAATAGTGTCTTGCTATCAACAACATATCTCTCCCACCATTATTCGGTCAGTACTATCTGTAAGCTTTACCATCTATTATTATTACATCTGCACTTTTTGTTGTCAAATATATTTTTGATAGCAATTTTTTGAATTCCAATTGTAGATTTCTTCAATCAGCTGAATTTGCAATATGGCATCCTCACAAAGTTCTTTACAGAAGAGAATTGTCCTATGATGACTATTAACCACATGTACAGACATGATTCAACTTGATAATGAATCAATGTTTCCTCAAAAACATGGTATATATTTCTGTTCGATCTTGTATTTCCAACAAAGAAAAATATTGTTGAGTCTTATTTGTTTTTCTGCCATTTCTTTCCCTTGATTTTTTTTCATTTATTTTAATACAAAATGAGACTACTGTGATCAATTTAAATAGCGTATCGATACCAATTAGATCTTTTCTTGTTTGATATTTTTTGTAGGTGCCGCATTTCCCACCATTTCCAATTGTGTTATATGAATTAATTTTGTTTATTGGGTAGGATTGGTTCAGATTCTAAATTAATTATAAGGTATAGAAGTTTTGATTTATTATAGGTGATGAAATTGACTAAGGATGATTTTTTTTAATAGTTGAGCACTGAATCTATTTATTTCTTTGTTTCTCTATTTCCAAAGTTTTGCATTAATCTCAAGTGTTTTTATGAAGCATAAATGATATTTGCAATCTGGTTTTTTAAGCATGAGATATTTATGTGTTTGATTCTGTTTTTAAACCCAATTGGAGTGTGTTTCTAACATACTTGTAAATATTTTTGTTTTTAGCATGCTCTGATTTCTGGTTTGTATTCTCTTCATCACTGTTTTTATTTTGGCTTAGGATATTCATTGTATTTCTGGATTACAAGTTTGGTTGGATTATATATAGTAATGTTGCTTATTGTTATTTAATCTTAATTTGTCATTTTTTATGTCTACAATCTAATTTTTAGTTAGTTAGTTTGGGGATTTATGTCATTTCTTATCAATGATTCAGAGTTTGTTTAACATATTCTGAAAGTGCTTGATAAATGATCTACATACTTCTCTCTCATTATTCTTTATCACATTATAGTATTTTTCCATCTTCGGCTTAGTTTGTACTGTTGGTCATGATTGTGAACTTGTGTCTGGGCTTTTGGGTTTGATATTGAGGGTAGACACATAAGTTTAAAGAATAAATTAAAAAGAATATATTAACTAGTTTTTGAATTTAAGTGTTTTATGTGTTTGAATCACAATTGTTGCTGGTATTCACAATCCTCTTTTGAATTACTTCCCCGAGTTTTCACAAGCCAACGTTCAATGATTATCTGATTTTTTTTTTTTAAGTCTGATTTTTCTTTAACCATATTTTTTCCGCATGCAAATATTGTACCTTTGCATGCAATTTGGAATAATATTGCGTTGTATCTGTTTAGATGAAGAATGGAGTGATGTTTTGTAGTTTTTTCAAATGGTATTTGGCATTTTAACAGGACAAGCAAAATAGACAATGCTTCATTGAATAGTTGCCAAGTTGTGAACCAAAATAGACAAAGCTTCACTTATTAGTTACCATTTCATCTCTTTAATTATAGTTGTTGGTTAGTACCTCCTCTTTGTTCTTTCATTTTTGTGTGCCCATGCCTTGAGTGAAAGCTACCGTCAAAAGAAATAAACTTAAAACAAACAAGCCACAAACTAATAAAAATGGATTTGTACATATTATGCTTTAATTAAAATTTTTGATTAGTCTATTGTGTAAATGTAAAAATAGTGGATAAATTTGTTTGTTTTACTTTTCAATTCCAAACTGATTTTATGCTTTTGATGTGGATGTCTTTGTAAGCATTGGAGACTTGGGTCCTATAATGTTTTGGTATATGTTGATTTTTTTTAATTATTTTTAATATATCTTAAATGAAATAAAGTATTAGAGAGATAAAATTAGTTCATTGAAACTATTGAGTGTGGAAAAATATTAAAATAACAAGAGAGTAAACTTATGACTTCGACTAAGACATTGGTAGCAAGAGAGTTGTGTAACAATTGTGAGTAAATTTATTTATTTACACTACAATAATAATCTAGTTATAATTTTCCATGTTTGGTATATTATAATGTGATTTTTCATGTTTCAGGGGTGATTTTATAAAGAAATTCATGGCAGTCAATTTTTACTTTGGAAAGACTATTGGTGACGAGGGTGAGCACAAGGACAAGAAGGAGAAAGATATGTTGTTTGAAAACGAATTTGGTGTTTTATTTTATTTGTAATTTTTATTAGAGTAAATGATTCTTTTTTGAGTGGTTAATTATTTACTTTGTAAATCTAGTTATATATTTTTTAAGGTCAAGACGATTATGTTTATAAACAAGGCTATATGATTTTTGAGTCAAGTAGTAGTGTTATATTTGTCCAAAATTTGTTTTATTAGATTTGTAAATACTTTGTATAAGTTTTTTTTCTTTTAATCTATAATTTTTTAGATTTGTATATAAATGTTTCATTTAAATCATAAATTAAAATAAAAATAAATAATTTTTTTGCAAGCTACGATGACACATAATAACCTTTTGGTGTTACCAGCAACGGCGACACCTAATAACTGTTGATGTAGCCAGCAATGGCGACATTTAATAACTGTCGGTGTTGCCAGCAACAACGACACATAATAACTGTCGTCGTAGCCAGCAACGGCGACACCGAATAACTGTCGGCGTAGCTACCTCTACGCTGGCATAGATAAATACGACAGTTAGTCGACTATTGTCGTTGCTCAATAGCGACTGTTAAAAACTGTTGGGAAATCTCATTTTTGTAGTAGGGTATATGTTTAAGCTAGTATGTCATATCAACAGGAACCAAGATTAATATATAGAAGGTGCCAAATTATACGAATACATATACATATATATATATGAAAATTCTATAGTAGGGGTCCCTTAATGGTAGGGGTGTTTCTGTGTCCGACATGTAGAGAATTATAATTAAAATTTTATTATATAGAGTTGTACATTATAGTTATACGCGTGCAACTAACTATTTTAAACTCTAGTTTTCGACAATGTAAAGTAATTAGATTTTTTTTTAAAAATCGGCAGGGTGTCTACTGTTGGGATTTTATGTCCTAAATAAATCCTTTTTTTTTTTGTTTAATATAAACTTCTATTAAATCCTGAGCATATAGCTAATCGTATGTATAGTGACGTAATCACGGTGGAATATAAATATGATTATATGTTCAAAATAAGTTAGTCCTAAGATTAGTTAGTGCAGATGGTTTACACTGACTTGCTAATCTACGATAAAATCTACTTACACATATCAGTGTTATGTTCTTTCCAAAAAATTAGCAAAGTAGATAAGATCAGATGTATTTGTTACATCGAATTGGACCGATGTTGACAGTAGATTGGATAAGTAAACATATCACGTTATTATCTATTCTAATCATATCATATAGTTGACCATATGTCAATTCAATCTTAATTCTGAGTGGTTAGTATTCTAACTGATTGTATTATTTGAGTTCTTTGACTTGTTCATTACAAGCTTACCCTACAGACTAGCTATACTTACATCTTGGGAACTCTGTAGTATAATTGAGTGGGAGTGTTATTCATAGATATAAACATCTATAGCTTCTGATGAAGAAGTAAAATGATGGTTTCCTTTTAGTTTGGTTGAAAGTGCTAGATGATTGAGATCTCATTTCAGTAATTAATATTAGTTTACTGAAATATCATTTACAAGGAACTAAGTATTTTAAAAATAAAATACAATGAGGGGTAAAACAATATTTTAGTCCTATCTCATTGTAGACCATTTATAGAGGATTAAGTGACAATTATGGTTGTAACAATGGATAATTAATAACGTATGTATATTGGTTATAGAGCGTTCTATGAAGGAGGAATTGGCTGGAATTGAAGTAAGCTCGCATGTACTGACAGAAAAGGCAACTCCTAGTGTACTCAGTTTAGAACTCTAAATCAGTGAAATTCTAAGTATTTAGTGGAGTCACGAGGAATTAATAAGTTTATAAATTTATATGTTAAATTTATAATAACTTATTGGAGCTTGATTTCATAGGCCCATGGTCCCCACTGTACCTTGGATAAAATCATCTTGATAGTCTCAATTAATTGATTTAATTATCAATTAGAATTATCAAAGTTGACCAGGTCAATTTTGGATAATTTTATAAAGTTATACAATTTAGAGAAGAAAAGAGATTTTATGGCAGATTTATTAATTAAGAGTAATTGGTGTCTAAATTAATAAATAAGTTTAAATCAAGGTTCAAACTATAAAAAATTAATTTGATAAAGGATTTAAATAATTATTTAATTAATTAATCAGTAGAAAAGAATACATGTCTTGATTTTAAGTCCAATGAGCTTGTAATTAAATGGAAAATTTCACGGGCATAAAGCCCATGATAATTTTGACCTAATGACTGATATTATCTATTAAATAAATGACCTATAAAAGAAATGACCTAATTGAGCTTATAAAAGGAATGTTAAGTGGGAGTTGAAAACAGACTTGTTTTGAAGAAGATCAGATGATCTATTCTTGATGCTCTAGGTTTTAGATCCTCTCTACAACATAAGTCATTTTCTAACCCTTAATATTCTTTCTATTCTTCTTCGCTTTGAATCTATCTCATGTGCTGAGAATTGCCCACTCTATATAGGTGATTCTAAGGATAGTTTGGAAGACTATGAAGAAAATTGAAGATCGATTCAGTTTCTCGGTGATACAGTGCGACAGAAAGGATACAAGATTAGAGAAACTGAAGGAAGGACTAATACATTCCGCTACATATAATGTAAGTGTTCTTATCATTATCTATGTTTAAATTCAATTGTAGAAACATGTTCTAGGTTGTCTTATATTAATGTGTTTACTATATGATTTACATTAAATTATTAAGATCTTGTATAAGTTTTCCTAACAACTGGCCTCAGACCCTTTGGTAATCTTTATTTTCATGCACGAACATGGTAAAAATTGAACTATTTTATCTGTTGAATAATTGGATGGATATCATGTTTTTTATGAAGCATATTGACTCTTATGTGATTATTAGCAAATTTGGGTTATTTTATTGTGTTTTGTATGCAATTAATTTTTATAAATGCTTTATTTGATATAAAACATGGTAAAAATTATTTAGAAAACGTTTTTAGATTGAAAAATTACACAATTTTATTGAATTTTTTTTTCCGGCTCTGGCCGCGACCACAATTTCGCTGGCCGTGGCCTGCGATAATTTTTTTAAAATTTTTTTCAGGCTTTGGCCGCAACCTGCGATAAATTTTTACTTAAAATTCAAAATTTGAATGTATTTTTTAATAGGTTAATACAAAAATATCATATTTTTTCTATTATTTAAAAATATATTTTTGAAATACGATATTTTTGTTGTTTGATCTTTTAAAAAATACATATTTTCTACAAAGATTCAAATTCAAATTTAAAAATAAGTTAACTAATTAATTTTAAATATTTTTATATATGAAAATATTATAATTAAGTTATCACATATTAAAGATATTTTTTAATACTTGATATTTTTTTTTGAAATCTGATATTTGAAGATATTAATATCTGATTATTCTACAGATTTTAATATTTAAATTATTTGAAATTTGAAAATTTGTTGACTAGATATTTTTATGAATATTTCAATTTGTTTAATTGTTTAAGATATTTTTTTCAAAAACAAATAATGACATTTGTTTAAAAATTTATAAATGGTTAAATTTTTTAAAAATGTCACGTTTTCCAAACCAATTGATAAAATGTTTTTTAATAAACTGGATTTACATTAACTTTTGTTAATTGCTGATAAATCCAATTTAAATTAAATTATTATTTTTCAAAATGAACTAAACTAAGTTGATTGTTGATAAATGAAATTTTAATTAACTTTTGTTAATTGTTGATAAATTTAATTTAAATTGACTTATTTGTTTTTGCAAAAATTTAATTAATTCGAATTTTTGGATAAATTCTACAAAATTAATTGTGTTATTTTTGCAAATGAAATAAATTGTGGTATTTTGCATAAATTCATAGACTTGCTCGTATAGTAACATGATTAGGCCCATCCAATTATAACATATTTTTTTGCACTATATGTAGTACTTTTGCAATTGGGCTTAGATGCATATAGTGGCCCATATGTTTGATTACTATATAGATTTTTCTAAATAAAACATTCATAAATTGATAGGTTTTATTTGGGTCCATTAGAAAATGTAAAGTTTAAATTCCTCTCTTGTGGATGGTTCCACTTGTGAATGCTCATTTGTTTTGCATGACTATAGTGGGCCTTTTAAATTAATAACAATTAATAAAACGAAGGTTTAAATTCCTGTCGTTTGGACCTTGTATGAAAGTATGGGGGCCTTAGTAGTGGGAACGACATACTGAACCCAACCCTCCTCCAAACAAGCCCAATTTTTAAGGCCTATTTGCCTAAAGTTGGACTTAAGTGTATAGGTTCATTATAATAGTTAAAATCTTCATATTGATTAGCAACAAATTAATTCTAATTTAATTGAATTTATTTCAATGTGACACTTTAGAATTAATAGAAAATTATAAGACCTTGGTTTTAATTTTTTTTAATTCTTGGAGAACCATAGTCGTTAAATTTTGAAAAATAAATAATAAAAATACAATTTTTAATTAATAATGAGCTTATTTTAAAAGTTTATATTCGATCTCCACTGTTTGTTTAACAAGGTCAATAGCTTAATGGGGCATCGGGACACTTTGATTCGTCCCCCTACGGAAGGTGTTCATTAGTTATTTTGACAAGATTAGATTTCGAAAGGTAGATAATTATAGGTCAAATTCTACTAGACTCACCCCTATGGTGACTACTAGGACTAAATCTATTGATTATCGAAACCATGGGTCTAGCTCATAAAATAAGAGATTTTGCTTTCTCATTTTGATCGAATATTAGGTTGTTAATAATGGTGTCCATTATTAAATGAGTTTACAACTCTATTCAACTAATGATATTTTTTTGAATCTCACCAACTGGGACAACGTAGAATAGTTAAAAACCTAAAGAAATAAAAATATGATTATTTTGGTATTTTTTCCATGTCTTACATATTTATGGTATATGTTGTGCTATTTTTTGAAATTAGAGTGAATAGAATTTTTATTGAGCAAATGTGATTTAAATCTATTTTATTGATAATATGTAGTTTTAAGTATGGTTGTCTCTACTCCCACCATTTCTCAACTTATTATTTTGATCGAATATTAGGTTGTTAATAATGGTGTCCATTATTAAATGACTTTACAACGCTATTTAACTAATGATATTTCTTTGAATCTCGCCAACTGGGACAGCGTAGAATAGTTAAAAACCTAAAGAAATAAAAATATGATTATTTGGTTTTTTTTTCCATATCTTACATATTTATGGTATATGTTGTGATTTTTCTTAAAATTAGAGTGAATACAAGTTTTATTGAGCAAATGTGATTGATTTATATTTTATTGATAATATGTAGTTTTAAGTATGGCTGTGTCTACTCCCATCCTTTCTCAACTTTCAATGGAGAAACTCACTGGAGAAAACTTCCTTAAGTGGAAGCATAACATCAACATAGTGTTGATTGGTGACAAATCCATGTTTGTCATGATTGAGGAATCTCCAGAAGTTCCAGCCAAGACTGCAAGAGACAAATATGAGCGTTGACAGACGACCAATAACAAGGCACAATACTACATGTTGACTAGTATGATGGACACTCTCAAGACAAAGATGGAGAATGTCGAGACGACCTAGGAAATCATGGATCAGCTCCAAGACATGTTCGGTGCAAAGTCTGTGTAGACTCGCTTTGAGGCCTCCAAGAAATATGCCAATGCTCGGATGGCACCGTATTACTACGTTCGTGATCACCTGATCCAGATGACCAACTACTTTTAGGAAGTTGAACTGCATGGAGCAATTATAGATGAGGAGACTCAAGTCGGCTTAATCCTCAATAGTCTTTCTCCAACTTTCCTGCCGTTCACGATAAATTATGTGATGAATAAACTCAACTATGGTCTGACGCAAGTCATGAGCGAGCTTCAGACTTTTGAGTCTATCATGGGTGGACCAAGTAAGGGAGGAGAAAAGAAGAATACTATTGCTGCTGCCTATGGCTGAAGCTAACCAAGCTTCGTCTTCAATAATTGGAAACAAGAGGAAATATGTACAAAACAACAACCCCAAGCTTGCAAATGCTGCATAGACGAGTGCACAACCAAGTGCATGGATGCCTAAGGGGAAGAAGAAGAAAATTAAGAAAGGTAAAGGTAAGTATTTTCACTGCAAAGAGAAGGGGCATTGGAAACAGGATTGCCCCAAGTTTCTAGCAGCTAAAAACAAAGGTAATGATTATAGTCCATATATCTTAGAAACATGTGTTTTAGAGAATGATAAATCTATTTGAATTATTGATTATGGATCTACTAAACATGTTTGTAACTCTTTACAGCTTCTTGAATCATGGGTGGAAGTGGATGAAGGTGGCTTAAAGCTTAGAGTTAGGAACGGAGCATTCATTACGGTCCAAGCTAGAGGAAGAGCTCGCCTGAAGTTTAGAAATAAATATTTAATTTTGAAAGATGTATTTTTTATTCCGGATTTTAGTAACAATTTAATTTCAGTTACCATGTTGCAATTAAAACAATTTGTTATGACTTTCACAAGTTTTAATATATATTTCATTCCACAACCTAATGAACCAATCTCTCTTAACAATGATTTATTCAAAGTAGCTAAACCTAGGACCAATAAACGTCAAAAGACCAAAAACGACATGACATATTTTTGGCGCTTGAGACTAGGTCACATTGGCTATGATAGAATTCAGACTTATAAAGGATGGGCCTTGGAGGGAACTCACCGTAGGTGAATTACTTGTCTTTGAATCTTGTCTAGAAGGCAAACTGACCAAACATCCATTTTCTGCAAAGGGTGATAAGGCCAAAGAACCACTTGGAATTGTTCATTAAGATGTTTGTGGACCTTTGAAAGTACAAGCCAGGGGTGGTTTTGAGTATTACGTTACGTTTATTAACGATTACTCTAGATACTCACGCCTTTACCTAATGCATAGGAAATCATAAACATTTTCAAAGTTTCAGGAATTCGTAGCTGTGGCTCAGAACCAATTAGGTAAAACGTTAAAGATCTTGTGATCTGATAGGGGTGGAGAATATTTGGATATGCAGTTCCAAGATCATTTAACTGAACTTGGGATTTTATCACAACTTAGTGCCTCGGGTACTCCGTAACAAAATGGTGTAGCGGAATGCCCGAACATAACTTTATTGGAAATGGTTAGATGTATGCTTAGTTACTCAACTCTATCAACTTCATTTTGGGGATATACAATTGAAACTGAAAAACGACATTCTAAATGTCGTACCGTCGAAATCAATCCCCAAAACACCGTTAGAACGCTGGAATGGTTGTGAACCTAGCTTACGTCATTTTAGAATATAGGGGTGTCCCGCCCACGTCTTGAGGAATAATGAAGGAAAGCTAGAATCGCAAACCGAAGTTTGCGTGTTTGTTTGCTATACAAAAAGCACTCGGGGTGGACTTTTCTATAGTCATTCATACTATGTCCAAAACTTCTACGAATACTACTTTTCTGGAAAATGACTATGTCTAAAACTTCAAACCGCGCAACAAAGTAGTTTTAGCGGAGATGGTTGAAGAATTGATTCCAACCAATGTTCCATCGTCATCAATGCAAGTTAATGATGAAATTCTTACTCTTCATGTCCAGCCGACATAAGTCGATTTAAACGAAGAAAGTACCAGTGTTCCTGAGCAAACAGTCACGAAGCCTTGTCGTAGTGGGAGGGTTTCTAAGAACCCAACTCGCTATGGTTTGGAAGGAGAAACCAATAAGGTTGTTGGTGACACTGGTGATGATGATCTGTTGTCTTTTAAACTGGCAATGGCTAGCCCTGAAAAGAAACTATGGCTCGAAGCCATGTAACAAAAAATGGAGTCCATGTACTCAAATTTTGTTTGGGATCTTGTGGAAGCACCTAATGACTTTAGGGCCATTGGGTGCAAGTGGATCTACAAGAAGAAATGAGGTGTTGATGGAAATATCAAAACTTATAAAGCTCGAATAGTGGCAACGGGTTATACCAAAAAAGAAGGCGTGGACTATGAAGAAACTTTTAGTCTGATAGCCAAGCTCGAGTCCATTCGCATCCTCCTACCCATAACAGCCTCGCTCGACTATGAGATCTAGAAAATGGACGTCAAGATAACTTTTCTTAATGGGAAGCTTGCCAAAGTTATTAATATGGATCAGCTAGAAGGATTTAAAGTAGCTGGACAAGAAGGAAAAGTTTGCAAGTTGAATACGTCCATTTGTTGACATAAGCAAGCTTCTCGTTCTTGGAATCTTAGGTTTGATGAAATTATCAAAACCTATGGTTTTGAACAAAATATAGATGAGCCTTGTGTTTACCAACTGAAGGAAAATCAAATAGTGGTATTCCTGGTTCTTTATGTAGATGATATCTTACTCATTGGAAACAATGTTAAGAAATTATTAAATGTGAAGAATTGGTTGAGCACTCAATTCCAGATGAAGGATTTGGGTGAAGCAATTTATGTTCAAGGTATCTAGATCATTAGGGTTAGAAAGAACAAACTCTTAGCTCTATCCCAAGCAGCTTACATTAATAAAGTACTTGAACGTTTCGCAATGACAAATTCCAAGAAAGGACGTCTACCGTCTCGCCATGGAATTCATCTTTCAAAGAAGCAGTCTCCCCAAACTCTTGAAGAAGAGAAATGTTCATTACGCATTGGCAGTTGGAAGTCTGTTGTATGTTATGTGTGTACTAGACCAGATATTTGCGATGCAATGGGAGTAGTGAGCAGGTATCAGTTAAACCCAGGACCAGAACATTGAATACAGTTAAGCATATTTTGAAGAATTTAAGTTAGACTAGGGATTATATGTTAGTCTACAAGGGTGGTTTTCTAAACCTGTAGGCTACACCAATTTAGATTTTCAGACTGATGTCGATGACAGGAAGTCTACTTCTGGAATGGTGTTTACTCTTGGGAGTGGAGCAGTGATATGGAGAAGCGTAAAACAGTTTGCACTCTTAAATTCCACCATTAAAGCTGAGCACATAGTTGCGTCTGAAGCAGCTAAGGAAATAGTTTGGCAAAAGAAGTTTTATTCCGATCTTGGTGTTATTCCAGATATGGATAAACCGCTTGTATTGTTTTGTGACAATACAGGAGAGATAGCCAACTCGAAAGAACCTTGAAATCACAAGAGGTGTAAGCATATGGAAAGGAAGTATCACATAATTCTATAATATGTGGCCAGGGGAGATGTGAAGGTTATGAAGATTGCATCTGAAGACAATCATGCATATCCGCTTACAAAGACACTATCATAAGCTACATTTGATAAGCATATCAAGGAAATGAGATTAGTAGAATTAAGACATTAGTTTCAATTAGTGCAAGTAGGAGTTTGTTGGGGTTTTATGCCCTAATTAAAACCCAATTTCTTTGTAATCTCATTTATTATCAATAAAAGAATAGAAATTATTTTTTGACTTGGTCAATCACTTTGCTCACATGTTTTATTTTCATGACTATTTATTTAATATAAACTTCTATTGAATCCCGAGCATATATCTAATCATATTTATAGTGACGTAATCACAATAGAATATAAATATGATTATATGTTCAAATAAGTTAGTCATAAGATTAGTCAGTGCACAGGTTTAACACTGACTTTCCAATCTACGATATGATCTACATACACATCGCAATGTTATGTTCTATCCAAAACATTAGCAAAGTAGATAAGATCGGATGTATTTATTATATCGGACTGGACCGATATTAACAGTAGATAGGATAGGTAAACATACCGTTATTATGTATTCTAGTCATATCAAATAGTAGACCATAGGTCAATTCAATCTCAATTCTGAGTGGTTAGTATTCAAACTGATTATATTATTTGAGTTCTTCGACTTGAACGTTACCAGCTTACCCTACAAACTAACCCATACTTACATCTTGGGTACTCGGTAGTATAATTGAGTGGGAGTGTTAATCATAGATATGAACATCTATAGCTTCTGATGAAGAAGTAAAACGATGGTTTCCTTTTAGTTTGGTTCAAGGTGCCATCATTTACAAGGAACTAAGTGTTTTAAGGATAAAATACATTGAAGGGTAAAATAGTATTTTAGTCTCATCTCATTGTAGACCTTGTATAGAGGATTGAGTGACAATTATGGTTGTAATAATGAATAATTAAAAATGTATCTACATTTGTTATAGAGCATTCCATGAATTCAAGAGTGCAATTCTTAGTCTTTAGTGGAGTCACGAGGAATTAATAAGTTTATAAATTTATTTGTTAAATTTATGGTAACTTATTGGAGCTTGATTTCATAGGCCCATGGTCCCCACTGTACCTTGGATAAAATCATCTAGATAGTCTCAACTAATTGATTTAGTTCTCAATTCGAATTATCAAAGTTGACCAGGTCAATTTTGGATAGTTTCACAAAGTTATACAATTTAGAGAAGAAAAGAGATTTTAGGGCAGATTTATTAATTAAGACAAATTTGTGTCTAAATTAATAAATATATTTAAATCAAGGTTCAAATTATAAATATTTAATTTGATAACAGATTTAAATAATTAATCAATAGAAAATAATACATGCCTTGATTTTAAGTCAAATGAGCTTATAATTAAATAAAAAATTGCACGGGCCTAAAGCCCATGATAGTTTCAACCTAATGGCTGATATTACTATTATTTTATTGATTTTTTTAATTAAATAAATGACATAATTGAGCCTATAAAAGAAATGTTAAGTGAGAGTTGAAAACAGATTTGTTTTGAGAAGATCAGATGATCTATTCTTGATGCTCTAGTTTTAGATCCTCTCTACAACATAAGTCATTTTCTAAGCCTCAATATTCTCTTATATTCTTCTTCTCTTTGTATGTTTCTCATGTGTTGAGAATTTCCCACTCTAGTCTAGGTGATTCTATGGATACTTTGGAAGACAGTGAAGAAAATTGAAGATCAGTTTAGTTTCTTGGTGATACCTTGTGACAGAAAGGATACAAGGGTTAGAGAAATTGAAGGAATGATTAATACATTTCGTTGTGTATAATGTAAGTGTTCTTATCATTATCTTTGTTTACATTCAATTTTAGTAACATGTTCTAGGTTGTCTTATATTAATGTGTTTAATATATGATTTACATGAAAATAATTAGGATCTTGTATAAGTTTTCCTAACATCTATTATAACTACAATGTACATCATCATATAAAATAAAATTGGGTTATAATTTCTATACACACTGAAACAGAAATGCCTCTACCAGTAGGGGCTAAACTGGCACCTCCACTATATAATTTCTCCATTTATATATACAATATATAAGGTTATAGAAGTTTTTATAATTTTAGGAGAATCCAATATTTTGTTGTAATCTAAAAATACGAGCTCAATCGCCTTGTTCGACGTATAGCTGGCTACCAATAAATGAAGGTTATCAGATTCTGAAGATGTGTTATTAACTCCAAACTAAATAGCTCAAGGTTATGTAACCGAGTTTGGCTATTTAGAGATCCTCCAGACCGCCTCATATGTGTGGGATAAAGAGCGAGTAACACAACTTCCAGATCGCCCTCATTAGGCTTCGAGCATCACTTGGGTCAAATTGCCCTGGCTATAACCTCCATGTTGAGGAACACATGTAGCTCGCGAAACTCTCGAAGATTGATATGCACAATTAATATTTGCAACATTTATCTAATAAATGCTTGATATCAAGGGAATCAGGACATTTAAGGAATTTATGTATTTGGGAAGTTAGTCATTCTTGTAAGTTATCAAATATTGTACGATTACCCAAAAGTGTCCATCAACCCCTTATAAATACAGAGGGATTAAACAGTGAAAGAGACCGAATTTTGTAAGAAAAATCTCTGCAGATATTGTCTTAAACAATTTCTCCAAGAATGCTTAGACAAAATAATATAAATTCGTGGACTAGGTGGATCTTAACCACTGAACCATGTAAAAATTCCTTATCTTCCTTATTTACTGTTTACAAAAGCTTAATCACCTTTGTTTAGATTTCTTAATCTACTGTTGGCGAAAAACCGCGTCAATAGATTGGTGCTTCTATTGAGAGCTAGATTAGGCTTGCTGACAATTCTTCAAGTATATATTGAATTGTCTTAACTACATGTTTAAATTAGTGGGTAATATCAAGAGGAGCCAAGATTAATATATAGAATTGGCCAAAAAAATCTTAACAAAAATTATACTAATATATATATACCAGGTGGAAGTAATGTGCAATGCACATTTACTTAGTTATATTTAAAAAAAAATATTAAATACATTTATTATATTTTTATGATTGCCATATAAATTTTAAATAAATAAAGAATATTATATATACATAAAAGAAAAATTAAACCTAAACATTGTTTATGAGCTCATTTATGTATTACAAATATTATTTTAATGTTTTCAATAAAGTTATGGATTTTTCTCATGTATGTTATCTTCAAAGTAATAGTTATGTCTAGTAGGTTTAATGATCTAAGTCTTAGAAATAGTTGGGTCATTACAGTTGGTATCAGAGCAACAGTCCATTTACATGAAATTCTCCTTGATACACACGCTCAAGCTCCAAATCCAACTGCCAATGTAAGTATTTATGTTTTAGTTATTATGTTTTTGTGTTTTAGCTAACATTTTAGTCTTATGTTTTCAGTTAAGAATGGATGGAGCTTTATCATATAACGATATCCGAGCCATTAAGGTCTTAAAAAGAATTAGAGAACCAAGAAATACAGTAGAAATATTGGAAAGAATCACTCGAAGATTTCTATTATTTCATAAGCAAATAGTACATCTCCAAACGACTAAGAGAATAATGATGAGAGCTACGAAGCAATATATTTTAGTAATTAGGCTTTTTAAAGATTTTCCTTTTGTAATTGCTGCTTTGGAAGAAATATGGGAGACAATAGATGTTGAAGATGAAATACCAGAGGTGATGAGATTTTATTTTCTTATAATTAGGTTTACCTCTAAGATGGAATTCCAATTCACGCAAGAACAAAAGAATAGAATTTTTACGAATCTTCCCCGAGGAATTTTTGAAGCTCATGAAAATGATGATTATGAAGAGATAAATTATGATATGTTAGATGAAGGATCTGATGTAGAAGATCCCAATTTTTAGAATAGATTAGTTTCTTTATTTATTTTATTTATTATTTTGCCTTTATGATTGTACTTAGTGAAAACTGTTTTTCCAAATTAATATCATTGTTATTTTGATGACATGTATGAGTTTGATTTTTATTTTGCAATCATAATAAATAATAAATTTAATAAATAATGACTAAGTTCGGTGAGGGTGGATACAAATCAATGAACCAGGGTTCTATATTGAGAGTTAGGGGGCCATAGTAGTGGGAATGATTTTACTGATCCCAGCCCTCCCTCAATATGGTTAACTTTGGAACAACGATGAGTTTCGAGCCTGAGAATTAAGTCATATTGGATAATTAGAAACACACATAGAAAATAATAAAGATGGCTTATTTTTCTAAGTTTAGAAACACACCCTAATGGCGAACTATGCACCATACCCAGCTCAACACATGGAGCCAGTTTATGAGCGGTTTTGTAAGCAACACGTTCCGAACTTTGAAGGGACAATAGACCCCTTTGAGGCAGAAGAAGGGCTCAGAAATGTGGAGCTAATCCTGATGCCCATGAACCTCGAAAATGTGGACCGGATATCCTGCGTTTCGTCTCTGCTTAAGAAAGATGCTAGAATATGGTGGGATTTAGTTCAGCAGACTCACGATGTCACCACCATGACTTGGACCAGATTTGTGGAGCTATTCCACAAAAAGTACTACAATTCGACAGTCATCGCTTCAAGAGTCGAGGAGTTCGCTAGTTTGAAGCAGGGAAACTTGAAGATAGCAGAATATGCTCGGCAGTTCGACAAATTAGCCAAGTTTGCACTAGAGTTGGTTCCAACTGACTTTCTGAGGGTGACCAAGTTCGTTAAAGGACTTCGACCAAAGATTGAATTAGAGGTTAAGCTAGCTAACCCAGGAAATACTACTTATGCTGATGTTATAGAAATGGCAATAGAATTAGAAAGGCTTCAGGCGAATGTTAGTAAAGAAGAGGCCAGTAAGCCTGAGCCTAAACATCAAAGTAAGCCTTAGAATGGTCGGAACAACAACAACAATAGTAATGGTCAGAAGAGATGACATCTTGACAATAAGCAATCTGATAACAATAAAAAGGCACAGACAAACAATGGATGTAATAGGCCGGGTTATGTAGAATACCCGCAATGTGCTAAATGCCAAAAGAAACATCCTGGTGAGTGCCGCGCAAACACCAAGGGATGCTACAACTATGGTCAGGACGGACACCGGAAAAGAGACTGTCCCCAGCTCAAGCCAGAGGGGAAAAAGGAAGACAAGATGGTTCATGCCAGGGTATTTTCCTTAACCCAAGGAGAAGCTGACGCTAGCAATAAAGTAGTTACAGGTCAGGTTTCTATCCTCCATAATATATGTTATGTATTATTTGATTCGGGAGCCACTCATTCTTATATCTCGTTAAGAATGATAGAGAAATTAGACAAACCTTGTGAAAAATTTAGAACTAGGTTTGTAACCGCGTTGCCTTCAGGCGAAGTAGTCCTATCATCATGGATAGTGCGAGGCATACTGATCAAGATAGAGGATGTAGAAATAGAAGGAGACCTGATAGAACTGGAGATTAAAGACTTCGACGTGATACTTGGAATGGATTGGCTAGCAAGGCATGGCGCAACCATCGACTATAAACGTAAGCAAATGATATTCGAGACTCCTGACGGTCAGAGACTATGCTTCATGGGACAAGTTTCAAGACTACGTACACTGCTTATTTCGTCACTCAAAGCTCAAAAGATGATAGAAAAAGGATGTCAAGCATTTTTAGCTAGTGTCACGGATGTGGTCAAGGAAACACCGCTAAAAGTTGGAGACGTTCATATTGTAAAAGGAATTTCCAGAAGTATTTCCTGACGACTTACCAGGGCTACCGCAGACTCGGGAAATTGACTTCACAATCGAATTAGTACCAGGCACCGAGCCTATCTCCAAGGCACCATATCGGATGGCACCTACCGAACTCAAGGAGTTAAAGATGCAACTACAAGAACTCCTGGACTTGGGTTTCATTAGACGGAGCCATTCGCCATGGGGAGCACCAGTTCTATTTGTGAAGAAGAAGGACAGGAGTATGTGGATGTGCATAGATTACTGCAAGCTAAATAAGGTGACGATTGATGACTTGTTTGATCAATTCCAAGGAGCGACTGTGTTCTCAAAGATTGATCTACGGTCCGGGTATCATCAGCTCAAGGTACGGGAAGAAGACATTCCTAAGACAGCTTTTAGAACTCGTTATGGGCATTACGAGTTTTTAGTTATGTCTTTTGGTCTTACCAACGCTCCAGTCGCATTTATGGATCTAATGAATAGGGTCTTTAAGGACTACTTAGATAAATTTGTCGTGGTATTCATTGACGATATCTTGGTGTACTCAAAGGATAAAGTCGAGCATGAGGAACATTTAAGATTGATCTTGTTACGACTAAAGGAGCATCAACTTTACGCCAAGTTCAAGAAGTGCGAATTTCACAAGTAGCATTTCTTGGCCACATAGTATCCAAGGACGGAATTGCTGTAGACCCATCTAAAGTGGAGGCTATGAAGGATTGGCAAAGAACAAAGAACGCGTCTGAAGTAAGAAGTTTTTTGGGACTAGCAGGCTATTATCAGAGGTTCATAGAAGGCTTTTCTAAGATAGCCACTCCGCTCACCAACCTGACTCGGAAGCAGCAAAGGTTCAACTAGAATGATAAGTGTGAAGAGAGTTTCCAGTTACTAAAGGATAAGGTATGCTCAGCACCAGTAGTATGTGTACCGACACCCAATGACAAGTTTGTAGTCTACTGCGATGCGTCGAAGCAAGGGTTGGGTGGTGTGCTGATGCCGAATGACAAGGTGATAGCCTACGCCTCCAGGCAGCTAAAGGAATACGAGCAACGCTATCCAACACACGATATGGAGTTGGCAGCGGTGGTCTTTGCATTGAAAATCTGACGCCACTATCTTTATGGAGAACGATGTGAGATTTATACAAACCACAAAAGCTTAAAGTATTTCTTCACTCAGAAGGAGCTCAATATGAGGCAACACAGGTGGTTAGAACTAGTAAAGGATTATGACTGCAAAATCTTATACCACCTGGGAAAGGCAAACGTAGTTGCAGATGCGCTAAGTAGGAAGAATTATGGAAGTCTAGCAGCGTTAGCTGGAATAGAAAAGCCACTACAGAAGGAGCTGATCAATGCTGCAATAGAAGTAGTCATTGGTAAACTAGCTAACTTCTCCATCCAGTCAAGTCTGTTAGAAGAAATACGGATTGGGCAAGGGCATGATGACACGTTAGAAGCACATATGGAGGCAGTTAGAGAAGGGGAGGCCATAGATTTCTCAATATCAAGTCAAGGTTTATTGAGATATAAGGATTGGGTATGCGTGCTAAATGATCAAGGGATTAAGATGAAAATTTTAGAAGAAGCACACAATACCCCATACTCAGTTCACCCAGGGTCGACCAAGATGACTCACGATCTTAAGGAAATGTATTGGTGGCCAGGAATGAAGAAGGATATAGCAGAGTATGTGTCTAAATGCTTAGTATGCGAGCAAGTAAAAGCAGAACATCATCGGCCTGCAAGCTTATTACAACCGCTTCGCATTCCAGAATTGAAATGGGACGACATAGCCATTGATTTCGTGACGGGTTTGCCTCGAACGAATAAGCAACACGACTCGGATTGGGTAGTAATAGATAGAGTAACCAAGTCAGCTCCTTTTATGCCTGTCAAGACTTCCTATACAGTAGAACAATACGCAGACATTTATATTCAAGAAATAGTAAGACTGCATGGAATCCCTAAGACAATAGTGTCCGATAGAGGATCGATGTTTAAATCGAGATTTTGGGGAAGTTTGCAACAAGCCATGGGTACCAAATTAAGTCTTCGTACAACATTTCATCCTTTGACAGACGGTCAGTCCGAGGGTACCATACAGATTTTAGAAGATATGTTGCGCGCTTGTGTACTTGATTTCGGAGGATCATGGAGTAAGTACTTGCCACTGATAGAATTCTCCTACAAAAATAGCTACCAGTCAACGATCGGGATGGTACCTTATGAGCTAATTTATGGAAGGAGGTGTCGATCGCCATTACATTGGGTCGTGGTAGGAGAAAGGCAACTACTTGGACCCGAAGCAGTAAGAGAGGCTCAGGATGCAGTAGCGCTGATTAGAAAGCGTATGCTCGCTGCTTAGAGTCGTCAGAAAAGTTATGCGGATGCCAAGCGGCGTGATGTGGAATTCAAGGTCAGAGATCAAGTCTTCTTAAGGATATCTCCTATGAAAGGTGTGAAGCGGTTCGGGAAGAAAGGCAAGCTTAGTCCCAGGTTTATAGGTCTTTTTGAGATATTGGACAAAGTGGGAGCAGTTGCATATAGATTACCTTACCGCCAGCATTAACAGATAGTCACAATGTGTTCCACATCTCGATGCTGCGTAGATACGTGTTAGACCCATCTCACATCCTCAAGTATGATACGATAGCACTCCAGAAAGACTCGAGGAACATCCGGTTAGCATCCTAGATAGAGGGATGAAGGAATTACGGTCTAAGAGTATTTCGATAGTCAAAGTCCTATGGAGAAATAGTTCTGGACGAGAGGCAACGTGGGAGTTGGAGGAGGACATGCAAGCTCGATATCCAGAATTGTTTGGTAAGTAAATTTCGGGGACGAAATTCTTTGTAGTAGGGGAGAATTTTAGAGTCCCGGAATGTTTACTTAGTTAGCTAGTTAGTAGTTGTTGTAGTATTTTAGATTTCGTGGATTTTGGTTCAAACCGGGACTTAGTTGGAAACTCCTAGCAACAGTTATGGATTTTATAAGTTTAACCTATAGTTTAAGAATATTAATTATAACATAAGGTTTGATTAATATTGCTGGTCATAAATATGATATCTATTATAACCTAAGGTTTAGATAGAGCCAATAAGAATATGACACTTGTCAGTATGATTATTAAGGAATTAAGTATTTTAATGATTAAATAAAGAAATAACAGCCTTAGCACCTACCAGAAACTGTTAGGGTCGTAGTTTGACTCAATCAAAGTAGTTATCCCATTCAAATTATGCTAAAAAAAATGTAATTACGTGTTTAAAATATTCACGTATGCCGATATATCGCAGTTGAGAGTTGATATATCGCAGTTAGGAGTCGATATATCACCTGACGAAGAATACGGAAAATACGTGGCATTGCACGATCGTACGAACGGAGGCTCGGGAATAAGGCAGAGCCGATATATCGACACATAGGGGCGATATATCACCCTAAGTTATATATTTTTTATTATTATTTTTTTAATTTTAAAAATCAAGCCTTGACTACTTAGACCTACCTCTGAACGTTTTGACCGAGTCTCCAGCCTCTGATTGAGGAAAATTCAGTTCTTTTTCATTTTAAAGTCATTATTTTATTCAAATCAAAATTGGGTTAGTTTAACTCCTTACCTCTATAAATAGGACTTAGTACCCAGCCCTTCCTCTCATTCTTCAAGTTGTGATAAGAGACTCCATGGTGCTAGTGAGACCATAGAGTGATAAACACTTGGGTTGGAAAAAGCTTTGCCATTCTTAAGCTTTATAAAATACTTGGGAAGTGAGGATTAGTGTATTTCGGTATTGAAGTTAGACCAATCCATAACGTTAGCTAAGGTATTTCTATTCTCTAAGGCCACTTCTTTAAACCACTTTAGTTTTTCTTTAGTTCCTTTTATTGAGATCCTAACTTTTCATATTGGTTTTTGACTAGGTTTTTGAAACTTATGGATCTTTCTTGGTAAGTTTCTTTTTGAAGGTTTAGTTCCCAGATTTATTCTTTACTCTTTAGAAATTCTCACTATTCTTATTGTTGGTTTTAGGAGTGTTCCAAGTCCCGCATTTGTTCTCAAATATCCCAGTTTTGGTAAGGAAAATAGGATAAATTTTGTATGTTTGTATGATATGTTATGTTATATGTTATGTTATTGTATGTTGTATGTTAACATTATGTATAATATGTTTATAGACCTTGGGGATATTACTTGTCTAGCTAGCAAACCCCAATAATTTATGGGCATATGACTTGCTTAGCTAGCAAGCCCCACAAATCTATTGGGCATACATGACTTGCCTAGTTAACAAGCCCCGAGTAGTATAATGGCCATTGTAGTATTATATGACATATGTTTATAGTATATGTGGTTATAATATAATTTATGTATATGTTTTATGTTGTTAGTAGTTTTTCTTGCTGGGCATTAGGCTCATTCCTTTTTATTTTAGTGTGATGCAGGAAAATAGATACAAATGCGGAGGGATTCTTGGATGCTTGACATGTGTGTCGATTCGAGGACGACGTTATTTTCTTTAGTCTCTTAAAATTACGTTTTTATGTATTTTCCGCATTTAGCTTTGTAGACAATTTCATTTAAAGTTATGCTTTATTTTAAAACAATGAGATGATTTATGTATTACAAATATTATTTTAAAGTTTTCAATAAAGTTATGAATTTTTCAATAAAGTTATGAATTTTTCTCATGTATGTTCTCTTCAAAGTAATAGTCATGTCTAGTAGGTTTAATGATCTAAGTCTTAGAAATAGTTGGGTCATTACAACATCGCCTCTCAGAAGGTAGTGCAACACCCTTTCCACTGACTGTTAACCTCGTACATCGAACCAAAATACCTCCAAATGCCTCAAAAAATATTTGGTATTCTTATATACTCCAAAGAAACACTTTGGAACCAAAAGGATAATTTTTAAGTGCCTACAAAAAAAGTTCAACCCACTCAAGTTGACTTTAGTTAAATTGTTATGGTTTTGCACCTCTTTGTGCATAACAAAGTTCACTAAAGTATGTAATCAATCCAAACACAGACAATAAAAAGGGTAACTTGCCTTATCATTGATTCCCTGTACAATCACGAGGTTTCTTTCCTGATGGTTATTTCGTGTTCCTTTTAGTTTTTTTTTCTTTTCAATAATAGGCTCGGGTTAATTATGGCAATCGGTTACTCTTAATTGTTCTGTGCATTCATTTAAATGTTACTCACTTTTCTTTTGAAAATGTGATCTCACTAGGTTATAAATTTCCACTTAAGAAAATGGCATAATCAATCCTTAATCCCTCATATAATTATTCCACTTTAAACTTTCACACATTTATGTCTCCACTTTCCTAAGCTTTCTTAATCATCCTATAACCGTTATCATTTTCAATAATCTCATCTTAGTTTACTAAAACCTAACTTGGTTTCTTTTTAATCACATGCCATTTAACATACGTTTGGAAACATTATATATATATAGAAAATATGGCATATAACTTTTTTGCGAATTCGGTCATATTTTTGTCTTGAAATGAACAAAATCTTTTGAACTATATTCTTAAAAATATAAGATATGATTTGGGACTCAAAAATAGGTGTTTTTCTTCGAAAGAGTCAATTTTGGCAAAAATTCCAATTTGAAACACTTTTGGATTTTGTAAAACTTTTAGTGCTTTGGACCAAAAACATTAAGCTATTTGATTTTTGTTAGTTAATTATACAAAATTAATTTTAACTTGGTTCTATTTGAGAAACATTCTTTATTAGGTCTAGTGGTCTTATAAATTAGTTCATAATCTTTGAAGTTTTGGTGGTTTAAGTCTTAATATCCCACTGGCTTGTTTGAAACCCAATTTCTAGATTGAAATTCCATTTTGTAAAAATTGTTGTGTTTAAATCGTTTGTTGGATTTCTCTAAACATTTGCAGTTTATTCATAACACATGTGTTGACCCATTTTTTTGCCAACAATGAATTAAGAAATTCGATAATAGAAATTAGGCTCTATCTAAACCGTATGAAGAGAAACACCAAGAATTTATGTGGTTCAGTGGTTAAAATCCACCCATTCCACGAGCCTATATTATTGCTTGTTGATTTATGAGGAAACTGTTTATGACAATTTATTTAGAGTTTTTGCATACAAAGTTACAGTCTATTTTTCAGTCCATTCCATCTCTATTTGTAGGGGTTCAACAGACAGGTTTAGGTGACCATTTTACTTTTGTGTAACGTATGAGCTTGAGTAATCTCCCAAACATACAAATAAATACAATAAAGCCATTAGCTTCCTGATATTATACATTTACCAAGCAAGGGTTACAATATATTAATTGTGAAAGTAACGTCCCTGGGTCTTCAGGAATTCAAATATGTGGATTCCAAGCGTCGATGGCAAGTTGAATGCACTCTGCGTGAGCTACATGTTCTAAGTTAGAACGACTTGATCATTGAGAAGTTCGAGGTGTAACAATGAGACCTATTGATCCAGCTAAACGATCTCCTTATTTTCTAGTCAACCTGGTCTTGACTCGAACTACCTGTTTGGGAACTTGTACAACGTTCTCGGGATTCAATAATCTTCATTAAATCTGTGGCAGCTCTATCACACATATGACATGTCACCTCGTATTTTTTAGGTACAACATTTGCCCCCCAAGTCTCTGCTCGTGTAAGACATCACCACTAATTCTAATAAACATAGAAGAGGCCTTTCCACTTCTTTCATGGGAAATGTGCCCACCTACCCTCTCAAGTATTAGATACATGGCTCATTTTTATAAGCGTCTGTTCGTGTTCCCGACTACAGCGATAGTTGTCTTGTCACCTTTATGCCATCGTTTTGTATATTTAACTTTAGCCATTCGATCTAAAACTTCTTTAATCGAACGACTCCAGATCTTCCTCTGGCTTGCACTACATATAGGTCCTCTCAATTTACCCATACCACCTTTTCATTAATTGCTAAAAATTCTCACGTTCACTCTCATTTTCTCTCGCTCTTCAGAAACTTTATGGTATCTGTTCTATGGATTCATTGTCTCAGTCTCTTCGATTCTTTGAGTTTCAATCTTCGATCAGAACTATAAGTGATTTTATTTATCCTTCACTAGAAATTTGCATATATTTTTCTTGTTTGGGTATCTATTTTTTGTCTTTACACCGTTATTGTTTCACATACTGGTTCAATAAAGAGTTTAGGCTAGTATATTAATGTTTTTCAAGGATAGTATAGTTTTAGTGAGATAAGAATACAGAGAGAATAATGAAATAGGAAAGTTTTCTCTGAATTTTTTGGGTTTGTTTGGTTTGAATCAAGAACAAGTTAGCCTATTTCTGGAGTAATTTCTTTGTCTCTATCCCCATAACTAGGTAGCTTAGAGGCCATACATCCTGGGTGGTTTTGCATTAAAACCGCTTTCTAAAACCACATTTCTGACCAACTTTTAGGTGAGGTAATTCCATGTATATGAGTTTTTAGTCTTAGTTTTTACTGTTTTATTGGATTTTGAGTTTTAATGGAGTTTTGATTGAGTTTTAAAGTGGATTATTATGTTTATGAGTTATTGAGACCATTTCTGTGGTTGAAATTGGTTAAAATCATGTGTTGGAATGATTTTGGGAAGATTGGATGTAATGCCCCAAAATCCCTAAAGCGGTTTAATGGCTGGATTAGTGGGCCGGGAGGGCCATAGTTGTTTAATTATGCTGTTAAATGACTATATGCATGTTTATGTGAATTATATTATAATATGATGTTAAATGCATGCATGTGGGTCCACATTTGATTATTAGGGCATTTTGGTAATTTGGCCAATTGAGGACATATTTGTGTATTTTGGTGCATATTGTGATTTATGGATGAGATCCCATTATTATGGAGATATATTTGAGCTATTCGGCATGAGATGGTCTTATGTTGAAAATTAGTGGTTTTGTCATAACAGGGTCAATTATTGGGATATTGGATAATGAAAATGTTTATTTGACGATATATTGGGAGATAGTGAGATCAGGAGGAAATTCTGGGAGTTTTGACTAATTTGTCCCCGGGGATGTTTTTGGGACCCTGACCATTAGGTTTTATTTGAGGTTACTTAAGCCTGAAGTAGTCTGACAGAAAGAACCGTACGTTAAAAAAATACCTTTTTCTCTCTCCCGTTAACCTTTGTGACGTTCGTGGAAATTTCGAAGAAATCTTGAGTTCTAGGAGTCGGAATCAAGCGAGGATCGAGGCATATCAATCCTAGGAAAGATTAGAAGCTTCTTGATTGAAGGATTTAACGAGAAACAACCCAATCAAAGGTAATCTAAGTTTTGAGTTTTGAGTTTTTAGAGTTTCTAAGCTCTGAATTGGATTTTGTGTATCGATGGGTTTTAAATTCGTTTGAGCCTCGGGATTTGATGATTTTGGATCATTGGGAAGTTTGGGAACTTTGATTTTTGGATTTGGAGATGTTTAGGTATGTTTTTGGAAGGTTTAAAGTAGAGAAAAATAGAGTTAAGGTAGGTTCTTGGGTGGGGACCACAGCCCTGTTCTTGGGCGCTGCGGCCCAAGCTCGAAGAAGAAGGAGGTGAAGTTTGTGTGTGCTGGGGGCCGCAGCACTGAGTAGTGGGCGTCGCGGTGCTTGCTCCTAGTGTGGCTGGGGGCCACGGCTCAAGATTCTAGAGCCACAGATCATGGAGGGTTTCGAGGTCAATTGGGTGTTTTGATCATGGGAACTCAGTTTTAGGCCTCGGGACCGTTAATACTACCCAGATTAGTGGGATTCGATGTCTCGGAGGCTAGATCTTGGTTCGGGGACCTTTTCTATTCATTTTATTGATGGTATACCATATTTGTCTATGACTATGTGACCGCTAAAGGACTAAAAGTCAGATTGTTTTCAAGGGTCGTTCTTTTATTCATTCTCACTCGAATTTGAGGTAAGAAAACTGCACCCTGTGTATATGACATGCATGATTGTTGTTGAGGCATGTTGGTTATTAAATGTGGATGTTGATTGCATATTAAATGCTTAGCAAATCTTGCTTACTTATGTATGGCACTGACTAGTCAGGGTCGGCACTGGTCGCGTATTACTGACCTGGGAGTCAGGAACGACATAAGCGTCCTGAACGTAGAGCTGATAAAAGATTAGATCTAATCGATATCAGCGTTGAATGACTCTAGGAGCATTAATGATGGACCGACCCTAAGGTCGATGAAAATTATAAGCGCTTGTCTAGTCTAGGACTAATTACTCAGAGCTAGGGCCTAAGGCCTAGGTGACTGTTTGTCACATGGCTAGGGAGCAGAATCCCATGGTTGTGACTCTATGGTCATGTGGTAAGTTATATTGGTGACTAGTTCATCGAACACCTATCTTGATAATCTAGTGAAAGGATCACTTATTTGTAAGGCCCAAATGACCCTATCATCACATGGAAAATGGGAACGGAACCCACTTTAGTGACTTTTCTAATTGTCACTCCTCTATTTTGGACTGAGAGTCCTGAATGATTATTATGATCATTGTTGATATTACATTCATACAATATTGTGTTTTCTTGCTGGGCTTCGGCTCATGGGTGCTATGTGGTGCAAGTAAAGGCAAAGAAAATCTCACCCAGCCTTGAGTGGAGAGCTTAGGTGGTGCTGTGTACATATGCGGCCGCTTGATCACCACGGCCAAGGAGTTCTTAGGGGAACTAGGGGGTTTACCCTATTTTTGCCGCTTAGGTCGGCAGGTTGTAAATTTAAACAGTAATTACCATTTTGAGTTGTAAATAACTTGTAAATGTTTTTATGGGCCCATGAACAATTTTATGTTTTAAATAAAATATATCCTTTCCTTTTTGATTGGTTTTCCACCTTAACCTGTTAATAACACCTAGAAGCACATTTTTAACCAAAAAACTCGGGTATCGAGTTAAATTCACAGTTCAACGTTCACCGTAACGGTCTTGGGGTAACTAGGGCATTACAACTTGGTATCAGAGCATGCCAAGGTTAGGGTTCCTGTAGACTGGCTGGGCATGTACACTCACCACTGAAGTCAAGCTCGACTCATGGTTTGGTAACTATTTATGTAGTTATATGTATAACTACTTCAATATAGTATAAATGCTTTACCTGTTTACATGAGACACCATGTTAAACCTATGCCCTGAATATTGCATCTTCAGCAACCGTGTGCTAAATAGTACTGAAATTGCTGGAACATACTTATAAGTATTGTTGATTGTGAATTATTATGTGATACATGCTAAGTGCTAAATGCTATAAACATGTATCTATTTGTATATTTATATGACAGTGGAATATGATAGTTATCTGCTTGTTCTGGGACCGTAAGGCGGCAAGAGGTTTAGTTATTACTACTTTACTGGCCGTATTGACTATTGTTTCAGCAAGGTATAAGTTGATAAGAATGAATCTAGGACAGATACATACATCAGCTGGCCAGAGTGATCAAGGCCAAAATATTAATAATCAGGGTCAAGAGAATGACCAGAGACAGATTCCACAGCTAGCTCCTGCAAACTGGTAGCAGTTAATTAGCGATCTGCATGCTACAGTGTTGAGACAGGGAGAAGAACTCTGCCTCCTGAGACAATAGAAAGCACCTGCAGTGGCCAGTGTATCAGAGGCACCTCATGTGTCGGTTCTAGCAGCTGAGCAGCTGCCTGAGGTTGGTAATAAATTGGAACCTCTCAATGAAAGGTTCAGGAAGCAGGAACCTCCAAATTTTGAAGGCAGTGCAGATCCTGCCAAAGCTGAGCAGTGGATGAGTATGATTACCACCATCCTGGACTTCATGAGGATGACTGGTAATGAGAGGGTGGCTTGTGCCACTTATATGTTTCCGAAGGATGCCCGAATTTGGTGGGAGGTTATTACCAGACCAGAAATGTCAATGCCCTGAGTTGGGAAGGTTGAGCTCGAGGCTCTCTGACTTGTTGAGCAACGCGACCCATCGTGGCTCAAATTGGAGAAAAGTTTGAAATTATGTTTTGGGTTATGGGAACCCAAACCTAAGGGCTAGGGAATGGTTCTACCATCTGGATAAGTATAAATCAAGGTCTCGGAGGCTAGGGCATGGCCTGGAAGCCTTTATAGATTTTTTTCTTGATAGTTTAACCTTGTTTTGGTTGTGACTAGGGTATATCGTTAGGTTCAGAAGGAAAGAATTGTGCTCAGGGTCACTATACATGTCTTGTTAAGGACTTAAGGTAAGAAAATTGCACTCGGTTTGTGCTTAGGGCTTGGCCTCGGTTATCGAACATGGTTATAACCATGCTTAGTATGTTTTGTTAAACATGTTTGACTGTGTTGTGTGTATCTGTACTAAATTATGAATGTATATATGTTATATCAGGTTGAAAAGCTCGGCTTATCAGTGAAGGATTTGTCTATTGTAATTGATTAGGTAACTCAGCGTATCAGTCAAGGGTTTATCTATTATATGTATGCTAGTGAAAGACTTAGCTTATGAGTCGAGGGCGGCAATAGAGTGTTGAACGCTGGCTGATGAGGTTTTGTCCTACCCAGAAGCATGATATACGCTTGAATGGTCCTCTGGCCACCTGAAATATAAAGCGTCAAGTATGCTTGGCAGGCCCAGGTATGGTTCTATTATCAGTTATTTGGGGAATAGGGCAATGGGCTCTGGTGTGACACTATAATCACTTGGATTGAATGCATGCATGAGTGGGTTATTACAGCTAGGCATGCTAATTAAGATTATGTAATATATTGATTTACAACTTATAAACATGATTATGTTTTCTTGCTGAGCCATGGATAATGGGTGCTACATGGTGCAGGTAAAGGGAAGGAAAAGCTAAACCAGCCATGAGTTAGAGAGCTTCAAGATCGGGGTGTCCATATGCGGCCTGCACGACTGCCATGGCCGAGGATACCTGTTGAAACTAGGGTTGGACCCTGATTTTTCCGCTTATGTAGGATTTTGTACTCATTTTGAATCGGTAACAATTTTTAAACTCTTTTGGGATCCCATGTACCGAACTCAAACTCTTTTAATGGGATGGTTGTCTTTTGACAATAAAATTTAGTACCTAAACCTTTTTTTTTGTTTCAATTACACGTTTTCAGTCCAAATGAATCGTTTAGCGAGTTAAGCACACATTTTAATACACATTGTAATGGTCCCGGATTAGTAGGACATTACAATTTTAGGTCCCCCAAATCGCGTATCACCTTTCCGCGGGGATAAAATATTTATTTCTTAAAAATGAGTGGAAAGACCCTACCCTAGAGGATATCCTCTATTTTTTATGCCTTAAGGCCAACCCTAACACACCAAGACAGGAGGTGATGGGTTTTCCTACCTCACTAGGTTTCCTAAGACCGCCACCATCATCGAGCTCCCCAATTATCCAAGTGATTTCAAGGAGCTGTTCTTCATGTCGAATGGGTTCGTGAACTGCGACTACAGGTACTTCAATTGACCTGGTAAGTATCTTTACCTTGATTACTTTGTAATTTTTTTGTCTATTTTACAATATTCACTATTCTGATCGTGTTATTCATTCATGTAGCTATCTATAAGAGGTTTCAGGCTTCTATTGTCTGGAAGTACCAACACCTCAAGCTTGCCTCCGTCCCCACCGAGGAAAAAGACTGACGAGTAATAATAACAGACGCCAACATGTTGGCTTGTAAGTTGATCGAGGACGACTAATCATTAGCATTCCGACCTTGAGTCCCTCCTAAAATGAGGGCCCATGCCATTGTAGAGGAGGTCGAAGAGGAAGAAGAGGTCGCCCCTATGGTGCGTAGACACCCTTCTTACGAACGTTTGAGTAATTGTTAGGATTAATGCCCTAAAAGTATGTAAAGACATTTATTGATTTTAAATAAAAGTACAATTTTATTATATTTGAATGATATAATTATTGTTTGAATTAATTATATAATAAAATAAAGAAAATTCCCAATTCATTCATGAGGATATGATCTTGTATTAGTACGAGGGAGTTAAGATCATTTATAATGAATAAAATAGTCAGAAACATGTTAAAGTATGGAATATTTAATGAATGGTTACTAGTACAGTTTGCTAAGCATAAGAGATGCAAGTAATCTAGATTCACATTAATGATGTGGATAGACATATTAGTAAAAGTGTTGTATGTAATAGAGATTATATATTAGAGGACCGATGAGAATTAATTATCATTATAAACTCATCGTTTGACGTAAAGAATTAATTCTTATCATAATAGATGATCATTTGTAGATCAGTCTAAATCCTGAGTATTCATGAACTCCTGTTTATGTTTATTGGATCTTTTGATTCACTCATTAAGGTCCCTTAGAATAATGAGGCTAATGACTTTTGTTTTTCAGATTGAATATCATGGATGGATGGGAACATGAATTACAATAATGGAATCCATGCTTTCCTAACGAATTGAATATTGGTTCCCTTAAGGGTTAATTCTGGAACTGAATAGTTATTGAGCTCAAATCAATAATTAGATTATTGATTAATTATTCCCTAGTGAATTAATGGTACTTAAGGATCAAGAGATAATTAGAAGGGTAAAACAGTAAGTTAGACCAACTCTAATTAACAAAGCAGTAATGGATGACAAAACTACATATATTGATTATATCAATGGACTACAAGAGAAAACTCAGTAATTATAATTCTATAAATACTTAGAGTGCAATTCAATATTTATAGTGGAGTAATCATGGAATTAAAAAATAACCTTATTAAATAAAAGAGTTTAATTAATAATCTAGTTTGTTGGAGCTTTGTATTTGTAACGTCCTACGTTTTTGGGTACCTTTAAACGACTCGAGTCGGGATTTTTCCCCCGGGTTAAGAATATTATTTTAAATAATATTATATTTTGTTTGTAAGTATTCCATGAGTTATTGCTAGCCAAAATATGAATTTTGTGATTTTAAAAGTCAAGATAAGACTTTCGGTCCTGGACCGACACAAAAACCCTGATCGGGTAAAAATCTCGGAAAATAAAATGAAAAATCATGGAAATTATATTTTGGGCATAAAATACATTCATAAAAGTTAAAGTTTGGTAAAAAATAATAAACCTAAAAGAAAATGGAAATTTTAGGGCATTTTGTGTTAAATGCCTAATTTTACCGAAATGGGGAATTTTATTCCATGAATGGACCTTAGGTTAAATTTTATTATGTGATTAATTAAATTAAATGTGAGAGACATTTAATTTAATTAATTAATGTTAAGTTTGGTGATTAAAACTTAATAAAAGTGAAAAAGGTGTCAAAAGCCAATTTGGACTTTTCTTCTTATGAAACCTTTATTAAAAAAAAAAAAAATGAAATGATCATATATGGCAAAGGGTGGCCGGCCATGTGGTGTTTTAGAGTGGTGTGAACCCAAATTTTATAAAATTTAAACCCCATTTAATTAAGAAGTCAAGTGGGCAAGTGGGAGGAAAACACTTGAGTGTTTTTGAGATAAATTAGATAGTATATAACTCTTCCATCCCTCCCCAACCGACCACACCACCCTCTCTCATTCACTCATCTGATTTTTTAAGACCATTCAAAGTGTTCTCTCAATATTCAATCTCAAGAACACCAAGGAAAACTTGGAGGCTAAGTCTTGGTCTAGGAAGTATTTTCCCTAAGGTAAACATTCACTAATCTAGGCGTTTGTAAAGTTTTAAGCTTAGAGTTTCAAATATCTAATTAACTATGTTGTTGGGGGAAGTTGGTTAGGGTTTTTGAAAGGTTTTGGAGGAGCCAAAGCTAATAGGAAGGTCCAAACCTTAAGCAAGAACACCAAAGAGGTAAAAAGTTTACTTTTGATGATTTTGTTGTAGGGTTTTTAGTTTTAAGCATTATTTTGTATATCTAATGCTTAAAGTTTCTTGTTGGTGATGTAATAAGGTTATGGTAGTTGTTTAATAATTTTTATGATGCATGTGTATTGATTTTTGAAAATGGGAACCAAAACCCCCAAGGGTTTTGTAGGATACCCTAAAACAAAACATGTTTTGAGCTGTGACTTCCAAGGGGTCAAGCAGCCACTGTATATTGGTTTTGTAAAATTTAATTGTACTGTGATTTTGTTGAGATTGAGTACATAAAATTGAGCATTTGAAACACAAAAAAATGTTTAGAAATGAGTAAGTTATGCTATTTCAAAGTTTAGGTAAAAAACTGTTTTTTCGTATTCTTATTTTCGGAACCAAGTTTGGACAGCCACTATATAGGGCAAATGAACCCATTTTTTTCTAAAATTTTGTGGAGATATTTCTGGAATAACCTATTAGTCCACTGTAAAATTTGGTAAGAAAATATTAAACGGTTTGAAAGTTATTAACTGTCAAAGTTTGGAAAAAATAAGGACTTGAAAATAAGGTCATTTTTACCTCATTGTTGGAAAATGATTTCACCAATCAAAAATGCTCATTTTGACCTAAGATTTTTCAAAGACCTAAATGGCATAACAAAAATGGAATTGGAAAATTTTGGTAACAATTGGGTAAGTAAATTTCAAGTTATGAACTAACGAAGTATGTAGTTAAAAATGTGAAAAATAGGTTTTTCACACTTAGTGTAAAAATGATATTTTGGAACATAAGGTAAAAAGTAAAATTTTGTTTATTTCAAGATATAAAATGGTAAGTCTTGAAATCATATTTTCACTAAAAATTACCCTTTGAGTTTAAATGAATTATTTTTATTAAAGAGTTTTTATTCTTTCTAAAAATAAGAGATTTAAATTATTAATAGTTAATAAATTAAAAGAGGGTTTAAAACCCTATATTTTGAGAAAATAATTAAATGAATGATTTTTCTAGTAAGTAAAATTGATTAATTGCTTTTGGAAAATTAATTAGTCAAGATGAGAAATTTATAACGGTTTTCCTAATTAAGACAAATTAGGCAATTTCCTTAAAACGGTTTTTAGATATTAAAACCTTAAGAAAAATAAAAGGAAAATTTAAAGAGTTTATTTTCTTTAAAAATAATTAAGGAATTTATTTGTATTTTCTGGATATAATACCGGCTAAAATCTTACATATTTTAACCGACTAGTCGAAAGTGCGGGTTAATAGCGATACCTTGAAAGAGTAAGATTTTTAGCGGGTTGTGGGGAAATACCATTGTGATACCCGAGCCTAGGTATCGAGACCTTAGGATAGGTCTCCCCGAGACTTAGGGTTTAGTCTCGAATATTTTGTATAACTTTCCTTAATAGGTTTAAAACCAAATAAGGATTGTAAATCCTTACAAATGACTTTTATTAAAATGACCAAACTGCCCAAAATAATAATAATGAATTATGAGTGCCATAATTAATCCGAGTATACTGTATGGATAACTACAGTATTGGCTAAGCGTAACTGGACTGAACGTTGGAGGGTGAAAACTTGCTGAGCGCTAAGGACTCCAAGTAAGTCAACTTATATTGTATGGCTGCAACATGAAATGATTATTGTCTTGTATGTTAGTATAGGGATACATGAATATATATAGGCTGTCATAGAAAGTTGCTTAGAGACGTTAGTCTAGTGAGTGCTGATTTAGAAAATATGAACGGTAGAAGTCCGTCATATCCTAGACGGTTGATCCCCGTCACACTGCTTGATTTTATTTATGTCCGGTTCATTACCGCGACGAGTGGCCATGAGATGAGGATAAGCTGGTTAAACCTAGGGGCGCCAAGATAAATGGGACCTAGGGGCCCTCATGCTTACTTAATCATTGGACGGTTAGAATCCGAGCAAGTGCTCTGATAAGTTATTCCCGGATAGCAGCCGTGAATATTGGCCATTCCGTGAGAGTGCCTAGAGATAATAGGGGTTGCCAAGATTGAGTGAGGTTGAACACCCTAGGGGCAGCTGCTCACCAGCACCACTGATTAACATAGAAGTTCCGTAAAACCGTGTAAATTGGATTACACTCTTGGATAAGTAGCGATGCCCTAGGTAACACGATAGTTACCCTTGATGAGAATAATTATTGGCTAGATCTTAGTGTGGAGACTCGGTTCTCTTTTACAGATTAGCAATTATGTTGGAGGGCGCGTTACACCTGAATTGTTGGAAATTGTCGAGCGTTGGTCTCGAATTATATTGTGATATAATATATCTGCTTGCTCTGGGATTTTCTGAGTGCAGGGATATAATTGTTGGTAAGATTTAGTTGTGATATAATATATCTGCTTGCTCTGGGATTTTCTGAGTGAAGGGATATAATTGTTGGTAAGAATTAGTTGCGATATAATATATCTGCTTGTTCTGGGATTTTCTGAGTGCAGGATTTTTATCTAGATATGAATTAATTTATCCTTGGTTATCAGGCATGACCATAAGTTTGCCAGGACGCTTTAGCGTTCTTGAAATTGATTGTGTAGGGTCCGGATGGGTCCGGATCCCTATTTCTCTATCTGCTTTGTTTGGAAGTTGATCTTACTAAGCGTTTTCGCTTACCTAGTTGTTTCATGTTGTAGGTAAGAACAAGGGCAAGGCAGAGCAGTGAGCGCTGGAGTCTTCCTTGCAAATGTACATGTGGACCGACCTTTTGGGAAGCCTTTTTATTTTTGGAAATATTGTGTAATTTTCCTAAACTAGGCTCACTCTAATCTTTATAAAACATGTTTGTAACTAAATGTTAAGTATGGCCATACGACTTTTTAATTTTTTTTTTTTTCTATGGGTTTTTGAGACATTTTGTTAAATGAAAACATTTATATTTCCGCATTATCGAGTCTTGAAAATCCGGGTCGTTACAGTTGGTATCAGAGCTCGAGTTGAGCCGGTTCTGTAGACAACCCACATGTACATTTTGCAAAGATAGACCGGCACTCACTGTAAGTACTGTTTCTTCCTTTAGTGTGTTGTTTTCTTTTATTCACCTCAATTCTATAAATTGTAGGTTATGGTCGATATACCTGAGATAGGTGACCCTGTGCTAGGAAAACTACCCATGATCCCTTCGCCTAGAATCGATTTTCTATAGACTCTTTAACGATGAGAATTCCTTGCCACTTTGAGTACGAATGACGACATTGGCGTGCCATTTGGCAATGTACGCAGTACATGACAGAAGTCTTCCGTAGAGCCAGAGGAGGATCCCGAGCAGTCTGACGAGGATACCGACATAGAGCAGGATATGTTGATGGACAACTTAGATTAGGTTATGCTATAGGGTCTTGTTGATAATTTTTGTAAAGACCTTGCAAACCTACTAGGTTGTAGGAATTTGGTGTAGTTGTTGCTGAGAACCCGCCAATGGAGGAAGTGGCTGATGAAGAACTCGGCGACGGGTAAATTTCTTATGAGGAGCCGATGGACCAAGATGAGGAAGATCGCGAAGAAGATCCCGAGGAAGATCCCGAGGAGGATCCTGAGGATGGTTCTAATATGGCAGCGGAAAGCTACACGGGCTAGGTGTTAGGAGCTGCATAGGTGTTAGAAACCCACCTACTTTTGAAATATGTACCTACTTTGTATATGATTAAGGAAATTAGTAACTGGTCTAGCAGGGATATAAGTCCATTTTTTTAGGGCTAATTTTGTAAATCCCTTAGACTTGCCAACCCAAACTTCAAACATTGTTGTATATGGTATAGGTTATGAAATGAAGTTGCTAACTTTTGTTAAAAAGTGTTGATTGCTTGTTGTGCTTGATATGTTTGGTGTGCTTAATTAGGTTGATTAACTATCTGTGTCAATATTAACTTCTCGTCCTTATGCGCTTAAGAGCTTTTGATTGAAATCAAACAATTGGCAAGGACAAGAGCTCAAAGAGGAAGGGGTGTTGCTGGTCGAGGCCAGGCCGCACCTGCTGATAGAGCTCAGAATGCGCCTGCCGCTAGAGCTCCAAACCAAGTTGATAGAGTTAGCGAGATATCCGAGCAGATGAACAATCTGCAAAGGCTAGTGGAGACGCAGGGGGCTCAAATAGAAAGAGGGCAAAAGAGACAGGAGGACGCTGATGCCCTCCAAGCTGAAAGATTTAACACCCTTCTGGGACGACTCCCTATACCACCCAACAATTCTCAGAACTACGAAGTACCACCTGCAAACAATGAAGAACAAAACCTTGGCCCGCAGGTTATCATTGAGCAACCTGTACAGCCAGTAGAAGCGCCAAGAGTTGCCCGAGCGAAACCTATATCAGAAAGGTTCGGCAACCAAAATCCACCGATATTCGAGGGGAGCAGTGACCCTTCAATGGCAGAGGAATGGATTAGTATCTTGGAAAGAATCTTCGACTTCATTGGAACTACTGAGAGAGAGAAGGTAGTCTGCGCGACCTATATGCTGAGAAAGGATGCCCGCATCTGGTGGGACGCAGCCAAGAAAGGGCATAACGTTGCCGAGATGGAATGGCTAGAGTTCTTGACCTTGTTCAATGGCAAGTACTTTAGTAAGGCGGTGATTGAGCACAAAGTGAATGAGTTCACTAATCTGAAGCAGGGAACATCGAGCGTGCAGGACTACGTTCGAAAATTTGACCAGCTGTCTAGGTTTGCGAAGAACCAGGTGAGCACTGAAGAGAATAAGACCTGGAGTTTTATGAAGGGTCTACGTAGAGACATTACTAGGTGTGTAGACATTGGTAGAACTGGCCCAGAGACGTATGCTGAAGCTGTGGAACGGGCTCTTCGCCAAGAGTCTTGGGCCGTGTCAGACAAGCCAGATCCACAGAAGAACGAAGACAGGAGGTACACTCCCAACAACCCCGGACAGTTTTAGGCCAATCAGAATGGCCCAAGGGGAAGGTTCAACTCGAGGTTCGGCCAGAACTCAGAGTGAACAAACAATCCAAGAGGCACAAGACCGATTTTTGGGGGAAATAACAAAAGAAAAGGGGGACCTCCCAATCAGGCAATGGCTAGTCACAACAAACAGCCGAGACGTGAGTTTGAACAATGGCCACTGTGCAACAAGTGTAACCGCCGCCATCGGGGCGAGTGCGGGGTCTGTTTTAACTGTGGAAAGCCAGGGCACTTTGCTAAGGATTGTCGAATGCCAGCCAAGGGCAATGGAAATGACCAACATAAACAAATTGGAGCTCCGCCTCGAGTTTATGCGCTTACACAAAGCGACAAAGGAGCTGGCCCATCTGATATGGTGTCAGGTCAGATTTCTATCGCCCAAACCTCAGCATATGCATTAATGGATACTGGTGCATCACATTCTTTTGTATCTGCATCCTTTGTGGAAAAATTAAATAGAAGTCCTGAGCCGATGCCTGTTATTTGTGGGGTATCCTTGCCTTCAGGTGAGGATATGCTGGTGCGGACATGGGTTAGAGCCGTACCAGTTTGGGTTGAAAATCGTGAGCTAATGGTGGATCTGTTAGTCTTGGACCTACATGAATATGATGTCATATTTGGGATGGATTGGTTAACCAAATATGGAGCAGTTATCAATTGCAAGCGCAGAAAAGTGGTCTTCACCCCAGCAGGAGAAGAACCATTCGAGTTCAAGGGTACGTCAAGAGAAAAGAAGTGTCCCATGATTTCTGGGATAAAGGCGAGAAAAATGTTGAGTGACGGGTGCATCGGTTTTCTGGCAAACATAGTGGATAAGGATAAAGAAACGAGTCAACAACCATCGGATGTACCGGTTGTGTGCAAGTTTTCTGATGTATTTCCTGAAGATCTCCCAGGGATTCCACCAGACCGAGAGATTGTGTTTGAGATAGAGTTGATTCCGGGAACTGCGCCGATCTCAAAGACTCCTTACAGAATGGCACCAGCTGAACTCAAGGAGTTGCAGCACAACTGCAAGAGTTACTGGACAAGAAGTTCATAAGGCCAAGCCATTCTCCATGGGGAGCCCCGATCTTATTCGTTAAGAAGAAAGACGGTACGATGAGAATGTGCATTGACTATCGGGAGTTGAACAAGGTGACGATCAAGAACCGATATCCATTACCGAGGATCGACGATCTTTTCGATCAACTACAAGGAGCGTCAGTATTTTCCAAAATAGACCTGCGATCAGGCTATCATCAGCTCAAGGTTAAGGAGATGGATATACCAAAGACGGCCTTCAGAACGCGCTACGGTCACTACGAGTTCTTAGTGATGTCCTTTGGACTAACCAATGCGCCTGCTGCATTCATGGATCTCATAAACCGAGTATTTCACAAGTATTTGGATAAGTTTGTCGTTGTGTTCATTGACGATATTCTGATATACTCAAAAAGTCAGGAAGAGCATGCAACACATCTGGAACTGGTCCTCCAGTGTCTGTGAGACGAAAAGCTTTACGCTAAGTTTTCGAAGTGCGAATTCTGGCTAGAGAAAGTAAGTTTTCTGGGGCACATAGTGTCGGGAAATGGAATTTCAGTAGATCCCGCCAAGATAGAAGTTGTTAAGCAGTGGAAAACTCTGAAAAGTGCGCATGAGGTTAGAAGTTTTCTTGGGTTAGCGGGATACTACCGGCGATTTGTGGAAGGATTTTCCAAAATAGCCGCACCAATGACTGCCCTTACCCGCAAAAACATCAAATATGAATGGACTGACAAGTGTGAGGAGAGTTTTCAGGAGCTGAAAACAAGATTGACGACTGCCCCAGTGCTGACAATCCCCAATGGCACAGAGGGATATACTATTTATAGCGACGCCTCAGGCCGAGGGTTGGGAGCAGTGCTGATGCAGCACGGAAAAGTAATTTCTTATGCTTCTCGACAGCTAAAGAATTACGAGAAGAACTATCCCACTCATGACCTGGAGCTTGCAGCAGTGGTTTTCGCTCTAAAAATATGGAGGCACTACCTATACGGGATACACTGCGACATCTACACTGATCACAAAAGCCTGAAGTATTTCTTCACTCAGAAGGAATTGAATATGAGACAGCGTCGATGGTTGGAACTATTTAACGACTATGACTGCGACATTCTGTACCACCTGGGAAAAGCAAACAAGGTGGCAGATGCATTGAGTCGACAACCAGGTGCTTATGTGATGACAGTGAAGGAAATTTCGCCGCAGTTACAAGCCGACCTTGCTACCTTGGATTTAGAGATAGTAGTTGGTCAACTGGCTAATCTTTCAATCGAGCCTACCATTATGGAAGCTATAAGAGGCGGGCAGTTAGTCGATCCTTGGGTTCAAGGATTGATGCACGAAGTGAGGAACGAGGGGCGACCAGGATTCCATATCTCCGAGGATGGAGTATTGGGGTTCAAGGGAAGAATATGTGTTCTTGAGGATGACGAGATCAAGAAGCAGATCTTTTTCGAAGGACATAATGCTCCTTATGCCATGCATCCGGGTACCACAAAAATGTACCAAGACATGAAGAAGTACTTTTGGTGGCCTGGGATGAAAAAGGATACGGCAGAATATGTGGCACACTGCTTGACTTGTCAGTAGACAAAGGTCGAGCATCAACGACCAGCCGGATTGTTACAACCCTTAGAAATTCCGGAATGAAAGAGGGAGATGGTCACTATGGACTTTGTCACAGGTATACCAACCACTCCCAAGGGGCACGATGCCATTTGGGTTATCGTGGATAGGCTGACTAAGTCCGCTCATTTCTTGCCGATCAAGGTAACTTATGGCGCACATAAGTTAGCAGATATTTACATTGCAGAAATAATGAGACTGCATGGTCTACCCAACTCCATCGTTTCAGATCGCGACGGACGTTTTACCTCGACATTCTGGAATAGAATCCAAACGAGGTTGGATACTAAACTGAAGTTTAGCACTTCTTTCCACCCGCAAACAGACGGTCAAAGCGAATGAACAATTCAGACCCTGGAAGATATGTTAAGAGCCTCCGTGCTCGACTTTCTAGGGTCATGGAATGAGAAGCTTTCACTAATAGAGTTCGCTTACAATAATAGCTATCATGATTCCATCAAGATGGCTCCGTATGAGGCGTTGTATGGAAGGAAATTTCGATCACCGATTCATTGGCACGAGACCGGTGAAAGAAAGTTTCTCGGATCGGATGAGGTTGATCAGATTACAGAGGACATCCGACGGATAAGGCAACGCTTGCAAACTTCGGTTGATCGACAATGCAAATATGCTGATAGACGCAGGAGACCCCTGGTGTTTGAGGTTGGCGATAATGTGCTGCTGAAGGTGGCTCCGCTACGAGGGGCTATGCGATTCGGGAAGAAAGGAAAGCTTAGCCCAAGGTTCGTTGGACCTTTCGAAATCATAGAGAGGATCGGGGAAGTAGCTTATCGTTTAGCTCTTCCGCCCGCCCTGTCTAAGGTGCATGACGTGTTTCATGTATCCTTATTGAGAAAATACATGTGTGATCCCTCGCATGTAATCAGCTATGAGCAGCTGAGCGTGGATCCTCAACTCGTCTATGAGGAAAAACCGGTTATGATACTAGACCGAAAGGAAAAAGTGTTTAGGAACAAGACGGTGCCATTGGTAAAGGTACAGTGGTGTAACCATGGCATTGAAGAGGCAACCTGGGAAACAAAAGACAAGATGAGGGAGCTGTATCCTCATTTGTTTTAAGTTTCGAGGACGAAACCTTTATAAATTGTAGGTATTGTAACGTCCTACGTTGTTGGGTACCTTTAAACGACTCGGGTCGGGATTTTTCCCCCGGGTTAAGAATATTATTTTAAATAATATTATATTTTGTTTGTAAGTATTCCATGAGTTATTGCTAGCCAAAATATGAATTTTGTGATTTTAAAAGTCAAGATAAGACTTTCGGTCCTGGACCGACACAAAAACCCTGATCGGGTAAAAATCTCGGAAAATAAAATGAAAAATCATGGCAATTATATTTTGGGCATAAAATACATTCATAAAAGTTAAAGTTTGGTAAAAAATAATAAACCTAAAAGAAAATGGAAATTTTAGGGCATTTTGTGTTAAATGCCTAATTTTACCGAAATGGGGAATTTTATTCCATGAATGGACCTTAGGTTAAATTTTATTATGTGATTAATTAAATTAAATGTGAGAGACATTTAATTTAATTAATTAATGTTAAGTTTGGTGATTAAAACTTAATAAAAGTGAAAAAGGTGTCAAAAGCCAATTTGGACTTTTCTTCTTATGAAACCTTTATTAAAAAAAAAAAAATGAAATGATCATATATGGCAAAGGGTGGCCGGCCATGTGGTGTTTTAGAGTGGTGTGAACCCAAATTTTATAAAATTTAAACCCCATTTAATTAAGAAGTCAAGTGGGCAAGTGGGAGGAAAACACTTGAGTGTTTTTGAGATAAATTAGATAGTATATAACTCTTCCATCCCTCCCCAACCGACCACACCACCCTCTCTCATTCACTCATCTGATTTTTTAAGACCATTCAAAGTGTTCTCTCAATATTCAATCTCAAGAACACCAAGGAAAACTTGGAGGCTAAGTCTTGGTCTAGGAAGTATTTTCCCTAAGGTAAACATTCACTAATCTAGGCTTTTGTAAAGTTTTAAGCTTAGAGTTTCAAATATCTAATTAACTATGTTGTTGGGGGAAGTTGGTTAGGGTTTTTGAAAGGTTTTGGAGGAGCCAAAGCTAATAGGAAGGTCCAAACCTTAAGCAAGAACACCAAAGAGGTAAAAAGTTTACTTTTGATGATTTTGTTGTAGGGTTTTTAGTTTTAAGAATTATTTTGTATATCTAATGCTTAAAGTTTCTTGTTGGTGATGTAATAAGGTTATGGTAGTTGTTTAATAATTTTTATGATGCATGTGTATTGATTTTTGAAAATGGGAACCAAAACCCCCAAGGGTTTTGTAGGATACCCTAAAACAAAACATGTTTTGAGCTGTGACTTCCAAGGGGTCAAGCAGCCACTGTATATTGGTTTTGTAAAATTTAATTGTACTGTGATTTTGTTGAGATTTAGTACATAAAATTGAGCTTTTGAAACACAAAAAAATGTTTAGAAATGAGTAAGTTATGCTATTTCAAAGTTTAGGTAAAAAACTGTTTTTTCGTATTCTTATTTTCGGAACCAAGTTTGGACAGCCACTGTATAGGGAAAATGAACCCATTTTTTTCTAAAATTTTGTGGAGATATTTCTGGAATAACCTATTAGTCCACTGTAAAATTTGGTAAGAAAATATTAAACGGTTTGAAAGTTATTAACTGTCAAAGTTTGGAAAAAATAAGGACTTGAAAATAAGGTCATTTTTACCTCATTGTTGGAAAATGATTTCACCAATCAAAAATGCTCATTTTGACCTAAGATTTTTCAAAGACCTAAATGGCATAACAAAAATGGAATTGGAAAATTTTGGTAACAATTGGGTAAGTAAATTTCAAGTTATGAACTAACGAAGTATGTAGTTAAAAATGTGAAAAATAGGTTTTTCACACTTAGTGTAAAAATGATATTTTGGAACATAAGGTAAAAAGTAAAATTTTGTTTATTTCAAGATATAAAATGGTAAGTCTTGAAATCATATTTTCACTAAAATTTACCCTTTGAGTTTAAATGAATTATTTTTATTAAAGAGTTTTTATTCTTTCTAAAAATAAGAGATTTAAATTATTAATAGTTAATAAATTAAAAGAGGGTTTAAAACCCTATATTTCGAGAAAATAATTAAATGAATGATTTTTCTAGTAAGTAAAATTGATTAATTGCTTTTGGAAAATTAATTAGTCAAGATGAGAAATTTATAACGGTTTTCCTAATTAAGACAAATTAAGCAATTTTCTTAAAACGGTTTTTAGATATTAAAACCTTAAGAAAAATAAAAGGAAAATTTAAAGAGTTTATTTTCTTTAAAAATAATTAAGGAATTTATTTGTATTTTCTGGATATAATACCGGCTAAAATCTTACATATTTTAACCGACTAGTCGAAAGTGCGGGTTAATAGCGATACCTTGAAAGAGTAAGATTTTTAGCGGGTTGTGGGGAAATACCATTGTGATACCCGAGCCTAGGTATCGAGACCTTAGGATAGGTCTCCCCGAGACTTAGGGTTTAGTCTCGAATATTTTGTATAACTTTCCTTAATAGGTTTAAAACCAAATAAGGATTGTAAATCCTTACAAATGACTTTTATTAAAATGACCAAACTGCCCAAAATAATAATAATGAATTATGAGTGCCATAATTAATCCGAGTATACTGTATGGATAACTACAGTATTGGCTAAGCGTAACTGGACTGAACGTTGGAGGGTGAAAACTTGCTGAGCGCTAAGGACTCCAAGTAAGTCAACTTATATTGTATGGCTGCAACATGAAATGATTATTGCCTTGTATGTTAGTATAGGGATACATGCATATATATAGGCTGTCATAGAAAGTTGCTTAGAGACGTTAGTCTAGTGAGTGCTGATTTAGAAAATATGAACGGTAGAAGTCCGTCATATCCTAGACGGTTGATCCCCGTCACACTGCTTGATTTTATTTATGTCCGGTTCATTACCGCGACGAGTGGCCATGAGATGAGGATAAGCTGGTTAAACCTAGGGGCGCCAAGATAAATGGGACCTAGGGGCCCTCATGCTTACTTAATCATTGGACGGTTAGAATCCGAGCAAGTGCTCTGATAAGTTATTCCCGGATAGCAGCCGTGAATATTGGCCATTCCGTGAGAGTGCCTAGAGATACTAGGGGTTGCCAAGATTGAGTGAGGTTGAACACCCTAGGGGCAGCTGCTCACCAGCACCACTGATTAACATAGAAGTCTCCGTAAAACCGTGTAAATTGGATTACACTCTTGGATAAGTAGCGATGCCCTAGGTAACACGATAGTTACCCTTGATGAGAATAATTATTGGCTAGATCTTAGTGTGGAGACTCGGTTCTCTTTTACAGATTAGCAATTATGTTGGAGGGCGCGTTACACCTGAATTGTTGGAAATTGTCGAGCGTTGGTCTCGAATTATATTGTGATATAATATATCTGCTTGCTCTGGGATTTTCTGAGTGCAGGGATATAATTGTTGGTAAGATTTAGTTGTGATATAATATATCTGCTTGCTCTGGGATTTTCTGAGTGAAGGGATATAATTGTTGGTAAGAATTAGTTGCGATATAATATATCTGCTTGTTCTGGGATTTTCTGAGTGCAGGATTTTTATCTAGATATGAATTAATTTATCCTTGGTTATCAGGCATGACCATAAGTTTTCCAGGACGCTTTAGCGTTCTTGAAATTGATTGTGTAGGGTCCGGATGGGTCCGGATCCCTATTTCTCTATCTGCTTTGTTTGGAAGTTGATCTTACTAAGCGTTTTCGCTTACCTAGTTGTTTCATGTTGTAGGTAAGAACAAGGGCAAGGCAGAGCAGTGAGCGCTGGAGTCTTCCTTGCAAATGTACATGTGGACCGACCTTTTGGGAAGCCTTTTTATTTTTGGAAATATTGTGTAATTTTCCTAAACTAGGCTCACTCTAATCTTTATAAAACATGTTTGTAACTAAATGTTAAGTATGGCCATACGACTTTTTAATTTTTTTTTTTTCTATGGGTTTTTGAGACATTTTGTTAAATGAAAACATTTATATTTCCGCATTATCGAGTCTTGAAAATCCGGGTCGTTACATTATAGGCCTATGGTCCCTAGATAACCTCTGTCATACACTGCCAAGGGTAAGGATCTCAAAAGAATGATTTGTAAAGAGAAAGACTAAATTGCAAATGAATTAATTTTCCAGGGCAAGTAAATAATTGTGTTATAATTATGGTTAATTTATTAATTGTGAATTAATTAATTATTTAACTATACAGTTTTTATTTTGAAAAAACTATAGGCTAAAATTAATATTAATCTTATATGGATTAATATGAAGAGAGACAATAATAAATATCTTATTTAAAATAAGATATTTATTTATTTAATTTAAAACTAATATTTTAAGATAAAGTTAAATTTGAATTAACTGATATTTATGTTGGGATAAATATATTGTCTTAAAGATTGATTAAACAAACAAATGAAAAAATTAGGGAAACACTGATTAGGTTAGGCGACACACATTGTGCAGCACAGTGTGCGACACCTAACTCAAGGATTTTTATCCCTAGGATTTGAATTTTGAATTTCAAATAATTTTGTTTAATTATCTATTTAATTATTCTTTTTAAATATGATTTAAATAAATAATTAAATGTAAATATTAGATCAATTTTTATTTGAATTATATTTTTAATAAAATAAAGATTATTTAATTAGATTAAATATCTTTATATAAGTTTGATAGTACGTGAATTTTAGAATAAGCTTTCATTACTACAAAAACGGGCTTTCCAGACAGTTTTTAACTGTCGCTATTGAGCAATGAAGACAGTTGACTAATTGTCGCATTTGCCTATGCCGACGTAGGGGTAGCTACGCCGACAGTTAATAAGTGTCACCGTTGCTGGCTACGCTGATAGTTAATAGGTGTCGCTGTTGCTGGCAACGCCGACAGTTAACACGTGTCTCCGTTGATGGCAACGCCGACAATTAATAGGTGTCACCTGTAGAGTCCAAGAACTTTACTTAGCTAGTTAGATAGTAGTATTATAGTATTATCTTTATGACTGTGGATTTTTGGTTCAGACCAGGATTTATTTGGACACTCGTAGTAGTACTTGTAGATTTTCTAAGTTTAACCTATAGTTTTAGAATATTAATGTTAACCTAAGGTTTGATTAATATGGCTGATATTGAGGATAATGTTTATTATACTATAAGGTTTAGATAAGAACCAATAGGATTTTAAGCACATGTTATGTATGGGTGATTAAGGATTAAGTATTTTGAGGATTAAATTTAATAAGGGTAAAATTTGAATGCTCTAAGGTCAGTCAGCAGTTTTGAATACGTTTGAGGGCTTAGTCAAGGCTGTTTACTCAATTTGAATTAAGCTAAAAATGTGTAATTTCGTGTTTAAATAATCAGTGTATGCCGATATATCGTAGCTATAGGGGGCGATATATCGCACCACGTAGATACGGAAAACACGAAACGATGCACGTTTGCCTCGAGCATATTGGTCCAGGGGATATATCGCCTATAGGGGGCGATATATCGCCTCCTTCAGCATATTTTGAATGTTTTTGAAATCATTTTCCATTCAACCCTTTAACCTCTTGATAAGTCCAGCACCTTTTTGAACGAGTCTTCAGCCTCTGCTGAACGATAATTCAAATTATTTTCACCTAAAAAGCCATTATTTTTATTCAAGTTAAATTAAGATCCTTTCATTCCTAAACTCTATAAATAGGACCTAGTACCCAACCATTATTCATCTTTTGCTCTAAGTTCAGAGGCTGCAAGTTGCTAGGTGAGTGTGAGAGTGTAAACACTTGGGTTGGGAATCATAAGCTTGATCATCACAAGCTTATCAAACACTTGGGGAAGTAAGGTTTTATAGTATTTCGGTTTAGATTGGTCTACAAGTCTTCAAGGTATTTCCACACCTTAGTTCATTGGTATTATTTTATTTTAAGTTCTCATAGTCTTCTACTTAGCCCTCTAACCTTAATCTTTATTTTGGTTAGGAAATCTAAGAACTTACACATAAGTTTTTGGTAAGTATTTTTCTCAATGGTTTAGTCCTTCCATTCCTTTCATTTCTCTTCTTCACTATACTCACTCTTTTTCAAATGGTTCTTAGGAGTGTTCCAAAGTCCCAACTCTGTCCTCTTATCCCGGTAATTTTGGTAAGGAAAATAGGATAGAATCTATATGTTATATGCTTATGTTATCTTATGTTTTTATGTTATGAAATGTGTTATGTATGTATGTATGTAGACTTGGGCATATGACCCATATGACTAACAAGCCCCAAATAGATTATGGGCATATGACCTGCTTAGCTAGTAGGACCCCACTAATCTAATGGGCATATGACTTGTTTAGTCTATGGGACCCCAAGTAAAAATGGCTATTATAGTATGTGTATGATATAAGTGTTATGTTATGTTTTTTTTTATGTTTCTTATGAAATTTATGTATATGAACTATGTGGTAGATTTTCCTTGCTGGGCATTAGGCTCATTCCTTTTTGTTTATATGTGCAGGAAAATAGCTATAGTAGCGGGAAAGGTTCGTGGATGCTTGGGGAATGTGTATCGGTGATGAATGGATTCAAGGAGTGGAGAGTTCGGTTTCGAGGATGTAGTCTTTTATTTATGGTTTATGTGTATTTTTCCACACCTATTTATGTAATCTCTTTTCATTTCAATTAAGATATGTTTTCTTTTTAAAACAATGGGATCCCATATCCTGCTTTGAGTTTATGTAAGATTAAACATTGGTTTTTACAAGTATTTAATAAAGTATGATCTTTTTCACTTGTAAGTTCAATTAAAGATTATGGTCTATGTATAGTTTTCGTTAATGGTCAAAAGTCTAGAGTAGTTGGGTCATTACATCACCGTTGCTGGCAACACCGATAGTTAATAGGTGTCGCCGAAACATTAAATTTTTATATATAAATAATAATTTTTCGATATATATTTTTTAAAACTTTTAATTATATTTTTAACAATTGAAGTTTGATATAAATTTAAATAAAAAAATTACTCACATAATTTATTATTATTACCATAACTTGTAAAAAAAGTTATATTTATCATAATAAAAATTCATATACATACAACATTTATTCATACAATTGAAATTTAAATAATATATCAAATCCCCATGAGACTAAATATTTTCAATAAAAATTCATTATAATTCTCAATAAAAATTCCTTATTCTCAATGTAAATTATACATCAAATCCTCACTGTACATAATTATGACAAACAAGAAAGAAAATAGTACCCAACAACTTGAAGAAGAATTTATTGTTGCCTTGGTTCTCTTATATAATTGTCTTGGTTCTCTTAAATATCCAAGTACAGTTTTAGCCTACAATAGAGAATAAACACCATTAAAGTCAAACCAAAACTAAAATAAATAGAGAACTTGAGGTTGTAGAAGAAATAAAAAGGATGATTGTGGTTTTTAGTCACAAAAATGATTTATATAAAAGTTGTATTTTTCTTATCAAACTGGACAGCGTCATGGTTTAAGTTTATAGTCTTAGTTCTTTAAACTAAGGAATACATACCTGTTAGTCTCAATTTAAAAGTGCTCAAGCTAGTTAGTTTATCAAATCAAATAGACATTAACAAACCAAATTACCAATCATTCATAGCACATTAGCAAATATAAAATAAACAACGAGAAATTAATATACATATATACACACATATAAAGACATGCACTGTGTAGGTAATATGCATCATATTCTAAGGTCATAGTACTTAGCAAGAAAAGAAAAGATAATATAGTTATAAATAAGAGCACCAAGAACATATATATAATATATCATTAATATGTAACACAAGCATACCAGATGGCATTTGTTAAAGTAACACAACGAGCATACCAGACAAAGTTGTTAAAGTAACACAACGAGTTGTGAATAAGCCTAATCCAAATTTATGAATCTAATTCACATTTGAAAGTCTACATAAAATAGAAAATCATAATTTAGCTTGCAATTTTTTTTTTTGCATATGATATATAATTTAGTATACAATTAAATATGCTAAGTCCATTAGGAAGAGCATGCAATAGAATTGCAAAGTAAATCAACCTATCAGTTCATTCTCATTGATAGTTGATGTATTATATATAAAGTGCATAAAACAAGAAAGTCATTTCAGACATAGATAAAGTGCATAAACATAAGAAAGCCATTTCAAAGATAGATAAATCAGCCATATGAATTTTTTTATTATATGGATACTGAAATCATGTACTGATTGGGCTTTGATAATAATTTATCTGTGCACAACATTAATTGAACTTATAAAATACGAGACCTTAGATTAATAATATTTAGATGGAAGACTAAGTATTAATATATATATATATACAATCTATACACTAATCGATTATAAAACAACGAGGGATTTTTATAAAAATTAACTAGACAAGAGTCCGTAAATGTCTAGAAAAACGAGTAGCACAACGGCTGTAAATCGGACATCCCCAAATTTTAAAAACCTGCAAACAAGGCATATGACAGTCCCAGAGTAGTCCAATAAAATAAAATCACAGTGCAACTCATTTTACTAATTAACTCTTAATATACTATGAACATACACAATTACATTTTAGTTTCCTAACTCGCAAATAATTTCAAAACTCAAATAATTAAAATTTGAGATAAGAATTTATACCATAGCGCTCGGGATAGTGCAACGGGCTCAGCATAGGAATTTATACCATAATGCTCAGGATAGTGCAACACATCGCATTGATAAAACCTGTATAAGGTATAATCATGACATAAATACAAACTAGAAATCAGAGCATGCTAAAAATAAAAATATTTACAAGTATGTTAGAAACACACTCCAATTGGATTTAAAAATAGAATAAAACACATAAATATCTCATGCTTAAAAACCCACCTTGCAAATATCATTTATGCTTTATAAAAACACTTGAGATTAATGCAAAACTTTGGAATAGAGAAATAAAGAAATAAATAGATTCAATGCTCAACTATTAAAAAAAGTCATCCTTAGTCAATTTCATCACCTATAATAAACCAAAACTTCTATACCTTATAATTAATATAGAATCTTAAACATGAATTAAAAGTTGTATCTTTAATTTGAATAAACATACCAATATCTTAAACAAAGTCCTTAAGCAACCAAATATCTAAATATGAAAACAAATGTCAGAAATAAAGTACCCAACCAACCAAACATCTAAATCTGAGTACAGGAACAAAGAATCAGATTAACTAATACAATAAACTTATCAAATTAATCTACATCCTAGATCTGAATATCAATATCGAGAACAAAGTACATAAAAAAAGGTAGAGTCCCAGAATGTTTACTTAGTTAGCTAGTTAGTAGTAGTTGTGGTATTTTAGATTTCGTAGATTTTGGTTCAAACTGGGACTTAGTTGGAAACTCATAGCAACAATTATGGATTTTATAAGTTTAACCTATAGTTTAAGAATATTAATTATAACATAAGGTTTGATTAATATTGCTGGTCCTAGATATATTATTTATCATAACCTAAGGTTTAGATAGAGACAATAAGAACATGACACTTGTCATGTGCATGATTATTAAGGAATTAAGTATTTTAATGATAAAATAAAGAAATAGAAGCCTTAGCACCTAGAAGAAACTGTTAGGTTTGTATTTTGACTCAGTCAAAGCAGTTATCCAACTTAAATTATGCTGAAAAAGTGCAATTACGTGTTTAAAATATTCACGTATGCCGATATATCCCAGCTAGGAGCCGATATATCGCCTGACAAAGGATACGGAAAACATGTTGGCGATGCACGAACGTACGAACAGAGGCTCGGGATTAGGGCAGAGCCGATATATCGCGCTTAGCAATATTTTTTTTTAATTTTTGTTTTTAATTTTAAAATTAAGCCTTAACTACTTAGACCTACCTCTGAACGATTTGACCAAGTCTTAAGCCTCTGATTGATGAATATTCAAATATTTTTCAATTATATTCATTATTTTTTTTCAAATGAAAATGGGTTAGTTTCACTCCTTACCTCTATAAATAGGACCTAGTACCCTGCCCTTCCTCTCACTCTTCAAGCTGTGATCAGAGACTCCAAGGTGCTAGTGCTACCATAGAGTGATAAACACTTGGGTTGGGAAAAAGTTTTGCCATTATTAAGCTTTATAAAATACTTGGGAAGTGAGGATTAGTGTATGTCGGTATTGAAGTTAGACCAATCCCTGAGATCAACTAAGGTACTCTTATTCTTTAAGTCCAGTTCTTTAAAACTCTTTAGTTTTCTTTAGTTCCTTTTATTCATATCCTAACTTTTGATATTGGTTTTTGATTAGGTTCTTGAAACTTAAAGATCTTTCTTGGTAAGTTTCTTTTGAAGGTTTAATTTCCACATTTATTCTTTACTCTTTTGGAATACTCGCCATTCTTATTGTTGGTTTTAGGAGTATTCCAAGTCCCGCATTTGTTCTCAAATATCCCGGTTTCGGTAAGGAAAATAGGATAGTTATTATATGCTTATATGTTATGATTATGCTATAATATGTTATATTATGATATGTTATTATATGTTATGATATATATATGTTTTTGGGGCTTATAGTTGCTTCAATAGCAAACCCTATTACTTTTATGTTTCTCGGGGCTTATAGTTGCTTAGCTAGCAAACGTCAATGTATTTTGAGGCTTATAGTTTCCTAGCTAGTAAAACCCAATGTTTACCATGTACATGGGTTAGAATTATGATATATGTTTTATAGTATATGTTTTTATAGTCGTATGTTTAAGTTTTATGTTATATGTGTTAGTAGATTTTCTTTGATGGGCATTAGGCTCAGTCCCTTTTCTTTTAGTGTGATGTAGGAAACTAGACACGGAGGCGAAAGGATTCTTGGTGGCTTGACTTGTGTATCGAGGACGAATGAAATGAATGGGCTATGAGTCGATCGAGGATGACATTATCTTTAGTTTTTTTTTTAAATTATGTTTCTATGTATTTTCCGCATTTAGTTTTGTAAACAATTTTATTTAGTTTTAAAATTATGTTTTATGCTTTAAACAATGGGTACCCACACCAAAATTCTATTTTATTTTGTAATTTCCACAATATTATGTTGAAGTTTTAATCAAGTTGTCATTATTTCTTATGTATATGTTCTTCAAAGTAATAGCTATATTTAGTAGTTCTAATGGTCCAAGGTCTTAGAATAGTTGAGTCATTACAAAAAACTCCATATCTGAATATAGCAACAAAGTAAAAATAACTTGAGCAATTACAAAGCAAAAATAGCACAAAAAAAAAAAAAACAAAGAATTGAATCATCAATCAATCATATTATAAACTAAATCAAGACACCATACAAAAAATAACTAAAACACTTACAGAGCAAAACTAGCACAAAAATCAGTGCATTGAATCATCAATACTTCATATTATAAAAATAATTAAGACACCATATAAAAAACATATACAAATGAAATAACCCCATAGTTGAATCCCTAAATGAGGTATACCCAATGCATAAAGAAAACAACACAAAATTGCCTTAGAAAAATGAATCGTCAATAAAACAACACAAAACCACCTCAAACAACTAGCCAACTAATATGAAAATCTCAAAGTCACACCAAGCAAACAAATCCAAAAATCTGAAAGCCACAAGCCAAAAATCAGATTTACATATTCAACTTTAACCAAAATTAATCAAAATAATGGATAATCAGGTTTGAAAACCAAGCAACCAATCTACAAACCTCAAAGCCACCAGCCCACCAATCTTAAAAATCACAAAGTCACCAAGCCACCGAGACCAAAAATCTGAAAGCCAATAAACCAAAATTTAGATTAACATATTCAAACTTAACCAAAAATATCATATTTGCATATTCAAAACCAATCAAATAAACGATAATAAAATCTAAAAATTATTAAAATAAAATCCAATCATCACACACAAATATATATATATATATATGAAATTGATTGAAGAGACATACCTCATAGATTTGAATACAAAGGTGCAATGAGAACAGCCATGGATAAAGGCGACTGAAAATGGAGGTGGTGGCTCAAATCTCTCGAGATGTAGGCGGCCGCTCAAAACTGAGAAATGCGACTGAGAGGAGCTTATGAACCAGAGAAAGAGGGAAAGAGAGATGGTGAATCAGAGAAAGAGGATGAGAGAGATGGTGAACCAGAGAAAGAGGATGAAATAGATGGTGAACCAGAGAAAGAAGGCGAAAGTCATTGCCGTCGAGCCTAGCCCTGAGCCCCCTGCCGCCGAGCCACCAGCCGTTGCTGTCGAGCGTAGTTCCCTGTCACCGTACAGCCTGACCCCAACCCCCCTGCCGCCGTACAACCTTCTCCTTTTCTTCTTCTTGTTGTTTTGTGCTGCTAAGAAAAAATAATGAAACCTAATTAGGATTGTGTCTCTTATTATAAGCTATTTGAAATCAGGCAAAAAATATAATTGGGACACCTATATAAATATTTTTATATTCATTAGTTCAATAAGATGTGTTGGTGCAGTGTTAATGTAATGAGCCAACTATTCTAAGACCTTGGACCATTAAAACTACTTATACATAAACACTATTCTTAAGAAAACATACATACGAAACATTCATAACTTTATTAAAAACTATAAAGTAAATGTTGAAATACATAAAAGAACGGTATGAGATCCCATTGTTTTAAAATAAAACATAACTTTAAACTTAAATGAAATTGTTTACAAACTAAGTGCGGAAAATACATAAAAAAATAATTAAAAAGACTGAAAATAACGTCGTCCTCGAATCGTTCACGCAGTCCACCAAATCCATTCTTCCTCAATACACAACCCAAAGCTGCCAAGAATCCTTCCACCGCTGTATCTAGTTTACTGCATCACACTAAAAGAAAAAGGAATGAGCCTAATGCCCAGCAAGGAAAATCTACTAATATCATAAAACATATGCATAAACTATATCACAAACATATACTATAACATATGTCATATACTACTACAATGGCCATTACACTACTTGAGGCTTGTTAACTAGGACCGTCAAATGCCCAATAGATTTGTGGGGCTTGCTAGCGAAGCAAGTTATATGCCCATAAATTATTGGGGCTTGCTAGCTAGATAAGACATATGCCCAAGGACAATAAATATATTATACATAATGTAACATAAGATAACATATGATAAGACAACATAAGATAGCATAACATATCATATAAACATATAAAATTCTATTCTATTTTCCTTACCAAAACTGGGATATTTGAGAACAAATGCGGGAGTTGGAACACTCCTAAAACAAACAATAAAAATGGTGAGTATTTCTAAAGAGTAAAGAATAATTGTGGAAACTAAACCTTCAAAAAGAAACTTACCGAGAAAGACCTTAAGTTTCAAGAACCTAATCAAGAACCAATAGAAAAAGTTAAGATCTGAATAAAAGAAACTAAAGAAAACTTAAAGAGTTTTAAAGAACTGGACTTAAAGAATAAGACTACCTTAGTTAACCTTATGGATTGGTCTAACTCTAATACCGAAATACACTAATCCTCACTTCCGAAGGATTTTATAAAGCTTAAGAATGGAAAACTTTTTCCCAACCCAAGTGTTTATCACTCTATGGTCTCACTAGCACCTTGGAGTCTCTGATCTCAACTTGAAGAATGAGAGGAAGGGCTGGGTACTAGGTCCTATTTATAGAGGTAAGGAGTGAAACTAACCCCATTTTGATTTGAATAAAATAATGATTTTAAAACGAAAAAGAATTGAATTTTCGTCAATCAGAGGCTGAAGACTCGGTCAAAACATTCAGAGGTAGGTCTAAGTAGTCAAGCCTTGATTTTGAAAATTAAAAACAAAAATAAAATAAAATAAAATAAAATATATAACTTAGGGCGATATATCACCCCTATGTGGCGATATATCGGCTCTGCCCTATTCCCGAGCCTCCGTTCGTACCATCTTGCAATGTCAACGTGTTTTCCGTATTCTTCGTTAGGCGATATATCGGCTCCCAACTGCGATATATCGGCATACGTGAATATTTTAAACACGTAATTGCACTTTTTCAGCATAATTAAGGTTGGATAACTGCTTTGACTGAGTCAAAATTCAACCCTAACAGTTTCTGATAAGTGCTAAGGCTGCTATTTCTTTATTTTATCATTAAAATACTTAATTCTTTAATAATCATGCTTATGACAAGTGTCATATTCTTATTGGCTCTATCTAAACCTTAGGTTATAAAAAATAATACATCTAGGACGAACAATATTAATCAAACCTTATGTTCTAATTAATATTCTTAAACTATAGGTTAAACTTATAAAATCCATAATGGTTGCTATGAGTTTCCAACTAAGTCTCGGTTTGAACCAAAATCCAAGAAATGTAAAATACTACAACAACTACTAACTAACTATCTAAGTAAACATTCTGGGACTCTACAATTCTCCCTTACTACAAAGAATTTCGTCCCCGAAATTTACTTACCAAACAATTTCGGATACCGAGCTTGTATCTCCTCCTCCAACTCCCACGTTGCCTCCTGTTCAGAATTATTTCTCTATAGGAATTTGACTATCGGAATACTCTTAGAATGTAATTCCTTCATCCCTCTTTCTAGGATGCTAACCTGCTGTTCCTCGTAACTCAAGTCTTTCTGGAGTGCTATCGTTCATACTTGAGGACGTGAGATGGGTCTGACACATATCTACGCAGCATCGAGATGTGGAACACATTATGACTATCTGCTAGTGCTAGCGGTAGGGCTAATCTATATGCAACTGCTCCCACTTTGTCCAATATCTCAAAAGGACCTATAAACCTGGGATTAAGCTTGCCTTTCTTCCCCAACCGCTTCACACCTTTCATAGGAGATATCCTTAAGAAGATTTGATCTCCGACTTTGAATTCCACATCACGCCGCTTGGCATCCGCATAACATTTCTGACAACTCTGAGTAGTGAGCATACGTTTTCTAATCAGTGCTACTGCTTCTTGAGCTTCTCTAACAGCTTCGGGTCCAAGTAATTGCCTTTCTCCTACCTCGTCCCAATGTAACGGCGATCGATACCTCCTTCCATAAAGTAGCTCGTATTGTGCCATCCTGATCGTCGACTAGTAGCTATTATTATTGGAGAATTCTATCAGCGGTAAGTACTTACTCCATGATCCTCCGAAATCAAGTACACAAGCATGTAACATATCTTCTAAAATCTGTATGGTATGATCGGACTGACCGTCTGTCTGAGGATGAAATGTTGTACTAAGACTTAACTTGGTACCCATGGCTTGCTGCAAGCTTCTCCAAAATCTCAATGTAAACACCGATCCTCTATCAGACACTATTATCTTAGGGATTCCATGCAGTTTTACTATTTCTTGAACATAAATGTCTGTGTATTGTTCTACTGTATAGGAAGTCTTGACAGGTAGGAAATGTGTTGCTTATTTGTTCGTGGAAGTCCTGTCACAAAATCCATGGCTATATCATCCCATTTCCATACTGGAATGCTAAGCGGTTGTAATAAGCCTTCAGGCCGCTGGTGTTATGCTTTCACTTGCTGACATACTAAGCATTTAGACACATACTCCGCTACATCTTTCTTCATTCCTGGCCACCAATACAATGCCTTTAGGTCATGAGTCATCTTGGTCGACCCTGGGTGAACTGAGTATGGGGTATTGTGTGCTTCTTCTAAAAACTTCACCTTAATCCTTTGATTATTTGGCACGCATAACCGATCCTTATATCTTAATAACCCCTGACTTAATATTGAGAAATCTGTGGCATTCCCTTCTCTAACGGCATCCATATGGGTTACTAACGTGTCATCATGCCCTTGCCCAATCCGTATTTCTTCTAACAGACTTGACTGGATGGACAAGTTAGCCAGCTTACCAATGACTATTTCTATTCCAGCATTGATCAGCTCCTGCTGTAGCGGCTTTTCTATTCTAGATAATGATGCTAGACTTCCATAATTCTTTCTACTTAGTGCATCAACAACTACGTTTGCCTTTCCTAGGTGGTATAAGATTTTGCAGTCATAATCCTTCACTAGCTCTAACCACCTGCGCTGCCTCATGTTGAGCTCCTTCTAAGTGAAGAAATACTTTAAGCTTTTGTGGTCTGTATAAATCTCACACCGTTCTCCATAAAGATAGTTGCACGAGATTTTCAACGCAAAGACCACTGCTGCCAACTCCATATCATGTGTTGGATAGCGTTGCTCGTATTACTTTAGTTTCCTTGAGGCGTAGGCTATCACCTTGTCATTCTGTATCAGCACACAACCCAACCCTTGCTTCGACGCATCATAGTAGACTACAAACTTGTCATTAGGTGTTGGTACACAAAGTACTGGATCTGAGCATAGCTTATCCTTTAGCAACTGGAAACTCTCTTCACACTTATCATTCCAGTTGAACCTCTGCTGCTTCCGAGTCAGGTTGGTGAGAGGAGTGGCTATCTTAGAAAAGCCCTTTAAAATCCTCAGATAATAACCTACTAGTCCCAGAAAACTTCTTACTTCTGATGCATTCTTTGGTCTTGGCCAATCCTTCACAGCCTCTACCTTAGATGGGTCTACAACAATTCCGTCCTTGGATGCTATATGGCTGAGAAATGATACTTATGAAAGCCAAAATTCACACTTCTTGAATTTGGCGTATAGTTGATGCTCCTTTAGTCAAAAATAAGATTAACCTTAAATGTTTCTCATGCTCGACTTTATCCTTTGAGTACACCAAGATATCATCAATGAATACTACGATGAATTTATCCAAGTAGTCCTTAAATACCCTATTCATTAAGTCCATAAATGCGACTGGAGCATTGGTAAGACCGAAAGACATGACTAAAAACTCGTAATGCCCATAACGAGTTCTAAAAGTTGTCTTAGGAATGTCTTCTCCGCGTACCTTGAGCTGATGATACCCAGACCGTAAATAAATCATTGAGAACACGGTTGCTCCTAGGAATTGATCAAACAAGTCATCAATCCGGGGTAGCGGATACTTATTCTTAATTTTCACCTTATTCAGCTTGCGGTAATCTATGCACATCCACATACTTCTGTCTTTCTTTTTCACAAATAGAACCGGTGCTCCCCATGGGGAATGGCTCGGTCTAATGAATCCCAAGTCTAAGATTTCTTGTAGCTGCATCTTTAACTCTTTGATTTTGGTAGGTGCCATCCGATATGGTGCCTTAGAGATAGGCTAGGTTCCCGATACTAATTCGATTGTGAAGTCAATTTCCCAAGTCGGCGGCAACCCTGTAAGTCGTCAGGAAATACTTCTGGAAATTCCATTACAATATGAACATCTCCAACTTTTAGCGGTGTTTCCTTGACCACATCCGTGACGCTAGCTAAAAATTCTTGACATCCTTTTTCTATCGTCCTCTGATCTTAGAGAGATGAAATAAGCGGTGTGCGTAGTTCTGAAACTTGTCCCATAAAGCATAGTTTCTGATCATCAGGAGTCTCGAATATCATTTGCTTACGTTTGCAGTCGATGGTTGCACCATGCCTTACTAGCCAATCCATTCCAAGTATCACGTCGAAGTCTTTAATTTCTAGTTCTACCTGGTCTCCTTCTAGTTCTACATCCTCTAGCTTGATCGGTACGCCTCGCACTATCCATGATGATAGGACTACTTCGCCCGAAGGCAACTTGGTTACAAATCTAGTTCTAAATTTTTCACAAGGTTTGTCTAATTTCTCTATCATTCCTAACGAGATATACGAATGAGTGGCTCCCGAATCAAATAATACATAACATATATTATGGAGGATAGAAACCTGACCTGACTACTTTATTGGTAGCGTCAACTTCTCCTTGGGTTAAGGCAAATACCCTGGCAGGAACCATCTTGTCATCCCTTTTTCCCTCTCGCTTGAGCTGGGGACATTCTCTCTGTCGATGTCCTTCCTAGCCACAGTTATAACATCCCTTGGTGTTTGCATGACATTCACCAGGATGTTTCTTTTGACACTTAGCACATTGCGGGTATTCAATATAACCTGACCTACCACTCCGATATTCGTCTGTGCCCTCTTATCGCTATCGTACTGCTTATTGTCAGTGTAGCACCCCACGTCACTATGGATGCTTCCTGGAGTGACGACTGGCCCTACAAACCAACACGAGTCTCCAGCGTGCTTTGTCTTTACTCGCACGCTCCTTGGGAAAAATTCCCATGATGTCACCCATCTTGAGATTACTCTAGGTCAAGCACGCTTAACTTTGGAGTTCTTAAGTGATGGGCTACCGAAAAGAACTCCAAAGTTAAGCGTGCTTGACCTACAGTAATCTCAAGATGGGTGACCTCCTGGGAAGTTTTCCCAGGAAGTGTGTGAGTGAGGACAAAGCACGCTGGAAAGACTCGTGTTGGTTTGTAGGGTCATCCGTCATTCCAGGAAGCAACCATAGTGACATGGGGCGTTACAAATGGTATCAGATCCTTGACCCAGCTGGAAGTGTGGCCGACGAGGACGTCGGGCTTGTAAGGGGGGTGATTGTGACAGTCATAATCCCGTGATCCGTAAGGGGAAAGACCGGGTAAAGCTGTGCAATCCCACATCGCCTGGGGAAGGTCAAGTTTCATGATTCTAAGACTATGTAGGTATGGGACTACACAGTTGAAGATGACTTAAATAGATTGATGGGTACTACCTACATCAACAAGATGCATCTTCTTTTCAGTAGCCCATCACTTGAGAACTCCAAAGTTAAGCATGCTTGACCTGGAGTAATCTCAAGATGGGTGACCTCTTGGGAAGTTTTCCCAAGAAGCGTGTGAGTGAGGACAAAGCATGTTGGAAAGACTTGTGTTGGTTTGTAGGGTAAGTCGTCATTCCAGGAAGCAACCATAGTGACGTGGGGCATTACAGTCAGGATGCCTTATTTTCTGACCGTTATTTTTATTGCTGGACTGATTGCTGTTATTGTTGCGATTGTTGTTCCGACTAGTCTGAGGTTGACTCTGTTGTTTAGGCTCAGGTTTACTGGCCTCCTCTTTACTAACATTCACCTGAAGCCTTTCTACTTCTATTGTCGTTTCTATAACATCAGCATAAGTAGTATTTCCTAGGTTGGCTAGCTTAACCCATAATTCAATCTTTGGTCAAAGTCCTCTAATGAAATTGGTCACCCTCAGAAAGTGAGTTGGAACCAACTCTGGGGAAAACTTGGCTAATCTGTCAAACTGTCGATCATATTCTCCTACCGTCAAGTTGCCCTGCTTCAGACTAGTGAACTCCTCGACTCTAGAAGCGATGACTGCCGAATTGTAGTACTTTTTGTGGAACAACTCCACAAATCTGGTCAAAGTCATGGTGGCGACATCGTGAGTCTGCTGAACTAAATCCCACCATATTCTAGCATCTTTCTTGAGCAGAGACGAAATGCAGGATATGCGGTCCGCGTTACCAAGATTCATGTGTATCGGGATCGACTTCACATTTCTGATCCATTCTCCCGCCTCGAAGGGGTCTGTTGTCCCTTCAAAGTTCGAAGCGTCTTGCTTACGAAACCACTCATAAACTGGCTCCATGTGCTGAGCTGGGTATGGCGCATAGTTCTCCATTGGCCATCCCCCATATGGACCAACTTGTTGGGGTGCTGGGGCCATTTGCTGAGGCTGTGGTTGCGGCTGAGGCTGAGTCTATTGTCGCTGTTGCTGCAGTAATTCCTCAACTTGTTGTTGTAGCTTGGCAATTTCAGCAGTGTTGTCAACCGGCGGCGGCGGTGCATTTCGGTTGGCATTAGCACGCACTCCCCATCTGGAAACTAGAGGGGCTTCATTGCTCTCAGAAGCAGCGTTGGGGACATTGAAATTGTTGTGAGTAGATCTTCTGAGCGACATCTTCAGCAGATTTCTAACAGTTAAGAAAACATGTTAGAACTTACCTTAATAGGCTTTAAGGAAAAAACTTAATCTAAGCAAACATAACTCGGACCTATTAATTATGATTTCTTATGAAAAGAATTATATAAGCCTTCTTTATAATTAGGGTGTGTTTCTAAACTTAGAAAAACAAACCATCTTTAGTATTTTTTAAGTGTGTTTCTAATTATCCTATATGACTTAATTCTCAGGCTCGAAACTCATCGCTGTTCCAAAGTTATCCATACTGAGGGAGGGCTAGGATCAGTAAAATCGTTCCCACTACTATGGCCCCCTAACTCTCAATATAGAACCCTGGTTAATTGATTTGTATCCACCCTCACTGAACTTAGCCATTATTTATTATGATTATAAAATAAAAATCAAACTCATACATGTCATCAAAATAACAATGATATTAATTTGGAAAAAACAGTTTTCACTAAGTACAATCATAAAGGCAAAATAATAAATTAAAATAAATAATGAAACTAATTATTCTAAAAATTGGGATCTTATAGATCAGATCCTTCATCTAACATGTCATCATCTATCTCTTCATAATCATCATTTTCGTGAGCCTAAAAATTCCTCGGGGTAGATTCGTAAAAATTCTATTCTTTTGTTCTTGTGTGAATTGGAATTCCATCTTAGAGGTAAACCTAATTATGAGAAAATAATATCTCATAGCCACTAGTATTTCATCTTCAACATCTATTGTCTCCCATATGTCTTCCAAAGCTGCAATTACAAAAGGAAAATCTTTAAAAAGCCTAATTACTAAAATATATTGTTCCGTAGCTCTCATCATTATTTGCTTAGTCGTTTGGAGATGAACTATTTGATTATGGAATAAAAGAAATCTCTGAGTGATTCTTTCCAAGATTCCTATTGTATTTCTTGGTTCTCTAATCCTTTTTAAGGCCTTAATGGCTCGGATATCGTTATATGTTAAAGCTCCATCCATATCTTTAACTGAAAACATAAGACTAAAACGTTAGCTAAAACACAGAAACATAATAACTAAAACATAAATACTTACATTGGCGGTTGGATTCGGAGCTTGAGCGTGTGTATCAAGGAGAATTTCATGTAAATGGACCGTTGCTATGATACCAACAGTAATTACCCATCTATTCTAAGACCTTGGACCATTAAAACTACTTATACATAAACACTATTCTTAAGAAAACATACATACGAAACATTCATAACTTTATTAAAAACTATAAAGTAAATGTTGAAATAAATAAATGAATGGTATGGGATCCCATCATTTTAAAGTACAACATAACTGTAAACTTAAATGAAATTTCTTACAAACTAAATGCAGAAAATACATAAAAACATAATTAAAAAGATTGAAAATAACGCCGTCCTCAAATCATTCACGCAGTCCACCGAATCCATTCTTCCTCAATACACAACCCCAAACTGCCAAGAATCCTTTCGCCGATGTATCTAGTTTCATGCATCACACTAAAAGAAAAAGGAATGAGCCTAATGCCCAGCAAGGAAAATCTACTAATATCATAAACATATACATAAACTATATCACACACATATACTATAACATATGTCGTATACTACTACAATGGCCACTGTACTACTTGGGGCTTGTTAACTAGGTAAGTCGTATGCCCAATAGATTTATGGGGCTTGCTAGCCAAGCAAGTCATATGCCCATAAATTATTGGGGCTTGCTAGCTAGACAAGTCATATGCCCAAGGTCTATAAATATACTATACATATTGTAACATAAGTTAACATATCATAAGATAACATAAGATAGCATAACATATCATATAAACATATAAAATTCTATCCTATTTTCCTTACCAAAACCGGGATATTTGAGAACAAATGCGGGACTTGGAACACTCCTAAAACCAACAATAAAAATGGTGAGTATCTCTAAAGAGTAAATAATAATTGTGGAAACTAAACCTTCAAAAAGAAACTTACAAAGAAAGACCTTAAGTTTCATGAACCTAATCAAGAACCAATAACAAAAGTTAGGATCTGAATAAAAGAAACTATAGAAAACTTAAAGAGTTTTAAAGAACTGGACTTAAAGAATAAGAGTACCTTAGTTGATCTTATGGTTTGGCCTAACTCCAATACCGAAATACTCTAATCCTCACTTCCCAAGTATTTTATAAAGCTTAAGAATGGAAAAGCTTTTTCCTAACCCAAGTGTTTATCACTCTATGGTCTCACTAGAAACTTGGAGTCTCTGATCATAGATTCAAAAAATGAGACGAAGGGCTGGGTACTAGGTCCTATTTATAGAGGTAAGGAGTGAAACTAACCCCATTTTGATTTGAATAAAATAATGATTTTAAAATGAAAAGGAATTGAATTTTCGTCAATCAGAGGCTGAAGACTCGGTCAAAACGTTCAGAGGTAGGTCTAAGTAGTCAAGGCTTGATTTTGAAAATTAAAAACAAAATATATAACTTAGGGCGATATATCGCCCCTATGTGGCGATATATCGGCTCTGCCCTATTCCCGAGCCTCTATTCATACAATCGTGCAACGTCAACGTGTTTTCCGTATTCTTCATCAGGCGATATATCGACTCCCAACTGCGATATGTCGGCGTACGTGAATATTTTAAACACATAATTGCGTTTTTTCAGCATAATCAAGGTTGGATAACTGCTTTGACTGAGTCAAAATACAACCCTAACAGTTTCTGATAGGTGCTAAGGCTGCTATTTCTTTATTTTATCATTAAAATACTTAATTCCTTAATAATCATGCTTATGAAAAGTGTCATATTCTTATTGGCTCTATCTAAACCTTAGTTTATAATAAATAATACATCTAGGACCAGCAATATTAATCAAACATTATGTTATAATTAATATTCTTAAACTATAGGTTAAACTTATAAAATCCATAATTGTTGCTATGAGTTTCCAACTAAGTCCCGGTTTGAACCAAAATCCACAAAATCTAAAATACTACAACTACTACTAACTAAGTAAGTAAAAATTCTGGGACTCTACAATTAAAGAGTACTTAAATTGATTTGGAGGGTGGGGGTTCGAAATTGGCAAACTCCATTATATATTGTTTTAAAAAAAATCAAAACTGTAAATATTATATGTGTACTATGTAATATCATTAAATGTTTGACAAATTATTCAAATAATTTTTTTTAACTAAGACTTTAGTATTACAATTTAGTAATTAATATTTTTTTTATAAAATAAATTAAAGTATTGTTACTCTTAATATCATAATTAATTCAAAATTTGATATAAAAATTATTATAAATACAAAAGTTAATAATATGAAAAATTTAGAAACAAAAAAAAATCTAGTTTTAAAAGTTTTTAATAAATACATATTTACATAATTTAGTATATTTTAAAAAATTTATTATTAATTAATTATAATTTTTTATTTTAATTTTGGCGACATTTTATGACTGTCGGCATTGGACTTTTATTAACTGTCAGCGTTGGGGTCAATAGTGACAATGTTAAACTATCTGCATTGGTCTTGTATTAAGTGTCGACGTTGGGGTCAATAGCGAGACCTTTTAATTGTCGGCATTGGTCTCGAATTAATTGTCAGCATTGGGGTCTATAGCGACACATTTTAACTGTCAACATTGGTCTCGAATTAACTGTCGGCGTTGGGATCAATAGTGACACATTTAAACTGTCAGCATTGGTCTCAAATTAACTGTCGGCGTTGGGGTCAATAGCGACAGTCAAAAGCAACAGTGACAGTTATTAGTTGTTGGTGTTGGTCTCTATGCCTACAGTTTTTAACTGTCGGCGTAGAGTCTCCCTAAGCAATGACAACAGTCACAGAGTTGACTTTCGTGGTTGGGTTTCGGGAAAACCCAGTTTTGTAGTAGTGATTATTATTATTTTGAGAATATAAATATAGACTCTCTCTGTGTAAATCAATAGTTTTCTCAAAACTTGAAAACTATTATAAACCTTCTCTTGGTCAAACCTCTCTAGATCTCATGTGTTGAGTACATCTAGAGAATCACATAAATTAACCTTTTGAATCCTACGTGCTCACACACATCCTTGTATGTTTGAGGATTGGTCTGGAAGATCAGGTTGTGAGCTTTCAGATTGCTGGATTGGAAGATCGTTGATTTTATACAAAAAGATTTAAGGACAGTAGATAGGCTACAATAGGTAATGTCTGTTGTGTTTTGTAAGTCTTTTAAAATTTATATATGTGTATGATCCTGGCTGGTACTAATATTTATTAAAATGCGTCATATATTCTGCTCCATACCTTTGATTTGATCACTTAATACCAACAATTGGTACCAGAGCAGTCTATACATATATATAAATATTAAATACTGTGTGGATTTCTTGCATTTGTTAAATGTATGTTGATATGTATATTGAATGGATGGATATATTTTTTGAATGTATGGTTGAATGATGGATCGTTAATTATATGGTGCTATTGGGTTAGGAATTTTATTGTTTTTGTAGATCTTTTGTAAGCCATAAAGGGCATAGTTTTTTTTTTTGTAATTTTTTTTTGTGAAATATGTATTTTAAAATTATGTACACAAGAGATGAGAAGGACCCAAGCCTAGCTGCACTAGCCTCGGAACAGGCCCGAGCCCTATACGGGCGCAAGCCCCGCGGCTCCTTGTGCACACCATGCGTGCATGCCTAGGCTTTCGAGCCCCTACTCCCACGCGCACATGCCCAGCCGCATCTCTGCACACGTGCGCCCTAATCTCCTGCTGCGTGCGTCCTTGCAGTACACCTAGCACGTAGTGCCAAGCCTTTTCTGCAGCCATGCTCCGAGCCTAAGGCTCAATGGTACCGCCGGCCCTAAGATGGCTAGATTGGTGCCCAAACCCTAGTTCCAAATTTTGTGCAAAAATCTTTTATTTAATTATTTTAAAAATTATTTGAATTTAATAGTTTAATTATCTTATTTTATTTTATTAGAAAATAAAATATCTTTTAGTTGATTAAGATAATTTAATATCTTGAGTTTAAATAATTATTTGAATTTGATGCTTTAGTTATTTAAATTTAATTGAATTAAAAAGATGACAAAATAGTTATTTAATTAAAAGTTAGTTTTAATTAAATAAATTAATTAGAAAGTTTGTTTCTAATTAATAGGTTGGGCATAACAAAGTTCCTTAAGATTAGAAAGAAAGCCTTAAGGAGAGGTGGAGCATTCTTGGAGAGTCTTGAAAGCCATATAGGCTTAGATTGCAATTTTATTTCTAATTTTTCAAGGGTTGTAAATTTTAGAAATACCCAATAGTACTCGGTTCATCATTTATTGTTTATTTATTTACTGTATTTATTTAAATAAATGTTCATCTATGTTTGATTGATAACATGATCATGCATTAGTCAAGCACATGTCATTCATGAAACCCCACATAGTTTCTCATTAATCATGCATCTTTTAGAAACATGATTATCTAGGATTGTCCTATTTGTTTACATGAATTGTTTTTGAGAAATCAATTGCATGTAAACTATTAAGTATTAAATTAGTTAAAACATGGTAACTCACACCATAATAAAGGCTATAGATTTTATATGCCTTTAAGATAATCAACTTTATGTAAAAAATGTTTTAGTAAAGTTAGATAAATGTAACGAGTAATTATCTAGATCACATTAATTATAGAAACAAGCTCTTTTATAATTAAAAATATATTTTGTAATTAATTACATTCATAGGGTTATTAATAAACTAGTAATTAATTTGGAATTAATTGATTAGTTTAATAAAAACACATTTAATCTAAAATAGTAAGTGGGAGAAGGTGAACATCTCAATGTGACCTATGGTCTCCTTTATTAGTACAACACCTTGAGATATGAATAGGGCCTCGAGGAAGCTTTGTTTTCATCCCCCTAAAGAAGGTTTCTAGACATATTAATACCAAGGTTTGATTCTTATGAAGACAGGAAGGAGTGATATATTTTAGGCTTGACCGACCCTAAGGTGACACTCTTTAAGTTAAGTCATGAATTATAATATAATGGGTTACACTTACAAAGATGCAATTATGCTTTTGGGGTGGATAATTTAATCTTCACCAAACTAGCGGTACTTCATATTTAAAAGAGAAAACAAAGAGTTATTTTAAGTTTTAAATTAAAAAGATAAGATTGTCTTATAAGCTATCTATATTTAACTTGACCAACCTTAAGGCGACACTTTATTTGTTGGGTAGTGTTATCGTGAAAAAGTAAATGTTAATTTATGTGTTTTATTTGTTGCATTCATGCATCATGTTTAATTTCCAAAACATTGATATCTTTTCAAATGATAATATTATTGTATTTATTTATTTCTGTAATGTCGAATGGTGGCAATCCAATAACTGCTTTACTATCACTTGAAAAATTTAATGGCGATAATTTTATAAGATGGAAATCAAATCTAGATCTTATGTTAATCTGTGAGAACCCCAACTTTTCCCTGAAGAGCTCGCTGCCACTGCCCCGAAGAATGTTCGGGACAAGTATGATGCCTAGATTCAATCCAATAAAAAGGCAAAGTGTTACATGCTTGTGAGCATGAATGATGTTCTGAGAACAAAACATGAACCCATGGAAACTGCGTTTGAGATAATGGATTCTCTACGTGCCATGTTTGGGCAGCAATCTGATCAAAGTAGACATGAGCCTACTAGAACCTACATGACTACTAAGATGAAGAAAGGTGTTTCTGTACGTGAACATGTATTGCACATGATTAATGTGATGCATGAAGCAGAAATACATGGGACCATCATTGATGAGCGTACACAAGTAAGAATCATACTGGAATCGCTCAGTCCTGCCTGTTCTGCATTCACAACCAACTATATTATGAATAAGTTGGAATTCAACATGACCCATCTGTTGAATGAACTGAGACATTTGAGTCTCTTAACAAATCCATTACCAAAGTGACTGAGGAAAATGTGGTAGAGGAGAAACCTTTAAAATTTGAGGAGAAATCCAAGTAGAGAAAGAAGAACAATGATAATGACAAAGGAAAGGGCAAGAAGTCCGAGAAAAGCAAGAAGGCACCAATTGCCAAGGAGAACAAGAATGAAAACAACTCCAAGAAGAAAGAACCAAAAGGAAAATGTTTCCACTGTGGAGTTGAAGGTCACTGAAAGAGAAACTGTAAGAAGTTTCTCTATGAATTGAAAAATAAAGGTAAATATGATTTGCTTGTACTTGAAGCTTGTGTAGTGGAAGACGATATGTCATCCTGGGTTTTAGATTTAGGAGTCACTAACCATGTTTGTTCTTCTATGAAAATACTTAAGTCATCAAGAGAGCTGGCAGATGGAGAGGTGGCCACACGATTTGGAAGTGGAGCACTCATTTCAGCAAGAGTAACAAGAACAATCTGTTTAATTTTTTGGAACAATTATTTAGTTTTTAACAATGTTATTTTATTACTGGATTTTCTAGAAATTTAGTTTCTTTATATATGTTGCATGAACAATTTTTTGATATTTCTTTTAGTAATAATACAATTGTTATTTCGAAGAATGGTTTCAAAATATGTCAAGCAGAACATAATAACTGACTGTACATGCTCAAACCAAATGAACGAATGCTCAATAATTCAGAATTATTTAAAGTAGCAAAACTGCAAGGTAACAAAAGACAAAAAGTGTCAAACGAGGATGACACATATCTTTGGAATCTTAGAGTTGGTCATATATTTCTAGATAGGATAAACCGGTTAACAAAAGATGGACCTTTGAGAGAACTAAGATTTGGAACTCTTCTGGTTTACGAATCTTTTCTAGAAGGAAAAATGACCAAACGTCATTTCTCAAAGAAAGGAAATAGAGCCAAAGAACCTTTGGAGCTTGTACGCAGCGATGTCTGTGGTCCAATCAATGTACAAGCAATAGGTGGGTATGAGTACTTCATCACTTTTATTGTTGATTACTGAAGATATTGTGATACTTACTTAATGCTTAGGAAATCTGAAACCTTTGGTAAGTTTCAAGAATTCAAAGCTGAGGTTGAGAAGCAGTTAGGTAAGACTCTTAAGACACTTCGATCTGATGGAGGTGGAGAGTATTTTGATTTAAAATTCAAATATTTCTTGCTGGAGCATGGTATTCTATCCCAACTAACAACACCAGGAACGCCACAAAAAAATGGTGTTTGTGAAAGAAGAAACATGACATTGTTGGACATGGTCAGGTCTATGTTAAGCTACTCTTCATTTCATCTCTGATTCTAGGGATATGCACTTCAAACGATGACTTACATTTTGAATCTAGTCCCATCTAAGACCATTAGCAAAATGCAACTAGAATTGTGGAATGGAAAAAACCTAGTTTGCACCATTTCCGCATTTGGGGCTGTCCTGCTCATGTTCTTAGACCTAAATCAATGAAACTTGAATTGAGGTCAGAAGTGTTCATTTTTGTTGGCTACGCTCCAGAGACAAGAGGCGGTTATTTCTATAGTCCCAAGGATCAAAAGGTATTTTTTTCCACAAATGCAACCTTCCTTGAACATGACTATATCAATAACTATAAACTTCGGAGAAAGGTAGTATTGGAGGAACTCACAGCTGATAAGATTCCAACACAATCATCTTCATCATTAAATGATAAACTAGAAAATGAGAAAACCATGATTACTGGAAAAGAAACCCTGGTGCAACGTCGTAGTGGGAGGATTGTGAGACAACTTGTTCGCTACGAACATGAGGCACATGCCCTTGTTTCTGATATAGACAAGGATGATCCATTAACCTTTAAAGAGGCAATGGATGATCTTGAAAAGGAGAAATGGAAAGAAGCCATGAACCAAGAAATGAAATCGATGTATTCCAATTCTATATGGGAGCTTGTGGATCCACCTGAAGATGTCAGACCCATAGGGTGTAAGTGGATATACAAGAAGAAAAGGGGTGTAGATGGGAAAGTAGAGACTTTCAAAGTGAAGCTAGTAGCTAAAGGTTACAGTCAGAGATAAGGTGTTGATTATGAAGAAACATTTTCTCCTGTGGCCATGCTCAAATCCATTCGCATCCTCTTATCCATAACGACTGCAAATGATTATGAGATATGGCAAATGGACGTCAAGACAGCCTTTCTGAATGGCTCTCTTGATGAAAATATCTATATAGTACAACCAGAAGGGTTCATAAAGAAAGAGGAAGATCAAAAGGTGTGCAAGTTGCTAAAATCCATTTATGGATTAAAGCAAGCATCTAGATCTTGGATTATCACTTTTGATGAAATAATTAAAATATATGGATTCGAACAGAATGGTTATGAAGCATGTGTGTATAAATACATCAAAGGAAAAGTGGTGGTTTTCTTAGTTCTTTACGTTGATGACATTTTGATCATTGGGAACAATGTAGAGACATTGTCAAACGTGAAGAAGTGGTTAGCCGAAAAGTTCCAAATGATAGATTTGGGTGAGGCGAGCTATGTTCTGGGAATCCAAATCCTAAGGGATAGGAAGAACAAGCTCTGGGCACTTTCTTAGTATAGATAAGGTGCTTGAAATATTCTTTATGGAGAATTCCAAGAAAGGTCAGTTACCGACAAGACATGGAATTGTTCTCTCCAAGGAAAAATGTCTTAAGACACCTCAGGAGGAATAGGATATAAGAAACTATTCCTATGCTTCAGCAGTTGGGAGTCTAATGTATGCTATGTTGTGTACTAGGCCCGATATATGTTATGTAGTTGGGATTGTAAGTTGTTGTCAATAAAATCCTGATTTGTAACACTTGATTGCAGTAAAGCACATTCTCAAGTATCTTAGGAGAATGAGCGATTATATGCTTGTATATTCAGGGGGTGAGTTGAACCCCACTAGATACACTAATTCTGATTTCCAATCAGATAAAGACAGTTGAAAGTCGAAATCTGGATCAGTGTTCACTCTTGGTGGAGGAGCTGTTGTCTGGAGAAGCATTAAACAATCAAGCATAGTTGATTAAACTGTGGAAGCCGAATACATAGCGGCTTGTGAAGCAGTTAAGGAGGCGGTTTTGTTGAGCAAGTTCTACACTGATCTGGAAGTTGTTCCAGATATGGATAAGAAACTAATCCTGTACTGTGACAATAGTGGAGCAGTAGCTAATTCCAAAGAACTGAGAAGCCATAAGAGAGGAAAGCATATAGAAAGGAAATACCATTTGGTAAGAGATATTGTACACCGAGGTGATGTGTCTGTTATGAAGATAGCGTCAGAACAGAACCTGGGTGACCCCTTAACTAAGACACTTCCTGCAAAGTCATTCATGGGTCACGTGTGCAATATGGGATTAAGGGAGATGCCTCGCTTCCTTTGAGGGAAAGTGGGAGATTGTTAGGATTGATGCCCTAAAAGAATGTAAAGACATTTTATCGGTTTTAAACAATAGTAAAATTTTATTATAATTGAATGTTATAATTATTGTTTGAATTAATTATATAATAATATCATGAAAATTCCTTATTCATTCATGAGAATACCATCTTGTATTAGTATGATAGAATTAATATCATATATAATGAATAAAATAGTCAGTAACATGTTAAAGTATGGAATCTTTAATGAATGGTTACTAGTACGTTATGCTAAGCATACGAGATGCGAGTAATCTAGATTCAGATTACTTATGTAAATAGACATTTTAGTAAGTGTGTTGTATGTAATTGAGATTATATATGACAAGACTAATGAGAATTAATTATCTTTATAAACTTGTCGTTTGACGTAAAAATTTAATTCTTATCATAATAGATGATCATTTGTAGATACATCTAAATCCTGATTATTCATGAATTACTATTTATGTTTATTGGATCTTTTGATTCACTCGTTAAGGTCTCTTAGAATAATGAGGCTAATGACTTTTGTTTTGAGATTCAATATCATGGATGGTTGGCAATATGAATTACAATAATAGAATCTATGCTTTCCAAATGGATCAAATATTGGCTCCCTTAAGGGTTAATTCTGGAACTAAATAGTTATTGAGATCAAATCAATAATTAGATTATGGATTAATTATTCGCTAGTGAATTAATGATACTCAAGGATCAAGAGGTAACTAGAAGGGTAAAACGGTAATTTAGACCAACTCTAATTAACGAACCAATTATGGAGGACATAACTACATATATTCATTATATCAATGGACTTCAAGAGAAAACTTTGTAAATATAATTCTATAAATACTTAGACTTCAATTCCATATTTATAGTGGAGTAATCATGGAATTAATAAATAATAGTATTAGATTAAAGAGTTTAATTAATAATCTAGTATGTTGGAGCTTTGTATTATAGGTCCATGGTCCCTAGATCACCTCAGTCCTACACTATCAAGGGTAAGGATGTCAAAAGAAAGATCTGTAAAGAGAAAGACTAAATTGCAAAGGAATTAATTTTTCAGGGCAAGGAAATAATTATGTTATAATTATTGTTAATTGATTAATTGTAATTAATTAATTATTGAACTATATAGTTTTTATTTTGAAAAATATAGGTTAAAATTAATATTAATCTTGTATGGATTAATATGAAGAGAGAGAATAATAAATATCTTATTTACAATATGATATTTATTTATTTATTTTAAAACTGATATTTTAAGATAAAATTAATTTTGAATTAACTAATATTTATGTTGGAAGGAATATATTGTCTTAAAGATTGATTAAACAAACAAATGAGAAAATCAGGGAAACCTTTATTAGGTTAGGCGACACACATTGTGCAACACAGTGTGTGGTGCCTAACTCAGGGATTTTTATCCCTGGGATTTGATTTTTGAATTTCAAATAATTTTGTTTAATTAGTTATTTAATTATTCGTTCTAAATATGATTTAAATAAATAATTAAATGTAAAATTCTGATAAGTTTTAATTTGAATTATATTTTTAATAAAATAAAGATTATTTAATTATATTAGATATCTTTATATAAGTCTGATAGTACATGACTTTCAGAATAAACTTTATTATTATTTTGAGAATAAAAATATAAACCCTCTCTCTCTCTCTCTCTCTCTGAAGCGATAGTTTTCTCAAAACCTAAAAATTATTCTAAACCTTCTCTCAGCCAAACCTCTCTAGTTCTCATGTGTTGAGTACATCTAGAGAATCACATAAATCAATCTTTTGAATCCTACGTGCCCACACACGTCCTTGTGTGTTTGAGGATTGGTCTGAATGGTCAGAGTGTGAGCTTTCAAATTGCTTGATTGGAAGATTGTTGATTTTATACAAAAAGATTCAAGGACACTTGATAGGCTACAAGAGGTAATGCCTGATCTGTTTTGTATGTGATTTAATATTTATATATGTGTATGAGCCTTGCTGATATTAATATTTATTAAAATGGGTCTATATATTCCGATGCATACCTTTGATTTGATCATTTAATACCAATAGTAATGACCCAGGTTTGGCTCAATCGGTGGCAGCGGCTAGCACCTCTGGCCAAGGTAACGATGAAACCAATATTAATCAGGCTCTTGCCAGCTTGCTGCTAGCTTGGGATGATCCGAGGATGATCATGACAAGACACCTTGAGGATCAAGCTAAAAATGTCAGCGTTCAATAGTGTGTGGACGTGCTTGTTCCCCATCACGATTGGAGTCTCCCTAAGCTAACAATAATATTAGATATCACTTTACAAATTAGGTGTGCCATTTTTTTTTGCAATATGACACAATTTTCCTGTCCTACGCTTCTAGAGTATGACCCCAACTTAGATGATTAACTCGAGTCTGAAACAGTGCCCGAGACTATCTTGTTAGATTTTCCTCCACCCCTATTTATCCAAGAATTAGCTAGTCCTCCATTAGTTATCCCTTTCATCAATCCAGATCCGATTATTATAGTCTCCTCCTCTAGCTTAGAGGATAGGATTTTCTTCTTTACTTGTTATTTTTTCAAGTTTGGCTAAAGTTTATCTAACCACTACTACAAAAAAGGCTTTTCTCTACGGTTTTTTTACTTAATACACTGCAGTTTTCGAGAGTATTGAAAAGCGCAGTGTATTCGACCGCAGAGAAAAGTGGCTTTTCATTAAAAAAAAATTTCAATTTCGATTATATAATTATTTTGAATTCTAATTATATATATTTTTATAATTATAACCTAGCCTTTTTAATGAAAAAAATTAATTTTTAATTTTAATTATATATAATTATTTTCAATAGTATAACGTAACTTGTTAAATTTTTATATATACATTTCATAACTAATACAAAATAACTGGCTAGTAATGAATCAATGAATTTAATCTTTCTAACTAATATAAGTTAACACTTTAATCTTACATACATATGAAAACTTAGATTTCATAAGTAAATGACATAAATCTTGCTAAGCAATCACTTTGTAGTGGTAGTAGATCATCTTTGACATTGTATTCCTTTTTGTCAAACCACTGCAAAATTGAAAAGTTAATATAGATTAGATAATTAAATACTATATCTAGTTTTTCTTAAGCAAAAAAGAGTTTAAAATATAACATACTTTCTTCTTGATAACTTCTGCTGGATTCGGTGCATTTACAAGATCATAAATGTATCGTAGCACATAATAGCCACATTCATGACTTTCAGGTTGTTTTGGACAAGAACCTTTCAACAATTTTGTAAATGTGCCGATGTATTCATTTTCCAAACATTGTGGGTATGCTCTACAAAAATTAAAATTAATTAAATACATATTATACTCTCAAATTTTAAAAATTAACAATGCATACATTACAATTGAAGAACTTACTTTTCCATAACCTCCTTAATTATTGGTGGAGATTTATGATTTTTTAAAGGGTCCAAAATTATGGTCATCCCCTGCATCATCACGAACACCAACATCCAATGTTGACTAAAACAATAATAAATTATGATTATTATAAAATTATAATTCAACGATAGTAGTGATAATATTTAAGTAGTTCATTCTTACTCAACAATCCAAGGAATGAAATATATTTGGCCTCGTCTATCCATAGTCATCATCCATTTGGCTATAAGATCCACCGTATAATTTGTACTTTCATCATTGCCAATAGAAAGATGTTTGGTGTCAAAAAATTTGTATAATTGTTGTGAATTTGGGTGCATGCTTTCACAAATGCATCTGTAGAATCAATCATTCATATTACATTTTCAATTAATAAATTAATATCGTCAAAAAAAAATTGGCCAGAGTTTCCTCTGTTTCTATAGCATATCCAAAATTATTAGTACCTATAAATTCAATTGAAACAAAACATACAACAAACAACATGCATGTTCTCAACCATAAGCCATCGCATCACACAAAATTCGCAGAACCTACTTCACTAAGACACACATGTTTTCAACCTTCTGTTATCTCCGCAGCACACAATTTTATCTCAGAACTTACTTCACTACGGATGAATATCTAATATATTCAAACTCCTCTAATAGTTTGTAATGACATAACGGATTGAGTTCAATTTGAATTGATACATACCTCATACCAAATAGCATAGCTGAGGATCCAATATTATCCATGGAGGCTGCTTGATAAACTTCTTTTGAAGTGATGAAGATAGCCTCGTGTTCTCCTATAAACTCCAGGTCAACAGGAACTTGTACAACCCCATCTATTCCTTTAATGGAATAATACTCCTTCACTATAAATTTTAGACTCAGATCAATTTTGTCCCATTGGTTATCTGTTAACCAATTTGATAGTCTGGTTGAGTTATTTCAGCGGGGATGACTACGTGAGATCCAACTGATGATAAATGTGGGCTTGGTGATAGGGATTTGTGTTTAGATGAAGATGGACCCAACATAATAGCATTTAACATATCAATATAGTGTACCCATTTAAAAATAAAATTTAAATATCTAAGCAAATAATTTTATACCTAACAAGTCACAATTAAATTTTTTGGCCAAGGCAGGAATGTGTCTCGTGTGTCCCCAACATATCGTATGTTACCAAAGGGAATAGGGATCTCAGCTTCTTCTTGTAAGACATCTATAAACCAAACCCTCACAACTGAATCATCAAGTACATTTCCATGGATGGTAATTTGGCTACCCATGTTTGGTACAATGATTACACCCTTCGCCACTACATTGTCAATATTATCAGAACACAAACGAACTTCATCGCTCGGCGGTGGCGGAGACTCATAAATTGATGATCCACCATCTTCATCAAAAGGATAGTCTTCGGTTTGATGAAAATGATCATTTGCGTTGGGGGCTGGTCGATAGACTTCATCACTTGTATTCTCATAATATTGTCCCTCATCAATTGTATTCTCATAATATTGTTCCTCATCAAATTGTCCTTCATCATAGTATCCACACTCATCATTTTCACCATTATATTCATCATTTTGAGCTAATTTCTCTTCTATCCTAAATTTATGTCTTTTTAGCTCTTCAATCTCAGCTTTTAGCCGAGCAATCTCCTCTTTTGCAGTCATTTTTTTATGTTTTTTTACAAACATTTTGGAAACGGTCACAGTGAACCTACAAAATAATCAATAAAGTCCATCAATAAACCAATCTAAATAATTTTAAAAGAAAACAACTATTATAAAGTATCATACCCGCCTGCTCGAACATGACCTGGGTGTTCTGGTGTCCCTAATGCTTGAGTCAATATGTCATCTCGACCCTGAGCTGTGAGTTCGCCACGACTCAATTTTTCTTTGACGTCCTCCTACTCAAGATATTGTTTGGTTAAATTAGTTTATATAAATAAAAATAATATATTGATTATAAAACCTTAGAAAACTTACTATCTTTCTGGCAATCTGTCGGTCCAGCTCTGTCGCGAGAACTTTATTTTTTTCACGCGATCTAAGCCAAACTTGATACCTCTCTGGATTTTGAATATTTCGTTCTTTTTTCTGCAATGTACAAGATACTTATAGTTATATGTTGCGATAATATCAACCATTATTTAAACTTTAATATCAATTATACTTACCGAATCTTCTCTTATATTAGCCATTCCTCTACGAGAGGTTCGATGCCTTGACTTCATTAGTAATGCACGTGCTTTTTGTTCTTGATGCACTTTTTGAAACTCTAGACTTAGACGACTAGATACAAATTTTAACAATTCTCTCTCATCAACTATATCGCTATACTTCTTCGGAGGAAATTTGAGTTCTTCCATCATACCCATTTTAGCCAAAGGGTTGATGTACTCGGTAGTGAGTTCACTTTTAAAATATCTCATTATTTTACCATCTTTTTTCAAAATCTTACGTTTGAAGGTTTGAGAAATGTTGTTACCACCCTGAGAATATAATTAAGAAAAGTAATTATTAAATTTGGATATCACACAAAAATAAATAAATATCATAATGATATCCTCCCATAGACTGTCTTTCAAATCTTGTGGGACCTTCCTCCAATCACCTGAGTTTATAGAAATTGTGGCTCGTACTCTAGATCCAAGATATGATATCATGTTTGTATACACATCACCTATTGGTTGTCCCAAATAGTTCCATTCAAGATTTTTCTTGATTCCTTTGGATTTTTGTTGGGTCATGTAACTCATTCTTGTTTTACCACGACCCTGATGTTTCTCTTTGTCATCTCTTTTATCCGCCATCTGCAACACACAAATTAATAATCACAAGTGTAATGCATTATACAAATAAATAATTACAAGTGTTAATGCATTATACAAATAAATAATCACAAGTATTAATGAATTATATAACTTACTAAACATGTTTTCTTCTTTTTCTTATTTTATTTTTTGTTGATTTACAATCAACCCATATTCCTTCTTCGATGTCGTTTCTAAGATAATTATCATTATCCTGAATATTCTCAACTTGTTCATGTATCGGTTGTCCAACAATGAAACAGTCATGATATAAATCATAATTTTCATCGTAATCTTCTTTTTCTGAGAACTTCCGCTCGTGAACTGATAAAACGATGGACCATTTATCATTAACTGGATCAAGTATATAAAACACTTGTTTTGCTTGAGCAGCCATGATAAAAGGATCATTCTTGCTTCCCTTCTTGCTTAAATCAACCAGAGTGAATCCAAGTTCATCAGTTTTAACTCCAGTATTGTTGTCTACCCAAGAACATTTAATAAGAGGAATACAAAATAATGAATAATCTAGCTCCCATATTTCTTCAACAATCTCATAGTATGTCATTGTGACTGAAATTGGGTTATTATCTTTTGCACTGGAAAAATGTATAGCTTCTGCAACTACACTTACTCCACTATTTTAAACCAGCCGAGCATCATCTCTTGACTTAGTATGAAATCGTTTCCCTTCGAAAATGTAAGCTTGATGCTTTATTACATCAATGCTTGCTCCAAGAGATATGCGCTTCAACTCAATCGATAGTCCATGATTTTTTTCTCCCAACTTCGTCAAAATTGTATTCTTCAGCCACTGGCAAAATATTTTATTATGCTCATCTATAACCCATTTTTATTAATTTTTAACCTTGTTTGGAATCATCGACTGTAATAACTCTATGTGATCACTGAAACATAGCAGAAATAACAAAAAGTTTAAACAACAAAAAGAAAATCACTACTCTAATATATATGATTGAAATATATTATCTACTTACATTATATATGATTGAATCTCAGGATTATTTTGCAACACAACTAATTGAGCTTGATCTAATTCTGCCCTAGAAATGGTGATCACTGTTCCGTTCCCTCGTAGTCCTTTATCAACTCCATCTGAGTTATTTTGTGGTTTGCTGATTCCGATTGCCTCAACCCCACTCATGTATTCTGAGCAAAATTCTACTGCCTCTTCCAATGTATAACATTCAACCATCTCAGCTTCAGGACGATAATGATTACGCACATAACTTTTCAACACCTTCATACTTCTTTCAAATGGATACATCCATCATGCCCAAACTGGTCCACACAACTTGGCTTCCCTTACTAGATGAACCATTAAATGTATCATAATGTCAAAGAAGGATGGCAGAAAAAACATTTCAAGGATGCATAGAGTTTCCACTATCTTACAATTTAATGCATCCAATTTTTTCATCTCTAATTATTTTTCGCATAAATGATTGAAGAATATGCAAACATTCGTCAAACAATCTCAAACTTTTTTTAGTAATATTGACCGAATAGCAATCGGAAGTAATTGTTGCATCAACATATGACAGTCATGTAATTTCATTCCCATCAGCTTCAAATCTCCCATGGATACCAAGTTTCGAATGTTGGATGAATAGCCATCAGGCACTTTCATCTCTGCAAATGATTTACATACAACTTTTTTCTCTTCTCTGGACAACGTGAAACAAGCAGGAGGTAAATATGTGCGTTTACCTTTTTCTGTTCAGGTGCTAAATCAGTTCGTATACCCATTTCAACAAGATCTAAACGACTAGTTAAACCATCCTTAGTTTTATCGGGAATATCAAGTATTGTACCTATAATACTTTCGCACACATTTTTTTCTTTATGCATGACATCCAAAAAATGTCGAACAAGTAAATCTTTCTAGTAAGGGAGACGAAATTTTTTTTATTTCCTTTGGAAACATCCATTTACTTTCTTATTTTTCTGCATTTTTCCATACTTGAAATCAATTTTCTCTACTTCTTTAAGAATTTGTTTCCCCGAAAGTGGCAAAGGAGAAACACCTTGTTCTTAATTACCATCAAATACTTTTTTTTCCCTATAATGATGATTTAGGGGCAAATATCATCTATGATTCATATAACAAATATTGTGCCCATTCGACAGACGAATAGCCCTTGTGTTAGTGCAACATATTGGACATCCCTGGTAACCTTTTGTGCTTAACCCTGATAGATTACCATAAGCTGCGAAATCATTAATAGTCCACAACAAAAAAAAATTTAAGTTAAAGACTTCTTTCTTAAAATCGTCATATGCCTCAACACCATTTTCATACAAATCTTTCAAATCATCAATTAATTGTGCCAAATAAACATCTATATCGTGTCCCGGTTGTTTTGGGCATGAATTCATTAACGTGAGCATCAAAGACTTTCTTCTCATCACTAACCACGGAGGAAGATTGTACATAAGAAGGAAGACAGGCCACGAACTATGCCTACTACTTACAGATTTATGTGGATTTACACCATCGACAGCTAGACCTAGACGAAGATGTCTTGCTTCAGTTTTAAATTTTGGATTTAAGTTATTAACTTTTTTCGAAGCCTGTGAATCTGCAGGATGTAGAAGTTTACCATCTTTCACTCGCCTAGTCTCATGCCATATTAAGTTTTCAGAGTGTTCTGCACTTCGATATAATCGCTTAAGCCACAGAATCAAAGGTAAGTACCACATCACTTTCTGTAGAATAAGTTTCCTAATCTCCTTACTCTTGTTAGGTTTGTAGCGGGGTGAATCACATTCTGGGCAAGTGTCCATGTCTGCATACTCTTTACGATATAACACACAATCGTTCGGACATGCATGGATCTTCTCATACTTCAAGCCTATGCAACTTAAAGTTTTCTTCACTTCATATGTAGACTCAGGGAAGCAATTATTTGACGGCAAAATCTCTTTAAAAGCAGCAAAAATTGACTAAAACATTTATTGCTAACTCCATTTTCTGCTTTTATGTTGTAAAATTTTCCAATCGTTGGTAATCTTTGTTTCATACAACCATTGAATAATGGTTTATCGACATCTCTAACCAATTTATCGAATTTTTAAGGATTACCAACAAACTCTTCTTGTGCTTCATCGAGCAATTCCATAGGATGATCGTCAAAATCACTATAAAACAAATCATCAATCCCTCGCCTCCCGAATGGATATGGATTATTATTTTTCAATGATTCCCCATGCCAATACCATGTACGATAACTTTGATCAAATCCCCGAAAAAATACATGATTTTTATCATGGTAATATTTCCTTTTGATTCATTACCACAATCTATACATGGACAATGAATTCTTTCTGGATCACTACAATTTGTTTGGAAAAATTCTAAAAATTGGTTGAATCCGTCTTGAAATTTTTTTGTTTCTCTATTCTCAAGAATTCATAACTTATCCATAATGATAATATCTACTTAATTCCTAAGTCGATAATGAAAAGAAAATTAATATTGTAATTGAAAAAATTATGTTCAGTTAATAAATTATAAAATGAAATGGGCAGAGTTTCATTTATTTCTATAACATATCCAAAATTCATATGTATTTACAATTTCAACATAAACAAAAACATAATTATTACATATATTAACTTATAAAACATGTTCAATTAATATCATAAAAAAAAATTGGACAGAGTTTCCTCTGTATTTATAGCATATCCCAAGTTATCTACCTATAAATTCACATCAAACAAAACATATAACAAACAACATGCATGTTCTCAACCATAAGTCACTGCAGCACACACATGATTCGTAGAACCTACTTCACTAAGACACACAAGTTATCAAACTTCTGTTATCTCCGCAGCACACAATGTTATCTCAAAACCTACTTCATTACGGATGAATATCTAATATATTCAAACTCCTCTAACAATAGTTTGTAAATATAAAAAATAAAAATAAAAAATTTAAGTAGTAATTATTACTCACCTTCAAAATTAATCTTCAACAATTTCAACACACCTCACACTCAAACAAATATTTCCTACAATAAAAATTTAAACATTAGTAAATATATGGTAATTGAATTGATCCTAAAATAATATAATTAACAAAAATATACTTTAAAAAAACCATTACCTAAATAATATAAAAAATTATGTAACCAATAATATTATGAAATATACATTAAATACATTAAACAACATTATTATAAATAAAATAATACAAAAAATACCCTAAAAATGAAATATACATTAAAAAAAATCAAGTTTTAGTGATCAATACATGTTTTAAACAATGAAAATGTCTTATAATCCTATATAAACTTTCAAAAATGTTAGAAAAAACTTTGAAAATAACCATATAAACATACATTGAAACCCCCATTAAACCCACTCAATACTTCTTCATTTTTACCCTAAAACTTAAAAATAAATCAAGATTAAGTATCTTTACATGATTTCAAGTTTTAATACGCAAGAAAATGAAGAAAAAAAATGGACAAAATGAGGATTACCCGTGGCTGGGTACGGTGGTGGAGCGCCGTGTGCCTCTCTGTGAAAATGAAAAATGCAATATGAGAGGGAAGAGTAGGGTCTCGGGTTGATGTAGGAGGAGGGAAGGCTTTTCTCTGCGGTTCTATACTCAAAACCGCAGAGAAAAGTGACCCACTTCAAACTTTGCACTGCGTTTTTTCTAAACCGCAATAAAATAGGGCGTGAACATTAAATATAATGTTTTCGATTCTTTCAAACCTTTTCTCTGCGCTTTTTATTTATTGTTGAAAAAAAACCACAGAGAAAGCCTATATTTGTAGTAGTGAACTTTCCCTTGGTTGCTTTGCAGAGGAAAACTTGAGCAGCGACCAGACGGCAGCCATCACCATTTCTGGTCTGGCCACAAAAAGGCAAAGGCTATTAAAGAAGAACATATATGGGGCCGAAGGTTCTTCTACGGGGGCCCAATCTAAGAAGAAATAGTTGTCCTCTTCCCAACTCCCCGAGTTGGTCCTCCAGCTACTCCTCCATCCTCCGTCCTAGTTCCTCACGTGGATGTTGGAAAATTCAGCTTGTCTCCGTGGCTTAATCCAGGTCTTGTCCAGTGACATGATGGGCCACGTCAACTAGCTCACAGTGCGTGAGGTTGAGAAAATAAAGGATTCAACTCTTCAGGATGTGATGAACTCAATCTTGGGATGCACTTGAAGGTAAGTTTTCACCTCAAATGATTTTTCTTTGCTTATCCCACACTTTTCCATGGTATAATTTTTGGTTGTTTCAATTGACAGGCACTCTTATCCCAGATCCAAGCAAGGGACAAGATCATTGTCGAGCTGGAGCAGGCTAAGGACAAACTGAAATAGCTTGAGAATGCTAATTCTTAGGAATTGGAGCAAGCCAAGGACAGGTGGACGCAGCTCGAGGATGCTAACTCTCATCTTGGGGAGGTGTGCGCCAAACTTTATGGGGAGCTTGAAATAGCTTGAGCCAATGAGAAGAGCACCAAGGAGCAAGCCCTCAAAGTGATCAAAGCTAAGGTCCAGCTCTAGGCCAGACTTGAGGACCTCCAACCTAAGGTTGATGGCCACAAGGCCAAGATAAATTGAATCGTGGAAGATCTATTTTACAATGTTTGTTGCTTCAACCAAGAGGGTGACTTCTTGTTCTTGGATGCGGAGCTGTGGGAGCGTTATTAGGCCGAATTCCAAAATCGCTTGGCCAAAGAACCTTCAAAGACGGTGGACCCGCCTCCGCAGTTGGTGGAGATGGCGGGGAGGATGAGGTTTCCTCTAAAGTGTGACCAATCAAAGCTCATGGTTGAGGAGCCTCTTTGTCGTTGTTTATATTTCTTTTTTCATTTTGGGGACTGTTATTTCCCCTTGTAATTATGCCTCGAAGGTCAAGAAAATTTTCCATTTTTGCGTTGCTCGAAGTTAATATCCTTGTTCTAAATTTACATTTCTCTAATCTTTATACATTTCCCTTCTACTATATGGTGCTTTTTTCAATTTTTTTAAATTTTATACACATGCTTACTTATAGGGAATTATTTTAGATCGAGGTATTTTTAGAACTTCATGCTTAATAGTTGACAAGTTAATTCTAATGTTGTATACCTGGTTATATTCAGGATTTTAATAGCGTAATTGCATATCTGTTAATATTCAGGCCTTATGCCTGGTTCACTAAAGGGTTTTATTGCTTTGAATTTTCTTGCTTAACTTAGTTAAATTTATAATTATTATGAAAACTCGTGCTTTTTCAAGTAACCAAAATTTCATTTCCAAACTCTAAGTTATATAACTTTTTCAAAGACAAAAATTATTATCAAGGGTCTCTGCCCCCGAAGCGATCAGAATTTAGGAATATTCTAGGTCGCTTTTAAATGATGATAATACAATAATTGAGAAATTTGGTACTGCTTTTAAGCTACACATCAACCATTGTAACTTTATTAAATAAAAAGAAGTTAAATAGAAATGGCCTTTATATGTAAGCCATACAATTAGACATAAAAATAAAACTCGGACTTAAGTACTCACAAATAATATTTTCTTAAATGCAATGCGTTCCACGTTCGCGGGACTCATTCTCCCTTTAATCTGGCTAATTTTAATGATCCTTCTCATAGAATTTCCATGATTTGATAAGGTCCTTCCCAATTTGGTCCTATCATGCCATCTTTTGGGTCTTTATTTTCCAAGAACACAATCCACAATACCAGATCTCCTAACTTGAGCTTCCTTTCTTTCACTTTTGAGTTGAAGTACAGAGTTACTTTCTATTGGTAATGTGCGAGGTGAATATGTGCATCTTCTCGGCGTTCCTCAATTAGATCTAAAGATGCTTGTAGTAGATCATGGTTTTGTTCCTAGTTGAAAGTCCTTTGCTTATGTGATGTCACTAAGGCTTTGATTGGGAGCTTGATTCTCTTCCAAAAGTTAATGAGAACGGTGTATGACCAATAGACATGTGGTGAATGGTTCTGTACGCCCAAAGTACTTGTGGGAGTTGTTCACGCCACAACCCATTAACATCCTGTAACCTTATTTTTAAGCTCGCCTTTATGGCCATATTTACCACCTCCACATGTCTATTAGCCTGTAGATATGCCACCGAGGAGAAACTCTTGATATCCCCCTTACTTTTCACAAAAGTTTGTGAATAGCTAGCTGTCAAACTGGGTCCCATTATCTGAAACAATTTCCCATTGGAGTTCGAAGAGGTAAATTATGTTCCTTAGAACAAAATCAAGTACTCTTTTCGAGGAAAATTATGTCCCACTGCGATCACAGCATAACGAACTCCTTTTTTCCCCGTTCACAACAATCTGATAAAATCTATTCCCCAGATGGAAAAAGGCTAAGGTTGTGGGTCCCATCACACTTCTGAATATCTAAGGCAGAGTCTTTATTTAAGATTGGCCAAAAATAACCCGTCTTGTAGAGGCATATAATAGAGAGTGGTCTGTGGACCTGATAGAATCAGCAGTGAAAGAGTTTGACATGTTATTGGGCATGGATTGGTTGGACAAGTTGGGATGATCACAAAAAGTGAGAGAAAGATGGTAATCTTTTGAGTTTGGAGGAGGAAACCTGCTTGTGATTGCGGGCACTGTGAACGGGCCTCGCAATCCAATAACTTGGGTATTGAAGGTTAGAAACCTATCCCAAAGAGGATGCATGGAATTCTTAGCTAGTGTGGTGGATATCATAAGGGTTGCAAAGGTTGGATATGAAGGGTCTACTGGGTTTGACATCAGGGTTAGAATCAGTGTTCAAGGCATCATATAAAAGGGCACTAGCTGAGTGGAAAGAATTAAAGGTCCAGTTGAAGGAGTTACTTGACTTGAGGATGGATTAGACCAAGCTTCTTATTATGGGGTACATTAACATCATCTGTTAAGGGGAAGGACAAGTCATTGAGGACGTGTATCGAGTACAGATAGCTAAATAAGGTAATTGTCAGGAATCAATATCCATTGTCAAGGATTGAAGATTCGTTTGAGCAGTTGCAACTTAAGACAGTGCTCCTAATAATTTACCCTCAATTTGCTTATTACCAGCCAAGGATAAAGGAAATATACATTTCAAAAATTACCTCTCGCACCAAGTATTGAAGTTGTTGATTTTCAGTGAAGTCTTTTGAACTGAGCAATGCTCTAGCAGCCTGCATGGATCCAACAAATAAAGAGTTCGAGGATGATTTGGACAATTTGTATTTTGGATTTATCAAGAATGCTTTGGCCTAATTCCAGTCAGAGGGGGAACATGAGTAGCATCTTTGTTGATATTATAAAGATGGAGGAGGCATGGATTACAGGTAAGGTTTCAAGAGAGATGAGTTCAGATTTCTTCGAGTAATGGTTAGACTCACATTATGGGAAATGAGGTGATCATGCCTGATTTTGTAAAGAGCAAAGCGATTAAGGATTGGCCAAAGGAACACTTTAGAGGTTAGAAATATTGCGGGACTAACGAAACACATTGGCTTTTACTTGAAGCATCTTTGACAACTACGATACCTTGAGTTGATGTAAAGTGAGGACTTGAGGTTTGTCTGAACTGATGGATGCAAACCAGGTTTCTAAAAGATGAAATAGAGGTTGGTTATCGCTCCGTGGTATCACTATTATCATGTGGTGGACCGATATACAAGGATGGTATAGTGGATATTGTCATTGTTGTTTGAAAATGAGTGATTCATAGTGTTTGGTGGCGCGGCATGACAGGGACTAGGATGTGCTCGTTTGTAGGCTGAAAAGATGATTTCTTATGCGTAACAAGGGTCAAAAGAATAAAATACAGATATTCAGTTGTAGCAACAGTATCTAGGGGGAAAAAGGTGAGATATACATTGGCATAAAATTTTAAATTGTTTGGTTACCCATAGGAGTTTCGATATGAGATAAAGACATTGGTGAGAACTGGTAAAGTGTTCATCGTGAAATCCTTTATTATCCAGGGAAAACTAACGTGGAGGAAAATGCCTTGAGTTGCAATGGTCCAAACCAGATATATGATTAGAGATAGACTACAACAAAGTCAGTTGAGGAAACAACTAAAATTGGCATGGGATTTGTGTTTGATAATTGGCAGGTAAAACTTTATAAAACAATAAGATACAGAAAGAGAATCTTATATGAGTGGTGAAGGACCCTACTATCTTAACATGAATAGGTTGAGATATGAGAACCAGATACATATTCCAGTGGATGCTAGCATCAAAATGGGAATTCTGGATGAAACTTTTACCACCCCATGCTCGTTATCCAGCAATTCTAAATGTGTATCAAGATCTGAAATTTGTATATAGGTGACTAAGTTCCTAATCTTTCAGCCAGGGAGGGCTGAATACCAGAGGCTAGGAAGGCTATTATAATCTTTGTTCATCCAAGAGTTAGTATGAGTGGATATAATTATGGACTTTATGGATTGATCGCCTTTGATTGCAGGTAAAATGATTTTGGTATTGGAGGTTGCGACTCGATATACTAAATTGGCACACTTCTTGTTTGTGCGCACGAATCATAATGTTTATTAGTATATGTGAAGGGAGATCATACATCTCTGTGGGGGCACCGAAGTCGATAGTGGCAGATTGAAACCCTGTATTTATTTCCAAGTTATGGAAAGACTCACAAGGGGCGATGGGTACATGATTGAGATTTAGTAATACTTGTTATCCTCAGACAGATAGGCAATGTGATAGGATAAATCAGATTTTAGACGTTATGCATCAGCCATGTGAGTTTTAGACACTAGAGTAAGTACAGTCCCTTGATTAAATTGTTACAATGATGATCACTAGTTAGCAACCAGAGTGACTCCGTATGAGATATTGTGATATAGGGAGTGGAAATCATCCATTTCTAGGAATGAGATGGGAGACAAAAAGTATTTTGGTCCTAAAATCGTTCAGAGGACCAATGATGTTATTTAAGATCATTAGAGGAGAAATATCTACTTTATTGAAAATACATAAAACCAATGCAAATTCAAATATGGGAACGTGGAGTTCCGGGATTGGAGAGCTTGTACTTCTCCGAGTATTGTTGATTAAAGAGATAAGACAATTTGGGAAGAAAGAAAAACTTGGCTTTGGGTATGTTAGGCCTTTGAGTTCCTGACAAGAATTAGGCCAAAGGCCTATAGTTTAGCCTTACCCCAGCATGGGTGGAGGTTCATAGGGTGTTGCAAGTGTCGATGCTAAGGAAAGATGTATCGAGCGCTATAACTGTTGGGTTAAAAGGCCCTAGAATGTCAGTGAGAAATATCATGTGAAGAAAAGCCAGTAAAGATTCTTAATGGTAAGAATAAAGTCTAAAGGGCTAAGATTGTCACCTTAGCAAGAACATTATTAAAAAAAATAACAAGGTAAGGAACGACTCAGAACTTAGAATCAGATGTGCGGGACAGGTATCCCGAGATGTTTGAATAAATTTTGAGGACAAAATTCCTATAAGGAAGGGATAGTTGTAACATCCCGAAATTCCTAATAAGGCTTAGTGCATTGGTTAGCGTGTCGGGAGGGCACGTGGGGTAATTACGTGGTAATTAATTAAATAAATATGTGATTATGTGTATTATATGAGTTATACCATGGTATGATTGTTTATGCATGCTTAAGTGTATTAAATGTGCTTATAGGCATGTTTTTGTTAAAAATGGGCATTTCGTAAATTTGACTCGCTGAGGGTATATTTGTAAATATATATGCTTATGAGTGGAACCACATTATTATGTGGATATATTTGAGATATACGGCACGATGCGAACCTAGTGAGTAATTTGGCAAAAAAGTTACAACGGTGTAAAATAAACGGCTCAGAGTGAGAAGGGTATTTTGGTAATTTGGTAAATTACTTGGGCTTATCAAGTACTGGGGTTCATTGGTGAATATTTTGGGTTTGTAGATTTAATCGGGGAAATAGTGGTGAAAATTTGAGGATTAGTGGGAATTTTAGGAAAACACTAAAATGCCATTGGTTTTGGTCAAGGAGCATTGTGTGGCTAGGGGTAAATTGGTCTTTTGTCCATGATATTAGACAAAGTGGAGTTAAGTGCTGATCACTTTGAGTCATTCACGTGGTATACTCTCTCTCTCTCTCTCTCTCTCTCTCTATCTATCTATCTATCTCTTGGTTACCTTCTTAGAGGGGTTTTGGAACTAAGGAGCAAAACTGGAGCTTTCACCTGGGTTTAGGGGATTGGAATGGAGAATATAGGACTTGGAAAGTAAAGGATTACAGCTAGTTCAGCTAATTCCATCTTAAGGAAATCGAAATTTTCTAGTTAAGGTAAGTTAATTTTTGAAGCTTTTGAGTTATCTTTCTTTATTTTATGGAGATAGTTTATATTCTGAGTTTAGTTTTGTTTTAGAGGGTCTTGATGATTGTATTTTGGGTTTCTATGTTGCTGAGATTAATTCTGTGGTCAAATTGTGACATCCCGAGTTTCGAACACTCATTAGTAGTCGGTTCAAGCCGGTGAAGAATTGTATGGAATATTATTTTGATAAATAATATTAAATGAAATTGTGTTATTTCATGTATTTTATAGACATTATGATGATCTGGTAAAGGGTTTAAGCTTATGCAAAGAAAAATGGGTCTCGGACCGAGGGGGAAACCCTAATAGTGGAAAAATCTTGGATTTGGTAAAATAGGGAATACTATGGCATAAAAATATTTTGGCAACTGAGAATTTATAGTCGAGCCAATAAATTTAAGAAAAATGATTATGGTTTGAATTTCAATCAACCGGGCCTAAGAATAAAAAATTTCTTGCTTGTGCCTCTAAGGGCATTTTGGTCATTTGATAAATTACCAAAATTATGTGATATGTGACAAATTTTATTTTAGGGTCACATTTAATTTATTTAATTAAGCTTGGAGATTTAAAAACTATAGGGTAAAAATTTATGAAATTTTAGATAAGCAAAATTACTAAAGGGCCCTGGAGTGTCTTAGGAGAGAGGTAAAAATGAGCAAGTGCACAAATGTCTTTTCTAAGGGAGGAGAGAGAGAGCGGTGAGCGGGAAGGCTAGGTCCTAGGGCTCTCAGGAGCCTAGGACACATACCCTAGGGGAAGAGTAAGAGTCTTAACCCACTCACAAGTAAAGACCTAATCATTTTCTCTCATAAAATTTCTTTTCTCTCAAAAAACACTCCCTCTTCCATTTTCCTCTCCCAAACCAAAAACCCTAAGCTCTGCAATCCTCCATTGCTGCAACTTTTTCTCCATAAGCCAACTACACTCATCCCTCCATTGAAGAAGGGAGAAGCTCAAGAGAAACCTTGTCTAGTGTAAGTTTCGAAACCTCATTCATCCTTCCATTTTCCTCTTCAAACCTAAAACCCTAAGGATTTATTATGCATGCATGTGATCTAATAGCAAGGCATGGAATTGATCTTGTTTTCTAGGGTTCAAGGGAAGCATGTACTAGTTGGATCTCAATGGTTGAGCACTTTGGTGATCAAGTAAAAGCAAGGTAAGAGATCTTTGTAGTTTGCATGTTCTTGTCCCTCATCTAAGTCTTTCTTCCCTAATTATTTCTTAAAAATCAGCATGTGGGACTTCAGGGCTCAGTTTGAGAGTGTTGAGCACAAGGGGGAGTTTTGAGAAGCTAAGGAAACACATCTCCAAGCTAGAACTATCAATAGGTAGAAATCTATGGTTATTCTTTGAGTTTTGTGTTAATATTTGTAGATCTGGCTGTATAGGTGATTTTAATGGTTTTTGGAGATTATTTTATGCTTAAGGTTGAGATTGTGTGATTTAATGATTTGCATGCATGCATGTGGCTAGGGTTATGCTAGAAATGTTTGTTTTTGTTAAGTTTGTTTAAAAATGCATGCTACCAAAATTCGTGGTCTAGCTTCCAGTGTAAAAATGTTAAGTTTGTGTAGATCGCACTCTACTTCTACTTTTTGTTAAAATAAAGTGTGTAGTTGCATATTTATTTGTGAGTAATGGAGGTTAGGCTTTGTAAAATCGTAAAAATGTATCTTTAAACCCAAGTTATGCACTTTTTGGCATTGTGAAGTAAATCTGGAAAATTTCTGGGCATGCACTGCCCATATTGTTTTGAATTTTGAAGTGATTTTCCTAATGTAAAAGCTATAAAATTTGGTAGGATATTATTTTAGACATTTATAAGGGTCACTGTAAAATTTTAGAGGAAAATGTATTATAGTATAAGAGAAACAAATTTTCAGAGTTTGTTCTAAAATCTGGAAATAAAACTTCTGGGCAGCAAGCACTGCGCAGATTGCTTCAAGTGTTTTTATTCTCCAAAAATTATGAAATTTTTAAGGAACCTAATTTATACATGTATTAAAATTCCTGTAAAATTTTAGAAAGAACTGTGATAATATGTAAGAGAAATATATTTTAAAATTTACCTTAAAATCTGGGAAAAACTTATAGGCAGCAGGCACTGCCCAGATTGCTTTAAATATTTGAATGGGTTTTTCCTTCCCAAAAATTATGAAATTTTTAAGGGAATTAGTAAAGATATTTATAAGGACTCCTTTATTATTGTAGAGAAAAATGTGACACGAATTAAGATAAATGATTTTTCTAAGTTTGCCCTAAAAACTGAAAAAAATAGTAATTTTGAACTTTAACGAAAAGTGATTTTTTGGAGGTTAGTTCTCTTAACCTAAAACAAGTTTTTACATGAGGCTTTTGCCTAGTTCTCGTCCTTATGACACAGAATACGTGAATGATAGTTTAACGATTTTTTCCAAAACTCAACTTAGGGAAATTTTTTAAAAATGAGACTTTACCACTTTAAATTTTAATAGTGGAAGTAAAGTGTTGGAAATAAAAATAAATGGTTCATTGCAAAGATAACTAAGGTTGATTAAGGTTGATTTTACCATTTTATAATTTAAGGGTCCAATTGCCCTTCTTTTAAAAAATAACATAAAATAAGATCCTAGGTTATGGATAAAATTTTTAAAAATAGGAGTTTAGGTTTTGTAGAACCTTTAAGAGAAAGGGGTAACGTTGTCAGATATTAATTGTAAAGGGTCAAAAAACGGTATTTTGGTAAATGATAGAAAACGATAAACTTTCGTAAGAGAGCAAAAAGGTTGTATTTTTCTAAGATAATAGTTGTTTAAAACTCCTTTTTTTGTAAAAACCAAAATACGAGTTATCCGATAAGAGAGTTCTTTATTTAAAGAATATTAAAATGCACAGCACGGAGAGCGTGTTGCGGTGAGGTCGATATTCTTATGATACCGTAAAGACTGAAACGAAATCAAGCCTTAGTTTAATCCAAATTTATTTAATGTAGTTATCTTAGAATAATAGGCTATAGTACAGAGTCTCTAAGAATTTATTTTATGTAGTTATCGTAGAATAAGAGGCTATAGTATAGAGTCTCTAAGAATTTATTTCATGTAGTTATCGTAGAATATTAGCTATAAGAATATGCTATAGTTTAATCTGAGTACACTGTATTAATCACAATAACAACAAAAGGGAAAATGAATAGTGGTGTTATAGATCTAGCTGGGAACTAAGGACTCCAAGTAAGTTAGCCTTTCCCTTCTTGGCTATAACATGAATATACTAGTGTATGCTTATAGTAATAGATTACACTAGTTTTGTTTGGGTCATTAAGACCGGGGTATACTTAATACCCACTCTTGCAATGCTTTTGCATACTGCGGCTAAATGCACTACACCAAATACCTCTTTCTATAATACATAATTATAAGCTAATTGGAAAAGTATTATAATAGGTTACCTAATAGTTAGAAATCAGTAAAGTTAAAATAGAAGGAAACAAAAAAAAATGGCTGGGTAAAGTTAAAATGGAGGGAAACCACTCGGTTTCTTCCTAGCCCTATTCTCTCAAAACCCAATCCCTAATGACACATCTACCCCTTTCTCTCACACTTGGTTTCTTAGTTCCCTCTCCATCGATCTTTATGTCTCTCTCTCTCTCTCCCAGAGTCTTTCTACCCTCTCTCCGTCACGCGAGCTGCTAGAGCACACCACGCCAGAGGAGCACTCTCTCCATTCCGTTCAGCCACTGGAGTACACTGGGACAAGTCACGCTGGTACAAGTCACGGTGCTCTATCTCCCTCATGCGAGTCATGGTGGTATCTTCCCAGCAGAAGAAAGAACAACTTTTTGAGGTATTTGTGTTTTTCTTATTTACTATTTTTATCATTTAATTTTCTTGTATCTTTTTTGTTCTTATTTACTAATTTGTTTTAGCAAGGATATATAATGGAATTTGGATTGGAAAATCTGCAGGGATCATGACGAGGTGACCTTTGGTCTTGTAGCTTGACAAGACAAATGAGGGAGCTAAGAAATATGCCGAGTTTCTTCACCTTCGCAAGAGGAGATTCACAGATTTTGGTATGTGGTGTATAACTTAAAAATACCCAAGAAAGTTGCAAATTCTCCATGTACATTACTCCCCCCAACTATTAATTACCCTTCTCCTAACATCATCTTTGTTTACTCTCTCTCCCCTCTTTCTCTCTCTCTAGAAACAAGCAAAAGTGAACAAAAGGGTTCTTTTTTTTTCTCCACCATAAAGGGCTACACCACTTCATGTGTGGTTACTGAATGGGGTTTCAGTACTTTCATTTTACTGCCATGTTCGACCAGTAGAAAAGGGTATCTGGGTTCTTCGTGGTTCTGCCTCATTGGCATTAGCTCAAAGGGTCTGCAAATAGTGGATGTGGGTTTTTGAGGAGTTGAACTTAGAAAGCACTTTTAGTACAAATCTTGGAGTTGTGTTTAGTTCCTTACTGGGATTTTGTGGTGTGGTCTCGAAATGAGGAGCATTTATGGAGTTTATTTGATTGTAGTAATTTGTTTTGGGATGTATATTAGTACGTTTTGTCAGGAGGATTCGACTGAAGACATTACAACTATTTATATTGTTACTCTTAAAGAAGCTCAAGCTACTGCTCATTACTATAATGAGATGAGAAGTGTAAATCATAGTTCCAAACACGATGCTTATGGAAAGTTCGACGTTCATAAAAGAAGGTCATTTTCTTTCCTTCCTTTAATTTTAATTTTTAATTAATTTCTGAAATCTTATTTAAATTACTTGGAAGTTCAAGAAAGTTTTTGTTTTTAAAAAAAAGAAGATTTATTTATTTTACTTCCATTTTGTGTTTTCTTCGTTTTAGTTCGAGAATTTGCGGATATGGAGGTTTTTATTTTGTTGTCCAAAAACAATTTTCATGAAAAGAAAAATTAGGTTTATTTGGTGTTGTATATATATATATTTATATATATTGAATTTCCGTTTTGCTCCTTAAAATGGTTCCTCAAGTACACGCAACAGAAGTTAGTACACATGAATCATCGTAGGATGTCTCGGGTTTGTGTTACATTTGGATTAAAAAAAGTATAACTGTGTGAACATTGGTAGTTAGTTACTGTTTTCTACTTGAAAGTGGCTTTGTACATTACTTGAGTATCTTACTTGTGTTCCTTCTGGTGAACTTTCTAAGGAATTTGTCTCGCATAAAACATGTTTAAACTTGTATTCATATATTGTGTATTTTTCCCAACATATTAATCATTGTATGATGTAGTAGTCTTCGAGTATAGTAGTGACTAAAGAACAGTGTGGATGATCATTTTTTTTGTCCTTGTTGGATCTGTCCTTTTATTTGCTTGCATTTTTTGAGTCACTATGCATCTCTTTCGAAGATGTTTTGAATGTCTTGTTTTAGATTTAGAAATATTTTAAGAACGGATAGACGCTATGGTTCTTATATTGCATGAGTTCATGATTCATTATTGAGAAGGACTTTGAAAGGGGAAAAGTATTTGAAGCTGTACAGTTACCATTACTTGATTAATGGATTTGCTGTGTATGTTACGCCACTGCAGGTATTATATCATTCAAATACAATTAACACCATTGTACCTATTATTGTTTTACTGTTAAAGTTAGTGCTGTCTGGTCTTTTCATATTGGTCATATAAGAATGTTTGATTTGTCTACATCATGTGTTAAAAAAGGCAGATAAGCTTTCAAGGAGAAGAGAAGTGGCTAATGTGGTTATGGATTTCTCGGTTAGAACAACAACTACCCATACTCCTCAGTTTTTGGGTTTGCAACATGTAATGACCCAACTACTCTAGACTTTGGACCATTAATGACTACTATACATAGACACTAATTTTTAATAAAACTTACAAGTGAAATAATCATAACTTCATTAAAATTGGAAAAAAAACAAGTGTTAAACTACATAAAATTTAAAGTAGGATATGGGATCCCATTGTTTTTAAAAGAAAAATATAACATAATTTTAAATAACATGGATTACATAATAAAGTGCGGAAAAATACATATAAAATTTAAAGAGACTTCATCCTCGAATCGAACTCTCGGTCCATCGATTCCATCCCGCCTCAATACACATCCCCAAGCTTCCAAGAACCTTTCCCGCCACCAAAGCTATTTTCCTGCACATATTAAACATAAAGGAATGAGCCTAATGCCCAGCAAGGAAAATCTAACACATAAATCATATACTTAATATTCATAACAACATATACTAAAACATATCATAACATATGTCACATATACTATAATGACCATTATTACTAGGGGTCCCATAAACAAAACAAGTCATATGCCCATTAGATTTGTGGGGCTTGCTAGCTAAGCAAGTCATATGCACATAAATTTATTGGGGCTTGTTAGTTGTACAGGTCATATGCCCAAGGGTACAAATATACATAACACACAAATCATAAGTTAACATAACACATAAATCATAAGATAACATATGGCATAACACATAATATCCTATCCTATTTTCCTTACCAAAAGTACCGGGATATGAGAACAGGTTTGGGACTTTGGAACACTCCTAAAAACCATAAATGAAAGGGTGAGTATACTGAAGAAAGAGGAATGAAAAGAATGGACGAACTATACCATCAAGAATATACTTACCAAAAACCTTATGTTCAAGATCCTAGATTTCCTATCCAAGAATAAAGAATAAAGTTAGGATGCTGAGTAGAAAACTATGAGAACTTAAGGAAAAAAAAAACCAAAATGAACTAGAGTTTGGAATACCTTGAATGCTTCTATGACCGATCTAAACCTTGAACCGAATTGTGCTATAAACCTCACTTCCCAAGTGTTTGGTAAGCTTATAATGATTAAGCTTATAATCCCCAACCCAAGTGTTTACACTCTCAAAAATAACCTAGCAGCTTGCAGCCTCTGAACTTAGCTTGAAGAATGAATAAATTGCTGGGTACTAGGTCCTATTTATAGAGTTCAAGAATGAAAAGATCTTCATTTAATTTGAATAAAATAATGGCTTTTTAATTGAAAAATATTTGAATTATCGTTCAGCAGAGGCTGAAGACTCGGTCAGAAAGATGCTGGACTTATCAAGAGGTTAAAGATTAAAAAGAGAAGGTTTTCAAAAACATTCAAAAATATACCAAAGGAGCCGATATATCGCCCCTTGTAGGAAATGTAACGACCTAGATTTTCAAGACTCGATAATGCAGAAATATAAATGTTTTCATTTAACAAAATGTCTCAAAAACCCATAGAAAAAAAAAACTTTTTAAAAAGTCGTATGGCCATACTTAACATTTAGTTACAAACATGTTTTATAAAGAGTAGAGTGAGCCTAGTTTAGGAAAATTACACAACATTTCCAAAAATAAAACGGCTTCCCAAAAGGTCGATCCACATGTACATTTGCAAGGAAGACTCCAGCACTCACTGCTCTGCCTTGCCCTTGCCCTTACCTACAACATGAAACAACTAGGTCAGCGAAAATGCTTAGTAAGATCAACTTTCAAACAAAGCATGTAGAGAATTAGGGTTCCGGACCCATCCGGACCCTACACAATCAATTTCAAGAACGCTAAAGCGTCCTGGCAAACTTATAGTCATGCCTGATAACCAAGGATAAATTAATTCATAACTAGATAAAAATCCTGCACTCAGAAAAATCCCAGAACAGGCAGATATATTATATCACAACTATATCTTATCAACAATTATATCCCTGCACTCAGAAAATCCCAGAGCAAGCAGATATATTATATCACCATATAATTCGAGACGAACGCTCGACAATTTCCAACAATTCAGGCGTAACGCGCCCTCCAACATAATTGCTAATCTGTAAAAGAGGACCGAGTCTCCACACTAAGATCTAGCCAATAAATATTCTCATCAAGGGTAACTATCATGTTACCTAGGGCATCGCTACTTATCCAAGAGTGTAATCCAATTTACACGGTTTTACTGAGACTTCTATGTTAATCAGTGGTGCTGGTGAGCAGTTTCCCCTAGGGTGTTCAGCCTCACTCAATCTTGGCAACCCCTAGTATCTCTAGGCACTCTCACTGAATGGCCAATATTCACGGCTGCTATTCGGGAATAACTTATCAGAGCACTTGCTCGGATTCTAACCGTCCAATGATTAAGTAAGCATGAGGGCCCCTAGGTCCCATTTATCTTGGCGCCCCTAGGTTTAACCAGCTTATCCTCATCTCATGGCCACTCGTCGCGGTAATGAACCGGACATAAATAAAATCAAGCAGTGTGACGGGGATCAACCGTCTAGGATATGACGGACATCTACCGTTCATATTTTCTAAATTAGCACTCACTAGACTAACGTCTCTAAGCAACTTTCTATGACAGCCTATATATGTGCATGTATCCCTATACTAACATACAAGACAATAATCATTTCATGTTGCAGCCATACAATATAAGTTGACTTACTTGGAGTCCTTAGCGCTCAGCAGGTTTTCACCCTCCAACGTTCAGTCCAGTTATGCTTAGCCAATACTGTAGTTATCCATACAGTATACTCGGATTAATTATGGCACTCATAATTCACTATTATTATTTTGGGCAGTTTGGTCATTTTAATAAAAGTCATTTGTAAGGATTTATAATCCTTATTTGGTTTTAAACCTATTAAGGAAAGTCATACAAAATATTCGAGACTAAACCCTAAGTCTCGGGGAAGCCTATCCTAAGGTCTCGATACCTAGGCTCGGGTATCACAATGGTATTTTCCCACAATCCGCTAAAAATCTTATTATTTCAAGATATCGCTATTAACCCGCACTTTCGACTAGTCAGTTAAAATATGTAAGATTTTAGCCGGTATTATATCCAGAAAATACTAATAAATTCCTTAATTATTTTTAAAGAAAATAAACTCTAAAATTTTCCTTTTATTTTTCTTAAGGTTTTAATATCTATAAACCGTTTTAAGAAAATTGCCTAATTTGTCTTAATTAGGAAAACCATTAAAAATTTCTCATCTTGACTAATTAATTTTCCAAAATCAATTAATCAATTTTACTTAATGGAAAAATAATTCATTTAATTATTTTCTCAAAATATAGGGTTTTAAACCCTCTTTTAATTTATTAACTATTAATAAATTAAATCTCTTATTTTTAGAAAGAATAAAAACTCTTTAATAAAAATAATTCATTTAAACTCAAAGGGGTAATTTTAGTGAAAATATGATTTCAAGACTTACCAATTTATAACTTGAAATAAGCAAAATTTTACTTTTTACCTTATGTTCCAAAATCTCATTTTTACACTAAGTGTGTAAATCCTATTTTTCACATTTTTGACTACATACTTCGTTAGTTCATAACTTGAAATTTACTTACCCAATTGTTACCAAAATTTTCCAATTCCATTTTTGTTATGCCATTTAGGTCTTTGTAAAATCTTAGGTCAAAATGAGCATTTTTGATTGGTGAAATCATTTTCCAACAATGAGGTAAAAATGACCTTATTTTCAAGTCTTTATTTTTTCCAAACTTTGACAGTTAATAACTTTCAAACCATTCAATATTTTCTTAAAAAAAATTTCAGTGGAATAATAGGTTATGCCAGCAATATGTCCACAAAATTTTAGAAAAAACTGGGTTCATTTGCCCTATACAGTGGCTGTCCAAACTTGGTTCCGAAAATAAGAATACGAAAAAACAGTTTTTTACCTAAACTTTGAAATAGCATAACTTACTCATTTCTAAACATTTTTTAGTGTTCCAAAAGCTCAATTTTATGTACTCAATCTCAAAAACATCACAGTACAATTTAATTTTAAAAAAATAATATACAGTGGCTGCTGGACTCCTTGGAAGTCACAGCTCAAAACATGTTTTGTTTTAGGGTATCCTACAAAACCCTTGGGGGTTTTGGTTCCCATTTTCAAAAATCAATTCACATGCATCATAAAAATTATTAAACAACTACCATAACCTTATTACATCACCAACAAGAAACTTTAAGCATTAAATATACAAAATAATGCTTAAAACTAAAAACCCTACAACAAAATCATCAAAAGTAAGCTTTTTACCTCTTTGGTGTTCTTGCTTAAGGTTTGGACCTTCCTATTAGTTTTGGCTCCTCCAAAACCTTTCAAAAACCCTAACCAACTTCCCCCAACAACATAGTTAATTAGCTATTTGAAACTCTATGCTTAAAACTTTACAAAAGGCTAGATTAGTGAAGCTTTACCTTAGGGAAAATACTTCCTAGACCAAGACTTAGCCTCCAACACTACAACAAAATAGGCATTTAATGGCTACATGGGGGAGACATTATAGACATTTAGTGTCTCCCCCTAGGGGAGACGTTGTTGCAGGAGCCATCTAAAGTGGCCCTATGATTACTCCCATGGGGAGACTTTACAGACATTTAACGTCTCCCCCTGGGAGTCATCATAGGGTGTACACGTACACCCTATGATGACCCCCAGGGGGAGACGTTAATTGTCTACAAAGTCTCCCCATGGGAGACGTTGAAGGTACTTAGGACGTCTCCCATGGGGAGACTTTGTAGACATTCAACGTCTCCCCCTGGAAGTCATCATAGGTTTTTGTATTTTAAAAAAAAACAATAATTAAATAATTATTTTCAGTATATTAATTAATAGAATTAAATATATTAATTTTTTTGAAATAGAATTAAATATATTATTTTTTTAAAATATATTAATTTAAAAATCTAAATTATATGCAAATTTAAATTGTGAATTTTCATTAATAAAACATAAATGTGTATATAATATGTTTTTGCTAACTAAATATACAAAAATGTAATATTTTTGTTAAACATAAAAAATTAACCAATATTACTCTAGCTAGCTAGACATATAGTAAGAAATAAGAAGTAAAAAAAAACCTAATATGTGGGACGATGACTTTGAATTATTGGTAGCATATGGTTCGCCCAGTGTTGTCGCATTTCATTAATCTGTGCTGGTGTATATGGCGTAGTGTTTAGCTACAAAAAAAATATAAAGTAAAATATATTAGTTAATTATTATTTAATTATATATACTTTATTAATTAATAAATTGTTAACTTTGTATAAATTTATATACATACCTATTTCTTCAAGTAACGTCCAGGTCGTGGATGTTCAATGTAATCCTTCAACATCCTCATCACATAATATCCAAATGCCACATTGTCTGATTGGTGTGGACACTAATATTTAAATAAAAATACTTAATATAAATAATATTAGTAAAATTCAACTATAGATTTTCAAAATAATTGAAGTTGTAGTTAGTTACTTTAGGTTGCACAATTTCTATATTATTTGGAATCTCGGGATGTTTTGGTAGACTAGTCAGAAAAATGTTGACCTTGTTTTTATATTCAACGGATAACATATTCTCTGACATCCATTTTCTATCTATATCATCTCCTATGTTTATGGAAAATTAAACCAAAAAAAAAAACTAAATAAGCATACGAAAAATTGGGCAGCATTTTCCCTATATTAGTAACCTAACCATCTGTCAATCTAATCAAATCCAATCGAATAAGCACAACACAATACAAATATAATAATAGAATAATAAAATACATAATTCTAGACAAAATCGAGCAGCATTTCTCCTATAATAGTGATCTAACCATCTGTGAACAACAAGTCAAAAAATTCAAACAACACATAATAAGTTTCTTCCTTATAGCTCCGCAGCACACAAACAAATTTTCCAGAACCTACTTCACTAAAACACACAGTTCTCAACCTTCTGTTATCACCGAAACACACAATTTTAATCTCAGAACCTACTTCACTATGGATGAATATTTAAGATATTTAAACCCCTCTAACAAAAGTTTAATAATACTAAAACAAGAAAGAATATAATGTATGTACCACTTGCAATTAATAGTCCTTGCTAGCAAATTTACTTCACTTTGCAAAGAGCGCACTTTGCTATTAAATTCACAACCTACAAAACTAAATTAATTAATAAATAAAATATTACTAAACAAACTTCACTAAATAATTATATTAACAATAACTTATTATTGAAATTTTAGAAACTTAAAAAACTCAAATGTGTGTTTGAAATCGAAAATTTGAGGCAAAAATCTCATAAAAATCTCTGTTAAAACCACAACTTAAAAATTTAAATTAATTAATTAATAAAAGATTATTAAATCAATAAAATAACATAACTATATATAAATAACCTACTTAAATTTTAATAAAGATTACAAATATATGTAATTTTCTAATTAAATAATAAATATAAATTAAAAAAATTATAAGCATTATAAACTTGAATTACTATTTTGTATGTAAAATTAAATTTAAATTATTTTTCTAATTTTAGACAATTATTAAATACATTTTAGCAAAACATATTTACATATATATACTTAACAAACATTAAAAATTAATTAAAAAATGTATAATTTTCGGATTAAATAGTAATAAAAATTTAAAAATAGTAAATAATGTGGTATCATCTTAAAATTAAACAATATAGTATCTCAAATATACATAAAAACATTTTTCATACATTAAACTAATATTTCTAATAAAACCCACAAATCATATAAAAAAATAGACAAAAATAATTTTTTCTACCATTCTAACTATAATACATTGTTTAATCTTGAAATCCTACCTCAAATATGCTTTAAATCCACTTTGTTGAGCCAAAAATCACCCAAAACCGCAACTCATAAACCCTAAAATCCCAATATCAATTTCTTAATAAGTAGAGACAATAAGCATGAAAATTATCCTAACTATTATACAACACTAATAAATAATAAAAACTTACCTCAAATGAGTTTTTATAGCCTAAAATCGGCCAAAATCATCAAAAAAATGGCCTTGAAATGGCCCAGAAAATCGCCCTTCTCCGCCTCTGGTTCGTGCACTCGGGGAAGAAGAAAGAAAGGCTGAATATATATATATATTAGGCCAAACATTTAACGTCTTCCCTGGGAAGACGTGCCAGACATCTAACGTCTCCCTTGGGGAGACGTCCCATGTGGCACGTCTCCCCAGGGGAGACGTTAGATGTCTGGCACGTCTTCCCAGGGGAGACGTTAGATGTCTGACACGTCTTCCCAGGGGAGACGTCACATGCTCTTACATGTCTGATATTTTATAAATAAATAATTTTATATTAATATTTTTAAATTAACGTCTCTCACCACTTTTAATGACTTACCTTGGTAGTCATCAACAAAAACTTTTAATGACTTACACCATTAGACTTTAAATATCCCTGAATACTTTTAATGACTTACACCATTGGTGTAAGTCATTATAGAGAGTCATTAAAAGTGAAAATTGTTGTAGTGCAAGTTTTCCTTGGTGTTCTTGAGGTTGAATATTGAGGGAACACTTTGAGAGGTCTTCAAAAATCAGATGAGTGAATGAGAGAGGGAGAGTGGTCGGTTCTTAGAGTTAGAATTGCTCACAAAACTCTTCAAAATATCACAAAGTACTTGAGTGCTTTTCTACCCACTTGCCCACTTGACTTCTTCATTAAATGGGATTTAATCTTTATAAAATTGGGTTCACACCACTCTAAAATACCACATGGCCGGCCACCCTTTTAAATTTTATCTATGTTTTATATAATTTTTTTTTAAAAGGTTAATAAATGATTCATAAGAAGAAAAGTCCAAATTGGCTTTTGACACCTTTTTCACTCTTATTAAGTTTTAATCACCAAACATAACATTAATCAATTAAATTAAATGTCTCTCACATTTAATTTAATTAATCACATAATAAAATTTAACCTAAGGTCCATTCATGGAATAAAATTCCCCATTTCGGCAAAATTAGGCATTTAACACAAAATGCCTTAAAATTTCCATTTTCTTTTAGGTTTATTATTTTTGACCAAACTTTAACTTTTATGAATGTATTTTATGCCCAAAATGTAATTGCCATGATTTTTCATTTTATTTTCCGAGATTTTTACCCGATCAGGTCTTTTGTGTCGGTCTAGGACCGAAAGTCTTATCTTGACTTTTAAAATCACAAAATTCATATTTTGGCTAGCAATAACTCATGGAATACTTACAAACAAAATATAATATTATTTAAAATAATATTCTTAACCTGGGGGAAAAAATCCCGACCCAAGTCGTTTAAAGGTACCCGAAAACGTAGGACATTACAGGAAACATATCGCCTGGGCCAGCATGCCCGGGGCTCATCGAAGTGATCGTGCGAAGTTTCGTGTTTTTCGTATCCCAGTACTGCGATATGTCGCCCCCTATAGCTGCAATATATCGGCATACGCTGAATATTTAAACACGAAATTGCACATTTTCAGCTTAATTTGAATTGAGTAAACAACCTTGACTAAGTTCTCTAACGTTTTCAAAGCTGCTGACAGACCCTAGGATATTCAAATATTACTCTTAATAAACTTATTCCTCAAAAATACTTAATTATCATTAAACATACACAAGACAAGTGTTATTATCTTATTGGGTCTATCTAAACCTTATAATATAATAAATATCACCATAAATATCAGTCATATTAATCAAACCTTAGGTTATAATTAATATTCTTAAACTATAGGTTAAACTTAAAAAATATACAAGTGTTACTGCGAGTGTCCAATTAAATCCCGGTCTGAACCAAAGTCTACAGTCATAAAAATACTACTACTATTACTATTATACGACTATCTAACTAGCTAAGTAAAGTTCTTGGACTCTACAATTCTCCCCTACTAAAAAGAATTTCATCCTCGTAATTTACTTACAAAATAACTTCGGATACCGGCCTTGCATGTCCTCCTCCAACTCCCACGTTGCCTCTCGTTTAGAACTATTATTCCATAAGACTTTGACTATAGGAATGCTATTGGACCGTAACTGCTTCACCCCCTATCCAGGATGCTAACCAGTTGTTCCTCGTAACTCAAGTCTTTCTGGAGTGTTATCGTATCGTACTTGAGGACGTGAGATGGGTCTGACACATACTTGTGTAGCATCGAGATGTGGAACACGTTGTGACTATCTGCTAGTGTTGGCGGTAGGGCTAGTCTATATGCAACTGCTCCCACTTTGTCCAATATCTCAAAATGACCTATAAATCGGGGACTAAGTTTGCCTTTCTTCCCAAATCGCTTTACACTTTTCATAGGAGATATCTTCAAGAAGACTGGATCTCCGACTTTGAATTCCACATAGCGTCGCTTGGCATCCGCATAGCTTTTCTGACGGCTTTGAGCAGCAAGCATACGCTGTCTAATAAGCGTTACTGCTTCTTGAGCTTGTCCAACAGCTTCTGGACCTAGAAGCTGTCTTTCTCCTACCTCGTACCAGTGCAATGGTGATCGGCACCTTCTTCCATATAACAACTCATAAGGTGCCATCCTGATCGTTGACTGGTAGCTATTGTTGTAGGAGAACTCTATCAACGGCAAGTACTTATTCCATGATCCTCCGAAATCTAGTACACATGCGCGTAGCATATCTTCTAAAATCTGAATCGTATGCTCGGACTGCCCATCTGTCGGAGGATGAAAAGTTGTACTAAGACTTAACTTAGTACCCATAGCTTGTTGTAAACTTCCCCAAATTCTCGATGTAGATGTCTGCATATTGTTCTGCCGTATATGAAGTCTTAACATGCAGGAAATGAGCCGACTTGGTTAGTCTATCTATTACTATCCAAGCAAAATCATGCTGCTTATTCGTCTTTGGAAAACCTGTCACGAAGTCCATGGCTATATCGTCCCACTTCCATTCTGGTACGCTAAACGATTGCAATAAACCTGCACGCCGCTGATGCTCTGCTTTCACTTGCTGGAATACAAGACACTTGGACACAAACTCTGTTATGTCCTTCTTCATTCCTGGCCACCAATAGATTACCTTGATGTCATGAGTCATCTTGGTAGACCCTGGGTGAACTGAGTACGGGGTACTGTGCGCTTCTTCTAGAATCATATTTTTAATACTTTGATCATTTAGCACGCATACCCGATCCTTATATCTCAATAAACCTTGACTAGATATTGAGAAATCTGTGGTCTTGCCTTCTCGGACTGCATCCATATGTGCTGCTAGTGAATCGTCATGTCCCTGACCAATCCGTATGTCTTCTAGCAGATTCGACTGGATAGACAAGTTAGCCAGCTTGCCAACAACTACTTATATTCCGGCACTGATCAGCTCCTGCTGTAGTGGCTTTTCTATTCCGGCTAAAGCTGCTAAATTTCCATAACTTTTCCTACTAAGCGCATCGGCAACTACGTTTGCCTTCCCCGGGTGGTATAAGATTTCGCAGTCGTAATCCTTTACTAACTCTAACCACCTGCGCTGCCTCATGTTGAGCTCCTTCTGAGTAAAGAATTATTTTAAACTCTTATGGTCCGTATAAATCTCGCACCGTTCTCCGTAAAGATAATGGTGCTAGATTTTCAACGCAAAGACCACTGCTGCCAACTCCATATCGTGAGTTGGATAGCCCTGCTCATACTCCTTCAACTGTCGTGAGGCGTAGGCTATCACCTTATCATTTTGCATCAGCACGCAACCCAATCCTTGCTTTGATGCATCGCAGTAAACTATGAACTTATCGTTGGGTGTCGGTACACAGAGTACTGGTGCTGAGCAAAGCTTATCCTTAAGCAACTGGAAGCTTTCTTCACATCTATCATTCCAGTTGAATCTTTGTTGTTTCCGGGTCAGGTTGGTGAGCGGAGTGGCTATCTTAGAAAAGCTCTCTACGAACCTCCTATAATAACCTGCTAACCCTAGAAAGCTTCTTATTTCTGATGTGTTCTTTGGTCTTGGCCAATACTTCACGGCCTCTACCTTTGATGGGTCTACAGGAACTTCATCTTTGGATATAATGTGCCCGAGCAACGCCACTTGCGAAAGCCAAAACTCGCATTTCTTGAACTTGGCGTAGAGTTGATGCTCCTTCAGTCGCGACAAAATCAACCTCAAATGTTCCTCGTGCTCTACTTCATCCTTAGAGTATACTAAGATGTCGTCGATGAACACTACGACAAATTTATCTAAGTAGTCTTTGAAGACCCTCTTCATCAAGTCCATAAATTCGGCTGGTGCGTTAGTAAGACCAAAGGACATAACCAAGAACTCGTAATGTCCATAACGAGTTCTAAAGGCTGTCTTAGGAATATCCTCTCCCTTTACCTTAAGTTGATGATACCTGGACCGTAAATCGATCTTTGAAAATACAGTCGCGCCTTGAAGTTGATCAAACAAGTAATCGATCCGGGGTAGCGGGTATTTGTTCTTAATTGTTACCTTGTTCAGCTCGTGATAGTCTATGCACATCCGCATGCTCCCATCATTTTTCTTCACGAATAGCACCGGTGCTCCCCATGGTGAATGGCTCGGCCTAATAAAACCCAAGTCTAGGAGTTCTTGTAGCTGCGTCTTTAACTCCTTGAGTTCCGTAGGTGCCATCCGGTATGGTGCCTTAGAGATAGGCTCGGTGCCCGATACTAATTCTATCGTGAATTCAATTTCTCGAGTTGGCGGCAATCCTGGCAAGTCATCAGGAAATACCTCTGGAAATTCTCTTACAATACGGACATCTCCAACCTTAAGTGGTGTCTCCTTTACCACATCTGTGATGCTGGCTAAGAACGCTTGACATCCTTTTTCCATCATTCTTTGAGCTTTAAGAGATGATACTAACGGGGTGCGTAATCTTGAAGCTTGTCCCATGAAGCATAATTTCTGGCCATCAGGAGTCTCGAACATCACCTTCTTGCATTTCCATTCGATGGTTGCGCCATGCCGTGCTAGCTAGTCCATACCTAGTATTATGTCAAAGTCCTTGATCACCAATTCAATCAGGTCTCCTTCTAGTTCTACGTCCTCAATCTTGATGGGTACACCTCGTACTATCCGTAATATAGAACTACTTTGCTTGAAGGCAACTCGGTTACAAACCTAGTTCTAAATCTTTCACAGGTTTTGTCTAATTTTAATATCATTCCTAACGAGATATACGAATGAGTGGCTCCCGAATCAAATAATACAGAGCATATGTTATTGAGGATAGAAACCTGACCTGTGACCACATTATTGCTAGCATTAGCCTCTCCTTGGGTTAAGGTAAAAACCCTAGCAGGAACCATCTTGTCGTCTTTCTTTCCTTCTGGCTGACGCTGAGGACAATCTCTTTTCTGGTGTCCTTCCTGACCACAGTTAAAACATTCCTTGGTGTTTGCGCAGCATTCTCCAGGATGTTTCTTCTGATACTTAGCACATGGCGGGTATTCCACGTAACCCGGCCTATTTCCCCCTTTATTTGTTCGTGCCCTCGGTCGAAGTCTTCTAACGAACTTGTCACCCTCAGAAAATCGGTTGGAACCATCTCAGATGCAAACTTAACTAGGCGGTCAAACTGACGAGCATATTCTGCCATTGATAAACTACCTTGCTTCAAGTTTGCAAACTCCTCAACTCTCATAGCGAGTACAGCCGAATTAAAATACTTCTTGTGGAACAGCTCCACAAATCGAGTCCATGTCATGGTGGCAACATCATACGATTGCTGGACCAAGTCCCACCATATCCTGGCATCCTTCTTGAGCAATGATGAGACGCAGGATATACGGTCTGCATTACTGAGATTCATGTGCGTCAGAATTGGCTCCACGTTCCTTTGCCACTCTTCTGCCTCAAAGGGGACTGTAGTCCCTTCGAAGTTTGGAGCGTGCTGTTTGCGGAACCTCTCATACACTGGCTCCATGTGCTGTACTGGTTACGACGCGTAGTTCGCCACTGGCCATCCCCCATATGGACCAACTTGTTGGGGTGCTGAGGCCATTTGCTGTGGCTGCGGCTGAGGCTGAGGCGGAGACTGAGTCTAGGGCTGAGCCTGTTCTCGTTGCTGCTACAAAAGTTCCTCGACTTGTTGTCGCAGTCTAGCGATCTCCGCAGTGTTGTCAGCTGGCGGTGCCGGCACGTTGTGGCTAGCAATAGCACGCACTCCCCTTCTGCGAACTGGAGGGGCTTCATTGTTCGCTGGAACAATGTTGGAGGCGTTTCTGTTGGTGCGTGCAGATCTTCGGAGCGACATCGTAGTAGAGTTCTAACAGTTGAAAGAAACATGTTAGAACTTTACCTAATAGGCTCTAAGGCAAAACTTATTCTAAAACAAACATATCTCAGACTTATTGATTATGACTTCTTATGAAAATTTTATAAGTCTTCTTTATTATTTAGAGTGGGTTTCTATACTTAGAAAAACAAGTCATCTTTATTTTTCTAAGTTTGTTTCTGATCATCCTATATGACTTAATTCTCAGGCTCGAAACTCATCTTTGTTCCAAAGTTAACCATATTGAGGGAGGGCTGGGATCAATAAAATCGTTCCCACTACTATGGCCCCCTAACTCTCAATATAGAAACTTGGTTCATTGATTTGTATCCACCCTCACCGAACTTAGTCATTATTTAGTTTATTTATTATTTATTAAGATTTCGAAAAAAATCAAACTCATACATGATAACAAAATAACTTGATATTAATTTGGAAAATAGTTTTTTTCACTTATTACAACCATAAAACAAACAATAAATAAAACAAACACTGAAAACTAACTATTCTAAAAATCAGGATCTTCTACATTCGATCCTTCATCTAGCTCTTCATAATCTTCATTATCATGTGCCTCAAAATGTCCTCTAGGAAGGTTTGTAAAAATCCTATGTTTTTGCTCATTTGTAAACTGAAATTCTGATTTTGCAGTGAACCTAACTAAGAGAAAGTAATATCGCATTGCTACTGGCAGTTCATCTTCATCATCCATTGTTTCCCATATCTCCTCTAAGGCTGCAATTATGGGATGAAAATCTCTAAATAGTCTAATTACTAAAATGTATTGTTCAGTTGCTCTCATCATGATTTGCTTAGACTCTTGAAGGTGACCTATTTCTTTGTGGAACAAAAGCAGTCTTCGAGTGATTCTCTCAAGTGCTCCTACGGTGTTTCTTGGTTCTCTTATTCTTTTTAAAGCCTTAATGGCTCGGATATCCTCACTGGTTAATGCTCGATTCATACTTAACTGAAAATATAAATGCTAAAATCGTTAGCTATACATATAAGCATAATAACTATAATTTAAATACTTACTTGGCGGTCAGATTCGAAGCTTTGAGTGTGTGTATCGAGGAGAACTTCATGCGAATGAACCATTGCTTTGATACCAACTGTAATGACCCAACTACTCTAGACTTTGGACCATTAATGACTACTATACATAGACACTAATTTTTAATAAAACTTACAAGTGAAATAATCATAACTTCATTAAAACTGGAAAAAAAACAAGTGTTAAACTACATAAAATTTAAAGTAGAATATGGGATCCCATTTTTTTTAAAAGAAAAACTTAAATTTTAAATAACATGGATTACATAATAAAGTGCGGAAAAATACATATAAAATTTAAAGAGACTTCATCCTCGAATCGAACTCTCAGTCCATCGATTCCATCCCACCTCAATACACATCCCCAAGCTTCCAAGAACCTTTCCTGCCACCAAAGCTATTTTCCTACACATATTAAACATAAAGGAATGAGCCTAATGCCCAGCAAGGAAAATCTAACACATAAATCATATACATAATATTCATATCAACATATACTAAAACATATCATAACATATGTCACATATACTATAATGGCCATTATTACTTGGGGTCCCATAAACAAAACAAGTCATATGCCCATAAATTTATTGGGGCTTGTTAGTTGTACAGGTCATATGCCCAAGTCTACAAACATACATAACACACAAATCATAAGTTAACATAACACATAAATCATAAGATAACATATGGCATAACACATAATATCCTATCCTATTTTCCTTACCAAAAGTACCGGGATATGAGAACAGGTTTGGGACTTTGGAACACTCCTAAAAACCATAAATGAAAGGGTGAGTATACTGAAGAAAGAGGAATGAAAAGAATGGACGAACTATACCATCAAGAATATACTTACCAAAAACCTTATGTTCAAGATCTTAGATTTCCTATCCAAGAATAAAGAATAAAGTTAGGATGCTGAGTAGAAAACTATGAGAACTTAAGGAAAACAAAACCAAAATGAACTAGAGTTTGGAATACCTTGAATGCTTCTATGACCGATCTAAACCTTGAACCGAAATGTGCTATAAACCTTACTTCCCAAGTGTTTGGTAAGCTTATAATGATTAAGCTTATAATCCCCAACCCAAGTGTTTACACTCTCAAAAATAACCTAGCAGCTTGCAGCCTCTTAACTTAGCTTGAAGAATGAATAAATGGCTGGGTACTAGGTCCTATTTATAGAGTTCAAGAATGAATAGATCTTCATTTAACTTGAATAAAATAATGGCTTTTTAATTGAAAAATACTTGAATTATCGTTCAGCAGAGGCTAAAGACACGGTCAGAAAGATGCTGGACTTATCAAGAGGTTAAAGATTAAAAATAGAAGGTTTTCAAAAACATTCAAAAATATACCAAAGGAGCTGATATATCACCCATTGTAGGCGATATATCGCCTGGGCCAGCATGCCCGAGGCTCGTCGAAGTGATCGTGCGATGTTTCGTGTTTTTCGTATCCCCGTACTGCGATATGTCGCCCCTATAGCTGTGATATATCGGCATATGCTGAATATTTAAACACCAAATTGCACATTTTTAACTTAATTTGAATTGAGTAAACAACCTTGAGTAAGTCCTCTAACGTTTTCAAAGCTGCTGACAGACCCTAGGATATTCAAATATTACTCTTAATAAACTTATTCCTCAAAAATACTTAATTATCATTAAACATACTCAAGACACGTGTTATTATCTTATTGGGTCTATCTAAACCTTATAATATAATAAATATCACCATTAATATCAGTCATATTAATCAAATCTTAGGTTATAATTAATATTCTTAAACTATAGGTTAAACTTAGAAAATCTACAAGTGTTACTACGAGTGTCCAATTAAATCCCAGTCTGAACCAAAGTCCACAGTCATAAAAATACTGCTACTATTACTATTATACTACTATCTAACTAGCTAAGTAAAGTTCTTGGACTCTACACCACAAGGGGCTTGGGCCTAACAAGGTGGATATGAATTTGCCGGGGAAGGAATTATAATTGGGTTTATTGATACTGGCATTGATCCAAATCACCTAAGTTTTGCAGATGAAACCGGTGATGGTCAATATCCAGTTCCTCACCATTTTTCAAGCATTTTTGAAGTTACTCCAGATTTTCCATCAGGTTCATGTAATAGGAAGCTTGTTGGGGCTCGTCATTTTGCAGCATCAGCTATAACCAGGGGAATCTTCAATGCATCTCAGGACTATGATTCACCATTTGATGGTGATGGCCATGGAACGTGAGTTTATGCGGCTTTTCTTAATATATAGTACTTAACTTTTCTGTCTTTGACCCTGTTTTGATTGTCTTTGCTTCATAATTGTAGCATTACTGGCTCTTCTTTTTCCTATCATGAGTTTTGAATCTAGGTTGTAGTCAGAATTTGTGAAATTTAACGTGTACATTTATCAATTTTCTAGAGAAAGAAAAAGGAAACAATGTTGTTCGGTTGAATTGATATCTGTATTATAGGTATGTATTGTAATAACTTTTTCTACGAGCCAAAGAAGATGCATAGAGGCTCTCTTAGGGGCGTCAGAAGATCTAGTTGATAAGTATAGTGTGTTAATGCTTTAGACTCAGGCAAAAGATAGTTTGTTAAGCAATAGCTAGTTGTGCTGACTGTTAGTTAGTTACAGCTATTTGTCACTGATACTAGCGTTAGTTACAGAGTTTGTTAGAGTTAGTTTTGTCAAGCTTAATTATTTTATATAAACTCTCTTGTATCTGTAATTATTTATTCAATACAGAAATCACTTTTCACACTCCCAAATCTCTCAATTTGTCTATCATTTACAGAGATGACCTTTGAATTTAGCTCATGGGGGTGCTTTTATATTTTCAAATTTTCATTGGAGCTTTGTCATATATTTACCTATTAAAAGAAAATTTTAAAAAGGAAAGAAAAAAAACTGCCAATGAGCTGGCTCTGTGCTTGGCCAAGTGTTGTTTTTATTACTTAAACGGAAACTAAATTTTTTCATTATTAGTAGTATAATTGATATTTTTATTGTTGCTATATTATTGTCTTTTGTCTATTTCCCAAGTTGGGCATGCACCACACCAAGTCTCCATTTAGATAATGCACAAACATTTAGATATTGATACACAATTGTTTGTTCATTCATATTTCTGTTAGATAAAGCACAAACACTGCCAGTAGATTCATTTGAATGTAAAGGATAATTATATAAATCTTGAAATGACATACTCGATGAGAAAGGTAAATATATGTATATAAAATACACAAATATTTTAGATGATTTGAGGAAAAAATCTACAGCAATTTTTCTTTCCCCTATTGCCTCTTTAACTCTTCAAGAGTCAGCTCATTGATCTTGATATAATGTACAGGCACACGACTTCTGTTGCTGTAGGAAACCATGGGGTTCCAGTTGTGGTATCAAGGCATTGCTTTGGAAATGCAAGTGGGATGGCTCCTCGCTCACAGTAATTATCTAGATCTTTTTAGATATTCTAATGCATTCTGTATTTTTCTTTAAATATTTCGGGCAAGATATTCTGTATTAACTAATGTAAACTAATGTGTATCTTTCTTAGTGTTGCCGTTTACAAGGCATTGTACAAGAGCTTCGGAGGCTTTGCTGCAGATGTTGTTGCTGCAATAGACCAAGTATATAAAATTGATTTTTTATTATTTATTTTATCTACAACATTTATAGAACTAATTGTGCGACATGTGCTAGACAATAGGACAGTTTATATGATATAATTTGTCTTTTTTTTTTTTTGGTTTGTTTGTTTTAATTGTGGATCTTCAGCTCAGATGGTTGAAGTTACGCCCATACCTTATTTTTAACTTTATTAAGTTTATTCTCAGGCTGTTCAGGATGGGGTAGACATAATAAGCTTATCAATCACTCCAAACAGGAGTCCTCCTAGTATTGCAACATTTTTTAATCCAATAGACATGGCACTTTTATCAGCTGTGAAGGCTGGCATATTCGTTGTACAAGCAGCGGGAAACACTGGACCATCCAAAGAGTGTGTCTTCATTTAGTCCATGGATCTTCACAGTGGGTGCTGCTTCTCATGATAGGATCTAAAGTAACTCTATAGTCCTTGGCAACAATGTTACTATTCAAGGAGTTGGTCTTGCACGTAAGTTTTCCTTTGCAAATGCTTATTTTATTTCTTTTTAATATATCATGTAGGATTGTTACTTGACAATTTAGTTTCTTGCTTCATGTATGTACTTTATGATGTTGGTGAAAATTGGAAGTTAACATGGTTTGAGTTTGAGATATATCCTCTTAGGTTTAGTAATCACTAACTAGCTTCAAAGAAAACTATCTAGATTAGACAAGAAGGAAAGAAACAATCAAATCTATATAAGGATATTACAATATAATTTTATGTGAGAATTCTAGAGTTCAGATGTATAAATAAAGGTTATGATAATAATAAGTTATGCTTCTAAATATATCAGCAAGGGAGAACACATAAATTTAAAATTGATCAAAGCACTCCTCCTCTGTGACAGTAATTTAAAATTTAAGTTTTTTCACTTCACTTAAAATTTAAAGGGTCTCATGAGAGTAGTAGTGTTTGGTATTAGACCTTTCATAGATAATTTGATTCTTTTTTTTTCCATATAGATTAGACATGCTTATTTATGCATATTATTGTTCAGCAAACACTTTGTCTGTTTTGATTTCACTATCAATGGAGTAGTGATTTACACTATATTGATACATACACTATATTGATACACCTGATTATAGGTATAATTATGAATACCACAGTAAGTAGCTAGCCTTCTGATTGTTGAACCATGCTAGTTTTTGAACAATTCAAATTGCATTTGTGGTTCTCTTAGTATGGTGCACACATGTTTGGTTGCTACTAGTAGAGACTTTACTATATGATATGTTTGTTTGGATGGTGAATTTATGCAAAGGCTTCATCCTGCATGAATGATGATTCACATATAGGTTTGTGAGACTTGAAAGGGTACAATTCTTGCCACAAATAGAAGCATTGATTAATAATTTTTCAATCTTTTCTTCTGTTCAGGTGTTGTGGATCATTGAACTAAATGACGGCCTTTGATTCTCTGGTAGGTGTTTTAGATAAATGTTGCTCAAAAGGACTGGTATATTTGTTTTTTGGACATTCCAAATCTATGTTATCTTTCCATTTTTCTTGCAGGTTACTTTCCCGATCGCCCTGTCTCCTGACACTGTGTTGGCAGTCCACTTGTAAGAGGTACGACAATAGCTTTCATAATGTTGTGCTGCATTTCATTTCATTTTCTAGTGTTGAGTGTTGGTGATTGTAGATTTTTTACTTTTTAAAGCCCTGCAAGTGCCAAGGACTAAGGGCTTATTGAAAGCAGCAGACTTGGCACAGATGGACTTCAACAGAGGTGATGGGATTCACTGCAATAGAAAGGTTCATAAGTTGTTCTATTGGGTTAGATGGGGCTGTGGGATTTAATGGTTTTTTTCTGTCTCTAATCATTATTTTGTTAAATGGACTCTGTTTTTTCTTCTTCTGTATTTTAATGTTATTTTGGCTTCTACCCAGATAAAAAATGACAATGATGAGATACGGGGGCCACATGCTTCTCTGATTTCTTTGAGTTTCAATACATGGTATGTGTTTGAACTTTGAGGTCCTCATTTTTTGAGACGACAATACCTGTCAAAAACTGAGTTTGTTTTATTTTTAATTGAAATGAAATCAGTTTTTGGTTTTCACTTTGGCTTATATAAAATTATATTTATGAATATTTATATACATATATTATATAAGTATCCAATAATGATTTTTCTATGGTTACTTGCGAAGTGGGAAAGGAGTAATTTTAAATTGAAAGAAGAAGAAAATTTTGGTGGCTATATGAACTAGGAAAGTAATTTTTCTCCCTATTTTAGTATATATATATTTGAAGATTTTTATTTTTTTACTAATGGGTTTTTATTACATATTACATATTACATTGCTTTATTTTTATTTTTATTTCTTACATATCACGTATTACATTTCTAATATATTCAGACATGGTGAATGCAATTAAATTTGTCTTAATTGGTAGAAATTTGAGTTCTATATTTTAAGCTGGGAATATGACTATATCAACGAAGAAGAATAATTTCATATTGGTTATTGAGTTTGATTGATTTTTGAATACTTACATATGTATTGTGACTTTTAGATATTTGTGAATTATATTATAAGTAAGCTATCATTTGTGTGAGTATTTTTATTTGAAATAAGTAATCAAAGTTTGTAGTTTGGTAACAGGTGTAAGGAAACATGGTAGTTCATTATGAGTTATGCATTATTATACAACACATTACACTTTTTTTGTACACTTGATACCTTCTTAGTTGTAACATTATCTCAAGATAAAAGCTTGAAGGAATTATTGGATGAAAGATGTTCACCTTGTATAGGAACATCATATCCTTATTAATATGGACTCTTCATGCTTTTTAAAGTTCTTTCTTTCTGTATAAATTGAATGCGTTTTATTTTCCTATTACTAGCACAAGTTCTCTATTTTGTATGCTTGATTCTTGATTACTGGTTTGAGTTTAAATGGGTATTTGCTTCAGGTGTATGAGAAGCTTCTTGGGAGCCAATGCTTTAAATGCTTGTGGTGATTTCATGAAATGCAGAGAATGAAATTCTTGAATATATTATATGGACTACTGAAAATTTGTTGCTGGTTCACTTCATTTGTCTTTGTGTTGCCTTGAAGTTTCTTTTAAGGATCTTGATATTATATTATTTGCTTGTAGAACCATGTATATTGTGGTGTTGTTTTGACTACTGTTTCTATCATTCATTAAAGTTTGTGATTTGTTTATGTTTCTGGCATTATTTCTTGTTTGTGTTTGTTCTTTTTTCTGGTTCGTTTTGTTGGTGTTCTTGGCAGGTTATTAAAGGGTTCAATCACTTTCAATAACATCCTCTATGTAACAGAAGGGTCAGACTAATTCTTCTTGTTTTTCTTATTATTGTAAAACACTTGCACTATTCTTTTTACCTTGCCTTTCGTTATTGTAAAACACTTGCACTATTCTTCAGGCAGGTTTCTTCTCATTTTTCCTTAATTGATGTCGAAGAGATGGATGCAATAGTGTCAAGTTTTAATGCTTTTGAAACTAAGGAAGCAGGTCCACTAATTCTAACATGGGCAGTGTTTCTTTGTCTGATTTCATCACTTATGGGAAAAGAAGAAAACAATGTTCTAATGGTATGCATTTCAGTTTGGCTTTTTCTTTTCCCCCCTGCACTATACTGTTACAGTATTTAATTATCGAGGAGAGGTTGGGCTGCTTAATGATTGTCTTTCAGGGTCATTTATTGATTATTTTGTTGATTTTTCATTGGTGGTTCTATTAAAGTTGACATTTTTCTTTTCCTTCGTAGTTTTTTTCTTGGATTTATTGCTTTAAATTTTTCAGGAATCACTTTGCAGTCAGTTTTGGGACAAAGAAAGTTTTGTTGATGGTCCTATTCGGTGTCTTCTTTGTAACCTAGAAGGTCAATTTCCCTTCAGGACTGTGGAACTTATTCGCCTCTTATCATCCCTATCTGAAGGAACTTGGCCAGCAGAATGTGTGTAAGTTTCTTTATTTCTTTGCATTGGGTTGAGGATTCTACAGTAATTTCTGTACGTTTGTAAACACTACATTGTACTATATCAGCGTAATTGACTGCGAATATGTATCACTGTTTTGTAATTACCTGTTAGTGCCCAAATAACTTAAGGTCTAGAGTTTAGTACCTATTTGAGCTCCATATTCTATTACACCTCTCCTTTAAATGAGATATGAGATTTGATGGATCTACCCTAGAAATAATAGTATCATTCTAAATGCTTTTGTAACTCAAATCTCCCAAACTTTTAACATGCTGTCTTAGTAATTAAGCACCTGAACCAGAGATGTCTTTAGGGTGAAATTGAGGCCCCTTTAACCTGAAAATGTTAATGTTTGTTTACTATAATATGTATCTATTCACTGTGTGATAGCAGTATTTTGAATTTTGAAGTATGTTCACCTGGTATTGCTTGCTTAGGTCTTATATTGTATATACAGTTTTATTATTTGATTCATATTATTTAATTTTTTTAAGCATATACCTTACCATTTATCTGCTATTGTAGGAGAAAAATGTCTCTTTCTCCATCAATTGGAGGAGAAAAGGATACTTAATTTTGAAGGCTTTGTGTTGGGCAACTGTAGAATATTTTGTTCTGAAAGTAGTAACTTTTCAATATGTTGAATATTTAAGACTACTTGAATACTTAAAGAACATTTTGTTGTTGATGACAGTGTTGAATGTTTTAAAGTAATTTGTGGATTGTTAATACAATGTTGAATGTTTTTACTTTTTGTTATTTGAAAATCAAGTCATTTGATAATGCTAGTATATATTAGAAAGCTAATTTTAATTATATAAAAAAAAATTAAAATATAATAGAATAAATAAGTGTTATATAAATGAATATATAAGGAGAATTTAAACTTATCTAAATATTAAAATAATACGAAAATTATGTTATAATATCTATTACAATAACACTTTTTATGTAAAGAATTTTGTTATGCAAACTTCATTATACAACACAAATAATGTGTTATACTAAAGTGTAGTATAACACAAAAAATGTGTTATACTAAAGTGTAGTATAACACAAATTTATAAGTATTGAAATGTGTTATATAATCGACTATAAATAATATAGTTAAACACTTATCTATTTATTAAAATAACACAGAAAGTGTGTTATTGTTGACAGTATAATAACACATCTGTATAACAATGATAAAGTGTTATGTAAAGTACCCTGACCTACGATAACATAGTCAGTCTTAACACATCAAAAAGTGTTATGGTATGTTTTGATAACACATTTTTTGTGTTATTAAAAGCATTTTTTCTTGTAGTGATGGTAAGTTAGTTCGGGTTGAAGTTAGAACTTTAGCATAATACAGTTCGGGTTGGATCCAGGACACGGTAAGAATATAGTATGGGTAGGAGCCAGAACATGGTGAATATATAGTCCAGGTAGATGCCAGGACATGGTAATTATATAGTCCGGGTTGCGTCAGGACATGGTGAATATATAGTTCGGGTTTGAGCCAGGAAAATGGTAATAAAGTCCGGGGTGCAGCTAGGACATTAACGATGGAACCAGGTTGAGGCCCGGATCGCTTTCTTGTAATTTAATTACTTACTCTATCATATGTGTTAAATATATCTTGAATATTCTGAGAATCTTCTGAGTGCAGGATATTACGATATGAGTGATATATTGTATGTTCTGGGAATTTTCTAAGTGCAGATTATTTTGTTATGTGTGAACTTGGTTGTTATAAACAACCAAAGTTATTATTTGGATATGGTTATCTATATTGAATGTTCTGGGAATTTTCTGACTATAGGTTATTTATGTTATGTGACAAATTGGTTGCTAAGTGCAACCAAAGTGTTGATATTTGTTATGTTAATTACTTGCAAAATTGTATGGTAAGGTTGGGACTTATCCAATACCCTAGCTATCGGTAGTTATATCTACCTTCGGACAACCCGTTACTGGGTTTTAGTATACTTGTGTGTGTAAGGCTATTCTTACTAAGTGTTGTCCCTTACCTAGTTATTCATGTTGTTGGTAAGTGCAAAAGCTAAGTAGAGCAGTGAGGGCCGGAGTCTGCTTGCGGATATGTACATGTGGCCCGACCTAGGGAGGATTTTGATGGAACACCATTTTGAAAAGAAGAAGTTGGGACCTTGTTATGTCTTTTATAACATTTGTTTTGCTATAACTCTGTGGATGAGTAGTTGAAATTTTGTTTGCTAAACTAAAAGTGTGCGCACACAGTCTTTTCTTAAAAAAATTTTTTATGGATTTTCAGTACAATTATTTAAAGTAAAAGTTTAAATTTCCACATGTTTTTGGTATTGTATTCGTTGGGTCGTTACAAGTGGTATCAGAGCACTGGGCTAAACCGGTTCTGTAGACAAACCCACATGTAAATTCTGGACAATAGACCGGTACTCACTATAAGTATTGTCTTTTCATATTTCTTTCCTTTGCTTTCTTTTATTTACCTGAATTCTATATATTGTAGGTTATGGATGATATACCTAAGATAGGTGACCTTGTGATAGGAAACTTACCCTTGATCCCTATGTTGAGAACATTTCCTAATGCGCAGAGGAAATTGCGGTAATTGTTTACAACAAAAAATTTCATATAAACAACATTATATGAGGATCCTTTAAAATTTAATATGTTAATAAATATATAATATGAATATGAAAAATAATACAAAACGATTTACCTCTTATAGCCTATCAAGAATCCTTGAATCTTTCTGTATATGTTTTGATCCTCCTATCCTCGCTAGAGTACTCACACCAAGATCTTCCAAGACGTTCTCTACACCGCAAGATGTGGGCGGGCACATAGAGAACAAGGATCTATTTTTATGAATAAAAAAGTATTCTCAACTCATGAGACTTTCGATTATAGGCTAGAGAGAAAAGGTTTTTGCTTTGTGAAAAAATAAGATAGTTTTTCTCCTCTGTAAAAATTTGTTTTTTGACTTGTTGTTACTATTTTCTATCATATAGAATATATAGAGACTATTATCATAATAATAATAATAAAGAAAAACAATAATCTTTTTTATAATAATAATAATAATGTTAAAGACAAAGTCTAACATTCCATTTTAAAACCCATTTCAAAATGTTTTATTAATTAATTAAAATAAAAATAAAAAACCAATTTCTGATAACATCAGAAGTGCCACACGCATAGAGCAGCCCAAGCCCTATGTGTGTGGCCCATCCCTGAAAAATGAGATTTGGATTTTTTTCATGTGTTTTTATTTTAATTAATTAATAATTAGATATCCAAATAAGGCATCATCTTTTTAAGGAAAAAACAACAACTAAAATTTCAAATTTCAAAATTCAAAATTTGAATTTCCATTATCATCTTATTATTAATTAAATAAATATAATAATCAAAACTAATTTTGACTATCCATATTTATTTATTCACACTCAAATAAAATAAATGATTAAAATCAATTTACTCTATCTCCACCCAATTTCGAAAATTGCACAAATGCAATAATAAATTGTGCAACTTCAATTATCACATAATTGCACATTTATCCCGAAGAATAAGTATTCTCTCAAATAGCTCATTCACAATTTAACCCTTGTATCAACTTTTACCTTGATTAGTGTTGATAGAGCTGCCCAGGGACCTATGGACAATTAATTCCAAGCTCCAAATAAAAGATTATTAACCAAAATTATTTGATTCAATAATCATATTTATTAATCTCATGATTATTCCACTATAAATATGAGACTGAACTCTTGAGAATTAAAGACATATATTTACTAAGTTCTTTATTGTAACCATAAAGTATCCGTTTATATAATCATTACATACAAATTAATCCTCTATTGATGATTCATAATTAAGTGGGAATAAAATTACTGATTTACCTTTTTAATTATATCTTGATTCCTAGTGTACCAACGACTTTACTAATGAAGGTTAATTCATAATCTGGTTATGAATTTGACGTCAATAACCTTTTTGGTTCCAAAAGTCAACCCAATAAGGAATCATCATTCAATCTATAAGAAGGTATAGATTTAATGTCTGTTAAGCTATGTCCCCAACCATATACATTATTTAGTCCCCAAAACAATAGTTCTTAGCCTGATCATTGCGACAAACCGTAATGCATGAATCAAATGATCAAATGACATATATAGGAGCTCATAGTAACTTCAGGATTAAGATCAGTTTGTATATGATCATCAATTGATGTGTTTTATAATACTACGAAATGGTATTTAAACAAGTATTATTAAATCACTTCTAGTCCAGTTCTATATACTCTAAACATGCAAAGTACCTCCACTAAAGTGTCCTACTACACTAGTAACCCAAATCTAGGTCACATGCATTCATAATACTAGTGGACTGTACTAGCAATAATTAATCTAAAGATTCCATAACTTTATTTAACTGCGACCTATTTAAGTTTGTTATCTCAATCTCTATCCTCTCACACCAATATGAGATTGAGACCACATAAATGAACTTGGGAATTTTATGATATTTATTTAATGTTATGATCAATAATATAGTACATAAGCTACATGTATACAATAATTCAATTCATTCATTTATTTCTTTAAAACCATTGTCCACTACAATTTCTTTAAGGGCACAATTCCCAACACCCTATGATAGGGATTAACTATTATAGATTATTTCACAACGAGCTTCCTCTCCACTTCGAGTACGATCGACAACATCGGTGTGCAATTTGGAAATGGACGTAGTACATGATGGAAGTCTTCGATAGAGCCAACACACCCGAGCGATGGAGAGTGCGGTATGTCAGCACTTGTCTGAAATGTGCGACCCAGGTATGGTTTCGTCACAGACGTTGGTGGGTGGATTGCGACACATGGGACGTCTTCCGTATGTAGCTTGAGCTAGCGTTTGGGTCATGGATTGGCCTATCTCCATGGTTGATAGCATACCTTGACGCAGGGCAGTAGAGCCAAAGGAGGATCCCAAACAGCCGGGCGAGGATACCGACATAGAGCTAGATATGTTGATGGATAGCCTAGATTAGGTTATACTGTGAGGGTCTTGTTGATACTTTTTGTAAAGATTTGGCAAACCTACTAGGTTGTAGGGCTTTTGTGTAATTGTAGCAGGTAAATGTAGAAACTCGATGTGTAGCTAGGGTTCTCTTCTTTTTGTATTTATTGTTCTCCTAACTAAAACCTTATAGCATGATCTTTCATGATCATTTTGTATTGCTATGTTATATCATTGAATGATTGATTACCTGTTTTGAGTTAAATCGTTGTGAATTCTTTCTTTTCCTTTATCTTTTCCTTGTGTATGGGAAACTAGTATACTCAAATATTTTAAACATTGTTGTATTGAAATTCGCGATGGTGCCCAACACCCGAGCCAGGGGAGGTCGAGCTGTGAACCCACCAGACTCAGCCGAGAGAGCAGTTGTGTAACTCCCTGGATAACCAAGACCGTTACACTATATGTTTATAAAGGTGCAAGACTGCTAATCAAGTCATTTAATTCAAAACATGTTACCGAAACTATAGTTGAACTAGGGTTAAAAGATTTTGGTCTCAAAAGCTTCATTTCTTTTAAATAAACATTCTTTTTTACATGGGATCCCAAAAGTAGTAAGTTAAAGACTGTTTACAAAATATTCAGGGATTAAATACAGTGATTAGCCACTCTAAGGCAAAACAAACAGTTAAGCATTTCTCGTCCTGTTCCACTCCTTAGCAGTGGCGGCCGAACAGCTGACTATGTACATTCTGTCCCGCAGCTCTCCATCTCAGGATTGGTCCAACTTGCCTTTTCCTTTACCTGCACCACGTAGCACCCGTGAGCCAAGGCCCAGCAAGAAAACACAACAACAGAGCACAATTATTCAACAGACAATCAAATAACTCATACCGCATAAGCATGTACTCAACTGTCTAAGCATTCATGTTAATGACGTATTCAACATACCAAGTATGTCAATTCATATCAATTATCAATCCACATATGATGACTAGTGTTAACGCCCTTAGGCCGCACCCTCTATGTATCCCACTAACTCTGGCCCACTTAAACCGAGCTCAGTGAATATTAAGCTGTCCTCAGCTACCAGCGGCTAAGCCGCGCCTTGTGCACAATTATTATTTACGGCACCTTTAGGCCGTATATCTCATGTCCGATGGCGTAATACCATCTATGACATCATACAGATATAGGGAGCTCTTAGTCCCATCGCAAACAGATAACCCGATGCAGTTTTCTTACCTTTAGATTCGCTAGCTTTGTTCAATTTGATCCTCAAGCACGATCCCGTCCGAGCCATAGCGTACACCTAGTCACAGCAATATATCAGAATCATCACCAAACCTCAAATCCAAAACCTATCCTCGGGACTAATCCTAATCCCTTGGGAAGACCTAATTCCACCAAACGGGGTGGTGGAAGGAAACCCCGAACCCCCGGGCAAAAACCCTTAAAAATAACCCAAAAACCCCTTTCTGGAAATAGGGTAGTGCTACATCGCTCTAAAGAAGGCGCTATAGTGCTACAAATAGAGCCTAAAATGCCCCATACCACATAGCCTAGTGCTACAGCGCCCAGTGACTAGCGTTGTAGCGCTAGTCACAACATAGCCTGCACATTATTTTCTCCTTCGAATTTTCCCGAGCCAAACCTACTCAAAACTCAAACAAACCTCAGCCAAACTTCAAAACAAGCCTCCCAACATCCTCCACTCATCCCATAAGTCACAACCACACAAAACTCAATCATATGCACTACAAATCACAAAATTCACCATGGCTGAACCAAAATCTCAAAATCTCAGTAAAACCACAGAAATCACAAAGCTTGAAACTAGAGTTTCTTACCTTTGATGGATGGGTTCAACTTAGGTTATCCTCCACACTAGCTTAGCCTTCACCTCCTCAGAGCTTCAGCCTCAACTTCCTAGAATTCCCACAGTATTCTCAGCTCAAAATCCACAACAATACCAAGAACTAGAAACTGAAAAACTACCTTGAACCTTACCTCAAATGGATGGATTACTGTTGCTAACTCCTTGCTAATTCCTCAAACCAGACCAAAGACCTTAGCCTCAAGCTCCTGCCTAGACTCCCTCTGAATTTTTGCTCCAAACTCCTTCAAGAAGTGGAGAAGAAACCTCCAACCGAATGAGAGAGAGACAGACCCTTAATTCCCTTTTTTTTTTCCTTTCCTTTTCTCTTCTTTCCTTTCCTTCAGACTTCTAAGACCTTCTACATTTTCCACAAAAGCATAAAGCCTGATAACACTTATCCTTTGTAAGCCAAATGACCACAATACCCTCCCATTAAAATTTAAGCCCGTAACCCATCCAAGGGCATTCTGGTCATTTATTCCCAATTCCCGCTAATTCATCGAGTGTCTCTAAAATTTACCGCTTACTTCCCGACACCTAACTAATCACCAATTTTATTCCCAAATGTCAAAATAGACTCCAATATATTCTCTAAATTCCCATAAATACCCCCAAGCTTGACCCGAGCCGGGTATAAATCCCCGCCGTGACTTTTTCGTTGAACAGCTCACTAGGATCGTCTCAAATCACAGATTACAAATATATCCACATAATAATGTGGTCTCGACAATTTATCACGTATATATACAGTTATGCCCTCAATGGGCCAGAATTACAATTATGCCCTTCTAACCTAATCAGGGCCTACATGCATACTAATACACATAGTCATGCATCGCAGATATTCAAATAATCATATAACGTGCGTTTAATCATTAAATCACATATAATCCAGTTATGCCCTCCTAGCACACTAATCAAGGCCCTCAAGCCTTATTAGTAAATTTGGCTCGTTACAAGTCGTTCACCAAGAGCCAGGTCGTGGTTGAGGCAGAGGAAGGGGTCGAGGCCAAGGACAAAGGGTACAACTGGAACCTAATCTGGCAACTCAAATAGAGGATTTGAAAAGGACTGTGCATGAGCAGAATGTGGCAAATGCTCAGATGTTTGAGGCATTGATGTAGATTCCCGAAAGCGCCACACAACCCCACACCCCTAGTTCCCTGAGAAGACGTTCCCGAACAACAGGAATTCTCGGCACAAGAAGACCCACCGGTGGGAGCGAATCCGCCAGCGGATGCACCTATAGTTGAACCTCCAAAACCAATCTCAAAACGGTTTAGCAGACAACACCCATCCGTATTCGAAGGGACTTCGGGCCCACTGGTGGAAGAAGAATGGGTTTGTGTGCTGGAGAGGATCTTTGAATTTATGGCGGCTACCAAACCAGAAAAGGTCATTTGTGCAGTGTATATGCTGAGGAAGGATGCCCAAATCTAGTGGGATAATGCTAGGAAAGGACGTGATGTTGCATGAATGAAATGGGCAAAATTCCTAATCCTATTCAATGCTAAGTACTACAACCAGACGGTGATAGATCGAAAGGTGGTTGAGTTCTCCAACTTGGGCCAAGGGTCATCTAGAGTACAGAAGTATGTGCGCAAGTTAGACCAACTCTCAAGGTTTGCTCTGGATCTGGTAAACATTGAAGCCAATCGGGTACGCAAATTTATGAAAGGATTGAAAAGCGAGATAGCTTAGTTCATGGATACTGGGAATACTTGCCTGGATACTTATGATGAAGTCGTGGAGCGAGCAATTTTCCAAGAGCCATGTCTGGTACAAGAGAAGAAAGAGGCCTACAGGGCTGAAGAACGAGCACATGTCTCCAATGATGGGGGAAGGTACTTTAGTAACCAGAGCGACCCTTCTGGAAGGTTTGCATCCAGAGGCAATAGAAGTGTGGGGAAGACCAATACTTTAGGAAACTCTTGGTTTACCAGTGGTGGAAATAATAAACGAAGGATGGAGCCACCAAGCTGAAGCTTGAACTTCAACAAGCAACCAAGAAGAGAAAACAACTATTGGCCACAATGCAATGAATGCAATCGATGCCACCCAGGCGAGTGCAACAACAACAACTGCTTCACCTGTGGAAAGCCAAGTCATTTCTCTAGGCATTGCCCAACACATGGTCAGAAGGAAGGAAATGACCAACCAAAGGCAGTAGGAACTGCAGTGCGAGTTTATGCACTCGCCCAGGGTGATAAAGGAGTTGGGATTTCCGACATGGTGTTAGTCAGTTTCTTGTGGCTAATAACTCAGCATATGTTTTGATGGACAATTGTGCATCCCATTCTTTTATTGTTGCATCTTATGTCAATAAGATAGATAGGAGGCCTGAGCCTATGGAAAATGTATGTGGTGTATCCTTTCCTTCGGGGGAGGTTATGATGGTACGATCTTCGGTTGGAGCCATACCAGTCTGGGTAGAAGGTCGGGAGTTGACCATGGATTTGCTAGTTTTAGATTTACATGAGTACAATGTTATTTTTTGTATGGATTGGCTAACCAAATAAGGGATAGTGGTGAATTGAAAATAAAGAAAGGTGACTTGTAATGCCCCGACTAATTCTAAGACCTTAGACCATTAAAACTACAAAGCATAACTACTATTTTGGAATACATGCATAAAATAATAGAATTTTATTATAAAAATCCAAAATACGGGATTCCATTGTTATTACATAAAAACATAAAGAAATAATAAACCTTTAATTAATTGTTCAAATACTAAATGCGAAAAAATAAATACATAAATTAAAAAGACTCAAAATATAAACTTCATCCCCGAACTTTTCAAGCAATCCATTCATTCCCATCGTCTCCCAATACACATGCCAAAGCTGCCATGAATCCGTCCCGCCTTCCAAGCTTATTTTCCTGCATCATCTAAATAAAAAGGAATGAGCCTAATGCCCAGCAAGGAAAATTTCTACTAAAACATATCATAAATCATAAGACTAAAAACATAAATCATAAAACATATGACGTAAAAACGTAAATCATAAAAACGTAGGACTACAATATTAATGGCCATTAACTCATTACCGTAGTATGTGATAAAACCATCTAGGTCCTCTTGCTACTATTCGAGGTAGGTTTAAACACAATATAGTATATGATAAACCACCAAGGTCCTCTTGCTACTAATCGAGGTAGGTTAAATCATAACTATAATCTACGATAATGATAAAAATCTTTGGATTTGCTTATTTGCTATCTAAGAAACTATATTTCCCAAGCGACTACAACAGAAACATATAAATATATACATATATACATATAACATATAAACATAACATAGCATATAAACATAATCATAACACATAAAATCTAACCTATTTTCCTTACCAAAAACTGGAATATTGGAGACAAGAACGGGATTGGAAAACTCCTAAAGCCAAATAGTAAGAATCATAAGTTTCTAAAGAAATGGAGATGAAAAGAAGATCTAAACCATCAAGATAGAAACTTACCAAAATCTTTAAGTTTCAAGAAACTTAAACACCTAACTGAAAGCCATAATAACAAGTTAGGATCTGAAAGAAAATGAAAGAATAAGAATAACTATAATGGACTAAACCTGAGGATAAAGTATACCTTGGATAGATTAGAACTCCAATCTACACCTCAATACTGAAATATCACTCTATCTTACTTCCCAAGTGTTTAGAAAAGCTTAGATTGGAAAGCTTTTAATCCCCAAACCCTAATGATTTCTCTCTAGAATAAACTTAGCAGCTTGGAGGCTCTGAAGAGTGCTTGAATGATGAATGAAATGGTTAAGTGAAAGGTCATATTTATAGAGTTCAAGGAGTGAAACTAACACTTTTTTAAAAACAAAAATAATTGAATAAAGTTTGCATTTTCTATTCAACAGATGCCCAAAACCCGGTAAAAAACGTTCAGGAGAAAATCTAAATTGTTGAGGGTTTTTTCTAATTCGGTTTCAACAAAGTTTCAAAAACACCAAAAAGAGCCGATATATTGCCCCCTATAGGCGATAAATCGCCTACCCCTATGTCCCGAGCCTCCGTGGTTTCTTTCGTGCGAAGTCAACGTGTTTTTCGTATCACCATAGGCGATATATCGCCCTTATAGCTGCGATATATCAGTATATGCTGATATTTTAAACAAGTTTTTATACACTTGAAGTTTGTTAAAATAGCTTTGACTGAATAAAATGCGATTCTAACAGCTGCTGAAGGTTCTAAACCTTCTAGATCTATCCTTTATTAATTTATTCATCTAAAATGCTTAAATCCTTAATAAACATGCATGTGACAAGTGTCACGTTCTTAATTATTCTATCTAAACATTAGGTTATAATAAATATCATTTCAAGGACCAGCTATATTAATCACACCTTATGTTCAAATTAATATTTCTAAACTATAGGCTAAACTTATAAAATCCATAACTACTTCTATGAGTTTCCAACTAAATTCCGACTTGAACCAATAATCACAAAAACTAAAATACCACAAGCTACTACTACGACTATCTAGCTAAGTAAAATTCCGAGACACTACATGATTTTTAACCGACCTAGGGAAGAATCGTTCGTGTTCCTAGGCACATCTCATGAGAAGAATTTTACTATAATCTCCACCTTGAAGGTTAGGAAACTAATGGACGATGGATGTATCAGCTACCTAGCGAACGTAATAGACAAGGATAGAGAGGCTAAGCTACAACTGACGGAGGTAGCGGTGGTGTGTAAATTTCTAGACGTATTTTCTAAGGATCTTCCAGGGATACCCCCAGACCGAGAAGTCGAGTTCGAGATCGAATTAATTCTAGGAATCGCACCCATTTCAAAGGCACCATATTGGATGGCACTGGAAGAGCTCTTATCTGAATTTTCTGTACGCAAGTATACATAGTCGTGTCAAGTAGTAAATTCTGCAAGAACAGATATCGCCCCACAAAGACTATCTCCCAAGTAATACTAATTTATTTTCAAATTCTATTTGATTAATTAAAATTTAAGTGAACAATTAAAAATAAAAGAAATACTATAAACTACGAACCAAAATTAAAGAACTAAAAACAAAACAATGAATCACTACTTAAAAATCAATAATAAAAATCCTAGGAATTAGTTTCATCAACTGCTCATTCTATTAATTTTAATAATCAATTCTAAATCTCTTCTTTCTATTCTAATAGTAGGTTAATATAATCGATTCCTATTCTTTTTCAAGATATAAGATCTCAATCTATATGCAGGTTTTCTACATTTCTGTGATAAACTTGAACATATAAAAGACATTAAACATGGAAGCTTAATTGCTACACAAGTCATACAGGTACTTTCATCCAATATGCACCCTATGTCTATACAATGATAGCATATTCAATTCTCATCTTTCGAATTTTGAATCAAAACCATTAAATCAAGCAAATAGTGATCAAGTATTTACTAACATTAAACACACATCATATAGATTAGAATAGAAAAGAAGTATCAATAGAAAATCATAATAAAATTAAATAGAATCTCAGTGACTACATTAATTCCTAGATAAAAGAAATTAGTTCATAAATACCATGATGAAAATAAACTGTAAATAATTGTTCATAAAATTAACCTAAAGAATTCAAATGAAAAGCAGAGAAAATAATTACAGCAGCCTCTTTTTATCCAGGGTTTTCAAAACTGAGACTCCTCCCCAATATCATAGAATAATGTTCCTTAAATAGTCTTCCAAGATTCCCAAGTGAATAGACCATTTTTCCCTTCAAAAAGTGGTTTAAAATCTACAAAACGCATTGATAGCGTTGTAGCACTAGCTTTTGGGTGTTGTAGCGCTGTTAACAGTGCCAAAATGCCTCAAAATTTGGTGCACTAGCACTGTAGTGCTAGTATTGTAGTGTTGTAGCACTCGTTTTGTAGCGTTGGGGCGCTACTTCCATAATAGAACGAAAACTCGTTTCGAACAGCCTGCAGCATCAACTCATTATATTTTGATCATAACTCATTCGATATAACTCCAAATTGAATGATTAAAGAATCTATGGGAAGCGAAGAGAAATATCTACAACTTCTATTTCTAGAAGTGTTTCCAGAAAGTGAATAAATCATGGTCAAAATTCGGCTTGAAATCTTAGACTTGCGTTATAGAGCAGAAACGACATGTGTTGAGCATCTTCAATGTAGTATTTTCCACACATAATGTTTTGAAACTCCACAATCAACACGAAATCCATCTTATTTATCATATTTAATATGTTTCTTCTCATTTCACTCCATATTATGTACTTGTAGAGTCCAAGAACTTTACTTAACTAATTAGATAGTAGTATTATAGTATTTATAGCATTATCTTTGTAACTGTGGATTTTTGGTTCAGACCGGGAATTATTTGGACACTCATAGTAGTACTTATAGATTTTCTAAGTTTAACCTATAGTTTAAGAATATTAATGTTAACCTAAGGTTTGATTATATGATTGATATTAAGGATAATATTTATTATACTATAAGGTTTAGATAAGGACCAATAGGATTTTAAGCACATGTTATGAATGGGTGATTAAGGATTAAGTATTTTTGAGGATTTAATTTAATAAGGAGTAAAGTTTGAATGCTATAAGGTCAGTCAACAGCTTTGAATACGTTGAGGGCTTAGTCAAGGCTGTTTACTCCATTCAAACTTAGCTAAAAATGTGTAATTTCGTGTTTAATTAATCAGCGTGTGCCGATATATCGCAGCACGTAGATACGGAAAACACGAGACGATGCACAATAGCCTCGGGCATACTGGCCCAGGCGATATATCACCTATAGGGGGCGATATATCGCCTCCTTCAGTATGTTTTGAAAGTTTTTGAATTCTTTTTCCATTCAGCCATTCAACCTCTTGATAAGTCCAGCATCTTTTTGAACGAGTCTTTAGCCTCTGCTAAACGATTATTCAAATTATTTTCACCTAAAAAGCTATTATTTTTATTCAAGTAAAATCAAGATCCTTTCATTCCTAAACTCTATAAATAGGACCTAGTACCCAACCATTATTCATCTTTTGCTCTAAGTTCAGAGGCTGCAAGTGCTAAGTGAGTGTGAGACTGTAAACACCTGGTTTGGAGAAATCATAAGCTTGATCCTCATAAGCTTATCAAACACTTTGGGAAGTAAGGTTCTATAGTATTTCGGTTTGTGGTGTAGATTAGTCTTACAAGTCTTTAAGGTAACCCAAAACTCTAGTTCATTGGTTTTATGTTATTTTCTTTCTCATAGCCTTCTACTCAGTCTTCTAACCTCATTCTTATTTTGGTTAGGAAATCTAAGTTCTTGAGCACATATGTTTCGGTAAGTATGTTTCTCAATGGTTTAGTCTTCCCATTCCTTTTCATCTCTTTTTCTTCATTAGACTCACTCTTTTTCATAATGGTTATTAGGAGTGTTCCAAATTCCCAACGCTGTCCACATATCCCGGTAACTTTGGTAAGGAAAATAGGATAGAATCTATATGTTTTATGCTTGTGTTATCTTATGTGTTATGTTATGAAATATGTTATAAAATATGTTATGAATATGTATGTTGTAGGCTTGGGCATATGACCCATATGACTAGCAAGACCCCAAATAGATTATGGGCATATGACCTACTTAGCTAGTAGGACCCCACTAATCTCATGGGCATATGACTTGTTTAGTCTATGGGACCCCAAGTAATAATGGCCATTATAGTATGTGTATGTAATAAGTGTTATGATATGTCTTTATGTTTATTATGAAATTTATGTTTATGAACTATATGTTAGATTTTCCTTGCTGGGCATTAGGCTCATTCCTTTTGTTTATATGTGCAGGAAAATAGATGTAGTGGCGGTAAGATTCGTGGATGCTTGGAGATTGTGTATCGGTGATGAACGGATTCAAGGAGTCGAGAGTTCGATTTCGAGGATGTAGTCGTTTATTTATGGTCTTTATATGTATTTTCCGCACTTACTATGTAATCCCTTTATTTTATAAATCATGTTATGTTTTTTTTTTCAAACAATGGGATCCCATATCCTTCTTGGTATTTATGTAAGTAACTCTTATTTCTATAAGTTTTCTAATAAAATTATGGTATTTTCACAAATGTAAGTTTTAGTAAGAATTTGTAGGTATAGTTTCGTTAATGGTCCAAAAGACTAGAGTAGTGGGTCATTACAGTACTTGACCATTAAAACCTAAAACAAGTAGAAAACAAGCATAAATCTGCGCTAAACAATCCTAAATGACTAAAAACATAACATAATACAAACCTAAAATGAACATAACAAATTCCCCCAAACTTAACATTTACTCGCCCTCGAGTAAATAATCTAACTAGACTCAAACCTAATAAACCAAGTTGACATAACTAACAAATTCAAACACTCAAGACTGTTATGCATATATAATCTTAGGAAAAACAATCATGCTATTTAAAACATTAATCTAGATTTTCAGTCTAAATTATTCACCCTTTCACTGCAATCTATCAACACCAAAGCACATTTACTCATAACTCGCAAATAAAATAATTGAACCACTTTATGCACATCAAATTCTCACCAACTAACCACAAACTCAAATAGTCCATATGCATGCATTACTTACTATTCTCCATTAATATAAACAAATGCACAAATAAGAATCAATAGGACTTTATAAGGGTTGTAATAGAAGGCTTAGGTATAGGCAGATAAAGAGACAATTTTGGGCTTAATCATACCACAAGCATTCCACTAAACAAGCTTTCCCAACAATTTCACACCACTCATTCCTTGTTACCCCTTTTTCTGTGCAATGATTAATAATATATATATTTTATTCAATAAACTCCCCCAAACTTTGATTTTTCAATAAATAATTATTTGGGAGCATAATCATTTTTCACTTTCTTTTCTTTTTCTTTCTTTAATTTTTTTCTTTCTCAATCAAAAGTAATTTTTCTGAATAACAATAATAATACAAACATCCCATTACACATTCACTCCCCTCATATAATAATTTTCATGCTCATGGTATGGGTCACAAAGAGTAAATGGTATTTCATTTTACAGTTAGGCTCAAAAGAACGTGTTAACAAGAAAACAGTTGTAAGACTCAAACGGGTTGACTAAGGATAAAATTTAATAGGGTTAGCTTGAAAGGGACAACCAATCCAAAAAATAAAATAAAAAATTTGCCTATATCATTTTTCTAAATGTGCATTGTTTCAAATTTCATCTCAAATAGTAAGCAAGCAGGTTCTAGAATTTTTTTCAAACTTTTCAATCCATAATCCAAATTTGACATGCATAAATAACTTAATTATAACATTTGCAATTTATGAGCAATAGATCTCTAATGTCAACAAGTCACGTGAAAAAACAAAGTAATCTAACCAAGCACACATATTATTTTTAGAAGCACATCAATTTTTCCTTGGATTATACTACAAAACAATCAATTATATTTTAATGGAAATTATTATCAACTTAATTTATACTCTAAAACATGACTCAAAATGAACAACTAATTAAAAAAAAAAAAAAAAACCGAAAAAAACGCATCAAAGAACACCAGAAATACATCTCTCCCCCAAACTTAAAACCGAACATTGTCCCCAATGTTAGGTACATAAAGAATGTGAACAAAGACTTACCTGACCAGCCACATCAGTATGGCGGTGGTGGCGGCTGAGACGAAGTTCCCTCGAAAGGTTGAGACTGCCATTGCTGTGGCGCTATAACCACATAAACTTCAATTTTTTCACATTTTTCACGGGTTACGAGTTACAACACAATTGTTCCAGAATAAAACTAAAAACAAGTAAAACAAAATCTCTAAAAACATTGTTCCAATAAAAAAACAAAAACGAAAACAAATATCATAAAATTAAAAGTTAAAAATAAACATAGGAATGCCTCCTAAGAGCGTTGTCTTTAAACTCTTTTAGTCGGACTCTTGTTTTCATTCATATTCAATCTTGGATCAAGTCCTCCCCTCACGTCCTTGAGAGCCATAGTGTCATGAGTTGGCCCTCGTTTCTTGTGATTAGAAATTGGTGATACTTTCCCCCGCTCATATAACATTCGAATTCTTTCACTAAAGTACTTTTTTAATCGGTTTCATCCCTTCCTCATTCTGGATTTTACTATGGGGCTTATCTTAGAGCCTTCCAACTTGTTCTCTCCTTGGTTCACCACTTCAACTCTACAACACGTTGGAATTTCTATTGCTGCAAAAACAATAAATATAACTTCCTCTTTTCGTACTCGCAGCTTTAATTCACCTTTTTGTACATCAATTAACGCCCTACCAGTCGCTAAGAATGGCCTTCCAAGTATTATTGGAATATTTTCATCTTCCTCCATATCTAAAATAATAAAGTCCGCAGGAAAGATGAATTTACCCACTTTTACCAATACATCCTCAATAACTCCATGAGGGTGATTAATTGATCTATCGGCCATCTGCAAAGACACTGTGGTTGGTCGAACTTCGCCCAAATTCATCTTTTGAAAGATTGATAGAGGCATTAAATTCACACTGGCCCCTAAATCACATAAAGCATGTGTTTCTACTAAACCCCCTATAGAGCATGGGATATTGAAACTACCAGGATCTTTAAGCTTTGGAGGTAGTTTCTTCTGTAGTATTGTGCTGCACTCTTCAGTTAATGCAACAGTCTCATAATCCTCTAGCTTCTTTTTCTTTGAAAAAATTTCCTTCATGAACTTCACATAGCTGGGCATCTGCTCTAATGCTTATGCGAACGGTATATAAATATGTAGCTTCTTGAACACCTCTAAAAACTTTGCAAACTGCTTATCCAAATTATGCTTGCGAAGTCTTTGTGGGTATGGAATTCTAACATGGTGGTAAAGGCTCACTGGCGGTACCACTTCTTTCTTGTTAAGATCTTTAGTAACCTTTTCTTCATTAGACTTTTCTTTCTTTAGAAAATCTGCAGTAACCTCCTCTTGTGCTGGACTAGTGACATATCAATCCTCTATCTTCTTGCCCTTGTTTTCTACTGTAGGCCCCTCATACTTAGTCCCACTCCTCAAGGATATTGCATTACACTGCTCTTTAGGATTAACTTCTGTAGTGCTAGGCAAATTTCCTTGAGCTCTATTAGACATTAAAGTAGCCAATTGCCCTATTTGAGTCTCCAAACTCCTTATGGATGCCCTAGTTTCAGTCATGAATTGGTTGATTACATCAGATTGAGGTTCAGCTGGTTTCATTGGCATTTGTTGTGGTCTATTTTGTGGTTGATAATATCCAGGTGGAGGGTATTTTTGTGAATGTTGTTGTGGATATGGTGGTCTATTTTGGGCAGGTTGATATTGTGGCTGAGGTGGAGGATAAGGTTGTAGAGTATTTTGATTATTAGACCAGGTAAAATTAGGATGATTCTTCCAAGCTGTGGTGTAAGACATGGAATTAGGATTATTGGGTTGTCTTTGGTAATTTCCTATAGCTTGTACTTCTTCCATGAGCATGTTATTCATATCTATAGCAGGGCATTGGTTGGGTTGATGGGTTGTACCACACACTTCACAAAGGTTTTGAATTTGCATAGCTTGAGATGGGAGTGTAGTCTTTTGTAATTGCTTTGTCAAGGCTGCTACTTGAGCTGTAAGCATGGATATAGCATCCAATTCCATCATTCCAACCACCTTCTTTGGTTGTCCCGTTTTAGTTGGCCATTGGTAATTATTCATCGCCATCTCCTCCAATAGCTCATATGCCTCATTAGCACTCATACTCATAAAGACACCTCCCACCGCAGCATCGATAATTGTTCTCGTTGTTCCATTCAACCCATTGTAAAAATTATGCACCAACATCCACTTTTCTACTCCATGGTGTGGACACTTCCTTAACAACTCCTTAAATTGCTCCCAAGAATCATACAGTGACTCTCCTTCCATCTGATAAAAATTATTAATCTCTCCCCTTAGTTTTGCAGCCTTTGCTAGAGGAAAGAACTTGGCAAGGAACTTCTGAGCTAACTCCTCCCATGTAGTGATAGAATTTGCATGTAAGGATATCAGCCAACTCTTCGTCCTATCCCTCAGTGAAAATGGGAATAGCCTCAATCTTATAGCATCATCACTCACCCCATTCATCTTAAACTCCAGAAAATTAGCTATGTGTATATTGGGGTCCTCCTTTGGAATACCTCCAAACTGAACAGTTGTTTGGACCATTTGGAGGATTGCTGGCTTCATCTCAAAATTGTTTGCACCAATGGTTGGAGGTCTAATGCATGAATGCACTCCTGTAACAATAGGAAGTACATAATCTCTCAAAGTTGGTCCTTGCTCCCTTGGAACCTCTGCAGCCCCTTGACCATTATTAGGACCATTTCCCAAATTTTCAACCATGGTAAAATCCAATCTCCTCTTTGTTTTCCTGTTCTATCTACACGTTCTTTCCATTTCCAGATCGATTGGTATAATCTCCTTGTATCTATTGCTTCGCATATACCAACTAGTCCTGAAACACAATAAAACCTTGATCCAAATAAATGTTAATAGAAATTAAATAAATTAAAATAACCAAATTAGAACAAAGAACAATAACTGTGATATTGGAATATAAGTCCCTGCAACGGCGCCAAAAACTTGATCTGAATTTTCTGTACGCAAGTATACGTAGTCGTGTCAAGTAGTAAATTCCGGAAGAACGGATATCGTCCCACAGAGACTATCTCCCAAGTACCTCTAATTGATTTTCAAATTCTATTTGGTTAATTAAAATTTAAGTGAACAATTAAAAATAAAAGAAATACTATAAACTACGAACCAAAATTAAAGAACTAAAAATAAAACAATGAATCACTACTTAAAAATCAATAATAAAAATCCTAGGAATTAATTTCATCAACTGTTCATTCAATTAATTTTAATAATCAATTCTAAATCTCTTCTTTCTATTCTAATAGCAGGTTAATATAATCGATTCCTATTCTTTTTCAAGATATAAGATCTCAATCTATATGCAGGTTTTTCTACATTTCTGTGATAAACTTGAACATATAAAAGGCAATAAACATGGAAACCTAATTACTACACAAGTCATGCAGGTACTTTCGTCCAATATGCACCCTATGTCTATACAATGATAGCATATTCAATTCTCATCTTTTGAATTTTGAATCAAAACCATTAAATCAAGCAAATAGTGATCAAGAATTTACTAGCATTAAACACACATCATATAGATTATAATAGAAAATAATTACCAATAGAAAATCATAATAAAATTAAATAGGATCTCAGTGACTACATTAATTCCTAGACAAAAGAAATTAGTTCATAAATACCATGATGAAAATAAAATGCAAATAATTGTTCATAAAATTAACCTAAAGAATTCATATGAAAAACAGAGAAAATAATTACAGCAGCCTCTTTTTATCCAGGGTTTTTAAAACTGAGACTCCTCCCCAAAATCGCAGAATAATGTTCCTTAAATAGTCTTCCAAGATTCTTAAGAGAATAGACCATTTTGCCCTTCAAAAAGTGGTTTAAAATCTGCAAAACGCATTGATTGCACTGTAGCGCTATTTACAGTGCCAAAATGCCTCAAAATTTGGTGCACTAGCGCTGTAGCGCTACTATTCAGTTCTTGATAGTGCTGTAGCGCTCATTTTGTAGCGCTAGGGCGCTACTTCTAGAATAGAACGGAAACTTGTTTCGAACAGCTTGCAGCGTCAACTCATCGTATTTTGATCATAACTCCTTAGATATAAATCCTAATTGAATGATTCAAAAAGCAATGTGTTTATCCATAAATCAGCTGTTGATGACGTGGCAAGGATTTAAGACATGTGGTAGACATGTAACAGAGATACGGCTTGCCTATCGACCAGCATTATTTTCACATGGAAATATCACGTTTTATATACGACCAGACTGGTCGTATACTCCATTCATTTATGTAAAAATCTGTACAGTTATAATGATATCCAAGAATATCTCTTCATTATGACTTGCATATCTATTTATTAAGGATAGATATTATTACCTAATTCATGTAATCCTTCTTGAGCCTATAAATACACAAGAAATAGCTCAAGGAAGAGGAGGGATCTTTTTATTTCAGAATTATAGTACTATTATCCATCGTTTGTATTGCTTTCTTCTTCTAAGGTCTGTGAAACTCAGGAACCCTAGTTCCTTGATCACACCTTTGGAGCTCAATACTAATAATGGTATCAAGTGGACGTAGGTCATTACCAATCACTGGGGCCGAACCACTATAAATCTCTGTGTTCTTTATTTTTCCATTAGATAATTTTCTCAAGCTCTATATTACTCTCCTGTCATTTTCTAGAATCCGTGTCGTTGACCAAAATCAGGGTCAACATTCTGGTGCTTTCATTGAGAGACTTGAATCCAAGAAAATCTAATGGCAAAGACTACCAAGAAGACTGGACAGGCTGCCGCCGCACCATGCTAGCCTCCTCCCCCAAATATGGCTGAAGACGAACCTCATTTGGAGTTCGATGAGGAGGAAGTGGACTCTGAGACCCTGAAGACAACACTGGGGGTGTTGCAGGATGAGTTGGCCACTCTGAGGGCCAATCAAGAGAGTGCCGCTGAGATAATGGCGTCACAGCAGAGGGAGATAGAGCATCAGCGCCAAGAGCTGAGCGAACGACAGGCGGAGATGGACCGTCGTCAGAGGGATGCCATGGCAGCCCTTGAAGTAGCCCTCCAGTTGGCTAGGAATCAGGATGTGCCTGCCTCGCAGCCTGATCAACCCTCAAGCGGGCCACCTCAACGAGGTCCCAATCCTAGCCCTCCGCTCCAGCCAAAAAGCCCTCAAAGGCTGGAGCAGCCACCGATGCCTCAGGATGATATCCCACCTAGGGATCTTGAGACATAGCCTCCGTCCCAGGCTGGTCGAGGAAATCCCCTGAGCTCGAGGCAGAATAGGGCCAGGCAACAGCCCCGCAGCCCTAGACGCCTAAGGGGTGAAGAGCTGCATCCACCGAGCAAGGGACAGCGTCCTTCTGGAAACAGAAGGAACTCAGAGATAGGCTCTGCAATCAGGGGCCCCCACGACTTGACAATGCACGGGGACCCACCGACCAACGTAGGCCTCCCCCTAACGCCCAGGAAATTCCAGCCCAAGGAGGCAACAGAGGAAACAGTCGGTCCCACCATATCCAGTCAAGGTTCAGAGATGGCCACGGCTACAATGAGGCTGATTCAGGCAGAGGGAATGCTAGTCAGAGGAACGAGGGGAGAGGTGGAGGCAGAAGCCCCCCACCTAGAGAAGACCGACAAGCAGGTCATAATGCTAGGGGGCAGCCCATACAAAATAACGTCTTTAGTCGGCTCAGAGCCAGCGAGTAGCGGTGAAGAGACGATGACTTGAGGGATCTACTCAATGACCGTCGAGAAAGGCACGATGAATACATTCCCCTGGCACCAGAGGCCCCAGTAATTCCTGAAGCCGTTCAGGCTCAAATCGATGCCCTGAACCAGACTGTGCAGTAGCTTGTCGGGGGTCGGACATCACATATCGAGTACGATCGGAGGAGAGGCACCCCTTTCGTACAAAGGATTGTAGTGGTAGAAACCCCCAGCAAGTTCAAGATGTCAACTTTGCCAATCTTTGACGGGTATGGAGACCCGGTATCTCATGTAAAAAAATTTGAGATACGGATGGACATTCAGAAAGTCTCTGAAGATGCTCGCTGCAGGATCTTCCCAGCGACCCTTTCTGATGCCGCTCAGGAGTGGTTCTTTAAGTTCCCTCCTGCAAGTATAGTATCCTGGGAGATGTTCGTGAAGGAGTTTTACGGACAGTTCTATGCGGGTCGTGTGCACCCAACCGAGGTGAACCAACTAGTCGAGATACGCCAAAAAGAGGGGGAGCCTTTGAAGGGGTACGTTCAGCGCTTCATGCGAGTTACAGCAGGAGCCAAGACTGTGGGCGATGAAGGCAAGATGATGGCCCTAACCGCTGGGGTTACGCGCCATTCTCCTCTCTAGAGTAGCCTCAGGAAGCATGGGGTTAAGAGTACCCAGGAGTTTTTAGATCGAGCTGATCGATACATCAAGCTTGAGGACGCGATTGCCAATGAAGGTAAATCGCCAGCAAAAGACAAGGGGCCCAAAGAAGAACCCGCCAAAGCCGCCAATGGGTCTAAGCCCAATGGCAACAGCAAAGGCAACGGGAATGGCAACAAAAAAAATGGTGGAAAGCGAGCAAGTGGCAAACCCTAAGCTTCCGAGAGTAAGCGCCCCAAAAATAATCGGTATGAACCGAAATTCACCGATTACACTGCCCTTATTGAAAGCCGAGCTGAGGTTTTCCAAGCGACCAGCTCGAGCGTGCCCTACAGACGACCTACACCCATAAGAAAAGATATCTCCAAGAGAGATTCAATGAAGTTCTGTCGTTACCATAACAACTACGGGCACGACACCAATGAGTGTAACCAGCTGAAGGACGAGATTGAGTTCCTGATAAGATAAGGACACTTACGAAGATATGTATGAGCCACAGGAGGTTCTTAGCGAGAGGCTCAAGGTGGCAACGAGTCAGCGCCTGTACGCCAGCGCTCGCCACCTTTACAGCCAGCTCCCGTGGTAGGTACCCTACTCACCATCTGTCGAGGCCCGCATCTTGCAGGAGATAGTTGAAAGTGAGGGAACAATATGCTCGAACCCTACGCCACGGCCAGGACATCAAGATGATGAGTGTTCAGGATCGTGCACCCAAAAAGGCTCGAACAGAGGAGGAACCGATCACCTTTTCTGACGACGACGCCCAGCATGTGCGATTCCCACACTCTGATCCGCTAGTCGTGGATTTCCAAATCATAAATATGATGGTGAAGAGGGTGTTGGTCGATACAGGAAGTTCGGTCAACATCCTATATAAGTCCTCGCTGGAAAGGATGAAATTGTCCGTTAAGGACCTAGAGCCATGCAACCAAACCATTTATGGTTTTTCCAGAGAAGGGCTCGCCCCAGTGGGGTCAATCAGACTCCCAGTCACAGTAGGTAGTACGCCTGCTAACAGGGCATTACTCACTACTTTTATAGTAGTTGATTGTCTTTCAGCGTATAATGTCGTGATAGGGAGACCAATTCTGGTTGACCTTCGAGCCATCACTTCTGTATGGAACCTCTCCATGAAATTCCCGATGGACGCAAGCGTAGGATGTGTGTTGGGAAACCAACGAGAGGAGAGAGAATGCTACAATGCATCGATCACCAAGGAAAAAAAGGGTGTATCGAGGGATGCCGCCGTGAAGGAGTTGGAAATGGCAACTGATGTTCAAGCCCGCTCAGGTGATAATCTCACCAAATAGGGAATTGCCCAAAGTGAGGATAGAGACTTAGATCCTCGATTTGGGGATTTCGAAGAAGAAGTAGGCCCCATCGAGGACCTTGAAGAGGTCCAACTCGATGAGGAAAATCTAACCAGAGTTGTGAAAGTGAGTAAAAACTTAGAGACAAAAACAAAACAAGCACTGGTGGAGTTCTTAAAGAGGAACCAGGGCGTCTTTGCCTGGTCGCATAAAGACATGGTTGGGATAGATCCTGTAATCATCAGCCATGTCCTGAACATTGACAAAAGCTTTCCACCTGTACAACAGAAAAGAAGACTGCTCGACAAAGACCGATCAAAAGCTTTGAAGGAAGAAGTCAAGAAGTTGAAGGAGAATGGGTTCATCAGGGTGGCATTTTATCCATCGTGGGTCTCCAATCCTGTACTCATGCCCAAGCCTAATGGAAAGTGGCGTACGTGCGTGGATTTTACAGACCTCAATAAAGCCTGCCCCAAAGATTGTTTCCCACTCCCGAGGATCGACCAGCTGGTCGATGCCACTGTAGGACACGAGATCCTCTCATTCATGGATGCATACTCTGGGTATAATTAGATCAGTATGCATCCCCCTGATGAGGATCACACTAGCTTTCAAACCGATACAGGGCTCTACTGTTAAAAAGTGATGCCCTTTGGTTTGAAAAACACTGGTGTGACTTACCAGAGCCTCGTCAACCACATGTTTAAGGAGATGATCGGTGCAAACATGGAGGTTTACGTCGACGACATGCTGGTTAAGTCGAAGAAGGCAGAAGGACATGTAAGGGATTTGCAGGAATGCTTCAACGTCCTTAATAAATATAGGATGAAGCTAAATCCCATTAAATGTTCCTTCGGAGTTGGATCAGGGAAGTTCTTGGGATTCATAGTTAACTTAAGAGGAATTGAAGCTAATCCCGAGAAGATAAGTGAACACATGAGCAAAATAAGTGAAAGCATGCTAGGGCACTTAGAGTATTTTTCAAAATTTTGATATTTTGTTAAATCAAACCAAAGTGCTATGCTAAGTTTGGTCATGCGAACAAATAGATGTTACAATAATATGCGAATATATTATAATATCAAAGCGATCCTTTTACACCGCAAGCAGTAACTGCTTGGATGTAATTGTTCAAAATAAAAGTAAGAGTTATCCATGCAGCAAACCAAAAAATTAAATTTTCTTTACATCACGACCCTTAGGTCGTGAAGTTAAAAAAGAAAGAAATATAAAAAGAAAAGACTAAGGAACTTGAGGAGCTGGGGGATCCTGGGGAAGATTCTGGTCGACAGCGTCCGTAGCTTCGTTGTCTGCACCCTCCATCTCGGTTGCCAGTGAGATTTCGGAGGAAGCAGGGACCCTAGATCTTTCTTCTTCATCCAACTGAGCCGCGTAGCGAGCCAGCTCAGCTTCCCTCGCATTCTCAGAAAGGTAGTCAAAGTTGGCACCCTGATTGTACTTCCAGAAATCGTAGAAGCACCTCAGGGTGGCATTTTTGTAACTCTCCAAGTTTCCGGCGTTGGTCTTCTCCAAGTCCTCAACCCGACCCTCCAAATCTCTTATTTCCTGCCTGCTCGCGATCAAGTCAATCTCAAGTTGTTTAGCCACTTTGAAGTTAGAACGGTTGAACTCCTTGTATTGGTCCCTTTGCTCGCAGGCTTTTTTCCAGAGACTTCAGCTTCTCCTCCAACTCGTTAGCCAGATGGGCCTTTTCCTCAGTCACCGCCGCCTGCTGATCAGCATGTTTGGCCTCAACAGCTTTGAGTTCATCCTCGTGTCGTTGCTCCGAGGTCCTAGCCTGCTCGGTGACAACACCCAGGCGGATGCGGCCAGCAGCAAGGGTTAGCATGGCCTGTAGTCAGAACAAAAGTTAGACAAACAGTAAACTAATGAAGACCTGTTTTCACAAAAAGAGATGACTTACACTAGTGTACTCGTTTAGGGCATGGTTCAGAATTAGGTCAACACCCATCGTCTCCGTAGCAGCGATTGCCTCTCGGCAGCGTTCATGCTTCGTGATCTTGGTGACCATCTTCTTGATCAGCTTAAAGGTTCGACCAACCATCTCGTTCCCAGTTGAAGCACGATCTCCCTACTGAGGTTGGTCAGATGGGGCAGCGGGAGAAGGAGTCGACTCGGCTGCAGTAGATGGAGTCTGCTGCTCGCGGGGAGAAGGTGGAGTCGCGGTGGCAGAGGGCCTGTCCTCCGAAGGGCCTGCGTTCCGGGCCTTCTTCGCCTGAGGCGCTTTGCTGCTCTCCCCAGTATGTCTCTTACTGGTTTTCTTCTTGCTTGGAGGGGCAGCAACAACCTCTGGGGTGCTGTAAAGATCGAACACATTGGTGGAGTCCATGTCTGAAAAGCAAGAACAAAGTCAAATAGTAAGATAGCATGAATAGCCAAACACATTACATCAGAAAAAGAAACAAAAAAGGATTGCAAAGTCCAATACCCGAGCTATTACTACTGGTCACTACACTACAGATTCTACTCGTCTTACACTCATTCTTTGACACAAAGAAGTATGGCCCTAAGTGTGGAGCATATTTAAAATTGTCATCCCCGTTGAATAGATGACAGGGAATTGGCAAATTGTCTAAAAGCGAATTAACTATACCGTTGTCATCCGACGAATCGTCAGAGAGGTCGGCAGGCTCGGTGGCCTTCTGCTTTCCTTTCCCTAAAGGGGCCAAGGGCCTCTCTGCTCGAGGAGTGCCAGCAGGTTCCCTGATTGTGACCCCAGTCGGTCTCCTCCGCGTAGGTGACGCTTGAGGTTGCTACTCGGGTTCCTCTTCGGCGCAAGCACTCCCTGCCAAGGGCCCCCCGTGTCCGGTTGAGGGGCCCAGAGGCCAGCCAACCTAAGGTTAGCCTCTGTAACCAGATTCTTGACACTCTTTTTAGCATCAGTCATGCTGGCTAAGAGATCCGATCTCGAATCCATGCCTGGAGTTGGGTTTGGTCGCAGCCACAGGCCTGGAAGACAGCAAAAGTTTAAGACATTGTGGAGGAAAACACTAAGTGAAGAAGTCAGCCATCGATACGAAAGTTTTACCTCCTCGTGCAAAAGCTAGGTTGTCCGCGATCATGTCAGCCGTAAGGAAGTAATCTTGGGCGTACCTCCCCACGTTTGAGATGTGGGTCATGTCAGTCAGGAAAGTGCGCCCAGTTTCCTGATGATAAAGGTGGAAGAACCCCATGCCTTCAATGTTGGGGTTAGATTTGAGGTCGAACAGGTAGTTGACCTCATGAGGTGATGGCATGGGCCATTTTTTCTGGCTACACAGGATATAGAGTGCAGCAAGCATCCTATATCCATTCAGGGTTATTTGAAAGGGGGCAACTCCAAAATAGTTGGCCACCCCCTGAAAGAATGGGTGAAGAGGCAAGGTGGCCCCTGCCTCAATATGAAACCGCGACTAGGCGCTATAAGCGCCTCCAGGCATATTAGTCCTTTGGTCTAGGTTAGGCTTGACTAGGGTCACCCCGGGCAGACCATATTTTCTTAAGTAGTTGACGATCATTCTGATCATCACCCTACTTTCAGAGACTACATGCCACTCAACATCCGGCTGAATGGCGTGTCAAGGGCGGGCATGTCTTTGGATGTTTGGGTCGGGAGCATTTTCATCTCGACCACTGGTCGAGGGAGCATCAACTGAAGCAGCAGGCTGATGAGAAGGGTCAGAGTTTTTCCTTTTCTAGGCCTTGGTTTTGGTGCGAGCCATGTTTCGGGTCAAAACTGGTTAGGTGTTTGGATTGGTACGAGAAAAGGGAATATCGAGTATCAATGTCGAGGGTTGTTCTTTGCCCTCGAGCAGTTGAGCTAGCAGATCGTCGTCGATGGGTCTCTCTGCTCCCCACGGGTCTTGCATATAAACTGCAAAACAGACAAAGGAGGAGATAAGACGCACAGCCTGGGAGCTTATGTTGAAAGTTGTAATAACGTTGCTCGCATCTACGACTAGCAGCATTCTAACCGAAACACTAAGTTTTATGCGAGCAGTTTGAAAAATGGATCAAAAAGTGAAAGTAAAAAGTTTTTCTGGAAAAAGCTTTTTCAACTCCAAAGGGGCGGGAAAAACCCAGTTTTTCAGCTAGCCTAAAAATCGAATTTTTACTTCGATTTTACGCCCTAAGCCCATGATCCTGACTATCAAACTGATTCCTAACTTCTACAGAGCAAAACTACACTACCCTATCAAGCATCAAATGGTATATACAAAATCCTCACAAATTTCTACCCAAGAACACAAAAAGTTTCAGAGTACAGAAGCAGTATGCATGGCATCTCAAAGGGTTAAACGTCGAAGAAATTTACCTGGATAAAAATTGGAGATTCTGAAAAGGAATAACTTTGGGCTTGCAGGCGAAGGATCCTTAGCAAAGCAACTGAAAACTGTGAAGTTCTGGGCTCTGAAATATAGTTCTTCAGAGTTCTTGGCAAACAGATGGCGTGTAAAGAGTTAAAAGAAGAATGTGGGGATTATTTATAGAAGCTGAGGTGTGCCGTAAAAGGGTAATCATGAGTTACCTTTTTCAAGGCATGGGGGAGTGTAACAGCCATCGAAAAGGTTTCTTGAAAACTAAAAAGACATGATTGGACGTGATTAGGTCACAGTTTTCAAGAATGCACGAGAGGCTCTGACAGATTTCGTGGGGCATACGAAAAGTTAGTTTCCTAAGTTTACTTATTACTGGTCGCAATAAATAAACTTGCGGGCAAATGTTTATCCATAAATCAGCTGTTGATGACGTGGCAAGGATTTACGACACGTGGCGGACACATAACAGAGATACAGCTCGCCTATCGACCACCATTATTTTCACATGGAAATATCACGTTTTATATACGACCAGATTGGTCATATACTCTGTTCATTTATGTAAAGATCTGTACAGTTGTAATGATATCCGAGAATATCTCTTCATTATGACTTGCAGATCTGTTTATTAAGGATAAATATTATTTCCTAATTCATGCAATCCTTCTTGAGCCTATAAATACACAAGAAATAGATCAAGGAAGTGGATGGATCTTTTTCTTTCGGAATTATAGTACTATTATCCATCGTTTGTATTGCTTTCTTCTTCTAAGGTCTGTGAAACTCAGGAACCCTAGTTCCTTGATCACGCCTTTGGAGCTCAATACTAATAATAATATTAAGTGGACGTAGGTCATTACCAATCACTGGGGTCGAACCACTATAAGTCTCTGTGTTCTTTATTTTTCCATTAGATCATTTTCTCAAGCTCTATATTACTTTCTTGTCGTTTTCTAAACTTCGTGTCGTTGACCAAAATCAGGGTCAACACTATGGAACGTTAAGAGAAATATCTACAATCTCTATTTCTAGAAGCGTTTCCAGAAAGTGAATAAATCATGGTAAAAATACATCTTGAAGTCTTAGGCTTGCGTTATAGAGCATAAACGACGTGTGTTGAGCATCTTCAATGTAGTATTTTCCACACATAATGTTTTGAAACTCCACAATCAACATGAAATCCATCTTGTTTATCATATTTAACATGTTTATTCTCATTTCACTCTATATTGTGTACTTGAACATTAAAACCTGAAACAAAAAGAAAACAAGCATAAATCTGCGCTAAACAATCCTAAATAACTAAAAACATAACATAAAACAATCTCTAAAACAAACGTAAAATGAACCTAACAAGCTCAAAGAAATGCTAGCAAAACTACAAGATTACCTAGATAAAAGCTTCATACGACCGAGTCATTCTCCGTGGGGAGCCTCGGTACTATTTGTGAAGAAGAAAGAAAGCTCCATGAGAATGTGTATAGACTACCGCGAACTCAACAAAGTGACGATAAAGAACCAAAACCCATTGCCCAAAATCGATGATCTATTCGATCAACTTCAGGGAACATTGGTATTCTCAATGATCAATTTAAGATCTGGCTACCACCAGTTGAAGGTCAAGTATTGGATATTCCCAAGACCGCATTCCGAACTCGGTATGGCCACTACAAGTTTGTGGTAATGTCTTTCGGACTCACCAATGCACCCACGACATTCATGGATCTTATGCATAGGGTACTCGGTGAGTATCTAGACAAATTTGTGGGCATGTTTATAGAGGATATACTCATATACTCGTGAAACCAGAAAGAACACACACAACACCTGGAACTAATCTTACACGATTACATGAGAAAAATTTCTACGCCAAATTCTCCAAGTTTGAATTTTGGTTGACTCAAGTGAGTTTCCCATGACACATGGTGTCAAGAGATGAAATTTCAGTCGATCCATCCAAAATCGAAGCGATGGAACTGTAGCATCTCATAATTTTACTTAGTTAGATAGTCGTAGTAGTAGTAGCTTGTAGTATGTTAGTTTTCGTGGATATTGGTTCAAGTCGGGACTTAATTGGAAACCCATAGACACAGTCATAGAATTTATAAGTTTAACCTATAGTTTAGAAATATTAATTATAACATAAAGTTTGATTAATATAGCTGGTCCTAGAGATATTATTTATTATAACCTAAGGTTTAGATAGAACTAATAAGAACGTGACATTTTTCACAAGCTTGTTTATGTAAGGATTTAAGGATTTTAGATGAATAATTTAATAAAAGAAAGATCTAGAAGCTTTAGAACCTTCCAACAGATGTTAGGATCACGTTTTACTCAGTCAAAGCTGTTTAAAAAAATTCAAATATGTTGAAAGAGTGCTAAAACATGTTTGATTTATCAACATATGCCGATACATCACAGCTATAGGGGCTGATATATCGCATACGGGAGATATGGAAAACACGTCGACTTTGCACGAACGAAACCACGAAGGCTCGAGGCATAGGCATAGGCGATATATTGGCCCTTGGGTTGGTTTTTGAAACTTTGTGAAATCTGAGCTAGAAACAACTCTCAACCACTTAGACTTGCTCTTGAACATTTTTGACCGAGTTCTGGTCATCTTTTGAAACGAGAATTCAAATATTTTCAATTATTATTCATTTATTTATTCTTTTTAAAAGGGGTTAGTTTCACTCCTTGAACTCTATAAATAGGACCTAGTACTCAGCCATTTCACTCATCATTCAAGCATTCTTCAAAGTTTCCAAGCTGCTAAGATTACTCTAGAGAGAAAACACTTGGGTTTTGGGATAAAAACTTTTCCAATCTAAGCTTTTCTAAACACTTGGGAAGTAAGATAGAGTGACATTTCAGTATTGAGGTGTAGATCGAAGTTCTAGTCTATCAAGGTATTCTTATCCTCAGATTTAGTTCATCATAGTTCTTTTATTTTCTTTCATTTTCTTTTAGATCCTAACTTGATTTTATGACTTCTTGGTTAGGTGTTTAAGTTCTTGAAACTTAAGGTTCTTCGATAAGATTCTATGGTTTAGATCTCCTTTTCATCTTTATTTCTCTAGAAACGCATGATTCTAATTATTGGTTTTTAGGAGTTTTCCAATCTCGTTCTTGTCTCCATTATCTCAGTTTTTGGTAAGAAAAATAGGTTACATATATGTGTTATGATATGTTTATGGGATATGTTATGTTATGTTAATATGTTATATGTATGAATATGTTTTGTAGTCACTTGGGGCTTGTAGTTGCTTAGATAACAAACCCCAATATTTTTATCATTATCGTGGATTAGAATTATGATTTATCCTACCTCGATTTGTAGACAGAGGACCTAGATGAGTTATCATATACTACTTTGTGATCTAACCTACCTCGATTAGTAGACTGAGGACCTAGATGGTTTTATCACATACCACGGTAATGAGTTAATGGCCATTAATATTGTAGTCCTATATGATATACGTTTTTACGTCATATATTTTATAGTATATGTTTTATGATATAGTCTTATATTTTATGATATATGTTTTTTTAGTAGATTTTCCTTATTGGGCATTAGACTCATTCCTTTTATTTTAGATGTTGTAGGAAAATTAACTTGGAAGGCAGGACAAATTCCTGGCAGCTTGGCATGTGTATTAAGGATGGATGGATTGAATTGACTGCGTGAAGATCGAGGATGACATTGTTTAATGTCTTCTAATTTATGTTTTATGTATTTCCGCACTTAGTATTTAAACAATTGATTAAAGCTTATGTTTTTATGTTTTATGTACTAAACAATGAGTACCCATACCTTATTTTGTATTTCGTACCGTATTTTGGATTCTTAATAAAGTTGTAATATTTTATGTATGTTTGTATGCATTCCAAAATAGTATTTTTTAATGGTCCGAGGTCTAGAATTAGTCGGGGCATTACAGGTGGTATCAGAGCCACAGTTCATATGCATGAAGTTCTCCTTGATACACATGCACAAGCTCCGAATCTAACCACCAATGTAAGTGTTTATGTTATGATTATTATGTTTATGTTTATAGCTAACATTTTAGCCATTAAGGCATTGAAAAGGATTAGAGAGCCAAGGAATACAATAGGAGTGTTAGAAAGAATCACTCAAAGATTGATCCTATTTCACAAGGGGATAGTTCACCTACAAACTACTAAGCAAATTATGATGAGAGCTATGGAACAATATGTCCTAGTAATTAGGCTTTTTGAAGATTTTCCTTCTCTAATTTCAACATTAGAAGAATTATGGGAGACTATAGATGATGAGGATGATTTACCGGTAGCCATGAGATATTATTTTCTTATACTAAGGTTCGCCTCTATGTTTGAATTTCAATTCACAAATGACCAAATGCATAATATCTTGATGAATATTCCCCAAGGTAGTTTTGAGGCTCAAAAAAATGATGAATATGAAGAAATAGATGATGATGTGCTAGATGAAGGGTCACATGTAGAAGATCCAGATTTTTTGATTTATCCTAGTTATTTTTAGTTTAGTTTATTTATTTATTTCTTTATTTATTCATTTATTTTGCATTTATGATTGTACTTAGTGAAAACATTTTTCCAAATGAATAAATTGTTATTTTTGAATGACATGTATGAGTTTGATTTTTTTTACAATCATAATAAATAATAAATAAATAATGACTAAGTTCGGTGAGGGTGGATACAAATCAATGGACTAGGTTCTGTATTGAGCGTTTAGGGTGCCATAGTAGTGGGAACGATTTTACTGATCCCAGCCCTCCCAAAATATGGTTAACTTTGGAACAACGACGAGTTTCAAGCCTGAGAATTAAGTCATATAGGATGGTTAGAAAGAGACTTAAAAAATAATAAAGATGGTTTATTTTTCTAAGTATAGAAATAACCTAATTATAACGATGGCTTACATAATTTTTCATAAGAAATCATAACTAATAGGTCCGAGTTATGTATTCTTAGGCTAATTTTTTCCTTAGAACCTATTAGGGTAAGTTCTAACATGTTTTTCTTGACTGTTAGAACTTTGCTAAAGATGTCGCTCAGAAGGTCTGCACACACAACCAACAATGCCTCCAGCGCTGCCAAAGAGACTCATGAAGCCCCTCCAGTCCGAAGACGGGGAAGGCGTGCTACAAATGTTGTTGCTAATAGAAATACACCGCCTCCAATTGACAACACCACTGAGATTATCAAGCTACGTCAACAAGTGGAAGAATTGTTGTAGCAACAATGACAATAAACTCAGCCGCAGCCTCAAACTCATCCCCAGCCTCAATCGCAACCGCAGCCTCAGCTAGGGCTCAAGTGCCCCAGCAAGTAGGTCCATATGGGGGATGGCCAATGGCGAACTATACACCTTATCCAACTCAGTACATAGAGCCAGTCTATGAGCGTTTCCGTAAGAAGCACGTTACAAACTTTGAAGGGACAACCCACCCCTTCCGTAAGCATATCTTGCATTTCGTCTATTCTAAAGAAGGATGCCAGAATCTGGTGGGATTTAGTACAACAAACTCACGATGTCCCCACCATGACATGGACTAGATTTGTGGAACTGTTTCACAAAAAGTACTACAACTCGACAGTCATCGCTACGAAGGAAGAAGAGTTCACCAGTCTGAAGCAGGGAAACATCACGGTAGTCGAGTACGCTCGACAGTTTGATCGACCTGCCAAGTTTGCGCCAGAGTTTGTCCCAACTGATTTCTTGAGGGTCACCAAGTTCGCTAGGGGACTTAGACCAAAGATTGAGCTAGGAGTCAAGCTAGAAAATCCTAGAACCATTTCTTACGTCGATGCTTTAGAAATGGCTATAGAAGTGGAAAGGCTTCAGGAAAATGTTAGTAAGGAGGATGGCAGCAAGTCTGAACCTAAGCAGCAGAATCAGATGCAGAATGGTCGGAACCACAACAACAACCACCAGCACAACAATAATGGCCAGAAGAGGAAGCATCCTGATAGTCAGCAGGCCGATGGTGACAAAAGAGCATGGAATAACAACGGTAATAATAGATCGGGTTATGTAGAATACCCGCAATGCTCCAAATGCCAGAAAAGACATCCTGGGAAGTGTCGTGTAAACACCATAGGTTGTTACAATTTTGACCAGGAAGGTCATCGGAAGAAGGAATGTCCATAGCCCAAACAAGAAGAAAAGAGGGACAACAAGATGGTTCCAGCCAAAGTCTTGGCCTTGACTTAGGGAGAAGCCGAAGCTAGTAACAAAGTGGTCACAGTTCAGATTCCTATCCTCGATAATATATGTTCAATATTGTTTGATTCGGGAGCAACACACTCGTATATCTCGTTAGGAATGATAGAGAAATTAGACAAAAACTGTGAAAGATTTAGAACTAGGTTTGTGATAGAATTGCCTTCGGGCGAAGTAGTCTTATCATCACAAATAGTACGAGGTTGACCGATCAAAATCGAGGGCACAGAACTAGAAGGAGACCTAATAGAGCTAGAAATCAAAGACTTCGACGTAATACTAGGCATGAATTGGCTAGCAAGGCATGGCACAACCATCGATTATAGACGTAAGCAAGTGACATTCGAAACTTCTGATGCTCAGAAACTATGTTTTATGGGGAAGGTTTCTGGACTACGAACACCACTTATCTCATCTCTCAAAGCTCAAAGGATGATAGAGAAAGGATGTCACGGATTCTTAGCAAGCGTCACAGATGTTTCAAAGGAAACACCACTAAAGGTTGGAGACGTCCGTATTATAAAGGAATTTCCAGAAATATTTCCTGACCACTTACCAGGGTTGCCGCCAACTCAGGAAATTGACTTCACAATCAAACTAGTACCGGGTACCGAGCCTATCTCAAAGGCACCATACCAGATGGCACCAACCAAACTCAAGGAGTTAAAGACGCAGTTGCAAGAACTCTTAGACTTGGGTTTCATCATACCAAGCCATTCGCCATGGGGAGCACCGGTTCTATTTGTGAAGAAGAAGGATGGAAGCATGAGGATGTGTATAGATTACCGTGAGCTGAACAAGGTGACGATTAAGAACATGTACCCGCTACCCCAAATCAACGAATTATTTGATCAACTTAGAGGAGCGACCGTGTTTTCTATGATTGATCTACGGTCCGCTTATCATCAGCTCAAGGTACGGGAAGAGGATATACCAAAGACAACTTTTAGAACTCGATATGGACATTATGATTTTTTAGTTATGTCTTTTGTTCTTACCAACACTCCAGCCGCATTTATGGATTTAATGAATCAGGTCTTCAAGGATTACTTGGACAAATTCATTGTAGTGTTCATTGATGATATTTTAGTGTACTCCAAGAACGAAGTCGAGCACGAGGAACATCTAAGATTGGAAATGTTGCGACTGAAGGAGCATCAACTTTATGCCAAGTTCAAGAAGTGTGTATTTTGGCTTTCGCAAGTAGCGTTCCTCCGCCATATAGTATCCAAAGATGGAGTTGTTGTAGACCCAGCGAATGTAAAGGCTGTGAAGGATTGGCCAAGACCTAAGAATGCGTCAGAAGTTAGAAATTTTCTCGGGCTAGCAGGCTATTATCGGAGATTTGTAGAAGGCTATTCTAAGATAGCCACTCTGCTTACCAACCTAACCCGGAAACAGCAAAAGTTCAACTGGATAGATAGATGTCAAGAGAACTTCCAATTTCACAAAGATAAGCTATGCTCAGCACAATACTTTGTGTACCGACACCCAACGACAAGTTTGTAGTATTCTGTGATGCGTCGAAGCAAGGTTTGGATTGTGTGCTAATGCAAAATGACAAAGTGATAGCCTACACCTCAAGGCAGCTGAAGAAATACGAGCAACACTATCTAACGTACGATATGGAGTTGGCAGCGGTGGTCTTCGCATTGAAAATCTGGTGCCATTATCTTTATGGAGAAGGGTGTGAGATTTATACGGACCACAATAGCTTAAAGTATTTTTTCACACAAAAAGAGGTCAACATGAGGCAGCGTAGGTGGTTATAGCTAGTAAAGGATTATGACTACGAAATCCTATACCACCCAGGAAAGGAAAACGTAGTTTCAGATGCGCTAAGTCGGAAGAGTTATGGAAATCTAGCATCCTTATCCGGAATAGGAAAGCCACTACAGCAAAAGCTGATCAATTTCATAATAGAAGTAGTCATTGGTCAACTAGCTAACTTGTCCATCCAGTCAAATCTATTAGAAGATATACGGATCAGGCAAGGGCATGAGGACACATTAGTAACACATATGGTTGCAGTAAAAGAGGGCAAGGCCACAGATTTCTCTATATCAGGATAGGGGCTCTTGAGATATAAGGGTCGGGTATGTGTGCCGAATGACCATGGAATTAAGAAGAAAATTTTAGAAGAGGCACACACTACCCCCTACTCAGTTCACTCGGGGTTGACCAAGATGACTCATGACCTTAAGGCACTATATTGGTGGTTGGGAATGAAGAAAGGCGTAGTAGAATATGTGTCCAAATGTCTTATATGCCAGCAAGTAAAAGCAAAGCATCAGTGACCCGCAGGCTTATTGCAACCGCTTGGTATTCCAGAATGGAAGTGGGAAGTCATAGCCATGGACTTCGTGATAGGATTACCACTAACAAATAAGCAGCACGACTTGACTTGGGTAGTGGTAGATAGACTAACCAAGTCAGCTCACTTCCTGCCTGTCAAGACTGCGTACATTACAGACTAGTACGCAGACATTTATGTTCAAGAAATTGTTCGACCTCATGTAATCCCTAAGACCATAGTATCAGATAGAGGATCGGTGTTTACATCGAGATTTTGGGGAAGCTTCAGTAAGCCATGGGTACTAAGTTAAGCCTTAGTATGGAATTTCATCCTCAGACCGACGGTCAGTCCGAGCATTCCATACAAATTTTAGAAGATATGTTGCGTGCTTGTGTACTGGACTTCGGAGGATCGTGGACGAAGTATTTGCCCCTTGTAGAATTCTCTTACAACAATAGCTACTAGTAAACGATCGATATGGAACCCTTTGAGTTACTTTATGGAAGGAAGTGTCGATCGCTATTACATTGGGATGAGGTAGGAGAAAGACAGCTTCTTGGACCCGAAGTTGTTAGAGAGGTTCAGGATGAAGTGGTGCTGATTAGAAAGCGTATGCTTGCTGGAAAAAGCTGACAGAAAAGTTATGCGGATTGTAACGCCATGTTTTCCTGAGACGTTACTTAGCGAGTCCATTTAGAAATAATAAACAATAAATATTTTAAGACACTAAGAGAAAATATTTATTTAAAATTTAAACAGACAATGAGATCTCATTATTTAAATATAAAAATGTTGGATGCTTAGTTTAATAACTATTCAAGTCTAAAAAATTAAAAACATAACATTTATTTCTAAAAACTTAAAATAACTAGAGCCCAACCTCTAACATGTTCCATCCATACTTCGAGCGCGCACCACTCACTGGTTTGTTTTGCCTTTACCTGCACATAGAGTACCTGTGAGCTAACGCCCAATAAGAAGAGCAATGCAGTAGATAACTCCCCAAACTAGAAAACAAAAAAAATAAACATCATAAAGATAATAATCATCGCGTGATATATAAACACATTATCACACTAACATATTGTGTGTTATACTCACACACATAAATACTAACAAGTCATGTTAATCGGACATGAAATGTAATCTGCCTTGCCTGCACTGTACTCACACTCGACATTCCCACGGTGGTACCTAGTCTAGCCTGCACTGTACTCACACTCGGTTGTTCCCTCGAGACATCGTTGCCCTGCCTGCGCTATTCTCAGACTCGGCAGTTCCATGGTGGCATCCTATTATCCTGAGTTATACACACCCAAGATAATTCCTGCAAATGCTATACTCACACAAGCAGCTAGAATCTAGTAGCATGCCTACTCTATCATCTAAGCATGTCTACTAACTAAAATATCTAGCACTATCCTCATGCTAGCCAATCTAATGCAACAATTCTAGTCACAATATAATTACATAATTAAACAAATAAGAAAATAAGGTCGTACACATAACATACACCCTGTGTGCAGATGTCCACTCTTCTTACCTTAAGCAGTGTGTTTTCCGCTGACGTGTCCCGAACCACTTGTTGTGTCACCTCGACGACCGCTAGCTCCTAGACGTCCAATTACACAGCGAAAATTCAGGAAAAAAATAAAAACAGACGTTAGGGTTTTGATTTCCAAACCATAATTATTGAAATAATTTAACCGTGAAATTTTAACGTGCATTCACGTAAATAAAAAAAATTATTTTTCACAAAGGTTCAAACCATCATGTCACATACACAAACAATGATGTTTCTAACGTATTGCATGAATTCATATAAATACTTTTTATGTGAAAAATTACCAAAATGTACATAAATATCATAAATATATAAAAGACTCAATAATTTCTAAGGATTATCATATGAAAACAAAATTTAACAACCAACTTTCTATTACCCTAAATAATAAGCAAAGACTCATATAAGACCAGAAAAATAATTTTTAACACTTATAAATTATTTTTCCTCAATTTTCCAAATAAAACTCAAATAATCAAAATTAATATACAACCAACCCAAAAATCAAACTAACATGCAAAACTGTTCAAAAATCCAAAATAAACTTATAAAAATTATTTTAGAATTTTCTGGGCAAAATAATTATTTTTCTTAATTAATTTAATAGAAAAACAAATTAATTCAAGAAAATTTCATAATTGATTAAAAATAGAATCTAACTATACATATCGGTTTCTACAACCTACAGTAACACGCAAAAAATTACCAAGGGTTCAGAACAGTAGCATTAATATTTTTCATATTTAAAATATAGAATAAGCCAAATAAATTATGAAAATTACATAAATGATATAAATTTGAAATAAACTTACAAAGAGCCTTAGAATCTCCTTTTAAACATATACGAAAATTCCCAGAAATTTTAGAATATTTTAAATAATTTTTCCACATTTATATTCTTAAATCACATATTTAAAAGAAAATAATTAAAGGAAATTATCAAATACAATCAAAACTTAAATATAAACATACAAAGCCATTATAAATCAAACAAAAATCATTCAAACAAAAACTCATATTTTTCGAACAATGAAAATATTTTTCATAATTAATCTTTATTTAAACTTCAATAAATCATAATACAGATTCTTGGAATCCCCTAAGTTTGTTTGTCACCAACTACGCACACCATACACTCTTGAACACACTTAAATCCAAAATTATCCAAGAATATGCATTTTCTTAGATAAAAATAGTGAATCACAATCCCGGACTTTATAATTGTATTTCCCATACTCAAAAGGTTTATTTCTTCCCCTAGAATGATTCTATAACGTTCAATACTGCCCAGATTTTTTCCAATTGAAAGAACTCAAAATTTTCTTCTCTTTTTAAAAAAAAATGATAACTACTCTCTCTCTCTCTCTTCGATCCTTTGCTTCCCTCACTATTCCACGATTTCTTTCCTTCAGATTATCATGGTAAACACATTTTAGAATAGGTTTAGAAAAGAAGTTAGCATTTGAAGTAGTAAGATCCTCTTTTCAAGGAATTCTTTATATTTTTCTTTTAAAAAAAATAACTAAGGTTCCACAACTGATATCATGGGTTAAATTTAAAAAATTTGACCGATTCTCTGAATATTTAATAATGTTAAATCAGAAGATATAAAGTCTCTAAAATGCCCCTTGAACCTATCCCAAACCTGAGGGTATTATGGTCTTTTCGCAAATTCAATTAGTTAATATTTTGGCAAACAAAATATTACACATAATATGATAAAATAATTTCAAGAATATTATTATTACTATTATCATCATAATAATAATAATAATTTTTAATTAAATAAATAACAACTTAACCCAAGCCGTTATTTATTCACTTGACATTATTCTCATGTTGTGATTCCACAAAAACTCAAACATGAGAAACCTGATTTTTATTTCTATTGGAAATCATACATATCCAATATTCCATCGAAGGAAAAGAGAAAAAATGACAAGGATGCACACAGTGGGAAAATTACAAAATTGCCCTTTGGAGAAAACGAATGTTACAATTATCCCCCCTTGAAAAGAAATTTCGTCCCAAAATTTTATTCAAACTACTCGGGATACTGCTTCAGCATATCAGACTCTAATTCCCAGGTTGTCTCCTCAACAACACTGTTCCTCCACAATACCTTTACCAAGGAAATGGTCTTATTCATTAGGACTTTGTCTTTTCGATCGAGTATTTTCATTGGACGCTCATCGAATGACAAATCCTCCTGCAAACCAAGGTCTCGTAGCTCAGCACATGAGATGGGTCGGATACATATTTTCGAAGTTGTGACACATGAAATACATTGTGCACCCCGGACAATGATGGTGGTAAAGCTACCCTGTAAGCCACATCACCCACTCTATCAAAAATCTCAAAAGGTCTGACATATCTAGCACTTAGCTTTCCTTTCTTGCCAAACCTCTTCACCAAGATTCCTTTCCTTGGAGTCACACGCAGAAATACATGATCACCCTTAAAACTCAACATGCTTACGCTTTAGGTCTACATAAGACTTATGTCTGCTCTATGCTGTGACCATTCTAGCCCTAATTTTCTGAATAGCCTCATTGGTGTGTTGCACTGCATCAGGTCCAAGTAGTTTTCTCTCTCCCAGTTCATCCAGTGAAGTGGGGACCTACACTTTCTTCCATACAACATTTCATATGGTGCTACCCCGATGGTAGATTGGTAGCTTTTGTTGTAAGAAAACTAAATCAGTGGCAATTATCTACTCCAGAATCCCTGAGAGTCAATGACACACGCTCTGAGCATATTCTCTAAGATCTTATTTGTTTACTCGATCTGACCATTCGTTTATGGGTGATAAGTTGTACTGAACTTCAATCGAGTTCCCATTGCTCTCTGCAAACTCTCTCAGAATGATGACATAATCTGAGCATCTCGATCGCACACAATAGATTATGGTGTCCCATGTAGCCATACTATCTCATTCATGTACAACTCGACAAACTAATCCATAGAATAAGTCATGCGCACCGGTAGGAAGTGAGCCGGCTTGGTATACCTATCCACAATTACCTAAATTGCATCTTGTTGTTTTGTGGTCCTAGGTAACCCCGTCACAAAATCCATAGATATCTCATCCCACTTCCACCCAGGAATATTCAACGGTTACAGTAGCCCCGCTAGTCTTTGATGTTCTACCTTAACCTGCTGACAAGTTAAGCATTTTGCCACATATTCCACTACATCCTTTTTCATTCCCGGCCACAAATACAATACCTTAAGGTTGTGGTACATCTTAATGGTCCCCGAGTGAACTGAATATTGGGTAGTATGAGCTTCTGCTAGAATCTCTTTCCTCAGCTCATCACTGTCTGGCACACAAATACGCCCCTTGAATCTGATTAAGTCTGGTATCTGACATAGTGAAATCCTTGGCATTCCCATCCTGCATCTCTTGCTTTAGGTCACTCAACTTGCATTATGCCCTCCCTGATCCTTTTTAACAAGGTGGACTGAAGTGTAACCTTTGCAAGTTGTCCTGTGATCAATTCTATACCAACTTGTTCCATGTCTTCCAGGATCTTCCTTGATACTCCTTGTAAAGAAGAAACCATTCCCGACCCTTTGTGGCTAAGTGCATCTGCCACAACATTGGCTTTACCGGGGTTGTATAGTATGTCGCAGTCATAATCCTTGACTAACTCCAACCAGCTTATCTGCCTCATATTTAACTCCTTCTGGGTGAAGAAGTATTTGAGGCTCTTGTGATCAGTGTAAATCTCACATTTCACCCCATAGAGATAGTGGCGCCAAATCTACAGTGCAAAGACAACTGCTACTAATTCTAAATCGTGTGTCAAATACCTCTGTTCAAAATCTTTTAGTTGCCTAGAGGCATAGACTATCACCTTACCAGACTGCATCAGTACACATCCCAACCCCTGTTTTGACGCATCACAGTAAACCACAAACTGCCCCTCCTCTGAGGGTAAGCTAAGTGCAGGTGCTGATATAAGCCGACTCTTCAATTCCTAGAAGCTCAGCTCGCATTTATTTGACCAAGTGAACTTCAGATTCTTTCTTGTCAATTCTGTCATCAGTGCGGCTATCTTCGAAAACCCTTCGACAAACCTCCTATAATGGCCGGCCAAACCCAGAAAACTTCTGACTTTTGAGGCATTCTTTGTTCTTTGCCATTATTTCACTGCAGTAATCTTTGCATGATCTAGTTTCACTCATCCATCGGTGACAATATGACCCAAAAACCAACCTCAGATAACCAGAACTCACACTTCTTGTATTTGGCATACAACTGATGATGTCTCAATCGTTGCAAGGTCAGACGTAAATGCTCCTCATGCTCTTCTTCTTTCTTGGAGTAGACCAATTTATCATCTATGAACACAATGACAAATGGATCCAAGTACTCCTTGAAAACCCTGTTCATGAGGTCCATAAAAGCTGCTTGTGCATTTGTGAGTCCAAACGACATCACCAAAAATTTGTAATGCCCGTACCTGGTTCTGAAGGCTGTCTTTGGTATATCATCATTCTTGATCCTCAACTGATGGTATCCCGACCGAAGATCGATTTTTGAAAACACCTTGGTCCTCTGAAGTTGGTCGAATAGATCATAGATTCTCGGCAAAGGATATATGTTCTTTATTTTGACCTTATTTAGCTCCCGATAATCAATAAACATCCTCATAGACCCATCTTTCTTCTTAACAAAAAGAACTGGTGCGCCCCAAGGAGAATAGATCGGTCTGATGAACCCCAGCTTAAGTAAGTCCTCCAATTGAGTTTTGAGCTCTTTCAATTCTGCTGGAGCGATTCTATATAGTGCTCGAGATACTGGCGTTGTCCTGGGAATCAGATCGATTACAAATTCTATCTCCCTGTGCGGAGGTAAACCTGGCAGTTCTTCTAGAAAAACATTGAGGAACTCAGCTACAACTCTTGTCTCTCCAGGTCTCCTTTCTGTCTCTTCAGTTTCATTGACCATATTCACGAGATACCCCAAACATTCGTGTTGCAACATTTCTCTAGCTTTCATCACGGATATGATAGGAGTTCTGGGTTTCTTTCTTATGCCTTCGAACTCAAAGGGATCTCCACCTTCCGATGCAAAGACCACTTTCTTGCATTTGCAGTCGATAGATGCTCTGTATTTGGAAAGAAAATCCATCCCCAGAATTACATCAAAATCAAATAAATCTAATACAATCAGTTCTACATACAATTCCCTCCCATCTATCCATAAAGGTAAAACTTTAACCCAATTTTTAGATATTACAATTTCCCCAGAAGGTAACATAGTCCCAAACCCCACATTAAATAAATCACTAGGTGCATTTACTATTCTACTAGAAATAAAAGAGTGTGATGCGCCAGAATCAAATAAAACATTACATGTGGTATTGGCCATAGGGATCTGACCTGTTACGACAGAAGGGTTGCCTCAGCTTCAGCTTGGGTGATGGTGAAGAATCTGGCTGGGACATACTCGTCATTCTTTTTGTGTTCTTCCTTATTGCCAGATTGTTCCCATGTCGGGTAGTTGCACTTCACGTGACCTTCCATCCCACATTTGTAGCAAACTCCAGCTCTGCACTCACCAGAATGACGTTTTGTGCACTTAGGGCAAGGTGGAATGTTTCTGCCACCATTTCCACCAGGACGGTTGTCATTTTTGGGCTTGGACAGTTTATCATTTCCGGCTTGGCTTGGCTGAACCTGTCCCCTTTTCCTATTGTCATCAGAGGTGGCTGGGCTTGGACCTAGATGGTTTTATCACATACTACGGTAATGAGTTAATGGCCATTAATATTGTAGTCCTATATGATATATGTTTTTACATCATATGTTTTATAGTATATGTTTTATGATATATGTTTTTTATAGAAGATTTTCCTTGTTGGGCATTAGGCTCATTCCTTTTATTTTAGATGGTGCAGGAAAATGAACTTGGAAGGCGGGATAGATTCATGGCAGTTTGACATGTTTATTAAGGATGTATGGATTGAATGGACTGCGGGAAGATCGAGGATGACATTGTTTAAAGTATTTTAATTTTTGTTTTATGTATTTCTGCACTTACTATTTAAGCAATTGATTAAAGTTTATATTTTTATGTTTTATGTACTAAACATTGGGTACCCATACCTTATTTTGTATTTCGTACCGTATTTTGGATTCTTAATAAAATTCTAATATTTTATGTATGTATGTATTCAAAAATAGTAGTTATGTTTAGTAGTTTTTAATGGTCTGAGGTCTAGAATTAGTTGGGACATTACAGGAACAATGGAAAGCCCCGAAGAACGCACAAGAAGTTCATGGTTTCCTGGGTTTGGCAGGATTCTATAGGCACTTTGTGGAAGGTTTTTCCAAAATATCGATCCCTATGACCGCACTATCCTGACAGAACGTCAAATTTGAGTGGTCGGACAAGTGCAAATCGAGCTTTCAAAAGCTAAAGACCAGCTTAATAACTGCTCCCATACTCACCATTCTAAAGGGTACTGAGGGATTTTCTATTATAATGATGCATCAGGTCAAGGGCTTGGAGTCAAACTAATGCAAGGAAAGTGATCGCGTACGCCTCCCGACAGCTAAAAACCTACGAGAAAAACTATCCAACCCACGACTTGGAGCTAGCAGCGGTAGTGTAACGCCCTACTTCCTTAGAGTCGTTACTATGTGAGTTAAAAATGTGCCAATAGCTCGCTAGTCGAGGTTTTAGGTTAAAAGTGAGACTAAATTGTAATAAAACTCTATTAAAGACATTAAGTATAAATCATTTGGTTAATCGTTTAAATATTGGAAAGTTTTATAGTTCGGATCCCATAATATTGTTTTGAAAAATAACAAAACAACTAATACAATACAGTTTCCAAAAAATAACCCTGGCTGTGGCAGCCAGGCAGGCCGAACATGTACCTATCGCTCCATGCTCTCTGTACTCATGGTTGGTTGATCTTTACTTTGCCCTTACCTGCACCATAGAGGACCCGTGAGCTGAAGCCCAGCAAGAAAACTCAACACAAAACATATAACATATGTATAAGAAACAACAATATACAAAAAAGTAGCCAACTAACTAATTAAACACATAGCAGCCAACACCGTTCCAAGCGCTTTACCAGGCCCTGGGCTTGCGGTCTTCACCGAGAGGGTGGAAACATCACCCTAGGAGGGTTTCGCCCTATGGCCTGCACTCAGCATGCTCAACGCCGATCCTCGGTCCCTTTGCTGTACTCGACTTCTTGTCGTTCTTGGCCTTCGCTGTTCTAGGCCTTCGTCGTTCTCTCACAACAATCAACACATTGCATGATTTACACAGATATTTAAACGCATATTAAATTTAAGCATTAGGCCCATGCCCTGAAATACAAGCAATAGGGCTACACCCTGCAATACTAACAATAGGGCTACACCCTTCAATACAATTAGTAGGACCATGCCCTTCTCTACGGGTACAACAATTTCCATACCTGTGTCCCAAGCTATCTGAGCACCGCGATCATGAGCACAGTCCTCTAACCCAGGCCTTGATGAAAACCTCTATTACAGATTTGGCCTAGGGTAATTCCCCAAGTCTTCAACCTTCTATCCTCACAAATTCCAGCCTAGAATCCTTAATCCTTACCTGTGTCCCAAGCTATCTGAGCACCACGATCACGAGCACAGTACTCTAACCCGGGCCTTGATGAAAACCTTTGTTACAGATTTGTCCTAAGGTAATTCCCCAAGTCTTCAACCTTTAATCCTCACAAATTCCAGCCTAGAATCCTCAATCTCTAGACAACTTTCTTCAGCACTCTCAACACCCTTCCAAGACCAAGAGAGAGAGAGGGAAACGTGACGGAGAGAGAGAGATCCAAGTGGTAGAGTTTCTTCCTTTTCCTTCTGTTTTCTTCTAAAGTTCAGCACCCAAAAACAATGTATATCCATTAGCCAAATGTCCAAATTACCCTTTAAGCTTATCTAAATCCTTTAATGCTCCCAAGGGTAATTCTGTCATTTGCCATGTCCTGCTAATTCCTCAAGTGTTCCTATAAATCCTCACTTAATCTCGACATGCCCAAATAATTTCTAAATTAATACCCATTACCCGATAAATCCCAAACACCAACTGTGCTCCCAAAATACCCCTAGGCTCCTCCCGAGCTGAGTATTCGACCCCGTTATGACTATTTAGCTAAATTGCTCCCTATGACCATCTCGAATCACACATCACAAATATATCACCACTCACTCATGGTATCAATCACAATGTACCCAAATATTACATTTATGCCCTCAACGGGCTAAACATACAAATATGCTCCTAATAGCCAAATGGGGCCCACATGCATATTCAATTCACCTAAACATGCATTTCTAATCACATAATCATCACATTCACATATTAACGTAATTAAATCAATTATTTCCCTTCCGGCACGCTAATCAATGATCTAAGCCTTATTATCAAATTTGGGACGCTACAGGTAGTGTTCACATTAAAGATTTGGAGACACTATCTCTATGGGATTCACTGCGACATATTATCAAATATTATCAAATGACACTTGAGGAATTAGCACCCAATAAGACCAGAAAAGTATTATCAAATACATACCATAACATTTTTCGATGTGTTAAGGAAAACGATGTTATCATAGGTCGGAGCATTTTACATAACACTTTTTCATAGTTATAGAGAAATATTATTATATTGTTTACAAGAACAGTTTTGTTGTGTTATTTGAATAAATGTGTAAGTGTTTACGTGTGCTATTTGTAGTAGTTTATATAACACATTTTACCACTTGTAAAGTAGCCTTTTAGCATATGCTACAATAACACATTTTCCGCATTATATATAGACGATTGAATACACAATTTTAACTAATGTGGTACAAATAAGCTTATAAAAAAGCGTTATTTTTCTTGCACATAATTGAATTAAAAAATATTATCCTTAATGCCAAATAAGATAATATAAATAAATATTTATGAATTACTTGAATAAAATTACAATATTTAGTCTAGTGTAGGCTTCCAAATCATATTACAAGATAAATTCTACAAAATTAGAGTTCTATCATCTAAAAAGTTTGGAAAATACATTATTTGATTCTAAACATTTCAACTACAAATGTTGCTCATTTTTCTTCAAAGAAAGACAGTCATATTATTCCTGCACATTGTATAAAAAAAATGTTAGAGAATTTCAACAATAAGTAGACCTATAAATGACTAATATTTGATATAGAATTTCATGAAAAAAGGATGAATAATGTGGGATAGGTATAGATAGATAAAGGGAAAGGAACCACTTATATATATTTATATAAATATATAAGCATACATAATTCTAGATCACAACAAAGCAACTAGAAAGAAAACCCTTAAGTCAAGCAAAAAACCAAATAATAACAAAGAGTAGCAGTGCAGAAAAGCCATATATATTCTAAAACAAGAAATCTAATCAATTGACTGCTAGCGGTAAAATATAAAGCTCCAACTATATTTTTAACTAAATAATTTCACTGGAAGTGGACTAATTCTGCCTTGGAGATTGCCAATACAACAAGATTAGCATGCATCAATGTCTGTAATGGTTGAATAGATATTAATAATTAAAATTAAAGTTGTATGCCCTGGTTTTCCCACGGGCTGATTAGCAGGTCGAGCCTCGGACTAATCAATGTTAGTCCGAGGACTTTCCCAGGTCAGAGATTTTGTTTTCCAGGTCGTACCCACTTAGCCTGAGGTATCCTCAAGAACTCGCCAATGCTGCCCAAGACTGGGGGAAGGAGTCCTTCAGGCCGAAGGCTGGGCCAATGAAGCAGCTCGTCGTGCGAACTGCTGCTAGTGGATCTCTGACCCTTTGTAAAGTCAACACACGCAAGATAAACGTGCCTATATCTGACATCACGTGTCCGATATCTCCCTGACTTCTCGGGCACGCATCAGGAACGTGCGCATTCAGACACCCACGGCTGGGTTGGGCCGTGCGGCCCATTATCTCCTTACATACTGATTAGACCACACTTATGTGTCAGGTTTAGGAATTAATCATAAATGTTACAGAGTTGATATGACCAATGGTAAGGTCATTTGATGACCTCCCTACCAACTTCCAGGTGCCTTCTCTTATAAATATGGGGTAGGGGTTGGAAAAAACCATCTCTGAAGAGCCATATACTTTGTAAACCAAATACCCAGAATACGTGAATAATATTGACTAGTGGAGTAGAAGGATTTTAACCTTTGAACCACTTAAAAACGTGTCTTGAGTCACATAGTTCATTCTCTAAGATTTCATATCTGTGACGGTTCTACTTTCAGCACTAATCCCTTTCTCTTCTTCTCTTAATTACCTGTTGGCGAAGAACCGCGTCAACAGTTTGGTGCTTTCATTGAGAGCAAGTTTGATTAGTTCTACCACAAACATCCAACTATGGTGACCACTCGATCTAGGCATGGCAACGAAAAAGAACAACATGATGGGCAGGAGGCCCACCATGTTGCCATCCCTGATGAGCAAATTCCTGAAGTCTAGCAGAGGCCAGGAAAGCAGCCGGCGGGCCAGGACGACACTGGTAGCTCAGCACCCCGGCCACCTAATCCGAACCCGTGTTATTATACTGCGGTGGAGATGGAGAATGCTCAACTGAGGAGCCAGTTGGCAACAGCCGGTCGGCAAATCCAGGATATTCTGGCCCGACTACCCCCTCTCACAACAAACGTTAACGTTGGTGAGAGGCAAGGTGAGGCTCCTAAGTCTCACCGGAGTAATCGATCCAGACATAGCCGTTCAGATAAGCCTCATGCAGCCAACTCCGCCCCTTCATCACACCATCAAGAGGCAAACTTCAGGGAAATGCCTAGGGTCAGACAACGGCAATACAGCCGTTCGGTTAGGACGTCAACCCCTAGCTCTCAAACTTCCTCGAGGGTGCCCAGGAGAACTCGAGGAAACTCCCGAAGGAGATCCGAGGTGGGCCAACAGCGCCAGCCCATCCCAGAAGACCGTCCTGCGCCTCGTCCAGCTCGCCCTGCGCAGGACCAGCAAGCTGGCAGGGCCGAAAAGCCCCCGCCAAATTTGATCCGTACGAACGGAACTAGGATCGCCTCCCAAGTCAGGCATCCTCCTTCTCCAATCAGATACCCATCTCCTTAGCCCATTTGGGACATCCCAGCCTACGGGAGTAGTAGGAGAGACCCGCCGTCGGCTGGGCCTTCCTGGCGCAGCAGGGTGCCAGGGGAAGGATCAGATCGTAACCGCCAAAGACGCACTCCAAGCCTATCCAGCAGGAGCCACTGGACCGGTAGTCGCCGGAGTGATCTCTCGGGAGGAGACCTGCATCAGCGACTGAGTTCGGCACAAAGTCACCAGACTACACAGGGAGGCGACCTTCGAGATCACCTCAACTCTCACAGAGACGATCGAACCGAAGATGGTAGGCAGGCCTGCTCGGCGGGAGTCTGATCCGAAGTACGTAACGGAGGGAATGTCCCAAATAACTTATCACAAGATAGGAGGGGCAACAACCCACCTAATGTGTACAATGGGTCCGGAGTTGTGGAACAGCCCCGGAATAACCCAGGATCTCAGGACAAAACCCTCGAGTGCCTAACTCAGATGGAGGAGCTGATGAGAAATCTCCTGACAGAAAAAGAAAAAGACGAGTATGACTCTGGCGACGAAATGGAACTCTTCGCCCCCAATATAGCAGCAACGGCCTACCCATCTGGTTTCCGTATGCCCCATTTGTCAAAGTTCAACGGGGATGGGGACCCGTCGGATCATTTGGGGATGTTCAACACCCTAATGATGGCTCATAACATTGGCCCGGAGCTGCGTTGCTTGATCTTTCCTTCCACACTGATCGGACCTGCCAGGCAGTGGTTCAAGCAAAGTAAAAGACAGTCAATCAATTCCTGGAAGAATTTTTCAGCTGACTTCAAAAGGTCATTCCGCGCCTCCCAGGCCGCCCGAATCCAGGCAGACTCCCTAGCTAACGTGAGACAGCAGCCCGGTGAAACGCTAAAAGCCTACTTGAGCAGATTCGCGAATGTCGCTGCTCGAGCTCGGGACGCTGACGATAGCTCTAAGCTCATGGCCATGAGAACCGGAATCCTGGTCGGAGGAGACCTGTGGAAAGATATTCAGAGGAAGGGAGTCGGCTCGGTTAACGAATTCCTTAACAGAGCCCAAGAATGGATAAACTTAGAAGAAGCTGAAGCTTCAGCCGCGGGGACCAGCCAGGTTCCCGAGAAGCTCGCTGGGGCAGGGACGGAGATCGCGGTGGCAATCCCCGGCGACGCGCAGAACAACCAGCCCGGCGGTGGCAAAAGAAAGGGAAACGGTGAAAACAGCCAGCACGGTCAAAAGAAGAATAAGTCTGTGGATAAATTAAAGCCCGTGTTCACAACATATACCGAGCTCACCCAGTCCAGGGAAAATATTTTCCTGGCCAACGCTGCTCGAGTCCCCTGGAAGAGGCCGGAGCCATTGAAACACCACAAGGGAAAGAGAGATACGTCGAAGTTCTGCCGTTTCCATAACGACATCGGCCACAATACTGACGACTGCAGACATCTAAAAGATGAAATCGAGACTCTCATCCGAGCAGGCCCCTTGGCGCAATATTCACGAAACAGGGTCTCAGCGGGTCGACCAACTCCAGAAGTCCCAGCCAATCAGCCCGGGCCTCGGGTAGATCAGGACGTCCCTCCTCCCGTGATCGAGGGAGAGATATCCACCATCTCTGGAGGGCCGCATATGGCTGGCACGAGCAGAGGCGCACAGAAGAGGTATGTGAATGAGTTAAAGGCTCATAATGGAGCGGAGTTCGTCCTGGAGCAACGTCAGTCCAAACAACAATGGTTAGAGAAACAACCGATAACTTTCACGGAGGAAGACGCAGGCCATGTGCAATTCCCTCATAACGATCCCTTGGTCGTAGCAGTCCAGCTCGCCAACCGAAAAGTAAGGAGAGTGTTGGTGGACAATGGGAGCTCGGTGAACCTCCTATTCTGATCCACCTTAGAAAAGATGGGTCTGACTGTCGCCGAGTTAAAGGCAACCTCGATGATGCTATATGGCTTTTCGGGAGAAGGATCAGCAGCGATAGGGACGATCGAGCTGGTGATCACCCTAGGAGAAGAGTCTCGGACAGTCTCCAAGCTACTTGAGTTCGTGGTCATTGACTGCTCCGCTGCCTACAACGCCATTTTGGGACGACCTGCGCTCATAGCTTTCGAAGCCATCACTTCCGTTCGACACCTTGCAATGAAGTTCCCTACTTCAACAGGAATCTGTACCATCAAGGGCGATCAGCTCGCTGCCAGGGAATGCTACAACATTTCCATGAAGGGAAAGTCTAAACCCGGGCAGCTGGCAATGGCCATTCAGGGCAAGGAGGAATCTCAGGGACCCTTGGCGGCTCCTGAGATGAAAAACCTCAGAAGACCGAAGAAGAAAAGATCGCCTTGAGCGAGGAAATTGACCCCCGAGTAGGCGAGGACAGATCCGAGCTCCAGGCTATTGAGGAGCTCGAGGAGGTGAACATTGACGAACAAAATCCGTCACGAACGATTAAGCTTGGGAAGAACCTCTGCGATAAGAGAAAGGCAGAGCTGATTGCGTTTCTGAAGAATAGCTTGGACATATTCGCCTGGTCCCACGAGGACATGGTGGGGATTAGTCCGAGTGTCATCATGCACACACTCCACCTGGATAAAAGTGTTCCTGCCAAATCCCAAAAGCAGAGGCGTTTAGGAACGACCCGAGCCGAAGCCCTTGAAGAAGAAGTGGCCCGGCTCAAAAAGTGTGGCTTTATCCGCGAAGCCAAATTTCCAATTTGGGTCGCTAATCTCGTGCTGGTTCCAAAGCCCAAAGGGAAGTGGTGGACCTGTATTGACTTCTCTGACCTGAATAAAGCCTGCCCCAAGGATTGCTTTCCATTGCCAAGGATCGATCAGCTGGTGGATGCCACAGCGGGGCACGAGCTCATGTCCTTCATGGACGCGTACTCAGGCTACAATCAGATCGCGATGAACCCGGCAGACCAGGAGCATACCAGCTTCATGACCCCAACGAATGTCTATTGCTGTAAGGTCATGCCATTTGGTCTGAAGAATGCCGGAGCTACCTATCAGAGGCTAGTAAATAGAATGTTCGCGGACTAGATCGGAAAGAACATGGAGGTGTATGTTGATGACATGCTTGTCAAATCAAAGACTGCTGACAACCATGTTCCCGACCTGGAAAAATGTTTTAATATACTACGAGAATACGACATGAGGCTCAATCCTCAGAAATGCACGTTCGGTGTCGCATCAGGGAAATTCTTGGGGTTCATAGTCAATACCCGAGGAATCGAGGCAAACCCCGACAAAATCAGGTCACTGCTCGAGCTTCCTTCCCCCAGGTCACGGAAAGACGTCCAAGGCCTCACAGGAAGAGTGGCAACACTCAACCGGTTCATTTCCAAATCAACCGACAAGTGTTTGCCCTTCTACAACCTGCTCCGAGGAAACAAGAAGTTTGAGTGGACAGTAGAATGCAAAAGCGCATTCCTCGACTTGAAGGTGCATCTGGCTGAGCCACCCGTTCTGTCAAAGCCCAGGGCAGGAGAACCTCTTTTCCTATACATGGCCATCACTGAGGATGCAGCAAGCGCCGTGCTAGTGCGAGAAGAGGACCAAGTTCAAAAGCCAGTCTACTACATCAGCAAGAGACTCCTCGGAGCAGAGTCGCGATACCCACTGATGGAAAAATTGGCGTTTTGCCTAATCACAGCCTCGCGAAAGCTCAGACCATATTTCCAGTCCAACTCGGTGCACGTCATGACCGATCAGCCTCTAAGGCAGGTGTTGCAAAAGCCTGAAGCATCAGGACGTTTGCTAAAGTGGGCGATCGAACTCAGTCAGTTCGAGATTTTCTATACTCCACGAACTTCCATAAAAAGTCAGGCCATGGCCGACTTCGTGGCGGAGTGCACGGGATTCCAGGAGGATCCATCAGAAGGCTTGCCTCAGGTCGCTTCCCCACATTCTTCGTGGAAGATCTTCATTGATGGTTCATCTAACGGGAATGGCTCCGGGGCCGGAATCATCCTGATATCTCCCGAGGGACATAGATTCCACTCGGCGCTAAGGTTCGGGTTCAAGGCGTCTAACAACGAGGCAGAGTACGAGGCTTTATTGGCTGGGCTGAGGGTAGCTAGTGAGCTAAAAGCGAGCTCCGTCCAGTGATTCAGTGACTCCCAGCTCGTGGTGAACCAGGTTCTGGGAGAGTATCAGGCACGAGGACCCAAGATGGCTGCCTATATGGAAAAAGTAAAAGACGAGCTGGCCACATTCGGGCGAGGGTCGATCGAACAGATACCTCGGGAGCAGAACGCCAACGCAGATGCTCTCGCCAAACTCGCCACCTCGAGAGAGGCAGAAACCCTGGGGTTGGTGCCAATAGAATTCTTGGAAAAACCAAGTATAGAAAGAGATCGAGGAGAGATCGAGATGATTGATATTAGGCCGACCTGGATGACTCCCATTCTTGAGTATCTCGTCGAAGGCAGGTTACCCGAAGAGCGTAACGGCGCACGACGAGTCCTTTATCAAGCTCCTAGATATACGCTAGTCGAAGGAGTGTTGTGTCGACGTGGGCACTCCCTACCTCTCCTCCGATGCATTCTTCCAAGTGAAGCGAAGTCCATTCTGCAGGAAGTCCACGAAGGATTCTGTGGAGACCACACTGGGGGGCAAAGCCTAGCCTTAAAGGTTCTCAGGCAAGGTTATTATTGGCCGACTCTGTCCAAAGACTCAATCTCGTACGTGAAAAGGTGCGACAAGTGTCAGCGATTCGCTGTGGTTGCCCGAGCTCCTCCGGTCGAGCTAAAAATGATCTCGGCTCCTTGGCCATTTGCCATTTGGGGAATAGATCTAGTGGGCGCCCTACCCACCGGGAAGGGCGGGGTCCGTTACGCTGTGGTAGCCATTGACTACTTCACCAAGTGGGCCGAAGCAGAGCCATTGGCGACAATAACATCGAAGAAAGTACTCGACTTTGTGGTGAAAAGCATCATCTGTCGATTTGGCCTTCCTAAGAAGATCGTCTCCGACAACGGCACCCAATTTGACAGCGATCTGTTCACCGAATTTTGTGAAAGGCACGGAATTGTGAAAATTTTCTCGTCCGTGGCCTATCCCCAGGCGAACGGCCAGGTCGAGGCTGTGAACAAAACTCTGAAGACAAGCCTCAAGAAGAGGCTAGACGAGGCAAAAGGGGTCTGGCCAGACCAGCTCCCCCAGGTCCTGTGGGCGTACCGGACCTCGCATCGAACTCCCACGGGTCACACTCCTTTCTCCCTAGCCTTTGGGAGTGAAGCAGTCCTCCCCGTGGAGGTTAAAGTTCTATCGCATAGAGTCCAATCCTACGACCAAGACCAGAACCACGAACTCCTATGCCATTCCCTAGACCTAGTTGATGAAAGGCGGGAGGATTTGTAACTCCAACTCGCCCATTATCAGCAGAAGATCACTCGCTACTTCAACACCAAGGTCAAAAAATGCGCCTTCAGCGTTGGCGATTTGGTCCTAAGGAGAGTTTTCCTGGCCGGAAAAGATCCCAAAGATGGGGTTTTGGGACCAAACTGGGAAGGACCATACCAGGTCATCGAAGTCATCAAGGAGGGAACTTATAAGTTAGCTCGACTTGATGGAGGGGCGATCGCGCGGACTTGGAATGCCATCCACTTAAAGAAATACTATCAATGATCCACTTGTAAGGCCTGGAGGGCCACTTTCTATGTATAAATAAGAATCGAATGTTTATTTTTATTCACAAGTGTGATTTTAAAAGTAACCACGAAAGACCCTTTCCCAGTTACTTGGGGGGCATATGGTACCTGGATACGACTAGGTCTCCTTAACGACTTAGATGTTGACTCTTATCTATGGATAAGGGTTAACGCGAACTAAGTCCTATCCTGGTTTTAACCGGGTTATAAAACTTAGAAGTTAACGTAAATTCATTGATCGTGGTTCTTCTTAAAGAGCTCGGGATATGGATAAAAGTTAACACGAACTAAGTTTTCAAAATAAGTTCCTGGTTTTAACCGGGTCATAAAACTTAGAAGTTAACTTAAATTTATTGATCGTGGTTCTTCTTAAAGAGCTCGGGATATTGATAAAAGTTAACACGAACTAAGTTTTCAAAACAAGTCCCTGGTTTTAACCGGGTCATAAAACTTAGAAGTTAACTTAAATTTATTGATCGTGGTTCTTCCTAAACAGCTCGGGATATGGATAAAAGTTAACACGAACTAAGTTTTCAAAACAAGTTCCTGGTTTTAACCGGGTCATAAAACTTAGAAGTTAACTTAAATTTATTGATCGTGGTTCTTCTTAAAGAGCTCGGGATATGGATAAAAGTTAACACGAACTAAGTTTTCAAAATAAGTTCCTGGTTTTAACCGGGTCATAAAACTTAGAAGTTAACTTAAATTTATTGATCGTGGTTCTTCTTAAAGAGCTCGGGATATGGATAAAAGTTAACACGAACTAAGTTTTCAAAATAAGTTTCTGGTTTTAACCGGGTCATAAAACTTAGAAGTTAACTTAAATTCATTGATCGTGGTTCTTCCTAAAGAGCTCGGGATATGGATAAAAGTTAACACGAACTAAGTTTCCAAAACAAGTTCCTGGTTTTAACCGGGTCATAAAACTTAGAAGGTAACTTAAATTTATTGATCGTGGTTCTTCTTAAAGAGCTCGGGATATGGATAAAAGTTAACACGAACTAAGTTTTCAAAACAAGTTCCTGGTTTTAACCGGGTCATAAAACTAGGGCCATCCAAGAGCCTTCCACTCGAAATATGAAACGGTGGCTGGGCAATAGCTAGGCCATTAAATGCGGTTCTCGTAAAACGTACCGTCACCACCCACGGCGTTCCACGTATCAGACGCCTGCACAAAAAGTGGAATGTGAAGGGTTGTAGGGAAGTCTAAAAGCCCCTACTGTGGTCTTCTATGTATGACGTCATATACCACGAGCAGGAGCTTGGGGGGCAGATGTACGCCCTGGTTTTCCCACGTGCTGATTAGCAGGTCGAGCCTCAGACTAATCAAGGTTAGTCTGAGGACTTTCCCAGGTCAGAGATTTTGTTTTCCAGGTCGTACCCACTTAGCCCGAGGTATCCTCAAGAACTCGCCAATGCTGCCCAAGACTGGGGGAAGGAGTCCTTCAGGCCGAAGGCTGGGCCAATGAAGCAGCTCGTTGTGCGAACTGCTGCTAGTGGATCTCTGACCCTTTGTAAAGTCAACACACGCAAGATAAATGTGCCTATATCTGACATCACGTGTCCGATATCTCCCTGACTTCTCGGGCACGCATCAGGAACGTGCGCATTCAGACATCCACGGCTGGGTTGGGCCGTGCGGCCCATTATCTCCTTACATACTGATTAGACCACACTTATGTGTCAGGTTTAGGAATTAATCATAAATGTTACAGAGTTGATATGACCAATGGTAAGGTCATTTGATGACCTCCCTACCAACTTCCAGGTGCCTTCTCTTATAAATATGGGGTAGGGATTGGAAAAAACCATCTCTGAAGAGCCATATACTTTGTAAACCAAATACCCAGAATACGTGAATAATATTGACTAGTGGAGTAGAAGGATTTTAACCTTTGAACCACTTAAAAACGTGTCTTGAGTCACATAGTTCATTCTCTAAGATTTCATATCTGTGACGGTTCTACTTTCAGCACTAATCCCTTTCTCTTCTTCTCTTAATTACCTGTTGGCGAAGAACCGCGTCAACAAAAGTCATGACAATGAAGACAGGGATAAATTAAATTAGTGCAAAGGAGTCATTAGCTTCAAAACCTTCGCATTTAGATAACAATAATAAATTAGTACAATTGTCTATTTAGGAAGTCAAGTAATGCAATTTCTATAAAAATTGTTTTTATCACACTAATAAAATGTAATATAAAAAAATGATGAATAATTACTTACAATTTAGGATGAATACAAAAAGTAGAACTTTGCAATTTAGGATGTATTCAAGTACCAAATAGTTATTCATTGTCTCTCTCTGCTTCATGCTCGCTACCCACTGCACCCAACAAAATATCACATTAATAACTATTCCAATTTTGTTTAATGTAGTTAGTGTTTTACTATGTTTTTTTTTAATCTTCAAATTCAATTACGGTCGTAATGTTTGGACTTTCTCAATTGTTAAACATCCAAAAAAATGAGAAAATAAAATAAAATAGTTAGTAGAATAAAAAATTGAGCATTAAAAACACCCATGCAAGTAAATCTAGTTGAATAGTATAAATAACTAAATATAAAAGTGCATATAAAATGATTGAATTCAATTACAAACAATTATTGAGTTTTCCTTTCATTGATGACTTCTCATAAAATGGTATATGAAAGAATTCATTACAAACTAAACTACTCAAAAAACAAAAAAAGATTTGAGTTGCTAAAGGCTAAAAGGAACACCTAACAAAAATTGGTTTGTATAATAAGAAAAAGTGTTCCAATTACCAAAGTAACAACAATAAATTAAACAGAGATAAAAAAAAAGGGGTAATGCATACCCAATTTTGAGAATATAGTAACTAATCAACAATTTTGTTGAATTGTATTTTAAAATTAATATTGTAAACCTCAAAAAGTTGGCAACAACAAGAATTTGTAACTCCAAAATCAATTGAATAAGCCAAAAAGTAATCATTAATTCAATTGCATATAAAATATATTAATAATTGCAATTTGTAAAACTAAAGCCCATTGTAGTATAGAATTTTCTAGTAACACTAAAGACAAGTAGCTAGATTAATCTAGAGTAAAAATATAAATTAAAAATTGTAGAAATCTATTATATTCACTAACTCTAGCTTTTATAAATAGCTTTATGGTAGTGTAAATGTGAGTAAGATAAAACAAACATATATAAAAGAGCCATTACGTATGACTCCACTCTTGTCCCATCAATAACATAAGTATCATTATCCTAACACATACATTTTATTCCTCCACACCCAAGATATATTTTCAACTTGAACTAATACAAATTGCTAATATTTTGTATCCCAATTAATTATACCAACATGAATGAATCTTACTCATCAAGTATATTTTTGGATGTTGTGGCTACACTAACACTCTATTTTTATTCTTTTCCTCCACAAAACTATTTTTTTTTATTTCTCTCTGTATTTTTAAACAAAAAAACTAGTGACATAAAAAGAAAAGCCAATAAACTTAGCTATGAAATACATCCCTTGCCAAAAAATCACCCAAATATTTTAGCCAAAAATGTCATAAGCAGAAATTATACTTTTTTTTATATGAATCATGAGAACTTAATCAACCTTTTAATGAAGCATATATATATATATAGTCAACTAATTGATCATATACAAGTCATTAAGATTAATTGAATTTTGTTTTATTTAAAACTTAAAAGTGCCATAGTATTATATCATTGTGTATAGGCAATTATTTTCAAAACATTTAATAAACAACCATTATAGAGGAATGCAGGATATCCAAATACACATAAGTTGTTAAATTTTCTGCATTTAATTAGTCTTGATTTTTCATTAATGAAGAAGAATAACAATAATGAGACTCTAAGTCAAAATAAAGGTTGGGAAAGTTAGCTAGCTAGCTTTATACATAGAAACAAAATATGTAATTTATTTTAAAAGTGTCATATATGATAACATTCAAATAGAAAATAGAATTAATTAAGTCGTGGATGAGTCCTTAGAGTCCTATGCACTACATAATAATTTACTCATAATAATGTCAAGTGGATTTGGCATGGTGAAGAATATGACTCTAACAATAATGTTCCCAATGAAAGAAAGCAATTTGATCAAGTGTTTGATGACCCTATAGAGATGGTGAGAGATGCAGATGAACGTTTTGTTGATAAGCCTGAAGAATTTTTGAAATTTTTAGAAGATGCAGAGAAACCAATATTCTCGGGGGCACCTTTGTCAAAATTGGTTGTTTTATTAAAACTATACAACTTGAAAGCTGGTAGTGGTTGGAGTGACACAAGTTTCACAAAGTTATTAACTTTATTAAAAGAAATTTTACCAAAAGACAATGAATTGCCTTCCTCGCTTTATGAAGCAAAAAAAACATTGTGCACATTAGGAATGGAGTATAGCAAGATTCACGCTTGTCCAAATGATTGCATTCTATATCGAAATCAATATGAGAGTGCAACTGAGTGCCCCATATGTAAAACATCTAGATGGAAAAAAAATAAGAACAACAAAGAATGTAAGAAAGGGATTCCAGCAAAAGTATTGTGGTATTTGCCGCCAATACCTAGGTTTATACGTTTGTTTCGAAATCCTGAACATGTTGAAAGTCTGCGATGGCATGAGGATGGAAGGATCAAAGATGACAAATTGCGCCATCCAGCCAATTCCCCAGCTTGGAAAGAAGTGGATGAACTATGGCCTCAAATAAGAGAGGATCCTAGAAACCTTCGACTCGGTCTTTCTGCTGATGGCATCAATCCATTCAGCAATATGAGCTCATCTTACAGTTGTTGGCCAGTGATTCTATGTATTTACAATCTTCCTCCTTTGTTGTGTATGAAAAGAAGATTCACAATGTTAACTTTGTTGATATCAGGTCCCAAGCAACCTGGAAATGATATAGATATCTATTTAGCACCTTTGATAGATGACTTGAAGGTGTTGTGGAACGGAATTGGTTGTTATGATTCTTTTAAAAAAGAAAATTTTATACTTAGAGGTGTACTCTTATGGACAATCAATGATTTTCCTGCTTATGGTAATTTATCCGGATGTTTTGTGAAAGGATAAAAAGGATGTCCAATATGCGGTGAACAAACAAGCGCCACAAGATTAGAACATTGTAGGAAGATGTGTTATATGGGTCATAGAAGGTTTCTACCAGAAAAGCATTATTACCGGAAGCAAAAATTAGCATTTAATGGTGAGCAAGAGTTGCGAGAAGCGCCTACACCAATGACTGGAGAAGCTATCTACGAAGAGATTTGTTTTGTTGAAAATAAATTTGGTAAGCCTGTGGAAAAGGTTGATGAAAATGTAGAAACAAAGGGGAAAAAGAAAGGCAAATGTAAAACAAACATCAAACGAAAGCGCAATAAGAAAGACCAATTAGCCGAAGATTCAAAGAATACTACATGTTGGAAGAAGAAGTCAATTTTCTTTGAATTAGAGTATTGGAGACATTTGTTAGTAAGACATAATCTTGACGTCATGCACATTGAGAAAAACATATGTGATAGTTTGATCGGAACCTTACTTAATATTCCTGGGAAAACTAAGGATAGTATCTCTGCTCGTAAAGACCTTGTGTTAATGTCTGAATCAAAAAAAGATTTGGCACCTGAAACAGGTGAAAGAAGAACATATTTACCTCCTGCTTGTTACACCTTGAAGAAAGATGAGAAGCGTAAACTTTGTAAAACTTTGGCAAATGTTAAGGTTCCAGATGGGTATTCATCAAATATTCGTAATTTAGTATCTTTGAAAGATTGTAGACTAATCAGTCTTAAATCTCATGATTGTCATGTATTAATGCAACAGTTACTTCCAATTGCTATTCGGGGATCACTAGACAAACATGTTAGAAATGCTATAATACGAATGTGTTTGTTTTTTAATGCCATATGTTGTAAGGTTGTTGATGTGTCTAAGTTAGACAAGATTAAAATAGAAATTGCCAAGACCTTGTGCTTATTTGAACAATACTTTCCTCCATCTTTTTTTGATATCATGGTTCATTTGGCGGTGCATCTTGTTAGAGGAGTAAAACTATGTGGGCCTGTATGTTTTCGTTGGATGTATCCATTTGAAAGATTGATGAAAGTTTACAAAGGTTATGTTAGAAATCGAAATTGTCCAGAGGGTTGTATAGTTGAGGCTTACATAGCAGAAGAAGCGGTTGAATTTTGTACTGAGTATATTACCGATGCAGAAGCGATTGGTATTCCCAGAAAGACAATGAGTGAAGATGTTATTGGAAGAGGCATCAACAATGGAAGGCTCACCTTAATCAAAAAAGAAGACTGGGATGTTGCTCATCGAAATGTTCTAGAGAATACAATTGAAGTTCAAGCTTACATAGAGTAAGTATTAATATAATGTGAAATGATATCTAAGCAATGATTTATTGTCATAATAACAATATTCTTAATTTCAGAGAACACTTGGAATATCTTCATCGTGAGAATCGAAGTAAATCCAGAAAGTGGATTCAAGATTACAACCATCGAACTTTTCATCAATGGTTTCGTGATAGGGTAGCTTATTATAATTACTTCATTATAATTATACTTAGTTTTTAAAAATAACTATTTAAAACTCTATAATTTATTTTACATTATGCAGATTCAATCTGAATTGAGTATGGAGTTTCACAAAGTATCTGAAAACTTAAGATGGATTTCATTAGGTCCGACTACAATGGCAATTAAGCATGATGGATTTGTCGTAAATGGTTATAGATTTAGTACAAAAGCTTGTGATGATGTTAGAGTGACACAAAATAGCGGTGTATGTATTGTTGCAAAAACTCTTCAATTTGCTTCAGCTCGTGATAAGAAACCATTTTATGGAGATATGAAATTTTATGGAGTCATTGAAGAAATATGGGACCTTGATTATCGTGATTTTAGGATGGCAATGTTCAAATGCAATTGGGTAGAAGACAAGTATGTTATATCAGATGAGTTAGGATGTACTTTATTGAATCTCAATAAAATAAGCCATAAGGAAGAATCATTTATATTAGCAAGTCAAGCAAAACAAGTATTCTATATTCAAGATCCATCAGATTCAAGATGGTCAATTGTACTTGCATCACAACCAAAATTCATAGGTGATGATGATGATGATGATTATGAGATTGGCGAACTTCAAACTTTTGAGAAAGAAATTGGAGATATCAATGAATTTGAGGGAATTGAATCAATAGTTGGACCATATGTTCGAAGAGATTGTGATGGAATTTGGATTGTAAGTTTTTATTTAAAATATATTTTCTTTTATCATTAGCACACTTGGTGCGTAATTGAGACTAAAAGCCTTAATAACAAGAGATCCTAGGTTCGAACCTTCGAACCTGAGTCTCACCCTAATTCCCAACCCCCATAACCACTAGACCAAACCTGAGTCTCACCCTAGTGGCTTTGTATTTAAAATATTCTTATCATTTGTTTATTTTATGTACTAATCTTTATACTTATTTTTTCTTAATAGGATCATGGACCATCATGAAGAACATCCCGAAGAGGAACTTGAAGACAATGCAGACGAAGGTATCAATTTAGAAGAGGCTGGTAATGAAGATCTTACAACAAAGAAGAAGAAAAGTAGGCAGACTAAGGGGATAGTGCGATTGGCAAAAATAATTGCTGACAAGATCAAAGGGATTAAGATAAATGTAAGGTTTAACAAGAGAGGGCAATCAATTGGAACTCCGGAGAGAGCGTTACAATGCTATTTAGGGATGCAAGCAAAGTCAATGGTGTCAATTACATATGATAATTGGCATGATGTTCCTGCTGCAACTTTAGAGAATGTTTGGAAAGATGTAAATGTAAGGTTCATAGACTGAAGGTAATCTTTTAAACTTGTATATTATTATTTACACTGACTTGTATTGTTAAACTTTGTAGCTAGCTTTTCATCTTAACGAGGGAATGAGAAAGGAAGTGATGAGTTCAGTAGGCATCAAGTGGAGGACATTCAAAACATTTTTTACTAGAAGATTTGTAGCTCCTTACCTTAACAACCAAGATTTATTGGAAGCAAATCCCACTGCATTAGATGTGCCTCCAAAAAGATATAACATTCCCGAGGAGGAATGGAAAAACTTCGTCACCAAAAGAAAAAGTAAAGAATTTCAAGTAAGTGTACAATACTAAGTTTCAATTTTTTTTTTATTCATATATTAATTTATTGAAAAGTTAAATTATTCCAATTGAATTAGGAATTTAGTAAAAAACAAAAAGAGAGGCGTGCTGCTTTGGAGTATCCTCATCGTTCATCACGACACAGTTATAAAGAAATAGAAATTGACCTTGTAAGTGAGCTTTTACTATTGATTTTAATTTTTGTAGTGGTTTAATATATAACTAATTGAGTTTTATTTTGTTATAGCAAACTAAACTAGGCACAGATGAGCCAATAGATCGATCTATACTTTGGAAGGAGGCAAGGAAAGATGCATCAGGAAATTATGTAAATGAACGTGACAAGCTTATAGGAGATGCCATTGTATGTTGTAAACTATATGAACTTGGATATTTTTTTTTATCCTTCATTATATTGTATTACTAAATTTATGAAATTAAATATTGCAGGATGACCTTCTAGATAAGAGAAATGAGGGGACACTTGTAGAAGTTGGGACAAACGATATATTGACACAAGTGTTAGGAACAAAGGAGCATCCTGGTAGAGTAAGAGGCCAAAGTCGTGGAGTTACACAAAGAGACTACTTTTTGAAGCCAACAGGAGGTTTTAGTGGACTTCAACAATATCAATTTCAATTTCAGCAACACCAATCGCAAAAATACTTAGATGACTTTAAAAAGTTAGAGCAATCCTTTGAGCAAAGACTACGTAGTCAAGCTGAACAATTTGAAGTAGAACGAAAACGAGAAAGAGAAGAACGAGAACAAGAACGAGAGTTATTTTTGACAAAGTTTACAGAATTAGCAAACCAAATTTCATCATTAAAAGGAAGTGAAGTGAGTTTGCCTACGATAGTTTCACGAACAAGTGAGACAACTACGCCAATGGAGGTGGTAAATGAGTCTTTAGTTTCTTCAAGGGTATTTTATTCTTCACCTATTCATATTATTATTTTAGAAAATATCTATTATAACATAAATATTATTTTGTCCTTGTCTTGAGCTTGTAGGATAATCAGAAGTCTAGATTATTGACAGAAAATGGTGATACTGTTGCTATTGGACGAATAATGGCAACAAGTGGAAAAATTCATTGTGTTGACTTAAGAAAGGGTAACAATCGTGTGCAAGTGGATGAGTGCTGCAATGATGAGGCTAAACTTATTTTTCCTATTGGAGATGAGATTTCTTTAGTACGTCATGCTGTCGACCACTATGTTGAGTGGCCATCTCATCTAATCATTCCTTATGATTCAGATTTGGTAAGACATTGACAAGAAACTATATTTAGTGATTGAATTATTTTTCATGACTAACATGTGTTACTTTCATGTTGAAGCTACCTAAGAAGACAAAGAAGCAAAAAAGGAATGGTTCACCAATACCTAATGTCCCAATGACACAAGAGAAGTCTCATCCTTCCCAAAAACTTCCTAGTCAAAATGAAGTAGTGTCAATTAAAGCTAGTGCCCCGATACTCTTCAAGATTCCTAGTGGGGTTCCTCGCTTTCTCAAGTGTCTATTAACTACCGTGAAGTATGTGGAGCCAAGTTTCATGATCAAAATTACGATGGATTTTGAGATATTCGGCCATGAGAATGATTTATATATATCACAAGAAGATATAGTCCATGTTGGCTTAATGGAAGAGATTGGAGCATCATGTGTATCGTTATATATCAGGTATCAAAGATTTTTAAAATAATTATAAGTTTGTTCATAACTTATTTTATAAATTTAACAGAGATATATTTTTTATGTAGGATTTTATACTTCCAATTAGTGAAAAGAGAGATTAGTCACTTTTTTCGTTTTGTTGAGCCAATTTGGTTATCAAATGTTGGATCCACTGAAGAAGAACGAGTTGAATGGGTATCAAAGCGTATGCTTGATTCAAATCCGGGTCAGATGTGGTTGTTGCCATATCATAAGGGGTAAGTTTTTTACTTTTAGTATTTTGTTAGTGAATATATATAATATTAATAATGAAATATTTTTGTGTTTTTGTTAGAAAGCATTGGATGCTTATAATAATTGATTTTTATCACCAATTGTGCTATTTCCTGGATTCTCTTCACAATTTTCCACCAGATGAAATCAAATCTCTCATTTCTCGGTAAAAATCTAACCAATTAACTGCATACTCTTTAATTCATTTAAAATTAACAACATCTAAATGTTTATGTTATTATTATTTAGTGTCTTTAAACATGTACACACAAATAATGCAAAAACTAAGGAAATCGCATGGAGAACAGTTAAGTGTCCTCGTCAACCATTACAATCAGTACAATGTGGGTTCTATGTTATGAGGATGATGAAGGACTTCGTGACAAATGAGTTTTCAATGCGATGGCTAACTAGTAATGTAAGTGAAAATATTCATTATTAAAGTTCCAGCTTTACCTTAAGATTAATTATATTAATTCAACTCATGCAATTAATTTTTTTTTAGTGTGGCGGGAAGAACTATTACACAAAGGATGAGATCAATGAAGTACGTGAAGAATGGGCACAATGCGTCATGGATTTGATGAGTACTACATAGGTCCACTCACTTTTGTTAACTTAGACTTTTAATGAGATATACTTACAATGTTAACTTAGACTTTCTTGAAGATATACACTTTTGTTGCCTAACTATAGTTTACAATGCTTATGTGAGTCATTTTGTAATTAACTTAAGACTCGTTATTTTAGATACTTAGTTCAAATTCTAGTATTTTATATTATTGTGATATATGTTTTGTTTTGTTCAGTTTGTTTGTATAAAAAAACATGATTTGTTTTGGGCATAATACACGTTTTAAGAGAAAAAGAACACCATAAGTCGGTTCTACTAAAACTGACAATAGATGTCTACACCATAAGTCGGCTGTGAACCGACATATCATGTTTTACACTAGAGGTCGGTGTACAACTGACCTACCATGTCTTACACTAGAGGTCGGTTTGCAACCGACATCCCATGTCTTACACCAGATGTCGATTTTCCACCGACGTACTATGTCTTACACCAGATGTCGGTTTGGCGCCAACTGACCTACCATGTTTTTACATCATAAGTCACTGCATGGGAAGTCAGTTCCCAACCGACTTATGAACATTCAGATGTCCGTTTTTAACCGACTTATCATGTAATTTTTGTAGTAGTGGCGACACATCAAAAAGGGGTTGCTAAGGATATGAAGACGTAACCCGTGTTACTAAGGATATGAAGACGTAACTTCAACGGCAGACGCGCCGAGGTTATTCAAGGAAGAGAGATCACGTTTACCTCAAAGGGTAACATGGACAAGTTAGCGGGCCATGTTGACAAGGAAATGTTTATGATGATGCTGTGATGTTTGTGCTATTATGATGTTATGATGCTTATGTTATGATGATGATGTTAATGTTGACATGATTATGTTTATGTTTATAATATGGACACCATTATGGAAATGATGCTATGATGTATAAAGATGGATGAATGTGTTTGTGATACGTTGTATCTTACTGTTTGTTGTTTGTACTTCCTTACTGGGCTTTTAGCTCACCCCCTTACTTTCCCTTCCAGGTAGCAAATAGCACTACACCAAATACCCATTTCCATAACACATCAATATAATATTAATAGAAAAGTATTATGGTAGAGTATTATATTGGGCAACTTTATATGTAAAAAGGGCGGTAATATATTGCACATTCCACCACTTAGAATTTTTTTTTTCATTTCTGAGACCTGAGACTCCTGAGACACCCATCTCCTTTCTCTTCCCCATTTTTGAGACCCGAGACACCCATTTCTGAGCTTTCCTTCAACATTTCTGCCCATTTCCTTCAACATATCGACACAAAGAAGAGACCCATTTCTTCGGCTTGGTCGTACGGTCTCCGAACTCCTCACTCTCTCTCTCTCTCTCGTCTTTCTCTATCTCTCTATCAACCTTCGATTTCCAGTCGTTGGGCTTCTCAAATTTGTTCTTCTCTTCGGTCTTGGCAAGCTAGGTAAGTAATTAGTTGTAGATGTTAGATTTATCAGCTTGAATCTCATAGAATCTATAAAATTTGTGCTTTTCAAAATTAATTTTCGATTTTGCATCTGTGTTTTCGGCAACTTGATTATGTGTACTGTTTTTTAAAGAGTACAAGAAATTAATCTTGCTTTTTACTTCATTTTGAGCAGCATTACCTTTTAAGTCTCTGTTTATCTCCTTTTGCTCCAGTATTTTACTGTGTAATACTTAAACATTTGAGGCTAGTGATAAAATGACATTGGTTGTTTCATTATTCTAGGTTATTGGGATAAAGGGGCAGTTTCCAGGACCGATTTTCAACGTCACTACCAACTGGAATGTTTTTGTTAATGTCAAGAATAACCTCGATGAGCCATTTTTTATTACATGGTATAATGTCTGTGTGCCATTAACATATGAGAGTTTTTTTTAATGTTGACAAATTCAAATGAATACTTTTTTTCGCATGATGTTTAAATGCAAGAATGGAATACAGCACAGGAAAAACTCTTGGCAAGATGGCGTGAAAGATCAGATAGGGGGTTTCTTTTATTTCCTTCCCTGAACTTTCAAAGAGCTGCAGGAGGGTATGGGGGGGGGGGGGTCATTATAAGCAATAGAGAAGTTATTCCACTACCTTTTCTGGTGCCAGATGGAGATATTACACTCTTTATTAGTGACTGGTATACAAAGAGTCATAAAGTGAGTTTATGTCTTGTTACTACATCTATTACTGAATTCTTTCTCTTGGCTTTATTGGGTATGAGACTGATGTTTATCGGGTAACAGGAACTGAGAAAAGATGTTGAAAATGGAATTGCCCTTGGAGTTCCTGACAGAATTACTATAAGTGGACATGGTCCCTTTCAATATGATGAGGCACTTGTTCCAGCAGGAAATCCTTTCCTTCTAGTAAATCTTGAACCAGGTAAAAAGTAAATAGTATGCCTCTTTTTTCGTTTTTCTTTTTGGCTACGTAAGGTTTAGTTATGATTGTTAAATTGATTTATGAAGGTAGGCTATCAATCTCATTGTAACTTTGTCTTGAACAGGAAAAACATACCGTCTACGAGTTCATAATGTCGGTATCTCAACTAGTTTGAATTTCAGGATACAAAACCACAACTTACTTCTTGTCGAGACTGAAGGATCATATACAGTTCAGCAAAACTACTCAAACATGGACATACATGTGGGTCAATCATATTTATTCTTGGTAACAATGGATCAAAATGCCAGCAGTGGGGTGAGCTTTTGCTTCTGTTTTTTTTACGTTTGCATTTTTTCTTGTTTTGAAATTGGAAAAGTCAGGAACACGAGTTGGACAGTTTCTCTTTTTTTTTTTTCTGTAGTATGGATTTTGGAGTATTGAAAGAAAACAGCAGAAACACTAACAACAAATGGGACGGGGTTGCTCGCAGCACCACACAGGTACTCCTGTCTTGTAACTATAACCAAATTTAATAATTTGATCAGCAAAACCTCCATTTGATTCTTGTCATAACAATGAAATGATGTTTCCTGGGATCGGTAAAATAGTGCATGGACCAGTTTTTTTTCTCAGCTTTCATGGTGCCTAAATTGAACTCATTAAAGAGAGTTAGTCAAGAGCTTTATTTATATAGAGAATGAGTAGTACAGAGGGGGTAGTTATGAAACTAACTACCCTATAGCAAACTCTTCAGCAGACAAACTAACATAACTAAATAATATTAACAACTAGTGCTTTTAGAAGTGAATCATGTCTTGTTAACAGAATGATTTTTCAATTGGTTACAGGTCTTTCCCCGAGCTTGGACAACAATTTTGATTTCTCTAGACAATATTGGCATGTGGAACCATCAAACAGACAATCTAAACTCATGGTATCTAGGCCAGGAAACATACATTAGTGTCGTAAACTCGGAGTTTGTGAGAAGAATTGCAGAAGCAGCAGAAAGTAAGTTCAATTCAATTTCGTTTTCTGGTTTTAGATATGCAACACGCATTTTATTGATTTTTCCTCTTTTTTATTTCTATTTAATGTGATAAACATTTCCAAGTCTATACTTACTTTAAATTTATTCAATAAGACCAAATAAGAAAAGAAGAAGAAAGAAAAAATTCTACTGTTCTTAAAGATTATAAAAATCTGAAATCATCAATTGTTGAAGTCTACATATTTTATATTTATTGCACTCTTTGTTTCAAGTATGGAATCATGAAACTATACATATAATGAATTATGTTTGTGTAAAAATAATTTATATAAATATACAATTAATTTCAGTCACATTTTTTTACACATGGTTTGAATCATATTCAGATTGAAAAGAGAGAACAAAAAAGATAAGTGAAGGGACTAAACTATAAGTTGCAATCAACATGAATTAGAAATTAGAAATGCCACAAAGAATAAGACAATAAAAATTTTACATTGTGAAAAGAAAAATATCCGCGTATAGTCTAGCCAAAAGAGCAAAAATTTCTTCATAAATGGCTTATTTAGTCCTATTATAATTGTGCCACTGGTTTCTATTGTGGGTCTTGGACTCTTTGCAAGGGGATTCCCACTTGTAATGTCCAGAAAACTCTGTTACTTTAGCTTTTTTTATAAGCTAAAGCTATTACATTTTGCTTTGATTTTCCCTGAAAAAGATGCGATTTTTACCTGTGTTTTAGGGGTAACAGAAGTGTTTGTACATTAGTTACAAGGTTTTAGTTGCTGGCATAGTCTGGTGGCCATATATTTTCCCAATGTCCCCACTCAAGGGCCTTAAAAACAGAAAGAGGTCTTAGATCACTATTGGGTTCCATGACTAATGAGTTGATTGAGTAATCAAGATAATGATTTAGACAAAAGATTTGTTTTTTTTTTAATCAACTGGGGCTCACTTTTGTGTTTGGTGTTCATCAGGGTTATAATATACTTTTCTTTCATCCTTTTTATTTATCTTTTATAAGGTAATCTAATTTATGTGTTGTATGTTAGTATTTGATGTTGAATTGGTCTACCGTTAAGAGTGCAAGTTCTTACTGTATGTCCTGAAAAAAGTTCTAGCTAGTGATAAATCATAGTTATTTCTTTTTTCATAACCAATTTGTTTTATGAGTACATAGTATGATCATTTTGTTTCATAACCAAAGTGTTTGTACTTTGTTTTAATGTTGAAATGGACAAGAGGATGTTCATTCAAAGAAAGTGATGGATGGAAAGGTTGCGTGTCATTGTTTCATTGATTAATTTAATCAATTGAACTATATATATGCATTTAAGCAAATACATGTGTAGATCTCACTTTTGTCAATGTTGGAATCATCTTTTAAGCCTTTTAATGTGAGGGAGTTTGATAGTGACCACACAATCTTTATTATCACAGTCCTAACTCACGAAACTAGTCATATTTTTTAGTATTTGACTACTTTGTTTACTTGTATCTCATTTAGAGATTGACTCTTTTTTGGGATTTCTAAGTTATTTTTTGGAGTCTAATGTCAAAACTGGATATTTATGCAGCATTGTTCCTTTATAAATTTCTATTTAATTAGCATTTGAAACATTAGTGGTGAAATTTGGGTTTTCAATAAGGTCTTCTATTTCTTTGAAACTCTTTTATGACTCTTTAATTTAAGGTCAATCACTAGAGTCTTGCTTGGTTTCTCACCAATGTTATTGGTACTGCAGAGTTATACACAGTATATCCATTTGCCAATCAGTGACCTTGATTCCTGGTTGAAGACACCCTCCATATATGTTTTTGATTGCTCTGCGGCTAGGGGAATATTGTGAATGTTTTTATTGAGGTAAAGCTTTAACTCAAAACATATAATGAATTGATATATGTATTGATAATTAAGGTGCTACATGACATGAATTCATTATCTGTAATTCAGATATTTATATATAAATATATTTGTATATATAGTGACTTGATTTGATGGTTTGGCAGCTTCATGATTGGGTTGCTTCTAGCTCCTCTGGATCCACAAGGGATTGCATTCTACTTGGAGCTTGTGAAGCACATGAGACTCTTCCACAAAGTGCTAAATTTCCTGCAGATGTGTTTACGTCTTGTCTCACAACACCTATTAAGATGGCTTTGAGATGGTGAGCTTCTTTCCTTGTTCGTCTGTTAGGATCGCTTATCGCGTTTATGCATCTTTATATGAGATCATGCAGTTTTCTGGTTTTTCCTTGTGGTGTTTATTCCATATTGGCTGCTTCCTAGTTATTTTTAGTTTGTCAACTGAAAGTCTTTTAGTTGTGCTGTTTGTTTAAAGCTGTAGGAAGTTGGAAATGGCAGTACTTTCTGATTAGGATGTTAGAAAAGTCTTTGCCTATCAGTTTATATGTATGGATTATATATTTGATCTGACCAACTGGCTTATTAGTTCTTTTAGTTTTTGAGAATTTTGTTATTCTGCTGATTTTAATGGAGGCTGAAATTTCAGTTCTGATAGTACTGCCACATTTTTCTTTCATCTCTTGATGTTGCCGATCTTGCTTCTTCCTTTTAAGACTTGTAAACGTACTATTCGGTGATTTTTAATGCAATTTTTGTTTTGTTATTTGACTTTCTTTATATTCCCAAAATCGTATTTGGATTCCCATTGATTGAATGGTAGCAGTCTCATGATGCATCTTGTTTCTCAGGTTTTGCAGACGCTTATTACTACATGAATCTCTTGATGAGTCGCTAATTGATAAAATCTCGGGCCGCAAAATGACCGCAAAACACTTTTGGGGGAATTAAATTGGATTTTCACTGCAGTGACTGATACCATTGCATGGAACGTTCTGCCACACGGTAATTTTTTCTTTCCTGTGGTTTGATGCTCTATGGTCTAACTTCTTTGAATTGAAGTACCCTTAAGATTCAATTATTTGTTTATTGATATGATACATTTCCTTTTCTTAAAATTTTCTCAACTTCTTGATATGGATGTCCTCTGCAATGATAAAGCTGCAATTCTTACCCTAAACTACCTTAGTATTGATCAAAATCTCATTGAGGTATAGATTTCACACTGTGCATTAATTATACTAAATAGATAAGTCTCAAATCTGTAAATATATATATAAATGATGATAACTAGCCTATTCAACCAGTTATAATATCAAGAACTTAGCTTTTAATTTTGAATTCATTCCTTATGGTACTTCTTTTAAATTTTTCTCATATGTATAATTATATAGTAAATATTTGTCATTGGTTAAGTAATTGCTACTGTTGCAGTTTATTTTAATATAAGTTGCTTATTATTGGTGATCCAATGATGCTTTTGCTAATCATTAGTTTTTGGTATATAAATTCTACTGGTAATTTCTACATATTTTTGCCTTGTGACGTGATTGGTTTGAATAGATGCTTTGAAATATACACAAGTTAGCTAATCTCTATCTCTATTTTGGGCAGTGAATGCTTTTTCTTATGAGACTAAAATTTTTTTGTTGTATTTTAAGTTGTGGATTTTTTTTAGTAGCAATCTTTCTTTTTCCCTAGGAAACATTGACCTGACTGGTTAATTGCTGTTAATCCTTTGTCAAATATTTGATATAATTGTTGTCATATTTAACCAGTGGCAAGAGAAAGATGCAGCAATCTTAGTAACAAGAGATATGATTGGTCTTTGTCTACTAGGAGATACCATCTTAGTATAAACAAGTAAACAACTGAATTTGTTGAGTAGCTTAATTGCATGTGAATTGTGTTTAGTTGTTGGGTTATTTTCCTTTTACTATTCCTTTAACCCTTTTATCAAGTAAAACCAGCACATAGCTGCAGATATCTTTCTTTTTAAAGGGCATTTATTATGTTCGTTTGAATGCAGATAGAAACGAAGTTTACTCTGTCACAAAATTGACTATTGAAGGACTACTTTGAATGAGAGAGGAATGCGCAGAAGGGGTTTTTGAGACACATAAGGTTATTAAAGAAACGGTGTCAGAACAGATTAAAGGTGCACTTGGTCAGGCAGCAAACACAATACAACAACTTCATATACCTGTTAGGGATGCTTTCACTGGTGGTCTGAGAGTTCCTTTGAGTAAGAAAAATTTATGCTTTATTGACCATTTTTTAAACCTTAAAAATTTGAGTTAGTACCTACCTATAATCACTATTGTATTATGTTTGGTCAGATATTGCTTGTTCTTTGTCCTGGAAACAACTGTTGTATGGGACAGAACCATGTCCTTTCAGCTTGTTAACTTTTGCATTACCATTCTTGCTTGTATAAGAAAAAAGTAATCAGCCTTTGGCGAGTTAGTATCCTGCACTTGACATTTGCAGTTTCCTGGGGTTTTATTATCTTCCAGATTTCCTTTATATAACTCTTTTATAACACCCAAACGCACTTGACATTTGCAGTTCCCTGGAGTTTTATCTTCAGTAGCACTAAGAACATCTTAAGTAATTTAGTTGCTGCTGTTGACAATTTGTGGTATCTAAAAGATGGAATACATACTGTAGTCTTGAAAAAAATTTCAGAAAATGGTAACAGCTGTGTGGGTTTTACAGTTTTATTTTTGTATGATACTTTAAGCACTGATCTGTAGACTTATCTCAGTTTTTGGTGGATCCCACTCCATTTTCTGGGATCTTGCAGGCAAAGGACACCAAGTGAATTAGATAGAGAGGTTAAGAACTTGAGGGTGGCATTTACTGACCTGTTTTTGAAGCATAACACTTTCAAAGAAACTGCAAGGCCATCGAGATATTGATGCAAAGAATAAAGCCGAGCTTAGAATATTAAGAGGTAACTCCACTCTTTTTTTTTTGTATAATCAATAAATAATGATACACATTCCATACAAATAAAATATAAATTAACAAGGTTTTTATTTTTATTTTTATCATTTTTCTAGTAAATCGATCTTTAGTGTTTTTTATTCCCATCTTTTCAGTATAATTAAAAAAATAAGTTGGGGCAGCACCCAATTGTGTTGGTTGGTCAATCTATGAGAAGCAATTTGGTATTTGTAACTTGGTCTAAAAAAGAAGTACCAGATTAGTACATTATCTTTGTCTTTTTAATGAATATGCATCATATTGGTACTCATAGGAATAACAACAAGATTTCTGCTCACAATTCTCTTTTCTTTATTCACTATTATAAAATCATAATGTAAACTAGTTAATACACCTTGCAAGGTACTTACGAATAACAATATCTCTGATTCAATTCCACCAAATATTGGAGAATACCAAAACTTGACTCAGTTGTAAGTTTTGATTATACCAATGGAGCTAACTTTTTAAGCTAACTTTTTAAGCTGATCTTTTTTATTCCAATAGTTGGTATATTGTAATTTCACTTTAGAGCATTTTTGTTGAACTATATATATATATATAAAGTGAGAGAAAGTTCTGCATTTGGGAAAAACAGAGAACAGAGCATAATGTATTGTATATGGTGTTGCACAGGAGGCATTGAAGTGTTTCTAGGTTCAAAATGTGGTTAATTATTTGGATTTTTTTGTCTTTCTGTTTTGAACTAACACTACCAATTTTAATTCTAGAACTTTTATTTTTTTTCTCTTGCATAATTTCCCAAGCAAATGATTAGATTCTATTAAGGGGTTTTTATTGGTTCTGTGGCACCCACTATTTTAAATTATTAAGTCATACCAAATACCTGATAGTACTTCATGTTTATGATTTTCTCCATTTGATTTCTATACCAAATACCACTAGACTTGCTTACCTCAACCAGGTGAAAGGAGGGTATGAATTCATATATCTCAGCTTGAATTGAAATTGGTCCATTTCTTCCTTTGATCCCCCCATTTTCAGGGACCCCCTATCCTTTTCTGTTTGATTATATTTGAAAGAAAATGGTGATTTGGTGGCTATTAAAGTGAAAATGATAATTTCCAAAGCATTTTTCTTGAAGTAATTTGTGATACTAGATAATAACAATAAAATATTTCTTTGTTTATTTTTGCAGATGTGACAAGCGAAATAGAAAAGGATGCTTAATTTTGAAGGCTTTGTGTTAGGCAGCTGTAGAATATTTTGTGCTGAAAGTAGTAGAATATGTTGAATATTTAAGACTATTTGAATACTTAAAGAACATTTTGTTGTTGATGACAGTGTTGAATGTTTTAAACTAATTTGTGGATTTGTTAATACAATGTTGAATGTTTTAAACTAATTTGTGGATTGTTAATACAATGTTGAATGTTTTTACTTTTTGTTATTTGAAAATCAAGTTCATTTGATGATGCTAGTATATATTACAAAGCTAATTTTAATTATATAAATAAAAAATAAAAATATAATAGAATAAATTAGTGTTATATAAATGAATATATAATGAGAATTCAAATTTATCTAAATATTAAAATAATGCGAAAAATGTGTTATAATATCTATTACAATAACACTTTTTATAAGTAAAGAATTTTGTTATGAAAACTTCATTATATAACACAAAAAATGTGTTATACTAAAGTGTAGTATAACACAAATTTATAAGTATTGAAATGTATTATATAATCGACTATAAATATTATAATTAAACACTTATCTATTTATTAAAATAACACATAAAGTGTGTTATCGTTGACAGTATAATAACACATCTGTATAACAATGATAAAGTGTTATGTAAAGTACCCTAACCTACGATAACATAGTCAGTCTTAACACATCAAAAAGTGTTATGGTATGTTTTGATAACACATTTTTGGTGTTATTAAAAGCATTTTTTTCTTGTAATGTAGGTTTCTCTATGGCACGCGTGGTGATGTGGGGAGTTCTATCATTGTGGTGTGTATGGCGTGGGGGCATCCTATGGACGAGAAACAATCAATTAAAAATGCCATTTTTTCTTTTAATAATGTTATGTTTAATGGGACTTTTCAAACTTAGATGTGGGGCTTGAATTTTTGGTTGTTTTAGAACTTTTCATGAAAACTGATATTTTCTTTTTAAACTATTGAGCCCAACTTGCATGTTTTAAGCAAGACCACACTGAAATCTTTATAGTAAGTGGCTTTCTCTTATAAACCAATGAATATGTGAACGTTTTACAAAGCATTAGACTAGGGTGTTTTACAAGTCAAGAACGAAAAGGCATGTCAATAATAGAGAAAGAGAGTAGAAAGCTTCAAAGGATATAAGACAGAATAGAGATAACCTAAAATAACTAAAGCCACCTGCCAAATTTAATCAGTTCATTTATCATTATTTCAAGAAATAGACAACACTTTTTCAAATGTCCCCAAAACTAGTGAAATTCCTATACAAAATAAAAATAGAGAAACTTTTTTAATCAAATTCAAATAAAATGCAAGATCGAGTAAATAAAACCCCACTTGAGCCTGAAATATGAAATCCAAAACAAATTACTAGATTATATACAAATTATTATGGAATAAAGGAAATGACTTTACCCATTCCACTTTGTACGGTATGAAGTCATGAAGTATGGAATAAAATATAGCTTTCACAAGATTTTTAAACCTTAAACAAACAAGGTCACGGAATATAAGAATCGAACTTACCAAATTTGGGAGCAAAGGAATCCATACCTAGGAAATCTGAAGAAAGAGAGAGAGGATGGTGGACATGAATGAACTAAGACAATATGATGAGGACTCATGTGGCTTGCTCTCTTCATGCCAGTGTGAGGGATTTTATCTCTGCTCAAGGGTAGTGAGAGACGAGATGATTACAAGAACTCTAGGGATTAAGAAAGAGATAAGGATTTTTGAAGGAGAGAGAAATAAAGTAAAAATAAATAAAACTATAAAAAATCGTAGTGGAAAGAGATACCAAAAAGTTGAAGAAAAAAAAGAAGAGCCAAAAATTTTGAGCGTCCCGCCCAATATTTTACAACTTAGCATAATACTTTTTTGGTAGTATTAAATAGTAGTGTTGTAGTATCCCTTTTTTGTTGTAGTGCAAGAGTTTGAAATATTTCTTCACCCAAAAAGAGTTAAACATGAGACAATGGAGATGGCTATAATTGTTTAACGATTATGATTGCAATATACTATACTACCCAGGCAAGACTAATAAAGTAGCTGGCTCTTTGAGTCGGTAGCCAATGACTTATGTGATGACAGTGAAGGAAATATCCCAAGAACTACAAACTATTATCTCCAACCTGGATTTGGAGATAGTAGTGGGAAGATTAGCAAAGTTATCCGTGCAATCCAAGAGGGAAAACTCGCAGATCTGTGGATCCAACGACTGGTGCATGACACTACAAAAGATATGAAACTAGGATTTCACATCTCGGAAGATGGAGTGTTGGCCTTCAAGGGTAGAATATGCGTTCCTAATGATAAGGAGATCAAGAGGCAAATCTTTTACGAGGCTAATAATACTCCTTACGCTATATTTCCAGGACCAACTAAGATATATCAGGATTTCAAAAGATACTTTTGGTGGGTAGGAGTGAAGAGAAAAGTAGCGGAGTATGTGGCACACTATTTGATGTGCCAGCAAACCAAGGCAGAGCATCAGCAACCCGCAGGGGCAAATCCTAATAGTGGAAAAATATAAGAAAGACAAGTTGTTAAGGAACAAGACAATACCTTTGGTAAAGGTGTAGTGGCGTAACCATGGCATTAAATAGGTGACCTGGGAGACGGAAGTCGAGATACATGAGCAATATTCCAATATGTTTTGAGTTTTGGGGACGAAACTTCTATAAATTGTAGGTATTGCGACATCCCGAGTTTTAAACACATATTAGTAAAAAATTCAAGCTAGTAAAGAATTATATGGAATATTATTTTGATAAATAATATTACATGAAATTGTGTTTTTTCGTGAATTTTATAGCCATTATGATGATGTGGAAAAAGAGTTTAAGCTTATCTAAAGAAAAATTGGTCTCAGACCGAGGGGCAAACCCTAATAGTGGAAAAATATCGGATTTGGTAAAATAGGGAATATTATGGCATAAAAATATTTGGACAAATAGGACTTTATAGTCGAGCCAATAAATATAAGAAAAATGATGGAGGTTTGAATTCCAATCAACTAGGCCTAAGAATAAAAAAAATTCTTGCTCGGACCTCTAAGGGCATTTTAGTCAATTTGATAAATTGCAAAAATTATGTGATATGTGACAAACTTTATTTTTGGGTCACATTTAATTTAATTAATTAAGCCTGGAGATTTAAAAACTATAGGGTAAAAATTTAGGGAATTTTAGATAAGCAAAATTACGAAAGGGCCCTTGAGTGTCATAGGATAGAGGTAAAAATGAGTAAGGGCATAAAGGTCTTTTCCAAGGGAGGAGAGAGAGAGTGGTGGGCGACAAGGTTTGGACCTAGGGCTCTCAAGGGCCTAGGACACATACCCTAGGGAAGAGTAAGAGTCTTAACCCACTCACAAGTAATGACCTAATCATTTTCTCTCACAAAATTTCTTTTCTATCAAAAACACTCTCTCTTCCATTCCTCTCCCAAACCCAAAACCCGAAGTTCTACAATCCTCCATTGCTGCAACTTTTTCTCCATAAGCCAACTACACTCATCCCTCCATTGTAGAAGGGAGAAGCTCAAGAGAAACCTTGTCTAGTGTAAGTTTGGAAACCTCATTCATCTTCTCTTCTATTTTCCTCTTCAAACCCGAAACCCTAAGGGTTTATTATGCATGCATGTGATCTAATAGGCATTGATCTTGTGTTCTAGGGTTCAAGGGAAGCTTGCACTAGTTGGATCTCAATGGTTGAGCACTTTGGTGATCAAGTAAAAGCAAGGTAATAGATCTTTGTAGTTTGCATGTTCTTGTCCCTCATCTAAGTCTTTCTACCCTAATTCTTTCTTCAAAATCTGCATGTGGGACTTTGGGGCTCTGTTTGAGAGTGTAGAGCACAAGAGAGAGTTTTGAGAAGCTAAGGAAACACATATCCAACCTAGAACTATCACAAGAGAGAGTTTTGAGAAGCTAAGGAAATACTTCCAATGATGGGTGTTGATAACATTGACATATTTCTCAGGGACAGTATATTCTCCCTCAACATTGATGGCAAAACCCCTCTCTGGAATTAAACTTTGTGATTTTTTTATTTTATACCTAGAGCTAGCACTAGCATTGATAAATCTAGATGTAGGCTCAATAGGATCCATGTCGGAATCTTGGGATTCAGAAAATGGTTCATGCACTTTTTTATTTCTCTTCCTAGAAGGTGCCATATCAACAAAACCAATTCACAAAAAAATTTCATAAAAAATTAAGTACAATTGTCACCAATTCTTTTTCAAAAAGCCCTCGCATTCACCCAAGCAAATTTTAATAATGTCAAATATCACAATTAAACGTAAGAACATGAGCAATTGCATGCAAAATTAAAAATCTCAATGTGATGACCTAAAATACCAAATTACTCAATTATTCAAGAAATTACAAAATTGAATCAACACCCAAGCATAATAAAGTATGATATCATCAATAATTACTCAGTAGACCTCAATTTTATATCGATTGCTTCAATTCACAATTAACAAAATCCCCAATTTTATGCCCTAGAAATTTAAAAATGAAAAATTCTCCATAATTATAATGAAACTCAACAAAATGGATGACAATAATTCCATCAATTTCAACTTAATTTCATCATAACATCAAGAATTTTAAAAGCTTTAAATTCTAGGACCCAAATCGCCCAAACATGCTTCAAAACATAATCTACCACAATTCTCAAACAATCTCACAAATTGAAGTCACAATAGCATCATAAAAGCAATATGATCAACATTCATCACATCTAAGTCGAAATATTCAGCAAGAAATCTCACAATCCTAAAAAAATTTGGATTCTACAACCATGAGAGCAAAAACATAATTAGTAAAACAAAATGGATTAAAAACTCAATGTAGATACTATATCCCAAAAACATAAAGCAAATAATAATTTAGTGAGGAAATACATACCAAAAGAAGGCTGGAAATTTGAAACGCAATAGCAAAGAAGAGAAACTCAAAGAAGAGGAGAATAGAAAAAAAAATGTGAAAAAAAAACTAACTTTACATTGTTTTGAGTAATTTAAAATCTCTTTGACCAATGGGCGCGGTCGTGCTACTCTCCTCTCAATGTCCTATTGAACGACGTCAAAAGCGATCGTGGCACTCTAAGGGCAGTCGCGCTAGTGGGCTAATTTATCCAAGGGCTCTATGGGCGCGGTCGTGGGTGGCTCACCGTAGTTGCAAAACTTGCCTAGAAATAGCCCTTTTTTAGCCTTTTTTTCATGATTTGCGCGATTCAAAAATAGAAGAAAAATTACACAAAAAATATTGAACCTAAAAATTAAGAAAATAAAATAAAACACAATAAACAAATACTTCCCAAAAATTCAAATTATTCAAAATTAAAAATAAAAACTTAACAAAAATTAAAAGTAACCATTGGGATGCCTCCCAAATGTGTTGTCGTTAACATCATTTAGTTAGATGCTGACCTGCTTATTAGATTTAACTCGAGTCCAGTCCACCTGTCAAGTCCTTGAGTGCCAAAATGTCATGAGTGGATGCCCGTTTCTTGATATTGAGATTTTTTGGAGCTTTCCACTGCTCATGTAACAATCGAACTTTCTTACTAAAGATATTTTTTTCACGATGACAAATTTTTCGCATACAAAATTGTAATGACCCAACTATTCTAGACTCTTGGACCATTAACGAAACTATACATACAAATTCTTACTAAAACTTACATTTGCGAAAATACCATAATTTTATTAGAAAACTTATAGAAATAAGAGTTACTTACATAAATACCAAGAAGGATATGGGATCCCATTGTTGAAAAACAAAACATAACATGATTTATAAAATAAAGGGATTACATAGTAAGTGCGGAAAATACATATAAAGACCATAACAAATGACTACATCCTCGAAATCGAACTCTCGACTCCTTGAATCCGTTCATCACCGATACACATTCTATAAGCGTCCACGAATCTTACCGCCACTATAGCTATTTTCCTGCACATAAAACAAAAAGGAATGAGCCTAATGCCCAGCAAGGAAAATCTAACACATACATCATGTACATAAATTTCATAATAAACATAAAGACATAACATAACACTTATTACATACACATACTATAATGGCCATTATTACTTGGGGTCCCATATACTAAACAAGTCATATGCCCATGAGATTAGTGGGGTCCTACTAGCTAAGTAGGTCATATGCCCATAATCTATTTGGGGTCTTGTTAGTCTTATGGGTCATATGCCCAAGCCTACAAACATACATATTCATAACATATTTTATAACATATTTCATAACATAACACATAAGATAACATAAGCATAAAACATATAGATTCTATCCTATTTTCCTTACCAAAGTTACCGGGATATGTGGACTGAGTTGGGACTTTTGGAACACTCCTAAAATCATATATAAAGGGTGAGTAGATTTGAAGAAGAAGAAGAAATGAAAGGAATGGAAAGACTAAACCTTTGAGAAACATACTTACCAAAACTTATGTGCTCAAGAACTTAGATTTCCTAACCAAAATAAGAATGAGGTTAGAAGACTGAGTAGAAGGCTATGAGAAAGAAAATAACATAAAACCAATGAACTAGAGTGGGGAAATACCTTGAAGACTTGTAAACCAATCTAAACCTTGAACCGAAATATTATAGAACCTTACTTCCCAAAGTGTTTGATAAGCTTATGATGATCAAGCTTATGATTTCCCCAAACCAGGTGTTTACACTCTCACACTCACTTAGCACTTGCAGCCTCTGAACTTAGAGCAAAAGATGAATAATGGCTGGGTACTAGGTCCTATTTATAGAGTGTAGGAATGAAAGGATCTTGATTTTACTTGAATAAAAATAATAGCTTTTTAGGTGAAAATAATTTTAATAATCGTTCAGCAGAGGCTGAAGACTCGTTCAAAAAGATGCTGGACTTATCAAGAGGTTGAATGGCTGAATGGAAAAAGAATTCAAAAACTTTCAAAACATACTGAAGGAGGCGATATATCGCCCCTATAGGCGATATATTGCCTGGGCCAGTATGCCCGAGGCAGGCGTGCATCGTCTCGTGTTTTCCGTATCTACGTGCTACGATATATCGCCCCCTATAGCTGCGATATATCGGCACACGCTGATTAATTAAACACGAAATTACAAATTTTTAGCTAAGTTTGAATGGAGTAAACAGCCTTGACTAAACCCTCAACGTATTCAAGCTGCTGACTGACCTTATAGCATTCAAACTTTTACCCTTATTAAATTAAATCCTCAAAATACTTAATCCTTAATCACCCATTCATAACATGTGCTTAAAATCATATTGGTTCTTATCTAAACCTTATAGTATAATAAATATTATCCTTAATATCAGTCATATTAATCAAACCTTAGGTTAAAATTAATATTCTTAAACTATAGGGTAAACATAGAAAATCTATAAGTACTACTATGAGTGTCCAAATAATTCCCGGTCTGAACCAAAAATCCATAGTTACAAAGATAATACCATACATACTATAATACTACTATCTATTTAGCTAAGTAAAGTTCTTGGACTCTACAAAAATTGAGCCATGGACCTTTTCTTAGGGACTTCCAACTTCTCACCTCTTCTTTTCACCACATCTACTCTACAAAAAATTCCCGTTGCTGCAAAAACATTAAATGTTACCTCCTCTTTTTGAACTCGCAGCTTCAATTCACCATTTTGAACATTGATTAATGCCCTACTAGTAACCAAGAATGGCCTGTCAAGAATTATTGGGATGTTCACATCTTCCTCCATAACCATAATAATGAAATCTGAAGGGAATATAAATTTTTCCACCTTTACTAGAACATCATGAATAATACCCCTATGATGTTTGACTGAACGATCCATCATTTGAAGTGTCATAGTAGTTGGTCTTGCTTCCCATAATTTCAGATTTTGATAGATAGATAAAGGCATTAGATTCACACTTGCACCTAAATCATAGAGTGCCTTCTCAAAAATAAAATTCCCTATAGAACAAGAAATGTTGAAATTGCCCAGATCATTAAGCTTGGTAGGTAGTTTATTTCGGAGTATTGCGTTGCACTCCTGTAGCACATCAGAATTTTACTTAGTTAGATAGTAGTATCTTATGTTGTACTATTTTAGTTTTCGTGGATATTGGTCGAAGCTAGGAATTATTTAGAAACTCATAGAGGTAGTTATGGATTTTATAAGTTTAGCCTATAGTTTAGTAATATTAATTTATCATAAGGTTTAATTATTGAAGCTGGTCCTAGAAATATTATTTATTATGACCTAAGGATTAGATAGAATAATTAAGAAGGTGACATTTGTCACATGTATGTTTACTAAGGATTTAAGGATTTTAGATGAATAAAATAATCAAGGACAAACCTAGGAAGTCTAGAACCTTCCCTCAAATGTTAGGATCTCGTATTACTCATTCAAAGTGGTTTAAAAAACTTTAAGTGTGCTTAAAATGTGCAAAAATGTGATTTAATATATCAGCAAAAGCCAATATATCGCAGCTATAGGGGCCGACATATCGCAGCTATAGGGGCCGACATATCGCCTATGATGATACGAAAAACACGTCGACTTCGCACGAACGAATCCACGGAGCCCCAAGAAAATGGGGCAGGTGATATATCACCTATAAGGGCAATATATCGGCTCCATCAGCCCATTTTGAAACTTCGTGGAACCCGAAGCAAGAAACAGCCCTCAATAACTTGGACTTTCTCTTGAACGATTTTGATCGAGTTTTGCGCATCTATTGATCATAAAATTCCATTTTTATTCATTTTAATGGGAGTTAGTTTCACTCCTTGAACTCTATAAATAGGACCCTTCACTCAACCATTTGCATCATCTTTCAAACACTTCTTCGAGCCTCCAAGCTACCAATTTCATTCTAGAGAGAAACACTAGGGTTTTGGGGTTAAAAGCTTTCAAATCTAAGTTTTTCTAAGCACCTGGGAAGTAAGATATAGTGTGATTTTGGTATTGAGGTATAGATCGAATCTCTAAGCTATCTAAGGTACTCTTAATCCTTAGTTTTAGTCCATTGATATTCCTCTTATTCTTTTCTTTTACTTCAAATCCTAAGTCGTTATAATAGCTTTTAGTTAGGTGCTTGATTTCTTTGAAACTTAAGGTTTTCGGTAAGTTCTTATCTTGATGGTTTAGATCTTCTTTTCATCTTCTTTTCTTTAGGAAATTTATGGTTTTACTGTTTAGTTGTAGGAGTTTCCAATCTAGCACTTGTCTCCAATACCCCAGATTTTGGTAAGGAAAATAAGTTAGATTTATGTGTTATATGCTTTGTGTATGTATGTTTATTTTTATGTCTTTTAGTCGCTTGGGAAATATGGTTGCTTTGATAGAAAATCCCGAGATTTTTATCATTATCGTAGACTATAGTTGTGTCTAAATCTACCTCTAAATAATAGCAAGAGGACTATAGCAATTTCTATCACATACTACGGCAATGAGTTACTGGCCATTAATATTGTAGTTCATTTTTTTATGTTTTATGTCTTATGTTTATGTTTCATGTTTTAGTAGTTTTTCCTTATTGGCCATTAGACTCATTCTTTTTTATTTAGATTGTGCAGGTAAATGAACATGGAAGGTGGGACGGATCCTAGGTGGCTTTGGCATGTGTATTGGACAAGGAACTAAAGGAATGAACCGATGGGGTTGATTGAGGATGACGTTGACATTTGAGTTTTTTTAATTATGTGTTTATGATTTCCGCATTTATTATTTGAACATTTAAATAAAGGTTGTGTTTTCTTTATGATTTTATGTATAAACAAAGCGATCCCATATTTTGGATTTTCTATAGTCTTAAAGGTCTGAGGTCTTTAAGTTAGTTGGGTGTTTACAACTCCTCAGTAAGTGCCACTATCTCATAGTCCTCTAGTTTCCGTTTCTTCGACAGAATTTCCTTCATAAACTTCACAAAACTCGACATTTTTTCAAGTGCTTCGACAAAAGGAATGTTGATGTGAAGCTTTCGAAAAACATCTAAAATCTTAAAAAAAAAAAAATGCTTGTCAATTGTCTTCTTTTGAAGCCTCTGCAAATAGGGAATCTTGATGTGATGATCAATAATTATTTTTGTTTGCTTCTCAAGGTTCTTAGTACCTTTGACCCACTAACTTTCTTCTCCTTGTCAGACACCTTTTCTTCAGAAATTACACTTTGTGTGGGTTCATCTATCACCTTTCTGCTTCTCAAATATATTGCATTGCACTTCTCTTTAGGATTCACTTCAGTATTACTTGGTAAGTTCCCTTGAGCAAAGTTTTTCATTAAGCTAGCCAACTGACCAATTTGAGTCTCCAAATTCTGAATAGACAACCTTGTCTCAGTCATAAATTGTTTCAGGATATCAAATTGAACATCAGCTTGGTGCACTTGAGGGGGAGTCTATGGTTTGACTAGAGTTTGATAAATCACTGGAGGAGGATTTTTGAATTGTTGATGTTGTTGCTGGAACAGATACTAAATACTATGATTATTTTTCCAAGAGAAATTAGGGTGATTCCGCCACCCTTGGTTGAATGAGATTGAGTAAGGGTTGTTAGGAGGTCTTGGAAAATTTCCTATGGCATGAACTTGTTCCATAGGTATGTTATTTAAATCCACTGAATGACACTAGTTAGGTGATGAGCACTCCCATACATTTCACATACACTCTATAATTGCATGGTTTGAGCTATTAGATATTATTATGCTGTAACTACTTTTTCAAGGATGCCACTTGAGCACTGAGCATAGAGATGGCGTCTAATTAAAGTATCCCAGCTACTTTCTTTGTGTTCTCTCACTCAATAGGCCATTGGTAGTTATTCATCGCCATTTCTTTTAAACGATCATAAGCTTCGTTGGCACTCTTGCTCATAAATGCCCCTCTTGTTGATCCATCTATAATGTTGCGAGTAGTATCTCCCAATCCGTTTTAAAAATTATTTACTAACGTCCATTTTTCAATCCCATGATGAGGGCACTTCCATAACAGCTCTTTGCGTCTCTCCCATGCATCATACAATGATTCCTTTTTCATATGACAAAATTTATTAATTTCTCCCTTAACTTGGCTGCCTTTGTTGGAGGAAAAATAATGGAAAGGAATTTTTGGGCTAGTTCCTCCCATGTAGTGATTGAGTTGGCTACGTGCATGTTTTGGTCCTCCGTAGGTAATCCACCAAATTGAATGGTAGACTGGACCATTTGTAGTACAGCCTGCTTGATCTCAAATTTGTTAGCGACAATTGTGGGGTGCTAATGCATGAATGTACTCCCGTAACAATGGGGAGTACATAATCTCTCAAACTTCGTGCCCCTTGATCTTGGGCCTCACGAGCAGCTGCCCCTGCGGCATTGTTTGGGACATTATTTACTGCATTCCCTTGGTTTGCAGCCACCATTGCCTCCAATTTCTTATTCCTCTGGTTCTGTCTACAAGTTCTCTCAATATCAGGATTCACCGGTATGATCTCAGATGTCTTTCCACGTCGTATAAACCAATATTACATGAGATAAGAGATTTCAGATACAAACCAAGTTAGAAGAAAAACAAAAACAACAAATTTAGAATGGAAATTGTTTATTTTGATATTAATAAAACAATCCTAACGGTTCCAAAAACTTGTTGGAATAATTTCAATGTGCAAGTATCGTCCCACAGAGATTGTTTATTAACTACCAATAATTAACTTCCTAATTCTTTTTGGCTAATAAAACTTAGATTCAAGATTATCAAGAACAAAAACAATAATTGACAAAACTAACAATTAACAACTACAAAATTTAATTCCATCATCTATCCACTTTATTACTTCATCAATACAATTTCCACTTCCAACTCGCATAGTCATATGCATAAAAGAATCAGCAAGTTCCCTTCATGACTCAAGTATCTGCATAAAAGAATGAACATGGTTAGTGGTTTCTAAATTAAAAATCCAAGATGACCTATCTTCTTCCACTATAAAAGCCTCAAGTACAAAAAAATCAAATTTACCTTTCTTTTTAAGCTCAGCGAGATACTTTTTATAGTTTCTCTTCCAGTGACCTTCAACTCCACGGTGGAAACACTTTCCCATTTGGTTCTTTCTTTTTGGAGTTATTTTCATTCTTGTTTTGCTTGGCCTTTGGTGCCTTCTTGCCTTTCTTGGACTTATTTCCCTTTCTTTGTCATTCTTCTTCTTTCTCTTCTTGGTTTTATCCTAAGATGTTGAAGGTTTCTCGTCTGCCACATTAGCCTCAGTCTCTTTGGTTATGGTTTTGTTAAGCCGAATTGTCTGTAGTTCATTCAACAGCTAGGTCATGTTGAACTCCAAATTATCCATAATATAGTTTGTTGTGAATGTAGAGAAAGTAGGAGTGAGAAATTCAAGGATGATGCTTACTTGTGTACGCTCATCAATGATTTACCTGAATAACACATTTATTGAGCTCCCATTGTCGATCAGAATTCTCTGGACTCTTATGTTGGCGAGCTGAATGGTTATTAATAAGTGGGTCATTATATGGGAATTAGACCTAGCTTGTGTCCTCTTCTGTAAAGATGATGGATTGTTTGTCCATTATTTTCTTCTTTGGCATGCGTTGCTCGGGAGTAAATACCGCACCATCGTGGGTCTTCAGCTCATGAATGTATCTCTTCTTGGTGTCATTGCTTGTAACTGCTAACTGAGGTCCACTTGAGATCGAGGCTATGTCCCTTCCTTCGACTGGAAGAGGGATGAGTGGGTTCTCTGGAGCTGGAAGAGAACCATGTGGATTTACCTGAATACCCAGAGCTGGCTACAGATTTTGTGCGACCAGCTGATTGGGAGCAACCCAAATTTGGCCATACTGTATCTAACGCTCGAGCCCAAATCAGAGTCTTGATCTCATCCTTCAGCTAGCGACAATCATCTGTGATGTGACCAATGTTGTTATGGTAACGACAGAACTTCGCCGAATATCTTTTAGCTCGTTGATTCTTCACAGATTTGAGCTTCTTCTTAGGGACGCAATCAAAGTTAGTTAGGTATATATTTTCCCGTGTATCTGTTAGTTCGTTGTACTTGTGAGAATCGAGGAATATTTATCCTCGGCTTTATTATTCTCGGACCTTGCTTGGTTTCCCTCATTATTTCCCTTCCTTCTTTTATTATTACCAGCCTAGTTTTTATGGGAAACTGGCTGAGGTGGTGCTACAACGTGTTTCACCACTCTAGTGGGCTAAACGTGAGAACCACTTATTCCCGCCATTACAGACTCTGCCTCCTCATGGTTAATACATTCTTAAGCTCGAGCAAAGTATTCATATGTGATCTTAACTCATTTTCTCTGGAGTTCTTTCCATAACTCACCCCCTATGGTGATCCCAGATTGCATGCCATGAGTTTGGCACTATCATCAGTATATCTCGCTCGAGCTGCAATGTTGGTGAATCAGTTTATGTAAGCCTTGAGAGACTCACTTGGTTATTGCTTTATGTTGGCCAAGGAATTGGCCTCCACCTTTATTTCCTTGGCAGCTCGAAACTGGTTCTTGAACTCCGATGATAGTTGATTCTAGAAGGAGATCCTATGCCTCTTAAACTTGTCAAACTACATTTTGGCCGCACCAGTCAATGTGGCTGGGAACAAAAGGCATAGTAGGTCAACGTTCAGATTGTGGGCCCTCATCAAACCATTGAAAGTCCCAATGTGATTTGAAGGATTTGTGGTTCCATCGTTGGTCATCATAAGTGGATATCTGGGTCTAGATCTACAGCAATATGAGGATCAATATGAGCTGCATCAATCGAAATCACAGTCATCCTTTTTTTCATTCTTATAGAAGGTGCCTCATCAATTCATCCATCATAGAAAGTCCTTCTAGTGTTGGATCCATCATTATCAGGTTGTTTCGGAGCTGATGTTGGAAAAACAATCAGAGTGCACAATGAAAATAGTGTGGTGGGCCAAGATTATTAACATAAAAATTTCCAATCTCTCATATAAACAATTTATATGTTCAAGAAAACATCCAGACAGAAATATTAATATACAATATTATTAATCATGCAACATATATATAATTATACACATACTTATATATATCATATGCATATGTATACAAATATTCAAGAGTAGAAATATTTACCTCATGAAGCCTATCAAGTGTCCTTGAATCTTTTCGTATATATATCGATCTTCCTATCCAACACTTTGAGTACTCAAACCACTATCTTTCGGAGTGTTCTCTACACCTCAAGATGTGTGTGGCCACATAGAGAACGTGGGTTTGTAATTTAGAAATCATAAGTAAATCTCAACACATGAGATGTAACAACCCCACTATCTATGAGACTTAGGTCATTAAACCTACTAGACACAACTACAACTTTGGAAAGAACATGCATAAGAAAATTCATAACTTTATTGAAAACTTAAAAATAATATTTGTAATACATAAATGAGCTCATTGTTTTAAAAATAAAACATAACCTTAAATATAAAAAAATTCAAAGCTAAATGCAGAAAAATACATAAAAACGTAATTTAAAAAGACTAAGACAAAAAAACGTTGTCCTCGAATCGACACGCAGCCCATCCACTCCACTCACCTCCATACACACACCAAGCTTCCAAGAATCCTTTTGCCTTGGCATCTATTTTTCTGCATCACAATAAAAGAAAAGGAGTGAGCCTAATGCCCAGCAAGGAAAAACTACTAACAACATAAATCATATACATAAAATTATATCATAAATAGATACTATAAACATATAATAACACATACTATAAACATATGACTATAAAAAAACGTATACCATATAGGACTATACTAATAATGGTCATTATGACATGTGATAAACCATCTACGTCCCCTGTCTAATATTTGAGGTAGGTTAGATCACATGTAGTGTATGATAACCCATCTAGGTCCCCTGTCTAATATTTGAGGTAAGGTAAATCATAATATAACATATTAAAACATAAACTTATCATAACATATTATACATAAACATAACATATAAGCGTAACATATCGTACAAACATACAAGATCTATCATATTTTCCTTACCAAAACTGGGATATGAGAACAAATGCGGGACTTGGAACACTCCTAAACAAATATTAAGAATAGTGAGTATTTCTTAAAAGAAAGAGATGATAAGAATAAAACTAAACCACCAAGAGAAAACTTACTGAAAAGACACCTTAAGTTCAAAGAACTTAAAAAAAACCTGACCACAAAACCAAAACAAAAATTAGAACCTGAATGAAAACTAAAGAAACTAAGGAATCAAACAGAATTGAACTTAAGAATAAGGGTACCTTTGTTGATCTTATTGTTTGGCCTAACTCCAATACCGAAATACTCTAATCCTCACTTCCCAAGTGTTTGATAAAGCTTAAGAATGGTAAAGATTTTTCCCAACCCAAGTGTTTATCACTCTTATGGTCTCACTAGCACCTTGGAGTCTGATCACAACTGAAGAGAAGTGAAAGGGCTAGGTTCTAAGTCTTATTTATAGAGTTCTAGGAATAAAAATCTTCCTTTTGGCTTTGAATAAAAATAATGAATTTAATTGAAGATAATTGAAAATTCGTCAATCAGAGGCTGAAGACTCGGTCAAAACTATCAGAAGTAGGTCTAAGGAGTCAAAGTTGGTTTTTAAAATTAATAACAAAAATAAAAATAAAAAATGATTAATATAGGCGATATATCGCCCCTATGTAGCAATATATCGGCTGCCCCCTAGTCCCGAGTTTCCGTTCGTACGATCGTGCAACGTCAACATTTTTCCGTATTCATCGTCAGGCGATATATCGGCTCTAATGTTGCGATATATCGGCATACATGATTATTTTAAACACGTAATTACACTTTTTCAGCATAATTAAGGTTGGATAACTATCTTGACTGAGTCAAACTACGACACTAACAGTTTCTGGTGAAGACTAAGTCTTATATTCCCTTATTTTATCATTAAAATAATAATTCCTTAATAATCATGCTTATGACAAGTGTCATACTCTTATTGGCTCTATCTAAACCTTAGGTTATAATAAATATCATATTTATAACCAGCAATATTAATCAAACCTTATGTTATAATTAATATTCTTAAACTATATGTTAAACTTATAAAATCCATAACTATTGCTAGGAGTTTTCAACTAAGTCCTCGTTTGAACCAAAATCCACGAAATTTAAAATACTATAACTACTACTAGCTAGCTAACTAAGTAACATTCTGGGACTCTACATGAGAACTTGGATTATGGCTTGAGAAAGGTTAGAATAAAAGAAGATGATGACAATTTATTGTCTGACAAATTTTGAAACTTTTTCTCTGAATTTTTACTCTCTTGTTTTTCTACTTCATCTTTTTACACAATATATTTATAGAGAGAGATTATATATTACCTTATTATTTCTAATCATAATAGTAATATATTAATAATATCATAATGATGATAGGAATTGATTTAGGTAAATATCTAACTTACCAAATTTGAAAATATCTATTTTCAAATTATTAATTAAATAAATAAAATAAAAATAATACTAATACTTTATCCATACACCGCTATACAGGCATGACACGGTTGAGGGATATTGTATTTTTCTTTTATTTATTTATTTAATTAAAATCAATCCTTCCACAAAATATGGTATTATCTTTTAAAGAAAAAATCACAAACCATATTTCAAAATTTAAATTTTAAATTCCAAATTCAAAATTCTAATAGATGATCATCATTATCATCATTTTTTAATATTCAATAAATAAAAAAACTATTTTGACTTAGCAATTTTATTTTCTCCCACTCAAATAAATTAATTAATTTTAAAATTTAATTTCTTATTTATATATTTCAATATTCTATATTTAAATAAATAAATATATTTTTGAAAATTTAATAATTAATTCCAAATTAATTATTCAACTTCAATTATCATATAATTTTATATTTGACTCGAAGAATAAAATTCTTCTCAAATTTCCAAATTACAGTTTTACCTTTGTATCAATTCTTACATTGATATGGTGTTGATAGAGCCACCCTGGGGACCTACAGACCTATAACATCAAGTTCCAATAAATATTAGAATATTAATCAAAGCTCTTTTATTAAATAATTATATTTATTAATCTCATGATTACTCCACTATAAATATGAGATTGAACTCTTTATAATTATAAACATATATTTAAAGAGTATTTTATTAAAGAATAAAGTGTACATTGATATAATCATTACATACAACGTTAATCCTTTATTAATGGTTCATAATTATCAGGAAATAAAATTTACCATTTTACCCTTTTAACTATATCTTGTTCCTAATGTACCATTGAATTTACAAGTGAAGGTTGTGTCACAACAAGTTTGCAACGTGAACGCTCATAACCTCTAGTGCCTCAGAATTTTACTTAGTTAGGTAGTATTAGCTTATGCTGTAGTATTTTATATTTTCATGGATATTTGTTCAAAGCCGGGAATTTTGTTGGAATCTCGTAGAGATAGTTATGGATTTTTTTAAAGATTAGCATGTAGTTTAGAAATATTAATTCTATAATAAGGTTTGATTAATGTAGGAAGTTCTAGAAATATTATTTATTATAACCTAAGCTTTAGATAGAATAATTAAGAATGTAACATTTGTCACATGTATTTTTAGATGAATAAAATAATCAAGGATAAACCTAGGAGGTCTATAACCTTCCCTCAGATGCTAGAATCTCGTACTTCTCATTCAAAGTGATTTAAACAACTTTAAGTGTGCTTAAAATGTGAAAAAATGTGGTTTAGTACATCAGCATAAGCTGATATATCACAGCTATAGGGGTCGATATATCGCCTCTTCTTTTACAGAAAAACACTTCGAATTTGCATGAATGAAACCACGGACCTTTGGGAATATAGTACAGGCGATATATCAACTATAGGGGGTGATATATCGGCTCTTGTTGTCATTTTTGAAATTCCGTGGATTTCGAAGCTAGAAACAGCCCTCAACAACTTGGACTTGTTCTTCAACGATTTTTATCGAGTTCTAGGCATTTGTTGAGCGGAAAATCCCTTTTTTATTCATTTATTTATTCAATTTAATGGGAGTTAGTTTCACTCCTTGAACTCTATAAATAGGACCTTTCACTCAACCATTGTCATCATCTTTCAAACACTTTTCAAAGCCTCCAAGCTGCTATTTTCGTTCTAGAGAGAAACGCTAGGGTTTTCGGGTTAAAGCTTTCAAATCTATGCTTTTCTAAACACTTGGGAAGTAAGCTATTGTGTAATTTCGATGTTTTAGGTATAGATTGAAGCTCTAAGATATCTAATGTACTCTTAATCTTTAGGTTTAGTCCATTTCCATTCTTCTCATTCTTTTCTTTTAGTTCAATCCTAACTCGTTATAATGCTTTTGGTTAGGGGCTCGATTTCTTTGAAACTTAATGTTTTTGGTAAGTCTTTATTCCAATGCTTTAGATCTTATCTTCATCTTCTTTTCTCTAGAGAACTTATGGTTTTTAATGTTTGGTTTTAGGAGTTCCTGATCCCGCACTTGTCTCCAATATCCCAAATTTGGTAAGGAAAATTAGGTAGTTTAGTTTATGACCTAGTTTATGTTTTGTATGTCCTAACATTTCAGGTACAATAAAGGGGTAAGTAAGGCTGGACCTAAGGTGTCCAATGATGTATGACGGACTTATGTCCGGTAGGCTCGGTTGCAAAAATTTTATGACGGACCTAAGTTGATGTCCTGTGTTTGACGAACTTATGTCTGGGGCTTAATTGCCACCCCTGTATAAGCACTTATCTTGTTATTATATTTGTGTTGTTATTATGACCTATGACCTATTATTATGACTTATGACCTATGACTATGACCTATGTCCTATTTTTAGGACCTATGAGTTATGACTATTACCTATGAAATTTACGATATGTTTGATTATATGATTATATGACTGACTCTTGTTTGTATTTTCCTTACTGGGCTTAGAATCTCACTCCTTATGATGTTGTTGTGTAGACAATTGAGGATAGGAAGGTCGGTGGCGAGTGGGGCCTAATAGCTTAGTAATGTATTCGTGGGGACCATATAGTCGAGGAATGATCAAGTAGACCTATTTTTATTAAAGCATATTGTTTTTTAAGTTTTATGTAATGGTGCTCATTTTAGTATGTTAAAGACAATTATTTTATGTCTGTAAAACCATGGATCCATTTACTTATTTAAAATTTCATTCAATAAAAGAGCAATGTTTATGTTTATGATCCAAAGTTGTGTTCTCGATAATTTTTTTGAAATTAAGGTGTTACAAGTGGTATTAGCATCACAGCTATATTGGTCATAAACGTTCGCACAAAAGACACATGACAGCTACAAAGGACCAACTCGCTACCAAGTAAGTACATACAATTTTTGAAATATGTTTGTAATGTTTTTCTTGTGTTATTTTCATAATTTAGCTCAATGGACTCAAGTGTGGTTAGAAAAGTAAAAGTTATAAGAAGAATATCAGACCCTAAGTATGAGAATGAGTTCAAGAGAGTGTTTCTTAGAATCAACAGAATTCACAAGGAAATAGAAAAGATTATTGATAGTCATACAACCCTTTTAAAATCACATGAGAAGTTCACAGTTCTTTTGCACTCAGTCAAACTACTGTTAGCTGAACCAAGCATAAGGATAGCATATGAAGTTTTATTTGATAATGATGTACCTATTGAAGATATATATGACATATTTATGGATAGGTTTGCACGAAATTTTAAAATATTTGAGGATATTATATTACCAAATGGAGAAATAGGAGAAAGGGTTCATCAGTTATTAGACAACCTTATGGAAGGATTTCTTAATCAAGTTCCTTTTAATTCAAGGTTTATCTACACTCAAGAGGATTATGAGGACTTCACTTAGGATATGCTAGAAGAAGGATCCAATGTGGAGGATTAGACGAATATAAGAACACATTGTTAAGTTTTATTTTATGTTATTTTTAGAATTTTTTTCACCAGTTTGTAATTAATTTCTTATTTTTAATAAAACATGGTATTTTCTTTTATTTTGTTTCATTGTTTAGTAACAGAATTTTGGATTCAATTGAAAGTGTAAGGTATAAATTCCTCTCTTATGGGTTAGCCCATTAGTGATGGCCAATTTGCTTTGCATTATTAGATTTGATCTAATTAAAATGAATAACAATTAATAAAGCAAGGGTTCAAATTCCTGTCTTTTGGGTTCAAGTGGAAGTTAGGGGGCCTTAGTAGTGGGTACGATCTACTGGACCCAGTCCTCCTCCATGGAAGATTCAATTTTTAAGGCCCATTTACCCAAGTTGGACTTGATTGTAATAGGGTGGTTTTTAATAGATTGATGGACCTAATAGATAGTAGTACAATAGGCTAAGTTATAACCTCTACATTTTTTGTTTGTCTTAGCTTTTACAATTTTTCTCTTTTGGGGAAATAGAAAAGAAACATGGAGCAGGAATCAAGAAGATCTGAAAGACTAAATGGCCAGGGAAAAGGTCGAGACAGAGGTCGAGGAAGGGGAAGGGGGTGAGGAAGAGGAGTAGTCGCCACCCCCTTATATGAGGAATTTCCAGCAGCCCCAGGAGTGCCAGAAGCATCCAATGTAGCAAAAGTACTGGTAGCTGCTGCTCGAGAAAATTTGGAAAGAGAAAATGCCTATCTTAGGGCAGAGTTAAGAAGAAGGAAAGAAGAGTTCCAAATAAACCAATGATAACAACAAGTCATTACCCTAGCACAATTACTACAGTTGGCAGAACCTCGCTACGAGGCAGTGTATGAACGCTTCAAGAAACAGCAACCGTCGAACTTCGATGGCAGATCAGACCCAATAAAAGCAGAAGAATGACTTCACTCGGTAGAATCCATTTTAGAACACATGCGATTGGGAATGAGGACTGAGTGTCATGCTCTTCGAGTTTACTAAAGAAAGACACCCGCATCTGGTGGGATATAGTGAAGTAGACTCGAGATGTGAACATTATGACATGGGGCAAGTTTATCCAAGTGTTCAACAATAATTATTACAGTCATGCGATTCTAGCCACAACGGTGGACAAATTCATCGTGCTTACTCAAGGGAATTCGACTGTGACAGAGTATGCCAGGAAGTTTGATAGGCTGGCTAAGTTCGCGGCAAACATGGTACCCACCGAGATGTTAAGAATTCAAAAGATTCGTGAAGGGACTCAAACCTATGATAGCCTGCGACATAAAGTTAATTCGAGGAATAACCACTTATGCAAAAACATTACAGGTAGCCTTATAAGCAGAGCAGGTGGAAGAAATGATCTGGAAGGAAAGTGCGGCCAGAAGGGACGCTCAAAAGAATAACAATGAATAGAATGACCACAAATGAAAACATGACGGTGGTCAAAACAAAAGGGCCGACAAGAAGGGTAAGACTGAATCTGAAAGTAATGGGAATAAGAAACCCTACGTGGAATATCCCCAGTGCCCCACCTACAAGAGGAAGCATTCAAGGGAGGGCAGATACAAGACCAAAGGTTGCTTTAATTGTGGACAAGAACAACACATTAAAAAGGACTGCCTAAAGTTGAAGGGCCAGAAGAAAAATGACAAGCTTGTGCCAGCCAGAGTTTTCGCTCTTACTAGAGGAGATGCAGAAACCAGTAATACAGTGGTAACAGGTCAGGTCACTATTTCTGGTAAACTATGCAATGTTTTATTCAATTCAGGAGCTATGTATTCATTTGTCTCTATGAATATGATTGATAGCTTAGATAAACCATGGGAACTTTTTAGAGATAAGTTTGTCACGGAGTTACCCTCGGGGGAAAGAATGCTTTCTAGTAGAGGGGTGTGTAGCGTTGTAGTTAGAATCGAAGGAAGAGAATTACCAGTAGTTTTGAATGAGTTAGACCTTAAAGATTTTAATGTAATATTAGGCATGGACTGGTTAGCAAAACATGGGGCAACAATATACTGTAAGGGTAAGACAGCCAACTTTCAAGCAGAAGGCGGAGAACAGTTCACCTTCAAAGGAGAAATTTCCCGACTCTCATACCAATAGTCTCAGCTCTCAAAGCTCAACGGTTAATAAATATTGTATGCTAGGCATTGCTAGCCAGTGTGGTGGACAAGTCACAAGAGACACACTGGAACCAAAAGACATACATATTGTATGCGAATTTCCTAAGGTGTTTCTAGAAGATCTACCAGGATTACCTCCGAGTAGGGAAATCGTTTTTGAAATAGAATTGGCACCAATCTCGAAAGCTCCCTATAAAATGGCACCTATCAAGTTAAATGAGTTAAAGATACAACTACAGGAGCTATTAGACAAAGGTTTCACCCAACCAAGCTATTCGCCTTGGGGGCACCAGTGTTTTTTGTCAAATAGAAGGACGGGAGAATGAGGACGTGCATCGACTATCGAGAACTAAATAAAGTGACGATCAAGAAAAAATACCCTTTGCCTCAAATAGAAGACCTTTTTGATCAACTACAAGGAACTACAATTTTCTCAAAAATAGATTGCAGTCAGGGTATCGTCAGCTAAGAGTACGAGAAGAGGATATCTCAAAGACGGATTTTCAGGCCAGATATTGACACTGGGAGTTCCTAGTAATGTCTTTTTTCCTAATGAATGCACCAATCATGTACATGGATCTTATGAACTGAGTATTTAAGGACTACATGGATAAGTTCATGGTGGTGTTTATAGACGACATATTGATCTACTCAAACATGAAAGCTGAGCATGAAGAGCACTTGCAATTGATGTTGGAACGACTCAAATGCCATCAATTATACGCTAAATTTAAGAAATACGAATTCTTGCTAGAGAAGGTGGAATTTCTAGGACACATTGTGTCTAAAAATAGTATAGAAGTACATCCAGTCAAGATCGAAGCAGTGAAGGACTGGCCCAAACCTAAGAGTGCCACCGAGGTGAGAAGTTTTTTGGGTTTGGTAGGACACTATAGATGAATTGTTGAAGTGTTCTCCAAAATAGTTACACCCTTAACAAATTTAACAAGGAAGCAGCAGAAGTTCACATGGAAGGATAAGTGTGAAGAAAGCTTTCAAACGTTGAAGGACAAGCTCATATCAACCCCAGTTCTATGTGTCCCAAACAATAAGGGCAAGTTTGTAGTATATTGCGACACGTCGATGCAGGGACTTTGGTGTGTTTTGATGCAAGACGGAAAGGTGGTCGCATATGCCTTGAGATAGCTAAAGGAGTATGAGTAGAAGTACCTGACCCATGACCTAGAATTAGCAGCGGTGGTTTTCGCTGTAAAGATTTGGAGGCACTATCTGTACGGAGAAAAGTGTGAAATCTATACGGACCACAAAACTATAAAGTACTTCTTTACACAAAAGGAACTCAATATGAGGCAAGGAAGGTGGTTGGAGCTAGTAAAGGACTATTAATGTGAGATCTTGTATAGTTCGGGAAAGGCTAATGTCGTGGCATACACACTTAGTAGACAGAGTTATGGAAGCATATCGACACTTAAGGGGATAGCACAACACTTACAAGATGATATTAAGAGGTCTAGAATTGAGTTAATAACTGGACAACTAGCTGACCTCACGATCAAGTCAACACTAATGGAGGAAATAAAGGAGAAACAAGAAGAGGACAAGTTTCTTCTTAAGAAGAAGGCAACACTACAAAGCTCAGAGAATGCTGAATTTTCCTTGACAAAAGAAGACATGCAATGATGTAGGAACTGAGTGTGTGTGCCCAGAAAAGGTGAATTAAGAGATAGTATTATAAAGGAAGCACACACTACTCCAAATTTTCTTCACTCGGGATCATCCAAGATGTACAATGATGTCAAGCCAATGTACTAGTGGCCTGGGATGAAGAAATACATAGCAAAATTTGTAGCGAAATGCCTTACATGTCAACAAGTTAAGGCCGAACATCAGAGACCCGCTGGAACATTGCAACCGTTACAGATTCACAAATGGAAATGGGAAGATATAGCAATGGACTTCGTGACGGGTTTACCAAGTACCACCAAGCAGCATGACTCTGTTTGGGTGATAGTAGATAGACACAAAATCTACTCACTTCTTGCTAGTAAGAACAATTTATAACGATGAGCAGTATATAGAGCTTTATGTGGCAACAATAGTGAGACTACATGGAGTTCCAAATACAATAGTCTCTGATAGAGGATCTGTTTTCACATCAATGTTCTAGGAAGGTCTACAGTGTGCAATGGGCACTAAGTTAAAACTAAGTACAGCATTTCACCCTCAAATCGATGATCAGTCAGAACGTACCATACAAATATTAGAAGATATGATGAGGGCATGTGCTTTAGACTTCTCAATATCACGGAGCAAGTATCTTCCATTAATAGAATTCTCTTACAACAACAGTTATCAGGCAAAGATAGGTGTTGACTGCGTTTTTGGCCAACGACATGTAGACCTCAAAACGACAAAAACCTTCAAGAGAAATAAGCGACACAAACGATTTTTATAGTGGTTCAGCCCCAATGTGTTGGTAATAGCCTAATCCACTTAGAGTTGTGATTATAGATCTACACTCAAGATCAGATGAACTTGAGTCAACTGAGTTTCTTAGTGCAGATTACAAGAATACAAGAGTTCTCAAAATACAATTACTCTCTCTCTAGAAAATCATAATCTGAATCCTTTTATGATGCCATGAGCCTTGTATTTATAGGCCCAGGATCGTACAGATGATGTCCCTCATAATCGGGATATTTTGTTATTCTCACTATATTTAGTTTACAATAATATTCAAAATATAACTATACACTATATTCATGGGATAAACTGAGAGATTCCCACGCAAGCCAAGACTGATTCTTATTGATGCTGTTTCTGGGATTTTTTAAATAGCCCTGCTCTGTTTAGTCGATCCATATCACATTCAGGCTGGTCGGCCAAACCTTCACTGGGCGGACACGCACCTGACTGGGCAAACATGAACCTGGCTGGGCAGACATGCACCTGGTTGGGCAGACATGCACTAGACTGGTCGGACATGGTCATGACTGGTCGACCAAGGTCATGCCTCGGCAGACAAACATGTGACTGGTCGGCCAAGGTCATGCCTGGGCAGACAAACATGTGACTGGTCGGACAAGGTCATGCCTGGGCAGACAAACATGTGACTGGTCGGACAAGGTCATGCCTGGGCAGACAAACATGTGACTGGTCGGACAAGGTCATGCCTGGGCAGACAAACATGTGACTGGTCGGCCAAGGTCATGCCTGGTCGGTCATGACACTTGACTGGCCAGTCAAAATTCTTCACTGGTCTACCAAGTCACTCCTAAGCCAGATCACCCAACCATTCCTTGCCATTTGTCATTTCTATTGCCACGTCATCGTTTCAAATTTTGGGGATAACAATAGGCATGGCACCTTATGAGATGCTATATGGACGGAAATGCTGATCGCCAATTCATTGGGATGAGGTTGGTGAAAGATGATACTTAGGACATGAGGCCATAAGTAAAGCAACAGAGGCAGTAGAAAAGATAAGACAATGAATGGTTGCCGCTCAAAGTTGCCAGAAGAGCTATGCCGACGCTAAGAGGCGAAATGTTGAATTTTCAGTAGGCGATCAAGTCTTTCTCAAAGTTTCTCCAAAGAAGGGAATTATGCATTTTGGAAAGAAAGGAAAGTTAAGCCTGAGGTTTATAGGTCCTTTTGAGATATTGGAAAAAGTAGGGCAAGTAGCATATAGGTTGGCTTTCGCGCCATCATTAGCTGATACCTATAATGTTTTCATATATCTATGTTGAGAAAGTATGTATCAAATCCATTACATGTGCTCGATTACAAAGCTCTAGAGTTAAAACAAGATTTCAGTTATGAGGAACGACCAGTACTCGTTCTAGAGCGGGGAATTAAGGAGTTAAGGTCCAAAAGTATCCCTATGGTAAAAATATTGTTGAGCAATAGCACTGAAAGAGAGGCAACATGGGAAATGGAGGAATATATGAGGAAGGAGTATCTCAAGGTAATTGGTAAGTAAATTTCGAGGACGAAATTCTTTTAAGTAGGGGAGAATTGTAGCGCCTCGGAATTTTACTTAGTTAGATAGTATTAGCTTACACTATAGTATTTTAAATTTTCATGGATTTTAGTTCAAAGCCGGGAATTTTGTTGGAAACTCATAGAGATAGTAATGGATTTTATAAAGTTTAGCCTACAATTTAGAAATATTAATTATATCATAAAGTTTGATTAATGTAGATAGTTCTAGAAATATTATTTATTATAACCTAAGGTTTAGATAGAATAATTAAGACTGTGACATTTGTCACATGTATGTTTATTAAAGGATTTAAGGATTTTAGAGGAATTAAATAATCAAGGATAAACCTAGGAAGTCTAAAACCTTCCCTCAGATGCTAGAATCTCGTATTTCTCAGTCAAAGTGGTTTAAACAACTTTAAGTGTGCTTAAAATGTGCAAAATCTTGGTTTAGTACATCAGCGTAAGCCAATATATCACAACTATAGGGGCCGATATATCGCCTTTGCTTTTATGGAAAAACACGTCGACTTTGCATGAACGAAACCACGGACACTCGAGAATATAGTACAGGAAATATATCGCCTATAGGGGGCGATATATTGGCTCTTGTGGTGATTTTTGAAACTCCGTGGATTTTGAAGCTAGAAACAGCCATCAACAACTTGGACTTGTTCTTGAACGATTTTGACCGAGTTTTAGGCATTTGTGGAGTGAAAAAATCCCTTTTTAATTCAATTTAATGGGAGTTAGTTTCAATCCTTAAACTCTATAAATAAGACCTTTCACTCAACCATTGTCATCATCTTTCAAACACTTTTCAGAGCCTCCAAGCTACTATTTTCGTTCTAGAGAGAAACACTAGGGTTTTGGGGTTAAAGCTTTCAAATCTACGATTTTCTAAACACTTGGGAAGTAAGCTACTGTGTAATCTCGATGTTTTAGGTATAGATTGAATCTCTAAGCTATCTAAGACACTCTTAATTTTTAGGTTTAGTCCATTTCCATTCTTCTTATTCTTTTCTTTTAGTTCAATTCTAACTCGTTATAATGACTTTTGGTTAGGGGCTCGATTTCTTTGAAACTTAATGTTTTTGGTAAGTCTTTATTCCAATGCTTTAGATCTTATCTTCATCTTCTTCTCTCTAGAAAACTTATGGTTTTTAATGTTTGGTTTTAGGAGTTCCTGATCCCGCACTTGTCTCCAATATCCCAAATTTGGTAAGGAAAATTAGGTAGTTTAGTTTATGACCTAGTTTATGTTTTGTATGACCTAACATTTCAGGTACAATAAAGGGGTAAGTGTGGCTAGACCTAAGGTGTCCAATGATGTATGACAAACTTATGTCCGGTAGGCTCAGTTGCCAAAATTTTATGACGGACCTAAGTTGATGTCTTGTGTTTGACGAACTTATGTCTGAGGCTTAATTGCCAACCTTGTATAAGCATTTATCTTGTTATTATATTTGTGTTGTTATTATGACCTATGACCTGTGACCTATTATTATGACTTATGACCTATGATTATAATCTATGACCTATCATTAGGACCTATGACTTGTGACTATGAACTATGATTTAGATTATGATTTATGATTATGACTTAAGCTATGTTATGACCTAAGGTTTTTTGATGTTGTATGATTAGTATAAATAAGTTATGTTATTGTAAAGAACGCCCTAAACTAATACTTATAAAACATTCGCATAACATAGTTTATAAAGGAATACCACTCATTATCAAAGTCTCGGTGGGGACTTGCTTAAAACCATGCAAGTTGGCGCCATTAGTTTTAAAAGAAAACATAAATTTTTATGCAAAGTTCAAAAGAAACAAAAATTAAATAACTAAGTCCCACTGATAATTAGGAAAGTCTCTTAAAACAAACACAATTTAAATGGTGCTCTAAGATGATCATTTTTCTGTCCATAGGATTTCCCCACGCCATACACCCCACGATGATAGAACTCCTCACGTCACCACGTGTAACGACCCAAATTCACTAATAAGGCTTAAAGGCCTTGATTAGTATGCCGGGAGGGCATGATGGGGATTATGTGTGATTTTTATGATTAAGATGCATGATTATGATTTAGGCATGTTATATGACTATGTGAATTACATTATGTGATAATTATGATGTGTGTATTATACCGCGTGGGTGCCGTGATACCAATGTGAAGCACGTGCCGAGACGGTCCAAGAAAGCTAGATAGTGGTAACTGGTAATTTGGTAACCTGTGTAACTATTAGTAACTATAGAGAGTAACAAGTTTTAAGGGGAAAGTGGTAGATTTGCAAAGCTGGTGAAAAGACAAGTGTACCCTTGAGGTTTAGTTAGAAAAGGATATTTGAGGAAGGTTAAAAAGGTCTTTTGGCAGTAATATAGAGTCTTTGGCTGAGGGAAAAAGATAGGTACGATCTATTTATGCTAAGTAAAGCTGAAGTTAAGTCTTGAAAGGTTAGAAAGGTCAAGAAGGAAAGGGAGAATCAAGAACCTAAGAGGCAAGGTGGGAGAGGAACTGAACTGAGTTCTTTGAGGCTAGAGAAGGGCTTAAGGGTGTGGAATCAAGCATATATCAAGGTTTATACTGAGGTAAGGGATTGGTTTCTGTTTTGTTAAGTTCTGAATTTGGTTTTTGAAAGAATTGAGAGATAGCCATGGTTTTTCTTGTATGGAATTCAGCTGGTTTGTTAAGGTGGAATTCAGCTCAAGCTTGGATTGGAGGAAGCTCAGGTCGAATTTCTATTTGAGGTAAGGGTATTAAGTGTGTTTGCAATTTCATAGCGCTTATGGTTTAAAGATTTAGGGGCCTGGTTTGTACTTTACTCAAGTTTCAGCTTAGGTGTTAGAGTTTGAATTTAGGTATGAATTCTGTGGGTGATTGTGTAGTTGAGCTGGGTTTTAGTGTTTATAAGTTGCTGGTTGGTCTATGTGGGGTTTCAAATGAGTTTTGGGGCTTGGGTATGAAGTTGGGGTGAGTTGGAGTGAGTTAGGCTCGGGAAAAACGCGAAGGAAAAACCCAGAATTCTGGGCTCGCGAAGGAGCGCCGCGGCGCTGTTCTAGCGCGCCGCGGCGCAAGGCCGTTTCTGGGCGTGATGGGGTTTCTGACTTGCTGGGCGCCGCGGCCCTACAGGGCTGCGCCGCGGCGCTAGGCCAATTTCAGGATGTTGGAATTTGTAATTTTAAGCTTTTGCTCCGGGGGTTCGGGGAATGTCTTCGGTGCGTCGTTTTAGGGATTTGGGGGTTCCGAGAGTATGAGTTAGGTTCCGGGAAGGTAGTCTTGGATTGGTTAATGACAAAGAATATTATAATTGTTATGTGATTAGGACTTTGGAGAGGCTCGGAGTAGAGGACCGTGCTTGTGGCTACGTGGCATCGGAAACCAGTGAATTGAAAGGTAAGAAAGCTGCACCTGAATATATGGTTGTGAATGGGACTAAGTGCTCCCGAGAGTTGTATTGTGTCATCGTTGGTATTATGCCAAGGGACACGTGTAAGCGGTCTAAGAGTACCGTTCATGATTTTAGCGCACGGGACGAGAATTGGCCGCTGGGAGCCAGAAACATTAGGATAACAGAGGGAGCAGCCTGTGGGCGCTAGCCCTGGTTATCGTCTGTGCATTATGTTTTATGAGATGAGATCCTTAGTATGTGGTATGCTTGAATGATGAAATACTTGAAATTTATGAGATGCTATATGAGTAAATGACTTGATTGTTAGTTGTTCATGCTCTGTTATTGCTGTGTTTTCTTGCTGGGCCTTGGCTCACGGGTGCTTCGTGGTGCAGGTAAGGGCAAGGGCAAGCTGGACCAGGCCTGAGGTGGAGAGCTCCGAGGTGTAATGTACATAGCCAGCCGTTCGATCACCATGGTCGAGGAGTGTGTCAGGATAGAGACTACCTAACTGCTCATTTTGCCTTAGTACGGCCGCTAATGTATTCAAACCTTGTAAATTTTGTAAATGACCTTTGAAACTGTCATTTTTGGGATCCCATGTAACGAAACAATGTTTAGTAATGAAAATGTAACTTTTGAGTCCAAAACACTTTTAACCCTAGATCATTTACTGTTTCAGTAACACGTTTTTACTTTAATGACTTGGTTAGCAAGTCTGGCACTTTATAAACACACAGTGTAACGGTCTTGGCTATCCAGGACGTTACACCACGCGTGCCATAAAGAAATCTTATTTGCTACCTGGAAGGAAAGTAAGGGGGTGAGCTAAAAGCCCAGTAAGGAAGTACAAACAATAAGCAAGTAAAAATACAACAAATACAAACACTAACGTTCATCTAAAACATCATGTCATATCATAACATTTTCGTAACATATCATCATAGCATATCATAACGTATTCGTAACATATCATCATATCACATTCATACAACATACATGATGAGCATGGCTCGCTAGTTGTCCATGTCACCCTAATCATAGCATACATGATGAGCATGGCTCACTAGTTGTCCATGTCACCCTATGAGGTAAACAAGAGTCTCTGGTCCTTGAATAACCTCGGCGTGTCCGCCCTATGAGTTACGTCTCTATATCTTTAGTAACTCGTTTGATGTGTCTAACATCCATAAACATATCATATTCAACATATCATCACATTATGGCATTAATAATTCATAACAATTCATTCATACAACAGTCTTACCATTTATAGCATAAAATCATAGAATCTATCTAACTTCCTTACCTCAGGTCCAAGCTAAGAAATTTTCACAATCTTTCAACGAGCCTATATCATAATCAAAACAACATTTCTTAGGTTCATAAAATTACTATTTTGCCCATCCATACAACTCATGTGTGCATGGGCCATGCACACATAATAACAGTTACACATAACACGCAGTTATTCTTAACTACACATAAAGTCATAAAAGAATAATGCTCATTTTACCTATTATACATGCATGATCTTTTATAAAAACCCCATAGTTGAATAATAAACATAATTTTAGACGTAAAAGTGGATTTGCATGTAACATGCATACGTGAGAACATTATGTAATTGCAGCGTTTTTAAAAACGATAATTCTACATTTCTTACTTTTATTGTTTTAAAATAATAGACTTATGACATGCTTTATTTTTCTTAAAATTTCTAGGTTGATTAAATTTCTCAAAACATTATTTTATTTTATAAAATAATTTGATTTAGCTTAAAAATAAAATATGTGACAATTTCATCTATTAATCTCAAATTACAAAGAATTAACCAAAAAGCTTAGAATTAATTAAAATACCTATGTTTAATATGTTTCTTTAGAAAATAAATTTTATCATTGGTTAATTGTGTTACATAAATGATGTGAGAAAAAATATATTTTTATGTGTGGAAAAAAATATATATTTTTATTTAAATTATTTAAGACTTAGTTTTATGTAACATAAATCCATATGTGACAATTTAAATAATCATTTTTTTAAACCTTTTAAACCAAACTTTGAGCCACTATTTAATTTCTTTAAAAATCACAAATAAATAGAATCTAAATATTTTTCTCAATCAAAATAAAGAAAATCATAACTTATCAAAATATGCATTCATACCATAGTAAAATACCATTTTTAATATTACCATAACTTAGGATAATAATTTTGTTTCAAAAACTCATCAAATTTATTTTAGTGAAACACACTTCCCATTTTCTTACAAAACTTCCAGCAACCATTTTATCTTTAAAAATCACCATATTCAATATAAAAACCTCATATTTTTCTAAAAAATCCAATAAAAACTATGTAGGTAATTATTTACACACAATATAATTTCAAAGCATAATTAAACTTCACATTAAATTTCTTAAAACATCAAAACATTTGCAAACTTTATTTGAGCACTCAAAACATTAATCTCATCATGAACAACATCATTTTTGTACAAAAATCAGCAAGCACATTAAATCATAAAATTTATTCCTTTCATCATATTCACAAAATTCATGCTCATTTATGCACAATATTTCAACACAAACCCTAGCATGCTTCTAACCTCTTTATCCATTTTAATCACATCATAAGTATACAATAATTCATCATTCACCTTGGAACTTATTCACAAGTCATGAACAACAACCACCATTGATCTTGTGTTACATATATTCTCAATACATTATCACCATGCAATTATTCCAAAAATCACAACCATCATAACTTCATACAAGATCTTGCCACAACCTATCATGTTTCTAAAATTTTCATTGACATAAAACATAATAAAAATAACCATCATGCTTTTGAATATCCCTTTAGGCCGAAACACATCCAATAAACAAATAACCTATTCTTTTCATGTATTTCAAATATTCATCATCACTACACATATTCTCATTACACAACCATAAAAATCAAACCCAACAACATAAACCCATGCATAAAATTATAAGAAAACACTCCATCAATCCATGAACATCATATCATTAGGGTTATAGATTTGATACCTCTCTTGATTTGTAAAATCAAGAATACAAAATGATCAACACCCAAACTTCACCACCCCTTGTTCAAGCCTAGGGTTTTTTTTTTTGAAAACCACCATGAGGAGGAGAAGGAAATCCAATCACACACAAAAAATAAACAAAGTCAATATCATATAATCAAGAAAAAGAGATTAGACAAACAAAAATACAAGAAAAACATACTCTAGACTTGGTTCCTCTTCTCCTTCTTCTTCTTTCTTCCTTTCTTTCTTCTTCTCCCTCTCTCTCTAACACGCAACCCTCTCTCTCTCTCACTCTCTCTCTCTAGGTCACGGCAGCCACAAAGAAAATGCTCTCCTCTTCCTTTCCTTTCCCCTTTATTCAACTCTCTCAATAAAGCCTCACCAACATAAAATGGTAAGTTTCCTTTTTCCATTTTATTTTCTCTTAATTTCTTATTATTTTGTTTTATAATAATGGATATAAAAGAATAAAGGGTGATCACATCCTATCCTAAAATAGCTAGTTTCTTCAAATATTTGATTTTATTGCCTTAGAAAAATAAATGGAAAAATCAATCCCTTTCCCACTACACTACACGCCCAACACTTGCCCTTTTTTAATTTTATTTATTTATTTTCCTATTTTTTAAAATAAAAATACCCAAAAATATCAATAAATGGCAATTATAAAATGTGTAGAAAATCCACACATGTGCACCCTATTACCATATACTAGCACACACTAAAACACTAGGGTGCATTACTATCTACCATGCACCTTAGTGCATTCAACCAAAACTCACATAATTACCTCAATTGTCACACCTATCTAAAATGTAACACTAATAGTAAAATAAACATGTTACACAATTATTCACTTATTAAATTAATTAACCAAACAAACAATTAACAAATATAAATTCAAAAGATTATACCAAACAATTCTAACAATTAAATAAAATAATAAACAATCAAATAAAACAAACAACAACTAAATAAAATAAACAACATTTAAATAAAAAAATTCATCACACTTAACATTTAAATAAAATAAATCACAAAATTTAACTAATCTAAAAAAAAAATTGGTGCTCTACAGTTATGACTCTGGTGAAATTTATGATATATTTAATAATACGATTATATGACTGACTCTTGTTTGTATTTTCCTTACTGGGCGTAGAAGCTCACTCCATATGATGTTGTTGTGCAGACAATTAGGATAGGAAGGTCGGTGGCGAGTGAGACCTAAGAGCTTAGTGATGTATTTATGGGGACCATATAGCCGATGAATGATCAAGCGGACCTATTTTTATGAAACCATGTTTTTTTAAAGTTTTATTTAATGTTGCTCATTTTTGTATGTTAAAGACAATTATTTTATGTTTGTAAAACCATGGATCCATTTACTTATTTAAATTTTCATTCAATAAAATAGCAATGTTTATGTTTATGATCCAATGTTGTGTTCTCGATAATTTATGAGAAATTAGGGTGTTACATAACCTTTTCAGTTCCAAAAGTCAACCCAATAGGGAAACATTATTTAATCTATAAGAAGATATAGATTCCATATCTGTTAAACTATGTCCCTCGACATATATATCATTGAGTCCCCAAAACAATTGTTCTTAGCCTGATCATTCTGACAAACCTTAACACATGAATCAAAGGATCAGATGACATACGTAGGAGTTCATAGAAACCCCAGGATTAAGATCATCCTGTATATGATCATCGTTTGATGTGTTTGACTAATACTATGAAACGGTGTTTAAACAAGTATTAACAAATAATATATGTTCCAGTTCTATATATCATTATATATAAAGCACCTTCACTAAAGTGTCCTACTATGCTAGTGACTCGGATCTATGCCACTTGTATTCATAATACTAGTGAATTGTACTAGCACTAATTAATCTAAAGGTTCCATAACTTTATTTTACTGCGACCTATTTCAAGTTTATTATCTTAATCTCGATCCTCTCATACCAATATGAGATTAAGACCACATAGATAAACTTTGGAATTTTCTGATATTTACTTAATATTATCAACATAATATCAGACGTAGCCTATACATATAATAATTCAAGTCAATTATTTATTTCATTGAAGACATTTGTCAACTACAATTGCTTTAAGGGCGCTATTCCCAACAATTTCCCACTTGCCCTAAAGAAAATTGAGATATCTCTCTCAATATGTCAATCACATTATCCTGAACGAATTTGTCTAACAAAGTCTTTGTTAATAGTTTTGTAAGAAACTGTTTTGACGCTATTTTCAAGACAATTACATCAATTATATAAAATTGTCTTGAATTAAATGATACTTCATTTCATGTGCTTTACCCTATGATGATTTCTAATTCTTCTAGAATAGTTGTATCTCCATTGATTTTACAATGAGATACTAGTAGTTTATTCTAGTCTGAAAACCTTTCCAGAATGACAAAGAACTCAACTAAATCAAATAGCCTATTTAACTGCTCGTAGCTGTTACATTTTGGCTTGTATGGTGAAACATACAAATCTTTAATGTGCAATATATTTCCATATTAATGTGTTTCCTCCACAGTTATGGAAATTGATTCTAACATCAATCTTTGAAGATTTCTACCTGGTTTAAAATCAGTTTTATCCTTTGGGATTTTAGGTCATTGCCTAAATACACAAACATATAATCTCCATTATATTCAAGATACTCAAAAAATTAAGTCCTTAGAATTATACAATGACTCAATCCATCATTGGATTGACAACTGTTGACTATTCCCACTGTTTAACAAATGTTAATTCGAAGAAATAACATTCGATACATTAAACAATCAATCACTGAGTTGTAGGAATACTGTATCATGCCCTTCTTTTCTAGTAAAAGAATAAATGGACATTATTATTTAGATAATACATCCTCCTGACCGGGAAGGCAAAAAGCCTTTCTTGGATTTTTGTAAACTAAAGTATTTAAGAATCTTATCCATATAAGTCGCTTGAGACAGTGCCAAAAGATTGTTCTTTCATTCTCTATAGATTTGAATGTATACATTATTGCCTTTTCTAAATCTAATATTTAGAAAAGTTCAGCTAACAATTTATTTTCTGTTGATAATTTATCTACATCATTCCCAATGATCAGAACGTTATCAATATTAAGAGTAACAATCACAATAGAAACTTTCTGGTCGAGATCTTCAAATTGTTTTATCATGTCAGCCATTCAGTTAAGACGACTTAGACATCCATTTAAATTAATCTCATCATCCATGCATAAAGCAATGGCTAAGAGTATGTAAACAGATTTAAGCTTAATTGTAGTAAAAAGTATTTATTCGAGTAATAAATTCTTCTTTCTGTTTATAGCCTTAGGTTATTAACCATACCTTGAAAAGTCTGTACTTTCCTATGTTCTTCTCTTCATCTTGAATATCCTATTTCAAACTAAAGTTTAATGAACTTTTGTTGGATGTTCAAGAATCCAGATGTCATAGAATTCCAAATTCCATTTCTAGATTCATGTGTTTCAACCATTATTTTCTGTAGAAACATTTTCATTTCATACTAATATGTGAATAAAATATAGTTAGATTGTGTTACAGACAACCAACTAAACATTATATTTGTAACGAAGTTGTTACTAACGCTCCCACTACAATAATGCTTTACAGAATTGGTGATATTCTTTGGGTTTATCATTTTTAATTATCAATAACTTGTTTACTTTACTTATAGTCATCATTTCTAGTACAATTTAACAAGAAAAATATAGTGATTATAATAATCATGCTTCATCAAAGTAGAATTTAAGAGATACAAACACTTTTGTAATCTTTTATGATTATTAAATTGTTTCACTAATGACTTCATGAATTTTTTTCAATTTATTCACATAACCACTTGTGAATCCAAACTTTTAAGTCTTTGATGTTGTACAATCTAACATGTATAGAGTATAACAAGTGTTAAAATTATAGAAATAATAAAGACAACAATGGTCACTCATTATCTATTTAATCTAATCTAATATGATTATATTCAATTTCTAAAATATTAATTCTGCTTAGCATTCTAGTTGTATGTGAGTTGGGTTCGAATTCCAAGTTCACATGCAATTTACTTGAATTCCAAATTCAAGTTTAGACTTCCTTTTGATGAAATCAAACAAGTCTTTAAGTGACTTTACTTTGAATGTTGCATGAAAATTTCTAGAAGTTTTCTTTGCTATCAAAAAAAGTAAACATATCTTAAATAAATGTCAATCAATAGTGACTTACAATTTATTATCTCTTTTAGCTTTGATCATTAAAAGGTTCAACATACATCCCTATGTATTAGCTAAACCCTTATGTGATTTTTAAGCCTTTATTAGAGAAACTTTAATTAATAGACTATATAAACAGGGAGACAACCAATGAATGGTTCCAATAAAAGACTGTCTTTTATTTGTTTTATGTGTCTAATTAATTACAAGTCAATCTCAAAAATAATTCACATATATGTTTCAATTAATTGTGGTTGGAATGATATGTCTTATTTATAAATTTATGATTTGCACAATAATGAATAATTCATAATTATCATTTATACTCATTGATGAAATAGGTGGAGCAAATATATTTCAAAAATAACAACTAAATTTATTATTAAAAGGAAATATTATATTTTTTCACTTATCAAATAAAGGTATCAAAAATATAGTTTCTAGAAAGAATTCTAGAACTAATTTAAAAAAAGAACTTATTAGTTTCTTTCATAATGAAAACCAACTATTTCAAAATGACAAAAAAAAAAAAAATTATTTTTAAAATAAACAAAATAAATTTCTAAACTAATCTTTTCTTTGTTCAATCGTCTTCATCATTTCTTCTTCGCTTTGGTTTCAATGAAATTATCATTTTTCTCAAAAGATTTATGCATCCCTGAAGATAAGAACAAATGAAAAATAATATAAGTGGCATAATTTTGAATCAACCATTCAAAATATTAAAGAAGATTTTTTTGCGTAAATCGAATTTACCCCATATTTCAAAAATTGAGCATGTGCCATAGCATCACTCTTTATCAAGGCTCACATCTCGTATGCAGTTTCAATAACCATATATCTTTCTTTAATGTTTCAATGCATGGTCGATAACATCCATTGACGTGCCAGGTGATTCAATCTCATCCATTCACCATATTGTTCATGTTCATCAAAGCTGGATGAAAAGCTTGGAACCTCTGGAGGTAGATCATAGATCGCTCCGTACAAGATTTGTGTTCCAAAGACAATGTGAATCTCTTCATACCTTCTTCTTATGCAGTTAAGACTTAAATGGAATCTTTTCCAAGAGTTTATCAATGAGGTGTGTGTGAATTCCCAAGTTTTCAAGTACTTGATCTTGAGTAAGAGAATTAACCATTGTTGCTTGAAATAAATAAATAAAATACAATGAATTAAAACATATAATAAATATCACATTTTATTTTGAAAATTAAACATGACGCATGAATGCAACATATAAAAACACATAAAAATTATATACTTAATCCATGATAAATTAATTTGAAAATTAATGGACCAACCTTGGGGTAGGTCAGACTAACTCCAAGTTAATTTTGAGACAAAATTAAATTTTACAAGTGAAAACTTAAACACGTCTTTTTCTCTTTTCACTTATGAACTATCACTAATTTTGTCAAGATGCACCAGTCATGCTCGAAAGCCTATATATACCTTCGGAGTGTAACCCATTATTTTCAATTAATAACTTAACTCAAGAGTGTGCCTTAGGTCAGTCAAACTTGAAATACATCACTAATTATATTCTCAAAAGAGAAGTCAACCTTGAGATGAAATAAACATATTCGGAAGCCTTTCCTTAGGGAGGCCGCAAACGAAGGCGACACGAGGCCCTTCCTATGCCTCTCGGATTTCAACCAATAATGGATACCATGGGACTTATTGTCATAACTTCCTCTCCCACTCACTATTTTGGAAATTTGTGTTTTTCATAGAATCAATATTTTTTATTTAGTTGTAAAAATAAATTTAATTATTTTTACCAAATGATATTCTAATAATTACTAATCCATTTATGCAAAAAATAAAAATTGTGCCCTTAATTCTAATTTTAATTTTGCTTTAATTAAGAGAATATCATTTTTATTTTAATAAAACGTTTTTCATTAAAATAACAAATTAAACAACTTTAATTTTGATTTACCATCTTAACCAATTAAGTCTAAGTTTATTACTATATAAATTATCATATATAAACATATAATAAAATATAGGACGTTCCTAATAACATGTTTAAACACGAATGAAATGCATGCAAATTGCATACTGTGTGGGTATATGAATGACATGTTATAATGCATGACAAAATATTAAACACTTTAATCATATTCAAACATTTATAATAAGTAAATAAAAGTGGGTTGGTAACTTATGTGTATTTCTAGAAAAAGTTACAACACTAGCAAAAAATACATACAATTGTAACCTATACTATCTAAGGTCTGATGAAGAGCACCTTGATCTCGAACCTTGAGATGTAGTCTTGCTAAGCCAATGCCACCTTTTTTCATATCCATTTTGAATTATACAACTTTTTAAATATTTTAAACAAACTTTTAGTATACTTAAACTTTGGATTGTAACAGCCAAATAGTTTCTAAAGCACAATTTTTAACCAGTGGCGCGAGGCCTGGGCATGCGGGGCTGGCAGGGGAGTGGCTAGCTCAGGCGGGCATGGGGCAGGCGTGTGTGGGCATGGCTTGGGTGCATGCGCACGACTCGGGTACAACCAGCGCACGACATGGGGTGCTGGACCCGGCTCGGCGTGGGCTGGGCTTATGCGGGTGCAAGGGCACGGCTTGGGCCTCGGGGTTCATGCTCGGGGCTCGAGCCATCTCAGAATTTTAACCATAAATTTTAAAAGAAAAATTACAAAATTCCTATGCGCCAAAAAATGGCTTACATTTTTCATCTATAAATTTTAAGAACAATTCCTAAACCCAAAAGCACAATTATAAGCAGCCCTTAAGAATCTATCATCATCAATATAAACATCCATCATTCAAACATATATCACATATAATATAAAAATACGCATAGTCCCACACAGCAATTAAAAATATGCAGAGATTAATGATTTGCTGTAGTATCAATTTTTGGAAAACAATCAGAGTGCACAGCGAAAATGGCGTGGCCCAGTTTATAAACACAAAAAAATTTCATCTCTCGTATAAACAATTTATATGTTCAAGAAAACATCCAGACAGAAACATTAATATACAATATTATTAATCATGCAACATATATATAAATATAGACATGCTTATATATATATATCATATGCACATGTATACAAATATTAAAGAATAGAAATATTTACCTCTTGAAGCCTATCAAGTGCCCTTGAATCTTTTCAAATATATAAAGATCTTCCTATCCAAAGCTTTGAGTACTCAAACCACGATCTTCCGGAGTGTTCTCTACACCTCACGATGTGTGTGGGCACATAGAGAACATGGATTTGTAATTTAGAAATCACAAGTATATCTCAACACATGAGAACTTAAATTATGTCTTGAGAATGATTAGAATAAAAGAAGAAGATGAAGACAATTTCTTGTCTCAGAAATTCTGAAATTTTTCTCTGAAAGTTTACTCTTTTGTTTTTCTTCTTCTTCTTCTTCTTACACAATATATATAGAGAGATTATATATTACTTTATTATTTCTAATCATAATAGTAATATATTAATAATATCATAATGATGATAGAAATTGATTTAGGTAAATATCTAACTTACCAAATTTGAAAATATCTATTTTCAAATTATTAATTAAATAAATAAAAATAAAATAAAAACAATACTGATACTTTATCAGTACACTGCTACACGCATGGCAGTCTCTAGACTGTGTCATGCGTGTATAGAAGTATTCCCTTTCAGGGATATTGCATTTTTCTTTTATTTATTTATTTAATTAAAATAATCCTTCCACAAAATATGGCATTATCTTTTAAAGAAAAAGATCACAACCATATTTCAAAATTTAAATTTTAAATTCAAATTCAAAATTTAAATTGATGATCATCATTATCATCATCTTTTAAAATTCAATAAATCAAAAACTATTTAGACTTACCAATTTTATTTTTCCCACTCAAATAAAATAATTAATTTCAAAAATCTATTTATTTATTTATATATATATATATTTCAAAATGCTATATTTAAATAAATATATATATTTTCAAAATTTTAATAATTAATTCAAAATTAATTATTCAACTTCAATTATCATATAATTGTATCTCTGACCCGAAGAATAAAATTCTTCTCAAGTTATACCCTTGTATCAACTCTTACCTTGATATGGTGTTGATAAATCCTCCCTGGGGACCTATGGACCTAGAATATCAAGCTCCAATAAATATTAGATTATTAATCAAAGCTCTTTGATTAAATAATCATATTTATTAATCTCATGATTACTCCACTATAAATATGAGATTGAACTCTTGATAATTATAGACATATATTTACCTAGTACTTTATTAAAGAATAAAGTGTCCATTGATATAATCATTACATACAACGTTAATCCTTTGTTAATGGTTCATAATTAAAAGGGAATAAAATTTATCGCTTTACCCTTTTAACTATATCTTGTTCCTAGTGTACCATTGACTTTACTAGTGAAGGTTTTGTCACAACAAGTTTGCGACGTGAGCGCTCATAACCTTTTCAGTCCCAAAAGTCAACCCAATATGGAACCATTATTCAATCTATAAGAAGGTATAGATTCCATATCTGTTAAATATTGTCCTCAGCCATATATATTATTGAGTCCCCAAAACAATTGTTCTTGGCATGATCATTCTGACAAACCTTAACGCGTGAATCAAAGTATCAAATGACATATATAGGAGTTCATAGTAACCTCGGGATTAAGATCATCGTGTATATGATCATCGTTTGATATGTTTGATTAATACTATGAAACGGTGTTTAAACAAGTATTAACAAATCACATCTGGTCCAGTTCTATATATCACTATACATAAAGCACGTTCACTAAAGTGTCCTACTACACTAGTGACCCGGATCTAGGTCACTTATATTCGTAATACTAGTGAATCATACTAGCAGTAATTACTCTAAATATTCCATATCTTTATTTTACTGTGAAATGCTTCAAGTTTATTATCTTAATCTCGATCCTCTCATACCATTGTGAGATTAAGGCCACATAGATAAACTTTGGAATTTTCTGATATTTACTTAATATTATCAAGATAATATTAGACATAGTATATATATAATAATTCAATTCAATTATTTATTTCTTTTAAAACATTTGTCAAATACTATTGCTTTAAGGGCACTATTCCCTACAGCTGATTATTAGCTCCCTCCCTAGGATGCTCATTATCTGGGTTATTGTCCTTCCATGTTGGGGCTTGGTTTATCAGGATGTTCCCATCATCGCATCTCATAGGAGGATTTTCCCTTGTTTGAGTGTAACTCAGCTCATTATCTCGACTTTTCTGTCTCTGTTGTGTGTTGAAGTGCTCATGCAAGTCGGAATGATGGTTGGTGCGATAACTGTGCGAAGCATTTAGATGATCTCTCAGATCGAGCACCTATCCTTAAAAGTGAGTGTTGTAAACACTCTCCGACCTGCCTTCATGATGATTCTCCATCCAATAACTATCTTCAGCAAAACTCACCATCTATTGATGAGGACGGTTGTAAAACGCCCTTAAACTAGTACTTAATAAAACATTCACATTTTCAATGATTTTTATAATAGAAAGCCACTTATTATAAAGGTTTCAGTGGGGTCTCGCTTAAAACATGCAAGTTGGGCCCAAAAGTTTAAAAAAATATATTAGTTTTATGCAAAGTTCTAAAATAAACAAAATTTTAAGTCCCACTGAAAATTTTAAGAAAAATCCCATTAAACATAACATTATTAAAAATTGGCGTTTAAAGTTGATCGTTTCTCGTCCATAGGATGCACCACGACATACACACCAGGATGACAGAACTCCCCACATCACCATGCGTGCCAAAGAGAAACCTATTTGCTACCTTGAAGGGAAAGTAAAGGGGTGAGCTAAAAGCCCAGTAAGGAAGTACAAACAACAAGCAAGTAAGAATACAACAAATTACAAACACTATCATTCATCTTTATACATCATAACATCATCATAAAATTGGCATCAATATCATAAACATAAACATATCCACGTCAACATAATGCCATCTATCATATCATGAACATCATAACATCATAACAAAATCATAAACATCACCAAACATCATAACATAATCATAAACAATTCCTTGTGAACATGGCCCGCTAACTTGTCCATGCCACCATTTGAGGTAAACAGGAGTCTCTGGTCCTTGAATAACCTCGGCGCGTCCGCCCTTGGAGTTATGTCTTTATATCCTTAGTAACTCGGGTTACGTCTTCATATCCTTAGTAACCCATTTGTTGAGTCGCGTTCAACATGCTAACAACCATTATATAAAACTCGGTTACGCCTTCATATCCTTAGTAACCTCTTTATTTGATGTGTCGCGTTCATCACGCTAACATCCATTCATATTATACAGTATTCATACAAGCGAACATATCATCACATTATAGCATTTCATAACTCACAACATTTTCATTCATACAAACAGTCTTACCATTCATAGCATAAACAATCATAAATTATATCTAACTTCCTTACCTCAGGTCCAAGCTAAGTAAAACCACAACTTCTCAACGAGCCTATACCATAATCAAAACGACATTCCTTAGCTTCACATAATTACTATTTTGCCCATTCATATAACTCATGTGTGCATGGGCCATGCACACATGGTGAGAGTTACACACAACATACAAATATGCTTAGTTACACATAAGGTCATAAAAATAATAATGTTCATTCTACCTATATTGCATGCATGATCCTTCTATAAAAACTACATGGTTGCATAATAGACATAATTTTGGACGTAAAAGTGAATTTGCATGTAACATGCATACGTGGGAACATTGCGTAAATGTGGCATTTAAAACCATAATTCCATGCGTCTTACTTCTATCGTTTTAAAAATAATAGACTTGTAGCATGTTTTGTTTACCATTGTTTATCTTCTTAAAGTTACTAGGCTGATTAAATCTCCCAAAACATTCTTTTTATTTCATAAAAATAATTTTATTTAGCCATTAAGAATATATAAAGGACCCATTTATTATTTTTAATTACAAAGAAAAGCAAAGGCATTGGAAATTATTTTAAAAAGAAAATACCTATGATTATCATGTCTCCTTAGAAAATAACAATTTAATTTAAGTTAATAGAATTTCATATTTTGATATGAGAAAAATAATAATTTTAAGTATGGGAAAAATATATTTTGTTTGAATTATTTTAAATACTTAATTTTATGTAACACAAATTCATATGTGAGAATTAAATAACTATTTAAAACTTTTTAAACTAAACTTTCAGCCATTATTTAAAAATCACAAGTGAATTAAATCCAACATTTTTCTTAATTCAATTAAAGAAAATCATAACTTATAAAATAACCACTCATATTATATTAAAAAATATCACTTTTAAGTTTTACCATTGTTTAGGTTATTTATTTATTTCAAAATATCAATCAAATTCCTTTTATTGAAACACACTTTATATTTTTAAACAAAAATTACAGCAATCAAATTTTATCATTAAAATCACCATCCTTATTTTTAAAAACTCATATTTTCTCAAAAATATAAAAAAAAAATATGTAGGTATTTATTTACACAAAATATCATTTCAAGGCATAATTAAATTTCCCATCAAACTTCTTAAAACATCAAAACACTTGCAAATTTTATTTAAGCACTCAAAACATTATTCTCATCATAAACAACATCATTTTTGCACAAAAAACAGCAAGCACATTTAATCATAAAATTCATTCTTTTCATTATATTCACAAAATTCATGCTTATTTATGTACAACATTCCAACACAAACCCTAGATGCTTCTAACCTCTTTAACCATTTTAATCACACCATGAGCATATACAATAATTCATCAATCGCCTTGAAACTTATTCACAAGTCATGAACAAATAACCACATTGATCTTGTGTTAAATATACTCTCAATATATTATTACCATGCAATTATTCCAAAGAACAAAACCATCATAACTTCATACAAGATCTTGCCACAACCTATCATGATCTCTAAGATTAAATTGACATTAAACATAAAAAAATAACCATTATGCTTTTGAATATCACCTTTAGGCCGAAATCCCCATAGCCAAAATAATCAAACCCTTTCATGTTATTTTTAAAAGAGATATTCATCATCATTTTTATAGATCACAATTTAAAACCTTTGTATATTTTCACATAGAGTCTTTAAGCCAAAACATACCCATCATCAAATCATAGAAGATCTTTAAACAACATATCATCAACACCACATTTCAATAAGACTAATCATCTAATATATCAAAGGAGAACAAAACAATGAATCACCATTCTCAAACAATATTCTCCAAACTGCAAGAAACCAAAGATAAAAACAATAACCATAAGACAAAAAGGTTCCTGTTACCTCTCTTGCTAGAACTCAAGGACAATAGTGACAATAACCCAAACTATGGCCACCACTTGTTCAAGCCTAGGGTTTCGAAACCCACATGAAGAAAAGAAAAAAAAAATGATCTTAGATTCAAGAAGAGGTAGAAATTAACATCACTATGAACCCAAATACTTACCCTAGGGATTTCGAACACTAGCCTCCAATCCTCTTGCAACAAAATCAAAACCTATCATCACCATCATTTTGCCTTACTTTGAATCAAGATGTAGAGGAGACAAAATATAATGCTATGAACCTTAACCCATACCTTAGAATCCCTAGCCTTGGCCTCTTCTTTCTTCTCCTTCATGTTCTTCTTCTCTACCTCTCTCGCTAGAACTCATGAGCTCTCCCTCTCCCTTCTCTCTAAGCACACGGCAGCCACCAAGCCAAATGAGCCTTCAATCTCTTTCTTATTTTCTATTTAAATGCCTCAATCTTCAAAACCTAGCTAAGGAAAATGTAATTATCATTTTCCTTTATTTTCCCTAAATCAAAATATAATTCAATTAAAATGATACTCAGCCAATCAATCCATTTTGTAACGCCCCGATTTCCCGAGACGTTACTTAAGGGGTCCATTTAAAAATAATAAACAATAAATACTTTAAGACACTAAGAGAAAATATTTATTTAAAATTTAAGCAGACAATGAGATCTCATTATTTAAAAATAAAAATGTTGGACGCTAGGTTTAATAACAAAAACATAAAGAAAATAACCATTCAACTCTGAAAATTTAAAAACATAACATTTATTTCTAAAAACATAAAATAACTGGAGCCCAGCCTCTAACATGTTCCATCCATGCCTCGAGCCCGCATTACTCACTGCTTTGCTTTGCCTTTACCTGCACACAGAGTACTCGTGAGCTAACGCCCAGTAAGAAGAGCTATGTAGGACATAACTCCCCAAACCAGCAAACATAAACTTTCAACTAACATAAATAAACATCATAAGCACAATAATCATCGTGCGATATATAAACACCATATCACACTAACATAATGTGAGTTACACTCACACACATAAATACTAACAAGTCATGTTGATCGGACATGAAATGTAATCTGCCTTGCCTGCACTGTACTCACACTCGGCATTCCCACGGTGGCACCTAGTCTAGCCTGCGCTATACTCACACTCGGCCGTTCCCTTGAGACATCGTTGCCCTGCATGCGCTGTACTCACACTCGGCAGTTCCGTGGTGGCATCCTATTATCCTAAGTTATATACACACCCAAGATAATTCCTGCAAGTGCTATACTCACACAAGCAGCTGGAATCTAGTAGCACGCCTACTCTGTCATCTAAGCATGTCTACTAACTAAAATCCCTAGCACTATCCTCATGCTAGTCAACCTAATGCAACAATTCAGGTCACAAATTTAATTACATAACTAACAAATAAGAAAACAAGGTTGTACGCATAACGTACACCCTGTGCGCAGATGTCCATTCTTCTTACCTTAAACAATGCGTTTTCCGCTGACGTGTCTTGAACCACTCGCCGCGTCACCTCGATGACCGCTAGCTCCTAAACGTCCAATTACACAGCGAAAATTTAGGAAAAATAAAATAGGCGTTAAGGTTTTATTTCAAAATCTTAATTATTGAAATAATTTAACTATGCCATTTTAACATGCATGACACGTAAATTAAAACAATTTTCCACAAAAGGTTCAAACCATCATGTCACATACACAAACAATGATGTTTCTAACATATCGCATGAATTCATATAACTACTTTTTATGTGAAAATTACCAAAATACCCTTTAATATCATAATTACATTAAAGACTCAATAATTTTATAAAAATTATCATATGACAACAAAATGTAATAAATAACTTTTCTAAAACCCTAAATAATCACCAAATTCTCATATAAGACCAGAAAAATAATTTTTAACATTTATAAATTATTTTTCCTCAATTTCTCAAATAAAACCCAAATAATATAAATAAATACACAACCAAGCCCAAAAATCAAACTAACATACAGAACTGTTTAAAAATCTAAAATAAACTTATAAAAATTATTTTAGAATTTTCTGGGCAAAATAACTATTTTCTTAATTCATTTTATAGAAAAACTAAATAATTAAAGAAAAATTTCATAACTGATTAAAAATAGAATCTAACTATACAGATCTGTTTCTACACCCTACAGTAACACGTAAAAATTACCCAAGGTTCAGAACAGTAGCACTAATATTTTTTTATATTTACAATATAAAATAAGCCAAATAAATCATGAAAATTACATAAATGATACAAATTCGAAATTAAATTACAGAGAGCCTTATAATCTCATTTTAAACATATAAAAAAATTCTCAGAATTTTTAGAATACTTTAAATAATTTTTCACATTTATTTTCTTAAATCACATATTTAAGAGCAAAAAATTGAAGAAAATTATAAAATACGATCAAAAATTAATTCTAAATCATACAGATATCATTGAAACATAAAATCATATTTTTCGGAACAATAAAAATATTTTTCATAATTAATCTTTATTTAAACTTCAATAAATCATAATAATTCAAAGAAAAATCAGAAAAATATGAAACCAGTTGTAAAATGCTGTAAAATTAATGTACTAATTTTTAAGATTGAAAAACCAAAAAAAAAACCTCAGTAAACACCCAGATCGGGTTCGCCGGAAATATCGCCGGTTTTGTCTTCTTCTCCGGCGACGGCGACTCTAGGGCTGAGTTTTGCTGCGTTCCAACCCTTCTCTTGCTTGGAAAATGATCCCCTTGTGTCCAGAACTTCAAAACAATAGACCCCAGCCCAAAAAGATGTTCGTAACCCCTTGTTCCGTAGTCTTCTTCTCCAAGTCCAGTGTATTGATGGAGCAAAAAAATGCACTTTGCATTCTAAGCCTTTAAACTCCGATTCTTCACGTTCAAATCAATCCTTGGAGTCCCCTAAGCTTGTATACACGCCTCCATACACCCATAATTCATCTAAACACTCTCAAATCCGAAATTATGCAAAAACCCTAACTTTAATGGTGAAAAATGGTGGATTTCGAAAACAACACTTTTAGATCCTTTTACCACATCAAAAAACCTTCCTTAGATCATAAATAATGTATCTAAAATGATCAAAACAACCCAGAATTTCCCTAAGCTTCCCAAACCCGAAATTATACTTTCTCTCTCTAGGTATTGTAAAAAAAACGGTTCTTTCTCTCTCTAAGCTTGCTTCCCATGATTTCTCTCCCTCAGAACTCTCTTGATTGTGATATAACAACAAATGAATGAGTAAAACAGAACTTGTTGATAGTAGAACGATTCGTCCTCTAATTCCTACAAAACTAGAGATTTTTCATTTATTTTAAAAAAATTTAAACAACTAAAATAACTAATATCTTGTTATATCATGAATTTTTAATCAGATATTTGAGATATTGTTTATCATAAAATGTCCTCAAATATCCATCAAAAATCCCAAAAATGGGGACATTATAGTCATTTCATAATTGCTTATAATTATTATTATTTAATCGATTTAAATAATAATAATATGGTATGAGTTATTTTTTTTTACAGTCAGAATCCCATGATCCGTAAGGGGAAAGACTGGGTAAGCTGTGCAATCCCACACCGCCTGGGGAAAGTCAAGTGTGATGATTCTAAGACTGTGTAGGTATGTGACTACACAGTTGAAGAGGGCTTAAATGGATTGATGGGTACTACCTATATCAACAAGATGCATCTTCTTTTCGGTAGCCCATCACTTGAGAACTCCAAAGTTAAGCGTGCTTGACCTGGGGTAATCTAGGGATGAGTGACATCCTGGGAAGTTTTCCTAGGAAGCATGTGAGTGAGGACAAAGCACGCTGAAAAGACTCGTGTTGGTTTGTAGGGCCAGTCGTCATTTCAAAAAGCAGCCATAGTGACGTGGGGCGTCACACATTTTATCATCGACAGCACACTAATTCCTCTCTTGTCTTCCTTGGTTGTCCATGGCTAATAAAGGAAATAATGCTATTCTCGTAACTCTAGGGTGATGAGACTTGGGACTGGGTTTTTACCCGTTTCTGTTACGTTTTAGGAAAAATGATATTCACAGAAAATGTAGATAATTTTATTAGCTTTCTAACGGTATAAGTTGTGTCTAAATTGGATATCCACAGCCCATGTTATATTCATTTTACTGAGGCTGGGTCTAAGGTTACGGGAATTCAAAAAAAATGACAACTTTATCATTTCTCACCATTTGTTTCCCAATATTTTTCTTGTGTGAACACAAGCCTCTTTATTTCCCTTTCTTTTTATTTTCTTTTTAAATCCCTTAATTAAATAAAAAATAAATAAACCAATAAAAGGAAATTAATATGTAGAAAACTATTGCATGCACACCATGCAACCATGCACATGCACATACTCAATCACTAGGGTGCATCACTACTTACCATGCACCTTAGTGCATTCAACCAAATCTCACATAATCACATTTTAAAAATAAAAATAATTACATATCATTTAACAAATAATTTCACAAAAATATTCTACAAACAATTCTAACAATTAAATAAAACAAACAACAACTAAATAAAATAAACAACATTTAAATAAACAATTCACCACACTTAATACTTAAATAAAATAAAACACAAATTTTAATAAACTAAAAAAAAAAATTTGGTGCACTACAACGGTGAGCTTGGTTATTAACGCAAACTCAAATCCCAATATCGTGAGATCGTGTAACATAGTTAACCTCTCTGTGAATAGAGCTTCTTCGATCATTTCCACGAAGAGGCGTATTTCCTCGAGCTCGTGGATGTGATGGATGGCGAATTGGCGTTGGCGGGTGCCTTATTGGGCAGGGCACCTGTTGTAGCACACCAATTTTTTTTATTATTATTTAATTTGTGCACATTATTTTTATTATAAATTTTTAAGTGTTAGGGATTTTTTTTTATTTGAATTGTTGGTAGAAATTATTTGAATTAAAACTTTAGTTAGTTGTTTTATTTTATTATTTTAATTTGTAAGTTCACGAGTTTTGGTTGTGTGCACCAATGTGCATGGTTAGTAGAGATACACTGAATGACTTGTGTGTTTGTGTGTGTGCATGGTATGCATGTTGAGCATGCATCAGTTTTCTATCCATAATACTTTTCTTTTATTTATTTATTATTATTTTAAAAAGATAAAATAAGTAAATGAAGAGGAAAGATTATTAGTAGATTCTTACCCATTATTGGAAAGTTAGGAAATTGGGAAATATGAAGTGTGAAACGGCCATCCTAGGATAAGTGGAGTGAGGAGGATTGGCGTGTGAGGCTAGTGGAGAAACAATGGTGGACATGTTTCTATACTGGGAGAAGTAGACTTAAGTAGAGAATCAACGAAAATGGGGAAAGTCAACCGTTTGTATTATGAATGAATTTTTTTTTAATTAATGGGCGAAATAAAGGGGATATTAAAATTTGGATTTTCCTTTTCTTTTCCTAGCTCTAGGTTTCAGTCATAGGGGCTTTATAAGGGGAGGATGCGAGCTTAAAAAGCTCTTGGTGGCTTCCGTGAACAAGAGAGAGAGCACGAACAAGAGAGAAGAAAAGATGAGGGGTTCAAATCTCTATAAGTATGGCCTTGTTTGGTTTGGTTTGTGGTTTGATTCTTAAATCTAGGTCTTCTCCTCAATTTCTAAGTGTTTGTTTTTCTTTCTCTTCCTTGTGGTGTTCGACATAGGTGCCAAAAAGGAGAATCAACTTTGTGAGTTTGATTACAATCAAAGGAGTTAGTTGATCTCTAGCCTTGTTTTGGTTTGTTGTTATTTTTATTGTTGGTTGTTGTTTTGATTTTTGTTTTTATATATGTGTGGATGGTTGTTTCCCATGTCTTTATATTTTATCAAATTCATGGAAACATGATAAGGATTTTGTTTATGGGTTTAGAGGGTTGAATATTGTTTGATGCCTATGGGGTTCCCCCTAGGGTGTTTTAAAATGATTGTGAGTATAATTGATTTTGTTGCTGATTCTTTTGATTTAATTTTAAAGAAAACGGCTATGAAATGAACACGTAGAATTATCAACATGAACGTTAATTTTAAGAACACTCTCACGTATGCATGTTACATGCAAGTGCATTTTTTCAGTTCAAACGTACGCCTATTATTCAAACGTATGATTTTTGTTTTGTAACCATGAAAGATTAATTGTTAGAATTGGCATTATTCTCTATAATTTTATGTGACATTGTTGTGTGAATAGAGTTATAGTGCAGCTTGTGCCACGTGTGCATGACCCATGCATATGTTGGGCATGTGTATTCTTACGTGATTTTAAAAACAAACATTTGATTATGATTGTAGGCTCGTTGTGACGTACCCGCACTTTACTTTTTCTTGGACCTGAGGTAAGGAAGTTAGTTAGAATTTTCTATGAATTATGTTATGAAAGGTATGACTTGTTATGTTGCAAAAGTTAAAGCATTATGGAAAGCATATGTTATGATAAGCTAAGTGTTATGAAAGTATGAGTTATTACATTATGTTATGAATTGCTGGTATGCTTGCTTGTATACTGTATGTAAAAGTAGTAGGTTGTTCGCATACTGAAAGCGACACAATAAAGGAGTTACTAAGGATATGACGTAACTCATAGGGCAGATGTGCCGAGGTTATTCGAGGACCTGAGATCATGTTTACCTTATAGAGGAGGTCTTACCAGTTTATGCTTTAGCTGGTTACCTCATGATGTGACATGGACAATAGGGGTGCCATGATCACATGATGTATGATTATGACATGTGCTTATGACTATGATTATGAATATGATTTATGAGTATGAATATGATTATGTTTCGCCATGAGTTTACGATACGAATATGCTCTTCTTGTGTTTTTTTTAAACTCACCTTACGTGAATTACCTGTTTGTGAATCTTGTCTAAAGGGAAACTGACCAAGTGTCCATTCTCTGCAAAGGGTGATAGGGCCAAAGAACCACTTGGACTTGTTCATTCAGATGTTTGTGGACCTTTGAATGTAAAATCCATGAATGGTGTTGAGTATTTCGTCACTTTCATTGACAACTACTCTACATACTCATGTCTTTACCTAATGCATAGGAAATGAGAAACATTTTCAAAGTTTCAAGAATTCCTAGCTATGGCTCAGAAAGAATTAGTTAAAACATTAAAGATCTTCTAATCCGATAGGGGTGGAGAATATTTGGATGTGCAGTTCCAAGAACATTTACCTGAACTTGGGATATTACACAACTTACTGCCCTGGGTACTCCGCAACAAAATTGTGTAGCAGAACGCCGAAACAAAATTTTATTGGAAATGGTTAGATGCATGCTTAGTTACTCAACTCTGCAAACTTCATTCTGGGCACATGAAATTAAAACTACGAACGACATTCTAAATGTCGAACCGTCAAAATCAATCCCCAAAATAGCTTTAGAACGATGTAATGTTCATGAATCTAGTTTACGTCATTATAGAATCTAGGGGTGTCCTGCCCATGTCCTAAGGAGAAGGAAGGAAAGTTAGAACCGCGAGCCAATGTTTGCATATTTGTTGGCTGTCCTAAAGGCACTCGGGTGGACTTTTCTATAGTCATTCAGAAAAGAAAGTGCTTACTTCTATGAATGCTACTTTTATGGAAAATAACTATGTCCAAAACTTCAAACCGCACAGGAAAGTAGTTTTGGAGGAGATGGTGGAAGAATTGACTCTAGCCAGTGTTCCATCATCATCAATGAAAGTTGATGATGAAATTCCCACTCTCATGTCCAATCGACACAAGTTCATTTAAATGAAGAAAGTACCACTCCTCCTGAGCAAACAGTCATGGAGCATCGTCGTAGTGGGAAGGTTTCTAGGAACTCAGTTCGCTATGGTTTGGATGGTGAAACCAATATGGTTGTTGGTGACACTAGTGACGATGATCTGTTGTCTTTCAAAGAGAAAATGGCTAGCCTTGAAAAAGGAACTATGGCTCGAAGCCATAAAATAGGAAATGGAGTCCATGTAATCAAATTTCGTCTGGGATCTTGTGGTAGCACCTAGTGACTTTTGGACCATTGGGTGCAAGTGGATCTACAAGAAGAAACAAGGTGTTAATGGAAAGATCGAAACTTATAAAGCTTGATTAGTGGAAAAGGGTTATTCCCAAAGAGAAGGCGTGGACTATGAGGAAACCTTTAGTCTGGTAGCCATTCTCAAGTCCATTCGCATCCTCTTATCCATAGCAGCTGCTCTCGACTATGAGATCTGGAAAATGGACGTCAAGACAGCTCTTCTTAAGGGGAAGCTTGAGGAAGTCTTTTATATAGATCAGACAGAAGGATTTAAAGTAGGTGGACAAGAAGAAAAAATTTACAAGTTGAATAGGTCTATTTATGGACTTAAGCAAGCCCTCGTTCCTGGAACCTTAGGTTTGATGAGATAATCAAAACCTATGGCTTTGAACAAAATATTGATGAGCCTTGTGTTTACCAACTGAAGGAAAATCAAATAGTGGTATTCCTGGTTCTTTATGTAGATGATATCTTACTCAATGGAAACAATGTTAAAAAATTATCAGATGTGAAGAATTGGCTGAGCACTCAATTCTAGATTAAGGATTTGGGTGAAGCGAGTTATATGTTCTTGGTATCCATATCATTAGGGATAGAAAGAAAAAACTCTCAGCTCTTTCTTAAGCAGCTTACATTGATAAAGTGCTTGAATGTTTCTCAATGACAAATTCCAAGAAAGGATGTCTACCATCCCGCCATGGAATTCATCTTTCAAAGAATCAGTCTCCCCATACTCCTGAAGAGGAAGATGCAATGAGAAAAAATTTGTATGCATCTGCAGTTGGAAGTCTGATGTATGTTATGTTATGTACTAGATCAGATATCTGCTTTGCAATGGCAGTAGTAAGCAGGTATCAGTCAATCCTAAGACTGGAACATTGGATAGTAGTTAATTAAGCATATTCTGAAGTATTTAAGGCAGACTAGGGATTATATGTTAGTCTACAAGGATGGTATTATGAACCCTTTAGGCTACACAGATTCAAATTTTCAGACTGATGTCGATGACAGGATGTATACTACTGGAATGGTGTTTACTCTTGGGGGTGGAGCTGTGATATGGAGAAGCGTAAAACATTATGCGATCTCAAATTCCACCATGGAGGCTATGTACATAACTGAGTCTGAAGCAGCTAAGGAAATAGTTTGGCTAAAGAAGCTCTATTAAGATCTTGATGTTATTCCAGATAAGGATAAATCACTTGTGTTGTTTTGTGACAACACAAGAGTGATAGCCAACTTGAAAGAATCTTGAAGTCACAAGAGGAGTAAGCATATAGAAAGGAAGTATCACATAATTCGAGAATATGTGGCCAAGGGAGATGTGAAGGTTATAAAGATTGCATCTGAAGAAAATCTTGCGGATCAGTTTACAAAGACACTACCAGAAACTACATTTGATAAGCATATCAAGGAAATTGATTAGTAGAATTTAGGCATTAGTTTCAATTAGTGCAAGTGGGAGTTTGTTGGGGTTTTATGCCCTAATTAAATCCCAATTTCTTTGTAATCTCATCTTATTATCAATGAAAGAATAGAAATCATTTTGGCTTGGTCAATCACTTTGCTCACATGTTTTATTTTTAAAATTATTTGTTCAATATAAACTTCTATTAAATCACAAGTATACGCAAATCATATTTATAGTAACGTAATCACAATGGTATTTAAATATGATTATATGTTCAAAAATAAGCTAGTCATAAGATTAGTCAATGCAAAGAATTTACACTGACTTGTCAATCTACGATATAATATACTTACACATTGTAGTGTTATGTTCTTTCCAGAACATTAGCAAAGTAGATAAGATCGGATGTATTTGTCACATCGGAATGGACCAATATTGATAGTAGATAGGATAAGTAAGCATACCGTTATTATCTATTCTAGTCATATCATATAGTTGACCATAGATCAATTCAATCTCAATTCTGAGTGGTTAGTAGTCTAGCTAATTGTATTATTTTAGTTCTTTGACTTGTTCATTACCAACTTACCCTATGGACTAGCCCATACTTACATCTTGGGAACTCGGTAGTATAATTGAGTGGGAGTGTTAATCATATATATGAACATCTATAGCGTCTAATGAAGTAGTAAAACGATGGTTTCCTTTTAGTTTGGTTTGAGGTGCTAAATGATAGAGATCTCATTTCAGCAATTAATATTAGTTTACTAAAATATCATTTACAAGGACTAAGTTTTTTAAGGATAAAATACAATGACGGGTAAAACGAAATTTTAGTCACATCTCAGTGTAGATCGTCTATAGATGATTGAATGATAATTATGGTTGTAACAATGGATACTAATAATGTATTTTTCTGCTTATAGAGTGTTCTATGAATTCAAGAGTGCAATTCTAAGTTGTTAGTGGAGTCACAAGGAATTAATAAGTTAGTAAATTTATGATAACTTATTGGAGCTTGATTTCATAGGCCCATGGTCCCCACAGTACCTTGGATAAAATCATCTAGAGAAGAAAATAGATTTTAGGGCAGAATTATTAATTAAGACAAATTGGTGTCTAAATTAATAAATTATTTTAAATCAATGTTCAAATTATAAATAATTAATTTGATAAAGGATCTAAACAATTATTTAATTAATTAATCAATAGAAAATAATACGGGCCTATAGCTCATGAGAATTTCGACCTAAGGGATGTAATTTCCTATTATTTTATTGATATTTTAATAGAATAAGTGATATAATTAAGCCTTTAAAAGGAGTGTTGAGTGAGAGTTGAAAACAGATGATCTGAAGATCTAGTTTTGATATGTTAGGGTTTTAGACTCTCTCTATAATAAAAGTCATTTTCTAAGCCTCTATATTCTCTTCTCTTCTTCTCTCTGTATCTATCTCATGTGTTGAGAATTTCTCACTCTAGTCTAGGTGATTCTAAGGATACTGTGCAAGACTGTGAAGAAATCTGAAGACCAGTTCAGTTTCTTGGTGATACCATGCGACAAAAAGGATAAAAGGGTTATAGAAACTGAATGAAGGACTTATTCATTCCAGTGCATATAATGTAAGTGGTCTTATCATCATCTCTGTTTAAATTCAATTATAGAAACATGTTCTAGGTTTTCTTATATTAATTTGTTTAATATATGATTTATATGAAAATAAATAAGATCCTATATGACGGTGTATTCATGTATCACGGTGTTGTTCTAATAAGGTAGACCATAGGTCACAGTGAGATGTTCATCTTCTCCCACTTACTAGTTTAGAAATAATGTGTTTTATTAAATTAGTCAATTAATTCCAAATTAATCAGTAGTTTATTAATAACCCTATGAATGTAGTAAATTATAAAATACATTTAATTATAAAAGAGCATGTTTCTAAAATTAATGTGATCTAAACAATTACCCACTACATTCATCTAACTTTACTAAAACACTTTTTTTTAAATAAAGTTGGTTATCTTAAAGGCCTATAAAAAATCTATTGCTTTTATTATAGTGTGACTTGCCAAGTTTTAACTAATTTAAGGCTTAGTAGTTTACATGCAATTGATTTCACCAAAACAATTCACATAAAAAGTTAGGACAATCCAAAATAATCATGTTTCTAAAATATGCATGATTAATGAAAACTGTGTGGGGTTTCATGACTGGCATGTGATTGACTAATGCATGATCATTTTATCAGTCAAATATTAGTTAATGTTTATTTAAATAAATAAAATATAAATGATGAATTGAGTACTATTGGATATTTCTAAATTTACAACCCTTTGAAAAATTAGAAATAAAATTATAAAAAAGAAAAGCCTTAAGTTGTTTGCAAGACTCCAAGAATGTTCCTCCTCTCTTTTAGGCTTTCTTTATAATTCTCATAAATTTGTTAGGCCCAACTAACTAATTAGAAACTAATTTTCTCACTAGAGTATTTAATTGAAACTAACTTTTAATTAAATAACTATTTTTGTCATCTTTTTAATTTAGTTGAATTTAAATAATTAAAGAATCATATTCATATAATTATTTAAACGTAAGATTAAATCTTAATCAACTAAAAGATATTTATTTTGCTAATAAAAATAAAATAAGATAGTTATCATTTTAAATTCAAGTAATTTAAAATTAATTAAATAAAAGATTTATTCACACAAAAATAGGATCTTTAGTTTGGGCTCCAAGAGTAGTATCCTAGTGTAGTGCACCAAAATTTTTTTTAGTTATTAAATTTTTTTGTTTTATTTTATTTAATTGTTATAATTGTTTGGTAGAATTTTGTGAATTTAATTGTTAAATGTTATTTATTTATTTATTTTAAAATTTTGAGTAATTGAGTTTTGGTTGAATGCACTAAGGTGCATGGTAGGTAGTGCTCCACCATAGTTATTGAGTGTGTACATGTTCATGGTTGCATGGTGCACATGTGTAGAATTTTCTACACACTTGTAGTTTCCTTTTATTTAGATTTAATTATTTTATTTGAAAAAATAATAATAAAAGAAAGGGGAAACAAGAGCTTGGACATGTGAGCCTAAGTGGGAAAGGGGAAATTCTTTTCCTATTTTATTTGGGTGAATATTGGTTAAAATGGGTGAGATGTTGTCATCTTTATTCCATACCAATTAAAAATAAAAATCAATTAAATAAGAAATAAGAGTAAATAATTAGGAATAGGAAACTTACCCTTTTATTTTATTAGCCTATTATGAGTAAATTAGAATAAAGAGGGAAGGAAAAAGGGAAGAGAGCCATTATGATCTTGGGCTGCCGAAAGTAGAGAGAAGAAGAGAGAGAGAGAGAGAGGCGTGAGCTAGAGAGAGAAGGAGAAGAAGAAAGAAAGGAAGAAGAAGGAGAAGAGGGAATCAATTCTAGGGTATGTCCCTTTACGTTTATGTTTGTTAATTGCTCTTCTTTTGATTCTTGTATTCTTGACTAGAGTTTGATTGTTGGTTTTCTCCTTCTCCTCATGTTGGTTTTTGAAAACCCTAGGCTTGAACAAGGGTGATATAGTTTGAGTATTGGTCATCTTGTGTATTCTTGATTTCACAAATCAAGAGAGGTAATGGATCTTTAGCCCTATTATTTTCATTTTATCTTGGGTATTCATGGTGTTTTGGGTTTGTGGTCAATATGGGTTGATGATGGGGGGATGTTGTCTTGTTGGTATCCTTGTTGATCTTGTAGATTTGGTTGATGGTTAATGTTTCATGTTGTTTTGTTTGTATGGTTATTATTGTATGTTAGAGAAAGGTCGTTTATAAAAGGGTTGGTAAAGGTTTTAAATTGTGATCTATTAAAAATGATGAGAAATATTTTTGAAATAACATGAAAGATTTGATTATTTTGGGCTAAGGATGATGTTTAAGGATGATTGCTATTTTTTTATGTATTTATGTCAATTAAAAATCTTAGAAATGTGATAGGTTGTTTGTAATATTTTAAAAGGATATATATTAGTTTTGTTCTTCCTTGGAATACTTGCATAATAGTAATATGTCAAGAGATTATAATCAAGACAAGGTTAAAGGTGATTATTTGTTTATGATTTGTAAGAATGTTTTAAGGTGGTTTGATGAATTATTGTATGCTAAAGGTAATATTAAAATGATTAAAGAGGTGTACAAACATGCTAGGGTTTGTGTTGGAATATTGTTAAATAAATATGTATGAATTTTGTGAAATATGATGAAAATAATGAATTTCATGATTTATAGTACTTGCTGATTTTTGTGTATAAAAGGTGTCAAAATGATGAGAAAAATGTTTTTGAATGCTTAAAATAAATTTTGCACGTGCTTTGATGTTTTAAGAAGTTAAAAGGGAGATTTTATGATGCCTTGAAATGATATTTTTGTGCAAATAATTACCTACAGTTTATATATATATTATCAAAATATGAGTTTTTAAAAATAAAAATGGTGATTTTGAGGATATATTTAGTTGCTGGAATTTTGATAAAAAAAATGCGAGGTTATACTTTTAATAAATAAAATTTGATGTGTATATTGAAATAAATTAATGCCCTAAACTATGAAAATATTAAAAGTGGTATTTTTAATATATCTATGAGTGTTTATTTTAATAGTTATGATTTTTCTTTATTTTAATTAAGAAAAATGGTGAATTTAATTTACTTGTAAATTTTTAAGTGAATCAAATAGTGGCTGAATGTTTATTAAAATATTATTAAAATAGTTATTGAATTATCACTTATAAATAAATTCTATTTAAAAATTAATCTTAAAAATAATACAAGTAAAAATATATTTTTCCACATCTAAAAATTGTATTTTTTCTCACATTAAGTATGTAAATTTGTTAATTGGATTATAAGGCTGTTTTAAGAAAACATGTTAAATTATAAGTATTTTTTTTTACATAATTCTTGGTCCTTATTATTTTATGGAATTTAAAAGTAAATAATGGAATTATTATATTTTTTTAAATGGTTAAATAAATTATTTTATGAAATAAAATAATGTCATAAGAGGTTTAATCAACTTAGTAATTTTAAAAAGATAAATAATGCCAATCAAAGCATGTTACAAATTCATTATTTTTAAAACGATAGAAATAAGCGCGTATGAATTATCCTTTTTAACGTCATTTTATAACAACGTTCTCACGTATGCATGTCACATGCAAATGCACTTTTACGTTCAAAAATATGTCTATTATGCAACCATATGATTTTTATAGAAAGACCATGCATGTAATATAGGTATAAATTTCATTATTCTTCTAATGACTTTATGTGTAATTATGTCTGTTGTGAGTAGTTTTCACCATGTGTGTGTTGGAAATGTGCCCTGAAAGCATAATGTAGTAGACATTGTTTTATGAAATAAATAAATAAATTGAATTTGTTATGCATATATTTTATGGACTATGTTATTCTATGATAATATTATGTAAATATCAGGAAAATTCCTAAGTTCATATATGTGATCTCAAACACGTATTGGTACGAGAGGATTGTGTTTGAGATAAATGAACTTGAATAGTTCGCAGTAAAATAAAGTTATGGAATCTTTAGATTAATTACTGCAAGTACGGTCCACTAGTATTATGAATACATATGATCTAGATCCGGATCACTAGTGTGGTAGGACACTTTAGTGGAGGTGCTTTATATATTAGAGAATATATAGAACTGGACTAGATATGTTTGTTAATACTTAGTTAAATACCGTTTCGAAGTATTAATTAAATATATCAACTGATGATCATATACAAATAGATCTTAATCCTGAAGTTACTATGAACTCCTGTTTATATTATATGAGTTCTTTGATTCACTTGTTAGGGTCTGTCAGAATGATCAGGCTAGAAACTTTTGTTTTGGGAACTCATTAATATAGATGGCTGGGGACATAGTATACAGATATAGAATCTATACCTTCTCACAAGAGATTGAATGATGGTTCTCTTAAGGGTTGACTTTTGGGACTGAAAGGTTATTGAGCTCAAATTCATAATTTAGTTATGAAATAACCTTCACTAGTAGAGTCAATGGTACTTAAGGAAACAAGAGATAATTAAAAGGGTAAAACGATAATTTTATTCCCGATTAATTATGAACCATTATTAGAGGGTCAAGTTGTATGCAATGATTATATCAATGGACACTTTATGATTATAAAATACTCAGTAAATGAAATGTCTATAATTACAAGAATGCAGTCTCATATTTATAGTGGAATAATCATGAGATTAATAAATTAAGATTATTTAATTAAAGAGTTTAATTAATAATCACAAATTTATTGGAGCTTGGAATTATAGGTCCATAGGTCCCCATAGCGGCTCTATCAACACTGTTCAAGGTAAGAGTTGATATGAAGGGAAAATAGTTTAAAGACATATTTAAGAAGAAATTTGTTCTTCAGGCCAAATATGCAATTATATGATAATAGTGATTAATTAATTAAATACAAATTAGTTGTAGTTAATAAAATTAATTAATATTTAATTATTGTATAATTTTCGAAATTATATTAAATAATTAAATTAATATCGAAATTTAATTAAATAATTAATTAATTATAATTTTCGAAATTATAATAAATTAAATATTTATTTTCAAAAATTTTGGATTTAATTATTTGGTAGAATTAATTAAATAGCTTTATTAGAGTGGGAGATAATAATCTGATAAGTTCAAATTGGATTTGAATTTAAAAGATTAATATTTATTCAAATAATTAATTATATTTGATAATTAATTAAAAAGATAATTAATTTGAATTCAAATTTGAATTAGTTATCAGGTTGTTAGATGTTATCTGATAAAGTAATTTGAATAAATAATTAAATAAAACTTGAAAAACCAATATCCCTAGAAATTAGGAAGCTACACGTTCACACACAATCCAGGACTGTGTGTGGCGTGTAGGGTCAGCATTTTTCAGGGATGAGATTTTCAATTTTATTTATTTAATTAATTAATTAATGGATAATTCAAAAATTGGTTTTTGGATTTTTTCATTAATAGAATAATTAATTAATTAAAAAGTAAATTGTAAAATTGTTACAGATTTATTTTTTAAAATTTGAATATTTTCTTTTAAATATGACTGATCAGAAAATTATTAAGAAAAGATAAGAGAAAAGTGAGTGAGACAACTCTGAAGATTCGCTCTGTGAAAAATAGAACGATAGTTTTCTCTCCCTGAAAATAAAGAATCAATTCTCACACCTATTCTCTTGATCTCATGAGTTGAGTACATCAAGTAGAATCACAAATAAACTATCCTTCATTCTCTAAGTGCCCACACATTTCTTGAGGTGTAGAGAACGCTTTAGAAGATCTTGGTGTGAGTACGTGGGAGCGGCTTGGATAGGAAGATCGTTCTAAATACGAAAAGATAGCAAGGGCACTTGATAGGCTTCAAGAGGTATGATTTCTATTATTATCTTGCTTATGATTAATGTATGTATATTAATGGATCCGCATATTTAAAGGTAGTTTAAATATGTTACAAAATTTTTGTTGTACACTGGGCCAACCACACCACCATTCCGCTGCGTATTAGGAAACTCGTTCCTAACAGTGTGGATGGCCCATACACACATGGGTTATATGAGTGGGCAAAATAGAGTTTTATGTGATGCTAAAGAATGTTATTTGGTTATGGTATAGGCTCGTTGTGAAGTTGTCATTTTTGTTTTGCTTGGACCTGAGGTAAGGAAGTTAGATAGAAGTTTTTTTTGTTTATGCTATGAATGGTAAGATTGCATTGTATGAATAAAAATGTTATGTATGATGATATTTTGCGATATGAATAGTAAATTTCTAATGTATGTTGATATGACTGGATTGTAAGTCATTGAATGTTGTATGATATGAAATAGTTGTTAGCGTGATGAACGCGACTCAACAAAAAGAGGTTACTAAGGATGTGAAGATGTAACCCGAGTTACTAAGGATAAGAAGATGTAACTCCTAGGGCAGACGCGCCGAGGTTATTCAAGGACCAGAGATCCTGTTTACCTCAAGAGGTGACATGGACAAGTTAGCGAGCCATGTTCACAAAGATATGATGTTTATGTTATGGTGTTATAATGATGATGACTTTGTATATGATGCCAATGTTGTGATGATTATGTTTATGTTTACGATAATTATGCTATGAAGTATGACGATGTATGAATATAAATATATTTTGTTGTGTTTTACTTATGTGATATTTGTACTTCCTTACTGGGCTTTTAGCTCACCCTCTTACTTTCCCTTCTAGGTAGCAAATAGGTTTCGCCATGGCATGCGTGGTGATGTGGGGAGTTCTATCGTCATGGTGTGTATGGCGTGGGGGCATCCTATGGACGAGAAACGATCAGTTAAAACGCCATTTTTTAAAAATAATGTTATGCTTATTTTGACATTCTAAACTTATCAGTGGGACTTGAACTTTGGTTAGTTTTAAGAACTTTGCATGAAAACTATTATTTTTCTTTTTGAACTATTGGGCCCAACTTGCATGTTTTAGCAAGGCCCAACTGGGATTTTACAATAAGTGGCTTTTTCCCCTATAAATTAATGAGTATGCAAATGTTTTACAAAGTATTAGATTAGGATGTTTTACACCTAGGGTTAGGGTCGGCGGCATGGTGAGCCAAGGGCTCGGCAAGGGCGGCGCAGGTGGCTGGGGAATCACATGGTGGAAAGGCGTGGGATGGCTGCAGGCACGCAGAGTTGCGAGTGTGCAAAGGCTCAGGCTGGCGCACACTAGAGGCAGGGCCACGGGGCCTGAGTGACGTGTGTGGAGCATGGGCCACATCTTGCCAACACGTGACTATCGATAATGATGGGATCGTCCAATGGATAAATAAATTTGTCCTACAATAAAAGTTTAAAATTTATAAAAATTATATTAGGATCTCATTAGTATTTATTTTAATTAATGTTAGATACTCACCAATAATCTCTAACAAATGACCTGGATATCACTCAGGGCCACATCTTGCCAACACGTGACTATAAGGGATATGGTTTCTCCCACATGTAGCACCATAGAGTTATTTGTAAGTCTGTACATCTTTACTAGTATTCGGCTTAAACTCGACAAGCAGACGGGTAAGCTTCTTCTTTGCTAGCTATTTCTCGATGTTGGCACCATAGAAAGCTTCTCGACCCCTCTTGCTACCCCCGCTTTCATCTATCGATGCTTTCATACTATATATTAAAATTTTCGTTACATATTTGATAACTCCATTTTAGTGTTGTTTTAGGATGTGTTTTTGTGGTAATCTTGAGTATTTATGTTTGTTTTTGTGTTTGTTGTAGGTAGGTGCATTGAATCATGAGACAAATGTAAAAAAGAAGAGGAAATGGTGAAAAAAAGGAGCTTCCAGTGGTTGATTGGCTCAAAATGGCGCTAAGGACGAGTTGTAATAAGTTTATGATGAAGGAAGGATGTTGATGTAGAGTCCAAGAACTTTACTTAGCTAATTGTTTAGTAGTATTATAGTATGTTTAGTATTATCTTTGTAACAGTGGATTTTTGGTTCAGACCGGGAATTATTTGGACACTCATAGTAGTACTTATAGATTTTCTAAGTTTAACCTATAGTTTAAGAATATTAAGTATAACCTAAGGTTTGATTATATGACTGATAATTAAGGATTATATTTATTATACTATAAGGTTTAGATATCAACCAATAGGATTTTAAGCACATGTTATGAATGGGTAATTAAGGATTAAGTATTTTTTAGGATTAAATTAAATAAGGGTAAAGTTTGAATGTTATAGGGTCAGTCAGCAGCTTTGAATACGTTGAAGGCTTAGTCAAGGCTATTTACTCCATTCAAACTTAGCTAAAAATGTGTAATTTCGTGTTTAAATATTCAGCATGTGCCGATATATCGCAGCACGTAGATACGGAAAACACGAGACGATGCACGGTCGCCTCGGGCATACTGGCCCAGGCGATATATCGCCTATAGGGGGCGATATATCGCCTCCTCCAGCATAAATTCAAAATTTTTGAATTCTTTTCCTTTTAGCCATTCAAACTTCTTCAAAAGTCCAGCATCTTTTGAACGAGTCTTCAGCCTCTGCTGAACGATTATTCAAATGATTTTCACCTAAAAAGCCATTATTTTTATTCAAGTAAAATCAAGATACTTTCATTCCCAAACTCTATAAATAGGACCTAGTACCCAGCCATTATTCACCTTTTGCTCTAAGTTCAGAAGCTGCTAGTGCTAAGTGAGTGTGAGAGTGTAAACACCTGGTTCGGGAAATCATAAGCTTAAACATCATAAGCTTATCAAACACTTTGGGAAGTGAGGTTCTATAATATTTCGGTTGTGGTGTAATTTGATCTTACAAGTCTTTGAGGTAACCAAAACTCTAGTTCATTTGTTTTAAGTTATTTTCCCTTCTCTTAATCTTCTACTCAGTCTCCTAACCCCATTTTATTTTAGTTAGGAAATCTAAGCTCTTGAGCACATAAGTTTTGGTAAGTGTAACTTTCAGTGGTTTAGTCTTTCCATCCCTTTCATTTCATCTCTTTTCTTCTTTAGACTCACTCTTTTTAATGGTTATTAGGAGTGTTCCAAAAAGTCCCAACTCAGTCCACATATCCCGGTAACTTTGGTAAGGAAAATAGGATAGAATCTATATGTGTATTGCTTATGTTATCTTATGTATATGTTATGAAATATGATATGTTATGAATATGCTATAAATGTGTATGTTTGTAGGCTTGGGCTTATGCCCTATTTGACTAACAAGACCCCAAAATGATTATGGGCATATGCCTACTTAGCTAGTAGGACCCCACTAATCTCATGGGCATAAGCTTGTTTAGTCTATGGGACCCCAAGTAATAATGGCCATTATAATAAGTGTATGTATTAAGTGTTATGATATGTCTTTACGTTTATTATGAAACTTATGTTTATGACTATGTGTTAGATTTTCCTTGCTGGGCATTAGGCTCATTCCTTTCTGTTTTATGTGCAGGAAAATAGCTTTAGAGGCGGTGAGATTCGTGACGCTTAGAGGATGTGTATCGATGGTGAATGGAGTCAAGGGGCCGAGCGTTATTCGATTCGAGGATGTAGTCTCATTTTTTTTTTTATGGTTTTATATGTATTTTCCGCATTTTCTATGTAACTCTTTTCACTTTAAGTTATTTTTGTTTTAAAGACAATGGGTACCCATATCCTACTTATTTTTATGAAAGTAACCTTTGTTTCTACAAGTTTATAATAAATTATGGTATTTTTGCAAATGTATGTTTTAGTAAGAATTTGTATGTATGGTTTTATAATGGTCCAAGAGTCTAGATTAGTGGGTCATTACAGTTGAAAGGCTAAATTTGGAAAATAATGGAATTAGAGTCGCGACATGGGCTTAAGGGCCGCGACTCTAGTCAAGTCAGAGCATGAAGGTTGCTGAAGGGAATTAGAGTCGTGACTTGCTCTTATAAGCTGCGACACTAGTGGAAGTCAGAGGCGAACCCAGGTGGAGCATCTACACGCGGGCCGTGATTGGGGTTTAGAGGGTCGCGACGCCTAAAGACCTGACCAGACTTCGAATTGCTTTAAAAATGACATAGGTCGCAACCTAGGAAAGGCCAACCTATGAAAAAAAATCATGGTTTTTTTAGTATAAATTCAGACTTTATGTTTTATTTAGGGTAAGGTCATATTTTAATTACGATTTTAGAGATTAAATTTGATTCTGAGACTAGTTTTTCTACACTTTCATATTTTTTATTTCTTCTTCAAGTCTTGGAATTTTATGTTTATAAATAATTATTTTGTTGTTTTAGTCATGTCTGATATGAACTAAATACTTCTATCTAGGGTTTAATGTAGTCACTTGGATTTCTATTTAATCTTATTATGATGTTCTATTGATTCTTCTTCTTTATTCTAATCTATATAATGTTTGCTTAATACTAGTAAATACATGCTCAATATTTGCTTGATTTATAATTTTGATTCAAAATTTGAAAGATGAGAATTGAATATGCTATTTTTATACAGACAGATGTTACATATTGGATGAAAGTACCTGTATGGCTTGTGTAGTAATTAGGTTTCTATGCTTAATGTCTGCTATATGTTTAAGTTTATCACAGATATGTAGAAAACCTGCATATAGGTTGAGATATTATATCTCGAAAAAGAATATGAATCGATTTTTGTTAACCTGCTATTAGAATAGGAAGAAAGAAATTTAGTGTTGATTAATAAAATTAATAGAATGAAAAGTTGATGAAGTTAACACCCTAGGTTTTTAATTATTGACTCAATCTTTATTTTTTGCAAAGTTTATTTTAATTTTAAATTTTAGTTTAAAAATACTCTATTTTCGACAGCCAAATAGAAATTTAAAAGCATTTATTATTAATTGGTTGATAGTCCTTGTGGGAACGATACTTTATTTACTATCTATATTACTTGAATCGATTACGTATACTTGTGTATCATATTTTCACGATCAATTTTTTGGCATCGTTGCCAGGGACTTAAGATCCAATATCAAAATTAATTGCTTTTTTGTTCTAATTTGGATTTTATATTTTATAATCATTTGGATCGAGGCTGTATTTTATTTCAGGAATTATTGGTATATGCGGGGGAGTAGACAAAAGGAACTCATACCGATAGATCTTGAAATTGAGAGAACGTGCAAAAGAAACTGAAATATAAAAAAAAGGTTGGATTTTACCATGGCTAAGAATGCTAATAACGGTGTGAACAAAAATGCAAATATGGGTAATGCAACTAAAGCCAATCAACCTTTGAGAAACTATGTACTCCCTAGTGTTACGGGGATACATTCAAGTATTTGTTCTCCTACTGTAGAGGCAAATAATTTTGAGATAAAACCCTCGATCATTCAAATGGTACAGAATTGTGTCCAATTTGGGGGATTACCAAACGAGGATCCAAATCTCCATATCAGTAATTTTTTAGAGTTGTGTGGGACATTCAAAATGAACGGGGTGAGTAACGATGCTGTCAGATTAAGATTATTCACATTTTCGTTAAGAGAAAGAGCTAAGAGTTGGTTGAATTCATTACAAGCCAACTCTATAGTTACTTGGGAAGACTTGGCTCAGAAATTCCTTAGTAAATATTTTCCTTCTGCGAAGCAGCCCGATATAGAGGAGAGATCAATAACATCCATCAGCTGGATGGGGAATCGGTATATGATGCGTGGGAACACTTTAAAGAGTTGCAAAGGAAGTGCCCACATCATGGAATAGAGAAGTGGCTGCTAGTGCATACATTTTACAATGGTTTGGGGAGAAATACAAGGACAATTATTGATATAGCATCGGGAGGAGCACTTATGAGAAAAAGTGCCAATGAAGCTTATGAACTACTGGAAGAGATGGCCATGAATAACCACAATTGGCCTACTGAGTGTGAGAATAAGAGGGTGGCAGGAGTCTTAGAGGTCAATCCTATTGCTTTATTGACTGCACAAGTGGCATCTCTCACCATGCAATTGCAGCAAAATAACATCGCCGCACAAGCAATGCAAGTACAGAATGTCATGAGTTGTGAGAATTGTGGGGGACCACATTCTTATGAACAATACCCGAGCAGCAGAAGTAAATAGTATACCTTGGGAACAGGCACAGGTTATTGGTAACTTTTCAAGACCTACACCCAATACCTACTCAAATTCATATACTCCTGCGTGGAAGAATCACCCTAACTTGTCTTGGAAAAATAACCGAGGTTTACAACCACAGTATCCACCTCAACAATCACCTCATCAACTGACTTATGGACTACATTCTAGGCCTTATTATGACCCAAACCCATGCCCATCTCATCCACCACCACATCCTCCAATGAACTCACCAACAACTCAGCCAGACCAATTAAATCAATTTATGACAGAGACAAGGTCTTCAATCAGGAATTTGGAGACACAAATGGGTCAATTGGCTAAACTAATTTCTAGTAAATAGCAAGGGAATTTGCCTAGCTCCACAGTGGTAAATCCTAAAAAGCAATGTCAAGCTGTCACTTTGAGGAGTGGGAGTAAGTATGATGGACCTATAGTGGATGACAAGGGAAAGAAGACAGAGGATCAACATGTCATTAGTCCAGCACAAGAGGAGGTTACTGAAGACCTTCCAAAGAGAGAGAAGCCGAAATACACCGAGCCTACACCAAAGATTCCTTATCCTCAACGGTTCTGAAAGGCCAATCATGACAAACAATTCTCCAAATTTATGAAGGTATTTAAGAAACTTCACATTAACATTCCTTTTGTAAAGGCTCTAGAACAAATGCGTTTTTATGTTAAGTTTATGAAAGAGATATTGTCTAATAAGAGAAAAGTGGAGCATTATGAAACCATGGCATTAACTAAAGAGTGTAGTGCAATTATTCAAAAGAAACTTCCTCGATAGTGAAAAGATTCGGGCAATTTCACTATACCTTGCACCATTGGGAACTTTCATTGTGAGAGGGCTTTCTGTGATCTGGGTGCAAGCATTAATTTAATGTCGTTGTCCGTATTTAAAAGACTTGGTTTGGGGGAAGCTAGACCCATTACTGTTACTCTTCAACTGACTAACGATTCATTAACACAACCCCGAGGTATTATAGAGGACACTTTATTAAAGGTAGATAAGTTCATTTTCCCAGCAGATTTCATTGTATTAGATATGGAGGAAGATGAGGACGTGCCTATTATATTGGGACGACCATTTTTAGCCGCAGGGCAAGCTTTGATAGATTTCCAGAAGGGTGGTTAAGGCTCAGAGTATAAGGTGATGATGTCGTTTTTAATGTTTTTAAAGCCTTGAAATATCCTTCAGTTAGTGACAGTTGTTTTAGTGTTATTGTATTGGAGGAACAAGGTAAAAGTGTCAAGTCTATTGAGGATCCACTTGAGTTGAGTTTGGTTGCAAGTCCTGAAAAGTGTGATGGTACTGAAGCCAGTGAATATGTTAAGTGGCTGAACGCATCGGGGCAAATTTATAAAAATAAATATGAGGAATTGGGGCAAGTGCCTAGAGACCTCTCCCATCTATAGAGAAGCCACCAATTCTTGAGTTAAAGACTTTACCGAATCATCTTAAGTATGCTTATTTGGGTAAGAATGATACTCTCCCAGTTATTATTTCAGTTTCATTGTCTCTAATTAAAGAAGAGAAGCTACTTAGGGTGTTGAGGGCTGACAAGCTAGCAATTAGGTGGACTATGGCAGACATCAAGGGTATAAGCCCTTCAACGGTGATTTACCGTATATTAATGGAGGAGGATAGTAAGCCTAGTATCAATGCTCAAAGGAGGCTCAATCCTTCAATGAAAGAGGTGGTAAGGAAAGAAATTCTTAAATGGTTGGATGCAGAGGTAATTTACCCAATATCGGACAGTGCATAGGTTACTCCTGTTAAGGTAGTTCCAAAGAAGGGTGGCATGACGGTGGTTAAGAATGATAATAATGAACTAATTCCAACTCGTACGGTAACGGGGTGGAGAATTTGTATTGACTACCATAAACTAAATAAGGCCAACAGTAAAGACCATTTCCCCTTGTCTTTTGTAGATCAGATGTTAGAAAAATTGGCATGCCATCCTTATTACTGTTTCTTGGATGGGTATTCAGGATACCATCAGATTCCCATAGCACCGGAGGATCAAGAAAAGACTACCTTCACATGCCCTTATGGAACATTTGCATTTTGGATAATGCCATTTGGGTTATGTAATGCTCCAACAACTTTTCAAAGATGTATGAGGTCTATCTTTTCAGACATGGCGGAAAAAGGTTTAGAGATCTTTATGGATGACTTTTTAGTCTTTGGGCCCTCTTTTGCTGGATGTTTGGCTAATTTGGAAAGGGTTTTGAAAAGATAAGAGGAGTCAAATTTAATATTAAACTAGGAGAAATGTCACTTTATGGTGACAGAAGGCATAGTCTTGGGCCCCAAAATTTCACGCCATGGTATTGAGGTAGACAAGGCCAAGATATTGACAATAGAAAACTTACCTCCACCGGTGTCTGTTAAGGGGGTTCGTAGTTTTTTGGGCCATGCTGACTTTTATAGGAGGTTTATAAAGGACTTTTTGAAAAAATCAAAGCCCTTATCTACTCTACTTATGAATGGTGTGGTGTTTTACTTTGATGCTGACTGTTTAAGGGCGTTTAACACGCTGAAGGAAAAATTGGTGTCTGCTCCGATTATTGTATCACTGAATTGGGAACTTCCTTTTGAATTAATGTGTGATGCTAGTGATTATGTATTATGAGCGGTTCTGGGACATCGAGTTGACAAGGTATTCCGAATGATTTATTATGCTAGTAGAACCTTGAATGATGTTCAATTAAATTATGCAACTACTGAGAATGAATTACTTATGATTGTCTTTGCATTCAACAAGTTCAGGCCATATTTAATTGGTAATAAGATGATTTTTTATACATGTCATTTTGTTATTAAGTACCTTATGACCAAGAAGGATGCCAAGCCCCGCTTGATTCGATGGGTCCTATTATTGCAAGAGTTTGATATGGAAATTCGTGATAAAAAGGGGACAGAAAATCCAGTTGCGAATCATTTGTCCAGATTGGAAATAGTAGAATAGCATAATGAGAAAGAGGAACAAATTGATGAAAACTTTCCGGATGAACAGTTATTTTCCATTGAAAGTGAAGAAAAGCTACATTGGTTTGCGGATTATGTCATTATTTGGTAGCTAAAGTTGTGCCTATGTCAAGGCAACAACTCAAAAATTTCTATTCAAAAGTCAAGGATTATTATTGGGATGAGTGTATTCTCTTTCATCATTGTGTTGATCAAGTAATTAGAAGATGTGTCCCAAAAGAGGAGATTATTTCCATACTTACTCATTGTCATACTTTACATTGTTGTTGTCAATTTGGAGGAACAAGGACAATAGCAAAAGTTTTGCAATGTGGGTTTTATTGGCCTACGTTATTTAAAGATGCTAATGCCTTTGTTAAAAGTTGTGATCATTGCCAACGGACCGGTAATATATCAAGAAGAGATCAAATGTCGATGACTAGAATTTTGGAAGTTGAGTTGTTTGATGTATGGGGAATAGATTTTATGGGACCTTTTCCGTCATCTTATAATAACAAGTACATTTTGTTGGGAGTAGATTATGTTTCTAAATGGATGGAAGCTGCAGCAACTCCTACTTTTGATGGTAAAGAGATATTTATATTCCTTCATAAAAATATTCTTACCCGGTTCGGTACTCGAAGAGAAATTATTAGTGACAGAGGAAGTCATTTCTGTAACAAGTCATTCACAGCTCTATGCGCTCGTTATGGATTTCATCATCGAAAAGCCTTATTCTATCATCCACTTGCTAATAGTCAAGTAGAAGTGTCAAACCAGGAGATTAAACGTATTTTGGAGAAGACTGTAAATACATCAAGGAATGATTGGTCAAAAAAAATGGATGATTCATTGTGGGCATATCGCACAGCCTTCAAGACATCGATTGTTATGTCACCATATCGGCTGGTGTTTGGGAAGGCATGTCATTTACTGGTGTAACTTTAGCACCGAGCTTATTGGGCAGTAAAAAACCTTAATGTTGATCTATTTATGGCAGGACAGAATAGGCTTCTAGATTTTAATGAGCTCGATGAATTTCGAAATGAAGCCTATGAGAATTCAAATATTTATAAAGAAAAGTCTAAATTATTTCATGAAAAAAGGATAATTAGATAGGATTTCCAACCAGGAGACAAGGTGTTATTATTTAATTCTCGATTGAAGATTTTTCCAGAAAATTAAAGTCGAGATGGTCAGGTCCATTCACAGTTGTTGTTTCATTGCCTTATGGCGTGGTGCAGATTCATAGCGAGAAGACGGGACACTTTAAAGTGAATGGTCAGAGATTAAAGCACTATTTGGAAGGACCGGTGGAAAAATGCAAGTCTGTGATGCTTTTGGAACCCTTTTGAATTGGGTATTCAACATCCGGCTAAATGACGTTAACGACAGCGCTGTAGGAGGCATTCCTATACATTATTTTAGTTTTTTGTGTTTTTTTTTGTTTTATTTCTTAAGTAGTTGAACAATCTTATTTAATTTCTTTTTGAATTTGTAAAGATTTATTTATTATTTTTAGTAAAATGTATGTAAAAATCGTGCAATTCATGAAAAGGTCATTTTTCAATTAGTCTGGAGGTCAAGTAGCGACTTGAGTTTGTAAGTCGCGGCTTTAAACTAAGTTAGAGAGCATGGAAAATATAGGAGGAGGCAGGCCGCGACTTGAGCTTATAAGTCGCGGCCCCAAGACAAGTCAGAGAGTAAATAGAGGTCGGAGGGTATAGGCAAGCCGCGACTTGATAGTGGAGGGTCGCAGCACCTGCGAACTAGAATTGAAAAAAAATTGAGGCAGGTCGCAACTTGATAGTTGTGGGTCATGGCGCACCTCCATCAGAAAGGGGAAAACATGTTTGAAATCGTTTTTTTTTTCACTCAACCCCCTCATTTCGAAATTTTCTGCTTTCCCACACAATATTTTTGCAGAATCTCTCTCCCTTTTCACTTTTTCATCTCCTTAAAACAACCATCTCTCTCAATTTTACATTTTCCTTTTTAACACAACCATAAAACAAAACCCACCACTTCCTAGATCCATATTTCTTTCTTTCTTTCTTTTAATCAAACCCTAATTTGTTCTCTTTGTGATATTGAAGATTGGAAGAGCAATTGAAGAGTGGGCAATATCAAAGACTCAAAGGCACGTAAGTTTTTTTCTTTTTAATGTTCTTGAAGTTTTTAATTGAAGTACTTCTATCACAAGAGATTGAATTGGAATTGTGGAATACATTTTTAGTATATTTTGTGCTCTTTGAGTTGGGATCATTGGGGTGATATTCAGTTGGGGAAATAAGATAAATCAACGGAAGTGTCATCGAATTTTTGTTGTAATATTTGGTGCATTGTGTGATTATGGGACCACAAAAACAACCTGCTAGCGCTGCTTCTACTAAATATACTAATTGCCCTTCCACTTCCCACACCCAACCGCCTCAACCACTACCAGCCTTGCCACCAGCACCTCCTCAAGAATATGATCCTACTCGTTTTATTAGTAATGATGCCTTTGATCTTTATCAAAGGTTATCTTAGCATCAAGTAATTCAAGAACGAGGCATGTAATATCAAGATGAACCTTATCCCCAAGCAACTTATCACATAATTAAGTCTGAAATTCAATATTGCAATTGGCAAAGTTTTGTTTTGTAGACCATAAAATGCCCAAGTTCAATTGTTCCATGGTCTATGAATTTTATGCTTTCCCAGGCGCGGTGAATAGAAAGGTCTTTGTGCGAGGGGTTTTAGTGGAGTGTCACATTGATAATATTGATGCATTATATCCATTACCGATGTTGTCACAAGAGGACAATGAATATTATCAACTAGCTTATCATACTGAGACTGATTGGGTTGAAGTGGCTGAAACATTAGGCGTTGTCGATGCTACATTTGTAATGCAAGATGGACAACCGAAGCCTTTCAGACAATTTCAAATGAATAGGGTGGCGAAGGCTTGGACGCTCTTTGTGAGTACGAGGCTTATGCCTAATACTCACTTATCAGAAGTGGGAACTGATCAGTTTCTTCTTATCTATGCTATCATGACGGGAATCTCTGTAGATATTGGAAGAGTTATCCGAACTATTATCTGAGATTTCTGTCGAATGACCACCACTGCTGGTTTGGGGAATGGATCGATGATTACTGATTTATGTGAGGTGTGGGAGGTACCTAACTATCCTAGTGATATTTATAGGAAGGCAATGGGGCCCATTTCTTGCGCTTTTGTGTTTAAATTCAATGCCCCATCTTTGGATCCACCTGCACCACAGCCCCGGCCTGCGAGAGTTGAAGAAGAAGGAGATGCAGCTGTCCATGCCCATGCTCAACCAGAAGAGTCAAGGGCAGCTGAAGAGGAGGGAAGAGGAGCTTATCCTCCATTTTTGGCACTTGAGGCTCCACCGGATCGGCAATTGGCCAGATTGGATTATATCATCTGGCAAAACCAACACACTCATAATTATTTGGGGGGGGGGGGGGGGGCGGCTTCATGATTATCATCGAGGTCAGGCAGACAGAAAAAATGAGTTGGTTTGCCGGTGGTCAAATCAGGAGGAGGACAGGCATTATTTTCCTTATCCACCAACTTGACATCCTTTCCCCGATCCACCACCCTTTTGACATGATTCGCACTAGGTAAGTTTTCTTTCTTTACTTATTTTAAACATTGGGGACCCTGTTCAGTTTAAGTTTGGGGGAGGGAGCTTATTTTTCCGTTCGTTTTGTTTGTGTTGTTTGTTTAGTTGTGTTAGTTGTTTGGTGTAGAGTTTTGTTTTAGTGTGTGTTTAGTACCAACATGAATGATGGTTGACAACAAGTGCCAATGAGAACAAAGAGAATGTTATGCGTATAATCCAAAGAAAATGAAATCTGAAAAAAAAAAATTGTGTACTTGATTGAACACTCTGTTAGTTCATTTTAGTTTAAACAACATTTGTTGAATATCTTGTCATGTTGTTTAAATTGATGTTTTTGATATTGATTATGCTTTCTTGAATTGGTTGGTGGATTGATGAATGGAAAGTGGACATTATTTTCTACAACTCTAGAACTTGCTTACTTGTTATTTGAGGCGAAATAATATATCATATATGCTAAGGAATATGATTTAGGCTACATTTGGACCGTTTGAGCTTTTCGTGCTGACCTGAAATTAATTGATCCTTTGGTTAACCCTTTTGAGCCTAACATTGTATCTTTGTTCTAAGCCATTATTTAAGCCTAATACTTGAACTTAGTTATATATCCGTCCCTAATATTCTATGAGCACATGATTGAAAAAAAAGTTATGCAGGTAGATGTGTAATGGAGTTTATTTATGAATATAGTGGGATTAGAAAATGAAAAGTACAAAAGATTAGAGAGAGTATATATTGAAAAAAAATCAATAAAAACTACAGTCCCAATATGAATATATAAAAGAATCATGTTTGGGGAGTGTAGTCATCATCTGAAAAAAATATATATATCTCTAAATAAAATCAAGAAAGGGGATTGTGGAATTATATTTACTATGGGAGTAAAGTCGGTGATTTTTGGTCATGTGCTTATAGTATAGTGAGCTTAAAAATTACTTTCTCATCTACCTTTACCTATGTCATAATTACAAGCTTATACAAGTCCTAATTATTCTTATGCATATCATGATTTATATTAGTGGAGAATAGCAAGTGAGCTTATGGAATTATTTGGTTTGAATGGACTGATTGGATAGAATTTGGCTAGTATAACTGATTTCAAATTCGTTTATTTAATGATCATGACTTGGTAATCCAAAATGTTAGTAGACTAAAGTGTGTTGATGGAGTGTTTTGATTGAAATTCTGGATTGCATAAACTATTGAGTAGGTATTTTTTAGAATTATATGATTAGCATTCATGATTTTGAGGCGTAAGTATTGTTGTTGGTATAATTTATGTTGTGGGTGTTGTCCAGTGATGTCTTTGTTGTTAGAGTCTAGGTTTGTTTTGAGTCCTTTGTTCGAGGGCGAACAAAGAGTAAGTTTGGGGGAGTTTGATAACTCCATTATAGTGTTGTTTTAGGATATGTTTCTGTGATAATCTTGAGTATTTATGTTTGTTTTGTGCAAGATTACTCTTGTTTTTATCTTTGTTGTAGGTCGGTGCGTTGAATCATGAGACAAATATAAAAAGAAGATGAAATGGTGAAAAAATGAGCTTTCAGGGGTCGCTTGACTCAAAATGGTGCTAAGGACAAGTTATAATAAGTTTCTGATGAAGGAAGCATGTTGAAAGGGTAAAATTTGAAAATAACGGAATTAGAGTCGCAGCATGGGCTTAAGGGCTGCGACTCTAGTCAAGTCAGAGCCTGAAGGTTGCTGAAGGGAATTAGAGCCGAGACTTGGTCTTATAATTTGCAGAGCTAGTGGAAGTGAGAGGCGAACCCAGGTGGTGCATCTACACGCAGGCTGCGACTAGGGTTTATAGGGTCGCGGCTCCTGAAGACCTAACCAAACTTTGAATTGCTTTAAAATGACACGGGCCATTACCTAGGAAAGGCCAAGTCGCGACCCGCCTATGAAAAAATAGAATTCATGGTTTTTTTTAGTATAAATTCAGACTATATGTTTTAATTAGGGTGAGATCATATTTTAATTACGAGTTTAGGGATTAAATTTGATTCTGATACTAGTTTTTCTGCACTTTCATATCTTTTATTTCCTCTTCAAGTCTTTGAATTTTATGTTTATGAATAATTATTTTGTTGTTTTAATCATGTCTGATATGAACTAAACACTTCTATCTAGGGTTTAATGTAGTCACTTGGATTTCTATTTAATTTTTTTATGATGTTCTATTGATTCTTCTTCTTTATTCTAATCTATATAATGTTTGCTTAATACTAGTAAATACTTGATCAATATTTGCTTGATTTATGATTTTCATTCAAAATTCGAAAGATGAGAATTGAATATGCTATCTTTATATAAACATAGGTTACATATTGGACGAAAACCTGTATGGCTTGTGTAGTAATTAGTCTTCGATGATTAATACATGCTATATGTTTAAGTCTTATCACAGATATGTAGAAAACTTGCATATAGGTTGAGATCTTATATCTTGAAAAAGAATAGGAATCGATTTTTGTTAACTTGCTATTAGAATAGGAAGAAATAAATTTATAACTGGTTAATAAAATTAATAGAATGAAAAGTTGATGAAGTTAACAACCTAGGTTTTTAATTATTCAATCAATCTTTATTTTTATAAAGTTTATTTTAATTTTAAGTCTTAGTTTAAAAATCACTCTATTTTCGACAGTTAAATAGAAATTTAAAAGCATTTATTGGTAAATGGTTGATAGTGTTTATGGGAACAATATTTTATTTAGTATCTATATTACTTGAATCGATTACGTACACTTGCGCATCATATTTTCACGATCAATATTATATCAAATAACAGTTTTTATGCATTCGTAAATTTATTAATAAAATAATAAATTGGTTTTAGAATAATAAGTAATGCACTTCATTAGATTAGAAAAGAAGTTACAAAAATAAATTTTTATTACAACTCATCCTCATCATTAGATCCTATAACAGCATATCATCACCATCACTATCACTATCAACTAGTACATTTTCTTCTTCACGCTAGTCCAAAGTTTACTCATCAAATTCATCTTCATCATCAACAACAAACTCAATAGAAGTTTCGCCGAGTAATTCATCAACATTTTATGCTTTAGTTGGATTGACATCAGTACGAAGTCCGGAAAAATTAACTTTTTTGTATTATCGTTATATCATTGGTACGATCAGTATCATCGATATTTCTATCTGAAAAATCTCACATTCCTTGCAATATAAATATATATTATTTACCCAACACTTGAAAATTTATAATTTATTAATTAAAAATTAAATTAATTATTTTTGTATATTAATTTAAAATTTTATTATGTTTATTTTTTTATTTCTTACTAATTAAATATTTTTTTATTCACTTTATTATTTATTTTTTACCCTACTCTTTAAAATTTTATACTTTATTAATTAGTAATTAAATTAATTAGTTTTGTATAATGAGTAAAAATTATATTATCTTTATTTTTATTTCTTAGTAAATAAATTTTCATTTATTTATTTACTTAATATTAGATATTTACCCTACTCTTTAAAATTTATGATTTATTTATTCCCCAACGCTCTTGCTACCACCACTCTCATATATATCTTACTATATCATAGTTAATTAATAAATGATTAAATTAATTACTTTTCCATATTATGTAATAATTTTATAATAATTTTATTTTTCTACTAATTAAAATATTAATTTTTCAGTTATAATTAAATTAACTTTTAAATATTAAATTAATCACCCAATTATTTAATACACACTTTATTAATTAATTATTTTTATAAATGAAGTAATATAATATTTTTTATTTCTTACTAATTATACTCTAATTTAACCAATTTACTAAAATATTTTTTATCTATAAGTAATTTAAATATGTATAAATTATATCTTATGCCATTAATTTGTGTTATGAAGATTCGGTAGCATATCGGCTTACACTTTACCTACCCAAAAAATTCAAATCTACAAATATCAAATCTAGAATAACACAAATCTCTATTATAAAATCTCTTCTATATAAAAAGTGTGTAGATAACGAAAAAATTTGGTTTTACCGGTTTTTTATTTTTTCTGTTAACTTTAATGGAAATTTCTTATATTTAACAGAATATTCTTATATTTAATTGTAGATTGTAAACCTGACTTAAACTTAAATAAAATAAATAAATAAATAATTAAAATAAGTTAATTCTGAGATATTTTACAATGATAATTATTTGAAAATAATAAAATCATATATTTTATAACTTAAATAAAATCTAATTAAACTTAAACTTAGTTTATATTTGTGATACCCCGATTTCGAGAATGAGAATATTGATCTCGAAACTCAGGCTCGTAAGGTGTAAGCTCGAGACAAGCATAGTCATCATGTGATCAGCAAGTCAGAGACAGTCTCACTGAGCAGTAAATGTGACAACGTCGGGATTGGTTGAGCTCAAAAACTATGTAGTCTCGGATGTGTTTCGAGACTATAAGTTAGGCCCGAAACTCACAATGGCAATAGTTCAACACTTGTATAAAATCTCCAGATTAATTTACTGTCCTCAGACAGGGCGATTCGAGCTCGAGTATTGTGAGCTCGAAGAAGATGGTTTCGTCAACATTACTTGTCGACAACAGAGGCGAACCGAGGTTACGAGCTCGTGATGGGTGAACGACCTCGAAGGTGTATGAGTCAAATGCCTACGCTCATAAACTATGTGTGTACATATTTATTATTGTAAAATCCCTACATATAAGGGATCTGATGCAATCTGTTATTAATCCCGAAAATCATGGGATATAACAATGTATGTAGACCCCACAAAGATAGTAAAGGTGGGTAAGAAATAGACCCCACAAAGATAGTTAAGGTGGGTAAGAATCTTTCTGAAGAAACGAAATAGCAATTAATCCGCTTCTTAAAAGAAAACCAGGATGTATTCGCATAGTCACACTAAGACATGGTGGGAATTAGTCCAAATGTCATGAGTCATGCACTTAACATTGACAAAAGCTTCCCCCAAAGCAGAAAAAGCAAAAACTCCTAGACGATGATAGAAAGAAGGCCCTCAAGGAAGAAGTCGACAGGTTAAAGGCAAACGATTCATACGAGATGCCTTCTATCCTGATTGGATTTCCAATCCAATGTTGGTTCTGAAGCCCAACAACAAATGGAAAACCTGTATCGAATAATCCGACCATAACAAGGCATGTCCTAAAGATTATTTCCCCTTACCTAGGATAGATCAGCTTTGTAACGGATAAAGGGCTATACTGCTACAATGTCATGCCTTTCGGTCTCAAAAACGCTAGAGCAACGTACCAAAGACTGGTGAATAGAATGTTCTCTGAGCAGATAGGTAATAACATGGGAGTTTATGTTGACGACATGCTGGTCAAGTCCAAACATAATAATAACCATGTGGATGATCTCGCATAATGCTTTACTGTACTACGGAAATATAACATGAAACTCAACCCACAAAAATGCTCTTTTGGAGTATCTTCAGGAAAGTTTCTGGGATTCATAGTGAATCCACGGGGAATAGAGGTTAATCCAGACAAGATCAAGGAATTGATTGATATGCCCTCACCTCAAAAGCATAAGGATGTCCAGAGTTTAACTGGACGAAAGGCGTCACTAAGTAGGTTTGTTTCAAAATCTACAAACCGTTGTCCTCCTTTTTTCAACCTTTTGAGAGGGGGCAAAAAGTTCGAGTGGTCAAAGGAATGCGAGCTTGCATTCCAGGACCTAACGAAACATCTCGCTGAACCACCAATCGTGTCGAAGCCTATCACATGAGAAGTCTTGTACATGTACCTCGCTACAACAGAGCATGACATTATCGCTGTGCTCACCCGGGAAGACAAGAAGGTACAAAAACCAGTGTACTATCTTAGCAAAAGGTTACTGGAGGCAGAATCGAGATACCCTTTAATGGAAAAACTAGCTCTTAGCCTGATCCACTCATCTCGAAAGCTCCGACCTTATTTCCAAGCACACGTTATTCATGTGCTAACTGACTAGCCTCTATGACAAGTTTTATCTAAACCAGAAGCCTCTATAAGATTGTTGAAGTGGGATGTCGAACTCGGACAATTCGAGATCACATATCACAAGAGAATGACCATAAAGGGACAGGCCCTGGCAGATTTCATTGTAGAGTGTACTGGAGTGTCTAATGACGAAGTTGTAACCCCAGCCAGCGAGCTGTGGAGACTTTATGTCGACGGATCCTCCAACGAAAATGGATCAGGGGCAGGCATCATACTGATCACTCCAGTAGGAAGCCAATTTCATTCCCCTTTAAGGTTCAACTTCGATGCATCAACTAACGAAGTTAAATACGAAGCATTATTGGCTAGACTTCGAATAGCCAAGGAACTCAAAGCTTAGGGGAATATCAACCTCGTGACATAAAGATGGTTGTGTATCTAGAGAAATCCAAGGTTGCGCTTAAACAGTTCGATTTCTATGCTATAGAGCAAGTTCCCCTAGAACAAAATTCAAATGCAGACGCACTCGCCACAACTAGCGAGGTCAATACATTGAACGTGGTCCTGATAGAGTTTCCATCGACCCCAAGTATCAGCGAGCCTGAAGAAGGCGACGTATGCATGGTAGATTCTCAACCTACCTGGATGACCCCAATAGTCGATTACCTCGAGACCGAAATTCTCCCAGCAGAATGGAACGAGGCTCGAAAACTGATGTATCAGATCCCGAGATATACTATTGTGGAAGGAAAGTTGTATCGGAGAGGATATTCTATGGCACTACTTCGATGTGTAACTCCACCTGAGGCAAGAAAAATCCTGGAAGAAATCCATGAAGAATTTTGTGGAGATCACACTGGGGGGCATAGTCTATCCAAAAAGGTGATAAGACAGGGATATTTCTGTCCCACAGTCAAGGCAGACGCGTTCAAATATGTCAAGAGATGTGATAAGTGCCAGCGATTTGCTTCAATTCCACGAACTCCACCTACCGAGCTCACCATGCTTGCCTCCCCATCGCCATTTGCGGTGTGGGGAATCGATCTTAAAGGCTCACTACCAACAGGAAAAGGTGGAGTGAAGTATGTTGTGGCCACGCTCGATTATTTCACAAAATGGACCGAGGCCGAACCCCTGGCTACAATTACCTCGAAAAAAGTCTTAGACTTTGTGGTAAAAAATATCATCTGCCGATACGGAATGCCCGAAAAGATAGTGTCGAACAATGGTACCCAGTTCGACAGTGACTTGTTTACCCATTTCTGCGAAAAGAATGGGATAATAAAAATCTTCTCCTCCGTCACCCATCCCCAATCAAATGGCCAGGTCGAAGCAATCAACAAAACCCTTTTAAAAGCTCCGTAAAGAAAAGGTTGGAGGAGGCTAAAGGAAGATGGCCTGAGGAGTTACCCCAACTTCGACAAGACATACTCCCTTCTCCTTAGCATATGGATGCGAGGCCATGTTGCCGATTGAAGTTGAAATACCTACAATACGGAGCCATGCCTACAATCAGGCCTCGAACCAATCCCAACTCGAAGAAAGTCTAGACCTTATTGAAGAAAGACGAGATGAAGCCCAACTAAAAAATGTCGCATATCAGCAACAAGCTACCAGATATTTCAATAAAAAGGTTCGAGATAGAAAATTCGGATTGGGAGACTTGGTATTAAGACATGTATTTCTGGCTACAAGGGACCCATCTGCTGGGGTACTCGAACCTAACTGGGAAGGACCTTACCAGATCGAGTCTATTATCCAACCTGGGGTTTATAAATTAACGAGATTGAACGGAGAATTGGTACCGCGAGCTTGGAATGGTGAAATCTACGACCTTACTATCAATAATGTTTTATTGTATCCAAGCTTGTTTATTTTTCAGACTTTTTATTAATAAAGTGTTGAATTTTGTTGAAAAGTTATTCTCCTTATTCAATGTTGTATTTTTTTTTTTACAAACTCTCTTAATTCAATAACTTATGGTCACACTCATAGGATATTAAGGGGGCATCAGTGGTATACAATAATACCATAAGTTTGAAAAAATAGCATAGAATAAAAACGTCTGGATCATTAACCTGACATAGAAGTTACAAGTGTCTGGATATAACCAGATGCGCGAGCTAAGATGATCTAGACATATAGCCAGATTATCAAAATTATAAGTGTCTGGATATAACCAGATGTTCGAGCTATGATGATCTGGACATAACCAGATTACCAAAATTATAAGTGTCTGGATATAACTAGATGCGCGAGCTAAGATGATCTGGACATAACCAAATTATAAAAATTATATGTGTCTGGACATAACCAGATGTGCGAGCTAAGATGATCTGGACATAACCAAATTATCAAAACTATAAGTGTTTGGATATAACCAGATGTGCGAGCTAAGATGATCTGGACATAACCAAATTATCAAAATTACAAGTGTATGGATTACAAGCTAGACACGAGCTAAATAAGTTTGGAACAAACCAGCTAAAACTAATCGACAGAAAGTTGGAATATAAATAAATCTACTTCGAGTTTAGTCAAGTTTGAGGCTGGAATATTTTGCAAAAAAGATTGTTTCGACCTCACAACCTTGGGGAGCTACTCGAGGAAGAGGAAAAGTGACTAGAAAAGCAAGATATAACTAAACTACTAATCTTACATGACATTAAGCACTTTCGAGTGCATGGTGAAAGTAAGGTTCGACCTTGACAAATAACAAGATCAGACATGGATACATCGGGTAAACTGTGCATGAATGCATTGAAACTCAATCTTAAATCCAACAGATGTGTTTGTACGAATAAACAAACATAAAAGAAAACCTTTAAGATAAGATGCTTCAAATATTTAGACCAGAAATGTAAAGCAAAAATATTAAAGTAAAAGCTGAATGTAAAATTAAGTGTATAAAGGGTTTTGAGCAAAGAAAATCATATACATAAGGATTAAAATTACTGTTTGAAAAAATATAAAATAGCCCTAAAGTGAGCTATAAATTGTATTTTCCCCAAGGGCATAAATATAAAAGTGTTGCAAAAATGTTAATGGGATGCAGCCCATGACCTCACTTCTATGAAGCAGGTGCATCCCCCTCGGCAGCATCGGGCTTCTCCGCCATCTTTTCAGCCTCCTCCTTGGCGTCCTCCTCATTGAGCTGAGCTTTCCACCTCCCAAGGAATTCATCTTCGAAAGTGTCCAGAAATATTGTGTCGAGATCAGCATTGTTGGCCCAGAGACGGTACATGGCCATATCAAAAGTACGATCCTTCTTCCGCTTAAACTCCTCGAGAAGGCGATTATATCGAAAGTTGCCTTCTTCTCTTCCTCGAGCTTAGCATTCACCTCCTCAAGCTCCTTGATCCTGGCATCGTTAGCCTCCAATTTTGACATGAGGTCAGACACCATCAACTTTGCAGTTTTGAGCTCGTCTGCAAGCTTAGTCTGGAGGTTCTTAACCTCCTGAGCATGGGTTCGGCTCGCATAGAACTCATTGCTCAGCTGGTAATTATGCTGAGCAAACGCGGTGAAAGCCTGAGCTAGTATACATAAACAAAAATTGGTTAATAAACACACAGGATAAGTCCATTAACATGACAGAGTAAGAGAACTTACTAAGGTAAAGAGCTCGCTGCCCTTGTCAAAGAGTGTATTGGTGTCGCAGCAAGAGGTGAGAAACTACCATTGAGGAGCTCCTAGATTTCTAAGACTCTGGCCAACTCGGGAAAGTACGTCTAATCCCAAGATGACTCTGTGTTTCCCCGCATCATTGTCGAACACGTACTCGGGAACATGAGTCGAGACCGACAAAAATCGTTCCCGTGAGGGAACCTATTTCTGCGGAGCCAGAGCAATTTGTTGGGAGATTTGAGCTTCAGGGGGAGGCGGAGGAAGTAAGACCTCAGTGGAGACTCTGACCTAGGGATTTGGATCCGCAACTTGGCTCGGGTCGTGTGTGTCCGAGGCAGGAGGTGTCGCCTCGAATTTTTTCAGAATCTTGGATGGGTGCCCCGATCTCTGTGAGGCCCTTGGGCGCTTGCTTTGCTTAGCTCAAGATCGGCAGCTGAGCACATTATCAAGATCAGACTCCACGTCGCATGTAGATACACATTAGTGATCGAGCCTAAAATACAAAAAGAAACAAGGCTAAAGTTAAAAGAAACCTAACTGGAACTCTCCCCTGAGCTTGTGCTCGGCGACCAAGTAATCCCCCTATTTTCAGAGGAGGCTGGGGGAGTCCCTTCCCTATATGTAGGTGACAGCCTCAAATGTTTTCTATAATCATTGGTACCGTACTAAACGGCGATCCCATCCCAGAATTCGTTTAAACTATACATAGTTTGGAACTGGCCTAACCAACTATCGAGCCTATGTACCCTATAATTTATCCAGGACTAAACATGAAAGTTATTCCCGGGGATCCTGGAATAATATCAAGGTATTGGGCTTATGCTTAAGCATAGATGGCGACCACATAGTCGAGCTAAGTATAATTTTACCTCCACCACTCGAGCTCGAAGCCTCGTCTTGGGCTTCATTTCCCGAGCACGGACGATCAAGACAGCGAGCCACTGGGGAGCAGGCCCATGATCTCGATGACCTCTGTCTCGGAGGAAGCTTTTTAGTGGGAAGAGGCACATACTCCCACTTTAGGTACTTGAGATAAGCGACATCGTCGGTCAATTGATCTCACTCCAAGAGGCCGCAGGCTCGAAGAATTTTCTTCATGAAGAAAATAAGACAGGGAGCGCCAACCATACGGCAGTTGGAGCAGAGCCTTCTTGTGCTCCACCATTGACTCTGAGGGTGTGGGACGGTGATAGTTGGCTGAAGAAATGGATACGTGTTATTATTTCGAGCTTAGTCAGTAATCGAGCAAGAAAGGAATGAGTATCTGAACTTACGAATTCGTTGGAACGAGTAGAATTTTGAAGGAGCAAGGCTGTCCATCCAGAAGAAGGCTAGCTTGAAGTTTGGAGGATGGTTCGGCATATCCTCAAATATCTTCTTCTCCTTTGGGTAGCTCGATAGATAGTAGAAGCCATCCCCTCCCCAAGCTTGAGAGGGTTTGTTTTTCAGGCAAAAGAGATACAGAATCTCTCTTGGTGAGGGTCCTTCCCACTTCAGCTTGTGGTATAGCGACATGAGGGCAGATAAAACCTTGTATGAGTTGGTCTGAAGTTGGAAGGGGGTGAGCCCAAAAAATCCAGAAAATCCTTAAAAAAGGATTTCAGGGGAAGAAAGGCCCCTGCCTTCATATGCTCGTGGCACCAGACTGCAAGCTTCATCTTATTGTCGGGGTTGCCATCACCTGGGGCATAGCAGCTCCGCTCGTTTGGGGTCGTAGGCTGACACATCAGTGTGCTGGTGAGTTTCAGGCCGTGACAAGCCAGGATCATAGATATTTGGCCCATCGAAGTGACCGAGCTCCAATAATGCTCGGCCTTGAAGAATTCCTCCCTGCAGGTAGGAATGGTAGCAACTTGCGAGGTAGAAGGGAGGTTTGAAGAGTCCTCCATCAGCAAGAAAACAAGTACACCATGCTCGAAAGCATCAGTGACTTTGAGTTTAGGATCAAGTGGAATAGGCTTGAGCTTGGGGTCCAGATCTGGATAGATCGAGACCTGAAGTTTCTACCTCTTTCTTTCTGTGAATTCATCAATCTAACGTCAGAAATGATCTCGGATGTCTTCTTGTTCGCACCTCGTGCGGTGCTCTCATATCAGTCGCTGGTTCCGAGTGAAAGGAGATTTCGGACTGGGAGTTGATGAAGAATAAATAATTGCGATCACTGACCCCCACCAATTTTCAGAGTTCTGTGACATCTAACAAGAAAAAAGAGGGCGAGGGCCAGGCATGCAAAGAATTATAGAATATAAGTTTGGTGATTTGAGCTCGAAAGCCTGACATCACGGAGTAAGCTCAGTCAAGACCGAGGTCTCGAGGAGCTAAGATCGAATTCGAAGTAGAACCCCGAACTATTGGAAAGTTCGGGCTTCGAGCGTGTATTTAAAATGGGAGTGGAAAAGTTCGGATTCATTTTTAGAATCCTGGATTTTCAGGGATAAAGTTGACGATTACCCAAAAAGGTGATAATTTTGGGATTTGTGCAATTGAAAACCCTGATTTAGAACCCCCATTTCTTGGCTTACACGATACGCTACTCTTTATCCGAAAAGACCCTATGTTCCATTTTTTACACTAAAATCTGGGTTTTAGGACTATGGTTCAAAACTTTGAATCGGAACATTATGTTAAGCAATATTTCTAAAACTACGAGTTACCACATACATTCATACGCATATGAAAAATGTAAAAATACATGAAGACATAAACGTACGTGGTCAAGAACAAGAAACTTACACACTGAAGCTTGAAGATAAATGGAGATCGTTGACTGTAAAAGTGGTTGCAAAAAAGCTCTCACAGAATCGAAAATGCTAAGAGTATTATATCTCTTCGGTTTGGAGAACATGCAAGGAGAAGAAAAAAGAAAAAAAAATCGAATCTGGTTTTTCTTTCTCTTTGAAGCTTGAAATATAGAAAGTAAAGAAGAAGAGAAGAAGAGAGGTTATATATGTTGGGGTTTTATTGTAATGACCCAACTACTCTAGACTTTTGGACCATTAACGAAAACTATACATACTAATCCTTAATAAAACTTACAAGTTAAAATACCATAACTTTATTAAGAAACTTTTAAAAATAAGAGTTAAACTTACATAAAATTCAAGTTAGGATATGGGATCCCATTATTTTAAAAACAAAACATAACATAATTTAAAATAAAAAGGGATTACATAACAAGTGCGGAAAAATACATATAAAACCATAAAGAAACAAAAAAAAACTACATCCTCGAATCGAAACGCTCGGCTCTTGAATCCATTCTGCCTCAATACACATTCTCCAAGCTTCCAAGAACCTTTCCCGCCACTAAGACCTATTTTCCTGCACATATAAACAAAAAGGAATGAGCCTAATGCCCAACAAGGAAAATCTAACACATAGTTCATATGCATAAATTTCATAAGAAACATAAAAACATAACATAACACTTATATCATACACATACTATAATGGCCATTATTACTTGGGGTCCCATAGACTAAACAAGTCATATGCCCATGAGATTAGTGGGGTCCTACTAGCTAAGCAGGTCATATGCCCATAATCCATTTGGGGCTTGTTAGTCATATGGGTCATATGCCCAAGCCTACAAACATACATAACATAACATATTTCATAACATAAAAACATAAGATAGCATATAAAAAGCATATAACATATAAATTCTATCCTATTTTCCTTACCAAAATACCGGGATATGAGGACAGAGTTGGGACTTTGGAACACTCCTAAAAACCATTTATGAAAGGGGTGAGTCTATTGAAGAAAAAGAGATGAAGGAACTATACTTTTAAAATATACTTACCAAAACCTTTTGCTCAAGAATTTAGATTTCCTAACCAAAATAAGAATAAGGTTAGAATGAGTAGAAGACTATGAGAACTTTTAAAGAAAAAGTACAAAAACGAACTAGAGTTTGGGATACCTTGAAGACTTGTAAGACCAATCTAAACCTTGAACCGAAATGCTATAAAATCTTACTTCCCAAGTGTTTGATAAGCTTATGATGATCAAGCTTATGATTCCCAACCCAAGTGTTTACACTCTCACACTCACCTAGCAACTTGCAGCCTCTGAACTTAGAGTAAAAGATGAATAATGGCTGGGCACTAGGTCCTATTTATAGAGTTTAGGAATGAAAGGATCTTAATTTAACTTGAATAAAAATAATGGCTTTTTAAGTGAAAATAATTTGAATTATCGTTCAGCAGAGGCTGAAGACTCGTTCAGAAAGGTGCTGGACTTATCAAGAGGTTGAAGGTTTGAATGGGATACGATTTTGAAAACATTGAAAATATGTTGAAGGAGGCGATATATCGCCCCCTATAGGCGATATATCGCCTGGACCATTATGCAAGAGGCAAACGTGCATCGTTTCATGTTTTCCGTATCTTCGTACTGCGATATATCGCCCCCTATAGCTGCGATATATCGGCATACGCTAATTATTTAAACATGAATTTACACATTTTTAGCTTAATTCAAATTGAGTAAACAGCCTTGACTAAGCCCTCTAACGTTTTCAAAGCTGCTGATTGACCTTAGAGTATTCAAATTTTACCCTTAATAAATTTAATCCTCAAAATACTTAATCATTAATAACCCATACATAACATGTGCTAAAATCCCATTGGTTCTTATCTAAACCTTATAGTATAATAAATATTATCCTCAATATCAGCCATATTAATCAAACCTTAGGTTAAAATTAATATTCTTAAACTATAAGTTAAACTTAGAAAATCTACAAGTACTACTATGAGTGTCCAAATAAATCCCGGTCTGAACCAAAAATCCACAGTCATAAAGATAATACTATAATACTACTATCTAACTAGCTAAGTAAAGTTCTTGGACTCTACATTTATGCCATAATTAAAACCCAAATTCTTTGTAATCTCATTTTATTATCAATAAAAGAATAGAAATCATTTTTTTGACTTGGTTAATCACTTTGCTCACATGTTTTATTTTCATGATTATTTGTTTAATATAAACTTCTATTAAATCCCGAGCATATAGCTAACTTATTTATAGTGACGCAATCACAGTGGAATATAAATATGATTATATGTTCAAAATAAATTAGTCCTAAGATTAGTCAGTGCACTGGATTTACACTGACTTGCCAATCTACGATATGATCTACTTGCGCATTACAGTGTTATGTTCTTTCCAGAACATTAGCAAAGTAGATAAGATCATATGTATTTGTTACATCGGACTGGACTGATATTGACAATTGATAAGATAAGTAAGCATATCATTATTATCTATTCTAATCATATCATATAGTTGACCATAGGTCAATTCAATCTCAATTCTGAGTGGTTAGTATTCTAACTGATTGTATTATTTGAGTTCTTTGACTTGTTCATTATCAGCTTACCCTACGGACTAGCCCATACTTACATCTTGGGAACTCGGTAGTATAATTGAGTGGGAGTGTTAATCATAGATATGAACATCTATAGCTTCTGATGAAGAAGTGAAATGATGGTTTCCTTTTAGTTTGGTTCAAGGTGTTAAATGATAGAGATCTCATTTCAGTAATTAAATTAGTATACTGAAATATCATTTACAAGGAACCAAGTGTTTTAAGGATAAAATACAATGAGGGGTAAAATGGTATTTTAGTCCTATCTCATTGTAGACCTTCTATAGAGGATTGAGTGACAATTATGGCTGTAACAATGGATAATTAATAGCATATCTATATTTGTTATAGAGCATTCTATGAATTCAAGAATGCAATTCCGAGTCTATAGTGGAGTCACGAGGAATTAATAAGTTAGTAAATTTATTTGTTAAATTTATGATAACTTATTGGAGCTTGATTTCATAGGCCCATGGTCCCCATTGTACCTTGGATAAAATCATCTAGATAGTCTCAATTAATTTATTTAATCATCAATTAGAATTATCAAAGTTGATCAGGTAAATTTTGGATAGTTTCACAGAGTTGTGTAATTTTGAGAAGAAAAGAGAAATTATGGCAGTTTTATTAATTAAGATAAATTGTTATCTAAATTAATAAATAAGTTTAAATCAAGGTTCAAATTATAAATAATTAATTTGATAAAGGATTTAAATAATTATTTAATTAATTAAATCAATAGAAAATAATACAGGCCTTGATTTTAAGTCCAATAGGCTTATAATCAAATGGGAAATTTCACGGGCCTATTGCCAATGATAATTTCGACCTAGAGAGAAGTCATCAGTTAAGATTTCTGAGACGATAGATAAGTTTAATCACTGGTTTTCTGATAGTTTTAGATTCTCTCTAAACACAAGTCCTTTTCTAAGCCTCTTTGTTATTTTCTCTTCTTCTCTCTATTTCTATCTCATGTGTTGAGAATTGCCCACACTAGTCTAGGTGGTTCTAAGGATACATTGGAAGATTGTGAAGAAAATAGAAGATTGATTCAGTTTCTTGATAATACTCTGCGACAAAAAGGATTCAAGAGTTAGAGAAACTGAAGGAATGACTCTTTAATTCCGCTGCGTATACTTTAAGTATTCTATTCTTTGTTTATCTTTGAATTCAATTTTAGAAACATGTTTTAGGCTATCTCGTATTATTTTGTTTAATATTAGATATACATGAAAATACATAAAGATCTTGTATAAGTTTTCCTAACAACTGGCCTCAGAGCCTTTGGTAATCTTTATTTTCATGCATGAACATGTTTAAAATTGGATTATTTGATATATTTGAATAATTGGATGGTTTTCATGTTTTTATGAAGCATATTGATTTTATGTGAATTTTAGCAATTTTTTAGGTTATTTTTTTGTGTTTTCTATGATATTAATTTTATATATGCTTTATTTTATGTAAAACATATTAAAAATTAATTAGGAAATTGTTTTTGTTTGAAAAATTGCACACAAAAAATTTTCGAAAATTTTTGCCTGCCTGCCATGTGCGTGCGCGCACACCCGTGCGTGCCCTCGTGCCACCACACGCACGCCCACGCACACCCGCGCGTATGCCACACGATGAACAGTAACCGGTGATCAGTACCGCTGGTACTATTCATCCAAATTTTATTTTAAATTAAAGAAAATTAAAATTGTTGAAATTTATTATTTATAATCAAAACCAAAAATATCTTTTTTGTTTTATCATTTAAAATTGTTTTTTTTAAATAGGATATTTTTGTTAGTTGGGATTTAAATAATTAGATATTTTCTACAAAGATTAAAATTCAAATTTAAAAATAGACTAACAACTTAATTTTAAATCTTTTAATATATTAAAATATTAGAATTATGATATGAGATATTTAAGATATTTTCATTTAAATTCTTGATTTTTAAAAAATATATAAATATCTTTTAATTCTATAGTTGTTAATATTTAAATTATTTGAAATTTAAATATTGTTAGTTAGATTTTCTTATGGATATTTGAATTTGTTTAACTATTTTGAGATATTTTAGGATTGTTATAACTATTTATATTTTATTTTCTTAAATGGTTAAAATATTAGCTAATAGTTGTAACAACACAAGATATTTTTGGAAAATAGTTAAGATATTGATTTTAAAATTTAAAATTGGTTAAAATTTAAAAAATATCATTTTTTTCAGCCAATTAATAAAATATTTTTTTAATAAATGGGATTTAAATTAACTTTAGTTAATTGTTGATAAATCCTATTTAAATTAAATTAATATTTTTTTTATCAAATTAACCTAAAACCAAGTTGATTGTTGATAAATGAAATTTAAATTAACTATGGTTAATTGTTAATAAATTTCATTTAAATTAACTTATTTTTGTAAAAAAAAAAATATTAATTTGAATTTTTTTTTGATAAATTCTAGATAATTAATTGTGGTATTTTTGGATAAATTCATAGAAGTGTTCATATATTAACATGATTAGGCCCAACTAATTATAACATGTCTGTTTGCATTATATGTGGTATTTTTACAATTGGGCTTAGATGCATATAGTGGCCCATATGTTTGTTAGATATATGGTATTTTGCCAAATAAAATATTCATAAAATGATAGATTTTATTTGGGCCCATTAGAAAATGTAAAGTTTAAATTACTCTCTTGTGGGTGATTCCACTTGTGAAGGCTCATTGCTTTGCATGACTACAGTGGTCCTAATCAATTAATAACAATTAATAAAATGAATGTTTAAATTCCTGTCTTTTGGACCTTGTATGGAAGATTTGGGGCATTTGTAGTGGGAACGACATACATGACCCAGCCCTCCTCCATACAAGCCCAATTGTTAAGGTCCATTTACCTGAGTTGAACTTAATTGTATAGGTTCATTATATTAGTTAAACCTAAATATTGATTAGCAACAAATTAATTCTAAATTAATTGAATTTGTTTCAATGTGACACTTTAGAATTAATAGGAAATTATAGGACTTTGGTTTTAAAAAAATTTAATTTGTTTAATTTTTTTTGGGAAAACCATAGTCATTAATTTTTTAAAAATAAATAATAAAAATACTATTTTTTTAATTTAATAATGAGCTTATTTTAAGATTTTTATTCGATCTCCACCGTTGGTTTAACATAGTCAATAGCTTAATGGGGCCTCGAGGCGCTTTGATTCGTCCCTTTACGGAAGGTGTTCATTAGTTATTTTGACAAGGTTATTTTTCGAAAGATTGATAATTATAGGTCAAATTCTACTAGACTCACCCCTACGGTGACTACTAGGACTAAATCTATGATTATTGAAACCGTGGGTCTAGCTCATAAAATAAGAGATTTTGTTTTCTTATTTTGATCGAATAATAGGTTGTTAATAATGGTGTCCATTATTAAATGAGTTTACAACTCTATTTAACTATGGTATTTTTTGACTCTCGCCAACCGGGACAAGGATATCATAGATTAGCTAAAAACCTAAAGAAATAGAGATGTGATTGTTTTTGGTATTTTTTTCTCATATCTTACATATTTTTGGTATATGGTGTGCTATTTCTTGAAATTTGTGTGAATAGATGTTTTATTGAGCAAATGTGATTGATTTCTATTTTATTGGTAATTTGTAGTTTTAAGCTAAGTAGTGTCTGTGTCTACTCCCATCCTTTCTCAACTTTCGATGGAGAAAATTTCCTTAATTGGAAGCAGTATATCAACATAGAGTTGATTGGTGACAACTCCGAGTTCGCCATGATTGAGGAATCCCCAAAACGAGCACCGTGTCCCCACGTACGCGATGGCACCGTCAATGCTCGTGATGGAACCGTAAATGCTTGGATAGCACCATCTTTACACATACATGATGACATAGTGAATGCTCGAATAGCACCGTGTCTGCATGTTCGTGATCAACTCAACTATGGTCTAACGCAGCTCATGAATGAGCTTCAGATTATTGAACTTGTCATGGGTGGACCTAGTAAAGGAGGTGAAAATAAGACTAATGTTGTTGTTGTTGATCCAGCTAAGGCTGAAGCTCACCCAACTTTGTCTTCGAAAGCTGGAATCAAGAGGAAAGGTGGACAAAACAACAACCCCAAGCCTGCAAAGGCTGCAAAGATGCGTGCACAACCAAGTGCACAGACGCATAAGGGGAAAACAAGAAATGTAAAGAAAAGTGCTTTCACTGCAAAGAGAAGGGGCATTGGAAACAAGATTTCCCTAAGTTTCTAGCAGCGAAAAATAAAGGTAATCATTATAGTTCATTTATCTTAGAAACATGTGTTTTAGAGAACGATAAATCTGTTTGGATTATTGATTCTGGATCTACCAACCATGTTTGCAACTCTTTACAGCTTCTTGAACCATGGGAAAAAGTGAACGAAGGCAGCTTAAAGCTTAGAGTTGGGAACGGAGTGTTCGTTGCAGTCCGAGCTAGAGGGATAGCTCGTTTGAAGTTCGAAAATAAATACTTAATTTTAAAAGATGTATTTTTTATTCCAAATTTTAGTAGAAATTTAATTTCAGTTTCCATGTTGCAATTAGAACAATTTGTTATGACTTTTACAAGTTCTAATATATCTATTTCCATCAATGGATCACAATTGTGTATTGCATGTTTGGAAAACAGGCTTTATATTTTGCGACGTAACAAACCCCTAACTCTTAATAATGATTTATTCAAAGTTGCTAAACCTAGGACTAATAAATGTCAAAAGACCGATAACGATAATATGACGTATTTATGGCACTTGAGACTAGGTCACATTGGCTATGATAGGATTCAAAGACTTACAAAGGACGGACCTTTGAGGGAACTCACCTTAGGTGAATTACCTATCTGTGAATCTTGTCTAGAAGGCAAACTGACCAAGCGCCCATTCTCTGCAAAGGGTGATAGGGCCAAAGAACCATTTGGTCTTGTGCATTCAGATGTTTGTGGACCTTTGAATGTACAAGCCCGGGGTGGTTTTGAGTATTTCGTCACATTCATTGATGATTACTCTAGATACTCATGTCTTTACCTAATGCATAGGAAATCAGAAACATTTTCAAAGTTTCAGAAATTCCTAGCAATGGCTCAGAACCAATTAGGTAAAACGTTAAAGATCTTACGATATGATAGGGGTGGAGAATATTTGGATATGCAGTTCCAAGATCATTTAACTGAACTTGGGATTTTATCACAACTTACTGCCCTAGGTACTCCGCAACAAAATGGTGTAGCAGAATGCCGGAACAGAACTTTATTGGAAATGGTTAGATGCATGCTTAGTTACTCAACTCTACCAACTTCGTTCTAGGGACATGCAATTGAAACCGCGAATGACATTCTCAATGTCGTGCCATCTAAATCAATCCCCAAAACACCTTTAGAATGCTGGAATGGTCGTGAACCTAGTTTACGCCATTATAGAATCTGGGGGTGTCCCGCTCACGTTCTGAGGAAAAAGGAGGGAAAGCTAGAACCACGAACTGAAGTTTGCATGTTTGTTGGCTATCATAAAGGTACTCGGGGTGGACTTTTCTATAGTCTTTCAGAAAAGAAAGTGTTTACTTCTACAAATGCTACTTTTCTGGAAAATGACTATGTCCAGAACTTTAAACCTCGCAGCAAAGTAGTTTTAGAGGAGATGGTTAAAAAATTGACTCCAACCAGTGTTCCATCGTCATCAACACGAGTTGATGATGAAATTCCCACTCTTCACGTCCAACCGACGCAAGTCGATTTAAATGAAGAAAGTATCGTTGTTCCTAGGAACCCAGTTTGCTATGGTTTGGAGGGTTTCAACACATGAGATAGATATAGAGAGAAGAAGAGAAAATAACAAAGAGGCTTAGAAACGGACTTGTGTTTAGAGAGAATCTAAAACTATCAGAAAACCAGTGATTAAACTTATCTGGTGGTGCTCTGTGAGCAGGTGGCCACCTAGAAACAAAAGATTGATGCTCAAGAAGGTAACACCGCCGCCCTTCAGGAGATGGTACTTGCCATGAAGGCAACTCTTGCAGCCCAAGGGTTGCGAGTGGACCCCAATGATAGCATACCAGCTAGGCATCCAACGGGCATGCCATCTGCACACTTCATTGGAGTACCACCTGTCAATGTGGCTAGGGTGCATCCCGAGCACCCAGCCACAAAGGTGCAAGATCCGCCAGCTGGAATGCCCATCGGGCACCCGGCAGGAGTTGGAGCCTCGATGCCGCCACAAGACAATGGTAAGGGAAAGGCTAATGACAATAATGCTCAAAAGAAGAAGAGGGCTTTTTAAGAACCCGAAGGCCACCAGGTTCCTCAGCAGGCTGGCAAAGATAACGACACAGCAGCCCGAGGACACCACCAGGCAGTAAGTGCCCATGGGGCTCGAGGCGTTCTGCACCGACTTGCCCATACAGATCACGTAAGGCATGGAATTGGTGTTCCCTCGGGACCTAACCAGCCCTATAGGAATAACGGTCCAGGGATGCGCTCAAGGAACACCCCACAAAACCGAGAATGTGGCATCAATATCTCAGTAAATGAAAACATCGAGTCCGATGGGGAGACCGAATTGACCCGTCCAGCGGATAACGGTGCCTTTCAAGGATAGTCTGACCTACGAGACAACCTCATTGCACGGAGGTACAATAAGGTAGGAAGATGCGAGCCTATTGGGAGAAGTCCGTCAGATCTCCAAAATAAACTCAACGCTTAGAGAAGAGATAACCCGGCTGAGAGCGTCAACCGGGAACGCGACCCGCTCCGTGCAGAGTTGGAAGGTCTAAAGCAGATAATGCTCAGATGGCTAGGCGTCAAGGCCATGAGTCTGACTCAGAGGATGAAGAGGTGGAGCCATGCGCCCCTCATCTTGTTGAAGCCTTGCTACCTATAGGCTTCAAAATGCCATCCATACCATCCTATGATGGTGGTTGGGATCCCACGGACCACCTATCTAAGTTCAACAAGTTAATGTCGGTGCATCGTGTCTTCGACAATGCTAAGTGTCATGTGTTCTTGCATACCCTGACGGGGCCAGGGAATGAATGGTTTAAAAAGCTCTGACCAGTGTCCATTCAGTCATGGCACCAGTTATCATCTGGCTTCCGAAGACAGTTCATAGGAGTTTGGAAGATAAGCTTTAAGGTCAATGCCTTAGCCAACTTAAATCAAGGACCTTTCGAGACCCTCAAGATCTACATTAACCGCTTCAAAAAAGAAAAAGCAAGAACCAAGAGGGTCGATGATGGCCAGTAGTTGATGGTATTACAGGTTGGCATATGCGCGGGGTCTCCACTTTGGGATGATCTCCAACAGAGGGAATGTCAGTGTATCGACGACTTCATTCGTCGAGCACAAGAGTACATCAGCTAGGAGGATGCCCAAATTGAGGCATTCAAAGCACTCGCCCTCTTCCCTACGTCAGCCACACCTGGCCTCGTGGCCTTGGGGATCCAATACTCCCCCTATGTTCACATCCAACAGGGCTCGGGGGGAGTCCAACCCATCCAGAGCGCCACCCCTTCTGATTACAGCGCCATGTCTGCTCCTAGATTTGGTATGGCTCCGGCAGGGTTCGAGGCAGCGCCCACTGGATACAGCACTTTTTAGCCTGTATTCAGTGTTGGAGTTGTTGCCCCATCCCAGCCTGCTGAATGTAGTAGAGCTCCCAATGGTACAAGGCGCGGAGGGAAGGGTAAGGGCCGCAAACCCAGAGGGAGCGGAACCACACAGCCCTAGCAGGGAGTCACATTAGGTGAGAAGTATGTCTCGCAGTATTCTGATTACCTTGACTTGGTAGACTCCCGAGAGAACATCTTCATGGCCATGGCACAACACGTTCATTACAGGAAGTCGTAGCCCATCCAAAGAGACAAGGATAGGCGAGACCCTAGTAAATTTTATCGTTTCCACAACGACATAGGGCACCGCACCAATGAGTGTCATCAACTCAAGGATGAGATTGAGAATCTCATCAAGCTGGGACACCTCAAGGGTGGAGCGCGTCAAGCACAACCTCTTGTGGTAGGACTGGCGTTCCCACCTGTCACACCACAAGCCCCGGTAGCAACTCCTGTAGCTCCCCAACATCCAGTTGCCCAAGGACCTCCTTCGATGAACGAGCAGGTAGGAACAATCTCAGGAGGGCCTCACTTGGGGGGCACTTCACGAAGCTCACAGAACAGATATGTGTGAGCTTTAAATCATGATGACGAGGTAATGGCTTTGGCCGAGCTGCCTACCTAAATGCCACGAATGACTGACCAAGCCATAACATTCTCCGAAGATGATGCTCAGAGAGTGCATTTCCCACATCATGACCCATTGGTGATTGAGAGCCAAATCTCCAACAAAATGGTGGTGCGGATTCTAGTAGACAACAGGAGTTTGGTGTCCTGTTTAAGTCAGAATTCAAGAAGACCCTGGTTAACTACGACAGACTTGTCCCCATGAGCCTCGACACTCTTGGAAGAATCCTTCATACTGATGGGGCAGATAAAGCTCCCTGTGACGCTTGGAGAGGTACCTCGCCAAGTCTTCAAATACCATACCTTCGCAGTGGTGGATTGTTCCTCGGTATACAACGCCATCTTTAAATGACATTCACTAGTGGAGTTTGGGGCTGTCACCTCCATCCATCAATTGTGCATGAAGTTCCCCACAGATGCAGGTATCAACACAGTCCGTGGTGACCAGAAAGAGGGGAGACAGTGCTACAATGCCTCCCTCAAGGCTCCAGTGATGATGGTAAGGGAGGAAGGTCTCAAGAAGTTCAAGGCCTCAGAAGTACAAGTTGTCCAGGAGTTAGGGCCCGATGAGTTAGACCCTAGGGTTTAAGAGGAGAGGTCTATTGAACCAATAGATGAGGTGGAGGAGGTAATCCTTGATACCTCCACCCCCGAAAAGAAAGTAAAAGTTGGGGGAAGCTTGAAAATGGAAGTTTGTGAGGCATTGGTGGGCTTTCTCTAAGGAAACCAAGATGTGTTCGCGTGGTCACATTCCGACATGACTGGGATTGATCACATATGCCATGCCTTGAATGTCGATCCTCGCTTTGCTCCCGTCCAGTAGAAGCAACAAATGTTTGAACAAACTCCAAAAGAGGCCATCAAGGCCAAAGTGGACAAGCTACTCTCCAATGGGTTTATCTAAGAAGCCCAATATCCCATGTGGCTATCCAATCTTGTCCTCGTGCCAAATCCGAATGGCACTTGGAAGACATGCATCAATTTTTCGGACCTTAACAAGTTCTATCCAAAGGATTGCTTTCCACTCCCCAAGATAGACCAGATGGTCGATGCCACCTCTGGTTACAAGTTTTTGTCGTTCATGGATGCATACTCGGGATATAACTAGATATCCATGCACGTCACTGATCAAGAGAACACTAGCTTTCAAACCGACAAGGGTGTTTATTGTTACATCGTGATGCCTTTCGGGTTAAAGAATGTTGGCGCCACTTACCAAAGGCTGGTTAACAAGATGTTCAAAAACTAGTTGGGGCAAAACATGGAGGTCTATGTGGACGATATGTTGGTCAAGTCCAGGACCGCCCCAGACCATGTGGGCAACCTGACTGAGGTCTTCGCGGTGCTCTGCCGGTTCAGGATGAAGCTCAACCCCCAAAAATGCACATTTGGGGTGGCCTATTGCAAGTTCCTAGGATTCATCGTAAGTGCTCGGGGGATTGAGGCAAACCCCGAGAAGATCAAGGCTCTAATCGAAATGCCATCTCCCCAGAAACATAAAGATCTTCAAAGCTTGACAGGAAGGATCACAACTTTGAGTCATTTTGTCTCCAAGGCAACGGACAAGTGCATCCATTTCTTCAATGCTCTCCAATAAAGTTGGAGGTATGAATTGACGAAGGAGTGTGAACAAGCATTCAAATAGCTCAAGGCGCACAGGGAAAACCCTCTGATCCTATCCAAGCCAGTAGACGAAGAGCCTCTCCTGCTCTACATGGTTGTTTTGGAAGACGCCATCAATACCGCTTTGGTAAGGGAAGAAAGCCGTGTTCAGCATCCCATCTATTATATGAGCAAAAGACTCCTCGGGGCAGAGTCTAGATACCCGATGATGGAGAAGTTAACCATTTGCTTAATGGTTGCCTCTAGAAGGCTAAGACCCCACTTCCAGGCACATCCAATTAAGGTCCTCACAAACCATCCCCTTAGACAAGTCCTTCAGAAACCTGAGTCATCGGGAAGGCTCTTAAAGTGGTCGGTGGAGCTGAGTCAAATTGACATCACCTATCATCTGAGGATTTCCATAAAGGGTCAGGCACTCATCGATTTCATTATCGAGTGCACCCCAGTGTTTGGAGTAGCCTGGAAGTTGTTTGTGGATGGGTCTTCAAACAAAAATGGCACTGGGGCAGGGCTTATTTTGGTTTCCCCCGAGGGACATAGGGTGCATAGTGCCCTCCGCTTTGGGTTTAGCGCCTCTAACAATGAAGCGGAGTACAAAGCCTTAATCGCTGGGCACCACATGGCACTGGAGCTCAAGGCTGAAGGAGTCGAGATCTTTAGCGATTCCCAACTCGTGGTTAACCAAGTTCTCGGAGAGTACCAGTCCCGAGGAACAAAGATGGCAGCGTACTTGGAAAAGGCTCAAGAAATGCTGCATAACTTTTAAAGATTCACTATTCAGCAAGTACTGCAGGAGAAAATTCTAATGCGGACGCCCTGGCTAAACTGGCCACGACCAAAGATGCTGAATTAATCAACGTCGTCCCTATTGACTACTTGGAGTCTCCGAGTATCTCGGATTCAGACGAGGTGGAGTCAATAGAACCCCAGATTGGGTGGATGGAGCCAATAGTTAAATACCTTGTCTCCGGGGAGTTGCCCCAAGAAAAGAAAGTCGCTCAGAAGTTGCTATACCAAGTACCGAGGTACATAATTATGGATGGTAGGCTTTACAGGCGAGGTTATTCTTTGCCTTTTATTTGGTGTGTATCCAAGCAAGAGGTCGGTTTAATACTATGAGAGATACAAGAAGGTTTCTGTGGAGATCACGCTGAGGGGTTGAGCTTATCCAAGAAAATCTCGAGACAAGGGTATTTTTGGCCCACCATGAATGGAGACGCGATGGATTACGTCAAGAAATGAAAAAAATTCCAACGCTTTGCCAACATCCCCCGAGCGCCTCCAAATGAGCTTACTCAGAGGACTATCCCATGGCCTTTTATTGTCTGGGGCATCGACCTTATCGGGTCCCCGCCTACTGGGAAGGGGAGGTGAAATATGGCATAATGGTTGTCCACTACTTCACGAAGTGGGTTGAGGCTGAGCCGCTCGCCACAATCACCTCCAAAAAGGCTTTGGATTTCATCATAAAAAATATCATTTGGCGGTATGGGCTTCCAAGGAAGATAGTCTCCGAAAACGGATGGCAGTTCAACAGTGAAGTGTTCACGGAATTCTGTCAACGGTATGGTGTCATCAAGAACTTCTCTTCCGTGGCCCATCCGCAGGGCAATGGCCAAGTGGAGGCAGTTAACAAGACACTTAAGTCCACTTTGAAGAAAAGGCTGGAGCAAGCAAAAGGAGCTTGGCCTGAGGAGCTGCTTGGGGCATTATGGAGCTACCGCACCACTGCTCGGACCTCCACCGGCCATTCTCCCTTCTCGATGGCCTACGGGTATGAGGCTATGCTCCCAGTTGAAGCAGTAATCTCCACACACCGACGGGATACGTGTGATCCAACCACAAACCATGCTTTACTTCAAGAGTCCCTGGACCTCATAGAGGAGCTACGCGAAGCTTCTCATCTTCGAGTAGCGTCCCACCAGCATAAGGTAGCCAGATATTTTAACTGCAAAGTAAAAGATAGAAAATTTGGGGTCGGATATTTGGTGTTGCGAAGAGTCTTCTTAGCCACCCGAGACCCCGATGCAGGAGTGCTAGGACCCAACTGGGAGGGTCCATATCAAGTCGAGAGTGTTGTGTGTCCGGGAACATACATGTTAGCCCGACTAAGTGGGAAGCTGATTCCTCACACCTGGAATGCCCAGCATCTTCGCTGGTATTACCAATAGTATGAGCAAAAAATATTGTCTATTTCTGTAATACCCATTGTAGCCTTCGGGCACATAAAATGGAAACCGTGAATGTAAAACACCGTAAGAAATTTATTGTTTGCTTATATTTCATTTTCCTTTACTTCCTATTAAAGTTGTGTAAGAGCACCTGTTTGCCTACACAAGTGATCGCAGACTAGTCTCCGATCACTTGGGGCATGGAGTTAGGGCAACACTACGTCTCACAAGGAACGACCTAGGAAACCAAACTTGTCAATTGTCAAGAGTAAGCCCAGTGATGCCATCCCGAGAAAAGAAAATCCTAGGAAACTATTAAATTCTAGCCTAGAAGGAAGCTTGTTCCAGGTCGAACTAAGCTTAGCACCTAGGAGATAGATAACCCAAGTAGCGTGAGAATAGACTATTGTCACCTCCCATGTACACTGAGCCCAATGAGCTCTGGCTAAGTCTCTTGGTCTCGAGGTGCAAACGGAAGGTCGAGTACCCTGTACTTGGCCTCGAGATATCCGTGACAGGGGAAGCTTGGCTAGTCGATGAGCGAAGCACCCCCAATGTTACTATATTTCATATCTAGAAAACCCAGTGTAGCACAGACTAATAATTTAGGTTACCATCCGAGGACAACGCGTGCCCAGAGAGTAATAACCAAATCCTAATCTATGTGATATGAACGGATGCCGAGGCAGCCTACGCCTGGGTGCTTCGTTAACACCACCTCCCAAGGAGGTGTAAGATGGTATGGATATGATAAGATATGCACTCGGAATGCAATGTTGAAACCTCGACCCCTTGAATAGTGCATACTCGGGGGGCAGGTGGTATCACATGCTAGGACCCCAAAAAGCCCAAATCTTTGGATTATGGGGGCATGAGACACCGAGTGAAGACCAATGGTGAATTACGCGTCAAAGTTACTTCTAGTTCGAGTTCTTGTTCGCGTGACATCCGTGTTACATCGAATTTATAGAACCAAGTTTTTAAAACAGTCTGAGTTCTTGTTCTCGTGACATTCTTGTTACATTGAATTTATAGAATCAAGTGTTTAAAATGGTCTGAGCTCTTGTTCTCGTGACATTCGTATTACGTTGAATTTATAGAACCAAGTGTGTAAAACTGTCTGAGTTCTTGTTCTCGTGACATTCGTGTTACGTTGAATTTATAGAACCAAGTGTTTAAGATAGTTGAGTTCTTGTTCTCATGGCATTCATGTTACGTCAAATTTATAGAACCAAGTGTTTAAGATTGTTTGAGTTCTTGTTCTCGTGAAATTCATGTTACGTTGAATTTACAGAACCAAGTGTTTAAAAGTGTTTGATTTCTTATTCTTGTGGCATTCGTGTTACGTTGAATTTATAGAACCACGTTTATAAAATGGTTTGAGTGCTTATTCTCATGGCATTGAATTTAGAGAACCAAATCAAGTGAAAGGAAATAAGCATAGTTAAATAGGAGAGTAAGTATAAGTGTGCTTGGGGGCTCGAGTATTAAGTGTTTATACCCCTTGAAAGTATGGCACGCAGGCCTGTTCTACTTAAGGAATTACTAGGGTTCTTCTCCTGATGGCACCTCTATCACCAGCTCGACCATTGGGTCGTCTTCGGGAATCTGGCCCACCGCTGAGGCCTCTCTCTCTTGATCCGCATGGGCAATGTCCGCCTCAAGATGTGCCTCGAGTTTGGCCATCATGTCAGGTTCCTCTATGAAAGAGAGGTCCATGTCCTTGTTGCTCTGCCACGCAATGAAGAGCATGTCCTCAGCCATCACGTCAAGGTCTTTGGCCAAGTCCCCGTTGCTTTTTTCCAACTGACCGAGATGGGTCTCGAGTTCCACTCGGCTCAACCGAGACTCCTCGCGAACTCGGGCCAGTTCCTCCTCCATGGTCCATGTCCGAACCACGGCATCTTCCAATAACTTGGTAGATGTTTCTTCCAAGGTGGACAACTTTGACCTCTCCATGACCTTTGATCCTACACCTCTCGGATGCGGCCACTGGTGTCCTCCACCTCTTTCTAAAGTCACGAATGTTCCTCCAGAGGAACTGCAGTCTCTTGGGTCTGAGCAAGCTCGACCTAGATGCGAGCCAGTTCCTCCCGAATCTTTTCAGCTCAAGGGACCGCGTCAGCACCAAGTCCCCAAGTCATTGATTTAAGACAGCAACCTATAAATTCAAGATGACAAGTTAGCCAAAAAGACAAGATATCCATCGAACTTAAACAAAAATCAAGACTTACACTAGTGGCAGCGTGACGGCTAGTTGCCACCAGCGCCACCTCGTTTTCACGGCCACAACATGAAAAGTTGCCTGCAGTCATCTCGCACAAGGATGTCGTTAGTCCCCACAGAAGTTTCGTGCCGAGTGGCATGGCCCACTCTCCTATTCTACCCGTGAGGAGAGGTTCAAGTTCTTCATAGCGAGGAGCGAAGACAAGTTCCTTCGGCTAGTCCTCGCGTAGAAACTCGGTCAGCAGTCGGACACTCTCGTTTCCTTCACCGAGGCGAGCATTGTAGTACTTAGTGACCTCCCTATGTAGTCCCAAGTTATCGTCATCGTAATACTATAGAAAGATGACCAGCCGAGGATCCTTGGCTTGGGGGAATGGGAGGAATCTCTTTGCCTTTCTCGGAAAACCCCTCATCTTGGAGAGAGGAGGCCTAAAGGTCTATGACCTCACCAGTGACAGCAGCGCTCGAGGTAGGGGCCAATGGAGCAGTAGTTTAGGATGCTAGAACAGATGAATGGGGTGTGGGCACTAGTGTCGGGGCCATCGGGAGGTCGATCAGAAGGGCCCACACCCTTTGATGTTTCGAGTGCACCAAATCTGAAAGGCCCATGCTATCTGTACAAAAGAACCTCCTTGGTCAGTCCCAATATATGAAAAGAAAACCATAACAGGATAGTGCATGCATGAAAGAAAGATAAAACTCCTCGGGAGCCCCAACTCGATCAGGCTCCTCAAAATGGAGGATTGTACTAGCAAATTCACGTACGAGATGAGCCATCTCCTGTGTTAAATTAATTTCTATTGACAAAACCAAGATGCATGCATGGTCGTCAATTCGTCAAGAGGCACGAAGCCGAAAGGGTGCCTTTTTCTCTTTGGGTTGTGGAGGAATGCGTCGATGAGATCCTGGTAATCTTGGTACTCTTTCGTAGACAAGCAACACTCTGAAACTTGGCCACATTCGAGAAGGGAGGGAGAAAACAAGATATGGTCGGAACTACTTCCCTCCCCTACGCACCTAGCATGATGAAGAATGATCAAAGATTTACCTTGGTGCGCGGAGGACAATTCGATCCTTGCTTCTAGCTCCGCCTTAATCTCCTCGTCTTCTTTCGCCTCCTCGACGGCTTTGATGGCAAGAACACTCTCTACGTGCTCCTCGCGAAGTCACTACTGGTATTGCTGGAGCGCCTTGGCCGCCATGAAATTCGTGTGTAGCTTCACTTGCATATGAGATCTCTTCAAGTCCCGAAATTGGGAGAGGACCACCAGATTTATGCTTTGCCCCGTTTCCAGCAACCCACATTGTCGAAGACGGACATTAGGGATGAGACGGGGGAGTTCTAGATCTTCATTGGGGAGAGAGCCTATCATAAAAGGAATCAATTTTAAGAGACTAAATAAAATAACGTCGTCCTCGACTCGACACTCAGCCCATCCACTCCATTCACCGCAACACACATGCCAAGCTTCCAAGAATCCTTCTACCTTTGCATCTATTTTCCTGCATCAAACGAAAAGTAAAGGAGTGAGCCTAATGCCCAGCAAGGAAAACTACTAACAACATAAACATATGCATAAATTATATCATTACCACATATACTATAAAAAAAAATATGTCATATAATACTACAATGGCCATTATACTACTTGGGCTTGTTAACTAGGCAAGTCATATGCCCAATAGATTTGTGGGGCTTGCTAGCTAAGCAAGTCATATGCCCATAAATTATTGGGGCTTGCTAGCTAGACAAGTCATATGCCCAAGGTCTATAAACATACTATACATAATGTTAACATACAACATAAGATAACATAACATATAACATAACATATCATACAAACATACAAGATCTATCCTATTTTCCTTACCAAAACTGGGATTTTTTAGAACAAATGTGGAACTTGGAACACTCCTAAAACCAACAATAAACATGGTGAGAATTTCTAAAGAGTAAAGAATAAATGTGGGAACTAAACCTTCAAAAATAAACTTACCAAGAAAGATCCTTAAGTTTCAAAAACCTAGTCAAAAACCAATATCAAAAGTTAGGATCTGAATAAAAGGAACTAAAGTAGTTTAAAGAACTGGACTTAGAGAATAGAAATACCTTAGTTAACCTTATGGATTGGTCTAACTTCAATACTGAAATTTACTAATCCTCACTTCCCTAGTATTTTATAAAGCTTAAGAATGGCAAAGCTTTTTTTTTCCAACCCAAGTGTTTATCACTCTATGGAATCACTAGCACCTTGGAGTCTCTGATCACAGCTTGAAGAGTAGGTGGAAGGGCTGAGTACTAAGTCCTATTTATAGAGGTAAGGAGTGAAACTAACCCCATTTTGATTTGAATAAAATAATGATTTTAAAATGAAAAATAATTGAAATTTTGTCAATCAGAGGCTGAAGACTCAGTCAAAACGTTCAGAGGTAGGTCTAAGTAGTTAAGGCTTGTTTTTAAAAATTAGAAACAAAAATAAATAAATAAAAAATTACTGAGGGCGATATATCGTCCCTATGTGGCAATATATCGGCTCTGCCCTATTCCCGAGCCTCTGTTCGTATGATCGTGCAATGTCAACGTGTTTTCCGTATTCTTCGCCAGGCGATATATCGGCTCCCAGCTGCAATATATCGGCATACGTGAATATTTTAAACACGTAATTGCACTTTTTTATCATAATTTGAATGGGATAACTACTTTGACTGAGTCAAACTACAACCCTAACAGTTTCTGGTAGGTGCTAAGGCTGCTATTTCTTTATTTTATCATTAAAATACTTAATTCCTTAATAATCATGCTTATGGCAAGTGTCATATTCCTATTGGCTCTATCTAAACCTTAGGTTATAATAAATATCATATTTATGACCAGCAATATTAATCAAACCTTATGTTATAATTAATATTCTTAAACTATAGGTTAAACTTATAAAATCCATAACTATTGCTAGGATTTTCCAACTAAGTCCCGGTTTGAACCAAAATCCACGAAATCTAAAATACTACAACTACTACTAACTAGCTAACTAAGTAAACATTATGGGACTCTACAAATAAGGTATCAAGAATCCCTTATATGCATTGTTTATCATCCACAAAATATATTCACATAAGTAGTTTGGAAGGTTTACCATTGAAGCACGTGTATATATTTCACCATTATGATATTTGAGTAACAAAGTCGTTTACCTTTGACGCACAATATTCATCTTATGAAAGACTTAAATATGACACTATACTTGTAGGCAATAATACATTAATAGAGTGATCATATAATTTAACTATCAATATTATTTTTACTAATTAAAATTATAGGGAGAGAGAATGACTAATTATATATATATTCAGTAAATTTAGATAAAGATAGTAATATGGAGAAGATGGAGAAAGAACATCTATTACTCAAATATTCAAACAATTAAACCATGGTGACTCAAAAGTTACAAATAAACTTACTTTGCATATAAGATCATCTATAAACTTCCAAGGACAGTTAGCCTATTATGCTCATCATTTTCATAAGAATCTAAAGAGAAAATACAATAAGACAAAGTGAGACGAAAATTTGTTATAATTTTACATATCAACTATGGAAATTGAGCTCTCATTTATATATTCAAAAAGGATTAAAAATGCAAAATAGAAATACTTTTGGTTTTGCAAATAAATAAAATGTAAATAATAAAATCTAATTATTCAAAACCAAATTATATTATTTATAATGTTATCATGGCTATTTTTGGCCTTTTTCTATTGCATGGAGATGGAGTATGAGCAAAATAAGAGTTTGATGGAGATGTTGACTGGAAGGAGGCTAAAATGAGCAGGAAAATTACATTTATGTTACTATTAACTTACACAGCAGGGAGTTGGGCATGCGCGCGATCGGGCTGGCACGGGGCAGGCAAATCACGCGGGGCTTTGGCTGGGTGCTAGGACGTGTGGGTCAAGGACAAACTGCCACTTGGCGCACTGGCTGCAGGGGGCAAGTGGGTCGAATTCGGCCTAGCGAGGTGGGTCGTGGGAGAGAGAGAGGGAGAGAGAGAGAAGGGAGCTAGGCTGGACTTGGAGGCTATGCACTTGGGCTTCTTATATTGCAAAAATATCAATTTTCCATTCTTTTTTCGGTTTAATTTCTTCATTTCTTCTTTTGTTTTGCGAATGCCAAAATGCATTTTATTCCGTGAAAATTAAACAAAAATTAATTTAAAATTAATATTTTCAATTATAACATATATTACAATAAATCCATGAAAATATTAATCAAAACTTAATTTATTTCAAACTGTAATATCAATAAAATGAGACTTTTTGTAATAACCAAAGTTATTATTTTCTCCTTAATTATGACTATATGTTTGTTTCTATTATATTTTATAGTTTAGTTTGAGTGGTGGAAATTAAAAAGATTGTTTTAAGTTTCAATAAATTATTTTAAGGTATGATTTTATGATTTAGAAATAAATATAATTTAGATAGATTATAATTATTATAGCTAGTAATTTATGGAATATTTTTTTAATATATAGTTTTAAATTTTTGATTTAATTAGAATATAGTTTTAATGCACATATTATTTGGTGGTCTAAGGAATATACATGTAGCATTAAATTAAGTCTCAATTATTTAAATATAAGGGTATGGCTGAAATTTCCTATAGTTTTATTAGGTGGAATTTTTGTGAATTTATTTATTAAATAATAGAGATATTTTGAAGAACCAATTATTATGACCTGTGATTATGATCTATGTTATGACCTATAATATATTATGATTAGTATAGGTTAGCATTGTTATGAACTTTCGTATGATTTATGATATGTCTGTTATAACTACTTGTTATATGACTTTTTATTTGTATTTTCTTTACTGGGCTTAGAATCTCACTCCTTATGATGTTGTTGTATAGACAATTGGATAGAAAGGTCAGTGGCGAGTGAGACCTAAGAGCTTTGTGATGTATTCGTGGGGACCATCTTGTCGATGAATGATCAATGGGCCTATAATTTATTTACAAAAGCACGTTATTTTTAAGTTTTTTCTTTTATTTCTAATGTTGCTCATTTTATTTTCTTATAAACTATTATTTTGTTTTTGTAAATACATGGGATCCCTTTGCTTAGTTTGATTTTCTTAAATAAAATAGCAATATTTATGTTTATGATTCAACGTTGTGTTCTCGATAATTTTATGAGAAATTAGGGCGTTAAACTTTTGAACACAATTCACTAAATAATAGTAAAATTGTGGATTTTTATACATTGTGTGTGCAATAAAATCGTTGATTAGGTCTAAAATAACCAATAATTAAAAGAAACTATGACCTTGGGGTTAAATCAGCACCGATCAACACTAATCACAACACTTTAACAACTAACAGTTGATAAAAACAAGATTAATTAGTATCATTGTTAATCTTGGAACACTCTCGAAGAAATCAAACTATTGATTAGGTCTTAAATACTCATTAATTTTACAAAGAATCAAGAATATAAAGAAACCACTCCTAAATTTAAAAAAAAAATGTGTTTTTTTATTTAATTATACTTAACGCAATCTATACCTTTGTCAGCGCTCTTATGATTTTTCCCAAAGAATTTTTTTATCTTTTCTTGGCACGTTTACATAATACGGTTGCAAAAATCAACACATCAATAATAAAATAAACTATTCCCGCCGAAATCACCGAGAAAAGTGTTGTCGTTAAAAGTTTTCGACTAATGTTGGTGTGTTTCATCAATGAGCCAGCAAAAGTTTCTTTTGCCAATGCATACCTAAATTTTTCCGGCAAAAGTAAAATTTTATCTGCACAAAAAGGTGCTAGAAATTGATCCGATTTTTGTCGGTGCGTTTCATGAAATGCACTGATAAAAGTGAAATTTCTTGTAGTGTTAATTAGCATGAAATATGTTTTATGAGTGAATGTATAATGATTTAAGTTGTTCATTGTAAAATAATATTTTATAAAATGACCATTTACACCTTAAAGAGTGCACTCACACTTATTCAATAGAAAATAACAAATTTCAGTAGTAGTTCAAGGATCATTAAACCTGAAGTTACTTCCAAAATTTAGTTTTATTATTATTTTTTGTATTTAAATATGTGCAGAAAAACACATATTAGGAGTAGGGTGTCTGAGGCAACACTGATGTAGTAAACTTATATACCATAAATTTTTTAAAAAGAAAATCAATTGATATGAAATAACAAAAACAAAATTTGTTATATTATAGCATAAATAATACACATACAATTTTAAACAATAATAAAAAAATCATGTAATGTTTATATAACATATTAATCATACAACTTTCATACCCATTATGATATAGTGTGTTAGCACTATAATTGAGTACCTTAGAATTTATTGTTTGATAGTGTTTTGGAGTTTATTTTACTTAATTTATGTGTGGTTTGTAGTTTTGAGAGTCATTGGAGCCAGTAAAGGGATGCAATAATATTTGAAGAAGAAAGAAGAAATCTAGTGAAAAAGCAGCAGTCAGTGTCACGATGGCCAGAGTAAGTGTCGCGATGCCGAGAGAAAATTTAGAAAAGGGAGACTACCTTATTTGCTTACTTTTCTTGAAAGTTTTGACATAGGCTATAAAAAGGTTGTGAGGAGCACGGATTTTAGCATTCTTAGAGAAAGAGAAACTAATTCAAAATCCTAGAGTGAGATTGAGAAAGAGGAGAATCAAAGCCTTGAAGATTAGAGGAGATTTTACCAAGAGTAATCATCTCTTATATTCTTTTTCTTTTGCTTTCCTAGTAAACTCCATGATGATGAATTTGGTTATGATATGTTGCATAGTTTACAATAGTCTTATTGTAACGGCCTACTTCCTTAGAGTCGTTACTAAGTGAGTTTAAAACGTGCATTTAACTCGCTAATCGAGGTTTTAAGACAATAGTGTAATTAAGCCACAAACAGAGTCATAAACTTTGAAAATAATTCCATTTACTGAAAATCATAAAGCGTTTAACATTTGGGATCCCAAAATACTATTTTGAAATATTTACAACTCAAAAAATATAATCAGAGTCGGCTAAACGACAAAATCTAGGTTCAGTACAATCATCTCCCAAAATACCCCTGGCCATGGTAGCCAGGCAGGCCAAACATGTACGCGCCGCTTCACACTCTCCGTACTCATGGTTGGTCAACTTTTCCCTTGCCCTTACCTGCACCACAGAGCACCCATGAGCCGAAGCCCAGCAAGAAAACCCTCACAAGCAGATAACATATGCATATCAAACACTTAGCATATAAATAGGCCATCAATAGGCTATACACATACGGCCATGCCGTCCCAGGCGCTTTACCAGGCCCTGGGTTCGCGGTCCACACCGTAAGGATATCCCAGGTATCCTTTAGGGTCTCGCCATGGAAACTTGCACTCCGCATGCTAAACACTGCTTCCGGCCCCTTGCCGCACTAGGCCTTGCACTCCACATGCTTAACGTCGTTCTCGGCCCTTTGTCATTCCCGGCCTTGCCGACCTCGGCCTGCGCTGCTCCCGGCTCTTGTTGAACATTCACACATATACATACATAGCATAATAAAGAAAATACCAAACATGAATAAACTCAATCAAAGGGCAACACCCTGCACACACAATCATATAGGGCCTTGCTCTACATACAAGCTCTACGGGAACAACAGTTTTCTTACCTGTGTCCCGAGTTTCCCAAGCACCGCGATCATGAGCACAGTCTTCTAACCCGAGCCTTGTAGAAATCCTAGTCACAACGCATGAATAATAATCGACCACCACATTATAATCCATTAAATAACTTCAAGATATAATTCTAACCTCCGGGACCTTGGTTTCTACCAAACCGGGTAGTAGAAACTTTCCTAAGCCTTAACGCTCAAGTTCCCGAGTTAAAAACCCTCATTTTGCCAAAAATCCACTTTTGGACCGCGGCCCAGCCTTCCTTAAGCGCCGTGACACGCCCCAAATCAGAGGAAAACTTGCCTCGTATCTGCCAGCCTAGGGCCGCGGCGCCTGTGAAATTTCCTCGAAGGCCACTAACCTATAAACGCAAGCAGGCCGCGACGTGAGCCGGAAACCCAGAATTCCCATGCAAACTTTTCGAGCTAACTCCCTTGAAATCATTCTAAACACACCCAACAACAGAATTGAATCCCATAATCACCCTAATACACTTTAGGTAGCACATAAACTCAAAGAAACCAGCCAAAATCCTACTCTAACTCAAGTCCAATTATCTAAGCTTTAACCCCTCAAACTTTAGCAAAACAGAGGAAAATTAAACAGAATTCAAGCTTAGATCCTTACCTCAAGAACAATTCAACTCTCAACTATCTTTAACCTTGCTCCTTGCTTTGATTTCCCCAATTTGCAGCCTCAAATCCAAAGCTTTCCCCTCAAAATCTCCCTTGGCAAGTTTGAGAGAAAACAAGAAAGAGAGAAGAGAAAGAGTTTGGGTCAGTTCCTCTAAAAACTCTGAGCATATCCTTAGCTTATTTTATTTAACTTAGTCTCTAAGGTTATCTCAAAGGCTCGGGGTACCAAAGACGTCCCCGAGGGCAAAATGGTCATTTTCCCCAATATTCCCTCCTAAACATTTTAACCTCAAATATATCTCCAAATATTTATTTCCATAACTCGATAACCCCATAAAACATCTAATACCCGAATTACCCCTCGACTCATCCCGAGTCGGATTTTCGACCCCGTTGTGACTTTCTTGCTGACAGCTCCCAAGGACTGTCTCGGATCGTGCTACACAAATATAACACAAGTATATCGCATTTACCACATTTATCACATTTATGCCCTCACAGGGCTAAAATTACAAACATCCCCCTAATAACCAGACGGGGCCCACATGCATATTTAATTCACCTAACATGCATTTCTAATCACATGCTCATCAAATTCTCATATTATAATAATAAATCATGTTGACCACGATTTTGGCCAACGACGAGTAGACTTCAAAACTACAATAAACCTTCAAGAGAAAAAACGACACTGGTGATTTTTATAGTGGTTCAACCCCAATATGTTGGTAATAGCCTAATCCACTTAGAGTTATGATTTATGGATCTACACTCAAGATTAGATGAACTTGTGCCAACTGAGTTTCTTCAGTGTAAATGAAAAGAATACAATATTTCTCTCATAATACAAATACTGTCTTAGGAAAATCAGAATTCGAATCCCTCAACGATGCATGAGCTCTGTATTTATAGGCCCAGGATCGTACAAACCAAAATCCCTCATCATCGGGATATTTATGCTATTCTCACAATATTTGATTAATAACAAAAGTTAAAATACAACAATATGCGATTTCTTTGGGATAATCTGAGAGATTCCCACGTTGGTACGACTAATTCTAGTCGAAGCCGTTACTGGAAGTTCGCTGCTTAACGATGATATGTCTAGTCGGCCAGCTTCACTCCTTGAAGAAAGACTGGTTGGCCAAACACTCCACTGGTCGGCAAAGCACTCCACTGGTCGACCAAGCACTCCACTAGTTGGCCAAGACAAGTGACTGGTCAGTCAAAAATATTTACCGGTCAGACAGAAATTCTACCAGGTCAGACAGATCACTTCCAAACAAGATAAACAATTTCCATGCCAGTAATATCACTAGATTAATCTAAACCCTTTTGACTCAGCCATTTCTTGCCACTTGTCAATTGTATTTCCATGTCATCGTTTTCAAATTTTGGGGATAACATTTGCCCCCCAAGTATATTATATGATATACTCACATAAAAACTTTTTTCTCCAACTACTAACAGTAAAAAAATAAACTGACTTTACACATTCTCCCGCCTCTGCAACAAACCACAACGTCTTACCAGATCACGACCATTACAGTTAATTACTCCAAGAGAATTCCAAGAGTCTAAAGGTAAGTGAAAATTTCCACTCTTCCCTTTAAATAGACCTATAAGTGCTCACAACCCATAAGCAAAAAGGAAAAGCATTTTGGTCGTGATCCTCCCAAAGCCTCTCCTCCTTGTGGCCGAAATCCAAGGGTTCCCCAAGAAATCAACACCAATTCAAGACATTTGGGTAAGCTCTTCTTTCTCATCTCCATTTGTAGGTTTTTTTTCCTTAAAGCTTGAAAAATTCCTTGTATGCCGAAACCCTCTTTAGCAAATACTCTTGGATTTGTGTATGAATGTTTGGTGAATGATGCATATTGTGGCTGTTTTGATGTAGTTTAGGCTATGGGTAAATCAATTTTGTCTCCAATTTCATGAAAATTTGAAGACAAAATAATTTTTCATCCCAAATTGCATATTTGGGTTTATGGGTATTTGATGAGCAAATAGGATCTCTATAACTTTATAAACCTTTCAAATCCCACATTTTGATCTTGTTGTAGTGTACTATGAATGAGAAAAATGTGTTTGTGTCTATGCCTTTTGAGATTTGGGTCTTCTCGAAAATGGTCTATTAGAAAATAAACACATGGCTGATTGGTCATTACCCTCTTTTTGAACATTCGGATATGCCCCTAAATCGATGGACACCACGCAACTACTCGAACTAGCCTAGCCCCTCGAATGCACACTTCCAGCCGCTCGAACTAACCCAGCCGATCGGACACCACGGCTTTCGCCTGGTCACTACATGCATCCGCTCAGACACGCCACGCCATCCCTCGGACATTACACACATTTGCTCGGACACCATGCGCATCTGCTCAAACGCATCAGCCGCTTGGATGCAAGGAATGCTGCTTGGACTTGCCCAGCTACTTGGACACTACACAATTACTCCTCGGATGCGCACCTGCAGCTCCGTGAATGCACCTACAACAACTCCTCGGCGTCTGCTTCTTCGGACGCGCGCATACGGAGCCAAGCCACTCGGACACGCGCATCTCCACTCGGATCGGTCATCACACCAAGCCGATCGGACATCACACCATCTACCTGGACACGTGCAACTCCTCTCGGACACCGCGCCCATCCGCTCGGGCACTTGAATGCCCCCAAGCCTTTGGGTTTGTAAAAAATTCCCCCTACACTTTAGGTCATCAAAATTTATTTTTCCCTCATACACTTTTATTTTGGGGAGTAAAATATACTTTTACTACCCTGAAAAATATTTTTCGAGCAGTAATAAATATTTTTCCTTTGCACTGATTGATTTATGTTTGCCTGTTTACTTACCTCCCCACACTTTCTTTTTTGTAGATGAATCTCTTTGACTACAGGGGAGGTGACAACCATACAAACTCTGACACTTCAATTCCCCAATCAAGCAACACTCCTCAAAGTAGCGGCTCTTCATCCAAATCCCCTAGCAGTCGCACTCCCAAAGATCGCCTTCGACGCCTTAAAAAGATCCTTCCCTGATCAGCCTTATATTTCCTTCACGAAGAACAGTTTCTCAACCAACAGCTTCAACATCCAGAAATGAGGGTGAAGAAATCCAATCAACTTCCTCAAGACCAAGATCCTCAAGTGGCTCGCAGAGCGGCATAGAAGGTAGTGGAACGTAGTGAAGTCCAAACTGCAGCTTCTTCAAGACCGCCTCGCCAGATACAAAAAACCAGCAAACCCTAGAGAAAGATCATCCAGAAATTTACAACAGAGATTCAACAGTCAGCTGTTCAAAAACAAAGAAAAGACGAAGATGAAACACCCTCTTGGTTCACAGCCAAACCTTCCAAACTTAACTCCAGCATGTTCGATAAACACATTCAAGCTTCGGGCCTGAAAGGGGTAAACGTGATATGCCCGCGACCTCATCAGAGAACCAACAAGCCTGGTGGACCTTACTGTGCCTGGTCTAGATACCACGTATTTGCAGGAGCTACTATTCCGCTGCACCCTTTCTTCCGGTCAGTAGCGAATTACTTCAACGTCTCCCCTTTCCAGATTGCTCCCAATGGGATTCAAGCATTATCTGCTTTATACATTCTATACTTACTACAAGGTTGGGATCCACCCACTCCTAATGAAGTGCACTACCTCTTCGATTTCAGGACTAACCCGAGCCACAAGAATACAGGTTTTTTTCACCTATTCCACAGGCATAAAGGGATCAAATACCTCTATGGTATTGCTCATAAATCAAATCCCGGAAAATACTATACAGAGTATTTTCTAACTTCAGATATTAAGGCCAATAGCTTGGCTTTCACACATGTGGTTCCGTTTCACCAACCTCTTCCTACCAAGGAAATGTGTTCCCGAGCAGAAGAACTGGCTAACATGTCTACCGAGGAGAAAAATGTAAAAGAGTTGGTCAACGTGGACAATCTTCAGATGGTGGGGTTGCTACCAAGCAATCAAAACATCATAGGAGACATCACTACTGAAGAAGCGAACGCAACTGACCAGTCAAATGTTGACACTGAAGTAGTGATTGATCAGTTTTCTCCTGAACCATCTCCTTACTCTCGTAGACCAGGCGACCTTATTATCAGGGAACCCCTTCCGGAGGACCAGCATAGATGTGTCATTCCTACATAGCCGGGGAAAGGAAAGACCATTGAGCTCCATAGAGATTTCAGCTCATCATCCGAAGAAGAGGACGACTTTCTTGATCAAATTCTAAACTCAGGTTTAGTAACCATAGTTTGATGTTTTGTTATAAGTAACTTTCTTCGAGAATGGTTGTATGGAATCTGTAGAGTTGTCTGGTAGTAGTAAATTTTTTATTAATCTACATATTGTTCAATTTTTACTAAAAAATCTTGTGCTTCATTCTTTTGCAGATTCAGATATGTTCAAGAAATTCAACACTACCTCTTCCCAAAAGAGGAAACCTGGGGAGGGAAGTAGCTCAAACCCTCCAAGCAAAGTTGCAAGGACAATATCGACTAGTCAGGGGAGACTACCTGACTAGTCCATCACCATCCCACAGCTAACTCTCTCATCAATTCCTCCTTCTGCTAGTTTAACCCATACTCACTCGACTGGCTTAAGTGAGCCCCTTCGCATTGCTGGCAACATTGGGAAGGAACTGCTTTACCAAACCTTACACGATGCTTCAAATATTCAAACCTTTGAATCTTTGCCTCGACTCAGTGTTGAATTCGTCCTGCAAAGGGGTCTAGCCCAACTGATGAGTGTAAGTATTTTATTATCATAACACATTCCATTTTGTTGTTAATTGTTTCTACTATTAATAACTTTTTTTTTTCAACTGCAGTCGCTTATTACTATCAGTCATGCTCAGTACCGAGCAGTAGACTATAAGGAGTTGATCAAGGTCATAAATGATCAGCTGGTGGAAGCCCAAGCCAAGATAGAAACTTTAACCTCATCCAAAAGGCATCTTCAGTCCAAGGTCGTGTCCAAGGTCGAGCAAGCGGAAAAGACCATTGCCGAGCGGAATGGATCTCTAAGGGAGCTGGCCAATGAAAACCAGAAACAAATTCAAGCCAACAAGACGTTGACTGACCAGCTGGAGAAAATGACTTGCGAGAACGAGGAGCTGAAGCGAGAGAAGGAAGCCGATCTCGCTCGCTACGAGGAGATTTGTTTCAACTGTTTCTACGAGGTATGGAAATTGAACAAGCCCCTCAACCTCGACTTTCTCACAGAGGAGGCCAAGGTAGAAGAACTTGCCAAGTGCGAGGCAAAGGCTGCTGAGGAGGCAGCCAATCCTGCTGGTGTTGCGCACTTTTCTCCTGCGTTATCATTCTGACCAGAGGAAATCACCGATGTTGTGGATGGTGTTGATCAACCTGTAAACAATTTACCAGACCAGTGACCACACTTTTAGCCGACCAGGGAGTCCCTTAGCTTACCAGTAAGCCTTTAGATGACCAGAGAGCCTCTCATCCGACTAATAGACACTTATCTTACTATCTTGTTATTATACTTTGCTCGTATGGCTGAGCTGTTGGCATGAACACTTATACTTTTTAGACTTGAGTCATTTAAAAGCTTTATTCTGATATATTCCTAACATTTTCATATGAGTACTTAGTTTCTAACTTAGAAATTCTAAACATTTCATAAGTCATTATTAAGTATGCTTTCTCACATTCTTATTGCTCTAACATTTTATGAGCATAGTGTTTTGTTCACACACGAATAGTTGTTCTTAACTTAAAATTTTGAAAAATTCCAAGTTACTTAAGCTTTGTAAAACAAGTTAGCTTAATGGCCTTTTTTGACTTCAAAAATTTACAAGTCAGCCTAAAAACAAATATCTTTGCTCGTGCTCTTATTGCTTGTGTTGAATTATATACCAGTATACCCTATGTGCCCCCCAAGTGATTAAGGGTTGAAAAAATCCTTGATCACTTGCTACTTGACCGAATTTGTCCGGGCAGTTATTACTCGTGAAACACATCGAATATAAAGAGGATATTTCAGCAGTTAAACACTGCAAAAACATTCGGCCATTTAAATGATGGCCATTTATCTGATAGATACCAACCAGTTGAACACTATCCAGATTTTTCCTCTCAGAAAACTTTTTTTTTTTAAATGCACTGACAGTTGAACATTGCCAAAGTAAAAATAATCAACACATGCAAAATTTGTAGCAAGATTCGACCACGCTGCGCGTGATCTCTTTTATTACTCGTAAAAAATAAGGACAAAGAATGTCTAATTACGAGTCTCAAACACCCTTAGCTAGTTCTGTATGACGAAAGGACCTCTGGAAATTCCTCTGCCCAAGCACCCTTAGCTTGTTCTATACACTTTTTTAGAGTATCCTTCAAAGTCTTACTTATGGCTTCAACCTGTCCATTGGCTTACGGATGAGCTACTGAGGAGAAACTTTTCGTAATGCCATGTCTATTGCAGAAATCAGTAAACAAGTCACTATCGAACTGAGTGCCGTTGTCAGAGACTATCTTCTTGGGCAAACCATAGCGACATATTATATTCTTAACCACAAAATCTAACACTTTCTTCGAGGTGATCGTTGCTAGTGGTTCAGCTTCAGTCCACTTGGTGAAATAATCCACAGCAACTACTGCGAACTGCACTCCTCCTTTTCCTTTGGGTAGTCTCCCAATCAGATCAATTCCACATACTACAAAAGGCCATGGACTCTGCATCTGCTTCAAGACATTCGGAGGTGCCCTGGGTACTTTAGAAAATCTTTGGCATTTATCACACTTCTTCACATACTCCATGGAATCCTCATTCATTGTAGGCCAGAAAAATCCTTTCCGCAAAATCTTTTTGGAGAGACTTTGCCCCCCAGCATGATCTCCGCAGAACCCCTCGTGCACTTCGGTCAGTAAGTTTTTCGACTGGTCGAGTGTTATGCATCTAAGCAGTGGCATAGAGTACCCTCTTCTATACAATACCCCATCCATCATAATATACCTAGCAGCTTGCTTGATAATCTTCTTGGCTTCATTACAACTATCTGGTAGGACTCCTTGCTCAAGGTAAGTAATGATGGGTGTCATCCAAGTGTCAGCTAATGTGATGGGCATGGCTTCTTGTTTGTTAATACTCGGTTTTGCCAAGTATTCTACTGGTACTATATTCAAAGTTTCAGCATATTTTGCACTAGCCAATTTTGCTAAAGCCTCTGCATTGGAGTTCTGCTCCCGTGGTACCAGCTTAATAGTATACTCCTCGAATTGTGCTAGCAGGTCCTTGGTTTTATTCAAGTACGCCATCATGCGCAAACCTCTTGCTTGATATTCCCCTAAGACTTGGTTGACCACCAACTGGGAATCGCTATTTACTTCAACCGACCGAGCATGAACATCTCTATCCAGGCGCAATCCTGCTAGGAGGGCTTCATACTATACCTCATTATTAGAAGCGTTAAATACAAACCTCAACGTGCAATGAATTCGGTGCTTCTCCAGTGTGATCAATATAATTCTCGCTCCCGAATGATGTTCGTTTGACAACCCATCAACAAAAAGTTGCCAAGTAGGAAAATCCTCTTTCTGCCCAGTGGTATGCTCTTGCTGGTCGGGAAAATCAAGAAATCCAGTGCATTCAGCAATAAAATCCGCCAAATCCTGTCCTTTAATAGCGGACCTTGGTTGATATTTGATTTCGAATTGGCCCAATTCAACCGCCCATTTAAGTAAACGACCAGATGACTCTGGCTTCTGTAAGACTTGGCGTAGGGGCTGGTCGGTAAGTACTTTAATGGGATGTGCCTGGAAGTACGGTCGCAATTTGCGAGATGCAAGTACCAAGCAATATGCCAGCTTCTCGATCACGGGATACCTTGACTCCGCTCCTATCAACCGCTTACTAACATAGTATACCAGATGTTGCACCTTATCTTCTTCTCGCACTAGAGCAGCACTGACAGCATGCTCTATGACTACCAAGTAAACAAAAAGGTCCTCCCCATCTACCGGCTTTGAAAGAATAGGAGGTTGAACCAAGCGTTCTTTTATGGCTTGAAAATCTTGCTCACATTCTTCCGTCCATTCGAATTTTTTGCTTCCACTAATGAAGTTAAAAAATGGGACGCATTTGTCCGTTGATTTGGAAATGAACCTACTTAGAGCAGCAATCCGCCCAGTCAAGCTTTGCACATCCTTAATCATGGCTGGTGACTTCATTTCCACAAGCGCCTTTATCTTCTCCGGATTCGCTTCTATTCCTCATGAGTTAACAATAAACCCAAGTAATTTTCTAGAACTTACTTCGAACGAGCATTTGAGGGGGTTCAACTTCATGCTGTACTTTCTGAGTACTACAAAGTATTCCTCCAAATCTCGTACATGTCCTTCAGCTTCCTTTGACTTTACCAGCATATCGTCTACGTACACCTCCATGTTTTTGCCGATTAAGTCACGGAACATGCCATTCACTAAATGCTGGTAGGTGGCTCCTACGTTTTTCAAGCCGAATGGCATGACCTTATAACAATACAATCCTATGTCTGTTCGGAAACTGGTATGATCCTCATCGGGAGGGTGCATACTAATCTGATTATACCCCGAGTAAGCGTCCATAAAAGACAAAGTTTCATGACCAGAGGTCGCATCAACCAACTGGTCTATCCTTGGCAAAGGAAAACAGTCCTTAGGACATGCTTTGCTCAGATCGGTAAAGTCCACACAAGTCATCCACTTTCCATTGGACTTGGATACTAATACTGGATTTGAAACCCAGGCGGGGTAATAAGCCTCTCTTATGAACCTGTTTTCCTTTAGTCGCTCCACCTCCTCTTTGAGAGCTTTTGCTCGATTCTTGTCAAGCAATCTTCTCTTCTACTGCACTCCTGGGTATCTGTCATCCACATTGAGCATGTGGCTGATCACAGTTGGAGAGATACCCACTATATCCTTGTGAGACCAGGCAAAGACATCTCGATTCCTCCGCAAAAATTCTACCAGCTGTGCTTTTACTTCTAATTTCAACTTTTTTCCAACTTTGACCCCTCTGGTCGGGTCATTCTCATCTATTGAGACCTCCTCTAATTCTTCCATGGGTCCCACCTCACTATCATAATCCCCAAAGCGAGGATCAAAGTCCTGTCCCTCGCTTTGGGCAACGCCCTATTTGGTGACTTCATCATCGGATGGGGCTTGTTGCTTATTAAAACCAAGAGTGCTTTCTTAGCCAACATCTTCTAACATTCTTTCCTGATCTGCTACAACCATAATGCTCTATTGGTCGACATCCATCTCCTCTACTTCTTCTCTATCTACACACACAATCATATTGTTTTCCTTAGCTCCCTTTCACGCTTTTGCTACCGAGGCATTGTAACACTCTCTAGCTTCTCTTTGGTCTCCTCGGACACAACCTATTCCTGCACTGGTTGGGAACTTCATAGAAAGGTGCCATATAGAGACTGCCACATGCAAGGCCATGAGTAGTGGTCAACTAATCACCACATTATAAGCTGACGAACAGTCAACTATCAAGAACTTCGCCATAACTGTCTCGTACTTAGGAGCATCTCCTGTTGTGACTGGTAACTTGATCGTTCCAGTCGGTGACAACCCTTCTCCAATAAATCCATAAATGACCTGAGAGCATGGCTTTGAGTCATTAATGGATAGTTTCATCCTTTCAAAAGATGACTTCTAAATGATGTTGACAGAGCTCCCCGTGTCGACCAGACATCTCTTCACCTTCATGTTTGCTATTTGGACTGTAATGATGAGGGGGTCATTATGAGGATATCTCACATGCCGTCCATCATCTTCAGTAAAAGTGAGAGACTCACCTTCATACCGTGGGTTCTTTGGAGGTCGCTCCTCTACAGTCATGACTTCAGACGTCGAGGCTGCATCCAACTCATGTCAGAGTGTTTGAGCATATCTCTCTCTGGCCTCGTTGCTATCCCCAGCCAGATGTGGACCCCCACATATAGTGTCTGGAGTGAAGTCCACAGGCTCGGGTTGCAAGGGTGGAGACCGTTGTCGCTTAAACCCAAGATTATTGTTACTTCCCTCTCCTTGGGTCTTTTCTGCTCGATACTTTTTTAATTTTCCCGACCAGAGGAGAAACTCTATCTCATCTTTGAGATGATTGCATTCATTTGTGTCGTGACCATAATCTCCATGGAAACGACAGAACTTATTCAAGTCTCTCTTACTCATCTCCTTCCTGATGGGTGGGGATTTCTGGTAGGGAACCTCTTGATGACTCGCCAGATATATTTCTGCTCGGTTGGCTGAAAGAGTGGTGTAATTGGTGAACCGAGGTTCATACTTAGTTGGCTTGTCGTTTGGTCCCGACTTAGCCTTCTTCTCCTCATGGTGGTCAGACCCGTTATTCTCGAGTTTCTTCCCACCATTTTGTCCATTTCCACCATTCTTAGGAGGATCCGTTGATCCGCCCAGATTGTTTAGGCCTTTCTCTCCTTTTTCAATCGCATCATCCAATTTCATATATTTGTCTGCCCGATCAAGAAATTGTGGTAGTGTTGAAATTGGATTGCAATGAATTCTGCCCGACAAAGGACTCCAATAGATTATACCTGAAGATATGGAAACCATCTTCCCCTCATCCCCAACCGTAGTTGCTCAGTTGGCTTCTCTCATGAACCTCTGTATGTAGTTTTTGAGAGATTCATCTTTCCCTTGTTTGATATCTGCTAGGTAATTGGCATAAACTGGAGGGGTCCGAGCAGCGCTGAACTGCCTACAAAATTCTTTCCTGAAACTCTCCCAAAAGGTAATGGAGTTCGGCTTGAATTTCCAATACCACTCTTGGGCAGTATCGAACAATTAGTGGGGAAAACTCTGCAACGATAGTCATCACTCACTCCGAGCAGCTCCATTTGGTCTTCAAACTTCCCAACATGCCTTATTGGGTCTGCCTTTTCTGTATAAACTGGCAGTACTTGTGCTTTATACTTTGCTGGCGGCTGGGCTGCTCTGATTCGAGCACAAATGGGCTACCACTCATGTGGTCTACCAGATTGATTGCAGAAGGTCATTTCGACAAACCTTGAACTGCAGCCGTTAGCGCATCAATCTGGACCTGGATGCCTGGGGCGACCGCTGGGGGCTCAAGGTCTAGACCGCCTGGTCGGGCGTTCCTATCTGCCGTACCATTATCAAGTATTTCTACTTGACTGGTAGGTCGGATCGGATCTCGCCCTTCAACCGGGATGGTGTTTCTTTTGTCGGCAATGACATCTCTTAAATCCTTCTGAGAGGCACGTCTCCTCAATCGATCGAACACTGTGCTCTGAGTTTTTTTGGAAGGCTTGCCTCGCGGGACATGCTCCTTCCCACTGCGCTGCTAGTTGGGATACAGTGGTGGCCTCTCTGTCTGTGTCGGGCAGTCTTTTCCTCGTTGCTGGTCATTGCCATCTTTTTCCTTCGACTGGTCGGTGTGATGACTATCAGCTTCATCACGACCATGCCCATCTTTGAAGTGCGAAGTTTCTTTACCTCGAGGAGTTTTGGTTTGTTCCTGCCCGTGTGGAGTATTTTTACTTCCTGATCGGTGACTTCTGGATCTAGAAGTTTTTGATCGGTGGCTCCTAGAGGGGGTTCTAGAGTTCCCCCTTTGAGTCGAGGCAGTGCCAGATCGGACCCCATCATCTTCCCAACCAGGAGGGTTACTCCCGCTTCTATTCGGTCCTCGAGAATTGGGTATGTTAGTGGTTTTTTGACCAGCATCTGTAGTTCTTTCTCCTCGTGCTGCAGCTTGGGCATTGGCCTGGGTCAACTGCGTAGCTGCCTCCAGAGTGAGTGCAGCCTCGCGGTGTTGCCTATCGGCCTCCTCCTGTCATTGCCTGATCTCTTCACTCCTGGTGTCCATCTCCCGTCTTTGCTGCTCAAACGCAGCTTTCTGTCTGGCCATCTCTTCAGCGAATGACTCATGTCGGGCGTTGAATTGCGCCATCTCCTCTTGGAAGGCCCCCATGGCTTCCTGGAGTTGTTCAACCTCTGGAGTCATCTCCTCGAGAAAGACCCTGGGCTCATTCTCATGGTATTGAGGGCGAGGACCTTCTAATCTAGCAGGTTCTTTAGATGAGACTGGCTTCTTGGAGGCCGCATTGGTGTTCTTGGGGGCCATAACAATACGGTAATCGTGTATTTTTCTCTTCAGGCTCTCAACGAAAGCACCAAAATGTTGACCATGATTTTGGCCAACGAAGAGTAGACGTCAAAACTACAATAAACCTTTAAGAGAAAAAACGACATTGTTGACTTTTATAGTGGTTCAGCCCCATTATGTTGGTATTAGCCTAATCCACTTAGAGTTATGATTTATGGATCTACACTCAAGATCAGATGAACCTGTGTCAACTGAGTTTCTTCAGTGTAAATGAAAAGAATACAATATTTCTCTCATAATACAAATACTCTCTTAGGAAAATCAGAGTTCGAATCCCTCAACGATGCCATGAGCTCTGTCTTTATAGGCCCAGGATCGTACAAACTGAAATCCCTCATCATCGGGATATTTATGCTATTCTCACAATATTTAATTAAAAACAAAAGTTAAAATACAACAATATGCGATTTCTTTGGGATAATCTGAGAGATTCTCGGGTAGGTACGACTAATTCTAGCCAAAGTCGTTACTGGAAGTTCGCTGCTTAACGATGATCTGTCTAGTCGGCCAGCTTCACTCCTTGAAGAAAGACTCGTCGGCCAAACACTCCACTGGTCGATCAAGCACTCCACTAGTCGGCCAAGCACTCCACTTATCGACAAAGATAGGTGACTGGTCAGTCAAAAATATTTACCGGTCGGACAGAAATTCTACCAGGTCGGACAGATCACTTCCAAACAAGATAAACAATTTCCATGCCAGTAATATCACCAGATTAATCTAAACCCTTTTGACTCAGCCATTTCTTGCCACTTGTCAATTGTATTGCCACGTCATCGTTTTCAAATTTTGGGGATAACAAATCACTTATTGCCCTCCAGGTACACTAATCAAGGCCTTAAGCCTTATTAGCAAATTTGGGATGCTACACTTATCATGAATTAATTTCTTATCCTAGGATTGCAATCGGAACTTAATATGTAGTTTAAACTATTTTTTTGGTCTTAATTGTTAAATTAATGCTGATTTATTCATTCTATTCTATGATTGATTCTTCTAATTACTTGATCACTAATTAGATTGATTAGGGAACCTTAATGTGTTAGGAAAATATAAGTTGCCTCAATGGAAATGGTAAAAAGACCTTACAACTCTAAGCAAAATATACAAATAAACAAGGATTGATTAAAGAATGTTACAACTCTATGAATGAAAATTATAAATAGACTAAGTAGAAGTAGAAGAAGAGAATAGAAAATTAGAACTCTAAACAAAAAAAATACAAATAAAGTAATAGTGTTTGAAACAAAAAGAAATAAAAGATTACAACTCTTAAACAAAAAATACAAGTAAATAAGAAAATAAGATTAAGAAGAAAAGAAATTGGAGAAAAGGTAAGAACAAGAATAAAGAATAAGAAACTCTCACTCACACAACCAAAGTGAAGAGTGTTGGGGATCACCAACTTGAACAAGGTTTGAAACCTTTGTCCAAAAGCTTATTTCCCCCTAACTCAAGCGCTAAAGGAACTCTCTCAATTTGGGAATAGCTTTCTGGAATTATCAAGCCTCTAGGTGTTTTCTAGCCAAGTGCTCTAATTGATAGAAAAATTGTGTCTTACAAGTGAGCAATAGGCTCCTATTTATAAAGTTTAGAGACACCCTTTGAATTTCAAATTCCACCAACCCCCATTGTTGTTACCAATGATTAATTGGATGTTTATGGAATTAAAAAGGAGATTTGGGAGTTATTTGGGTTGTTAGAGCTATTCAAAAATGTTTGAAAAAGCTGAAACTTGGCAGCCAGCCCTCCTGGCCGCGGCCACGGGCATTACTGGCCGCGGTCGTGGCTCTCTGTCACCCAGGCCGCAGCCACCAATGCTCCTGGCCGCGGCCACTGGCTAATTTTAGCACACTGAATTGTGTTGTTTTTCCAAACAATTCCAAATCATTCCTAATTGATTTTGTAACTCCCAAACACATTATTGGGGTTAAAACCAAGTCTCCAACAACCATTTTACTTATGGATTTAAGAAATTCAACTTAAAATTGTGTAACAACAAATCTATACAATAATGGGCAATATTTGGGTGTTACAAATTTGTAACTGAATTTGTATCACCAAATATGGTACATATTTGAATATTCACATATATCCAAATATTGTAACTCTGTTTTATATGTGATAATATGTGCACTATTTTTCACATTTATTTAATCTAAAAAATTATATTATAAAATAATATAACATAATGAACTTGGGAAAGAGAATTTTGTGTTGACCTTGAATAGAATGATGTATGATCACTGAGCAATCTTTGAGTTTCACATAGGATAGGAATATACCCATGTGGCATGGATAATCATTTTGAGAATATGTGCTTAATGAGTTTTATTCAAATTTATTATCATAGGAATATAGATAGTTGATTAAATAAAATATTTTTGCATGACCATCGAGAGAGGTTGTGAATAATTATAGTTTTTTGGTTGATAATTTTCATTGAAAGACGACATTAAGTGAGAAAAATTATGTTTAAATGAAATATTGAGGGAAAATTGTAATCCTAGGTTTCTCTAAATTTCCTTAATTATTTTTTTTAAATGTTTATTTTAATTTTCTTAAAGTTTTTATTCTATTATTGTTTGGATAAAAACAAGAAGACACAATTTTAGTACTTAACAAATTTTAGTGATAACTTCTCTATGGGATCGATACTCTACTTACACTTTATTGCTTGTTGCGAAATTGCGCACTTGCGTTGTTTAAAAATTACACACAAAAAATTTGGCATTGTTGCCAGGGAATTCAATTACTGAACTTTCATTGATATTAATACCGATCTATCTTGTTTTTAATTCAATTTCTATTTTTATTTTTTATTTTTATTGTATATGTTGTGCTGAAATGGTTGAAATAATTGGTTAGCATATAATGGATTATCATTATCTCCATCCATCAGTCAAGAAGTGGTAAGCATTATTATACTGAGAGAATAGAAATATTTGGATGAAATTGAAGAAGAGGTCATGTATCAAGAGTCACATGAAGAACCAATACACCTTTCTATTCTACAGGAAATAGAGTTAGTATATGAAGAGAAATTGATTGATGGAATATATGATGAGGCCATAGAAGTGAATTTGATACTTATATGTGAAGAAACAAAAGACCCCATTGATCTTTCTAGTCTAGTAGAAAATGAGGTTGAAGTAGATGTGCAACTTTCTTACTTTATTGATATTTTACCTAACTTATATAACTTCTTTTGTTTTATAGGTGATGTTGCACTAGAAAATCTAATCCAAATAGTCACCAAATATGTAGCTCATCCAATGAATGAACTTATCAACCATCGTTTAGGAGTTGGATAGAAAAATTTGGAACGTCAAGCTAAAACTTTAAATCAATCGCTTCATGGGAGGCAACCCATATTTCTATCTTCATTTTATATATTTATTTATTTTCTATGTAACGTTTTATTTTTTTGTGACTTAGGATATTGCACAAATTTTGGGGAGTACAACATAGAATCATCATGAAGAAACCTCCATCGTTGTGTAATTAAACTAAGGGAGTTTTCACAATCTCTATCTTTTATTTTTCTACATTAAGGGTATTGAACTGTTCAAGTTTGGAAAGTCTTTTGATTTTGTTTTGTTTAATTGTTTGTCTTTTATCTTTTAGTCTTGTTGTTTTAATTTTATTTTCTTGTTAGTGTTTTCGTGCATGTCAACAAAAGCCAATAATAAGAATTTGGTTGAAAATTGAATATGGTGACTGAGATGATGAATGTTGCTTGGTGAGATTGTTGTTGATTGAACTAACTTGTATATCATGTTATTTCCTTAATTTTTTTATGCACATAACTTGAATGCCTTGTATCTTTTGGATGCTTGAAGAAAGTTTTTATGGATATTCTATATGTGTGTGATCTCAATGACTCTAGAATTTGATTGATTAAATCTTGAGGCGAAATCCTAGGCAAGACAATATTAAAGAGATGATTTAGGCAATATTTTTATATCGTTTGAGCCTTTCAAGCTTACCTTTGATAATTGTATCCCTAGTTAACCCTTTTAGCCTTAATTTATGTTAGACTTTTTCTTTGATTAAGCCATATTATCTTGAACATTTTTTACCTATAAACACTATCCCATCCCTTTTTTTTAGAGATAATTCATGATAATCTTCCATTTTAAAAAAATTATATATATATATATGTAAAGGGAAGAAATTCAAGAAATAAGTTTGGGGGGAAGAAATTGGTGTTAGTTAGTCATTAAAAAAAACTGGGTTGAGCATTGCAACACCAAAATTTTGTGTCGCAATGCTACAAGTATGACACGTGAATTCCATTTTGTAGAGCGTAGCATTGCGACAAGAGCCCTCAGCGTCGCAATGCTCTCCAAAAAGAAAGAGTAAAAAAATGGAAGGAAAAGAAGTCTAATAAATCATTTTTGGGGTGTTCTAGGGAGCAAAAGTAGAGATATAAATAAAGAAAGGATGAGAAAGTAAAAGAAAAAAGATTGGGGAAAATTATTCCAAATCGGAAAAACAAAAAGTTTAGAAATTTTGAAGAGCAATTTATTTCCCTTGAATTGAGTTGATGACTTGAATCTTGATATAATTTCATTATAACTTCTTGTTTTGTTGTCATATCTTATCCTTTCTTTCATAAGCCAAAATCCGAGCCTAACATTACAACCTATAAAAGATATTTTGATCTTTGGTATCTCATATGCCTACATTAGTGGAGAGATGATTGAAAATCAAAAATCAAGCCTATGGATTCACATATAAATATATATAAAAATATTAAAATGAAACAATATCCATATAATAGAGATATGATTGAATGTCTGCAAAAACCTATTCGAGTAGTGAAAGTAACTTGGTATGAAAGGTTATATCACACACACTTCAGGAATTCAGCACACGATTGTCAGGAAAGTTTGTGAAGTATTATTCTCACTTTGCAACATTTGTTTGATCTTGAACCATATAATTATGAAATCTTTGAGCCATGTTTGTTGACAACTATTTTGTTTGTCTTTAGTATTGTTTGCTCGAGACTAGCAAACCTTTAAGTTTGGAGGTATTTGATATCGTGTGTTAACACTATAATTGAGTACCTTATAATTTATTGTTTGATACTGTTTTGGAATTTACTTTACTTAATTTAAGTGTGTTTTGTAGTGTTGAGAGTCATTGGAGCAAGCAAAGGGATGCAAGAAGATTTGAAGAAGAAAGAAGAATTATAGTGAAAAAGCAGCAATCCGTGTTACGACGCTGAGCGAAAATTTAGAAAAGAGAAACTACCTTATTTGCTTACTTTTCTTGCAAGTTTGACATAGGCTATGAAAAGGTTGTGAGATACACGAATTTTAGAAGACTTAGAGAGAGGGAGAAACTAATTCAAAATCCTAGAGTGAGAAGGAGAAAGAGGAGAATCAAAGCCTTAAAGATTAGAGGGGTTTTCTACCAAGAGTTTTCATCTCTTATATTATTTTTCTTTTGCTTTTCGTGGTAAACTCCATGATGATGAATTTGGTTATGATATTTTGCATGGTAGCATGAATTAATTTCTTATTCTTGGATTGCAATTGGAACACAATATGTAGTTTGAACTATTTATTTGGTCTTAATTGTGAAATCAATGCTTAATTATTTATTATATTCTATGCTTAATGCTTCTAATTACTTTATCATTAATTAGATTGATTAGGAAACCTTAATGAACTTGGGAAAGAGAATTTTGTGTTGGCCTTGAATAGAATGATGTATGATCACTGAGCAATCTTTGAGTTTCACATAGGATAGGAATATACCTATGTGGCATGCATAACCTTTTTGAGAATATGTGCTTAATGAGTTTTATTCTAATTTGATTATCATAGGAATATAGATAGTTGATTAAATAAAATATTTTTGCATGAAAATATTTAGAGGCTTGTGAATAATTATAGTTTCTTGGTTGATAATTTGCATTGATAGATGGAATTAAGTGAGAATAATTGTGTTTAAATGAAATATTGAGGGAAAATTGTAATCCTTGGTTTATCTAAAATTTGGTTTATTATGTATTTTAAAATTGCTTATTTTAATTTTCTTAAAGTTTTACTTCTATTATGGTTTTGATAAAAGAAAGAAGACAAAATTTTAGTTGTAACGCCCTAATTTCTCACAATATTATCGAGAACACAGTGTTGGATCATAAACATAAATATTGCTCCTTTATTTAAGAAAATCATAATAAGCAAAGGAATCACGTATCTTTACAAAAATAAAATAAGTTTTGTAACAATATAAAATGAGCAACATTATGATAAAAAAAAAAACTTGCTTTAATAAATAGGCCTGTTAGATCATTCCTCGGCTATATGGTCTCCATGAATACATCATTAAGCTCTTAGGTCCCACTCGCCACCGGCCTTTCTATCCTCAATTGTTTGCACAACAACATAATAAGGAGTGAGCTTCTAAGCCCAATAAGGAAAATACAAACAAAATTCATATAACAAGTAATTATAACAGACATATCATAAATCATACAAAAGTTCATAATATCTTAAAACATAAACATAATCTAGATCTTAACCATAGGTCATAATAGGTTCTAATCATAGGTCATATTAATAGGTCATAATTACAAGAATAACATAAGAAAAAGATAAGTGCTTATACAGGAGTGATAATTAAGCCTCGAACATAAGTCTGTCATACAATTTTGGCAACCAAGCCTATTAGACATCAACTTAGGTTTGTCATACATTTCTAAACACCTTAGGTCCAGCCACACTAATCTTCTTTTTGTACCTGAAATGTTAGGTTCATACATATCACAAACTAGGTCATAAACTAAAATACCTAATTTTCCTTACCTTGAGTGTGGAAAAAGAGAAGAAAAGAGATTTCTTTTGCTGTAGAGAATCACCCAAAACCTTTATATATGACATAAATCTGTAAGATTAGAGACTATTAATAAAACTATACTTCCAAAAGAATTAAACCTCATAAAGTCATACATTCACCCTAGAACCAAAAGATGAAATCTAGAGCCTTCACTCTAATGTCTATCTCCAACAATGACACCAAGAGCTTTAATACTTGAGTAGATTTTGGCTATATATTGTCTTGATAGTGTTTAGTGTTTCGACTATAGGGTTTATATGGGAAATAGTGTTTGAGGCTTGATAGAAAAATAGAAGAAGAAATGAATTCATGAGCGCTATAAAGACTATAGTGGTTTGGCTATGGTGTTTTTTATGGGGCAAAAATATGAGAGCTTTTGGGAGCTATGGATTTCGAAATTGAGAGCCTTGAAAGCTTTGTTTTGAGTATGAAAAATGAAGTGGTGAAAGACTCTATTTATAGGCTCCAACCCTAACTCCTTTCCTTGATTCTCTCCGACTCCATTCAACACATTTTCAAAATTCAAAAACTCCTTCCTTAATAGTAGTTTCGACTAGCCCATCATCCTACCTATTAAAAGTGCTAAAAATACTCACTTGATGCCACACATACTCACTTGTAACCATAAGTAGTCAAAGTCCTAACTAACTTACCCAAAGAGTCCCCCACTGTTTATTGCCCATAATGTGCATCCACTAAGTGGTGGTTGTAGTATAGATCTGGCGGTTGATTCCACAAGGAGGTAACTAAGAGAAAAAATATTAGTAAAAAATAAACACAAGAGGTTAGAGAAAGATGATGAAATGGAAATGGATTTATGATTTTTGGTTGGAGAATTTGATTGTAAAATAAAGCAAATAAAATTAAGATTAGAGAATAGAAAGGCATCAAGATTCACTCATATGCATTTTTTAGCTATTTAAATCTTTGATTCATAAAATTTACACGAACAAATAGTTCACATCCCAACTACTTATTTGGATGATTCAACATTAATGTGCATGCATGTTTCACAAAAATATATTTGAGCAAATATGTTCTTACTTTGGAAGCAATATGTTAATCTTATGAAAAATCTAAAAATGACACTATACCATTAGGCCATAATGCAATAAAAGTTTGAACATAAAACTAAGCATCAATATTATTTATATTAACTTTAAATACATAGAAAAAGCATGACTAATTCTATATATAATATTAGCAACAATAAATAAAGATAAAGAAGATGATAGAAGAGCATAAATTACCCAAATGTATAAACTTTAAAGAGACATATACATAACTTTCCAAGGAAGATTAGGTCATTATGCACATCATTCTCATAAAAATTCTATAAAGAAATATGAGAAAAAAAATGAGAGGAAATTGTGCTATAGTTTCTTTACTTTACGAATTACATATCAAACTAATCAAAAGAGCTCTTATTTATAGAGCCTAAAAAAGGACTAAAAATATATAAAGAAAAGCTTGGGGTTACAAAAGATAATAATAATATTAATAAAAAATTCTGATATAAAAATCATAATCATTATTAATAGTATTATTTTTTGTGTGTGTGTTGGTATAATTGTTATTTTGGTGCTTGCTATGCATGTTGGTGGAGTAGAAAATGTGAGGGGTGGTTGAAACTAATGGAAATGCCTGATGGGATTGCTACTGGTGCAGTCAATCAGGCAGCAACACTTGGCAATGGTTGCTGAAAAAGCCAGGCAAGCTGATGGAGAATTGGGCCTTGGGCCATGCTGAAGGAGAAGGGAAAGGGGAGAGGAAATGAGGGCCAGGCGTGTGGGCCTTGGGCTGGGCTGGCAAGCGGGCTGAGCAAGGGCTAGCTGCGGGTCCGGGTCATATGCGGGTAGGCAGGTCGGACTGGGTGGCTTGGGGCGACGCGTGGCGTGTGGTGGCTTCACCACGTGGCAGACACAGGTGAAAGGAGAGAGGGAGAGAGGCAGGCAGGCCTGGGTCTTTTTAGGCTTCTCTTGGGCCTTTGTCTTTCAATTTTGCCATTTTTTCTATTCTTCTTTCAAATTTAATTCTTTTCTTTTCTCTTCATTTCAAAGTATCAAAATACATTTTATTTCCTACAAAATAACATAAAATTAAATCTCAATCAAATTCTTCATTAATAAAATAAATCATCTTAATTCCATGAAAATATTAATTAAACTTTATTTATTTTGACCATTAAAATCAATAAAAATATATTTTTCACCACTAATCGCAACTCTCAACCAGCTTATTGCTAGTCCCTAGCAATTCAAGTGGAGAACAAAATTGTCAATTTTATGTAAAACGCCCTAATCTAGTGCTTTGTAAAACATTCACATATTCATTGGTTTATAAGAGAAAGCCACTTATTAAAAAGATTTCAGTGGGGTCTTGCTAAAAATAAGCAAGTTGGGCCCAATAGTTTAAAAAGAAAAATATTAGTTTTTCATGCAAAGTTCTTAAACAACCAAAAGTTCAAGTCCCACTGATAAATTTAAAAAGTCTCATTAAACATAACGTTATTAAAAGAAAATGGCGTTTTAAACTGATCATTTTTTGTCCATAGGATGCCCCACGCCATACACACCAGAACGACAAAACTTCCCACATCACCACGCGTGCCATAGAGAAACCTATTTGTTACCTGGAAGGGAAAGTAAGAGGGTGAGAAAAAAGCCTAGTAAGGAATTACAAACAACAAGTAAGATACAACAAGTCACAAACACATTCGTCCATCCTTATACATCATAGCATCATTGTCATAATGGTGTCAATATCATAAGCATAAACATAGTTACATCTATATTAACATCATCATAACATAAGCATCATAACATCATCATAAACATTTCCTTGTGAACATGGCCCGCTAACTTGTCCATGTCACCCTTTGAGGTAAACAGGATCTCTGGTCCTTGAATAACCTCGGCTCGTCCGCCCTTGGAGTTACGTCTTCATATCCTTAGTAACTCGGGTTACGTCTTCATATCCTTAGCAACCCTTTATTGATGTGTCGCGTTCATCACGCTAACATCCATTCATAGCACACAACATTCATACAATCCAAACATATCATCATATTAAAGCATTCCATAATTCATAGCGCAAAGCATCATAACACTTTCATACAAGCAATCTTACCATTCACAGCATAAATAAACATAAATTATATCTAAGTTCCTTACCTCAGGTCCAAGCTAAGTAAAACGACAACTTCTCAACGAGCCTATACCATAATCAAAATAACATTCCTTAGCATCACATAAACTTCCTTTTTCCCACTCATATAGCTCATGTGTGCATGGGTCATGCACACATGGTGAGAGTTACTCGCAACATCTAAATAATGCATAATTACACATAAGGTCATAAAAGAATAATGCACATTCTACCTATATTGCATACATGATCTTGCTATAAAAACTACATGGTTGCATAATAGACATATTTTTTTAACGAAAAGTGAATTTGCATGCAACATGCATACGTGGGAACGTTATGTAAAAGTGGCGTTAAAAACGATAATTCTACATATCTTACTTCTATCGTTATGAAAATAACAAAATTGTAACATGCTTTGATTACAATTATTTATCTCTTTAAAATTCTCAAGTTGATTAATCCTCCAAAGCATTATTTTTATTTTATAAAAATAATTTATTCAACCATTAAAAAAATATATAATTATACCATTAATTACTTTTAATTTCCATAAAATAACAAAGACTAACAATTATGTAAAATACTCATAATTTAACATGTTTATTTAGAAAATAACATCATAATCCAATTAACAAATTTACAAATTTAATGTGAGAAAAATATAATTTTTAGATGTGGAAAAATACATTTTTACTTGTGTTATTTTTAAAGATTAAATTTAAAATAAAATAAATTCATATGTGAAAATCGAATGATTATTTTTATAAATATTTAACTAAACTTTCAGCCAAATTTTATTTACTTAAAATTCATAAGTGAACTAAATTCAACATTTTTCTTAATCAAAATAAAGAAAAATCATAACTATTAAAATGAACACTCATGTTATATTAAAAATACCACTTTTAATATTTCCATAGTTTAGGGTATTAATTTATTTTAAGATACTCACCAAATTTCTTTTATTAAAATATAACTTCACATTTTTTTTTACAAAAATTCCAGCAACCAATTATATCATTAAAATCACCATTTTCATTTTTTTAAAACTCATATTTTCATCAAAAAAAAAAAAAAAAACTGTAGGTAATTATTTGTACAAAAATATCATTTTAATTGTGTATTAAAACACCATTTTATTCTCACAAATACAACATATCATTAGAGACATTTCTTATACATGCATATCATTATTTCACCAAACTTATTCACCATTTATTCACAAAATCAGCAAGCATAAATCATCATGAAATTCATCTTTAATTGATGTTTCTCAAAACCCAATCCATAATCTTCATGAAATCACTAATATATCAATTTATAAAAAAAAAATTCAAGACAATCCTTTCTTTTATTCAAATTAACCTAGCATGTTCCTAACATGTATAAGTGACACAAAAATAAAAACATCACAACATGCATCACGCCCTATAGGCTGAAAATCTTATAGCCCAAAATGATCAAATCCTTTCATGTTTTAAAAAAAAATGAAAACACACCCATCATCATATTTGGTAGATCACAAATTAAAACTCTTGCATGCTTACACATAGGATCCTTAAGCCAAATCATACCTATCATCAAATCATATGAAAAACCTTAGGCAACATATCCACCACCATGCTTATGATTTAATATCAATACAAATGTTCATAATAAGAGATTTACATAACACCATAAATCAATAATCAATCAAATACACACACATACCATGAGTATACATATAAAAAGGTTACAACAATAAGAACCAAATCAAGAATAGAGGTTCCATTACATCCTTTGATAGAAATCAAAGAACCCAAAAATAGTTATGGTCACCCTCTTTTTGCTAGCCTCCAACACCTTATTGTTACGACCAAATCATTAGACCATACAAATCAAAAATCTCAAATAGATCAAAATTAGGAAATCAAAACACCCTTACCCTCTTGTTGGCTGAAACCCTAACAACAATCCTTATGCTCTTGTGGGATTAGAACCTAGCACCACCAAGGACTTCCATTAAACTAGAACCAAGAAGAAGGGAAAAAGAAAATCACAATCCAAAGCCATACCTTAGAGACCTCAAGCCCTTCTTCATTTCTCTTCTTTCTTTCTCCCATGAGTTCTCTCTCTTTTTTCTTCTCCTCCCAAATTTTGGCAGCCAACAAAAGAATTCCCAAGGCTCTCAAGTTCTCCTATATATAGCCTCTAGTGACCTAACCTTAAGAAGATGACTCAAGTGTGAATAGCTAAATTCCTATCCCACAAATTAAGTTAAATCCCACCATTCCCTCTCCTTACACCTCACCTAAGCCCTTATCCTAATGTGAACCAAATCAAAGATAAGCCTTGTCATCTTTTCCTACAAGATAACAACTTATATTTTTATTTTCTATTTTTTTTTCTTTTCTTAATAAAATGAAAAATGTTCAAGACTCACATTAAGTCTAGATTCATGCTACCCTTTCCTTTTCTATAAAGGGAAAAAATAAATAAATAAAATAAAACACATTCACCCACACACACTACAACAAAATAGGCATTTAATGGCTACATGGGGGAGACATTGTAGACATTTAATGTCTCTCCCTAGGGGAGACGTTGTTGCAGGAGCCATCTAAAGTGACCCTATGACGTCTCCCATGGGGAGACTTTGTAGACATCCAATAACTCATATAACTTAGTCATCATTGGTTTTTGTATTTTTTTAAATAACTAAATAATTATTTTCAATATATTAATTAATAGAATTAAATATATTAATTTTTTTTGAAATAGAATTAAATATATTAATTAAAAAATCTAAATTATATGTAAATTTAAATTGTGAATTTTCATTAATAAAACTGAAATATGTATATAATATGTTTTTGCTAGCTAAATATACAAAATTGTAATATTTGTTGTTAAACATACAAAATTAAAAAATATTACACTAGCTAGCTAGACATATAGTAAGAAAGAAAAAGAAAAAGTAAAAAAAAAAACCTAATATGTGGGACGATGACTTTGAATTATCAGTAGCATATGGTTCACCCAGTGTTGTTGCATTTCATTAATCTGTGCTGGTGTATATGGCGTAGTGTTTACACTACACCAAATACCCATTTCCATAACACATGAATATAATACTAATAAAAAAGTATTATGCTAGAGTACTATGTTGGGACACTTTATGAAAAAAGGCGGTAATAATTTTCACCATCCCGCCCCTTAGCATTTTTTTTCATTTTGAGACCTGAAAATTTGGGAGACCGTGAGACACAATTCCTTCTCCTTTTTCCTCATCATTCTCTCTCCTCTCTCTCGGATCTATTTCTCCCACCAAACCTCTCTCCTTTGCTCTTTCTCTCTCGCCTGTGTTTATGGAGCCCGACCTTCCCCTACATGTGCTGGCTAGGGATCTTCAAAGGGCGTCGAAGCTTCGACCCACGCGGGCCCAAGCCCTCACACATTCGAATCTCAACTCGCTCGCCCCGTTCGAATCGTCGCTGCTCCTGGTGTATCCGATTTGGAATTCTGGTTTGTGAAACCCTTTTTACAAGCAGAAAAAGTTAAATAAATAAACAAAAAAAAATGGAAAGTTTGTGCATGATTTTTTTTAATTTATTTATTTTGGGTAGGAGCGCCATAGATTCATCCTTGTTCAAGCAGTGGTTGAAGAACATCGAAAGTGAGACTGGGATTTTGTCTGGAAGTGACTTGTCTCTAGAACAAGTCTTAATTCAGGTTCTTTTTTCACTCAATTTTCTCGTATTGTTTTTCTTGGTTGATTGGAGAATAAAGGAGGGACATTTGGTCTGTGCATAATTCCTTTTCAAAACACACTTGCTGAAAAGAAAAAAAAACCATTGGTTTAGATTGAGGACTTGGTGAGCATTTCACCGAATAACACAGAATATGCATCAAAACATTTTTTAGTGACTTTTAAAACAATGGGTTTCATGTGGTTGATTGAAATAATCGTTACATCACTCATTATTTAATGTTTTGTGTGCACATATCATTACTTTGTAATGGTTGCCATTGAGTGATGGTTTCTTCATATTAGGGAGTGGATATGTTTGGAAAGCGCATTGGGTTTCTCAAATTTAAAGCAGATGTTCTTGACAAATCTACTGGCAAAAAGGTATATTATAATCATTTCCCCCATGTATTTCGAGTCTAATATATTTATATATTAACAATGACATTAAACTTTTAATTTTCTTTTCTATCCATTTCATTTGGTCTTTGTCATCCAAGTATTTAGTCAACAAGTTGTTCTGGGTTTTGTCTTTTTCCATTACTTCTTTGATGCTTGCTTTCAGTCATCTTCTCCTTGTTTCTGTTTTGACTGAAACGTGTTTAGGTTCCAGGTATTGTTTTTGCCCGAGGACTGGCTGTAGCCATTTTGATTCTTTTGGACTCAGAAGATGAGACTTATGCTGTTCTCACTGAGCATGTTTGATCCTTCTACTTTCAGCTTACGTTGTTTTGAGTCTTTAGCTAAAAAGGAGAAAGAAAGGGAATGATGACTAATGTTCTTTTGTCATTGCTAAAATCTTGCTGCAAAATCTTGTATGTTTGTTTTCTCAAGGTAAGGGTCCCAATTGGTAGGCTCGTTTTGGAATTGCCTGCTGGAATGTTGGATGATGATGAGGGTGATATTGTTGGGACTGCAGTTCGTGATGAGTTTTTTTTTTCTGTGATGAGTTTTCTTTTTCTACAAAATAACTTATATTTCAATAAATTTGATTGAGTATTACTGATTTTTTTCCGATTTTCTTTCTTGCTAGGTACTTGGGGCATTGAATTAGCTGCGCAGTTGTAGCTTCTGTACTATTGGGGGCTATTATTTCTCATCATTTTTCAGTTTCAAACCCATTAGCTGCAAAAAGAGATGCCTTACAAAGCACTGCTATTTTGGGCTTTGGATGTATGTTATATATACATATCAGCATATTGATAGATATAACAATAAAAATAAGCTATTAATATTACCAACTATTCTTGATGGTGATACTCTGAGCTTTTCAGGTGAAACCAACAGAAATTCTCTTGAAGCCATGGTGAGTCCTTTGTATATTTATACTCATAAATATTCCATTAATCTTCTTATTAATATAAACTAATATGTGTTAATAATTCTAAACTTTGCCAGGTGAAGAGCACAGGAAAAGAATCATTATAATGGGGTAAATGTGAGAGCAGCTTCATTAGCTCAATGTTCTTAATTACTTGAAAACCATTTAAAACTCACTCTGTTTGTGTTCTTGCTTATACATATATATATATATATGTATATGGCAGGACTGGCTGGTGGAGTGTATTCAGGTCTCACCTATGGACTGGCCGAAGCTTGAGGAGCTCATGATTGGGTAAGACAGCCACTCTAAATTATTATTTTCAATTATAAAAGTGAATGATTATGATCGCCATATCATATGTGTATTTAGCTTCAAGAAGGCTTGATGAAACTATGGCTACAGAAATTGAGAGTTTGAGGTGACAATTTTAATGCAGTTCATGATCTAGATATTAGGTTTTGAAATTTTTTTGTCTTCTAATTTTTTTTTTCATAAAGCTTGTCAAGCATGGAGGCTATGCAGAATGTTCTGGAACTCCTAAGTGACATGCTACAGGCAGTAAATCCTAGTGATTCTGCGGTATGAGCAATGAATTTTTTTCATCTCTATGATCTATGATATGAGCTACTTGTCCCCTTTTTTTAATCTCTATGAGCTACTTATCCCTGAAACTTAATGTGGTTCTTTTGCCATTCTGTTCAGACTGTAAAAGATGAAGTGATAGTTGAGCTTGTTAATAGGTGACGCACCAACCAGAAAAAGCTCATGCAGATGCTCACTTCAACTGGGTTAGTTTCATCTATACAGTCAGGATATTTAATTAAGAATAATTTTCTCATTGTATTTTATATTATTGTTTTCCTAGTGTGCCCTTTTATGTTGTGCATCTTTACAAGGATTGATAGTCATGCCAGGTTGTACTGTTATGGTTCATCTCCATGGCTGCCAGATTATTGTTTAGCCGTATCCATACATAGATATATATACATAATTTTAGACCTTATGTTATAAGCTACTGCATTCATACATATATATTTGGATATAATTGTAGATTTTCTATCTGTTATAAGCTACTGAATCCATACATATGCAGGTTCTGGCTACTATACATCTCATTACCATGATTTGAAATTTGTGTAGGACAAGCATATTGGTGTTATTAAAAGCATTTTTTCTTGTAGCATGCTGTATAAACTTCATTGCATGGTCCTCTCTTGATGATGCCTTGTCTTCTGTTTTTATAAGTATTTTGTCTTTGTAACAAAAGCTATCTTTGAGTTGGTAACAAAAGCTGTCTTTGAGTTGGTATCAACTGAAACATATAAGTGTAAAGATTTAATTACAATGGTAATTAAGTAAGTAACATTCTGAGTGCATAATCAATTGTTGATTTTATGTCTATTACTTTTCAACTTTTTCATGTAGCTCTTTCTTCTTCTTTTTTTTTTATTATTATTCATCTCTATCTACCCTCAATTAACTAGCTTGCTTAGTTTAAGTGGAATAATGATGAAGCTAATGTAACTTGTGGCTTACATTTATTCATCTTTTTAGTATTGCATATAAACACAAGCCATTATTATTAACATACGCTCAACTTTTTTCATGCCTTGACATAAACCACCCTCTTTGCAAAAACTAATTGTTTTAATGCCCCATCATTCAGCACCATGAATATTAATTATTTTAATGCTCAATATTTCAGATATCACACAGTATAGTTTGATCTACATAATCACCAAGCTTGGGTTGCTATTCGTTTACGACTTGGAGAGGGCTACTGCAGTTTACAGAAATAGAATCAGTCCAGATCCAATTTTCCTAACATCGGAGGCTTTGTCACTAGGGGGATTTTACACAATTAACAGGTGGGGCCAAGTGTTATTGGCTACTGTTAATGAACAAACAATTGTGCCTTTCATTAGTGGGCAGGCATGTATCACAAATTGGTTTATCCTTATGGTTAGTAGATTATGATAAATATTTGGAATTTAAATTTTATATCTTGACTTTTTGCAGTTGAACAATTTGGAGCTTGCTGTCAATCTGGCAAAAAGAGGAAATCTTCCCGGTGCTGAGAATCTGGTGTGTTTTTGTTTCTATTAAATCTTTAACTTGATTGATGATTACTGAGTGGGCTGTACAGAAAATATATCACAATAAATCCAGTCCATTTATGAGAAATGAATCCATTCACACACTATTTAAGTGAAAGATGCTAAACACAAATTAATCAAAATTATGCCACATCACTTAGGGACTAAACTATAAGTTGCAATCAACATGAAGGGACTAAACTATAAGTTGCATCCATTCCATATATTTCATAAGTTAATTAAAGTATGTGATGATTCTCAATGAATCACTGATAAGTGAATTGGCTATATGGAAGTTTAGTTAGTTATATAAACTAGTTCATATACTGTAAACTTTAGGATAGAAAAATTCAAAAATTTCTTTACTCTGTCATTATTTTGTGAAATTTCTTCTCCAATCATTGATATCCATTCCTTTAGTTTTGGCTTAATTAAACTGATCTCATTTACTTCTCTTGTAACCAATACTGAAGACAAACAAAACATATATAAGAGATAGTAGCAAGGGAGACAAAGAGTGAACTATATATTGATTATGTATGGAGAAATCTGACTCGAGGCAAATCACCTCATCACCTCAAAATTAATTCCCAATAATCAAACCATTTTGAACTAATACTCTGTCCTTAATCCTTTTTCTTAGACAGAAAAGGTAGAAAGGAAAGGTGTTTGCCTTTTTTTTTTAATAATCAAAAGTAAACAAAGGCTAGTTGTTTTTTTCTTATTTACTATTTTTATCATTTAATTTTCTTGTATCTTTTTTCTTCTTATTTACTATTTTGTTTTAGCAAGGATATATAATGGAATCTGGATTCGAAAATCCACAGGGATCATGACGAGGTGACCTTTGGTCTTGCAGCTTGACAAGACAAACGAGGGAGCTCAGAAATACGCCGAGCTTCTTCACCTTTGCAAGAGGAGATTCACAGATTTAGGTAAAGTTCTCGAAACTTCTGATTTTTATGAATTTGATCCCAGAAACTTGGCCTTTATTTTTGGGGAAATTTCTCATGCATGCCACTAGAACTGTTGTGTTGTTTGTCATTTGAGGAGATTACTCTGCAGTTTATTACTGTGAGCGAACGCATAACTGCCAATTAATGTTCTGGGTGATTTTGTTCATTTAAATGATGGATGCATATACTTTCAGTTTTATTAAGTACTTTGCCTACTTGCATGATGCTTTGAGAACTTTTTTACTGCAAAAGATTGATAATCTAGCCAAAGGTGATAAGTGCCAAATAACAATGATATCAACTTGGACAACTGAATTATACTTTGACAAGCTTTTATTCCCCACACCCCTTTTTTTTTTGGGTGTGTGTGTGTGCACGCATAAAGTTTGGATTTAAGAACTCTGATTTCTCTCTTTATTTTTTTTCCTGCTGCCTAGATGGGTTACAGATTTTTTTATCCAAAATGAAATATAATAAAAAAAAATTGCATAATGACTAAAAGAAGGGAGCAAAAATTTCCCCAAAAGAAAAAGGTATCTAACACAAACAAACCAATAGTACAACTCAGCATAAAAAAAACTAACTTATCTGATAGATATGAGTTCCAACTTTGTGAACACAGAATTATACATATTAGCATTTATGGCAGAGCATTTTGATTTTACTTTCCTGTATAATTTATTACTATTTGCTGTTTTTTCAGATAAATTTCAAACTTGATCTTTCCATTTCAGATAAATCGTCTACTCTTGGAAGATGACACTGCTTTGGATAACCATAGTTCAAAGTACCGATCAATAATAAAAGAATTATGTGCTTTTCTATGTGAATGCAAGGATGTGTTGGATGAGGCAACTACAATGAAACTTTTAGAAAGGTAACTATCTACAGGATCCTATGTAAGTTAATCACATTTTTCATAAAAGTATGAAAGCAATAGCTAATTCTTTTCTGTTTTAGTTTAGAGCTGTAATATAAATATCCTGGTATATTTGTTGTTTTCAAATATCTGACTATATAGTCTCCTGAGTATATTTTTGGATTTGACATTTGATCTTGTTTGTGATTATGTTTTATGGGTTTGAGATTATTTTAGTTTCAGTTTTTTTATCCTATTTTTGGATTTAAACTTTCAGTGTGCTGAGGTTGTTTTGGTTCTATATTTGATTTTCTTGTGACTAATTTTTGTTTATGAGTAAAGGTTACATTAGATCTTTGACTTTTTTGTGTATAAGTTTTCTGTGTTGAGTTCATGCAAAAAAATTTCAAATTTCACAGCTGCAACTATTCTGTGAAAAAGTGATTGTTTGTTAATCAAAATATCCAAAATGTATTGTTATGCTCAATATTTTTGTTTTCGAAACAGAGGTTTAACTAGTGGCTGAAATATACTTTATATGATAAAAATATTGCCAAGGAAGCCTAGATTTAAGATGCTTGTAAGTTGAAAGTGCTTGTTTTTCTTCAAACAAAACAAAGCTCTAATATATCTTAGCATCTTGAATGTGGCTTTGGCTGACCTCCAGCTTTGGGCTTTTGTTTTGCTTGTTTCTTAGTTTTAGCTCTCGGACTTGGAAATTGTGATAATCAAGCCATGACCCAATTTTTTTTTTAAATCCTTTGATGCTTTCCTCATATTAATCTATATTCTATTTGTGGTGATATTCCTTATGTTTGGAGGCCTTTGAGCTTTGACTACATTTAAGTTTGCCACTAAAATACTCTATGGAAGCTATATATTTTTAATTGGCTATTCTTACTGCCAATTTTTTTTTTTTGAATATTAAAATATACTCCTCTTATAAAATAGACCCATTTTGAGTTATCATTTTCAATTTTTGTATGAAAAAAAAGTCTTCGCTATGATGAGCTCAAAATTCTTGTTCACTAATGGTGCCTCCTATGTTTGGGATCCAAGAAAATGGTGCTCATTTGGCTGTGGTGGGTCCTGGGAGGGAAGCTGCATTTGCAAAGTACTCTGATTGGGTAAGGTTAGTTCACTAGATTTTAGGATTCTCATCTTTAATAGCTAAACTTTTTTTTTTCTTTTGGCAAAAGTGACATGTTTTATGTTATATTTTGGGGCATGTTATTGTTCAATTGAAGGTAAAAGGGTTTGAAATACAAAGAGAATTCCCATTACTAATGGAATAGTAGTTTAATTTGTAATTAAGGCCTTTATATTGCTTCATAATTTACTGTCATATGGGAACAACAACAAAAGGCTGAAAGATTTCATAATTTGTAATTTACTGTCGTAAGATTTTCTGGTTGTGTTATGCTTCAATGAACTTTGATTTATAATATAATGGAAGAACTTTATTAGAGGCTGAAATCAGACACAAGATGATCTGAACCTCATTTGATAAACTAAAGTTAATACATGATTTTTCTGCTTCTTTGGCACAATTATAGACACCATTTTATTATTTTTTTCCAATTCAAAATGTTGACTTTATAGATAATAGAATTGAATCTTAGGGTGACTTGTGATCAACAAGTTGCTTGAAACTGATCTACAAGAGCTGTTGCTGTTCTTTTACTTTTAGCTGTTGCTCTTCTTTGTGTGTACGAACTTTGTGTTGTGTATGTTACAGCTGGTTCAGCAATTGCGTATCAGCAATTGCCTTAGCAATTAACCTGCTCTTTATATGTAGAATGGTGTTTAATGGTACATGCAGTTCTCTTGTCTGAAGTTTTGGTCATTTGTTTCTATGTTTTTTGCCTTTGCAATAGCAATTGAATCTATTATGTGCAAGATTTATAGTTTGCCACCTATTATGTGCCACAGATGACTGTTTAACAAGTCCTAGAAGCTTAAAGAACACTACGCTATACAGTACTACAGAAAATCTGTTTCTTATTGCAAAGTTTTAATATTGATATTTCTTTCCATGCTTATTTTTGCATGACTAGAGCTAATTTTCAGATTAAGCATGCCCAGCATCTTACACCTGGGACTGCAGACCGGTTTGGTGAACTGGGGATTATTGCTTCAGTACAGGTTCATCACAGCTCTCTGTTGCACTCTAGTAACATACTGTAACATTTAAGGTTGAGTTTTGAATTAAATGTTGGTTTCTGTGTGTGATACTAGATATGCATTTTTTTTTTAAGAAACTACATAATTTAACAATGAAGTGTAGATAATCACTACAACAAAGTGAAGTAATTGTCACTTAAGGTTCTTATTTTAATACTTTTCCATAAAACTTGTGTACAATTTGGAAAAATCTTGTCTTGAAAAGAATTTGGATATGAGACTCGGTGTAGTCACCAAAGAAACTAAACCTGGTCTAACTGTAAGTCTTCTATATATCATATTAACTGAAAATCTAGCTTTCTAAAGACTATAGAGATATTGATTACTGCTAAATTATTCATGCTATATTATAGGAAGATGACATGCTATTTAATTTTTTACAGTAACCTTATTATTATGAACACTTAGAATCTTGTGCAACTGGGATATCTAACTGAAACTAATCTAGATTTCTGATATTTTGACAATACTAATTAACTAAAAGCTTCTGCAACAATACCTACTAGGCTGTGTGTTTTGCTTTAATGGGCATTGGCAGCTCATTTCATGCTCAAGAAACTGCTGTGAGTGGGAAATTGGAGAGTCGAGTGTGGTAAATACTGTTCTTTTCCTGTGTACTGTGTTATGTTTGTTTCTTGCCACGTTAATGCTCTTGTCTCTTATCATTTGCCCAGGGTTGTTGAGATCATCTGCACTTTGGTCAGGAAATTATCTCCTAATCCTAATAGTGCTGCTATAATGGCCATGGGTGTTAACATCTTGGCAAAGAGATTGAAATGGTAAGCTAATCCATATTGCATTTTTTTTTATACTTTTGGGTATAAACTTATATATGGCTCTTTCCACCAGCACGTTTCTTATGAGAAGATTTTGTATTCTTCTCTGTATCAATTTGTATGCTGACTTGAAAAATAAAATAAAAAAATTGTATAATTGTGTAATGACCTCTATCGTTATGCTTTTTTTTCTTTCTTTTTCAACTGTCCTTTGTTTATTGATATTTATTTTATTCTTAACTTTATGCCATCTGAAATTTGTACTTATTTTGTTAATTTAGTTGTGCATTGCTTACATTGATACCATTTTTGGTAAATATGCACGAAGGATGCTTTCTCTTCAATCTTGTGATATTTGTGATTGTAGAGTTATTTTGACTGGATTTGGGTAGTATTCGGTGCTTTGCTTCTGTTGTGTTATTATTGTGATTATTTCTTTTTTAAAGATCACATGAATGTTTTTGTTCATCCTGGTTTTTTCTTCACCCTGTTGAGGACATTTGTTTGTTTCCTTTTTTATTGCAGTTCCCATAGTATCTTTTATTTGATAATTGCTCTAGTCCAATAACCAATTTCATGAACCTTAATATTGCTGTCTTATTGGGTGTTCAGTATATTATTATGCAGGATTCAATATTAATTTGTTACTGGATGTTCCTTGCCAGTTTTATTTTCATGTTATCTTATCCTGTCTTCATATCTATATGATCAATTTCTTGATGCATATGTCCAAACTTAATCTAATATGTTGAAAAAATAATTTCTTTAAGTTCTTACTTGATTATGAGATTGGATTCATAGTTGAGTTGCTCATTTTAGTTTGAAACTTTATGAAGTTAAGAATAAGTTTTATACAACAATGCTCATGGTTTAAGACAATTAAAAAAAACTGCACTCTATATGTTTTATATATTTCTCTAAAATGGATGGATCCTTTTTCAGATTGGGGTTCTTGATTGAGTTTCTATCCCATGCTGCCATTGTTGGGTTCATGGGAGGAGCTGCGATTACAATTGCCCTTCAGCAGCTCAAAGGATTGCTTGGCATAAAAAAGAATTTCACAAAGAAGACTGATATTGTCTCTATTTTGCGCTCAGTGTTTAATTCAACCCACCATGTTGTAATATTATTTCTTAAGCCTAGACTAGTAGACTAAATATTGTAATTACATTTGAGTAATTAATAAAAATCTATTTATGTTACCTTATTTGGCTTCAACTTTCATATTTGTTTTCCTAGTTTTGTGTAAGTAAAAAAAGATTATGTTTCTCTAAGCTAATATAACTCATGTGTTATACTAAAGTGTAGTATAACACAAATAATGTGTTATACTAAAGTGTAGTATAACACAAAAAATGTGTTATACTAAAGTGTAGTAAAACACAAATTTATAAGTATTGAAATGTGTTATATAATCGACTATAAATAACATAATTAAACACTTATCTATTTATTAAAATAACACAGAAATTGTGTTATCGTTGACAGTATAATAACACATCTATATAACAATGATAAAGTGTTATGTAAAGTACCCTGATCTACGATAACATAGTCGGTGTCTTAACACATCAAAAAGTGCTATGGTATGTTTTGATAACACATTTTCGGTGTTATTAAAAGCATTTTTTTTTTAGTGTTAGCTACAAAAAATACATGGTAAAATATATTATTTAATTATTATTTGATTATATATATTTTAATAATAAATAAATTGTCAACTTTGTATAAATTTATATGCATACCTCTTTCTTCAAGTAACGTCCAGGTCGTGAATGTTCAATGTAATCCTTCAACATTCTCATCACATTATATCCACATGTCACATTGTCTGGTTGGTGCGGAAACTAATATTTAAATAAAATATCAAGCAATTAATATACAAAAATATTAGTGAAATTCAAGTATAAATTTTCAAAATAATTAAAGTTGTAGTTACTTACTTTCGGTTGCACAATTTCTATATTATTTGGAATCTCGGGAGGTTTTGGTAGACTGGTCAGAAAAAGGTTGAAAGCATTGACTATTACTGCCACAATTTCTTCGCGATTTTCCAGTTCTGAGTTCACCGGATCACAACAACAAACGTAATATGCATATGGGGCCAATATAATCAACATCCAATGATCACTGCACAAGAAAAACAATACTTGGTATAAGTCTCCAACGCAAATGTTATAAGGACTAAGTATATGGCAGTAACAAATTTTTGAACCTACCCATGGTTCCAGGGGACAATCATAAGTTGCTCACTTGATCTTAATTGACGACAACGCTTGAACTGACCTTGAACATGCTCTTCAATGAACTTCCTTTAGTGGCTACAACATTAGGATTGACAAATAAAAACTTATTTGGCGCCCTTGTTCTACCAAAAAATTGTATAACAACCTATTAAAAAAAAGTAGTAGTCAAAAATATAATTTAGGAAATTTGTTGTTAAAATAAATCAAATAAGAAAGGTTAATTAAAAAACTTGTGAGATAACTCATGTAGCAAACGACAACTCCTTGTCCAATCTTTTCCATTCGAATAAATTGAAGTATGTCCTATTTGCATATGTAAAGACTTGAAATATCATGACCGAATACATCCTCATCTATGTCTAGATTGACACAGTCATCGTCATTCCAACGAGATATAATATTGTATATCTGTTCCAAAGGACTGGTGTCTTGTGTCAGGGGATCACTCAAATGTTGTATTCTTTCTCGAGGTCGTTGTGTTGAAGGAGCAATTGGTCGTTCTGATATGTTATTACTTCTAGAACAAGTCTGTAAAATAATATTAATAATTAGAAAATTTACAAAACAAATTGAAATATATAATAACAAATATGATTATATAAGCATGATACATCACCTGTTCATGTATATCATCAGATACGATGACCAATTCCTTAGGCCATGATATAGGATGCCCAATAGCCTGAATGACTATGTACATATTCTGATCATGTTTTGCATAAGGAAGAGGTGTCGCTGACTTAATAGCTTCGATAATCACCACTTGGTAGTTGTTACCCGACTCTTTGTCAATGAGCTTGCCTGATGCAACAATATTGGATAGCGAACCAATGGCTAACTGACAACTAGGTACCTGCACATTATAATAAGTAGAATTATGTATATATGTGTGTATGCATGTACATACATAGTCATTTTCAACTATCAAATTGAAATTACCTCAGACACAAATGGTACTGGTGGGTCAGGCTGATAGTAAGATGGTGCTGGTGGGTCGAGCGCATAGCAAGATGGCCCTCGAGGGTCGGGCACATAGTAAGATGGTTCTTGTGGGTCGAGCACATAGTAAGATGGTCTCGGTGGGGTTGGAACTATTGGTGGGACTGCAATATTGGATCCTGAACCACTCTGTTGGGCCATGAAAGATCTCAACATTTCCTCTTGTTTACGAAAACGTTCTTCTAGACGCGCTTCTTGTTGGCGATGTCGTTCTTCTTGTTGACGAAGTCTTTCCTCAAACTCATCTTTCATAGCACTAGCCGAAACAATATCTTTCAATTTCTCTTTCATTTTGGTAGGTTTCGGAGTATCCGAAAACAATGCGGGGGACACACCGTGACCTTTAGCCCGAACACGCCCTCGTGGCTCGGGGGTGCCCAATGCCCTCGTCAACACATCATCAGGGCCTTGGGGTTCCCAATGACCCTCCTCAATGAGTTTTCGATAATGAGCCTGTAAAATAAAAGTAATTAATTTAAGTTAGTTATATAAAAATAAATAGATTATATAAGTTCAATATATATAAAAACTTACAATGTTTTTTGAACCTCAGTTGCCTCTCCAATAAGTTCTCCTTCTTTATTCTTCGATCGACCCATCGTCCATAAATCAACTCTATCAATATCAGATAATTTTTGCCCAGTCTATTGTTGAAGCATCTCTTCCACATGCACGTAACCTCCTCTAGATAGGTTGTGGTTGTATTTGTTCATTCTTCGATATTCTTGCATTTGTAATCTCTTATCTTTCCACTCTGGTGTTAATCTTGAGTTGACAAATTCTAACCATTGCTCATCATTTATGATCTCCTCAAATCCATATGGTTTCCTAGGGGGAAACTCATCTGGTCTTTTCTCTAAAGCATTAAAGATGTGCTTCCTTGTCATGTCAGTCTTCCATTGTCTGAACATCTTTGCTGTGTCTTTCATTGTCTGCTTTTTGGAGCTATATTCCAACTGAAAAGTTTTCTACAAGTTTGAAATAATAATCATATTAAATCACATATTTTAAAATCTTTAAGTAAAATAGAAGTAATTAAATCGTACATTCATTAAATCCCATATATGAGTTTTGGTCTCCGCTAGAACTTTGTTCCAGGAGTTATAGGTGATGGGCACAACAATCCTCACTATAGAACCCAACGTTGAAGATCGATTACTTCTTGCAGGTATAAGATTTCCTTCACTTCTATTCTTAATCAATTTATCTATCCATGTGCGTCCTAGCACATTTTTTTCATCTGTAATCTCTGGCTCAATATCAGGATTCTGTTGAGGATTTTCCTCCTCATCACTATCATCAAAAGGATCTGACATCTGTGAAACATAAAAATCAATATGATAAGTTATATATATAGAGAAAAAAAATATGACAAACAAAAACATATCATAAACAAACCAAAATCATTTTTGCAAGTATGACAAACATAATTATATTATACCTCACATCAGGTTATCAATCCATAAACCTTCACCATTATCACGTAAACAAACACCATCATCATCAATTTCATCATTACATATTGGTGAAGTGAATGTGATTGATTCTTCTTCAATAGGTATATCATGCAAATCACCATCTTTGGTATTCCATTCTTTTTTTGGCGTTGTAAGCACAATTGACCATTGGTTGTCTGAAGGATCATTCACATAAAACACTTGTTTTGCTTGTGCAGCCATTATAAATCTGTCAGATTTGTGTCCTAGTCGATTTAGGTTTACTAATGTGAAACCAAAATCTTCATATATAATGCTACTGTCACTCTTCACCCAATCACAAAAGAAAACAGGTACTCGAGTTGTGATATAATCTAACTCCCAAATTTCTTTAATTACTCCATAGAAAGTCATATCACTTTGAACAGGATTTTTATCTTTCGCACTGGATAATTGCATAGTTCTAGCGACAAGACTAACACCACTATTTTGTGTGGTTCTGTTGGTATCATGCTCCCTAGTATTGAATTATGTACCATCGATTATATATGATGAAAACTTGATGACTCTATGAGAAGGGCCTCGAGAGATCCACTTAACAATGTCTGACATATTATTTGTTGTGTTTTTCAATTCATTGACAAACTATTAAAAATAAAACTACTCAAACAACATACATTACTATATAATAAAAATAAAATCAAAAAATCAATATAATATACCTTATTTTCTATCCAACTATTAAATGTACGATAATGTTCGTCTTGTAACCATTTGGAATTCCTTGACTTTGATGGAAATTTTGTCTTGATCCAGTTAAAATGTTCCCTTCAAAATTACATATGCTGTTAGTGAACTAATTGTGAAAGTTATCACATATTTACATTGCATATGCATTATATCTATGAAGATAAACTTACTCGATTTAAGGTTGAATTTCATTAATATTTTGCAATACTACACGATGTGCTTCATCTAGTTCATCCCGACTCATTGCGCAAACAACACTACCCCGACGACTCTGAATCTCAGCATTATTAACTTCATTTACCCCAATCCTCTGTACACCAGCCATGTATTCGGAACAAAATTCAACTGCCTCTTCAGCAATATAACATTCCACAAGGCACCCTTTTGGGCAACTTCTATTTCTGACATACCCCTTAAGAATCTTCATATATCGTTCAAATGGATACATCCATCTTAAATAAACGGGACCACAAAATCTCAATTCTCTAACCAAGTGAACTGTAAGATGAATCATTATATCAAAAAAGGAAGGTGGGAAGTATTTCTCCAACTCACACAAGACCTCAACAATTTCATTATGTAACTTGGGTAACTTAATAGGATCAATCACCTTACAACACAATGACTTGAAAAATAAACATAACCTTGTGATAATCTCTCGAACTTTTTGAGGTAAGACAGAATGAATTGCCACTGGTAGCAAGTGTTGCATTAGAATATGACAATCATGAGATTTCATACCACTCAGAGTAGAACTTTTCATGTCTACCAATGACCTTATATTTGATGAATAGCCATCTGGAATGTTTACATCAAATAGACAGGAACAAACTTCCTTCCTTTCATCTTTAGTGAGGGTGTAACCAGCAGGAGGCAAGTATGTTCGTCTCTTATCTATTTTCGGAGTTAATCCTTCACGTATACCCATTGCAGCCAAGTCTTGTCTAGCCTTAATTCCATCCTTAGTTTTCCCAGGAATATTCAACAAAGTTCCAATCAAACTATCATATACATTTTTCTCTCTGTGCATAACATCTAAATTATGGCGTACAAGTAAAAATCGCCCATATTCAAGCTCGAAAAAAATAGATTTCTTTCTATAACAACTTTTGGGCTCTTCCACAACCTTAGCCTTACCACGACCCTTCCGCTTTGTAGGTGTACGAACTTTAGGCTTACCTAACTTAAACATGATTTTAGACATCTTCTCAAGTACTTCACTCCCATTTAAAGGTTGAGGAGCCTCCTCAAACTCTTGTTCGCCGTTGAATTCCTTTTTCCAAGTTTGATATTTATGCGTACTAATCAAGAACTTCCTATGACCCATATAACATACTTTTCGGGAGTGTTTTAAGTATTAAGAACATGTTTTTTCTTCACAAACGGGACAAGCCTTATATCCTTTCACACTAAACCCGGATAAATTTCCATAAGCAGGAAATTCATTGATAGTCCACAACAATACAGCTCTAAGATTAAATTCTTCTTGCCTATACACATCATAAACCTTAACCCCTTCATCCCACAAAGTTTTCAAATCATCGATAAGAGGCGACAAATATATGTTGATGTCATTACCAGGTTGTTTAGGTCCCAATATTAACAATGTCAACAAGGTAAATTTTCTCTTCATGCACAACCATGGGGGTAGATTGTAAATGACAAGCATAACAGGCCAACAACAATATTTACTACTAAGAGAAGTGTGTGGATTAATCCCATCAGTCGAAAGACCTAGACAAATATTACGAGATTCATTTCCAAAACAAGGCCACTTCAAATCAACCTTCTTCCAAGCTAGGGTGTCAGCTGGATGCTTTAATTTACCATCATTTATTCTCTCATTAGCATGCCACGATAAATTTTTAGCATGTTCAGCATTTCTAAACAACCGAATGAAACGAGGAATAGGAGGAAGGTACCAAAAGACCTTGGCGGGTACTCCTTCCTTGACATCCTCAACATTTCTTTTCTTTTGCCATCGTGACTCACCACAAGTAGGACACATTTTTGCATATGCAAAGTCATTCCGATATAATATGCAATCATTAGGACATGCATGAATTTTTTCATATTGCATGCCCAATGAGCATAATGTTTTCTTTGCTTCATAAAATGAAGTTGGCATTTCATTACACTCCGGCAACAAATCATTCAAAAAACAAAGTAGATCAGTCATCCCTTTATCACTCCAACCATGTTTAGTTTTCAAATTGTACAACCTAAGGAGTGCGGATAACTTTGTAAAGTTTTTACAACCGGGGTAAATCGGTTTCTCAGCATCACTAAGTAGTCTCAAACTTATCTGGGTCTACTCCAGCTCCATAATGTGCGTCATCAATCATATCATCTAATGCATCACAATTCTCCTCTACTATATTCCTCCTTACTTCATTGGGTCTACTTGGTGGAGTTGGAGCGACATGCATTCTCTCCCCATGCATATACCAAACCGTGTAACTTTTGTCGATTCCATTGAAAAATAAGTGTTGTTTGATCTTACTAAGATCCATTTTCCTTACATTTCCACACTTAATACATGGGCAACGAGTAAATTTTAGGTCTTTCACATTTTCCAAACAAAATCTTAAGAATAAATCGACCCCGTTTTTATATTCCACGGATAACCTATTCGCTAACATCCATTTTCTATCCATATCTTCTCCTATGTCTATGAAAAATTAAACAATAAAAACTACATAAGCATACGGCCGAGCATATGAAAAATTGGGCAGCATTTCTTCTATATTAGTAACCTAGCCATCAGTCAATCTAATCAAATCCAATCAAATAAGCACAACACAATTCAAATATAATAATAGAATACATAATTCTAGAAAAAATCGGACAGTATTTCCCCTATAATAGTGATCTATCCATCTGTTAACAACAAGTCAAACAATTCAAATATCACACAATAAATTTCTTCCTTATAGCTCCACAGCACACATACAAATTTTCCAGAACCTGCTTCACTAAAACACACAGTTCTCAACCTTCTGTTATCACCGCAACACACAATTTTAATCTCAAAACCTACTTCACTGTGGATGAATATTTAAGATATTCAAACTCCTCTAAAAAAAATTTAATAATACTAAAACAAGAGATAAGATAATGTACGTACCTCTTGCAATTAATAGTCCAGGCTAGAAAATTTACTTCACTTTGCTATTAAATTCACAACTAACAAAATTGAATAAATTAATAAATAAAAAATTACTAAACAAATATCACTAAATAATTGGATTAACAATAACTTATTCTTGCAATTTTAGAAACTTAAAAACCTCAAATGTGTGCTTTAAATAGAAATTTTGAGGCAAAAATCTATCTAGTTAAAACTACAACCTACAAAATTAAATTAATTAAAAACTAAAATATTATGAAATAAATAAATAAAACATAATATATATATAATCAACCTACTTCAATGTTAATAAAATATTTAAAATATATATACAAATATATATAATTTTCGAATAATATAATAATATAAATAAAAAAAATCATAAACATATATACTTGAATTACTTATTTCTATACATACAATTTAGTATGTAATTTAAAATTAAATTATTTTCCTTATTTTAGACATATATATATATATATACTTAATCAACCTAAAAAATTAATTAAAAAATCTACAATTTTCAAATGAAATAGTAAAAAAAATAAAAAAATAGTAAATAATGTGGTATAACTATTAAATCCCAATTGTGTATCTCAAATCTTCATTAAAATCATTTTTCAAACTTTTAAAAAAAAATTATAATAAACTCACAAATCATAAAAAAATGCACAAAAATAATTATTTCTATCATTCTAACTATAATGCATTGTTTTAATAATGAAATCATATCTCAAATCTTCTTCAAATCGAGCAAATATTACCCAAAACCGCAACCCACAATACCCTAAAATCTCAATATTAACCCATTATAATTAAAGAAAATAAATAAAAATATATTATCATAACTATTATACATTAATTAAAATTAACAAACATACCTGAAATTAGTTTTTGGAGGAGAAAATCGGCCAAAATCGGTATCAACTTCGCCCAAAATCACCCACAATACCCAAAATCGCAACCCACAAAATACCCTAAAATCCTAATATTAACCCATTATAATTAAAGAAAATAAATAATAAAACATTATCCTAACTATTAAACATGAATTAAACTTAAAAACTTACCTGGAATTAATTTTTGGAGGAGCAAATCGGATGAAATTTCGCCCAAAATCGCCCAGAAATTGCCTTTGGTTCATGAATAGCTCGGGGAAGACGGTGTAATGAAGTTATACAGGGGAGGCCTCTAACGTCTTCCCTGGGAAGATGTGTGCACATCCAACGTCTCCCCTGGGTAGACGTGCACACATCCAACGTCTCCCTTGGGAAGACCTGCACACTTCCAACGTCTCCCCTGGGAAGACGTCCGATGTGGCACGTCTTCCCAGGGGAGACGTTGGATGTGTACACGTCTTCCCAGGGGAGACATTAGAGGGCTCCCATTGTCAAATTTAATTATTTTATTTCGACTTTTTAATTTGTAATAAATAACGTCTCTTACTACTTTTAATGACTTACCCACTTAGTCATAAACAATAACTTTTAATGACTTACCCCCTTAGACTTGAAATATCCCTAAATACTTTTAATATCTTACACCATTGGTGTAAGTCATTATACAGAGTCATTAAATGTCAATTTTGTTGTACACATCAATATTCGGCACACACTCATAAAATGGAAAAAAAATAACATATTTTAATCACATAATTTGTCACACTTAATAAAATGTAACACTAATAGTAAAACAAGTTACACAATTATTCACATATTAAAATAAATAATCAAATAAACAATAAAAAAAATTTAATTCACAAAAATTCCACCAAACAATTCTATCAATTAATTTAACAAACAATTAAATAAAATAATTCACAACACTTAACAATTAAATAAAATAAAACACAAAAATTAGAATAACTAAAAAAAAATTTGGTGCGCTACATTTTAATAACCAAGTCATCTTAGCATTTTCAAAATATCAGCAAGAAATCATAAATTACTATCTAAGCTACTTCAGTTGCAATTCCAGAGTTGAATGTGTGCACCAAACCATATTCTTTTTTATCGCAACTCCTAACACAAATAGTATTGAAAAATCTCAAAAGTATAAAGGTCTCTACTCCAAATTCCTCACGAGCATTGAAAGTATTTTTATGGGAAGGATAACACTCTTGGAGTTGGAAATGTAACAGTTAACGCTCAACTTGAGAGAATGTAAACTTTTTAGAACAAACAATTTGAACAAGTATTGATCACAAGATAGACATCAACTTATTGGAATTCAAATGACAAACAACCTTTGGGATATACAAGAGAAAACTTATTGAATAAAGAGCCAACTTATGAATTCTTTTTTTTATAATTTTTTTTAATACAATTACACAATACAACAAAAAATACTAATAGAAAGATTTTTTTAAGAGGATTACAGAATAGTAAAGGAAAGTGTTGCTCTTGCTCTTTTTTTTCATTTTTTTATTTTTTTTTCTTCTTTTTTTTTTTTTTTTGACAAGAGGCAACACAAAAATAAGAGGAAATTACAAATAAAATAAAATAAATAGAACACAAATTTAAAATTTATTACAAAGGCTCATTCTTTTATGGAAAATATCCCTCTAGTAAATGTCATGTTTTAAATTCCAAAATATGATTTTACCAACTCAAATGATTAATAAAAGTTCAAAAAGTTGTTTTCTCAACTCTCACAACTCACTAAGAAATGAAAAACTTTAAACTTGAAATTTTTCTCAGCTATTTGTGTTAACAACCGTTTTACCACATGTTTGGAAAGTGCACAAAAGAACTCTGGAAATCACTTCTCAATAGTTAAACATTGTAAAAACTAACTCAAACCAACAAGTTGTACTCATGCTCGGATAATTTTGACAAAATTTGACTTAAAAATTCAACAAGACAATAAGATTCTCCAAATGAATGCTAATGAATGCTCACCACCCCCAACCAAAAACAAGATAGTGTCCTCAATGTCAAAATAAATTCTCAATGAAAAAGATAGGGAAAGAGAACACCTGGATGATGATAATGTCCATAAAGCAAGAACGAAAATAACCTGATAACAATACCCCCAAAACAAACAAAAGACGAAAACGAAAAATACACAAAAATAAAAGAAAGACACACAGATAAAAATAAAAGAAATACAAATAAACCATTTAGAATTCAGAGTGTATAAATTGGGTCCTTAAGAAGGACCTCTTCAACGTGACTCACAATCTCAATGTAATGCTTTAGTCTTTGGCCATTGAATCTAAAAAAATTCCCATCAGTTGGGTCCTCGACCTCAACATAACTGTTGGGAAATACTTGTTTCACCACAAATGGACCAGTCCATCGAGATTGCAATTTACTGGGGTGCAAGTGTAAACGAGAATCATACAGATGCATTTTATGATTCGGCTCAAAATGTTTTCCTAGAATCTGTTTATCTTGAGCGACTTTCAACTTTGCTTTAGAGATCCTAGAATTGTCATATGCATCGATTCTTAACTCCTCAATTTCAGACAATTGGAGTTTGCGATTGATACCTGCGCATTAAGATCAAAATTGAGGGCCTTGATAGCCCAATAAGCTTTATACTCGAGCTCGATAAGTAGATGACAAGCTTTTCCAAAGACAAGTCGATAGGGAGACATCCCAAGAGGGGATTTGAAAGCAGTGCGGTATGCCCAAAAAGCATCTAGAAGATGTGTATGTGTTTTATCTCCATATTGGCTAACTCAGCTTGTCCATTAGTCTGTGGATAATAGACATTTGCAACTTTATGAAGTACACCGTACTTACGCATAAGAGCCTCAAAAGATCTATTGCAAAAGTGTGCCTTGATCACTGATAATAGTGTGAGGAGTACCGAACATTGATAACACATTTTTTTCAAGAATTTGACAACGGTAACATTATCATTAGTTCGACAGGGTACAACCTCGACCCATTTTGAAACATAATCCACACAAAGAAGAATGTAAAGGTAGCCAAAAGAAGGTGGAAATGGTCCCATATAATCTATCCCCCAACTATCAAATATTTCGATAACACGAATCGGGTTCAATAGCATCATGTGTCGATGGGACAAGGAACCTAACTTTTGGCACCTTATACATGAATGGCAAAAATCATTGGTGTATTTAAACAAGGTGGGCCAGTAAAGACCACATTGTAAGATTTTTGCAGCAATTTTCTTCACAGAAAAGTGACCACCACAAGCATCATTGTGGCAAAAATTCAGCACACTAGACACCTCATCGTCGTGGATGCATCTTCGAATGATTTGTTCAGGGCAATACTTGAACTATTATGGGTCATCCTAAATGAAATTTCGCACCTCAACCAGAAATTTGCGTTTATCTTGTGAACTCCACTCAGAAGGAAGTTCATATGTCACTATGTAGTTAACAATGTGTGCATACCACGGTAACTTAGTCACAGAAAGCAATTGTTTATTGGGGAAATCATCATGAATAGGTGGACCATCAGCAGGATCTCTGAATTCAAGTCAAGACAAGTGTTCTACGACAACATTTTCAACACCTTTCTTGTCTTTGATCGTTATATCAAATTCTTGCAAGAGAAGGATCCACTGTATTAATCGTGCCTTAGCATCCTTTTTGGAAAGGAGATACTTAAGGGTGGAGTGATCTATGAAGATCGTAATAGGGGACCCAATAAGATAAGCTCAAAATTTGTCAAAAGCAAAGACCACTGCAAGCAACTCTTTTTCAGTAGTGGAATAGTTCATTTGAGCACTATTGAGAGTTCAACTTGCATAATAGACAACAAAGGGTTTCCCCTCCCTTCGTTTTCCTAACACAGCTCCCACACAAAAGTTGCTAGCGTCACACATAATTTCGAAAGGAAGATTCCAATCGAGTGATTGAATGATGGGAGTAGAAGTGAGTGAGGTTACAAGTGTTCAGAATGAATCCACACACTTTGGTGTCCACTCAAAGATGGCATCCTTGGCTAGGAGTTTGCATAATGGACAAGAAATCATTGAAAAGTTTTGTATGAACCTCCGATAAAATCCAGCATGACCAAGGAATGCCCTAATGTATTTGACTGTCTTAGGGGTAGGCAATTTCGAGATAAGGTCAATTTTAGATTGATCAACCTCAATCCCTCTTTCAGAAACAATGTGGCCTAAGACTATTGATAACTCTACAAATTAGAGTTATTTTACCACTTTTTATGTGCTAAATGTTGATCAATTCTTGAGTTTTTAATTGATTTGTTAAGTTTTTAAGTAATTTTGAATTTATTGGGTTTATTTTGATTTTTTATATTTTTGTGTGTTTTTATAGTTATTTTGTTGTAAAAAGTTGTAGTTAATTATTTAAGCTATTGTGTTTAGGGAAGTAAAAAAATGTGTGTTTTATTGAAACTAAATGTTAAATTTAATTAAGTTGTAATTAATATTTTCAAAGAATTAATATGGTTTATTTTATAATTGAAAATATTTTATCATGACTTAATTTATATTATTTTGTGTAGGTAATATGTTGCATTTTTTGTGCTTGAAAAGAAGATAAATAAAAACAATTAAAATTGAAAAAGAGAAGGAAAATGTGGCATTTTTTAGAAGCTCACAGCCCCATGCTGGCCCAATCCGCACCTGCCACCATGGACCTTCCTCCAGCAGCCACATTCAGCAGCCACTTCTGCCCAAGCTCCAAGCCCACGCCTGCAGCTCAACCCAACGCCCCAGCCAGCTCTCTCCTCACGGGCCCAGGCCAAACCAGCCGAGCATCCCTACACCCAAAGGCCCACACCCAAATGCCTCCTGAAGCCCTTCAGCCAACTCGCTCAGACCCGTACCTCACTCAGCCACGTCTGGCCCATTTTCCTACCCAGCCGTACACCGCCTCCTTCCTTCAACCTGGCCCAATCCACCCCTGACCCTAGCTGCTTTATTTCTTCTTGAGCCCATCAAAGACACCAATTGTCCCCTTGTCCCACAATGCCTAAAAATGCAAACTTTTTACTCAAACTTTTCTACACATTTTACTCAAAAATCATCATTACACCCTATAATTTACCCCTATTTGCCATATTATTATTAATTTAATCAATTTAATTAATTTAAATTGATTATTTTAATACTCTCATTTTGGCTATAAATAGGGAATTTTCAAGACCATTTTGTGTGCTTATTTTGGGAGAGGTCATACCACAAAGTTTCTACACTTTCAAACCTCTCTATTCTCTTCATCTTCTTATTCTTTTTGGTTAATTTTCTATGTATTTTTAGAGGAAAAATTTGGGGGTTTTCCTCCAAATTTTCCTAAGTTATGTTTGTAATTTTTTTGTTAATATTTTCTATTCTAGTTATGAGTTTCTAATCTTTTTAAGATTATTAAGGTGATGATGAAACAATATGTAACTAGATAGTATCTGTTTTGTATGTTGATTTCCCATTTTGTGCAACAAAGTTTATGGATTTTTCTTTTTCAAATATCTTCTTTCATCTTAAATATCATGTATTTTTTATTGTTAGCACATATTTACACTTTGTTCTTCATTAGTGCAAAAACATAATATTCTTTGTGTAAGATGTGTCATTAAATTGTACACATCCAATGCTTAGAACAAAAATATTATGTTTTGCCTTATAAATAATGTTTTTTGATTTTTTGTTGTTTCATAAGGTTGATTCACATTAAATACTTTGAAATTATACTTTTTGAAAAGTGAAGAAAAATCTTATCTTTTTAGAAGTAATTTGTGCTAAAAATTATAAATCTATTTGGAAAATGATAGTTTGATTTATTTTAACTATCGCTAAAACATAGGAATCAATGTACTTATAAATATTATTGAACTTATATTTTGTGGATTCTAATACATTAATAATCTTCTTTTACCATCTTAATTTCTACTATTAATTTAAGTATATATATTTGTCTTTAATATCTTTATTATTATCTTTTATTTTATTTTCTTGTCACAAATTCTCATCAATCTTTGAAACTAGGTTAGAATTTATTAATTTTGATTTAAAATAGTTTTCTTTTTTATTTTAGACAACTCCTTTGGGTTCGATCTCGTGCTTACACGAACACTATATTTCATATACGATTCGTGCGCTTGCGAGTTATAAATATTTAAAACATACCTGTTTTGGGTCCATCAACTATGCCGAAAGATACCATGAAATGGTACTTCTCCCAATTAAGCACAAGGCCCTTCTCAATGCATCGTTTTAAAACGACTTTAATGTTGAGAAGGCAAGTATCAAAAGATTTTCCAAAGACAGTTAAGTCATCAATGAATACTTCCATAGATTTTTCAATCATGTTACTGAAGATACTCATCATGCATCTTTGGAAAGTAGCTGGTACATTACACAACCCAAATGGCATACACCTGAAAGCATAAGTGCCAAAAGGACAAGTGAAAGTGGTCTTATCTTGATCCTTTAACGCATAAAGGATGACCATCAAGAAAGCAATATAAAGGATGACCAGCTACACGCTCAAGGATTTGATCAATGAATGGGAGCGGAAAATGATCTTTGCGGGAGGCGGCATTTAATTTTCTATAATCAATGCACATGCACCATCTCGTCATAGTTCTTGTAGGGACAAGGGCCCCTTTTTTCATTTTGAACAACGGTGACACCTGATTTCTTGGGTACTACCTGAGTGGGACAAACCCATTTGTTGTTGGGCACTAGATAAATGATACCAGCGTCTAGAAATTTCATAACTTCATTTTTCAGGACTTCTTTCATTGTGGGGTTAAGTCGCATTTGAGGTTCTCTTCGAGGGATAGTGTAACGCCCTGGATAGCCAAGACCGCTACACTGTGTACTTATAAAGGTGCAAGACTTGCTAATCAAGTCATTATTTTAAAAACGTGTTACTAAACATGTAAAAGCTAGGGTGAAAAAGGTTTTGGTCTCAAAAGACTCAATTCATATATTTAAACTATAATAAACACGGGATCCCATAAGAAAACAGAGTTAAAATAAGTTTACAGACTCCCAAAAGTACATGGGTAATCACTAGCCATATTAAGGCAAAATAGACAGTCTTCAGGTCTCGCATCCCTGCCTAAACCTTAACCGTGGCGGCCAGGCAACTGGCTATTTACATTCTGCTCGCTGAGCTCTCCAATCAAGGCTGATCTAACTTGCCCTTGCCTTTACCTGCACCACGTAGCACCCGTGAGCCAGGGCCCAGCAAGAAAACATCTTATACAACTCAATCAATGATAACAGGCAATTAATTCATTATGCATGTATTCCCATCAGATGATCCACAATAGATATTCAACACGTACATTCAGATTCAAGATACAATCAATCACATATTACACTCATATCACATAATATTCAGGGCCGACGACTTAGGCCGCACCCTCTGTTTAACCCACTGACTCAGGCCCACTTAAACTGAGCTCAGTGCATAATAAGCTGTCATCGGCTACCAGTGGCCGAGCCGCGCCCTATGCGCTAGTGAAACCCTTGGCACCCTTAGGTCGTTGGTTCACTAAATGGCTTGCATGGCATAATACCATCTTTTCAAGCGTTTACAATAGGGAGCCCTTAGTCCCGTCACATATATTCAACCAGGTGCAGTTTTCTTACCTTTAGTCTGTACGGTTATTGCTTACGAGCCACGCCCCTCAAGCACAATCCGTTCCCGAGCCTAAGCCTTTATCACCTAGTCACAACCAAAGTATAGGGTTCCATTAATACTCGAATATAGGTTTCCGATTACAAAACTAACTCCCGGGAATCCAAATTCCACCAAGCATGGTGGTGAAACCAATCCCGAGCATACTAGATCACTTTCCCATGCCTAAAACCCTCAAAAACTCATGTGTGCAACCAAGGGCTGCGGCCCTAGCCTCAAAACAGAACCCATGCCTTCCCAAACATAACACGCGTCGCGGCGCCCTCCCATGGCCGAGCCTCCTTGGCCCTTTTCATCCTAGGGCCGCAGCGCTCTAGAACAGAGCCGCGGCCCTTCCCTTCAAACCCAGAAAATCCACCATTTCAAGGCTCAAAACCTCAGCCAAAACCACTCTTAAGCTCCCTACTTCAACACCCAACAATCCCAACACTTTTAACAAACCTTAAACAACACAATTCCACAAAAAATTCAGCCCATCACACACTAGGATTCTCTTTTTAATTTTTGAAACCCAAGAACATAAACACCTAAAACTAACCAGTCAAGAACTCAAATTCAAACCTCTAATTCATGAAGAAGAGCTTACCTTGTTAACATAATCTTCCCTCTATCCAAAGTCCAGCTGACTCCCAAAGTTCCCAGCTCAATTTCCACCCTAATCAATAATTGAACAGCATCTCAAAACCAGTTGGTACACAAGATTAAACTTCTAGAAAAACACATGGATTAGCCCTTACCTTAGTCTTGATTAATTCCTGAGCTAAGCCTCTAGATTAATCCCTCAATCCTCCAAGCTTCAGCTGATTTTCCCTTAGAATTTCAGTGTTTTCCTTCCCCTTTGTTTTTCCTTAAGAGTGAGAGAGAACTGAGGAAAAGAGTTTTAGTCGGTCTATCTTTTCTTCCAAGAATTTCCTTAAGTCTATCTTATTGCTAAGTCAATCCCAAGGCTCGGGGTGCCGAAACCGTCCCCGAGGCCAAAACGGTAAAATCCCCCAATATTCCCGCCTAGACATCCTATCCTCAAATATATCTCCATATATTTATTTTCATGACCCGATAGTTCAAATCGCTACCCGATACCTAAAATACCCCTGACTTATCCAAAGTCATATCTTAAGTCCCGTTGTGACTTTTCCCGCTATCTGACCCTAGGATCGTCTCGAGTCGTGCTCTGCGAACCTGCCCACAGAATAATGTGGTTCTCACATATATCACATATTTATTTCATATTATCACATAATATCATCAACTATCATATAATCAACATTAATCACATATTCACACATTTAAGTCAACAATATCCACTCTAATCCCATTTATGCCCTCCCGGTATGCTAATCAAGGCCCTTGAGCCTTATTAGCAAATTTGGGTCGTTACAACTATCCCCTCCTACTGAGAATGTCGTCCTCAAAATTTACCTGAGTAGCTCGGGATGTTGATCCCGCATCGCCGTCTCTAACTCCCAGGTCGCTTCCTCGACCTCGATATTCCTCCATAATACTTTCACTAACAGAATCGTCTTATTTCGCAGAACTTTGTCCTTCCGATCCAAAATCTGAACTGGTCTCTCCTCATAGGACAAGTCTGCCTACAGCTCCAAGTCCTCATACCTCAGCACATGTGTTGTATCAGAAACATACTTCTGCAACATAGAGACATGGAACACGTTATGAACTCCTGATAGTGACGGTTGCAAGGCCAGCCTATAAGCCACCTGTCCAACCCTCTCTAGGATCTCAAAGGGTCCAACAAACCGAGGACTCAGCTTGCCCTTCATTCCAAACCTCCTCACACCCCTCAATGGTGAAACTTGCAGAAACACATGGTCCCCAACCTGGAACTCGACGTTCCTACGCTTAGGGTCAGCGTAGCTTTTCTGTCTACTCTGCGAGGCAAGCATCCTAGCTCGAATCTTTTCAGTGGCCTCATTAGTCTTCTGAACCATATCTGGCCCCAAATACCTTCTCTCACCCATCTCATCCCAGTGAATGGGCGATCTACACTTCCTTCCATATAACATCTCATAAGGAGCCACTCCAATCCTGGACTGATAACTGTTGTTATATGAAAACTCAATCAATGGGAGATACTTACTCCACGAACCCTCGATGTCAATCACACATGCCCTAAGCATGTCCTCCAATACCTGAATCGTCCTCTCAGACTGTCCATCAGTCTGAGGATGAAAAGCTGTGCTATATTTCAGCTGAGTCCCCTGGCTCTCTGCAGAGCTCCCCAAAACTTAGAGGTAAAGATAGGGTCTCAATCAGATACAATAGACTTTGGAACCCCATGGAGACGAACTATCTCCCTCACATATAGCTCTGCATACTGTTCCACGGTATAAGTTGACCTCACTGGTAGAAAATGAGCTGACTTGGTGTACCTATCCACTATCACCCACACCGAGTCATGAAGTCCAACTGTCCTGGGTAATCCTCCCACGAAATCCATCGTAATATCCTCCCATTTCCACTCTGGGATACCCAAAGGCTGAAGCAATCCCGTTGGTCGCTGATGCTCAGCCTTAACCTGCTGACATGTCAAACATCTAGACACATACTCAACTACATCCTTTTTCATCCCGGGCCACTAGTATAATGTCCTTAGATCCTGATACATCTTCGTGGTACCCGGATGAAGTGAGTACAGCGTAGTGTGGGACTCATCCAATATCTCACGCCTAATCCCCTCATCCGTCGGAACACATATCCATCCCTGATATCGGAGCAAACCTGTCTCTGAAACTAAATAATCCTTAGTTGTCCCCGCTAAGGCATGCTGCCTACTTTCCTGCAACTGTGCATCTGTCAACTGACCCGCTCTAACAGGGTCGACTGCAAAGTGATATTGGATAACTGGCCCACCACCAGTTCTATCTTTGCCCTGACCATCTCATCAGCCAATTCTCTCGAGATCTGAGTAGAACTATACAACTGTCCTGGGCCCCTCCGGCTCAATGCATCTGCCACCACGTTGGCTTTCCCAGGGTGGTAAAGGATATCACAATCATAATCCTTAACCAACTCCAACCAACGTCTCTGCCTCATATTCATATCCTTCTGAGTAAAGAAATACTTCAGACTCTTATGGTCAATGTATATCTCGCACTTCTCCCCATACAGATAATGACACCACACCTTTAGTGCGAATACCACTGCTGCTAACTCCAAGTCATGAGTCAGATACCTATGCTCATAATCCTTTAGCTGTCGGGATGCATAGGCTATAACTTTCTCGCTCTGCATCAGCACACAGCCTAAACCCAACCTCGATGCATCACAGTAGACCACAAACTTCCCTTCCTCCGAAGGAAGACTCAACACAGGCGCAGAAATAAGCCGTCGCTTCAACTCCTGAAAGTTGTTCTCACACTTCTCTGACCAGATGAACTTCTGGTTTTTCCTTGTCAACTCTGTCATCGGTGAAGAAATCTTCGAGAACCCCTCTACGAACCACCTGTAGTAACCAGCCAACCCAAGGAAACTCCGCACCTCCGAGGCATTCCTCGGCCTCGGCCTCGGCCAATCTCTAACTGCTTCTACCTTGGACGGATCCACCTTAATCCCTTCTGCCCCAACTATATGTCCAAGGAAGGTCACCTCAGGTAGCCAGAACTCACCCTTCTTAAACTTGGTGTATAACTGATGCTCCCTCAACCTCTGCAAGACCTATCGGAGATGCTGCTCATGTTCTGCCTCTGAACTGGAGTATACCAAAATGTCATCGATGAAGACAATGACGAACTAATCCAAAAAGTCCTTGAACACCCTGTTCATCAAATCCATAAAAGCTGCTGGGGCATTGGTCAGACCAAAAGACATGACCAAGAACTCATAATGCCCATATCGTGTCCGGAAGGCCGTCTTCGGTATATCCTCGTCCTTGATCCTCAGCTGGTGATAATCAGATCAAAGGTCAATCTTTGAGAACACCGTCTTGCCTTGCAGCTGATCGAACAAGTCATCAATACTTGGTAGAGGATACCTATTCTTAATAGTTAACTTGTTCAATTCCCTATAATCGATGCACATCCTCAAAGTCTCGTCCTTCTTCTTAACAAACAACACTGGAGCGCCCCATGGAGAGTAGTTAGACCTGATAAACCCCACATCCAGAAGTTCTTGCAACTGTATCTTCAACTCTTTCAGTTCTGCTGGTGCCATCCTGTACAGTGTCCTTGATACTGGTTCTGTCCCCGGTGCCAACTCTATCTCAAACTGAATCTCCCTACGCGGCGGCAACCTTGGTAGATCCTTAGGGAAGACATCCAAAAACTCACACACCAATCTGGTCTCTCCCGGCCCTGCCGGCATATCTCTAGCGGTATCCACCACACTGGCCAGGAAACCTATGCATCCCCCCTGCAATAAGTCCCTCGCTCTCAGTGCTGAAATCATAGGTACGCGGGGTCCAGACACCACACCCACAAAGACAAAAGGGTCCTCGCCCTCAGGCTCAAAAGTAACCATCTTCTTCCTGCAATCAATCGTAGCCCCATATCGAGCCAACCAATCCATCCCTAGAATCATATCAAAATCCTCCAAGTCTAACTCAATCAAATCCACCGAGAGTTCCCTACTATCAACCCTTACTGGCAGTGCTCTAACCCATCTCCTAGAAACTACCAGTTCCCCAGTAGGCAACAAAGTCCCAAACCCCGCGGTCTGATACTCACTAGGTCTACACAGTCTATCAATCACTCTACTAGAAACAAAAGAATGTGTAGCACCAGAATCAATCAATATTGTAAAAGGAGAGCAAGCACTAGAAAGCTGACCTGTCACTATTGAGGGACTAGCCTCAGCCTCCGCCTGAGTCAAGGTGAATACTCGAGCTGGAGTCAAGCTATCCACCTTTCCCGCTTCACCTTTCTTCACCGTTGGGCAGTCTTTCCTGAGATGCCCCACTGCCCCACACACGAAACATGCCTTGGCCCGACACTCGCCCAGATGGCGTCTTCTACACCTCGGGCACTCTGGATAGGTCCGCCATGCCTCACCGCCACCCTGACGACCACCCCGACCCCTCCTATCGAAGTGTCAGGAATCTTCCTCTTGAAGTCACTGGGGCCTCCGCCCCTACCTGCCCCTGAGTAAGGAGGCACCGCCCTGCGGCCCTCACGCCTCACTGCGCTCTCCCTCCATATCTTGTTCTCCGCTTTCTCAGCGGTAAGAGCCCTCTCAACAGCCTGGGCATAAGTTGTTCCTCCAGGTACCGTTGTGATCCTGACATCCCGGGCTATCATAGCATTAAGCCCCCTGATAAAATGATCTTGCCTAGCAGCATCAATAGGCACAAGATCTGGTGCAAACTTCACAAGCCTATCAAATTTTAGGGCATACTCAGTAACAATCATATTGCCCTGTACCAAACTCACAAACCCATTAACCTTTGCTACTTTGACAGCAACATTGTAGTACTTCTGGCCAAACAAATCCTTGAAACCTTCCCAAGTCAAAGTGGTAACATCCCTGGTCTGCGATGCCACTTCCCACCAAATGCGGGCATCCTCCCTCAACATATAAGTGGCACAGGCCACTCTATCCTGCCCCTCAATTCTCATAAAATACAGAATTATTGTAATCATAGTTATCCACTGCTCGGCTTTCAACGGATCCGGTCCACCCTCAAAAATTGGGGGTTGCTGCTTCCTGAACCGCTCATATAACAGTTCCCACTTGTTAACAACCTCCCTAGGTTGCACAGCTGGTACCATTGCAGGTGGTACAATAGGGGCAGCACTCCCTGATGGAGCCTGCTGTCGTAGAATACGGATCTGCTCATCCTGACTCAGTAATCGAGCCTGCATCTCTGCCATTAACTGCTGCCAGTGCTCAAGGACTGGCGAGAGAATCTGACCTTGATCATCACTACCGGTCCCGGACCTAGTGCCGGCTAGTCGTGCGAATTTTCTTGGACGCATAGCTATCCAAGTCAATCTGCAAATAACGACTCAGCGGCCAGACCATGATGACAGGATAAAAGCTTCTCCAAAACTCATCAATAGAGCATAATCAACCACAGATAACCAACATATAAGCATCCATTCTCATGCACTAGCTTCTAAAAAGCACGCCCTCAATTCCATTACACAACAACTATAAGACAAGCATTCATCCATGCAATATATACAATTAATCATCCGTATTTTCATTTACATGCACGACGATGTTAATAAACATGCCTGAATATTTTCACACAGCAGTCAAGGGCCAGGCCCTATCAGTATATCATGCTTCCTAGTAATTCAGTAAATAACAACATTCATAGCTCATCTCAGGCACAAAAGCACATAAACACACATATGCACATTACCAAACCCTGATTTGAGCTTGTCTCCAGCAGCGAATGTACATGTCCAGGCTGTCTTCAGGAACCCTTAAACCTAGGACGCTCTGATACCAAGTTGTAACGCCCTAGATAGCCAAGACCGCTACACTGTGTACTTATAAAGGTGCAAGACTTGCTAATCAAGTCATTATTTTAAAAACGTGTCACTAAACATGTAAGAGTTAGGGTGAAAAAGGTTTTGGTCTCAAAAGACTCAATTCATATATTTAAACTATAATAAACACGGGATCCCATAAGAAAACAGAGTTAAAACAAGTTTACAGACTCCCAAAAGTACATGGGTAATCACTAGCCATATTAAGGCAAAATAGATAGTCTTCAGGTCTCGTGTCCCTGCCTAAACCTCAACCATGGCGGCCGGGCAACTGGCTATGTACATTCTGCTCGCTGAGCTCTCCAATCAAGGCTGATCTAACTTGCCCTTGCCTTTACCTGCACCACGTAGCACCCGTGAGCCAGGCCCTAGCAAGAAAACATCTTATACAACTCAATCAATGATAACAGGCAATTAATTCATTATGCATGTATTCCCATCAGATGATCCACAATAGATATTCAACACGTACATTCAGATTCAAGATACAATCAATCACATATTACACTCATATCACATAATATTCAGGGCCGACGACTTAGGCCGCACCCTCTGTTTAACCCACTGACTCAGGCCCACTTAAACTGAGCTCAGTGCATAATAAGCTGTCATCGGCTACCAGTGGCCGAGCCGCGCCCTATGCGCTAGTGAAACCCTTGGCACCCTTAGGTCGTTGGTTCACTAAATGGCTTGCATGGCATAATACCATCTTTTCAAGCGTTTACAATAGGGAGCCCTTAGTCCCGTCACATATATTCAACCAGGTGCAGTTTTCTTACCTTTAGTCTGTACGGTTATTGCTTACGAGCCACGCCCCTCAAGCACAATCTATTCCCGAGCCTAAGCCTTTATCACCTAGTCACAACCAAAGTATAGGGTTCCATTAATACTCGAATATAGGTTTCCGGTTACAAAACTAACTCTCGGGAATCCGAATTCCACCAAGCACAGTGGTGAAACCAATCCCGAGCATACTAGATCACTTTCCCGTGCCTAAAACTCTCAAAAACTCATGTGTGCAACCAAGGGCTGCGGCCCTTGAAGCTTAGCTGCGGCCCTATCCTCAAAACAGAACCCATGCCTTCCCAAACATAACACGCGCCGCGGCCCTTGCTTTGGGCGCCGCGACGCCCTCCCATGGCCGAGCCTCCTTGGCCCTTTTCATCCTAGGGCCGCAACGCTCTAGAACAAAGTCGCGGCCGTTCCCTTCGAACCCAGAAAATCCACCATTTCAAGGCTCAAAACCTTAGCCAAAACCACCCTTAAGCTCCCACTTCAACACCCAACAATCCCAACACTTTTAACAAACCTTAAACAACACAATTCCATAGAAAATTCAGCCCATCACACACTAGGATTCTCTTTTTAATTTTTGAAACCCAAGATCATAAACACCTAAAACTAACCAGTCAAGAACTCAAATTCAAACCTCTAATTCATGAAGAAGAGCTTACCTTGTCAACATAATCTTCCCTCTATCCAAAGTCCAGCTGACTCCCAAAGTTCCCAGCTCAATTTCCACCCTAATCAATAATTGAACAGCATCTCAAAACCAGTTGGTACACAAGATTAAACTTCTAGAAAAACACATGGATTAGCCCTTACCTTAGTCTTGATTAATTCCTGAGCTAAGCCTCTAGATTAATCCCTCAATCCTCCAAGTTTCAGCTGATTTTCCCTTAGAATTTCAGTGTTTTCCTTCCCCTTTGTTTTTCCTTAAGAGTGAGAGAGAACTGAGGAAAAGAGTTTTAGTCGGTTTATATATTCTTCCAAGAGTTTCCTTAAGTCTATCTTATTGCTAAGTCAATCCCAAGGCTCGGGGTGCCAGAACCGTCTAGACATCCTATCCTCAAATATATCCCCATATATTTATTTTCATGACCCGATAGTTCAAATCGCTACCCGATACCTAAAATACCCCTGACTTATCCAAAGTCATATCTTAAGTCCCGTTGTGACTTTTCCCGCTATCTGACCCTAGGATCGTCTCGAGTTGTGCTCTGTGAACCTGCCCACATAATAATGTGGTTCTCACATATATCACATATTTATTTCATATTATCTCATAATATCATCAACTATCATATAATCAACATTAATCACATATTCACACATTTAAGTCAACAATATCCACTCTAATCCCATTTATGCCCTCCCAGCATGCTAATTAAGGCCCTTGAGCCTTATTAGCAAATTTGGGTCGTTACAGATAGCCTCGTCCTCCTGATTGATTCGATGGGAGAAAATTAAAGGGCTAATACCTTTGATATCAGCAAGCATCTAGCCTATCACAGATTTATGCGTTTGAAGTAGCTCAAGTAACTGCAATTCTTGAGAATTTTGAAGGTTGGACTAGATTATAACTGGAAAGGTTTCATCGTCTCCCAAGAAGACATGTTTTAGACCCTCGGGTAGTTGGGTCAATTGAACAATTGGAACCTCTTTAGCTGAAGTTTTTGGTTGTGCCCTCTCACGAGGTAGCTCTTCAAAGCGAGGTTGCCAAAACTTAGACCTTCTATTGCTCGAGTCTATGTGATCTTATATTGCAAGAGTAGACTCAATAGGACTGGGACTTTCATTGTCAGACAAAAGGAGGAGTTCATCAAGATTATCGAAGTTGCTTCGCAATTGAACCTCCTTGGGAATTAAAGTGTCAAACATGGATGTTTGATAACATTCATCATCTTCACGGGTTGTTTCCCAATGTGGAAGATATTGACTTCAAGAGTCATATTTCCAAATAAAATTTTAATTAGATCATTCCTACAATCTATGAGAGCATTGGCAGTAGCAAGGAAAGGTCTTCCAAGGATAATAGGAATTTTTGATTCCATGTTTACCACAGATTGGATATCAAGAATAAGAAAGTCCATGAGGTAGTAAAATTTTTCAATTTGAACTAGAACATCCTCGACAATACCCCTAAGCTTTTTGGTGGAGCGGTCAGCAAGCTGTAGCATAACATATGTTGGCTTCATTTCTCCAAGACCGAGTTGCGAGTACACAGAGTAAGGCATGAGGTTTAAACTCGTGCCAAGATCAAGTAAAGCTTGGCTAACTTCATGAGTCCCAATTTGGCAAGAAATGGTGGGACAACAAGGATCTTTGTATTTCAGCGGTGTCTTTTGTTCAATCACCGTACTCACTTGCTCGGTCAAGAAAGCAGTCTTCTTGACACGATGCTTCATTTTTGCAGTGCATAGATCTTTGATGATTTTGGCATAAGCCGGCACTTGTTTTATGATGTGAAACAAAGGAAGATTAATTTTTTCTTGTGTCAAGTGCTCAAGGATTTCAGCTCGGTTATCAGGAATTTTCCCAACAGGTTTCAAAGCTTGAGGGAATGGAACTTTTGCATAAGCATTGGGTGGTGCACTCACAGGAATATCATTTGAAGTGCTTGAAGTAGTGGTCTTAATAGATGGACTTTGTAAATTTTTACCACTTCTAGTTGTGATGGCATTGACCTCCTTCACATTTTGATCGTTGGAGTTGGAGGATTGGGCCATATGTTGCCCTTGTGCATTGAATAGAGGTTGCGAAGGAATTTTTCCTTTTTCAGAAATATCCAAAGATCTAATCAGTTTTGAAAATTGACTTTTCATTTCCTTGATTTCTTCCATCATTTGGCGATTTAGTTTAGATTGTTCCTCTATGAATGTATGAAGGGTATTCTCAAGAGAATTATTTTGTGGGTGAGAATTGTATTGAGGCACAGAATACACTTTTGGTGGTTGAGCTTGATGATTGTTTCTCCATTGGTTTATAGACGTTTGAGCTTGGTTAGAATCTCTCAACTGAAAATTTGGGTGGTTTCTCCAACCAGGGTTGTACGTATAAGAGAATGGCTTGTTATATGCCCCTAAGGCATTGCATTGCTCCATATAAACCCCCTAATTTCATTAAAAGCTAAGCATTCCTTAGCGAAATGTTTTGTCCCTCCACACACAAAGCATAGTTCTTGTGGTTCCGCTTAAGCAATCATGTGCGGTTTTTGGAAAATTTTCATCATTAAGACCTCAAACTTCTTTTTCAAAGCTTCGAGTTGGGCCTTAACACTATCCTCTTCTCGAAGTTGATAGATCCCAAATGGTTTGTGTCAATTGGTGCTATTAGTAGCGCTTGGACCAGTCCAGGTGTGAGATTTTTTTGCGGTTTCTTTGAGATATTCAAGAGCATCATCTGGCTCTTTTTCGAGGAATTCACCATTGCATAACATTTCTACAAATTGGCGCTCATGACTTGTGATGCCTTCATAGAAGTAACTGACCAAACGTCGGTTCTTGTAGCCGTGGTGTGGGCACTAATTTAACAAATCTTTGAATCTTTCCCAAACTTGATAGAATGTTTCATTGTCTTTCTGGGAAAATATGGAAATTTGTCGTTTTAGACTGTTGGTCTTATGGCTAGGAAAATGTTTCAAAAAGAAAGATTTGGTCATTTCCTCCCATGTTCCAATAGACTTAGGTTTCAAAGAGTATAACCAGCTTTTGGCTTTGTCCTTCAAGGAGAAGGGGGAGAACTTTAGTCCCACAGAATCGGCATTTTCAATTTGGTTATAGAATGTGGCTACTACCTCCTCAAATTCTCTAATATGCACGTATGGGCTTTCGTTTTCCATTCCATTAAATGTGAGCAAGATTTGAATCATGCCAGGTTTAAAGTCTAATGCGAGCATCTTAGGAGGGAATATAATACATGAAGGCATGGAAGTGCGAGTAGGATGGAGGTAGTCATTGAGAGTCATTGGTTGGATTTTATCATTGTGAGCCATTGAAAACGGATTATTACCAACTAAGGTGTGTGGAGAAGCAAGAATGGTGGAAGGGGTTTCAGAAGGAGTAGTGGATGAATTGGAAGAAGTTTCACTAGAAGTTTCGTGATAATTCATCCACTCTCGGAAATGAGAATTAAATTTATTTTATGATTTTTTTTTTGTTAAACTTGTTTCCAGGTAGATTTGGAGGCTTTGGGGTGATCTCCAACGCCTTACTAGAACTCCCCGAGGTTACTAAGTAAGTATGGAGGATCACAAATTAAACCTTTTCGACCAAATAACCTTTAAGCAATGTGAAATTGCTTATTTTGACAGAACAAGTTTGGTTTTCTTATAGTAATAAGCTCAAAAATGTAATAGTGCAAAGGTATACGCACGAAATGTTCCCAGACCGATTGGGAAGGTTGCCAAGGTACCGCTTTAGACCCACATTTTCCTTAGACAGAACTCCCCGAGGTTCTCAGGTAAGTGTGGGGGGTAACACTATCACAAACCTTATTTAACAACCAATCTTTCAAGATAAAACAATATCGATTTTTACCATTTGTAATATTACACAATTGTTCCCAATACTAAGTGTTTTATTATTGAAATTTTATGAACAATTCCATGCAATTTTATGCTTTTTTTTTCAAGGAATAACTAAATTCTAAGGAAGACAAAGGCAAAAAGAATGAAAGGTCCAACTAAGAAACCTAAAGCAACAAAATAGTCAATACAAAAAATAAAGAAAAGAAAATGAAGGGAAGAGAAGATAAAATAACAAGCTTCATCTTTTTTTAAATATTTATTAAACTAAAAAAATAACATAAAATAAAAGTAAATTAATAAAGATGAATGAAATTAGAGTTAACTAAAAAGAAAAATAATAATAATTATATATTTATATAATAAATGTTTTTTTACTTAACCAAAAATAAAGGAGAAAAAAATAAATAATAAATATTTTTTTTCTTTTCTTACTTTCTTTTATATATATATATTTATATATATAGTTTTTATTTTTTTCCGAAAGAGAAAAGAAAATATATATATAACAATTTTTTTAACAATATTCAATTTAACTAAAAATTAGCAAATAAAAAGAATACAATACACAAATGAAAGAACATTATACTAACACAATATTCATACAAAAAAAATACAAATAAAGTTACTAACATCTTGGTAAATGTTCCACTAAAACTCTTGAAAAAATACCTCCCCGGCAACGGCGCCAAAATTTGTTTAACGCCCAAAACGTGCATCCACTTAGCGGTAGTTGTAGTATAGATCGGGCGGTCGATTCCACAAGGAGGTAACTAAGAGCAAAAATATTAGTAGAAAATAAACACGAGAGGTTAGTGAAAAATAATGAAAGGGAAATGGATTTATGATTTATGATTTTTGGTTTGAGAATTTGATTGTAAAATAAAGCAAATAAAATTAAGATGTAATCCTAGATTAGAGACTAGAAAGGCATCAAGAGTCGCCCATATGCATTGTTTAGCTATTTAGATCTTTGATTCATAAAATTTACACAAACAAATAGTTCACATCCCAACTACTTATTTGGAGGATTCAACATTAAAGTGCATGCATGTTTTATAAAAATATATTTGAGCAAATATGTTCTTACTTTGGAAGCAATATGTTAATCTTATGAAAAATATAAAAATAACACTATAATACAATAAAAGATTGATCATAAAACTAAGCATCAATATTATTTATACTAACTTTAAATACATAGAAAAAGCATGACTAATTCTATATATAATATTAGCAACAATAAATAAATATGAAGAAAATGATAGAAGAACATAAATTACCCAAATGTATAAACTTTAAAGACACATATATATTGAATCAAAAATATAAATAACATCACTTTGCATATGGGATCATCTCTAACCTTCCAAGGAAGATTAGGTCATTATGCACATTATTCTCATAAAAAATCTATAAAGAAATATGAGAAGAAAAGTGAGAGGAAATTTTGCTATAGTTTCTTTACTCTACAAATTACATATCAAACTAATAACAAGAACTCCTATTTATAAAGCCTAAAAAAGGACTAAAAATAAATAAAGAAAAATTTGGGGTTACAAAAGATAATAATAATAATATTAATAATAAATTTTGATATAAAAATCATAATAATTATTAATAGTATTTTTTTTTGTGTTGGTATAATTGCTATTTTGGTGCTTGCTATGCATGTTGGTAGAAAATGTGAGGGGTAGTTGAAACTAATGGAAATGCTTGATGGGATTGCTACTGGTGCAGCCAATCAGGCAGCGACACTTGGCAATGGCTGCTAAAAAAGCCAGGCAGGCTGATGGAGAATTGGGCCTTGGGCCATGCTGAAGGAGATGGGAAAGGGGAGAGGAAAGGAGGGCCAGGCGTGTGGGCCGTGTGCTGGGCTGGCAGGCAAGCTGGGCAGGGCTAGCCACGAGTCCGGGTCACACGCAGGTAGGCAGGTCGGACTAGGTGGCTTGGGGGCGACGCGTGGCGTGTTGTGGCTTTGCCACGTGGCAGACGTAGGTGAAAGGAAAGAGGGAGAGAGGCAGACGAGCCTAGGTCTTTTTGGGCTTCTCTTGTGCCTTTGTCTTTCAATTTTGCCATTTTTTCTATTCTTCTTTCAGATTTAATTCTTTTCTTTTCTCTTCATTTGAAAGTACCAAAATTCATTTGATTTCCTACAAAATAACAACAAATTAAATCTCGATCAAATATTTTCATTTATAAAATAAATCATATTAGTTCCATAAAAATATTAATTAAACTTAATTTATTTTTACCATTAAAATCAATAAAAATACATTTTTCACCACTAATCACCCACGCCTACACCTAGTATATTTAAATTCAAAGTTTTCAAATGGTTTCTACCATCACCAACTTAGTCACTTAGTTCAAGCTTAGTGTGACACCAATCATGTAAATTCAAAATGAGTCAAAAATCTAGCCTATTTCTATGCTACACGCCCAAGACTAAGTAAGACTTCATTTTTTGTTCTTTAATTTAACTCTATTACTTAATTTAATTCATTCATAAAAATCCACCTATTAATTCTATAGGGAATTTTGGCCACACTAGCTATATTTAAATAATTTATGACTTATTTTATGCCACATGTATACTTCTTAAGCTTCCATTAAACATGTGTACACAATTTAATTAAAAACTTAAAACTATACACTAATTAAATCATACACTAAAATCCCATAAATTACTAGCTATAATAAATTACTAGCTAAAATTCCAAGATCATACCTTAAAATAAATAATTTAATCTTAAAGCAATTTTTTTATTTTCCACCACTCAAATTAAACTATAAACTATAAAAAAAAATAACCTATGGTCTATTTAAGGAGCTTTTAAGAAAATAATAACATTGGTTATTACATTAGTACTTAACAAATTTTAGTGATAATCTCTTTTTGGGATCGATACTCTACTTACACTTTAATAGTTGTTGCGATAGCGTGCACTTGCTTTGTTTAAAAATTACACAACACATAGCACAAAATATATATACTGAGTTAGAAAATAATATATCAACAATACTTAAAAAATGAAAAAAAAAATCAATATAGCTTGAAAATAAAATTAACTGAACAAAATTAGTATAGATATCCCAAGATATTAAAATATTTATAGAATGAAAGAGTATAAATGTATATATATATATAACAAAGTATACTTGGTAATGTATAGTATTAAGAAAGTGTGTTGGACTATTTTTTAAAAAAAATATTAAGAAAGACATTTATTTAATTAATGAGTGTTTTGGGAGCTATTATATGCTCAATGCCCCAATAAAGAAAATGTTATAATTTGTGAAATAAATAACCATTCAAGAAATGAAAATTAAATAAACTCGTTAACAAGAATTAAAAAAACTATATTTTTAATGTATATTATTTATAATGGTTAGCACCTTAAGGTGTCCAATATCATATGAAATGACACATCATAAGTGGTTAGTTGTTTCCAATATTACTGTTAAAGTAAAATATGTAGGACCCGATATTGAATTGTACCAATAACAGTAGACACCTTATGTAGTGTTTGGCACAACAGTTACCATTACGTATTAAAATCAAATGTGTGGGTATCAAAATATGAAAAGTGGTGGAACAAGAAAAGTATATTTGTGAAAAAATTAATGAAACTACATTTGGGTACCAAAATGTTGAAAAATATAGACATTTTTGTATAATTGAATCATTTTCAAAAGGGTCTACTCTATGAAACGAACCTCTTATTACTTTTAGAAATTAATCTAGAAATTATTCTAATATGGAACACACTATATGAAAATACAAATTTTGCGTCCAAACTTTTCTTCTTCGTCTATTTTTTTCATTTGAAAATGAATCTTGTGCATTATGTGCTTAAAGTCAACAACTATCTATAAATTATTAAAATTACATATCTTGGTTTGTGACACAAACAAGCATTAATTGAGGAAATGAAAATTAAATAAACTATTTACAAACTATTGGAAGTTGCTACACATTTCTTAAATGCTTTAGAGTATTCTAGACATTTGTAGAATACTTTATTCTAAGAACTTCATAGACATTTCTAGAATACTTTACTCTAGAACATTCTAGACATTTGTAGAATACCTTACTCTAGAATTTTCTATAAGCATTTCTAGAAAACTTTAGTATAGAACTTTCTAGTTATGCTTGACAACAAGTATATTTGTGTGGTCAAAATTCCTTCTAGTAAAAGAATGATCTAAAACAAATAATTCTAGTTACAAATGTAAAGTAGGTTTGCCTCTATAAATACCTCATCATAGGTTGCACGTGGTGTAACTACAAACAACAAACTATCATTAAAAACTATACTACTTTCTACTATACTCTACTTTCTAAACCACAAATCTTACTCCTCCAAACCCAAATTCATTCACTTGTCCACTGAACGACATCAACTACAATATCCGAACACATCATACTCTAACAACTACTACTTCTCATCGAATATTCTAAACCACAACAAATCATCACTATTTTCTTTATCCCGAATAAAAAACTATCAGTGGTATCAGAGCATTTTTTTTATCTCAACACTGGGCGTAATCTTTTCTACTTATCATGGGTACTGATTCAGGCCACTCAACTCTACCTCTTCCAATTTTCCATGGAGAAAACTATGATTTTTGGTATATCAATATGAAAACCTATTTTTCGTTCACAAAATCTATGGAAAATTGTTGAAGACAGATTTAGTGTTCCTGAAGACACGTCTACTCTCTTAGAAAATCAAAAGAAGGCCCTGGAAGAGAAGCAACAAAAATATCTGCGTGCATCATTCTGCTTGCAGCAAGCTATGTCAAACGATATTTTTCTGCGAATTATGGGCGCATCAACAAGAAAAGAAGCATGGGACATGTTGTAGGAGGAGTTCCAAGGAACTGTCAAGGTACACACAGTCAAACTACAGAAGCTTAGAAAAGATTTTGAGAATCTTAAAATGAAGGATAATGAGACCGCAGAAGATTGGCATTCTAAAATGAAATAAATAGTAAATAAAATGGGAGCCTATGAAGAAATAATTTATGACAATAAAATAGTAGAAAAAATACTAATTTCTTGTACAGAAAAATATGATGCAATAATATCTGTGATAGAAGAAGCAAAGGATTTAGAAACTCTATCACCAACTAAATTAATGGGCTCTCTTGAAGCATATGAAAATAGGCGAGAAAAACATAATGAAAATTTGACTGAAAATGCCTTTCATTCTAAAATTCATTCGCGGTCTCAAAAATCAAAAGCTGATGGGAGAAAATTACAAGAAAATTTTAACAATAAGAATTATCAAGAAAACTAAAAGAAAATAACGACAAGTTTTCTCCATGTGGTATTTGCAAAAGGAAAAATCACTTGGAGAAAGATTGTTGGTTTAAAGGAAAGCTTCAGTGCCAAAATTGTAAAAAATTTGAGCACACTGAAAAAACTTGTCGTTTAAGAAAATCCCATCAAGCTAACTTTTCAGATGAAAAAAATGATGAGAATAATCTCTTCTATGTCGGAAGGAGATGAAGATACTTGGTATCTAGATAGTGGTTACAGTAACAACATGAGAAAAAGGAAAGCATCATTTGTAGTCTTTATAAATCTAAGACAAAAGTCAAAATAGGTAATGATGACTTCATGGAAGCAGTTGGCAAAAGCATCATTGTCATTGACACAAGAAAAGCAAGAGATACATCAATGATTTACTTTTCATACCCAACATCGATCATAACACACTCAGTGAAGGTCAAATGATTGAAAAATTGTACTCTTTGCATTTTGAAGGAGATTCTTATACAATCTATGACAAGCAAGACAAATCCTTTGAAATTGCAAAGATAAAAATGAAAGAAAATAGATGGCAAGCAAGACAAATATTTCAAAATTGCAAAGATAAAAATGAAAGAAAATAAATGCTTTCTTATACACTGGAGATACGAAAGCAATGTTGCAATGCAATCGCAAGGAGACGAATCATGGCTATGGCATAGAAGGTTCAGACATTTCAATTTCCACGGGCTAGAGCTCCTTCAGCACAATAATATGATGCGAATGTAATTAGTGCAATAACATAAATATAAATAAAATAGTTGAGAATGTAATTATGATCTAGGAAATGGCATACCAGTGCCTTTCTTCTTCCCATAATCCTCTGATATATGTTGTGGATGTGCTTAAGTTTCACCTAAAATATAAAGTCAATGTGTTTAGATAAAGCTATTTATCTATATAATAAATAAATATATATACGAAGATGATCGACAATGCAACTTATATTTACGAATACATACTTATGTTTTTATTCCTTGAAATAGTAGGCGTAATTTCAGTTACCTATTTCGAAAGTGGTGCCAATACAACAATCATTTATTTTCTTTGATTTATGTATCTCCTCAGCATGATCTTCTACATTTACTTATTCTTTTCCTCTTTGTATGCGTACTCTTCTTTCGGTTGTGTATTTTTTCTCTTTCATTCATGTTTTATTTTCTATTTTCATATAATTCTCTTGCACGTTTTCTTCTATTAATAATGTTACCATTTACAGAAGTTGTTATTTCAAGTATGTTGTGATCTGTACTCATGGAGATGGCATAAGTGTTGAATGTAGCAGTGCAAAATTTTATAAGAAATAGAGTAAAGAAATGGTGCGGCGGGTAAGGAATAAATTGAGAAGGAAAGAGATGAATAGAAAGAAGATATGTGAGAGATGGCTACTAATTTTCTCTCAGGTAATAAGCATAATAAGAGAACAGAACAGAACAGAAGACGAGACATAATACCTATAAAAAAAAAAAAAAAAGATCTAAGGAATAAATATGATAATAGAGTGTGAGGTTTTATAGATTCACAACCGGCTTTAGACATAAAAAATAAAATAAAATAAAACCTTATTACGGAAAGATGTACAAGTGCTTATTTGTAAATTGCTTACCAGTTTTATTTATATTTTAATGTTCTTAAATATAAACAAATAATAAAGTAGGGAAATTAAGGTTATGTTTGGTAAAATTTTTGTTTTTGAATTTTTTAAATAAAAATTGAAATATTATTTTTATTTTTAAAAAATAAAAATATGTTTAGTAACTATTTTTTTTTGTTTTTAAAAATAAAAAATAATAAATGTGTGATAATTTTTATTTTTATTTTTTGTTTAATAATATAAAATAATGTGATGATTTGAAGAAAAGAAGACGAAAAAAATAAATTAAAAGTTGAAAACGGTTTAAAAAAATTTTGAAAGTAAAAAATTTTTATTTTCAAAATTTAATGAATTTTAATTAAAAATTTTAATAATAATAATAATAATAAAATTATTTTTTTATATTTAATTATCAAATTTTTAATTAATTAAATAAAAAATTATTTTTTAAGTGTTAACAAACATCACCTAAATTAACAGCTATATTTATGAAACACAACACCACTAAAGAAAAACTTAGTTCATAAGAATAAAGTATCACGAGTCATTTAATTAGCTCAGATAAAACATATTTAATTCATATCTTTTCTCTATATATTATAAGATAAATAAAAGACAAAAAAAAAAAAAAAAGATGACAAGCAGTAACTAAAGACAAAAAAAATATGACAAGTAGTTCTATTCATCTTTGTATAATATGTAGTAGATATTAACTTTGATGTGTTCGACTTCACTGATGAGAATTAAAGAATCTCTTAATGCGGATGAGTTTCATCAATTTATTCTCATCTCCTAGGCTGTTGGAATCGTATCGTAGAAACAATCTAACCCATGTTAGATATGCTCCTTGTGGAACTGACCTTATAGAGTGGGCTCTCTCTTTTGCAAACTTACCTCCTATTCCTAAAAGTTCTAAAGGTGATACCCCTGCCTCCAATGACAAATTATTTTGCTAATTAACTGTGATGCCTCGATTGATCCCTCCGGCTATGGCTATGGTCTGGGGACTGTAATTAGAGGCTTTAAGGGCCTGGCCATTGCTTCATGTTCGGCTTTTCATCCTGGTCTAATGTGATCTCTATCTTGCCAGTCCTCTTGACCGTTTCTTGGACTGGAGGAATATCATTGATGACATCAAATTATGTAACAAGTTCAAGGGTTGCTCTTTTTTATTCAATTCAACTAAAAACTCAAATATGGTGACTCATAACCTAGCTCACTTCTCACTGAAGAATGGCTTTTCTGGTTCTTGAAAAGGGTTTGTTATCTTTTGAGCATCTGCCTTAGGGCATCTCAAACGCTCAGCCTCAGATGCACTTTTGCATCAAATTTGTGCAACATCAAAATAATGTAATTCCACTATTCAACATCAATAATAGAGTAAGTACAGTGGCTTTTTGGTTTGAGGGAAAAATAGGCTTTGAGGTTAGAGGGAAAAATACGCATATACCATCATACTTTATAATATATGGGAAGGGATTCAGTTTTGTGCATGGGACCGTTCCGTGAAATACATATAACTGTTGGATCTAATCCAACGGCTGGGGTTACTCTTTTGTTTAAAAAAATGTGGCTGACAATGGCAGCCTTTGTCAGCAGCTGTTCAAACCACTGGGAGCAACCGGTTATTTGGGGTATTTGATATATATATATATATATTAAATAAAGACACCTCTCTCACTGAAACTCTACTCTCTACTCTCTCAAGTAAAAACTCAGCTCACTCTCTACTCTCTCATTCGATCACTTTCTCCTCTCTCAAGCTCAAACACCAATCCATGACTCTCCTCTCTCTACCTTAAACCGTGAACTAAGTCCCTCACCTATCATCTTTTCAGTTGAAACCCAGGAAGCTCACTTTGAAGCTGAAATCGAGGAGACCCATTTTGAAGGTGAAAGGCATAGTCGATCAAAGAAAAGAAGAAGAAATTTGTGCCGAAGAATGCAGAGAAAAGCATGACAGATGTGAGTTTCTGTATTGATATACGTAGTTCGAAACCCAATTATATAAGAGTTTAAAAAAATTAATTAAGGGGGAAATGCATGCTTCATGTTTTTTAATATTATTTTATTGATATCCTTAATGTTTCATATTTTCAACTGCAATAGTTATGTTTGAGTGTTTGTGAGTGATACATTTATGGATTTTATGTAGGGCATTGCTGATGGAAGCATTTGGGAATTTGTGGGTTTTTTTTCCTTTAAAAATCCAACCAAGTTGTTTGGAGTAGTAATTTTCTATACTTTTACTTGCCAATACTTGTTTTAAAACTAATGGTATCATTTGCTTGGTATGGAGTGTAGAATTTCATTTTTTAATTTAAACAAATGTGTTTGCAAGAATTGAAATTTGAATCCTGCACCACTCACCCACTCAATAACTTTACTGTTAAACTTATTAGTGTAGTATGATATACTACTATACCTTCATAAAAATAAATGAATAATTCCATATGCATTATGCAAATTATTTAAGGAATGTTGACGACATGTCCCAATATGGATGATGCTAAACTAGCTGGCTATCCCATTATTTTTATATCTAGACCTTTAATTCTCAGTCTACCACTCACTCTATTACTTATACAGTACACTTATTTAACAGATTATAATGTATTATTTCTACATTATCTATTATATATGTATGAATATAAAAATTCAGCATTTTTTCCAGCATCCAATGTGGGCAATAAGAATAATAATACTGATCTTGAGGGAAACAATGGCACAGTTATAATAGTCTATGTTGTTATTTAAATATCCTGCTATTTCAAAAGTATATGGTTTTCCTTTGTTATATATATAAATTTTGCAGACTAAGTTTGTGATTTGCCTCTCGAATAATTTGAGCCTGAACTATACACACTATTAATATTGAATAATGATAATAAATTTCTCAATATGATTTAAAAGTATAATATGTAAGTGTTTGTGTTGATGCATTATAGGTGTCTGCTCCTAATATTATTTCCGTCTCCTTTATTCTTTGTAGTATATATTGGAAGATCAAGTAAGTGAGCCGTTTGCAGTACATTTGGGATGATGTAAAGAAGGAAGACATTGAAATTCCCGAAGTTTTGAAATCTCGTGATGATATTTAGGTTGGTAGTGCCAAAAGGCATATTTTTCTTTTTAGGTTAAGTTAACTATCACTAAGTAGTTGTTAATATGATATTATTTGGGTTATGCTCTACTATTAGAATTTGGATAATAATAGTATGATGATCTGCATATTTTTTGGAAATATGTGTACTAAATTACTAATATGCACTATTTAGAAACTAATGCAGTCTAGATACACTTGCTCATTGATTATAACATTAAGGATTTTATTGCCCAAACATGAGAAATATTTTTTTGTTGAATATACATTTCAATAATTGATCGTATTCTTCTATGGAGAATTGTGTGAGGGAAAAGTTGTTTGTGCCCTTTTTTATATACATTCAGTTTCTAGTACAGCTGTTAGTCCGCACCATTTCTTTAATTTTTTGTAATGTACTATCTAGATTCTAGTCGATTATTCTAGATGGTCATCTAGATTTATGGCTTAAATCTGGTTGGATGGGATTCTACCCTTTAGTATTTATTGAATTGGGATTGTTTGAATGGGAATTGGGTTATAAATTGAAATTAGATGATTTTGTAGTTAAATGGTTGTTTCATAATATATTGACCGTGAATTTGGAAGATTTTGCATGAGGATTTAGATTTTGTTTACCAGAGTAGATGTTCGGTATCTCATTGGTAGTGATTATGCTCAATAAAATTAGAAGCATGAACCTTGGGATATGTTTTGTGGTCTAAAAGAAAAGTAATTTTAATGGAAGAATATCCTGTGTTTGTGGAATGTTTCTTTGGCAAGGGAGTGTAGAAAGTTTAGAGTTGATTTCATGTTAACCTGAATTAATCTCTTTTTCTCTGCTCATAAATATTTTGGATTCTGTAAATGATTTCTGAAAAAGATGGTAATGTTCAGATAATAAATGTACTAGGAAGTGAGGTTGTGAGGATATAGTGAATCAATGGTATATAAATATTTGAATTATCACAACTAGTCAAATATTAGAAAAGCACTAGCAAAAAACAATAGAGCATGCAGTTGAAAAGCAATAAAACATTAAAAAAAAAAAAGAGAATAATTTTTATATAAATATGTGACCATTAATTAGTTGAGTTACATAAAACCCTTGGAGGAATAGTTATAATGTTAGTCCAAGAAGCTAAATTATGAGCATAAAACTTTCACAGAAAACTCATTTCTCAAATTTCCATTACAACCAAGGTACTCAAAACCAATATAAATATGTGTAGTTGCTAGTTACAGTCAAAGCACTCAAAACCAACATAAGATGATCTGAGATGAAGAAAGAACAAAAACCCATGCCAACAATTCAAATCCCTGCAAACAAAAAGCTATTTACCATGAGAAGAAAGAATCAATGTCTCTGTTTCATTTTAGAGGAAATGAAACGAGATATATGTACAAAAAAATTGAATAAGATGATTCCTTAGAACAACAAATCATAAATATATATGTAAAAGCACCAAAATCCAAATCATTTACTAACTACCAATCCAACAAAAAGTACACATAGATAAAGAACAATAGGACTTTTAAAACAAATATAAACATTTCCATTTCTAATTTCTCTCTTAAGTTGCAAATATAGTTGTCCTCAATTTCATTGACCATAAAAATTCAAATAGTATAAAAACTGAAAATGAACTTAGTATTATTAATAACAAGAAAAGCCACTCTCGACAACCTTCTTTTGCTTGCTAATTTACTAGATTAAAACACTTTACTTGAACCTGGTTAAGCCCTTGTAACCCATGAACATTAGCTATCAATGTCTTTCCAAGTTAGTATCCTAATGTAATATGAACCTTAATTTCAAGCCATCAAACAATGAAACCATAAGAACAATTTCTTAAATTTTAAGTCAAATCCTTTAACTTTATTCAAATAGAAAAGCTAACATCATAAAGGAAAGGAAACCATCAATAACTTTAAAAACTAAAGCGTTACAATTAAATAATGATTGGTTCTCATTCTGAACAATTATTAAAATATAATTAAATTAATGAAACAAGCATATAAAAATGCTTCAAATCTACCATATAGAATAAACTAACAGCTATACAGGCAAAATTAATACTTAAGAATTGAAACTCATTTTTAAAAAATATATAGATAGACAAATGCATATACCTATTGAGAGTCATTGTAGCCAAGAAAAGCTTGGAAAACATCACTGTCAAGAGGCATATCTACTGTTTTATGACCTTTCCTAACAAGAGTGTTTTAGCATGCATATGGAAAGGTTTGCCAATACACCAATTATACTTATAGCTATCAAGTTGGTTGTGAAAGTGGGTGGTTAAAAAAGACCTTACACTTTAACAAAAGCAGACAAACAATATCTGAAACTTTTGGTTCCAAACAAAATATAGAGGCTCCTCCTATTTATGAGCACACTTAGAGCACGTCAATGAAAATCAATATATAATGAAGCAGCAATTGTTATTTTCTGGAGATCAATATTTTAAGATCTATGAATCTAACTTTTATTTTTCCATGCTAGTTTAGAGTGTGCATATTGAGAGGTAGAGAAATCCATGAGTTAATTTTCCATAACTGTCCTAGACATGCAAAGAAAATACTTTGTGACTCTTAAGGGAACTAATTTTCTTCTCAACTAATAAGATTACAATTATTGTTAATTTTGGTTTTTGTCTGAAAACTGGGAGATTTATAATTTTATTTTCATGAGACTATATACTAAGAGATGAGACTTGTACATTTCGCCAATTGCTGCAATTGGAATTAATATGCATTTCAATAATCGATCATATTCTTCTATGGAGAATTGTGTGTGAGAGAAAAGTTGTTTGTACCCTTTTTTATTTACATTTAGTTTCTAGCGCAGCTGTTAGTCTGCACCATTTCTTGAATTTTTTGTAATGTACTCTCTAGATTCCAATCGATTATTCTAGATGGTCATCTAGAATTGTGGTTTAAATTTGGTTATAAAGCTAATTTTTAATTTAAAGACTACTTTTATCATAAATATTTGAACTAGTAATTTAATTTTGAATTTGATAAGTTGTAAAATTTGTGAAAAATGAATATGTACATTCTTTATAGGTTGTTGTCAAGAATATTTACAACATAAATTGATTTCTATTTTGACAGCTACTATTTTTGTGTCGTATTCAAGTAGACTCTACACGATTAAATGAGATTGAAAAAGTTTCCACAGAGACACATACCACCTATTGTATCCAACTGAGAAAGATGAAATTGTAACCCCCCCCCCCCCCCCAAAAAAAAAAAAGGAACCACCTCGAAGACTGATCGTCCCGAAAAAGTAAGAGAAAAAAGTCCAGATGCAGCATCGGGGGATGAGAGAATGTCAAAGGCTGAGGACATCATCACCCGATGCTCATCCGATAGAATTGGCTGAATCATGTCAGTCATGCCGCCGGAACAAGAGGAGGTGGCTGCAATCGTAGGATTCAGATCTCTAATGAGGAATGATGGTCTAAGCACTAATAGTAGCTTAATTCAATGGTTGGTTAAGAACGTGGGCACGACCGATAACAAGATATGCATATATGGCAAGGAGTTCGACATCAACGATGATGCCTTTGAGAGGGTGATAAATATAAAAGATGGGGGAACAAAGATTAAAATGACCAGCCCACTTCCTAAAACAGATTTGGTGAACGCTGTTGTGGGAAAAGAATGTAGCGTATGCCTGAAGAAGCTGGAGAAATACCTGAAGGAGTCACAAGACACCGACAACCTCTTCATTGCAAGATTTTCCTTGGCATGCATCGACAGTATTCCGTGTCCGATGGCCGGAAATAAAGTTAGTGCTTCCTACATGAAGGTGTAACATTGTAATGCTCCAAATTTCCTAATAAGGTTTAGGACCTTGATTAGGAGGTTGGGAGGGCCATAATTGATTTATTGTGTTATTAAATAATAATATGCATGTTTATGTGTATTAAATATGCATGTGAACCCATTTCTGAGTAATTGAGTGATTTTCATATTTTGGCCATTTCGGGCATATTTGGTATATATGTGATATGTGTGTGGTGGTTTATTATTATTTGGTTATGTCAGGGTTACCTAGCACGAGACGATCCTAGGAGGTAAGCTAGTGGGAAAGTCACAACGGAATTTATTCTTGACTTGGAGTGAGTCAATGGGTATTTAGAGTATTACCGGGTTATTGGGTAATGAGAATCAATATTTGGTGATAAATTGGGAGTTAGTAAGATCACGGGGAAATTCTGGAGGTTTTGACTATTTTCTCCCCGGGGGTGTTTTCGGGACCCCGAGCGTTAGGATTTGTTTGAGGCTACTTAAGCTTGAAGTTACCTTCTAAGAAATAAAAAGAACGTTCTGTACATTCTCTCTCCCTCAAAGTTTCATTTTCGCCTCCCAATCACATTTTTGAAGGTAAATTGAGTTCTAGGACTTGGATTCAAGCGAGGATCAAGGCATAGCGATCCTATGGAAGATTAGAAGCTTATTAGCCGGAGGATTTAGTTGGAAACAACTCAATCGGAGGTAATTCAAGTTTTAAGTTTTAAAGTTTTTAAGCTTGAGTTGGACTTTGTGTTTTGATGAGTTTTTGGGTAATTTGAGACTTGGGTTTTATGGGTTTTGGATGATGGGGATGTTTGGGAACTTTGATTTTTGAGTTTGGAGATGTTTGGATATGTTTTTGGGAGGTTTTAAAATGTTAAATTCGGAGAAAAATGGCTGGTCCGAGGTTGGGTCACGGCCCAAGCTCGATGAAGCAGGTGGAAGTCTTTGGGAGCTCTGGGGGCTGCGACACTAGGTGTAGGGCGTCGCGACGCTTGCCCCTGGTTTTCTTGTTTTGGTTGGGAGTCGCAGGTCATTGAGTTGGGACCGCGGTGCTTGAGGGTATTTATGGGCGAAATGATGTTTTAAGCTTGGGAACTCAAACCTTAGGCCTCGGGATCATTTCTACTACCCGGATTGGTGGGGTTTGATGTCTCGGAGGCTAAGTCTTGGTTTCGGGATTGATTTTAGAACTTGAACTCATTGGATCACCATTTTTGGTTGTGACTAGGTTATCACTAGAGGCTTGGAGTAAGGATCGTGCTTGTGGCTCATTTATCGGTAACCTGTGCTTGGACCAAAGGTAAGAAAACTGCACCCTGTGTATATATGACATGCATGGTTATTCTTGATGCAGGTTGGATGTTTAAAAGTGACATGTATGGTTATTGTTGAGGCATGTCAAGTGATTAAATGTGATGCATGTGTTGCACGAGAAACATGTGATTAGGGCATGCTATGAATATTAAATATAAGATTGTTAAGAGCTTGAGCCTATGTGTTTATGCACGATCCTAATTATGGTAGAAATTGTTAAGTAAGCATGTTGAATGCCCTATATTCAGATATTTGATATATGATATATGTTTGGTAGCATTGCTTACTTGTGTATGGCACTGACTAGTCAGGGACGGCACTAGTCGCGCATCACTGACCTAAAAGCCGAAAACTGTAACGTCCCGCGTTTTCGGGTACCTTTAAACGACTCGGGAAGGGATTTTTGTCCCCGAGTTAAGAATATTATTTTAAATAATATTATATTTGTTTGGAAATTATTCCATGAGTTATTGCTAGCCAAATTGTGAATTTTGTGATTTAAAAGTCAAGATAAGACTTTCAGTCCTAAACCGACACAAAAACCCTGATCGGGTAAAAATCTCAAAAAATAAAATGAAAAGCTATGGAAAATATATTTTGGGCATAAAATACATTCATAAAAGTTAAAGTTTGGTCAAAAATAATAAACTTAAAAGAAAATGGAAATTTTAGGGTATTTTGTGTTAAATGCATAATTTTACCTAAACAATGAATTTTATTCCATGAATAGACCTTAGGTTAAATTGTATTGTGTGATTAATTAAATTAAATGTGAAAGACATTTAATTTAATTATTTAGTGTTAAGTTTTGTGTTTAAAACTTAAAAAGAGTGAAAAATGTAAAGAAAGTCAATTTGGACTTTTCTTCTTAGGAAATAATTATTAACCTTTATAAAAAAAATTATCACATATATAACAATGGGTGGCCAGCTATGTGATGTTTTGAAATGGTGTGGACCAAATTGATTAACTTTTAAGTTTAAATCTCATTTATTTAAATGTTGGGGATAAATGCAAGTGGGTAAAACACTTGAGTATTTTTAGGTTAATTAAAGAGTTGTATAAACTCTTCTAACCTCCCCCATAGAACCGACCACTCACTCTCCCTCTTTCATCTATCATCTTTTTTGAAAACTCTCTCAAAGTTTTCTCTCAATATTCAACCTCAAGAACACCAAAGAAACTTGGAAGCTAAGTCTTGGTCTAGGAAGAGTTTTCCTTAAGGTAAAATTTCATTAATCTAGATTTTTGTAAAGTTTTAATCATAGAGTTTCAAATAGCTAATTAACTATGTTGTTGGGGGAAGTTGGTCAGGGTTTTTTGAAAGGTTTTGAAGGAGTCAAAGCTAATAGGAAGGTCCAAACCTTAAGCAAGAACACCAAAGAGGTAAAAAGTTTACTTTTGATGATTTTTGTTGTAGGGTTTTTAGTTTTAAGCATTATTTTGTATATTTAATGCTTAAAGTTTCTTATTGGTGATATAATAAGGTTATGGTAGTTGTTTTATAATTTTTATGATGCTTGTGTATTGATTTTTGAAAATAGGAACCAAAACCCCGAAGGGTTTTGTAGGAAACCCTAAAACAAAACATGTTTTGAGCTGTGACTTCCAAGGGGTCAAGCAGTCACTGTATATTGATTTTGTAAAATTAAATTGTACTATGATGTTGTTGAGATTGAGTGCATAAAATTGAGCTTTTTAAACACTAAAAAATGTTTAGAAATGAGTAAGTTATGCTATTTCAAAGTTTAGGTAAAAAACTGTTTTTTTCATATTCTTATTTTCGGAACCATGTTTGGACAGCCACTGTATAGGGCAAATGAACCCAGTTTTTTCTAAAATTTTGTGGACATATTTTTGGCATAACCTAGTATTCCACTGTAAAATTTGGTAAGAAAATATTGAATGGTTTGAAAGTTATTAACTGTCAAAGTTTGGAAGAAAAAAATAAGGACTTGAAAATAAGGTCATTTTTACCTCATTGTTGGAAAATGATTTCACCAATCAAAAATGCTTATTTTGACCTAAGATTTTACAAAGACCTAAATGGAGTACCAAAAATGGAATTGGAAAATTTTTGTAACAATTGGGTAAGTAAATTTCTAGTTATGAACTAACGAAGTATGTAGTTAAAAATGTGAAAAATAGGCTTTTTACACTTAGTGTAAAAATGAGATTTTGGAACTTAAAGTAAAAATTAAAACTTTGCTTATTTCAAGATATAAATTGGTAAGTCTTGAAAACATATTTTCACTAAAATTACCACTTTGAGTTAGTGTGAATTATTTTTATTAAAGAATTTTTATTATTTTTAAAAATAAAAGATTTAATTTATTAATAGTTAATAAATTAAAAGATGGTTTAAAACACTATATTTTGATAAAATAATTAAATGAATGATTTTTCTAGTAAGTAAAATTGATTAATTGATTTTAGAAAATTAACTAGTCAAGATGGGAAATTTTGAACGGTTTTCCTAATTAGGACAAATTAGGCAATTTTCTTAAAACGGTGTTTAGAGATTAAAACCTTAAGAAAAATAAAAGGGAAAAATTAAGAGTTTATTTTCTTTAAAAATATTTAAGGAATTTATTAGTATTTTCTAGATATAATATCGGCTAAAATCTTACATATTTTAACCGACTTGTCGAAAGTGCGGGTTAATAGCGATACCTTGAAAGAATAAAAATTTTAGCGGATTGTGGGAAAATACCATTGTGATACCCAAGCCTACGTATCGAGACCTTATGATAGGTCTCCCCAAGACTTAGGGTTTAGTCTCAAATATTTTGTATGAATTTCCTTAATAGGTTTAAAACCAAATAAGGATCATAAATCCTTACAAATGATTTTTATTAAAATGACCAAACTGCCCAAAATAATAATAATGAATTATGAGTGCCATAATTAATCCGAGTATACTGTATGGATAACTACAGTATTGGCTGAGCGTAACTGGACTGAACGTTGGAGGGTGAAAACCTGCTGAGCGCTAAGGACTCAAAGTAAGTCAACTTATATTGTATGGCTGCAACATGAAATGATTATTGTCTTGTATGTTAGTATAGGGATACATGCACATATATAGACTGTCATAGAAAGTTGCTTAGAGACGTTAGTCTAGTGAGTGCTGATTTAGAAAATATGAACGGTAGATATCCTTCATATCCTAGACGGTTGATCCCCGTCACACTTCTTGATTTCATTATGTCTAGCTCATTACCGCGACGATTTGCCAAGACGTGAGGATTAGCTGGTTAAACCTAGGGGCGCCAAAATAAATGGGACCTAGGGGCCCTCATGCTTACTTAATCATTGAACGGTTAGAACCCGAGCAAGTTCTCTGATAAGTTATTCCCGGATAGCAGCCGTGAATATTGGCCATTCAGTGAGAGTGCCTAGAGTTACTAGGGGTTGCCAAGATTGAGTGAGGCTGAACACCCTAGGGCAACTGCTCACAAGCACCACTGATTAACATAGAAGTCTCCGTAAAACCGTGTAAATTCGATTACACCCTTGGATAAGTAGCAATGCCCTAGGTAACATGATAGTTACCCTTGATGAAGATATTTATTGGCTAGATCTTAGTGTGGAGACTCGGTTCTCTTTTACAGATTAGCAATTATGTTGGAGGGCGCGTTACGCCTGAATTGTTGGAAATTGTAGAGCGTTGGTCTCGAATTATATTGTGATATAATATATCTGCTTGCTCTGGGATTTTTTGAGTGCAGGGATATAATTGTTGATAAGATATAGTTGTGATATAATATATCTGCTTGTTCTGGGATTTTCTGAGTGCAGGATTTTATCTAGTTATGAATATAATTTATCATTGGTTATCAGACATGACCATAAGTTTGTCAGGACACTTTAGCGTTCTTGAAATTGATTGTGTAGGGTCCGGATGGGTCCGGAACCCTAATTCTCTACATGCTTTTGTTTGAAAGTTGATCTTACTAAGCGTTTTCGCTTACCTAGTTGTTTCATGTTGTAGGTAAGAGCAAGGGCAAGGCAGAGCAGTGAGCGATGGAGTCTTCTTTGCAAATGTACATGTGGACTGACCTTTTGGGAAGCCGTTTTATTTTTGGAAATGTTGTGTAATTTTCCTAAACTAGGCTCACTCTACTCTTTGTAAAATATGTTTGTAACTAAATGTTAAGTATGGCCATAAGACTTTTTTTTTTAAAAATTATACGGGTTTTTGAGACATTTTGTTAAATGAAAACATTTATATTTCTGCATTATCGAGTCTTGAAAATCCGGGTCGTGTAACGCTCTGGCTACCCCAGAACAGTTACGGTGAACGGTGAACCGGAAATTTGACCCGCTACCCGAGTCCTTTGGTTAAAATGTGATCTAGGTGTCATTAACAGATTAAGGTGCAAAACCAGTAAAAAGGAAAGGGCACTTTTCATTAAGTAAATAAACTGCTCATGAGCCTTCAAAAATGTTTACAAGTAGTTCGTAATACAAAAGAGTTGCTACAGTTCCAAATTTACAATCCCCGCCGGCCTAAGCGACAAAAATAGGGTAAACCCCTAGTCCCTCTGAGAACTCCTTGACCGTGGCAGTCAAGCGGCCCTGTATGTACATTACATCACCCAAGCTCTCCACTCAAGGCTGGCCAAGCTTTTCCTTTCCTTTACCTGCACCACATAGCACCCATGAGCCAAGGCCCAGCAAGAAAACATAATAAAACATGATGTAATATCAACAACATTCATAATAACCACTCAGGACTATCAGTCCCACGAATAGGTGACAATAGCCAAAAGTCACAGTAATGAGCATCGCTCCCTCTAGCCATGTGACGATAGGGTCACCAGGGCTTAACTGATAGGTGATTTCTTTCATAAGTTTGATCAGGACAGGTGCATGGTGATTGGTCACCAACATAACCTTCCTCACGACTCTAGAGTCGAAACTATGGACAACGTCCCTTAGCCTTGTGACAGACAGTCACCGGGGTCATTTACCTTGGCTATAATCATCTGGTCGTAGACCAGGCAAGCGCTTGTAAGTTTCTCGACCCTAGGGTCGGTCTGGCATTAATGCTATAGAGCCATTCAATGCGTGATTCTCGACTTTAGAGTCGGTCCCTGACTAGTCAGTGTCTCAAATAGGTAACAACGTTCAACAGCATTTAATATGCAATCCATGTCCACATATATCAACCAACATGCCTCAAGTATCATACCACGCATGTCATATACCTATACAGGGTGCAGCTGTACTCAAACACCGTTTTCTTACCTCTGGTTCGAGTGAGAATAATTATATGAACGACCCCTGAGAACGATCAACCTTTAAAATCCTTGACGGTCACCTGGTCATAACCAAATTATAGAATTTATCAATAAAAATGATAACCGAGGGTTCCCAAACCAAATCCCAGCCCCCGAGACCTCAAATACTACCCAACCGGGTACTAGGTCCAACCCCGAGGCCTATGGTTTGAATCCCTAAGCTAAAAACCACTTTTAGCAAAATTTGGCCTTATGGGCCACGGCCCCAAAAAGCCGTGCCGCGGCACGCCCCCAAGCCCTATCTGCCAGACGCGCTTGGGCCGCGGCACACAAAAGCTGTGCCGCGGCACCCAGCCCAGTTCAGCAACTAGCCCACCCACGAACCAGATTTTCCCCCTGTGCGTTTTTCTCTCAAATCAGCCCCTCAAACCATCATAAAACCTCCTCCAAACATGTAATTAAACCCCCTTACAACATCCTTATCTCACTCACACCAAACCCCAACCAACTAACACCAAAAACCTCCTTTGATTCATACTTCCCACATCAAGAACATGAATTGAAAACTATAAACAAAAACAGAGTACCAGCTGTGATTAATGGCAAAACTCACCTTGAAACTTGTCTTGAACCTTCCACACAAGCTAACACAAGTCTCCAACCCAGCCCTTAAGTTTCCCTAGCTTGAATTATCACCAAGAACACAAAACCACCAAAGGAGCAATGAAGGAAATGAGGTACAGGTAAGGGAGAGGCAAACCCCTGTTTTTGTTCTGTTTTATTCTACAGCCTTCAACCACTAAACATCATATAAATCCTCCCTAAAATGACCAAAATGCCCTTAAGTCATCTTAAGCCTCTAAAGTCACCCCAAGGGAAAAATTGGTACTTCTAGCTTAACCCGTTAATCATAATTAACGCTTCCCAGTTCCCGCTAATCTCAATATCCTCGAACACCAATATTTCATAACCCGTTACCCTAAAATCCCTGGTAACGCTATAACCTTTAAATTCACCCCGAGACTCACCCCGAGCCCCGAGCTCAAACCTATTATGACCAAACCGATAAATCATGTTTAAAGATCATCTCATGTCGGAATACTCGAACCAATCCACATTATAATGTGGTCTCACAATATATCATTATCAGACAAACAAGTATTCAATTATACCCTCCACGGGCCAAATTACCGAAATACCCCTGTAAACAAATGTGGACTCACATGCATGCATTTAACATTCTATTATAATATAATTCTCATAAACATGCATAAACACATCTAATGGGATAATTAAACAGTTATGGCCCTCCCGGCCTACTAATCCAGCCATTAACCATAATAGGGAATCCGGGGCATTGCAGGTCGTTACAAAAACGACATAAGCGCCATGAACGCAGGGTCAATAAAAGATTAGATCTAATCGATATCAGTGTTGAATGACTCTAGGAGCATTAATGCTGGACCGACCCGAAGGTCGATGAAAATTCTAAGCGCTTGACTAGTCTAGGACTAGCTACTCAAAGCCAGGGCCAAAGGCCTAGGTGATGGTGTCACGTGGCTAGGGAGTGAAATCCCATGGTTGTGACTCTATGGTCATGCGATAGGTTATATTGGTGACTAGTTCATCAAGCACCTATCTTGATAAGCTAGTGAAAGGATCACTTATTTACAAAGCCCCGGTGACCTTATCGTCACATGGCTAAAAGGAACGGAACCCACCTTAGTGACTTCTACAATTGTCACTCTTCTACTCAGGGCTATAAGCCCGGTATGGTTACCGAAACCACCAGTGTTAAGTCACTTTTCTGATTGAGACTGACTTGATAGTCATCCATTCAGGAGGGCATGATTCTTTATCCTGTATACCCATCATTACGTGAATTTGTTTGCCTGCTTGAATAGGGCTATACTTGCTAGGCATGTGCCTTATGATTTGATGACATGTTATTACTGATCATGAGCATATATAAGTTTTCTTATTGGGCTTCGGCTCACAGGTGTTATGTGGTGCAGGTAAAGGCAAAAGAAAACTGGACCATCCTTGAGTTGGAGAGCTTAGGTGATGATGTGTACATATGCAGCTGCTCAACCACCACGCCCGAGGTTTGAAGAGGAACTAGGGTTAAACCCTGTTTTGCCGCTTAGATCGACTGGTTGTAAATATTTTCTTGTAATATACCTTTAAATTATATTTTTGGGATCCCAATGTATACAGTAAACGTTCTAATGAAACGTTATATCTTAACCAAAATTTTAATCCCTAAACCGCTAATCATACTTAGTTACACGTTTTTGGCCAAATGACTCGATTAGCAAGTTTAGCACTGTTTACAAGGAACATCGTAACGGTCCCTGGAGTTTAGGGCGTTACATACATGGTATATCTCCATAGCGTCCAAAGAACTAGGCCACGTTATGCGTGCAGTTCCTTGTGGAGTCCATCAGGAAGTTCCAAGTGGGCGGGTACAGATACTTGTCTGGATGCTTAATCTTTCTCCAGATATCTTATTTGTCTTTTTCTTGTTCAATTTATGAGTAAAATTTTTGGACAGGCAGTGTATAGAAACTTACATTTCTTTTTACTATTTTCTGGTGTAGCTCTTCTATTTGGATCACGTTGACTCCAGTTATAGTGATTGAACCATTCCTTGCATAGATTTCTAAACGAACAGCCAAGTGAATCAAGTGAAGAAGTGGCTTCAAAATTCTGGAGGATTCCAATCGAATAATGTATTTGTTTTTTTTCTTTCAATTAAACATTTGTTTGATGTGCTAATCTTGATTATGCAAATATTTTTGTAGTTATTGCTCAAGAACACTTCTTCTTTTTTTGCCGATTCCGCTTGTTAAGGGGGTCAGGACCGCCACTATTGATACCTCTAATTCCCCCCCCCCCCCCCCCCGATGTTGTATGTACGTTGACAATCTAAGGCAAGATGTGAGCACTCTGAAGTAGGATGTTGGCACATTCATGAATGAGTTGACATAAATGAGAAAATGCATACTCACTTTACCACAAGAACATTTGCTAACGTCCAAGTGGCTTCGGTTGCAATGTAGAAGAATTTAGACCAAAAGTTGACTGAAATAGCTTTATCCATTACAACCAGCCTGCTTGAAGAACATACAAAAAAAGAGTATGTTGAGGATATCATTAAGGATGCTATGGTTAAAGATTCAAAGTCACAATGGAGTGTAAGGTGGAGAGTGTTGGAAAAAAACAAAAGAATTTTGACTTAATAAAAAAAAAAGGGATTCAGTGATAAAAAAAATGATACAGAGAATACCCAACCTACGATTGAGAGGATAGTGCATGATCTGACGCACATCGATGTTGAAGGGGATAGGACACCCACAAAATCAAATTCCCCAAAACCAAAATTAGTAGAGTAAACAGGTCCTTATGGTGAGAAAGCCAATGAAGTTTTCTCTAGTTCGGGGGGAAAGTTTGTGGACTCTTTTCACCTGGATGTGCCCGTCCTACTTGAGGTGATGAAGCTTGCCAAATGGATGTTCAGCCCATACTTGGAGTGGAGGTAAAAATTCCTGTACTTGACTGTTATACCATTTCAATTGATAAAATCAATTTAAATACTATCTAGCGTTGTATTATTAATGTGCCTTTATTTTTTCTTTGTCTCCTTCATCTCAGCTACACTCTGGTCAAGTTTTGCAAGAAGGAACTATTTAGGAGCTCCATGTACACCTTGATTCTCGAAAAATACATTTCTGGCGATGTGAGTTGTTAATGCATGTGGATTTATTATTTTTGACGTCATTACTTTGATTATTAACATTTGCATTGTGGTTTCTTGATTTTAGATCATTACTTGCTTTCTTCGGGTCTTCACACACGAGGAAAGGCATCGACATGAGCTTCCTCATACGCCTACCATTTGGTATATGCCCACTCAAATATCAGGAATTCACTTAAAGACCATTACCGCTAATGCAACCCACATTTTATGTTGACTATTTCGTGTTGTATGAGATAATTTGACAATGTCGTGAATATAATAGGAGGCATACTTGGGGAAAGGGAGGCTAGTGAAAGATTATGTCGTAAGCCAGAAATGGGCTGATTTGCACTTTGGGGAGTTTTCCTTCTGTGAACTGGTTTGTATTAAACCTAACCCTTTAATAAAATTTATTTGTTAAAGTTGACAATATCCCCGCTGTTTAAATGGTGATAATCTAATGAATACATCACTGTCATCTAATTTTGATGTATTCTTAGATGCTAGTACTGGTGTTGGTCACTGAGATTTTTAAACATTGGTTCATAGTCGTGTTGAATATAATCAATAGGTGTGTTGATATTTGGGACCCCCTCGTTGTTGCCAGAAGTAAAACCGTTAACACTAAAGCCACAAAAGAGATGGTGAGAATATGCCCCAACACCCTTCTCTTTCCAATCCTTTTAAATGTTGTTTTTCAATTTCTCATGACCACGAAAATTTTCCACTTCAGCTAAGCAATCTGGATCGCCTGTTCAAGTCCGAGATAAAGCAACATAAACAAAATGACTTCCAATTCTCTAACTTCAAAGTTTCAATAAAGAGCAGTACAATGGGTACGATTGCAGAGTATATGTCATGAGGTTTATGGAGTCCTTCTTCAAACGAGATTAATGTGTTTCTTCGGTATGTACTTATTAAAATTAATTATTCATCTACTTGTGTGTTACCTCTAAAATTAACAGTTTTAATCAATGGGCCCTTGCAGTTTGCTCCAGTGGGAGCGGCTCAAGATAGCATGTTGGCTTGTAACACATGATCGAAACGAGGTGAGGGTGGCTGTTTTTTCTAATAAAGCAAAATACTACATGCAACAAAGTCTTCTACCCATAGGTAGCCCTGTCAAGACCCCTTCGAATCAATGCCCACGGTTCATGGGTAATAGAAAAAGTTACAATATAATGGCTAACTCAATTTATTGGGCCTATTCTTATAGTTAAACTGGTCCAATTAAAGGTTGCAAGGAATCTTAGACTTCAAAATGCATCATGCTTTGTTATTTACTCACATTTCTTTTAATTTGAGTATGTCCCCCATTTTATGTGGGAACCAAATAGGGGAAAATTAAAGTTATAGATACTAGCCATATTTTTTACGAACATTTTCACATCTCAAAATTTTTACACATGTACATATGTCCCTTTGAATCTTGTCATAAACAACGACTTAGTTTAGATCTCAAATTGTATGTCAATTTAGAAATTAGTTCCAAAAAATCGTTACATTTATAATTTTAGTTAATTTATATTTTCAAAGAAAACTTGTGTTAAGTCTATTAAAGCCTACACTTCATTAGTATTAGAAATATTTCCAATATATTGCATAGCTCATATTATTGGGCCTATTCTTATATTTCTTCTGCATCAATGGAAGGCCCAAAGAAATATTACACTTGAAAATGCATTGGGTTTTGTTATTTATATTCACATTTCTTTTAATTTGAGTATGTCTCCCATATTCTATGGGAAACAAATACGGCAAAATTAAAATTATAGGAATTTAGCATATTTTGAAAATGCAATTTCACATTTGTGCCATATTTTTACACACCTTTGCAATGTGAAGCTTGTCATAAACAACGACTTAGTTTAGAGGTCAAATTTTATGTATAATGGGCTATGAAAAACATACAATAACTCTATTCATAATATATTGCCTAAAAGATGGTTTTTTTCCAGATTAAACTGAAATATGGACAACGTAGGAAGTTTGCCCGAAACATCAAATTGGGAAAATATACTACAATCTTTGGGGATTGAGAAACTTGCAAATGATATTGAGATAGAGAATGTCAAGGGAAAGGTTTTGGAATCCTTTGATGAGTGGGAGAAATTTTATTACACATACTCTTTGCGGATAGGCTTCAGCGTTCGCAAAGCAGATGTAAGGAAAAAAATGGGAACATCACCATGAGAAAATGGGTATGTTCAAGAGAAGGTTATCGCAAAGACATGGAAATTGACAAGGCCGGTGAGAGAAAATGAAAAACAGCTATTACTAGGACAGGTTCTCAAGCCAGTTTTTCGAGTGATAATGATGGGAGATGATGGTCTGTGGATTTGCAAGAAATTCCAAACTTTGCACAACCATGACACGACTGCATTAGATGAGTTGCGATTTCTGAGATCAAACCATTACGTGCCAGAATCCCTAGTTGTTCAAGTGAGGTCAATGAACAAAGTTGGGATAAGAACTTCATACATCATCTCCCACTTGACAATGCAGTCTGGTGGGTACGAAAGGATGACTTGCCAGCTACAAGACGTTTACAACAAGGTCGCCCACGTCAAAAGGAAAGAGAAAAGATGTACAGATTCAGATGGTGCTTTGTAATATTTGGATTTTTGTCAAAGAGGGATCCAAATTTCTTCATTCAATATCAATATGACGTAGAGAACAGATTGGGCAACCTATTCTAGGCGGATTGATATTCTCAATGGGACTTCGTCGCATTTGGTGAGGTTACTGGATTTGACACAACATATATGGAAAACAAATATTATAAACCCCTGACAATTATTTTGGGCGTCAATCATCATTTCAAGACCTGCATATTTGGAATGGCACTGCTTAATTGTGAGGAAGAGCTAACTTACTTTTGGTTGCTTGAAAAATTTATTGAATGCCACAATCATGTAACACCAAAAGTTGTGGTAATAGATGGAGATGGAGCTATCAAAAATGTTGTCTTGAAGTACTTACCAAATGCAACTTATCGATTAAGTGTGTGGCACCAGTGTACCAATGCTTTAAAAATTTCAAAAGACCCGCGATTCTTAGAAGGATTTCAAGATGTCATGTATAACTATTACACAATAGAGGAATTCATGCAAAAATGGGGGGAATTAATACACAATTTTGACCTCCATTCTAGCCAATGGTGCACCAAAACTTATCACAGTCGGCGTTCATGCGCAGAAACATACACAAGAGGGAAATTTGTGGTCAGAATGAGGACAAACCAAAGATGGGAGTCCATGAATTCAAGTATGAAAAAATTCCTACATGCAAGTTATAGTCTCTGTGAATACATTACCTCGATTGACATTGCTATGACAAAGTTGAGGTGTGTTGAGAGAGAAGATGATTACAATAGTCGACACAATAGTCCTCCAATATCAGGTCCCAAAAATTCTCTTTAGACGTACCATGAGCAGTGCGCCAAATTTTACACAAGAGATCTGTACTATAAAGTGGTTGTTTAAATAAAAGCGGAACATGCATACTTTGTTAACAATTGTGAAGACAACGGTGAATCATTCTCGTACAATTTGTCAAAGTTCCAATACGAGGATAAAGTGTACAATATTCATTACCAGCCATAAGAGGAGAAATTCACTTGTCACTGCTTGCTTTTTGATACAGACGGCTATCCATGTAGACATATTTGGGTTGTAATAAAATACAATCATATGAAGATAGTACCACAGTCTCTCCTGCTGAAACGGTGGAGTAAAAATGCAAAAGCAGACCTCCCTCTCGAACTAAATCAGATCTCCACAGAAAAGCAGCAGTTATTTGAAATGGCTAGGCAGACATCCCTCGCTTTGGATACAAACTTCCTGAGCTATTACGCTTCCAAGTTTGAGCGATCTTACACCAAAGAGAAACAAGAAGTGGCAAGACTAATTGCAATGTTCAAGGATGCAATTCCATTGGAATCAAACATCGGTAACAACGACTAGGGACCATCTCAAACCTATCAAGAAAATGAAAACATTATTGGGACCCAATACCTTGTAGAACTAAAGGATCAGCCTATGCAAGAAACACTAGGGACAATGTTTTGATAGAAATGTTAGATGGAGCCGTTAAAACTACAAGGAAGTGTTCGAATTGTTATTCTACAGACCAGAATCGAAGAACATGCCCCTAGCTAGTCAGTCTACCGCCTTCTCACAATCAAGAGCCCTCACCATGTAAGAGAACATAACATTCAATTAAGTTCGATGAATCTAGATGACCATTGAACTTTCTGAGAATGATAGTGGAAAGTGTCTATTTTCGTAGGCTTCTTGTCCTACTTAATAATTAAAGTGTTTTGTAATGGTTTAGGCTGTAGAATTAGTATAACAATTGCATTAATGTAAGTGGCTAAGAGCAGCTAAATAGTAGATTTATTTCAATAGTAAAAAATTAATGATTATGACACAGTTCAATCATATTTGTAATGTTTTAAAAAGGTAAATTAATGTTAATCAAAGGACCAATGTGAAATATACGTTCCATTTTTAGTGACTCTTCACTCTAATTGAAAAAATTCGGTGACAAATTGGTTGTAGTCATCTTCTTCTCTTTCTCTTCATTATATACTATGTGTATCACTATTATTCAAATTTCATTAATTATACACTAACAAATAAATTAGTAAAATAAAAGTTATCCTTAAAATTAAAATGAAGGATTAAAACAATTACATTTACATAATACATATCGCGTAGATTTGTGCCTACTATCTATAATTAGGGGATTTTAATAGTAAGTAATTTTATTAGTGTAACGCCCTGGATAACCAAGACCGTTACACTGTGTGTTTAAAATAGTGCGGGACTTGCTAATCAAGTCATTTAAACGAAATGTGAATTCAATGTCATCAACAAGTTAGGAATAAAATATTTTGGTCATAAACAGGCTATTTTTATTTAAAATGACAGTTTAATACATGAAAACTCAAAACAGGGTTTAGACGACTTAGTTACAACAAACTCCAAGAGTTACAAACATTTTAAGCCACTCTAATGGAAAAATATACATTTTAGGTTTCCGTCCCTGCACAATTCTTCGACCGTGGCGGCCGAGCAGCTGACAATGTACACCTCGCCCCCAGAGCTCTCCAACTCATGGTTGATTCAGCCTACCTTTGCCTTTACCTGCACCACGTAGCACCCGTGAGCCGAGGCCCAGCAAGAAAGCATAATATCATGGCAAGATCAACATCAATAATTAAACATTCCACAATGCATAACCAGGAATTCAGCAATTCATGACATTTATCCAATCAGTGATAACACTCAGCAAATTAACGGTTTGTCATCCAGACAGTCAACCAACTATATTCATAACACAATATTCACGTTCATAACCAATACATTATCATATCAATCAAATAACTTTCAGGGTTGGCGCCCTTAGTCGCACCCTCTATTTAACACACTGTCTTCGGCTCACTTGAGCCGCCCCCAGTGTAATACTCACTGACTCCGGCCAGCTTAACTGAGCTCAGTGATAAATAAGCTGCCTCAGCTACCAGTGGCCGAGCCGCGCTCTGTGCGCAAACATTGATTCCGACACTCTTAGGCCGGTTACCGCATGTCCCATGGCATAATAATGCCATCTCATGACATGATATACAAGTGTAGGGAGCTCTTAGTCCCGTCGTGTCCACATGGTTAAACACATTCACATAGCAATGGATACAAACATAGGGAACACTTAGTCCCAACCTAGCCACATAATCTGGTGCAGCTTTCTTACCTTTGGCTTTCAAACGAGCTAGCTACAAGCGATGCTCCTTGAGCGTGATCCCTGAGCCCTAGCTTAGCACCTAGTCACAACCAAGATAAATGATACCATTAACAATCTTAAATGAGCTTCTAAACCAAGTTCTGGTCCTCGGAACATTGAACTTCACCAAATATGGTAAAAGACTCAACCCCGAGCACCCTAGGTTAAATTCCCAAGCCTAAAATCTCAAAATCCCAAAATCCCTTAAGCGTCGCGGCATGGGCCATCCATGCCGCGGCATGGTCCCTGACAGAACCCTCCATGGGCACAAAAACAGGTAAGGGCCGCGGCATTGCTTGGACCATGCCGCGGCCCGCCCTTCTTCCTCAGCATTCTACAACATCGAAGGGCCGCAGCTCACCAAGAACCATGCCGCGGCCCGACCCTTAGAACCCAGAAAAAAACCACCATTTTCAATCACTAAACCTCACCTAAAGCCATCCTAAAGCCCCCAACTCAAAACCAATTAATAATAACAACATTAGAATGATTTAGACAACGTAACCCAACCAAAAATCCAGCCTAAGACTCACCAAAATCCCAATTCCAACTTCTGAAATTTCAAACCCACAAACTCAAAACCAGCCATGAAAACTCTCAAATTTAACCATCAAACTTCAAATTAATCCTTACCTCAGCTGTAGAATCGTTCTAGCATCCAACCAGACTCAAGCCCTTCAACTCCTCAGGTGCATATCCCTTTATTCCATCCAAAACTCAAACTTAAAAACTATCTCATTAAAACTCAGAAATTCACATCAGAAAACTTTAAAACTTACCTCAATTGACTGGCTTAACTCTGCTAGTTCTTCAAGCTTCACCAAAGTCCCTAGCCCTAAGCTCCATCCTGAGCTTGCTCTAGAATTCCAGCTCCAAAACCCACAAGGAATGGTGAAGAGATGACCCAGCCGAATGAGAGAGAGTGAGATAACTCTAAGTGTTCTGTTTTTCTTTCTTTCCTTCTTCTTTTCTTTTCCTTAAGTTTCTAAGTTTATCTACAACCTCCACTAACATCATAAAGCAGAATATAGCCTAACCTTAAATAAGCCAAATGACCACCTTGCCCTCCCAATAATAACTAAACCTTAAACATTCTAAGGGCATTTTAGTCATTGCTCCCAATTCCCACTAATTCCTCAAGTGTCTTAAATATTTACCACTTAATTCCCGTCATCTAATTAGTCACCAATTATATTTCTCAATACCAAATCATCTCCAATACATTCTCCAAAGTCCCATTTATACCCCTAGGCTCACCCCGAGCCGGGTATAAATCCCCGCCATGACTTTTTCGCTAATCTGCTCACTAGGATCGTCTCAAGTCACAGATCACAGATACATCCACATAATAATGTGGTCTCAACATTAGCCTACCAATATACACACAAGTACACAATTACGCTCTCAATGAGCCAAATTACCAAAATACCCTCACAGCAGAGTATATAGCCCCATGCATGCCTTTATCATCATATAGTAATATGACCCACATAATCATGCATATAATCATATAATAGCACCGTAAATCAATTATGGCCCTCCCGACCTCCTAATCAAGGTCCTAAACCTTACTAGGAAATTTGGGTCGTTACAATTAGTTCTTTTAATTGATTTCTCAAAGTATATATGTTTGTCACCAAATAGGCATAAAATTATTCCAACCATGTTTAAAGCATTATATTAATATGAATTAGGTAATTAATTAGGAATAAAAAAACAAAAACATTTTCATTATTACTGTTATAAATTAAGCAATATTTTTGTATTGCGCAAACTAATAGTATTATTATCGTTGTCGTTAATTAGGAAAAAAAATAAGTGTTAATTAGTTTTGATTTTAACGGTCTTGGTTATTTTACTAAATTTTGACTACAATATTCAATATTACGTATACTAATATATTAACTGATCAATAATTTGTTTGTTGTTAAAATAAAACAAATTTTCTATATTAAATAAAAATATCTTCATTACAAACATATATCTCTGGTGACCTAAACATAAATTTGGGCCTAATAAAAAATGTGTCAATTTTATAGTTTATTTCACTGTATTGGCGCCTCTTGGGTTGGGCCAATGCCCATGGACTCGGACGGGTCCATGAGCCTATCTTAAACAATATGTGTTGCAAAATCTCATAAACAATGTGCAAAATAGTAAGAACAATGTACCAAATCTAGAATCAATGTAAAAAACAACAATTATGTACTGTAGCTGTAAATTACCAAAAAACAAAAAGTTAAAGATGAACAAATACCAAAAAACCAGCTACAGCATGTAACTATTCAAATAAAAAAGTGTAAAACTGGTTATACCCGGTGGCTTGAACAATAGTAACTACTGTGCGATGGAACAAACTTCACTATTTAGCCTTACTTTTTAACAGATGTAGTGTTATAATGTCAGCCAAATAGTATTATTAATTGGGGCTCACTTTAACTTTTTTTGACTGAACCGTTCTATGCATGGAATATAATCCAAGGCCTATAATATATACATATATATATCCTTTTTATATATTTATTTTAGTATTTTTTATTTATTTTTGTTATCTTTTTAATTTTTATTTTTAAGATTTAAAATATTATACAATTTTTTGCAAAAACAGATAAAAAAATATAAAACACAAAAATGAAGAACATAAATAAAATACAATAATATTAAAAACTTAAATATTACAAAATTTAAAACATAAAATAAATATCAACAATGATTTAAAAAAAACAACAAATTAAGGATAAGAAGCTCACATTGCACTTCAAAATGCATTAATTAATCATTTGTGAGATGAATATGGCAATTTACAAAATTAGTATATAATTATTATTGTTCTTGTCATTTTTTTTATATTAAATGTAATATTTTTTTTAATGTAATGTAACAATTAAAGTTAAGTCTAAATTAATAATTTTTGGTTTTTTTACTCAATATAAATTATTATTATTTAATTATATTTATTATTAATAATATTTATATAAGATTAATATTAGTTAAATTAATTATTGATGATTAAAAAGAATAAAAAAATATTCTATTTTGATGTAAAATTTGAAGTAATGGATTTGACATGAAATAGTAATTTGATGTGATGAAGGTGATAAAATGAGGTTGAAATTACATTGGAGATGGTCTTAGTTCCGACATGATTGCCTTCCATTGTTTTACGGGGGTATGGTGCAAAATAACATTTAATAGTGTGTGAAAGTAGATGTTAATGTTTTTAATTTTGTAGTAAAATAGCCTAACTACGTGTATAATATTGTATATTACCAAATATGTCTTTTAGCAAATTATTATTTTATTCTAAATATTTTAATATTATAGTATGGAGGATTCTGGCGTCCCTCACAGGACTAAGTCCTTTATGTGGGGCCCAGAAATTTGCCAAGTGTCAAAGTTATATTGGTATAAAAATGTTGACTTTTGAGTATTATGACTTCGTATAACCGGTTGTGATTTTTTAGTTGGCACTGTTTTAGTAAGTGGGGGGTAGAAGGGTAATTTTAGGTCCAATAAATAGTACAGTTGATGGTTTTATAGTAAATATAGGTAAGAGTTGGGACTTATTTACGATTGTGGACACGTAACTATTTGACTGCTACAAAGTAACTATTATAATTTACTTAGACAAATGTATAATAAAATAACGTAACAAAAACTGAAGTTGTTATAATTTTTTTATGATGTATAAGAAATGAATATAATGAGGTGGCAAATTTTTAATATAAATAAAATTTATTTTTAAATGTATTAATTATTAAATGACACACCGCATTACCATTTAGTAGTTAATTTTTGCATGGGCTTTTTATTTTGCATGAATATTGGGCATATTGGTATATGTATTAGCCACATAAGAAGTTTAATTCTGGTAAGTAACTTTTGAGGGTTTGTTAAGTGAGAAAATTAAAGTACAACGCAAGGAGAACATATATTTTAGTGTTAGTTTGTACATTTTTTTTCTATTAAGTTTCAATGCTTTGGTTTTTGTTTGAAGTCATTTTTCTTCTAGTATTGGATGACTTCATAATCTACATCAAATTATGTGTGACAATATTTAAAGAAAATAATAATACATGAGTTGTGTTTTTTTTTTCTAGTTAATTTAGTGGAAACAAAGAAAGAGCGATAACATTTAGGAGATAATGGTTGTAAAAATAATCACTAATACACTCCTTTTGGTTAAGATGAAATGCATAGTGAGATATGTGAGTTAAAGTAAGGTGACGAGGAAATTATTATTTTATTATTGATTGCACTGAAGATGAGGTGAACCAATTGAGAAGTGTCGATTGTATGAGTATGTCGTATTGGATGCAGTAGGACGATATGCTAGAGCGATTGTAAACATAGACACCCTTCTGGTTTAGTGGTAATACTTTTTTACTTTACAACCAGAGTTGCTTGATTCTAGTATCTAATTGCAAGTGTTTTGGGGATCCTGAGAGTATGTAAGTTGTCATTTTGCTACCACCCCTTACGTCTATATTCACAACCTTCTCTCCATGCTCCTCGTAAGTCATAAATGAACTTACAAGGAGCATTGTCTAAATGAGTACATAGACAGGTTAAAGAAAACTAGATATTAAAATTGAATCAATAGAATCTCAATTTGTAGATTGAAGGACTTACTGATCTTGTGAGAAGGTTGTATACAACGCACTGTCCTTCGTCAAACACAATCATGGCAAGGTTTCCATTTGCATTTATAAATTTGGAGATTGTGCATTGTGAAAATGGGAGAGATATTGGTTGTATATGGTATTTTGGAAGTGAAACATGGCGTAGTAGGTGTGTTGGAATCTTGTCTCTCTGAGGGTGGTAAGCACAATTTTATTTTCCAATACTGCCTACTACTCAAGCTTGTTTTGTTTCAAATTATTTGTGTTGTGGCTCCCCCATTTATTGCATAAGTTTATGTGATTATAAGGATCCGTGAAAGTTTGTTATGAAAATATTATTGGTTATATTATTATTTTAAGCTAATAACAAAGCTTAATTACAGTGAGCAATTTTAGAATATTATTATTACGATTACATGTTATTTTTTCCAACTTAGGAAACAATGAAGCCTGTAGTTTCATTAAAAAAAAAATTATGACCCCCTTGAGGAAATGAAGTAGGCCACTTATATGTGGGCTATCAAAAAAAGGCCCAAATTATTAAAAAAAAGAAACAGTTGAGTGAGATGATAAAATTTATTTGAATATAGATCAAGTTTTGGAGTACTAAATCACATTTCAAAGTCAAGTGAAATTCAAATGTGTTTAATGAATAACTTATAGTGGAATTGTATTAGTTGAACGACCATTTTTAGAGAAGTACCCGCACAATGAACCATTACATAATGCCGTGTAAATTAGTAAGTTACCCTGGTAGAAAAAAAAACTTCTATTGCTTCACCACGGGGTCCTTGGCTTTGCCGCTGCACTAGCTCAAATTTTTACCGATTTTCACTCTAGTGGACGGGGCATTGATTTGAAATTTGTGAGACCGAAATGGAGATGATCCACCACCACTACATAAGTTGGTATGAATGTGAATGACCTTCATCCTAACAACCAGAGGGAGAACATGGTGCATTGAGATGATTTTATATTTGATATAGTACATCACAATCGGTGAAGCCATATTAATGTACATTTATTTCTTCACTGTTTGTTATACTTCCTTGATGCGTCGTTCATTTTTATGGTTTGGTGTACTGGCACATGCATATTAATTATCTTTGAGTGAAAATGGGGTGAGTTCGGGCCTTAGGTTGCGCAAATAGTAAGACCATTTGCTTTGGGCCTATTATACAACTCATATGGTTGGTTTGCTAAAGTTATGGTTGTTCTTAAATTTTTTTTGGATCCAGTGGATGTGTAACTCTTCATCCTCCTTAGATCAAGCCATCAGGTTATTTTTAGAAGATATGTCGTAATGGATGTATCTATTTCTATTAGTGGAAGAGCCAAAACGATTTCGCTGAATGGTGCTTGCTCTAATTGTTTTCCAAATCATCTGACTATTATAGCGGTATAAATTGTCCAGTACCCCTCCTTAGAAGAAAGATCATCGGCCATGCATGAGAGGGGCACATGGAGACATGTATGTAGTTCTTACAATATGATGGACTATTTGTCAGGTGGAGGCTAGTCAGACAGAAGTGATTCCAACCAATATGCCTGGTGTTGTACCCTCTCTTCTTAAATGAATTTAGTATCAGTGTTTGGTGAACAAAAGATTGCACTAAATGATTTGAGGATCTTCGTTTAGAATATTCTCATGGTTACTTGTCATCCCTAATATCTTTGACTTGGATTGTATTCATCTACCCCTTCTCTGACACAGTCAACACTAGTGGTGTAATTTAAGAGGTAGGGTACTCATGGGGTCCCACATGATAGGTTATATGTCAGTGAGAAAATGAATCTCATTTCAATGTACATCAATATTGAGTAGTGATAATAATAGACAGGTTATATGTCAAGATTGGTTTAATGTAGTAGTTATAGGTATTTTTTTTTAGGTTCAAGGCTAGTAATGAGAACAAACCGTACAATTATCCACGTAGATGAGACGATTAGAATAAGTAATTTTTCTTAATGATTGGAGAACAAAACGAAAGTTCGACGTAACACAAACTTATTTAATGGTTGCCTGTTTTTGTAAAACATGTTTATATTAAACTAAAACGATCAGGTTATATATCAATTAAAATTTTCACTGAATGTGTTTCTAATTAAATTAGGTTTGGGATCTTTTGCTTAATAAAATGCTCCATACTTGTGAAAAACAAGCTCTGTAACGAAAGTCATTATCACCACATAATACGTATTAATTCATACATGGGTTTAGAAGAGGTGAAGGAGCCATTTCCCCTAAAACAAAACATAACCCAACCACTGTGTACTTGGCAAATTAAACAAGAAGAACTACCTACCTCACTGATTGGTTTGTACCTTAAAATTGTAATATAATGAAGAGCTTAATTAAACAGTAGAGTTCTTTTAATACAAAATAGAACCTTCAGTATTCTTGGCTTACAAGCTAGGGCTGGAGTGACGAGGTGGACTGTTATTTTGGTCCCGTGGCCACAATGGCAACACCCTCCGTCCTTTATTTCGTAAACGTCAGTTTGGATATTGAATAACATGCTCAAAGCCAAATTTTGGAATCTACTCCTCGTCATGTAAATACCAGGGTCTGAGATGTCGGAGTCCGAAGAGGTGAAGGGGACCGGTTGGAAATATGATTTGCTTTCCGCCAGCGGTACCTCATTGACAATTCCATCAGTGTCAGGCAAATGATTTTTGTGTGGTCGCCCTTCGTTATGGTATAAACACAATATAAAAGTTAGTCCCTAAAAAGTTGTAACCATTCGTAACATAATGTTAAAACCCTATTATATATAGGAATTCAAACACATTAACATAAAGAAGACGAACTATTGATCCATAAACTTATCACCTTGCTTCTGGGGTGGCTGTCTGGTGGAATGATGTTGTTTGATTGCGGCACCTTGTGAAGATTGGGGACGTTCGAACTCTTTCGCTGTCCTTTTATGGACTTCGTTGTTCCTCTTCCTCGGAGAGCCGACCCTTAGCGGGGGGATGACTCCTCATAGGCATCAGAGTTATCGCCCGTTATTGAAGAGGGTCGGCTTGCCAAGGCAATGTATCTCCTCATCTTCCAACTAGGAAAATGTTTAACAGATGAAGGTGGTCATTGAAAAAAAAGGTTAGATTTAGAAAAGATATATTGAAATTTAATGAGCATGGTCATGGCACAAAGAAATTCAATAGTCCCTATAAGCCTTGCAGCATAGGTTCATTATGAGTACTATACCAAATGTGGTAAGATAGTAAGAGACGCAAGGCTCTGACAGAATATTCTGTATCTCAATCTTGCCTAACACATTTTTGAAGAGTTCATTTTTGTTTTGTTTTATATTTGTTAAGAAAATTGGGATATTCCAAATCCATTGGTTTTTTGTTTTGCAATGATCATTGTACATTAACAAAAGGTGGGGAACTCGTCCAATAGTGTTTGTGTAACGACAGCGAATATCGTGTTTAAATAGTGTTACACTCTCTAAACGAGTCTATTAGCCATAAAGAATTAATTAAACATGATTGCACTCTCTATACGAATATATTAGCAATAAAGGTATAATTAAATGTGATTAACGGTTAAAATTTGTGAGAAAAAGTGATGTTTTTTTAATTAAAATTTTTACATTCATAAATGGGATCCAAAAACACCGTTTAAAATGTGAAATAACGTTTAAAATGTGAAAAGTTACAACCAGCTCACCTGAGGGACAAAATAGATTTTACACTTTCCTATGAGATACCCCTGAGAGACAAAATAGATTTTACACTAGTTCCTATGAGATACCATATGTCCGATAATTTTGTGTGTACCCTTTCTACTTCAATAAGGGAGTAACAAAAATTGATTCCATGGTATTGCTTGTACATAAACAGTCCAAATGAAAGACTTGTAAGTTGCCACATGTATTACGGTAATTAATTAACCTTCTAATTGAAAAAGTTAATGCACCTATGGACGTTTGGGTAATATTTCTCATTTTAAATTATATTTTACAAAGTGGAGTGAGCATATTATGGACGTAATAGTTTATACACGCGCAGATCATTTTTCTTTGTTGGTCGAGAATAAATGCACAAGGCTGACGTAACAAAAACTGATGTTTTGGTTCGAATTTATTTATAAAAATATTACTTTGAAACTTGCATGTGCAGGTTGTATTTGAATAACAATAATTCTTGAATAAACTGCCAGTAAAATTAGGTATGCCATTGTATCACTTTTCCAGTTAATGCAGTACAATTCGTCCTCCAATTGACATGGTAATCGTTTTTCTGAATTTGCTTATTTGTCTTATTCGTCCATTCTTATTAAACTGATCATTAGATCAAAACCCTTACCAATATCCTCGGGCGATGGAGATGAATTTTTTGAAGGGAATCCATATAGAAACCCACGAGACAGTATTAGTTTTTAAAAACTTTAAACTTAAGAAAGAACAGGAGAATATATATGATAATTCTACTTCAAAGTAAAGGAACTAAACAACGTCACAATATATCATAGTTCTACTTCACGAAAAACGGGCGAAATCACCCATTGTTGAACCTGGAAACATGTTGAACCACTCTGATACTTTAAAATTAAACTTCAATAATAACTAACAACATCACTGATTGGTTTGTACTTGGAACTAATAACATAACAACTAAACCAAATGAGTGAAGGGTACATGAAAGTGCAGTACTTTAAAAATTCAACATCCACTCACCTTACAACTCAGGGCTAGATCGACTTGATGGACTTGGAGACTTTTCCCTGAATAAGTCAACACTCTTCGTTTTGGCCCCTTGGCAACAATGGAAAAACATTCTCTTCTTTATCTCGTCAATGTCCGTTCGGAGATTGAACAACATGCTGAAAGCCACTTTCTGGAATGTACTCCTGCTCATGTAAATCTCAGGGTCCGAGATCTCTGAGTTTGAAGAGGAGGAAGAGACCATTTTTGCATTTGACTTTTCCTGTCGAGCACGAACAGAACTCGCAGGGATGGGGTTTTTTCGGGGTCGTCCTTTGTTATAGCAAACAAAAATACAGAAATGTCAGTATGTGAAAAAAATAAAGTTTACCCAACGTGCATTGACTACCCTCTTTTCTTTTTTAAAAAAAAGATATTCTTTAACAAGAGGAAGGGTAGCTGCTACATAAAGTCTTTACCTCGCTTACGCCATGGTTGGGTGGTGGAAGGATGCCCTTGGAGTTTGCCACCTTCCACACTCTGTGGTTGTACGCCCTCTTCCACTGGGCTTGCATCACTTTTGATGGTCATTTTCCTCGGACGACCGACCCGTTGGACGGAACTCGGCCTGTGCGAGTCCTCCATCTTTTCGGCCGTCATTGCGGGGAAGCGGGTGGCCAAGGCTTTGTATGTCATTTTCTTTGGAGTGGGAACTGAAAGTAAAGTCCAGGGGGAAAGAATTCATGAGTACATTTTCAAGTTTATTAAGTAATGTGAACCTTTGTTCTTCAAACCGAGAAACTGAACAGTCCCTATACGTGTAGTACCATAGGCACATAATGTCCTCACCAAACGTGGTGATATACTTAATCACGCAAAGCCTGACAATGATTTGCTAAATTTGTCCTCACACTTTTTTCTGAATTTAAAAAAAAAATATAGTGCAAATGCCTTGGAATATTCCCACTCAATTACTTTTTTATATCGAGTCCACTACAATGGGTTGGGGTCCCACGTTTGAAAAACCATTTCGGGCTTCAAAATCTGAATAAAACAAACTATCCAATTCATGTGAATTTAGATTTGAGTCTTCCATTTCTAATACACCACAAATAAGAAGCATTTAAGGAAAATTATGCATAACAAGGAAAAATTTTGCTCACACGAAAACCAATAAAGTATATATTAAAAGGGTGGTGACAATTGAATTATTTTTTATGGCAAATTACCCTCACATCTTTAAATGTATAACAGAAAATTGTGGTAATCGATTAATTATCGTAAATATGAGTGTTGGTATATATTCATATAAAAATTTCCTATTTACTGCAACTAAAAAAAGGTTTAGGCATAGAAACTTTAATTTCTCCATATATGCTTAAAACAAATTAAAGATTTACATTATTTTTCATTAATTTCAAAATCAGCCACTAATTTCGTAATATGTATACTACATATCGTGAAATTGATGAATTTCATTTTCGAAAATAATCAATGGGAGAGAGTGAACCCCATATAATTGTGATAACATATTGCATAATATACTCAGACTAAATCGAGAGAATCAAAACACCGTTATTTTCCAGTTTCTGTCATCGATCGTGTGTGTTTATGGTTTTCATATGTACCATAGTTCTTTCGTTCTCTGAAAATGTAAACACATCAAACTTCAACGGTGTGTCTAATGACGTAGTAAATCCAAGAGTGTTACTGTAATGCGTAATGACAATTGAATAGTGGGGAAGAAATAAGAAATTTTTTTCATTAATTTGTGCCAAACAAGTAATACATTCCATTAAAAAGGTTTCATTAAGTAAAAGGATCAAAGAAGAGTTTGTAACACAAAACAAAAGCAAAAGGGTAGTAAATGTAATGCCCCGAATCCTCCGACATGGTTTAATGGCGGGATTAGTAGGCCGGGAGGGCCATACTTGTTTAATTATGCCATTAAATGTTATTATGCATGTATATGTGAATTATATTATGATATGATGTTATATACGTGCATGTGGGTCCACATTTGAATAATTATGCTATTCTGATAATTTGGCCCATTGAGGGTGAATATTTGTGTTTGGGTGCATAATGTGATTTGTGAATGAGATTCCATTATTATGGAGATATATTCGAGCTATTCGGCAAGAGATGGTCATATATACTGGATTAGCTATTTTGTCATAACGGGCTCAATTTTTGGGTAATAGAAATGTTAATTTGATGATAAATTGGGAATATTTGAGATCAGGGTGAAATTTTGGAGGTTTTGACTATAATGTCCCCGGGGGTATTTTCGAAACCCCGAGCATTAGGTTTTATTTGAGGTTACTTAAGCTTGAAGTAGCCGTCAGATAGAACGTACGATTAGAAAACCTCTCGTTCTCCCTTTCGATAGCCCGTTTTACCGTTTGAGCATTTTCGAAGATATCTCAAGTTCTAGGAGTCGGAATCAAGCGAGGATCGAGCCATAGTGATCCTAGGAAATATTAGAAGCTTCTTAACCGAAGGATTTGATAGAAAACAACCCAATCAACGATAATTATAAGTTTAAAGTTTTGAGTTTTCTGAGTTTCTAAGGTTTGAATTGGACATTGTGAATTGTTGAGTTTTTGGTGGGTTTGAACCTTGGGTTTTCAGGGTTTTGGAGTTTTGGGAAGCTTGGGAACTTTGTTTTGTTGATTGGGGATGGCTGGGTGTGATTTTGGAAGCTTGGAGAAGTTGAAAACACGTTCAGGAATGGTCTAGGGTCGGGGGCCGCGGCCCTAGTTCGAAGAGGAAGAAAGGGTGGTTCTGTTTTGCCTGGGCGCCGCGGCGCTTGTTTCAGAGATTTCTGGGGGCCGCGGCCCATGGTGCTAGGACCACAGCCCTTGCCCTGTTTTCACCCCGTTTGCTCGTTTTGACCCCGGGAACTTAGTTATAGGCCTCAGGAGTGTTCCTACTACTTGGATTAGTTGGGATTGATCTTCAAGAGGCTACATATTGGTGTGGAAACCTATGTTGATCATTATTATTAATGATGTCCCGTGTTTGGTTATGATTAGGTGACCGCTAAAGGACTAAAGATTGATCGTTGTCACGGGTCGTTCTTTTAATCTTTCTAGCTCGAATCTGAGGTAAGAAAACTGCACCCTGTGTATATATGACATGCGTGGTTATTATTGAGGCATGTTGATTGATTAATGTGGACATGTTTTGCCTATTGAATGCTAGCAAATGGTAAATACTTGTATATGTACTGATTAGTCAGGGACACTGACCTAAAGAGTCAGAAATGGCATAGCGTTGAGAACGCTGAGCCAAATGAAGATTAGATCTAATCGATATCAGCATTGAATGGATCTATGGCATTAATGCTGGACCGACCCTAAGGTCGATGAACTTATAAGCGCTTGGCTAGTTTAAGACTGGTTATTCAGAGCCAGGGCATATGGCCCCGGTGACTGTTTGTGACATGGCTAGGGAACGTTGTTCCAGGGTTATGACTCTATGGTCATGAGGAGGGTTATGTTGGTGACTATTCACCATACACCCATCCTGTTCAAACTTATGAAAGGTTCACTTATCAGTTAAGCCCGAGTGACCCTATCGTTACATGGATAAAGGGGGCTGTACCCACTTTTGTGACTGTTGCGTCTGTCACCTATCTCTTTTGGACTGATAGTCCTTAATGATTACTATGATCATTGTTGATATTATATCATGCTATATTATGTTTTCTTGCTGGGCCTTGGCTCACGGGTGCTATGTGGTGCAGGTAAAGGGAAAGAGAAGCTCACCCAGCCTTGAGTGGAGAGCTTAGGTGGTGCTGTGTACATATGCGGCCGCTTGACCACCACGGCCAAGGCGTTCTCAGAGGAACTAGGGGGTTTACCCTGTTTTTTCCGCTTAGGTTGGCGGGATTGTAAATTTGAAACAGTAATGTCTGTTTTGTTCTGAGAACAACTTGTAAATGTTTTGAGTAGCTCTGCAGAGCAGTTTGTAATGAAAATATCCATTTCCTTTTTATTAGTTTTCCACCTTAACCTGTTAATTACACTTAGAGCACGTTTTTGACCAAAGGACTCGAGTAGCGGGTAAAATTTTCGGTCCACCGATCACCGTAACTATTCTGGGGTAAACAGGGCGTTACAGTAAATGGGCATCCTAAGCGGCATAAAACACCGTAACCTTAAATCCTTAAAAGAAATCACGATCGTGGCAGTCGAACAGGCTACATATGTACACACAGCCCCTAGAGCTCTCCAACTCATGGTTGGTTCAAATTATCTTTGCCCTTACTTGCACCACATAGCACCTGTAAGCCACCTCCAAGCAAGAAAACCCAAATAAGCATAAATAGTTAACCAACAAAATATAAATCATATACAACATGCTTAACATTTATATGCTAATCCTGCTTAAAATCATATTCCATAAACATAATACCATTATTAAAACATAAACTAGTAGATCTAAAACTCAAAACATTAAAAACTTAACTATACCGCAACCTTGATCTTTAAAAGAATTCCTAGATCCTTAAAATGTTGGTTCTAGGGTTTCGACAATAAGAAAGATAACCTTCATCGTGTGGACTCTTTGAAGATTTGAAGAGGTGATGGTGATGGAGATTTTGGCCTTACAGTTTGTGTTTGGATGGTGTGCACGACAACAATAGTGAGAGAGTGTAACGCCCTGGTTACTCCAACATTGTTATTGTGAGCTTTAAACCGTGCTTAACTCGCTATACTAGTCATTTGGTTATAAAAGTGCATCTACGTATTATTAATAGGTGTTATCCCCAACATTTCAGTTCCATGACGTACCAAACAGAAGTGACAAGTGGCAATGCATGGTCAGTAAATGACACATTAATAGTCAATAAATGTATTAACCAAGGAGGGAAAGGTTGGAGATTAATCTTCGGAGTTGTGATATTACTAGTCGTGATAATTATTTATCTGCTTTGGAAGTGATTTGACCGAGAATCTCATAATTTACCCTCTAGTTTTGAGACTTTCGGATTGTTACTTGGGCCATTCTTAGCGCATTTTCTGAGAGCTAAGGAGGTAGGACCTGACAACAACAGCTCCGGCCACGCGGTATCCACGTGGCTGATATAATTATGCCATATCTCAGCTCGCTAATAGCCCGTGAAAAATTAGGGCGTACAACATAATAATGTGATCTCCCTCACAAAGCACATAAAATTACATATATACCCTTACAGGGGGAATATTACATAAATACCCTTTTCAACAAATACGGCCCTTTAATCATTTTTAATACACTAAAACATGCTTACGTAGTCGCATCATAGTATAACTCATTATATTCACATATAATATGACATTTAAATTACACTAACACATCAACATCCAATTATGCCCCCTAAACCACTAAGTCTTATTAGCAAAATTAGGACATTACATCCATAGAACAAAGTAGGGAGATAATATATTTGGTCATGGAACATAAACTAATTGTGTTGCCTAATAAATGGTCTTTTATATTTGTTTGAAGTGCTTCTGTTTACCGAGTTTTTCGGAAACGAATAAGAACGGAATAATAAAAAGATAAGAACTGTAGAAGTGCAGAAATGTAAATAAACAAACAGTGTTTTTACGTGGTTCAGGCGTTAACGAGCCCTAGTCCACGAGTCGATGTTATTATACTTGTAGAGAATAACAGTCAAACAGCTGGTGTACAAGAAACTCACAACCTCACAGTGTTTCTCTCGGGTTCTCTTGGAGAAGATGAAGCTAGTGAGATTTTAGTAGAGTTCTTGCTATGTGATTTGTTGGTCGTCCCCCTATCATCAAATGAGGGGGTCTTTATAGCTAGGGTTTTGGATTAGGGTTTTTCCCTACTCACATGAGTCTTAATTACACCAGCCATAAATAGGGGATACAATTACCGTAGTCGCCTGGCTACCAGGCTCTATGTGGGTATATTTACGTGAAAGTATGGGGAATGCACAAAGGCAGCCGTCTTTTCCAAGTTGTCAGCGGAACAGTAGGCGAAATAGTACTTTTCGGCGTGCTGGGATGTGTGCGGCCTTGACCTGTCGGGCGTGTCAGGCGGGATTCTGTGTCAGGCGGATATCATTCCAACTATGCCTCCTCCATGACTCGACCGCTTGGTCTTATTCCGTGCGAGGCACGGAACTGTTTCCGCGAAGACAACCTGAAGAGCTTCTCCTGGAAGGAGCTTCCCCGAAGGATATCCCTTCGGGAGTCCGGGAGAGTTGACGAGCTTCCGTGTCGCGTTTGCTTGAAAGAGTAATCCGGACACTAAACGGGAGAGGCGAAGCCTTTCTGTCCATCCGCGAGCTCTGGTCACCTACCGTGAAAGACATTGATAATTCTGCTTCCCTGAGGATATCCATCTAAACGCTATCCGGAAATCTGGATAACAGCTTCCATTAATAATGACATGACACTTTAAACATATAGATTATTTTTTTAAGTTTGTTTGACAAGTACACATATACGATAACCATCAATAATGTTGTTATTTTTAATCTGGTTAATTGTGGTCCAGTGATTTTTTAAACCAATCCCCGATTCAAATATAATTGTCAAGTTTTTTCCATTCTCATAACACCTGGCATGATTTCCCTAGACAAGGAATTGTACCTTGTGCAAAAAATAATGCATCTTTACAGTATGTCTCACCATTCAATGTGAAGTTGACCATTGGCGTGTCACAGTATGACAAAAATGTCATGTATACGTGGGGGCCCTCCTCAAATATAGACACTGTACAACAACTGGCCATTTTGAACGAGTAAAAAAAAGTTATCCATCACACAAACCACTACCAACTACTTTGGCAGCCATATCTTCCTTCATCCCTTCCACCCCATAATTTTTCCTTCCACCCATACCCATGGATTCAGACTCCTCATTTGACTCGTGCAATATTGAGGTATTTCCTGTCACGGGCGACCATCATGTAGACCGACCGGATTGGGAGGAGTTTACCAACAGCAACATAAACACCCTCCCCCCCGAACCTATAGACTATATAAACGATCTGAAGATAAAATTAGAGAGGAAGGATGAAGAAATTTTCTTTAGAAATTTGGATTGTCGCATGTTAGAGAAAGATAACGAGTCCATGAAAGCCAGGATAATGCAGCTTGAAACAGAGCTTGAACAGAAGACAAATAAATTAGAGGAAGTGAGGGATGTCGCGTTCATGGCAGCCTATGAAAGGGTGTTGAAAGCACTAGAGGAACTTAAGGCAGAAGCAGTGAGTAGATACGATGAGTACCTGAAGGAGAAAATTAACAATATAGTTGGTGATGTTGCCCCACTTGGACATAGAAGAACATGAAGATCTGAAGTGTTGTAGTGCGATGGCGTGGTGGTTGTTAATTCACCTTACAGATGAGTGGTCCAATTTGTTTGTCTTTTTTTTTAGTTTATTAAGGGTTTAAACATGTTTGTGACGAATAACATGGATTAATGAAGACATTATTGAAATACAGAATATTTGTATGGTTCTAATATTTCTCTAGTAGTAGCAATTAACTTTTACAAATTTTTTGATATATGTCAACAACTATTAATTGGAAGAAGTAAGTAATCATATTTGTCTACTATTCCATATTGAGCAAGTCAACTGGTTTGTCAAATCATAGATCCAATCAATTTTTATGTCTCCAATCCTATCATACCTTTTGCATAAATTGTACTAATCAATTCATGTGTCTCTAATCCAATCATACCTTGTGCATAATTGTAATATTGAACGTACTATACATCAATTGTGAATACAAGCAATGACTTGTTTCACTCAATCTCCACCTGCCCTCGCCTTCCTTATGATGATATAGGCTAGGCAACATAATGAACAACTTATTCCATACCCTGTAAGACTTCACTAATTTGGACAAGTGAGTCCCAATAATATACCAATAAATTTAGGCTCACATGATAGTAGTAATGTGGCCACACTAAAAAAAATATATGAGGAACATCATATATATAAAGAAGGAAATTACGCTAAAAGGGCTTCCCTTTAAGCCCTATCGGTGGGGTTGTCAGTATTCTTGAAAACTTGAACAGTTTTTTGGAGGATTTTTTTATGACCGTGTATATTGTAGCTATTTGGAGCATCTGCCAATTTTCAGAAAATTGTGAATAGTGTATAGTACCGAAAACGAGGTTGAAACACATTGCTCACGTGACTATTTTTTTTATGCGCATGGAAAACTACATGTTTGAACATATTTTTCGGTACTGTAAACTATTCACAATTTCTTGAAAATTAGCAGGATGCTCTACATAGCTAAAGTATACACGATCATAAAAAAATCCCCCCGAAAAATATTAACGGGATGCAAAACACTGAGAGCCCCACCAATAGGAGTTAAAGTGAAGCCCCTATAAAAAAATTGTTATATATATGCATGCTACACAAGCACAAACTCAATTAATTATGCCTCAATTTTGTTATTAACGAATTATTGTAGTATCTTTTCCGCAAAATTTCTTAAATTAATGTGTCAACAAAGGATTCCTATAACGATCCATCCATAAATGACTCTTCAAAACATACTAAGGGCATTCGACATAGTAGAACTTAGTAAACAAGATTGACGTCCATAACATTACATTTGATAAAAAACGAGACATACAAAGCATTACACATAATTCGTGAAATTTTTTTAAACTAATTGTAAACCCTTAGCATAAAAATGATCGCATGGCTATGGGGATGTAACAATCTGTAGAGGGATTGAGAATTTGTTTTGAAATAGTAGGTCATTGGTGACTATGCCATTGCTCGTTTGTGCCATTATCTCCTCTTAATTAACTCCTTTGACTTTGACTGATGTCGTCCACGTTCGGAGTATAGTACATTGGATAGTTGGAAGATGTTGGATCTTCTGTCTCCATGGATTGATTGTCCACTTCTAGAACAAGTTTGCAAGTCGCCCTATTATGGCCTAATTGGTTGCAGTTGCGACACCTATTCTTCCTTGGGGTGGCATTGTCCACGCCCTTATATTTTGATTTTGTTTTGTTTGGTTCCCTCCCCTTCATTCTCACAATTTCTGGATCCCCAATTACTCTATGTTGTTGTTGCGATCGGTGGTCCCCATGTACAACGTGACTCGATTCAAACTCATCATTAGGCTGACCACACATTTTTTTTTAATTTTTCCTCCAAACGGGACATTTCGCTTAATGCTTCTTCATATGTATCATGACGTTGTGTGGCATAGTACCCCATTGCATTTAACCATGATGTCAACGATCCCCAATGAGTACATAATAACACATCACGGGGGACCCTATCATGGGGAGTGCTACTCAATTCACCTCTCAATTTGGCGTCCTTCCTCCAGCGTTCCTTTAACAGAGGTTTCGGGATGCAGGGTAGGTTCAAATGCTTCATTACCGCACACATATGTCGACACGGGATTCCTTCTGACTGGAATAGCATGCAACTACATTCAAAGTGATCATGATCAATTACGTAGCGAACTACACTTCTTACCAGTCCTCTATGGAAACGAGTTAGGGAAAATACCCTGCACCCAAATTCCACACTTGTCGAATCAATTGAGTATGCAAGAGCGTTGTCGATTTGTTGTGCGACCTTATCGTACATGTTTCTCATCAAAACTGAAGCAACTTGCTGGTAATAATGTTGTAGTATGTTGGAAGGGAACTGGAGCAATGTGTTGTTGCTGATGAAGTCATCTTCGCGTTCCGTGTGGCGTATGCTTTGTATGGCTTTATCAACTTGGCCAACAAAGTCTTTAAGTTTAAGTTTGCTTGTCAAGAAGTGTGACAGGTAAGAATTCATCGACTCCGACCTTTGGGTGGTTCTGAGGCCCGCAAAGAAATTACCCCGTAGGAAGCATTCTGCCCAACTCCTTCTATTGTTGTATGTTATGGCTGCCCATTGGCTATCTTGTAGCTTAAATTCTGTAACCAAGCCACTCCAAGTCTCGTCAAACTCTTCCTCTATACAATATTGATATATAAGCTCATTAAACCTTGTCTTGAAAATCGGGTGAGGGACATTAATGGTAACATTTTTCTGAAGGTGCCACGCACACAAACGATGGACAGCATTAGGCATGACTTTCTCTATTGCTTTAGCCATAGCTTTATCTCCGTCAGTGACAGCAACCTGAGGCAATTTGTTGTTCATACATTGAAGGAATTCTTCCAACAACCAAATGTATGTGTCCTCCTTCTCATCGTATAGCAATGCAACTGCAAAGACAACAGTTCTGAAGTGGTGATTCACGCCAACAAAAAGAAGAAGGGGTTTGTTGTACGCATTCTTCTTGTACGTTGTGTCAAATGCGATGATCTCCCCAAAACGTCCATAGTCATCTCTCGATATTCCATCGGCCCAGAACAAGTCAGCGAGCCTATACTCCGCATCTATCGTGTGTGTTTCAAAAAAATTGGGGTCACGTAACCCAAGACATTCCAAGTATCCCAGGGCACCCTCAGCATCTGTTTCCTCCTCCTCTTCTAACTCTCTTTGTCGTCCAATCCAATTGTATAAGTCCTTTTTCAAGAACGGAACATACTCATGTCCTCCTCTTTCTGCAGCAAGGTGATTCAATATGTGGCAAGTTCATATGCCCAACCGTCTCATTGACATTACTTGGGCACCCATACAATCTGGGACAGCACGGTTAGATCTCAAGAACTGCATATCTGTCTTCAAAGCAAGGTCATGATTATTTGTTGGGTTAAAGTCTTTCACTACCCAACTTTTTTCGGACTTGTCGAACTTCACGCGCAATAGTGCTAGGCACCCTGTGCGAGTAACAACCCGAGGTTTTTCTTACAGTTCTTTAGGTTTGTCCACTTTTCTCGCTTAAACCCTTGATTAGAGCAAACCCATTTTCTTTGCCACTCTTTATTTTCATTGTCCCGCCGGACATCTTCTTTTCTAACACTAAACCCCATCCACTAAGAGTATTTGTAGTAAAAATCTTCCCAGTGGCCAACCGTGGGTAGGTGTTTGTTTATAATGTCTTCCTTTGTTAATTGTTGTGGAAGCTTGTTGAAAATATTTAGTTCTGCGAGTGCTTCCGACATGTCATTCACCATGTTGTTTGAGTAATTATTTTTTCGTTTCCTGAACACGAAAGAAACAGTTGTTAGAGATGAAAAGAAATACCAAATAGAAAATAAGGCTTGATGTAAAAAACCTAACTCAATCTTATATTCACTGGAAATGCAATTGAATGTCTATGTTTATCACCCTAGACACTTCAGTTTCGTTAGTAAACGTACACATGTAATTAAAAGTAGGCACATATTTATGTTAAATCAGTAATTATGGTATGGTAAAATAAACATTAGAAAACACAATTATTTAGCGATAACTAAAGTGGAAATTACATACAATTAGTGAGGGTATCGATTATTATAGCCCCAACTTACCAATGGGAAGGGCGGGAAGATATATCTAAGAAAATTGAAGTACCCCCCTTGAAATGGGGTTTTTGTGCCTCCACAAAAATTTCAGTTTTGTATTGGTGGGATAATAAAGAAACAAAAAATTAAACTATACAATTTATAATAACATTGCCTCCCTATGTATGTCATTTCAAGTTACAACCCGGAAAAAGAAGATTTTTTTCCAGCACTTAATTTGTTTAGGCCAATGGGTTTGGAATTTAGTTTTGGATTAGGTATGCAATGGTTAATAAGCTACTTATGGTAAGTTTTGTACTTTTACCGGGTATGTCTCTACCTATACTTTGAGTTTCATTTTGGTACGTGCAGGGCCTAAACCCTAAACAACTCCTCACTGTTCTCAAGCATTAACAAATTAAAAGGTAACTGCCCACACATCCACCATTTTCCAACTTAACCCTTTTCGAGCATATGACCACCCTTACTGTAATTGATTTTGATTTGGCAAGCATTTTAGTCATACCTTTTATCAATATATATATACATCTTCTATCGAAGCCAGTTGTAATGGGTTTATCATGTTTTTGCAGGCATCCTATATAAAATACAAATTCACTGTAGGGACGCAAACAACCAAAATCAACATAAACATGATTAATAAAGGATAAACATCACATCATTACATAATGTCTAGCTACACGATAGATGGTTGAGGGAGATATATCTCCTGCTACACACTATGATGACTTCGAAAATACCAATAGTAGGTACATCCATTACCCTTAACTTATAGTTTAAGGTAACTTTAGTACCTACTGGTTCTTAATGTTTAAAGTAATCAACAGTACCACTAATTGTCTCTTATAGACATGGGATCATCTAGTTTATACAACAACTGAAATGAAGACCCATGTCATGAGACTCTTAAAGTTAAATCAGTCAAGAAATATGATCTCCTTGGTAGGTCCTGCCTCCGTAGCTTCAACACACAACTCACCACTAATTGTCTCTTGTCGTTTCACCATAGTCCCTACATGATCCATAATCTGGCGCTGGTCAAAAAGAAAAGACTTAATATCCATTGAATTCAGCCTTAAAGTCGCCGCTTTCTTACCAACAAGTTGCTTGAAAGCCATAAGCTTCTCAATCTGCACATCTTTCTTCATACAATTTTTGCACTTGCCGCGAAACCCAGGCTTAGTTTTTGGAGTTTTTTTTCCATTATCACTATGGGAGGTTGTTGCGGAACTAGTTACTGACGAAGGAGTGAGGATGGTCGTCTTCTCCTTGTTGTTAATTGGTGGTGATGGAGTTAGGGGAAAGTCCGCCGGGAATGGTATAGGAAATTGTTTTGTTGGAGATTCCAACTCTTTTTTCACTTCATATTCTTTAGGAAAGAGATTGACGCATAACTTGGATGATTCCATGGTAAGGGTAAAAGTGTTTTTGAAAAGGTGAAGCTTTCTCTAAGGGGTTTAGAGAGTCGGGAACCAATGAGGGAGCTTCACATACATATCTATACATATATATATGTATAGAAAGAGAAAGACAAGTAGGAAGATAAATTTCCCGCCAAAAAAAAGATGGAATCACACAATATAATGTCAATTATTGTGAAATAAATGAACGAATAAGCATATCAATGAAACAAAAATCACATTATCACAATCTCCCCCAATAAACTAAGATCGGTTTACTTAAGTTAACAATGGCTGCCCAACTTAATCAATTTTGGATATGTGCAGCTCTAGTACGTGGTAGAACCCTAGTAGTGTACACTTGGGTTTATCTCACCTGTAGATGAAGCATATGCTCGTAGACACATAGGATCTATGAAACTTTCTCACCAATACCACACAAACTCCAAGTCAAAAAGCATATTCAAAGGGGATATGATAGAATAAGGTACCAAAAGCTTTGTGTTTCAAGTAAAATTGTCAAAAAATTACATGACTACTGATAAACAATTTGTACGAACAATATGTACTTGTTTTCCAGATTTGCATGAAATGGATTTCATTACCTTGTTCCGTAACTTGTGAAACTCTTATTGTGGAATGAACCTTGATTAAATTACAAGGCCTTCCTCGTAACTTATAATTGAAGCCTGGGGAGTGAAGCTCCTTCTGCTGATTTCCCCGTTGGTTATGAGGAAACCACGTTTGAGTAAGACTCATCATCTATATGTTTATATATATATATGTATGTATGTATACAGAGAATGTGGCTTTTGCCTCATTTATTTTTAGGAGAAGGGGTTTGTTGTGGGAAGATTTGATAGCATTAATTATGCTATTTTTTGTGTCCAACATGTCCTTCTTTAATGAGGATTCTCCATTAATAACATTACATAGTTTTACACTGGTTAATTTGCAGAAGGTTCGTTTTATCAATTGAGTCAATAGTATTACTGTTTCCAATGGAGGAACGCCCATTTTATGTAACTGAAACTAGTGTGCGTATTTTATTCGTCTTTCTACCATGACGAAGCTACTTAGGTGTATTATATGCATGGTTGATTTTGGATTTAATTTTCCATATATTTTCAACAAGCCAATGAAGAATAAGGGACATAGCAACCATAATCAGATATTGTAAGGGTTCACATTGTCCTAAATCGAACAACATTAAAAGTGGTTAAGTAACAACACAAATTATGATAGAGGTGAATTATTACGCTAAATCTGTAGGATAATATATATTCATACGACGACAAATGTCATATAATAAAACATAGACGTCCATGGCAGACGATACATAGTCATACACATATATATATATATATGTATACGTAGAGAAAGAGAGAGAGAGAGACAATACATATAATATAACACAACAAAAGTGGCATGTACTCTATAAAGAAGATATTAAACAGATGGAGTGGCCACCCACAAAAGAACATAGCCATGATCGAGGTTTGGTTATAAGCACACAACCTCTGAGTCATTACACGCTTACTGATATACATAAGTTATTAGAAACACATCTTCTACAAGTAGACAATGTACTACTGAGTTGGTGGCTTTGGACTTTGAGCAAAAAAGGTGTACATGGTGATATAGTCGTTGCGGAGTTCCTCGACGGCACATGCCACAACTTCAAGGTCCCTTCTAACTTATGGTTCCAACGCCAAGAACTTGGCCTTCATATCTTCCAATGCCCCCTTCATGGACTGCACGTCGGAGTTGAGTGTGGTGTTATGAAGGAGCGCGACACATAACTGGTTCTGTATATCACTCCGGTCAGTGGCAATCCTAAGGTTTTCTTGTGCAATGTGGTTCACGTACTGCATTTGCTCTATGTTTAGCTCGTCAAAGTTTGGACAAGGAAAAACTACAGGATTTTTGGAACTTGTAGGCTTCATTGTAGCTCCTAAATATGTTGACTTTCAGTTTGTTTTGTGATGAAATCCAAAACATGAATATAGGTATTTATATAAGACAAGTAGGAGGAGATGATGGGGTAGGTCGATGGGGTTACTTCTGGACTAGCTAAATTTGTTAATCCAAGGTCATTTCCAAATAAGGACAATTATACATCATTTAATTATTTTATTCAATTAGAAAGGCATGCATAAGTGTAATATCACTAAATAAGTAGTAATGTGGTGCAAGTCAGAAGTTACTTTTGGACACGTAATTGGAACGTTGTTAGGCCGAACTTATTACGTGTACCCTATTTCAGGAAAAGCATGTTTCGGATAATGCCAAAATCAATGGGGAAACAGTTCACATTTGACTTTTTGGTGAAAAATAATATATTTTTAGACACTCCCCACACCGCAATAGGCCATAAATTTAAAGTTGGAGTAAGAGACTTTTCACCAAATGATTCGATGAGATGAAGAATGATTAATTAAATAAAAAAGTGGGACCCGTGATGTATATAAATATTAAAATGGGTTTGATTATTGGAGTATAATTTTTATTCCATTGAACCAACTCTTAACTTTTGGCCTACAACCCTTATGTTAGTCAAGTTTGACCTGAAAGTTTCGTGTGGCTGTAAGGGACACTGTCTCTCTCTCATGTCCTTGGTGGGCCCACGTAATAGTACTTCCATATTTTTTAACAATATATTTTCGTAGATTGCTTTTAAGTATAGGGGGAGCTTCAATTTACATTACATTGTACCTATATCGGTGGTCATAAGTTTTCTTTTCCTCTTACATCTATTGATATTTATTTTTTTTCCTTCAGGCTGGGGTATGGATTCTGAATCTTCACTCAATTCATGCAATCTTCAGTTCCTCCACGACCTACCCAAAACGAAATTAGATGACGTCGACTGGGATGAATTCACTCAGTTTAAAATTACAAGCCTCCCCCCACAACCTATCGAGTACATTAACGATCTGAAGAGGAGGTTGGAGGAGAAAGAGTATGATATTTTCTCAGTTAATGTGGACAAGCATCTTTTGGAGGAAATGAACAAGTCTATGAAGGAGAAGATTGTGTAGTTGGAGGCGGAGGTTGCACAAAAGACAAAGACATTACAAGGAATGAAAGATGATGCTCGGAACTCATTGGACGAGTCCAAGGCAGATTATGAAAGACTTTGGGAAGCAGTCGGACATTTGAAGACGGAGTCCATGAGTAGGTACCAAGAATATCTAGGGGAGAAAGTTAATCATATTGTTGGTGATTGCTGCATACCAGGTGGTAGAGGATGAGGGTCCTCCCTGTTACCCTTACTCCAATAATATTATATTAAATGTTTGATAGATTATTCTTATATTACTGCTATTTTGGAGTGTTAAATTTGTGTTGGACATGTTATTCATGAGGAATACAACTATATTGCTTTTTAATTTACCCTGTTTAAGTTACAACATTGAAATTTATTTAACTTCAAACTTGATTCATTTTGTAAATGTAATATTTTTCTGCCTCAATTTGCTACTAAAGATAGGCATTAATTGTAGTTGTCATGTCCTTCACCAATTTGGGAGGAAATACTAGTACAACTTGAAATGATGGCCTGGAAAAAGCATAGTGAGCCCACGCAATTGTCACAGAAAACCGTACCACTTATATCCTCTCTAGGTGAGGGAAAGTGATGGAGTGGGTGGCTGTTACATTATTGAGGATATGGGATTTACTATTTGTCAGAAGATACAATTGACAACCTATGATACTACCATTGCCAAAATTGTTGGACAAAATATATACTGGGAATGAGTGCTGCATGTATGAGTTAGGGGTTAGGTGGGCAATTGATAATAATTTGAGTAGGTTATGTGGGATTTAGTTACTGTACCAAAGGTGCTAGAAATATATTTGTCTTATGTGAAGTACAAAAATGTAAGAAAGCATTTCTCTAACTTGACCACTTTTGGATTTACTCTATTTTTTTATGAACTGCATAACATCATCAATTTAAACTAATGACAATTATAAAAGTCATTTTAACTTGGTCAAATATGGGCATTTCAAAATTTGAAAATAGTTTATTTCACTTCAATATAGGTATTGTTATATTTTAAACAATGGTAACATTAATGTCCAGCTACACGTATTTTTGGTTTTGGCCCAGGTAATTAAATAAATGGGCACCGTACTATAAGTTTTGTAAGATGTAATTTTTGGCTTTCCTATTGCAGCAGTGAATCTATAAATCATCTTCTTACACCTACGATCTATTGTCATTAATCTTAATAAATTTTTTGAATAATGAATTAAATAGTTGCAAACTAATTAAGAAACCATGCCTTTAGTTGCGAAACAACACCCTAAATCGAAAACAATAACTACTTCAGCTTTCGGACATGAAACATAGTTAACTTTTGGTTATATATTACATAAATTTTGTTAGTGAATAATCACTTATAAATGGATAGGATTTTGTTTTTTTATTTAGTGTTGTAGCATTTTTATTTAGTGTGACATTGAGAGTTACCAAAGCGATTCATATGTCCGTCTCTTTCATGAATCATATTTTGGAGTTACAAAATCATATATAAAGGTATAATTTCCCAATAATGACTAGATTGAGAGGTATACATTCATGTTTCAATTGCATAGAGTCATTATGTAATATGCTAAAGCATGTGGGAAAGAGGTTTAAACGTTTTTAAAAATAAAAAAATTTACAAATGCAATGGGTCTTGCGGCCGCGACGACACGCTGTCTCCCCCACAGCCTCGGAGTCAGTATGCTGCGGCAGAGAGAAAGCATGGGCCTGGAATGGTGGAAGGGGAAGGGAAGTTTGCAATTCTTTGCAATTTTTTTTCCAATTAGAGTCGTATTGGGCGCCGAAGTAAATAAGAAAAAATCATTTTAATATGAAAACCATGCAACTAAATTTTTTAAGTCTTTACCATCGTGTATATCCTAATTTCACCATTAGTCTATTACTCAGATTGTGTATAGCTGGCAATTGACTGCAGGGAAGGAATAGCTTATAAATCCATGTATTCTTTACAGTAACGGCATAGTTCTCGTGCTGATTGTGCGAGCTTGGGATACCTAAATTGAAAAGGGGGAGCTTCTAATATTTACAAGACATGACCTCCATCACACAAGCTCGATGGTCTATTCAGGTCATGGTAGATTGAGGATATGCCATGTTCGCGGATCCCAGAAGACTCCGATGATGGCAGCCAATGATATTTAATGTCGCAGATATTAAGAATCTATTTATTTGATGATCAAATCGTATCCTAATATAAATGAGATTATCTTATAATAAATTATATATATATATATATATGGAAATCTATGACTAACTCACGCGGTTACCCAAACCTGTCCAAGTAGTTTCTCTACAAATTTTGAGAACCATTATTCCGTAATATTCAGAATCTGTAGAGAAAAGGCCAGAGAGTAATTTTATTATTTCTTTTTTCCATTAAGCAATAATTTTTACTTGTTATTTTCTTGTTTAATTGTTTAGAAAAAACCGCATATACACCTTCCAATTAAAATTTGTCATTATTTTTTCGCGATTCAGTCGTAGCATTTATTTGAATAAAACACTGTCTATTGTATTCAGGAGTAGTGAGATTACATTTTCACTAAGGTGGTAACATACATATGTATATATATAGTAAGACTTGACATTTAAGATTAAAAAGGTGGTCACATCTACACATTTAAATGCTTAATGATAAGTCATTTACTTAACATAATAAAATACAGTGGCCACTACATGATCATTTTAAAAATATAAGGTCCAGCCAATTTGTCTTGTACACACACAAACGTGTATATAGTATATTTAAAATGGCAATTTCCCTCTTCCGATGACCACAAAAGGTAATACCCATAGTTTTATACTCCATGAAAAGAACTTACTAGGTGAACCACCTACATGATTAATATTAGTAATAGCTTAATTAGATGACTGATGCATTAAGTTCAGGGTCCACTATGTCCTCCAACTCTTGGAAACAGAGAACCATAGTGTCAACTGCATCTTGCATTCCATTCACAGTGCACCATTTTATTCCAATCTTCTCAATTTCCTTACGCACGGATTGAGCCTGCTCCATTGCTTCGTCGAACTTGCGTATTTTCTCTGCAATGAAACATTGAACATCTACTGGTTCTGCTCTCCCAGGTTTCGGTTCGACGGGGTTACGAACAACTTCATAAGGAGCGATGGTTGTCAACTTGATCCCAGGTGCTGGTTCGCTGACTTGAACATGTACTGAGTTCCCCAAAGACTGTACGTAATTGTCGATGGTAGTATCCCAGCTTTCTGGGACAACTTTTGGACTGTTGGACTCAGTCTGGATGTGTAAATTTTGATCCTCCTTCTTTGAATCCTTCCTTGAGGAAGCCATGGGGTTCTTTTCAAAATACATGTCTTAGTGGATGTACGTATTTCAATTACTGGTAGAGGTAAAAGAAATGGGTGAATGGTGCTTGCACTAATTGTTTCCCAAATCTTCAGACTTTTATAGTGGTACAAAGTATCTTGCACCCCTCACAAGAATCATTGTTTTGCATGCATGGGTGGGCCACTTGGAGACATGTATGTAGTACGTATAGTATAACTACTGTTTGCTAGTTGGAGGCTAACTCCCTGGGTGGTCATAGAAATGTGATTTCAACAAATATACTTGTCTTCTACCCAGTTTTGGTAAATGATTTTGGAATCCGTGGTAGGTGAACAAAAGATTCGAGTAAATGATTTGAGGATCTTCGTTTAAAATATTCCCATGGTTCTTTCATCCGAGTACAATCCCTAATATCTTTGGCATGGATTATACACATGTACCCCTTATTTCACTGAGTCAACACTCGTGATGGAATTAAAGAGGTATGCTACTTACGGGGGTCCCACATGATGTGTGCGAAAACATAGCTCAGACTCCTACCAAACTCAAAAGGAATGAGCATATATGAAGATGAAGGGTAGCCTTAATGTAACCATGCCTCGTTTATGGAAATTCACATATTTTTTGTGTTGAAATTTGTAACTTATCTCAGAAGCGAACGTAAATGTTGTCTTACGGAAGGTTAAAGTTTAAAAAACATTTGGTACTCGGGGTGTGTCGGACTTATGGTTTGTGAAATTGAAATAGTTTATAGAAAAGTAGGTGAAGATATACTGGGTTCTCGGACCCAAAAAACATTAAAAAATAAAAACTAAAAAACTAACCCACTTGCGTGGGAAAGGGGGGAACAATGGGAAAATAATTCGTAATTGAGGCAAAGGGTGTCTCGAAGCGAACTTCGAAGATGATTGATCATATAACAAGGGTAGCATTAATGTCCAACTACACGTATTTTTGGTTCTATGCCAGGCCATTTTTTTGAATAGGAACGTATTTTTTGTTGTTTTACTAGGTAAGTATTATTCGAGCTAAAGTAACATGTACTCTTACGGGAAGTAAAACTTTAAATAGCAATTGGTACTTGGGAAGACCATGAATGATGGTATGTATAATTGTTATATTTGTTAGTAAACTAGTTGTATTCCTCTCTCGTTCCACCCCACCATAAAATACATTCATTTCACATAATTACAAAAAATTTCCATAGTGAAATCATCCTCTGTTTGGAATTCTAATTCCACATACGTGCGAATACAAGGAGAACAAAAACATCCCCACTAAACATAAATTGATTCCCAAAAAATATTTACAAAACTAACGAATAATTTAGTGAGAGGGGGTAGAATATGTTTGGTATAAAAAGCGAACTCCTACATGTTAGTTCTACAGCGCCTACTACCAGACACAACTGAGGAAAGGTGGAACTCATTCATGGCTTTCTCTTTCTCTTACGAGGGTTAGACCAGGGTTGGCCTCTTCCCTTTTTCCCTGAATGCATGGAAATGGAAGGTGAATGACTTGGGGGGAGACAAACACCTTTCTTTAAGCTTGGACTACCTTCAATTAAACATGTGTTGTAATAATCAGCCGCATCTCGTGTGGCCTTCAAACACAGCCTGTTTGACTCGGATGTAAGAATATTGACTGCTAACCGGAATCTTTCACTATGGTCAACCTTCTGCAAAATATAAGAATCAAGTCAACTACTACCCAACAAACCGTTACATTACATTGATTAATATTTAAATGTTGGCTTTGTATTGTCACAAATCCTTAATGCACTTACGTAGGTGGTGCGAGGAGATTATCCAAATACAATGCACTCCATATAGTGCATGACGAAAATACCACAATCATGGCCGTTATCCTGCTGGGGTAGTGCTGGAGCGGGGACTATACCAAAAACTTTGAACACCGGTCGACCTACGTATACATCATCCATCGACGACAGTAGCAAGTCATCTAGCTTATTCAACTGTAACAAGAAGTACAAATGATGTATTGTTAGGAAGGTTTTAATAAGAATCATATTAAGATGAAAACACACACCCACCATTCCGCTAAGCAAATGGATCTTGTGCATTTTCGAACGTTCGGTCTTCATAGAGTCCCAGTATGATGCGAACTTGTTCTTCATGTCCAAAACACAAAGTATCCAATGACTGTTTTCCACGTCCTTCAAAGCGACTAAGATCTATAGCAGGGCGAATATCACATAATTATCAAGTTTATTATCCAATTGTAAACAAGGTAAGAATAAGTCTTAAAAGTAAATACCTTATCCACGTTATTTAGTAACTTTGTCACATCCACTTCTCCACCGAGGAAGTCAAAGCTCCCAGTCTCCCAAAACTTCCCACCCTGACCACGTTGCTATGTCGAAAGTTCACATTTAAGCAAAATCAGGAGTTTCCACCAAGGAGCGCTTCAATAAACAATTAAGCAAAAGGAGTATCTATTAGACCTTACCATATGGGGGGCAAAGGATGGCAAAATGAGAGTCTTCATATCTTCAAGTCGGGGGACATCACATGCATATCTTCCTCGTAATACATACCCAAAAGCATCAATAATCTGTCAAGTGGTAAAAAGAGAGAGTTCAATCATCAATTCCAACATCATTGAATTAATACACAGTATAAATCACTCATTATCTTTACATAAGCAGAAGGTCTTACCTTCGCGTCCACATGACCTTCTGGTCTGAGGCTTTTGAAGTACCAACGCTCCACCTTTACCACTTGAGTATCCACCAAAACATCCCTGCAAAGTAAAGTGTGGGATAGTTAGCAAACTCTACCAAAATGGACACTCTTCACAAAATTAAAAAGTTTACAAAATAAAACTCTGCTACTACATGTGATAGTTTTGCGTACCTCAATGACAAACTGTTATCAAAAAGGAACAGTCCAAGCTGGAAACTAGCCACGGATACCGATTGTTTGAATTTAAATGCCCCAACCTGGTAGTCGTCGCTTCCCATATATGTGGCGACCATATTCTCAAATAACTTGTCCTCTTTGCATAGTTGTGCGTCTCTCTTACGAATGGCAGGATCAATGTTGAAGTCGTCATCGTCCTCTATTTCGTGAATGACGCGATCACCGGTACCACCATCGATATTATGTTTAGAAATAATGTTATACAAGACTATTTCCTTCCTTTTTCCCCTGTTCACCCCTTCCCTCTCCTTCTCAACAGGTCTACGTTGAGCAGTTGTTTTGAACAATCTTTTTTTCACTGACACTGCTTTGGTCTCCTTGTCGGAACCTGTCGACTTAGTCTGCGAAGCAGCCAGTTCAATAGCTGCTTCCACCACATCGTTCTGTTCACTACGGGGTGCAGCCATAGGTTGACAATCATTCAAATCATGCTCCATTTCCACACTGTTGTTGTCGTTGTATGAAACGGGAGCTTTTGCAAAAGAATTTTCAACTTCATCCATAAAACCAGCACCACACTCGATCAACATTGGGTCACTCCGACTCCAAACCTTGGTCCAACTTGTCCCATCGTTCAACTGTAGGTTCCCCTCTATAGGGTCGTCCATGAACTTCCTTCCATCCCCTCCGTGAGCCTCCTTCTCTTTCCGGGAGTCGGGAATGGCAGGACCACCCGCAGTTGAACTTATTGGACGACTGAAGCTTTTACGTAATCGTTCAAATTCACTAGACATTTTCCTTTGAATCCCCTCTTCTAATTTAACAATTTGATTCTCTTGATCGATCATTTTCTTCTGCAGTGATGCAACCATAGTACATAGGGATGAGATCGTCGCGGGCAACTTCAACTCAACCAACCCATCCTGCAATTCTAACAATGGTATCTTCAAAACCAAATAAATAGCAAAATAACGGATCAATTATTACAAATGAGAAAGTGACTCACTATAAAAATGACTAATCCTAGAAAAATCCATCATCCACTTACTGTGTTTGACTGAAACCCCCCTTGTTGCTCTACCCAATCAAGGACGGCCTTAAAATCATCTTCGGACCAAACATTTAAAGGGCACATGCTTCTATCGACATAGCCTTCCTTCCAGGCAACGTGATGACAATAAAACACCTATAGAGTGTACAAAGACAAAACATATTTAATACACTAGTGTATGGTATAACAATTACATCAACTAATTATTAACAAAACGTACCTGCAAGAAGTAGATGCATCCTCCCACAACCTGGGTTGGTTTGGCACGAAACTGTCGAAGGCTTTTCCATAGAAACTTGTACGACATTGAGGCCCAATTAACCCGAGAGACAGTTGCAATGTCTTTTATGGAAAGTATAGGATTGTCGAAATCTCGCGAAATTTTTAGTCCCTTTTTCGGCATCAGAAAGGAGGACACAAGGAACAAAAGGAAGTCTCGAACGAAAGACATGTTGGTTGATTGATTTTGTTTTAGTTTGAACTCTAGAACTGACATAGATAATCTTTCCCCCTTATCATTCGGCTCATCGCCACTGACACTGTCCACTAAATCTTGAACTCTGTCCTTAACACCCATGGTAGCGGTAAAAATTTTACTATCCAACTTATATTGTTTACCGTGGACATCCAAACTCCCATCTTCAACGTTGAAGTTGGACACCAACCATGTTATGAGATTTCTTCTAACGGTACAATCTTTCATCCCCAGAAGTGTGTCGAACCCCATTTGTTTGACCACCTCTTTCTGCGCCCCATTCATATGGGAAAAATTTGAGAAAAGCCTATGAGGCGAGCATCTGTAATCCAATTTCTTTACATCAACCATTTCAAAAACCTGTCCAGCAGCTGATGATAACCTAACACAAGAAACATAAGTAAAACAGTGAAACAAAACTAAAAACTAATACTTACTTTTCAATATGGAAAACATTTCACCAATCAAAGAATTCTACAATCAATTCAGAACATGAAATGCACAAACTAACCCTACAATCAAACCACTAGCCGCTTTTAAATTCCAAAAATTTAGACCAAACTTGGTGCCACAAATTTTGAAATAATACATCAATATAAATTGGAACCACAACTTCAAAGCAGACCAATAATTTGAGATAAAAATGAAAAAATGTGCATAACCATCAATCATGTGTAGAAAAGTGTGCATTTGATAATAAACCAAATGGCGGAGAACTGACTAATACTTCAATCATCTTTTCAAATATGATCAACGAACCTTTTCAAATTTCAAGCTTTAATCCAAACATAATTCTTTCTAAATTTTCATTTTCAAATCAACCCGCCCGCCCCTCTCTCTTTTTTTTACTCAGAAGCATCTTAACCTTCTAATATTGTTCAAATTAAACTTCAACTTCATTGAAGAGATAAAATTACTCTCAAAGAGTCATCAACAATGTCAGTCTTGTAGAAGTGCATGAAGATAAATTTTATTTCTCTGAGTGAGTTTGACAAACAAGGCTATGTGTTCAAATGGGAGAATGGAGTTCTGAAAGTCCTAAAGGGCTCCATGACATTCATGAAATGGATGCAAGAGAATGGCATGTATTATCTGATTGGAGAAGTTGAGTAACGAAGCCAAGATGAGGATCAAGCCTTGTTACTACTGAGTTCACATCCTAAGTCTTTTGAGAATTTCAAAAAAACTTTGTTGTATGGAAGAGACATTATGACTCTTCATGATGTCCAATCTGCTTTGAATTGAAGGAGTTGAATCAAAGGAAGGATGCTAATATTCACAGTAATGGTGAAAGGTCTCACTGTTAGAGATCCTTAAACAGATTGCAGATGCCTCTGTGGCTAGTGATGGATATGAGTCCTCAGATGCATTACTGGTATCATCTTCTGCCTCGGATGATGAATGGATCCTGGATTCAGGATGTTCATTCCATATGACTCCAAATCGATCTTGGTTTGACTCTTTTAGACAAGAAGATGGTGGAAAGGTACTGCTTGGTGACAATAAATCATGTAAAATGACAGGGAGAGGTAATGTGAAAATTAGATTTCATGATAGCCTTGAAAGAATGATGAAAGATGTTGATGAGGACACCAAGACTAAAAATCCAAGTCAAGTTCCAGTTGATCCAAGTCAAGAGGGGAGGAATGATGAGGACACCAGTTTAGGAGCTTGATCAATATTTAGCTTCCTGTAATGAGTCTTTTTATTTTTAATCACGTTTTTTATTTAGTCTTTGTTTATTTTGTGATAAGTCAAACATTTGACTTGTGTGAGTCCAATAGTCCTTTTGGACTTTAATTTTCGGTTTTATTAGGAAGACAAAAAGCTTGTCTTTAATTTCGGTTTTTATGTGGAAGACAAATGGGTTGTCCTTAATTTTTCGGTTTCATTAGGAAGACCAAGGGTCTTGTTTTCATGTAATTTTCGTCCTTATAAGCACTGCCAAAACAATGTGAAAAGGCAGATTATGTTGAATGAAATTGTGAGTTTATTTCTTCTTGAGTTCTTGAAGAAACTTTTGAACTTATCAAGGAGATTCCTTGTGGCGTTCATCCTGACTTATCAAACGGATTCCATCCCCGTTTGTGGCGTCTTCCTCATACCAAGGTTCGTGCTTGGCTAAGCATTGGGTCGCGGTTCCATTCCAATCTCGTGTGTTCTTGGTGGCTGTTCCATATTTGGTGTCGGGTTTCGTCACACTTGTTGGCGTGGTTCGTATCAGTTGGTATCAGAGATTAGGATCATCCGGTTTGGCCTATCCTTTACTTTGTGTTTTTCTTTCAATTCGTGTTTCTGAAATCAAAAAAAAAAAAAAAAAAAAATCTATCTATTCGTGTTCTTGATTTTCTTAGTCTTTGTTCTTGTTTTCCTTCTAAAAATCCGAAACCATTATAGTTAATCTCTTTATTCCAGATTGTTTCTTTGTTCAAATCGTGTTCTTATTTCCTTGTTTCAATTGTTTCCTTGTTTCCCTTATTTGTTGTGAAATCCGAAACTATGCTAGAACTTGTTGATTTATGAATTTCCTTGTTTCCTTGTTCCAATTGTCATTAACCAAATAATCTGTTTTCTTTGTTTCAATTTCCCCTAATTTGTTTTCTTTTTGTTTCTGAATTCGTGAATTAGGGTTCTTATTGTAAAAACCGAATTTTCATTGAGTTCCTCTTGTTTGGTTGTGAAATCCGAAAGTTCTTTGGGTTTCTCTTGTTCTTATTGTGCAATCCAAATTGGGATTGAGTTCCCTTGTTCTTATTGTGAAATCTGAATTAGGATTGAGTTTTCTCTTGTTCTAGTAGTGAAATCTGAATTGAGATTGGGTTTTATCTTGTTCTTATGGTGAAATCTGAGTTGGGATTGAGTTTCACTTATTCTTATTGTTAAATCCGAAAGTGGGTTGGGTTTTCTCTTTTCTTTTTGTGAAATCCGAATCTGCATTGTTTCTCTTTTCTTATTGAGTCTCCATTGTTTCTCTTGTGAAAGCCGATTCATTTTGCTTTCAAATTCGTTCCTTGCATCTGCATTTGAGAAATCAAAGAAAAAGAAAAGAAAAGAAGAAAGAAAAGAAAGAAGAAGAAAACCAAGAGGATCCGAACTCTAAAAAAAAAAAAAAAAAAAAAGAGTCTGGAAACCCGTCTTAAAAAACTTTGTTTTATTCTTGTTCCCTATGGTCTAGAGGCCTTTTTGCCAAAACCCCACACAAGTCTTCCAAAAAATCATCGTTTTTCGTCATTTTTCACCAGTTTTCGTCGGTGTTCGTTTGGTTTGTTTGGTTGAATTTGCTGCTTGAATACTCCATATTACCGTTGGATTAGTTTTGAAAGAACTTAAAGAAGAATACGAGTGGAAAAAGGCAGAGGTGTGAGCTTATTTGAGGGTAAAAGCCATCAAAGTTGAGTGAAACACGAGTGGACTTGAGTGACAATTTTGGAGTGAAAACACGTGAGGGAGTGTGGTGAGGTCTTTTTCTATAACTATTCTAATCTTATTTTTTGCAGATTTTCAATCATGTCACAAAATACAGAAATAAATGCAGGCAATGACACTCCACCACCTACAGTTCCAAATCTACAAATTGAAGCTTTAATGGGGGAGATGAGGAGGATGTTGAGGGAGGAGTGTGAACAAATACATGAGAGGTTGGATAGGGTAGAAGAGGGAACACAACGGAGACCACGGAGGAATAGGATGCACCAAAGGGAGGATGAGAATGAAGGGGATTTGGAAGGGGTAATTTCTGATGATGAGTTTGATAGGATGTCGGCGGGTAACCATAGGAGGTATGGCGGGGATGGAGAAGCTAGGAACCAGGTAGACAATAATTTGGGAAATATCAAGATAAGAATCCCCGCCTTTCAAGGCAAGAGTGATCCTAAGGCATACCTTGAGTGGGAGAAGAAAATGGAGTTGGTTTTCGATTGTCACAACTACTCTGACATGAAGAAGGTAAAACTAGCTGTCATTGAATTTACTGATTATGCTATTGTTTGGTGGGATCAGTTGTGCATCAATAGGAGGTGAAATGGAGATCGTGCCATTGACACTTGGGAGGCTATGAAGAGGGTGATGAGGCGACGGTTTGTACCATCTCATTATTATCGAGATCTATACCTTAAGTTGCAGGGTCTTCGTCAAGGTTCCAAGAGTGTTGATGAGTATTACAAGGAGATGGAGATGGCTATGATTAGAGCCAATGTGGAAGAGGATCGGGAGGCAACAATGGCAAGGCTTTTGAATGGGTTGAACCGAGAGATTGCTAATCCAATTGAGCTACACCATTATGTGGAATTGGAAGATTTGGTGCATATGGCAATCAAAGTTGAGAGGCAGCTCAAGAGGGGTAGTACAAGTGCAACACCTTGGCGGTCGAACTATCCAAAGAAGGAAGAAGACCAACCTACTTCATCATCTACACCAAAACCAGCCACCACAGCCACACCACCTCAAGGTAAAACAACTCCTACTAAGTCTCATTCTAGTGAGATAAGGTGTTTCAAATGTCAGGGGCGAGGACACATAGCTAGCCAGTGTCCAAACAAGAGAGTTATGGTGATTCGAGAAAGTGGCGAGCTCGATTATGAAGATGAAGATGATCTTGCTGACATGCCACCATTGGAAGATGCTTCTATCGATGATGAAGAGTATGGGCCAGAATCTGGTGAGATGCTTGCACTAGTCACACGACGAGCCTTGAATTTGCAAGCAAAAGAAGAGGAAGAAGAGGTGCAGCGGGAGAACATCTTTCACACTCGTTGTCATGTGAAAGACAAGGTATGTAGTGTGATTATTGATGGAGGTAGTTGTACTAACGTTGCTAGTTCTTCCATGGTTGAGAAGCTGGGGCTCCCAACGCTTAAACATCCTTGTCCATACAAGTTACAGTGGTTGAATGATAGTGGTGAAGTGAGGGTTACAAAACAGGTGCTGGTATCATTTCGAATTGGCAAGTATGAGGATGAGGTATTGTGCGATGTGGTTCCAATGCAAGCTGGACACCTCCTTCTAGGAAGGCCTTGGATATTTGATCGGCGAGTCCAGCATGATGGCTTCACCAACAAGTACTCATTCACGTTCCGTCAACGAACAATCACTCTAGCTCCATTGACGCCAAAGCAAGTATATGAAGACCAAGTGAGGTTGCAAAAATTGAGTGATCAACAAAAATTGAGTGAGCAAAAGAAGAAGAGTGAAAAGATGAATGAGAGTGAGAAAAAAGAGAGACAAAGAGAGAAAAGGGTCGAATCAAGTGAGAGAGAAAAGAAAGAGAAGAGTTCGATCAATGAGGGAAAATTAGAGAGAAAACAAAATAATTTTTATGCAAAAAAAAGTGAGGTTAAGGAGGCTCTTTTAAACACTAACCAACTTGATGCTAACTAGGGTCGTCACAAGTAGGTTTTTGATCCCGGTGATTGGGTACGGTTACACATGAGGAAAGAGCGATTCCCAGCACAAAGACGTTCCAAATTGCTACCTCGAGGAGATGGGCCGTTTCAAGTGCTAGAAAGGATCAATGACAATGCCTACAGACTCGATTTACCAGGTGAGTATACTGTTAGTACTACTTTTAATGTTTCTTATTTGAGTCCTTTTGATGCAGGTGACGATTTGAGGTCAAATCTTTCTCAAGAGGGGGGGAATGATGAGGACACCAAGACTAAAAATCCAAGTCAAGTTCCAGTTGATCCAAGTCAAGAGGGGAGGAATGATGATGACACCAGTTTAGGAGCTTGATCAATATTTAGCTTCCTGTAATGAGTCTTTTTATTTTTAATCACGTTTTTTATTTAGTCTTTGTTTATTTTGTGATAAGTCAAACATTTGACTTGTGTGAGTCCAATAGTCCTTTTGGACTTTAATTTTCGGTTTTATTAGGAAGACAAAAAACTTGTCTTTAATTTCGGTTTTTATGTGGAAGACAAATGGGTTGTCCTTAATTTTTCGGTTTCATTAGGAAGACCAAGGGTCTTGTTTTCATGTAATTTTCGTCCTTATAAGGACTGCCAAAACAATGTGAAAAGGCAGATTATGTTGAATGAAATTGTGAGTTTATTTCTTCTTGAGTTCTTGAAGAAACTTTTGAACTTATCAAGGAGATTCCTTGTGGCGTTCATCCTGACTTATCAAACGGATTCCATCCCCGTTTGTGGCGTCTTCCTCATACCAAGGTTCGTGCTTGGCTAAGCATTGGGTCGCGGTTCCATTCCAATCTCGTGTGTTCTTGGTGGCTGTTCCATATTTGGTGTCGGGTTTCGTCACACTTGTTGGCGTGGTTCGTATCAGATGTTAGGCTGGTACCTGAGTTAGAGAGAAATCTCATATTAGTAGGAATGCTTGATGATAAGGGTTTTCGGATTAAAGTTGAAAATGGCATAATGAAGTTTTAAAGAGATCTATGATTGCTATGAAGGGGAGCAGAAAGAATGGAATTTACTTACTGGAAGGCAAGACTGTTGAAAAGTCTGATGCAAATATTTCAAAACAGAAGGTGAAAAAAAAGTGTTATATGGCATATGAGGCTCGGGCATGTGAGTGAGAAGGGATTGGCTGAGCTACACAAGCAAGGTCTATTGGGAAAGGACAAGCTTGAAGACTTAGATTTCTGTGAGAATTGTGTATATGGGAAGGCTTGCAGAGTTTAGTTCAGTGTAGGGCAGCAAAGAACAAAGGGGTCACTTGATTATATACACTCGAATCTTTGGGGGCCAGGAAGAGTTACTTCACAGTCGAGAGCTAGGTATTTCTTAATCTTTTTTTATGATTTTTCTACAAAGTTTTGGGTTTATATTCTGAAGAATAATAATAATGTATTTGATACAATCAATCAATAGAAAATGCTCATTCCAAACCAAATTGGTAGAAAAATATAAAGGTTAAGAACTGACAATGACCTAGAGTATTGTGCAAGAATAGCTAGAACCCCACAACAGAATGGTCTACCTGAAAGGTTCAACAAAACAATTTTGGTAAGGGTGAGGTGCATGATGTTAAGTGCAGGCTTACCTAAAGTGTTTTGGGCAGAAGCTGTCAACACAACTGTGTATTTGATCAATAGATGCCCATCCATAGCTTTGGGATTCAAGACTCCTGAGGAAGCTTGGTCTGGACATCCAGCAAAGTATGAAAATTTGAGAGTGTTTGGTTGAAACTGCTATGCTCATGTGAGACAAGACAGGCTGTTAAATGCATTTTTCTTGGCGACCCAGAATGTGTAAAAGGATACAGACTTTGGTGCATGGAATGTGGATTTAAAAAATGCATTGTGAGTAGAGATGTGACTTTTAATGAGTTTTAAATGGGGTATAAGCAAGAGAGTGTACAAAACAGTTCGGAAAGGAACAATACTGAGAGACAAATATCTCAGGTTCAGGTGGAGACTCTCAGATCCGATACAAATGACAGAGATCAAATGGAGACAGCTGAATTGAGAAGTGATGCTACTGAAGGTACAAGTAGAGGTCAAGAAATTCAATATCTTCACGACTACAGGTTAGTCAGGGACAGAGTGAGAAGGGAAATCAAGCCACCAGAAAGATTTGGATATGCAGACCTTATTGCATATGCTCTTAATGTTGCTGAAGAGGAAATAGAGCAAGAACCACTGAGTTATAAGGAATCTGTGAATAGCAAGGATAGCCATGAGTGGATTGAAGCAATAAGAGAGGAAATGATATCTTTATATTGGTATGAAACTTGGGAACTGATTGATAACACTGCAAAGCCCAGAACTATAGGATGTATATGGCAGCTGTAACTTATGCTAGTGCTGTAGGATTAGTCATGTATGCCATAGTCTATACAACACCAGAATTGACTTGACCTCTTAGCATGGTGAGTAGTTTTATGGCAGACCCAGGAAAGGAACATTGTGAAGCTCTTAAATGGAATTTAAGATACATTAAGGGATCCATCACTAAGGGTTTGGTTTTTGGTGGAGAGAAACAAATCTCAAATTACCTGAACAGTGTTAAAGGATATGTTTATTCGGATTATGCTGGCTGTTTGGACACCAGAAAATCAATTACTGGGTACATTTTTACTGTTTTAGGTACAACTGTGAGTTGGATGGATACATTGCAGAAAGTTGTAGCGTAATCTACAACTGAGGCAGAATATACTGCTATAACTGAGGCAGTTAAAGAAGCTTTGTGGATGAAGGGACTGATTCAAGAATTGGGGATTCGGCAAACAGCTATGACAGTATTTTGTGATACTCAAAGTGGCATTCAGTTGTCAAGGAATCATGTCCATCATGACAGGAAAAAGCATATTCATATTAAGATGCATTTTATTGGAAAGATCATTCAGGGAGGGACTGTTTTGATTGATAAAATATCTACCAACCGGCAACCTTTTCTACTTCTTAGACCTTATAAATTTGAAGTAATGTCAGCTAGTCTAATGTCAAAAAGGGCAGACACTCTGATCTTTGCTTAGTTATGTAGCCAAGGTGGTGATTTGTTGATTAGTTGGTCCACATAACTAAAGCCTCTAATTCCTAAGCTTTCCTATTTTAAGCTGGTAGTTAAAACACTTGTAACAGACTATTGACAATGGTGTGTTGTCCAGATCTAAAAACCAGTATAATAGCTCACCTACTCTATAGCTTAGGCATCGATTTTTTTTTTTCAATTCTCTCTCTAGAAAAACTCTTTCTAATCTGAAACTCATCTTGAGAAAGAAAGTGAGTTCTAACCGAGATTGGATTGTGATCAATAAAGTCACTTTCATATTCATTTTTCTCATGATTGTTCTTTACTTGTTTGATTAAATTTCTAATTGCATTCTTAAGGTTTATTGCTTGAATTCAGTTTTGAGTTTCTTTTGTATCAATTCAGTGATACTTTGCACAACAAAATCCACACTCAATTCACCAAATCTCAATGAAATACCAAACCATAAAATTCAGGCAAAACTCCAAACAAGACCTAAAGTTCTAAACCATAAAAATTAACAATCTCAACAACCACCACTCTTGCCACTAAAATGATGCACTTAAGCAACAAAGAAAATATCAACAACCTCATTCCAACGTCCACTTTAGAAATCTAGAGCAATTTTTGTTTCAGTGACATACCAAGTAAATAAAAATAAACGAGATTGTACTCTTAAATGTACAAACGCCAACTCCATTGCATTACAAGTTACCTTTAGTAACGTATCAAAGGTCGTTGCTTGGGTAACATGTAATTATCAAAAGCAAGATGCAGAAATAGAAAAATGGTATTTACTCAATTTATAATAAAACTTAACCACTACCATAAGTTGCTCCCATAGTGATCAATTTTGACATATCTACCTAGAGTGGGTGTGTGTGTCTTCAAGTTAATATTCCAAGCTACCAATAAAGGCGTGTCATTTCTTTTATCAGCATGCTTACATTAAAAATTTACAAATATTTAGATGACTTAATCCAAGTACAAACTCCAAGTGAAAGCACAAACCTGAATCTTTAATACATAGAAATATGTGGTGAACAACAATAGAGACGAGACAACGACCAGAGCATTCTATGGACCTCTGCAACAGATTCAGACAACATAGTTCACAGTTCAAATAATAAGTTGGGAAACAGAAATAAATTTTTTCTAATTGAGTAAAGGGAACAAAAGCATGTTGACCAATTCGATTAACATCTCCTCTATCTAGACAACGTATAATACACTCATAAATCAGAGAAGTGCACCTAATCCTCCCACTTTCTTATACATCCTCATCATCGTACAAGTTTCATACATTTAGTTGAACAAAGTTACATAACAAACTCAATAAAACATAATTTTAAAAAAAATTAACATTATCACAAATTTCACTCACATTAGTTTGTCCAACTATTCCTTCGATAAAGCGCTCAACACAAAAAAAATCTCGCTTGGCACCATCATCATCTTTCTGGTTTCTTCTCTCTTCTCACCTTGCACCAAATTTCATTGAAAACCCACAACATAAAAGCCAAGCACAACATAGAATACTTTGCCTAACTGTAACTCAAGCCCAAAATAGTGTGCATTTCACGGTAAACATAACGAAGCACAACTGATAACTAGTTCACTCAAGTTTACATTGATATTTTTTCAAACATCTTTTAAAAGTCCGAGCTTCAATCCTATTACACATAGTCCTATATTATAAGTTCACATGCAACCCTATTGTACTCATCTCTTGTTTTTTATCGGAACTACTTACCATTGTCAAATTGGGCAACTCAATCCTCAACTTCAAACGTAAAGTCCAAATTTTTTTTTAAAAAAAATACTCTTCCATAAAGTCCAACAACAAACATCCCAACTTGGAAATTTTGTGTATTGCCATACAAATTACTTACTCAAACAAAAAAAATTCACAATGCATAATCAAGAAACCGGTTAGAGGAAACTCACCATGAATGGAACAACTACATGAACCCGAACACTAAAGCATGTCGACCTACCTAGTAAACGGGCATTCCTTCGACCCAAAACCGCGAATCTACTCAGGGGAGGGAATGAGTGACACGAAACAGAACATTAAAAAACAAAACCCCACGAACTTATCGACCAAGCCAACGAACACCCCGAGCTTGAATTCAAACCAAGAACCCAATACAAATATTCCTCATTTGGGGTTTTCCTCTTCAAATAATGTCTCTTTTCAGAGTTGGGGAGGAGAATAACCTTGTTCGGTTAGTCGGGGGAGGGAAAGAAACTGATTTGTTCGGTTAGTCGGGGGAGGGAAAGAAATTGATTTGTTCAGAAGGTTTTTTGAAAAAAAAAATGCACTTAACACGAAGACAAACCGTAGCCGGTTAATGGGTACACATATGGGGTATTTTAGTATTTTTGCACACTCAAAGCTTCACATTAAATCCAACCGTTGAACACAAAAATTGCACTCATCCAACGACTCACATTTAGTGAACGACTCACATTTAGTGAAGGACTAAGTCCTCCTGAAGTAACCGAGGGACTTAAGAAGTGCCCTTATAGTATATGCATATTAGTTTTGTTTAATTAGTTTTTGTTTTAAAATTATTTTGATTGTTTTTCATTTTGATTGTTGAATAATATACCATACCACAAAGTACATATATTGGGTTGAAAAATAATATACCAACAAAACTTACAAAATTATTACTAATGATTTCTTAAATTTATCTTATGTAGTTGATTTGCTCCCTTTATTGAAGTTCCGATTTTTTATTAAAAACAAAAAAACATGGTATTTTACAACAAGCTCAGCTCCCGTAGAGAATATTACTTTTTCAAAAAAGTAATAATAATAATTATAATAATTATACAAAAACACATGAGAGTCTTCCTAATTACTTGGTCGCAAACAAAACTGAAAACTCTGTGAGAACAATTAAATTTTAACAAATCTCTGTACCAAGTTCCCTTCAACCACTCCCCTGTCATCGGAAGTGAGACTCTCTAGCAAACCAGTTCTCTATTTTCATCGTCAATGTTCAAGGAACGGCATGCTTTCCTTATCAGTTCGTTATTTTGTTTTCCAGTTACAACTAAGGTGCTTCAGCCTCCAATAACTTTCTTTCTGCCAAAGCATCCACAGCTTTTACTTTTTCAGGCACAAAATCTACAAGCATTTCAAGGGAATGCATCAGAGAGGATAATAATGGCATGATAGTTGGAAAAATATTTAAAATCATCTATAAGTATGAAAAGTACCTGAAAGAAAATCGTATCTCTTCTGTTTGCTGACAGCTGATGCTGAAAAAACAAACATGTACTTAAGTACTGCTAGCATATAATATAAATAAATGATAAAAATCATTTGGTAATTAATTGTAAGAAACAATTACAATTGAGCAAGTTCCCTAACCCTCTCCACAGTATGCTTCTAATTACCATGAATTGAATGTACTATCTATTTGAGTTCTATTTTTTCAGTTTCGTGGCTGGATCTCAATTCACATTGGAACCTAGATTATCACTATAGAATACACTCCCTAGCCCACAACTTGGAAAAAGAACATAAATATTAATTATCTTGGAAAAATAACATAAATATTAATTATCTTGGTACTCTTTTTTTTCTCCTCATAAAAAATTAAATAACTGGTGATCTTCTCGAGATATTGTTGGAGAAAATCTTTATTATTGTTTTTTAATTTGAAAACGAGAAACAAGAGAGAGAGTGTACATAATAAACTGTCTTCCTAGTAAGTAGTAAACGAAAAATTAGCTCCCTCATTCTTGTACCATGTTCAAAAAGACAAAAAGTATATGTCAATTCGTATAATCAAAAGATATTTCGCAATTAATGATTGTTACCAGGTATTAGTATAACTGCAGAAGCAGAACCCCAAACTAGATGCCCCAGCTCGATTATAGTACAGCATAACAAAGTTTTATCCCATTTCACAACCAAAAATACACTAAAGCAATTTAATCTATGATTCATAGGATAGGCCGCAGCAGTTTGGTTCCAGTACAATTTCTTAATTAAGTTCTTCTATAACCACCAAATTAAAGCAAAATCATGCTCACGCTCTATTATGGTGGTAACATGTATATTTTACTTAGCAGGGACCCCTGGATTTATGGAAATACATAGACAATGTATAAGAACTCCTCTCACATGAAAAGTTTACTTTACTTGCCACACTCAACCTAATTATCTTAAAATTATTTAAAAGCTCGATTCACCTAACATGAATAAGAACAAGAACAACCCATTGTTCAACTTCCAAACTCCACAGGTCGATTATAAAAAAACACTAGTATTCCCACTTCATCAAGGGCAACAAGCCCATTGTTAAATTTAAGTACTACGAGACATTTCCTTCTAAGGAGGGAAAAAAAACAAGCTAAAATCTTAACTCGGGATGGATTAAAAATGAGGAAGAAGAAGAGAACTTACAGAGGTGCTTGTAAGCAAGGGACTTCTTACGATCCTTTATAGCACATGCATATGCCTCGCCACAGAAATTTTCTATAAACTTCTCCTGCATTCGAAAATAAAAACGATACTCAATAATTTACGAGCACATTAAATCACCCAAATTCAAATAAAAAAGAAAAACCCTAATACAATCGCCAACAACAGAGCTGAACCAACTACTCAAATTGAAAACCCTATAAGAATTTGCAGACCATACCGTAGCTTTATTGACCAGAAAAACAGCTTCATTAGTGATACGCATATCTGAATCATCGCTTCTAACAATCCTCCTAATCCGCTCCATGGGAAACTTATTCATCTTCGCGTCCTCGCCCTCTTCGGGCTCTTCCTTTCGTTCTCGCTTCCCCTTCTGCTTTCCACTATTGGATTTGGTGACACTTGTAACATTTTTGGTGATGACAACGCCATTTTCGACCGCAGGATGAGAATCGGAGCTTGAAGATGGAGTAGCCGGAACCTCATCGTAGTTTACGGTGCCGTTGATGGAAAGTGTATTGATCTTGGTCTTGGTCTTGGTTGTGGTATTGTCGTTCTTCGTCGCATTCGCAGAGCCTGCCGTCTTCTTCTTCTTCTTCGTTTGAGTCGCCGCTGGGGTATTGTTTTCCGATACTGATTTTTTGGAGGAAGCCATTGTCGTTGTTGTTTTAGAGGATTTTTTAACGCCAAAGACTGAAAACCCAAGTTACATATAGGGGATTTTTAAAGTAGTCGAACAAGTCATTTCATTTGATCTTTAATAAAAACGACATGTCGCTTTACTTTATTATCTTCTTTGTCGTTCGTGTCGTGGAAGGCTTGATGTAAGATTTTATCATCCGATTCAAACTCATCAATATAAGTTAATTAGGCAATATTTGTTTAATTAGTTTTGTAATTTTATGTTTAGTGTGTTCGAGAATATTATAACAGCGGAGGAAACTCAAGATTACAACTCTATGCACAAAATTTATAATATAACTTATTAAGAACAAAATGAGAAGATTACAACTTTAAGCAAAATTAATACACATAAATATGAAAATAGATGACAAGATATATAGAAGAAAGAAAAAATACAACTCAATACAATAATCTACAAATAAACACAATAGAAATAAGAATGAAGAAATAAAATAAACTTTCACTCAAACTATCAAAGTAAAGAGTCGTGGAGATTACTAGACTTGAACAATGTTCAAAACTTTTGTCTAAAGTTTATTTCCCCATATTCTCTTAGCATTAATGGACTCTCAAGTTTAGGAAATAGCTCTCTCGAATTATCAAGGGTTATTGTTTTTCAGCAAAGTGCTAAAATTGATGAAAAACTCATATTCATAAGTGGCCAAATAGTTTTTATTTATAGAGTTTTGAGACACCCTTTGAATTTCAAATTCCACCAACCACTTGGTTGTTACCAATGTTAAATTGGGTGTTTATGAAATTAAAGGAAAGATTTGAGAGGTACTTGAAGTATTCCAAACGTTCAAATTGTTGAAAATGCAAAAATAGGATTTGGTTGTTAGCGTCCTAGATCGCGGCCTAAGCCATTCTAGGTCGCGATCATGAGGCTCTACCTCCCAGGTCGTGGCATAGAGCGCTTGTAACCTCCCAATTTTTACACTTTGCCACACAAAACGTCCAAACTCATTCCCATTTGATTTTGTAACTTCCATACACCTAATGGGAGTCAAAATCATATCCTCAAAAGTTATTCAAAATAATAGCTCATAAAATTCAATTTGGAAATGTGTAACTCTTATTTTACACATTAATATGTGATCTTTTGGAGGTTACAAATGGTTACTGATTTTGTAAGATGTGTAACTCCTAAAAGTATGTTACAAATTTGGACACACACATTTGCCTCACTTATTTGTAACTGTCAAATTATGTTACAAAATGAGTTTGTGATAAACTCATTTTGTCACATTTATTCAATTGAACATTATATTATTATAAATAATATAACATTCACCCACTAGATTAAATCATACTTATTTTGTAACACTTATTTAATCAATCAAACATTATTTTAAGAATAATATTTCCCCACTAGATTAAATAATTACTCTCTCTATAAAATATTGCATTAGTGCATAAAGTAAAATGTCTTTCAACTTGAATTTTACCAAAGTGTAATTATCACAAAGTTTGTTGAAATTTTGGTTGCCGAAGCATTGAACAACTATTCCTTGATAACAAACCGGTGATAATACACACATTTTCTATGCTCACTTGAGAGTCACTTGTCTCACTTTGCACCATTAGTGGCCATGTGGGCATTCCATTCATGGACTTTCTTGAGAATGAACTCTTAATTCTCATAAGAGGTAGCACCACCCCTAAGTCCATATAAGAGGAGTTTTTATAGTATCTTGTTACCCTTAAGATATTTGTCATCTCAACACTAGGTTCCATTAAAAAAACTTTCAGTTTTAATCCTCCAATTAGTAACACTTAGTACTTATATCTCAGATGGGACAATTTTTAGTACTATATACATTCACTTAGTTGACTTGTTATTACCTATTGAACCTAACACTAGCTTAAGTAACTAGTATTAAGATAATTTACCATCAACCATGAATCTTTTTAGGGAGTTTAAGTCTCATCCCTCGAGATGTAGAAATGATTCTATTTTGAATCATTTTCTTTTATTATGCATGCATCTCTCATTATTTTATTCAAACTTTGTGCTAGCTATAGTTTGAATTAAATAGTTACACCTTTTATCAAAATAGTGAATTTGATCATAGTCAACACCCCACTATTTTCACACTTTAATATTAAGATAAACATATTTTCTTGAATATTGAATTTAGAAACCTCTTTGTTTCTATAACTCTATTTATATTTTAACTTGATTCCTTCTTGAACCAAACATCTCACAAACTAACTTTAGACATAAAGCATGTCTAGATTACCCATATTATACATAAAGCTAAAATAATTTAGAATGTGGAATTCCAAATCACATAACTTATGTGTATACATTTTATGAGGAAATCACATAACCCTTTGAGAAGTGGGAAATAGTTGGAGAATACCAAGACAAAATTTGGGCATGAGGGTGATTCCTCTTCAGTCCAAATAAATGAGAAAATCCAAAAAGATACTGAAATTTTCAGTGTATCGAAACTGCCTCTACCCAAAATGTTGCAGACTTGCTACAGCATAGATGCCCAGACAACTCAATTCCAAAGCAACCACCTCCATTTCCTCAATGCTTTCAGAAGCAAAAGTTGGAATCTCAATTCAAGAAATTTCTAGATATGTTAAAACAACTGCATATCAACATCCCACTTCTAGAGGCACTTGAGAAAATGCCTAATTATGTGAAATTCATGAAAGATGTTCTTACAAGGAAGAGAAGTTTGGGGGAGTTTGAAACTGTGGCTCTAACCAAGGAGTGTAGTTCATTTTTGCAAGAGAAGTTTCCACCCAAGTTGAAGGATCCAGAGAGTTTCAATATTTCATGTACTATTGGAGACACGTATTGTGGTATTGCTTTATGTGATTTGGGTGCTAGCATTAACTTGATGCCAATGTTAGTTTTCAAGCAATTGGGGATTGGAGAAGTCAGGCCTGCTACAGTTGTTGGGAATATATGGCTTTACTCTTTTCAAATCAACAATGAATAATGCAATATTTCAAACCCTAGATGTTAATCAAGATTCAAATTTAAAGTATGAGTGCAATTCTTGATAGTCAAATAAACATGTTCATGATATGAATGTTAATCTTGAATATAAGAAACTAAATGATTAAAATGATGATACGATAAACTTAGATACATTTAATCATCTATACCAGCAATGAAAAACATAATAGAATGACAAAATACAATATTAGGGTTAGAGAGATACAACATTTGTATTGAGCAACTTGAATCTTCAAACTTGGAGAACTTCTAAGGCTTATACACAATATGAATATTGTTGTCCAAAATCTCTATTCCAAGTCTTCACAGTTGCTTGAAGCTTCAACTAAGTATAATGAGATTCGGGATTGAATAAGCTTTGAAACTCATGCAAGTCAAGCAAGCTTGATGAATTTCTTGCAGAAAACTTTGGTATAAGAAAGCAAGAGAGAGAATGAGTTTTAGAGAGAGAGAGAGAGAGTTGGAAAGTGTGATCAAGGTTTTTCAACTCTAATAACCCTTATATATAGTGTAGGCATCATCATTATTCTAACCAATAGGATTAGAGCATTTAAAACACATCATTTGGAGCATTTTACATAAATTGTACAACCTTAAAAGATCGCCCAGGCGATGTATTGCCTGCATGCATGCGATGTATCGCTTGTCAGGCGACGTATCGCCACCCTCTCTGACTTTGAACCCTTCATGGTCCTAAAATTGCTCCAAATTCTACAAAACTTTTTGGGAATGTTTGGATACCTCATTGTATCACTTTAGACCCATAAAAGTCACTTTTAGATGTCTTCTACACAATCTCATGTTTCACTTCTCTTTAAGTAAAAATTGTTAAGCGTTTTGCACCGAAACATGTAAACATCTTAACAATTATATTTAACCAATCTCAACATTCCCTCACTTGGTTAAATATAATCTTCTCTTCTTAGCTTAACTGTTTTGGTGCATAAATAGAGTATCTTTCGATTTGAACTTTATCTTCGTGAAATTATTACAAAGCCTTATCAAATTCATTGGTGTCTTAAAGATTGAACCAAGTACTCCTTAATGATAAAACCAGTAACACCATACACACCTCCACTTGACCATTCATTTTCCCACTTTTCTCGCTTAGTACTTGATGGACCCAAAACGGGTATGTTTAAAAGTTTATAAATCGCAAGCGCACGAATCGTTCATATAGAATAGTGATAGTGTAAGCAAGGATGTCGAACCCAAATGAGTTGTCTAAAATCAAAAAGAGAAAACTATTTTAAATCAAAAGTAATAAATTCTAACCTAGCTCCAAAGATTGATGAGTTTTAATATTATGAACATAAAATAAAAGATTGAAAAATAAAGCTATTTAAGAGAATAAAAATAAAGCAATAATGAGTTGAAAATAAGTGTTAAAAGAAAAGATTATTAAGATACTAGAATCCACAAAATGTAAGTTTAATAATATTTATTAGTATATTGATTCCCAAGTTTTAGTGATAGTTAAAATAATTTAAACTATCATTTTCTAAATAGATTTATAATTTTAAGCACAAATTACTTCTAAAAAGATAGGATTTTTCTTCACTTTTCAAAATTATAATTTCAAAGCATTTAGTGTAAATCAATCTAATGAAATAACAAATAAATCAATGAACATTATTTATAAGACAAAACATAATATTTTTGTTCTAAGCATGGATGTGTACAATTTAATGACACATCTTACACAAAGAATATTATGTTTTAGCACTAATGAAGAACAAAGTGTAAATATGTGCTAACAATCCAAAATACATGATATTTAAGATGAAAGAAGATATTTGAAGAAGAAAATTCCATAAACTTTGTTGCACAAAATGGGAAATCAAGATACAAAATAAACACTATCTAGTTACACATTGTTTCATCATCACCTTAATAATCTTAAAAAGATTAGAAACACATAACTAGAATAGCAAATACAAACTAAAAATTACAAACATAAATAGGAAAATTTGGAGGATGAACCCCCAAATTTTTCCTCTAAAAATACATAGAAAGTAACCAAAAAGAAGAAGAAGATGAAGAGAATTGAGAGGTTTTGAATGTGTAGAAATTATGGTATAGTAACCTCCCCTAAAAATGGACACCCTAAATGGTCTTCAAAACTCCTTATTTATAGCCAAAATGAGTAAATTAAAATAATCAATTTAAATTAATTAAATTGATTAAATTAATTAACTTAATAATAAAATGGAGAATAGGGGTAAATTATAGGGTGTAATTATGATGTTTTGGGATAAAATGTGTAGAAAGTGGGGTAAAAAGTGGTATTTTTGTCATAGGGGACAATAGTGCTTTTAGTCAATTTATGGGCTCAAGATAAATAAAAGGTTGGTTTGGGATTTGTTGGCTGGCAAGCTGCTGGTACTGCCGAAATGGGGCTGACGTTGGGTGCTGGAGTGCAGCTGGCGCAGGCTGCTTGGAGGTGGCAGTGGGCCTGGAAGGCTTGGGCCTTGGGGCATTGAGCTGGCCCGAATTGAGATGCTGAAGGGAAACCGTGGGGTTTGGAGCAATTGGAAGAGTGTTGGGCAAGGGTGAATCTGGGTGATGTTTCGGTGGGCAGAATTGATGCTGGCAGGAGGATACTTGTTGGAGGTGGAGAAGCTGCTGTTGGGAGGACTTGGCTTGTGCGGCTGGAAGGAGGCATCAGCGTGGGCTTGGGCCTGGCAGGCGTGGGCCTATGTTATGGTATTTCAAGAATGCCAATTTTTCTTTCTTTCTTTACTTAAAAATGCCACATTTTCTTTATTTTTCTTTCTTGGCTTTTCAAGAGCACAAATACACCAAAATCCATAACAAAATAAACATAAATTAAATCAAAATTAAATATTTTCAATTATCCAATAAATCATATTAATTCATTGAAAATATTAATTATAACTTAATTTATATTTAACATTTAAGCTTAATAATACCACATTTTTTTACCACTAACTTAACAATAATAATTCAAATAATTAACTACAACATTTTACAACAAAATAACTATAAAAACACACAAAAATCTATAAAATTAAAATAAGCCTAATAAATTCAAAATTACTAAAAAACTTAATAAATTACTTAAAAACTCAAGAACTAAGCAACAATTAACACATAAAAAGTGGTAAAATAACTCTATTTTGTAGAGTTATCAGCACTCATATGACCATGTGCTCATCCATTTCATGAACTTTCCGGGGAGAAGCTCCAACTCCCATGAGAGGCAACACCACCTCTAAGATCACATAGGTGAAGTTCTTACAACATCTTTGCCACCTTTAAAGATGCTTGTTGCACACAACTGAACTTCATTAAAATCCTGAGGCTTGACCCTGACTTGGTAGCAACCAACACTAACCATTCTTGTATGGAACTCATTATTTTGTTAGTGTTGAAACAATTCACCCAATAATTTGTTCTTACCCATTGAACTCTTGCCATTGATGTTCACAAGTTTGGAGTTGGGTTACCATCATTGGTGAATATATTATTCCAAGAGTTTTAGTCCAATCCATATAACACCCTAAGTTGCTAATAAGGTTTAGGACCTTGATTAGCGTGCCTGGAGGGCAATAAGTGAATTAATATGATAATATGTGAATTTAAATGAATATGTGATTAGAATGCATGTTTAGGTAGTATAAATATGCATGTGGGCCTCGTTTGCATGATAGGGGTAAATTGGTAATTTTAGCCCATTGAGGGCATAAATGCGATAATTGTATTGTGTGATTTGTTCCACGTGAGTGTGGTGATATCAATGTGATGCACGTGCCGAGACGGTCCTAGAGAGCTAGATAACTCAAAAGTCACAACGGGATTTTATACCCGGCTCGGGAGGAGCCTAGGGGTATTTCGAGGATTTTGTAATTTAGCTCTTGAGAGATAATGGTAACTGGTAATATGGTAACTTGTGTAACTGTTAGTAACCACTGAGAGTAACAGGTTTTGTTGGAGAAATGGTAGAATTGTAATGTAAGTAAAAGGACAAGAGTGCCCTTGAGGTTTAGTTAGGAAGGGATATTAGTGGAGGGATAAGGTGGTCTTTTGGCAGTGGTTTAGATAGCTTTGGCTGAGGGAAATGGATATACACGATCCTTTATGCTAGGTGTGACTGAAATTAAGATTTGGAAGGCTAGAGAAATTAAGAAGGAAAAAGGGAGAATTAAGAACTTAGAAGGCAAAGAGGAAGAGGAGGAGAGTTGTGTTCTTTGAGGCTAGTAAAGAGCTTAAGGATGTGGAATCAAACACAGATCAAGGTCTACACTGAGGTAAGGATTTAGTCCCTATTTTTGTTAAGTTTTGAACTTGATTTTGGAAGGAATTGAAAGATAGCCATGGCTTGTTTTGCATGAGAATTCAGCTGGTTTTTCAAGGGGGAATTCGGTTTAAAGCTTGTATTGGAGGGAGCTCAAGTTGAATTTTTGATTGAGGTAAGGGTATTAAACATGTTTGAAATCTCATAACTGTTATGGTTTAAGAATCTAGAGGTCTGGTTTGCACTTCTCTCAAGTTTTGGTTTAAGTGTTTGAAATCTGAAACCTAAGTATGAATTCTGGGAGTGATTGAGTAATTGAGCTAGGTTATGATGTTTATAGGTTGTTGAAGGGTCTATTTGGGGTTTTGAATTGGTTTTGGGGCTTAGGTGTGAGTTTGGGATGATTTGGGAGTGTTTTGGCTCGGGGAAATGCGGAGGAAAAACCCAGATTTTTGGGTTCACGAAGGAGCGCCGCGGCCCTGTTCTTGGGTGCCGCGGCGCGAGGCTGATTCTGGGCAAGGGAAGCTCTCTGACTTGCTGGGCACCGCGGCCCTCTAGGGCAACGCCGCGGCGCTAGGCTATTTTCAGTCGCGGTGCTAGGCCATTTTCAGAACACAAGATTTTGCAATTTTGAGCCTTTGCTCCGGGGGTTCGGGGGATGTCTTCGATGTATTGTTTTAGGGATTTGGGAGTTCCGAGAGTATGGGATTGGGCCCGGAAAGTGATTTTGGATTGGTTAGCATTAAAGCGTGTTTCATATGTGTTGTGACTAGGTTTTCGGAGGGGCTCGGGATAGAGGACCGTGCTTGTGATCTTGGTGCATTGGAAAGCTCGGGATACAGGTAAGGGAACTATAGCACCTGTGTTGTAGGGCTTGAGCCCATTGAATTGTTGCAGGGTGCGGCCCTAAATTGTATCATTGCTAGGATGTAGCATTATATGAATGATTGTATATTTGATTGTTATTTGAGAATGCTTAATGTGGTAAAAGCAGAACGAATGGCAAGGGGCCGGGAACGGTGAAGGCCGAGAACGGCAGTGGGGCCAGGAATACCACTTAGCACATGGAGTGCTTGTGGCTAGGGTGAGACCCTAGTGGATACATGGGATATCCACACGGTGTGGACTGGGATCTCAGGCTTTGGTAATGCTTCTGGGATGACATGGCCGTATATGTGTTAGATTCTGTGGACTGTCTGACTAGATATGAGTTGTTTGCTGTAATGACTGTATTTTATGCATATGTTATGTACTGTTTGAGTTTTCTTGCTGGGCTTCGACTCACGGGTGCTCTGTGTTGCAGGTAAGGGCAAAGAGAAAGTCAACCAGCCATGAGTACGGAGAGCGTGGGGGCGGCGCGTACATGTTCGGTCTGCCCGACTGTCTTGGTTGGGGATATTTTTGAGAAATGGCTGTATAAACCCTAGTTTTGATGGTTAATTACTTATAATCTTGTTTTGGGTTGTAAATATTTTATAAATTGAGTTATGGGATCCCGAATGTTAAACTCTTAAACTCTTAATGAAATAGAGTAACTTTTTAAAGATTACAGCCTAGACTTTCACTTAATCACACTTTTGTTTTAAAAACCTCGTCTAGCGAGTTGATTTCACATTTTAACTTCACTTAGTAACGGCTCTAAGGTAGTAGAGCATTACAATCCCTTTTGAAGTAGAACTTACAAACCTCTTCGTAAGAGGTGTTGTAAATGGATCTGATAAGTTCTCACTTGTCTTTATGCATAAGATCGATATGATTCCTCCTCAAATCACCCCATGTGTTAGACTTATATGTCTAGACTTTTCATGCCATTATAAGCTCTAGCTAATGGGGCTTGTTTATCACCATTGGGATATTCCTCATGAAATCATAAGCCACTTGACCTCTTTGCCATTTGTCGCTAGAGTTATAAACTCATTCTCCATGGTTGAGTAAAATATATGTTTGTTTCTTTGAACCCCAAGAAACTGCTCCTCCTCCAAGCATAAACACCCAACCACTTGTGGAGAGATTATCTCCTACACTTGATATCCAACTCACATCAGAATATCCTTCAAGTATCTTCGGGAACTTTGAATATTGGAGGCCTAGCTGCTTTGTCCTTTTAAGGTACCCTCGAATTCTCTCAATAACTTTTCAATGTTCCATACTTTGATTGCTAGTAAACCCACTTAGTTTACTAACCGCTCTGCCATTGTTCTTTTCCAGCTTTATGCTTGAATCAAATGGTGTATTTGCCTCTTTCATTTTGAGATTACTAAACTTGTCAAGCACTTTCTCAACAAAGTAAGCTTGACTTAAGGCATAACCCCCACTATTTCTTCTCACTTTTATACCAAAGAAGGTATTGACCTCTCAAAGGTTCTTCATTTAGAAAGGGGAAGATAGAAACCTCTTCGTTTATGTTATGCATCTCATCTCATTACTCAAAATCAACAATCATCAATATATAGACACATCAATATGACATAGTCATCACAAGTGTTAGAATATAAACACTTGTCCATTATTATGTATACACCCATCCGACATAATAGCTTTATCAAACTTCTCATGCCATTGTTTTTATGCTTATTTTAAACCATATAATGATTTAACAAGCCTACACACTTTATGTTCATTTCTCTTTAGAACAAAACCCTCTGGTTGTTCCATATAAATCTCCCCATCGAGATCTCCATTTAGGAATTTTGTTCTGACATCCATTTGATGAACATAAAGGTTATATATTGATGATAAGGCAAATAAAACTCTTTTTGTGATTGTCCTAGCAACCAGTGCATACATGTAACGACCCGAATTTGCTAATAGGGCTTAGGGCCTTGATTAGCGTGCCTGAAGGGCAATAAATGGTTTAATATGTTAATATGTGAATTTATGTGAATATGTGATAAAGATGTATGTTTAGCTGAATTAAATATGCATGTGATATATATTTCTGCATAGCGCGATCCAAGACAGTCCTGGGGAGCGGTTAGCCAGAAAGTCACAACGGGGTTGAGAATCCGACTCAGGGCGAGTCGAGGGGTACTTTGGGTATTAGATATATTATTGGGTTATCGGGATAAGAAAATAAATATCCGGAGATATAATTGAGGTTAGAATGTCTAGGAGGGAATATTGGGGAAATTTACCATTTTGCCCTCAGGGACGGTTTGGTACCCCGAGCCTTGAGGTAACCACATAGACTAAGCTAAATAAAACAAAAAGAAAGAAATATTTAGAGACTTGTAGAAACCGACCTAAGTCTTCCTCTTCTCTCTCTCTATTTTCTCTAAGGCAAAACAAAGGAAACTCTTGGAAGCTAAGGGATTCAGCTGAGGGCTCTGTAGTTTAGGCTTGAATTTTGAGGGATTGGCTCAACTTAAGCAAAGGAATTCGACCAGGATTAAGGTAAGGATTGACTCTCATTGTCTGTGTTGAAAACTTTGTGAAATTGAGTATGTTCTAAGTGGTTTTTGGGTTTTGAATTTGAAGAGTGAATTGAGGCTGGAACTTTGGGAATTAAGCCAGAAAACACTTGGAGGATTGGTTCTGCAGCTGAGGTAAGCTTTAATTTAAAGTTTGAAGGTTGAATTATAGAGTTTCCATGGCTGAGTTTTGAGTTTTTGAGTTAGAAAATCTCAGAGATTGAAATGGATTTTTAATGGGTTTTTAGTCTAGATTTCAGCTAGGTTTTGTTGCTGGAACCTTGTGGAAAGTTTGTGGATAATTGAGTTGTGAAATTGGGATAATTGTGGGTGGTTTTGAGAGAGGTTTGGGTGTCAAAAATGGAGGTTTTTTCTGGGTTCGATGGGTTAGGCCGCGGCATAGTTCTTGCTGAGCCGCGGCCCTTCGAATCTGATGCATGCTGAGGAAGGAGGGCGGACCGTGGCATGGCCTGAGTAATGCTGCGGCCCTTACCTATTTTTGGGCATTTGGAGGCCTCTGGTTGGGGCCATGCCGAGGCATGATTGGCTAGTGCCGCGGCCCTTAAGGGATTTTGGGATTTTGAGATTCTAGGCTTGGGAATTTAACCTAGGGTGCTCGGGATTGAATCTTTTACCATGTTTGGTGAAACTCAATGACCCGGAGACTAGAATTGTGATTTAAAGCTAGTTAAAGGGTTGGAATTTGATGAATGAATATTATCATGTGTTGTGACTAGGGTTTGACAAGGCTCAAGTTAAGGGACTGTGCTCGGGATAGCGGTGCTCGGGAAGCTCGAGACTCAGGTAAGAAAACCCTTGTTCCCATAGAGCTTGTATGCAGGGCTGAGCCCAATATGTTTGAATTGCAGGGCATAGCCCTTTGATTGAACTTGTTAGTGTTCAGTATTTGTTTACTTTGCTATGAATGCTATTGTGTAAATGATCGGAAAGAGCCAGGAACGATGTAGGCCGAGGTCGGCAGGGGCCGGGAACGGTGTTGGGCACGTTGAGTCCAAGGCCGAGTACGGCAAGGGGCCGGGAGCAGTATTGAGCACGTGGAGTGCGAGCTGCCAGGGCGGGACCCTAAAGGATACCTGGGATATCCTCACGGTGTGGACCACAAACCCAGGGCCTGGTAAAGCGCCTGGGTCGGCTTGGCCGTATGTGTTCAGCCTATTAATGGCCTGTTTATATGCTATGTGTTGATTTTTGCATATGTTATCTATTTGTGGGTTTTCTTGCTGGGCTTCGGCTCACGGATGCTCTGTGGTGCAGGTAAGGGCAAGGAGAAAGTCAACCAACCTTGAGTGTAGCAGGCATGAGGCGGCGTGTACATGTTTGGTCTGCCTAGCTGCCACAGCCAGTGGATTTTGGGAGATGAATGTAATAAAACCTAGATTTTGTCGTTTAGCTAACTTGGTTGTATTTATATGTTGTAAATATTTCTAAACAATATTTTGGGATCCTAAGTGTTAAACTTTTATGATTTTCAATGGTATAGAGTTAATTCTAAAGTTTTTACTCTGATTATGGCTTAATTACACTTTGGCTTTAAAAACCTCGATTAGCGAGTGATTGCACGTTTTAAACTCACTTAGTAACGACTCTAAGGTAGTAGGGCGTTACAATACATGTCAGAGTAATCAATTCCTTCCTTTTGTTTAACCCTTTATCTACTCATCTAGCTTTGAATGATTGTATGTGTCATCGGTGTGATATTTCCTTTGAAATACCCACTTGCACACAATTGGTTTTGAACCTTGCGAAATGTCTACCAATTCCCATGTGTGGTTTTACATAATTGAATCTATCTCACTGTAACGCCCTGGTTAGCCAAGACCGTCACACTGTGTACTTTAAATAGTTATTAACTTACTAAATGAGTCATTAAGCCATAAACGTGCATCTAATTGTTAGTAATGGGTCAGGGTGAAAATCTCAGTCAAAAGGAATGGATATATTTTACTAAAAATATTAAACGGTACATGGGATCCCATAAAAGTGTTTACAAAGTTATTTACAATCCAAAATGGTCATTACATTTCAAAAGTTACAATCCGCCATCCTAAGCGGCGAAAATTGGGTTAAACCCTAGTTCCCCCGAAAAACACCTTGGCCATGGTGGTCAAGCGACTGCATATGTACACATTGCCACCTAAGCTCTCCACTCAAGGCTAGGTAAGCTTCTATTTCCCTTTACCTGCACCACATAGCATCTGTGAGCCAAGGCTCTCCAAGAAAACTTATCACTGCATGTATACAATATAAATAAATGATCATGTAATCATTCTGGGGTCCTGTGCCCTGGATTGTTGACTATTAAGTCATTCTGGGGACCACCGCCCTAAATAGAAGACTAGTAAGTCATTCTGGGGTCCTGTGCCCTGAATAGATGAATAATAAGTCTCTCTGGGGCCCTGTGCCCTAAAGAGATGACTAATAAGTCTCTCTGGGGTCCTGCGCCCTAAATAGATGACTAATAAGTCTCCCTGGGGTCATGCGCCCTGAATAGATGACTAATAAGTCTCTATGGGGTCCTGCACCCTAAGACATGCGACTATCAAGTCACTTGAGCCTTTTAGCCCTGGCTCTGAGTAACTAGTCATAGACTAGCCAAGCGCTTTAGTTTTCTTCGACCAATAGGTCGGTCAAGCATTTAATGCTCATGTTGATTAGATCTAATCATTTCGGCCTGCGTTAAATACGCTAATGTCGCTCTTGACTCATAAGTCAGTTCCATACGACCAGCGCTAAGTACCATTGCCGATGATGACTGATAAGTCAGAGCTTCATGACAACATTGCCGTCTCTGACTAATAAGTCATTGTCATTCACAAGTAAACAATGCTGCCATGCATTTACAATGCAACCAATGTCCATATATAGAACACTCAACATGCCTCATCAATAATCATGTATGTCACATACTGGGTGCAGTTTTCTTACCTTTGGATTGAGCGTAAAATAAATAAAGAACGACCCTTGACAACGATCATGTCCTTAGGCCCTTAGCGGTCACCTAATCATAACCAAATCTGAAATCCCATTAATAAAATGAGTAATAAGAGGTTCATGGACTAAAACCCAGCGCTCGGGACCTCGATTCCTACTAAAACGGTTAGTAGATTCGATCCCGAGCCTTGAGATTCGAAAACCCGCGCTTAAAACTTGTTAAAACCCAACCTAGCATAAAGAGGACAGGTGGGCCGCGACCTGCCCCCAAGGGCCGCGGCACACCTCCCAAATAGACAGGCCCCCTGTCTGGGTGCCAAGGGCAAGCCGCGACTTGCCTTTGAGGGTCATGGCGCGCTTGCCAGACAGAGCCCAGTGAAGGCTTTGGGGTTCACTCAAGTCGCGACCTGCATGAACTCGGTCGGGATTTGACCCCGCGAACCCAGCTCCCCTACATTTTTCCCAATTCTAACTCAGCCAAAACTTATCAAACAAATCCCTAATATCATAACCAATCATAAATACAACATAGCCACCGATCTAGCTACAAAACCCAAGCCTCTCAACTCCTAAAACACCATCAAATTCCCAATTACATAATCAAACTCTCAACTTCCAAACCATATAAAAATAGAGCAAAACATTGAAATTTCCAGCTGAAAACCTTACCTCAAAAATGAATTGAACCATTTTCAGTTAGTAATCACGATCCTAAATCTCAAGCCTTAATCCTCAAGCTTCAATTCTCCACTTTGTTTCAAAATCCCAACTGAGTAGAAAGAGAGAAAAGTGATCGAGAGTGAGAGAGAAAGAAAAACTCTGTTTTGCTACCTATTTCACTCCACATCCTTCCCTTGGTCGAAATTATCCCATGGTCAAAATGACCAAATTGCCCCTAGGGCCAATCAAATCTATCAAAGCCACCCAAGGGTATAATTGTCATTTCTCACCTATCCAGTTAATAATAATTAATGTCCTCCAAATCCCGTTACTCCTAATATCCTCAAATAATTAATAAATCATATCCCATTACCTGCTCATTCCTGATAATGTACTAAACACCAAATTATCCCTAGGCTCACCCTGAGCCCGGCAATTAACCCCGTTATGACCAAACCGCTAACTTCCATCCTCGGATCGTCTCATGCTGAATATCTCAAACGTATCCACATAATAATGTGGTCTCACCCATATATCACATACATGCACATAAATATACAAATACGCCCTTAACGGCCAAAATTACGAAAATGCCCTTCTTATAAGAAGTGGGCCCACATGCATGCAATTATCATCATATAATAATATAATTCACATAATCATGCATATAATCACATAATTACATATTAAATCAATTATGGCCCTCCTGGCCCCATAATCCAAGCTCTAAGCCACATTAGGGAATTTGGGACATTACACTCACATGTATTGCCTCCTTCCATAAAACATAGTCTCACGAAGACATTACTTCTTGGTAGGTTTTGGGATCATCCTCAACTTGAAAAATCATAGGAAATTTCCATGTGACTTCTTCAAGTCTACCGTAGAGGTTCTCTACTTGAGAACATTTCTCAATTGATCCCAACTCTGAAAGTCTTTGGCTTCTCCAAGGCAATATAGGTTACTCATCAACCTTTGGATCTTTCTCTTTAAGAGATTCTCCAACACCTGTGGGTTCTTAAGAGTTGCTATCACAATATAACATATTATCAAAGAACTTCACTTTTATTGATTCAATTATCACATTAGACTCCAAGTCTAATAACCTATAGGCCTTGTTATCTGAGGCATAGCCAACAAATGCACACTTTACGGCCCTTGGACCCAACTTGGTCCTTTTAGGCTCTGTGCTCTTGCAACAAGAAAGGCACCCCCACACTTTAAGATAGCCTAAGTTAGGCTTCTTTCCTCTTCGTAACTCATATGGAGACACATTGTTCTTTTTCATAGGAATTCAAGTCAATATATGACACGCAACAAGCAAAGCTTCACCCTACAAATTATAACACAATTTAGCATGTAAAAGCATAGAGTTAATCATCTCAAGATAAGTCATATTCTTTATTTCAGCTATTCCATTTTGTTGTGGAGTGTATGGTGCAGTGCATTCATGTATAATGTCTTGTTGTTCACAAAACACATTGAAATCTTTGAAAATTATTCACCACCTCTACCACTTCTAAGAGTCTTTATTTTCCTTTCCAATTGATTTTCTACTTCAGACTTATAGATTTTAAATGCATTAAATGCCTCATCCTTACTCTTAAGTAAATACACATAAGTATACCTAGAGCAATCATCTATAAAAGTCATGAAGTATCTATTTCCTCCTGTAGTCAACGTGTCATTCGATTCACATAAATCACTATGTATTAAATCTAGCAAGTTTGAACATATATCAACACTTGGAAAATGTTTCTTTACCATTTTAGATTTAATAAATAATTCACATTTATCATGCTCATTTACATCACAATTAATCAATCCACATTTAACAACTCTTTTAATTGTGCTATAACCTATACGAGCAAGTCTATTATGCCACAAAGTAATAGAATTAGAATTAATCACATTACAAGATTTAGATGTCATGTCATTATTGTCACTATCAAGAGCACAAAGTTTGATCATTCCATCACATGTATAACTCTTTCCTGCAAAAGTGCTCAATTTAGTCAAAGTGAGTTTACCGAATTCAAACTCTATTTTGATACCAGATTTACTCAATAGACTTCCACTCATAATGTTTCTAGTCATATCAGGAGCATAAAAAATATTAATTAGGGTCACTTTTTCTCCATTAGTGAAGAACACATCAATGTAACCCCTTCCAAGTACCTTGGATCTCTTTTCATTTCTCATTTTGACTTCATGTCCCGCCTTTGCACTTTCAAAGGTTTTGAAAAGAGTTTTATCATAGGTTGCATGAATGGTGGCACAAGTATTATACCACCATCTATACACCTTTCCTTGGGTTGCAATAACTTCACTTTCACCTGCCCCTATGGTACTTTTGCATTTCAGCCTTTTGGTTTATGCAACGCCCCCGCTACATTTCAGAGGTGTATGATGGCTATTTTCACTGATATGGTGGAAAATTTCTTAGAGGTATTCATAAATGATTTTTTTTTTTTGGTGATTCTTATGATGACTGTTTGAGTAACTTGGCCAAGGTTTTGCAAAGATGTGAAGAAACAAACCTTGTCCTTAACTGGGAAAAATGTCATTTTATGGTTAAGGAAGGTATTGTATTGGGCCACAAAGTATCAAGATATTGTATTGAAGTTGATAGAGCCAAGATTGAGGTTATTGAAAAGCTCCCACCTCCAACCTCAGTGAAGAATATTATAAGCTTTCTTGGGCATACAGGGTTCTATAGGCGATTCATAAATGATTTCTTCAAGATCTCTAATCCACTTTGCGACTTATTGGATAAGGATACACCATTCCATTTTTATGAAGCATGTTTGAAATCCATTAAAGAATTGAAATGTAGACTGGTTTCAGCACCAATTATTGTGGCTCCTGATTAGGACTTACCTTTTGAACTGATGTGTGATGCAAGTGATTTTGTTGTAGGAGCGGTAATGGAGCAGCGAAGAAACAAAGTTTTTCACTCCATTTACTATGCTAGTCGTACTTTGACAGGTGCTCAACTCAACTATACAGTGACAGAAAAGGAACTCTTGGCTATTGTCTTTGCTTTTGACAAGTTTCGAACTTCTTTGGTGGGTACTAAGGTGATAGTATATACAGATCATTCAGCCATCAAGTATTTATTTCAAAAGAAGGATGCTAAGCCTCATTTTATTAGATGGGTAATTTTACTCCAAGAGTTTGATGTGGAAATTCAAGATTGAAAAGGAGGGAGAATCAACTGGCGGATCATTTGTCAAGAATGGAGGGTGACAAGGAACTAAGTGCTTTAGTGTAACACCCTGGATAACCAAAACTGTTACACTGTGTGTTTAAAATAGTGCGAGACTTGCTAATCAAGTCGTTTGAACATAAATGTGATCCAAAAGTCAACTAGCAGGTTAGGGTTAAACGATTTTGATCATAAACAATTGATTTTCATTTAAATAAATGTTTGATACATGGGATCACAAAAATAACATTTACATGATGAAAAACAACTCTAAAAAACTAATACAACATGAGCCAGTCTAACGGCAAAATATAGTTTAGAGCTCTAATTCCTGTAAACTCCCTCGGCCATAACGGTCGAGCAGCTATCGATGTACACTCTGCCCCCAGAGCTCTTCAATCATGGTTGGTCCAGTTTCCCTTTGCCTTTACCTGCACCACCTAGCACCCGTGAGCCAAGGCCCAGCAAGAAAACCATAAACAACAACAAACATGAATAGCAATAAGAGTATGTAATCATATTTAATCCAATCGATTCAACTAATCAACAGAATACCGATATAAAGCTAGGCAGCGATAAACATATACTTTCAACATATATCACAATCAGTCATACAAATAATTAGGTGTCGATGCCCTTAGGCCGAGCCCTCTAGCTATATAGTCGATTCCAACTCGCTTAGGCCGAGTTGCGTTCAGTATGCTTATCAATGCTTATCATCAGCCCCCGACACTCTTAGGTCATTCTTTGATATTTCACATAATAATCATATAGGTTACAACACACACATACGTTCAGTTACAGGGAATCTCAGTCCCGTTCACAACCACATGGGTGCATGTAACGACCCAAAATCACTAATTTGGCTTAAGGGCCTTGGTTAGTGTGTCGGGAGGGCATAATTGGTTTATGTGTGAAAATTATTAAATTAACGTGTGATTATATGATAAACATGTTTGTATGGCTATATGAATTTAAATGTGGTTGTATGTTATATTTGTGAGAACCACATTATTATGTGGGTAAGCCTGCAACGTGCGACTCGAGGCGATCCTAGGGAGCTAGTTAGCAGGAAAGTCACAACGGGGCTTAATATTTGACTTGGGGCAAGTCAAGGGGTGTTTCGGGTATTAGATGATTATTTGGGCTATTGAGTTATGGAAATAAATATATGGAGATATATTTGAGGTTAGGAAGCCTAGGCGGGAATATTGGGGAATTTTACCATTTTGCCCTCGGGGACGTTTTCGGTACCCCGGGATTAACTTAATTACCTAAGGTTAGACTAAGTAAAAACCTCATAATTTGGTGGAAATAGAGGAACCGACTCTCCTATCTCTCTCTCCTTCTTTCTTCTTCTTTTTCAAGGGAACCACTAGAAACTAAGAAACTCAACTGGAAATTCTGTGTTTTGAGCTGAATTTGTGAGGGATTAGCTCAGTTCTAACTAAGGGAAACTCAACCAGGACCAAGGTAAGAACTAAATTACATTGTTGAGCATTAGAATTATGTGTTTTGGCTGGGTTTTAAAAGTGTTTGTGGTTTGAAATTTAGGGACTGAATTGAAGTTGGAAAGCTTGGGTTTTAGCTCAGAAATTGTTAAAGAAGTGGTTCATCAAAGAAGGTAAGCTTCAATTCGTAGTTGAGAGCTTAAATTCCAAGTTTTCATGACTGGTTTTAGAGTTCTTTAGTTGCTGGGTTTCAGAAATCAAAATGGGATTCTAATGAGTTTTTAAGCTAAGTTTTTGTTGGATTGAGTTGCTGGAATCATGTTAGGGGTCTTGTGATCAATGGGTTTTGGAATTAGGGTGCTTTGGATGGTTTTTAGCAAGGTTAGGAGGCTAGAAATGGTGGTTTTTCTGGGCACGAAGGGCTAGGTCGTGGCTCTATTCTAGAGTGTCGCGGCCCCGCGAAGCAAGGAGGAGCCAAGGAGGCTCTGCAGTGGGGAAGCAGCGTGGCACCACAGGGCAGGGCCGCGGCGCGTATCTGTCTTCAGAGAGGCCTAGCCTCTGTTTCAGGGGTGGGTCGCGGCTGGGTTTCAAGGGCCGCAGCCCTTTGGGGTATTTTTGAGCTTTTGGAGGTTTTAAGTGTGAGAACTTAACCTAGGGTGCTCATGATCGATTCCACCACCGTGTTTGGTGAAATTCGATGTCCCGGAAGCTAGAATTCATCCGGAAATATTAGCACGATTATTAATGGTACTCCCTATCTTGGTTGTGACTAGGTATTAAGCTAGGGCTTGGGAAGCGGATCATGCTCGAGAGGCGTTGCTCGTAATCAGTAACTTGGAAGTTAAAGGTAAGAAAACTGCACCCGGTTGTGGATTTATAATGGGACTAAGGGTTCCCTATCTTGTATGCTTTGTAAAGGATGGTATTATGCCATGTAAATAGTAAACCAACGGCCTAAGAGTGCTGAAGTTTACGTTAGCGCATAGGGTGCGGCTCGACCACTGGTAGCTGAGGATAACTTATTATGCACTGAGCTCGGTTTAAGCGGGTCGGAGTCAGTGGGGGTAAACAGAGGGTGCGACCTAAGGTGTCAACCCTGATTATTATGTGATATTATTGATTGGTGGATTGTTATGCTATACAACTGGGTGATGATTAACTAACTCTTTGGTTGAATCTTCATGCTTTGTGATTTTTGTGGTATGTTAGGTGTATGAACATGCTTAAAGGTTTATCCAAATTTTATTACTGCTTGTTATGTAATACGATATGTTTTCTTGCTGGGCGTTGGCTCATAGGAGCTTTGTGGTTTAGGTACAGGCAAGAGCAAGCTTGATCAGCCCTAAGAGCAGAATGTACATGGTTAGCTGCTCAGCCACCACGGTTGAGGGGAGACAGGGACAGGAAAACCATAAGCTTCTGTTTTTCCTTTATAAGGGCTGGTGGTTGTCTGTACTGTAATGACCCAGATTTTCAAGACTCGATAATGCGGAAATATAAATGTTTTCATTTAACAAAATGTCTCAAAAACTCATAGAAAAAAAAACTTTTTAAATAGTCGTATGGCCATACTTAACATCTAGTTACAAACATGTTTTATAAAGAGTAGAGTGAGCCTAGTTTAGGAAAATTACACAACATTTCCAAAAATAAAACGGCTTCCCAAAAGGTCGGTCCACATGTACATTTGCAAGGAAGACTCTAGCGCTCACTGCTCTGCCTTTCCCTTGCCCTTACCTACAACATGAAACAACTAGGTAAGCGAAAACACTTAGTAAGATCAACTTTCAAACAAAGCATGTAGAGAATTAGGGTTCCGGACCCTACACAATCAATTTCAAGAACGCTAAAGCGTCCTGGCAAACTTATGGCCATGCCTGATAACCAAGGATAAATTAATTCATAACTAGATAAAAATCCTGCACTCAGAAAAATCCCAGAACAAGCAGATATATTATATCACAACTATATCTTATCAACAATTATATCCCTGCACTCAGAAAATCCCAGAGCAAGCAGATATATTATATCACAACTATATCTTATCAACAATTATATCCCTGCACTCAGAAAATCCCAGAGCAAGCAGATATATTATATCACCATATAATTCGAGACCAACGCCCGACAATTTCCAACAATTCAGGCGTAACGCGCCCTCCAACATAATTGCTAATCTGTAAAAGAGAACCGAGTCTCCACACTAAGATCTAGCCAATAAATATTCTCATCAAGGGTAACTATCGTGTTACCTAGGGCATCGCTACTTATCCAAGAGTGTAATCCAATTTACACGGTTTTACGGAGACTTCTATGTTAATCAATGGTGCTGGTGAGCAGTTGCCCCTAGGGTGTTCAACCTCACTCAATCTTGGCAACCCCTAGTATCTCTAGGCACTCTCACTGAATGGCCAATATTCACGACTGCTATCCGAGAATAACTTATCAGAGCACTTGCTCGGATTCTAACCGTCCAATGATTAAGTAAGCATGAGGGCCCCTAGGTCCCATTTATTTTGGCGCCCCTAGGTTTAACCAGCTTATCCTCATCTCATGGCCACTCATCGCGGTAATGAACCGGACATAAATAAAATCAAGCAGTGTGACGGGGATCAACCGTCTAGGATATGACGGACTTCTACCGTTCATATTTTCTAAATCAGCACTCACTAGACTAACGTCTCTAAGCAACTTTCTATGACAGTCTATATATGTGCATGTATCCCTATACTAACATACAAGACAATAATCATTTCATGTTGCAGCCATACAATATAAGTTGACTTACTTGGAGTCCTTAGTGCTCAGCAGGTTTTCACCCTCCAACGTTCAGTCCAGTTACGCTTAGCCAATACTGTAGTTATCCATACAGTATACTCGGATTAATTATGGCACTCATAATTCATTATTATTATTTTGGGCAGTTTGGTCATTTTAATAAAAGTCATTTGTAAGGATTTATAATCCTTATTTGGTTTTAAACCTATTAAGGAAAGTCATACAAAATATTCGAGACTAAACCCTAAGTCTCGGGGAGACCTATCCTAAGGTCTCGATACCTAGGCTCGGGTATCACAATGGTATTTCCCCACAACCCGCTAAAAATCTTATTCTTTCAAGGTATCGCTATTAACCCGCACTTTCGACTAGTCGGTTAAAATATGTAAGATTTTAGCCGGTATTATATCCAGAAAATACAATTAAATTCCTTAATTATTTTTAAAGAAAATAAACTCTTTAAATTTTCCTTTTATTTTTCTTAAGGTTTTAATATCTAAAAATTGTTTTAAGAAAATTGCCTAATTTGTCTTAATTAGGAAAACCGTTATAAATTTCTCATCTTGACTAATTAATTTTCCAAAATCAATTAATCAATTTTACTTACTAGAAAAATAATTCATTTAATTATTTTCTCAAAATATAGGGTTTTAAACCCTCTTTTAATTTATTAACTATTCATAAATTAAATCTCTTATTTTTAAAAAGAATAAAAACTCTTTAATAAAAATAATTCATTTAAACTCAAAGGGGTAATTTAAGTAAAAATATGATTTCAAGACTTACCATTTTATATCTTGAAATAAGCAAAATTTTTACTTTTTACCTTATGTTCCAAAATCTCATTTTTACATTAAGTGTGAAAAGCCTATTTTTCACATTTTTAACTACACACTTCGTTAGTTCATAACTTGAAATTTACTTACCCAATTGTTACCAAAATTTCCCAATTCCATTTTTGTTATGCCATTTAGCTCTTTGTAAAATCTTAGGTCAAAATGAGCATTTTTGATTGGTGAAATCATTTTCCAACAATGAGGTAAAAATGACCTTATTTTCAAGTCCTTATTTTTTTCCAAACTTTGACAGTTAATAACTTTCAAACCGTTCAATATTTTCTTACCAAATTTTACAGTGGAATAATAGGTTATGCCAGAAATATGTCCAAAAAAATTTAGAAAAAAATGGGTTCATTTGCCCTATACAGTGGCTGTCCAAACTTGGTTCCAAAAATAAGAATACGAAAAAACAGTTTTTTACCTAAACTTTGAAATAGCATAACTTACTCATTTCTAAACATTTTTTTAGTGTTTCAAAAGCTCAATTTTATGTACTCAATCTCAACAACATCACAGTACAATTTAATTTTACAAAACCAATATACAGTGGCTGCTTGACCCCTTGGAAGTCACAACTCAAAACATGTTTTATTTTAGGGTATCCTACAAAACCCTTGGGGGTTTTGGTTCCCATTTTCAAAAATCAATACACATGCATCATAAAAATTATTAAACAACTACCATAACCTTATTACATCACCAATAAGAAACTTTAAGCATTAAATATACAAAATAATGCTTAAAACTAAAAACCCTACAACAAAATCATCAAAAGTAAACTTTTTACCTCTTTGGTGTTCTTGCTTAAGGTTTGGACCTTCCTATTAGCTTTGGCTCCTCCAAAACCTTTCAAAAACCCTAACCAACTTCCCCCAACAACATAGTTAATTAGCTATTTGAAACTCTATGCTTAAAACTTTACAAAAGCCTAGATTAGTGAAGTTTTACCTTAGGGAAAATACTTCCTAGACCAAGACTTAGCCTCCAAGTTTTCCTTGGTGTTCTTGAGGTTGAATATTGAGGGAACACTTTGAGAGGTCTTCAAAAATCAGATGAGTGAATGAGAGAGGGAGAGAGGTAGAGTGGTCGGTTCTTAGAGTTAGAATTGCTCACAAAACTCTTCAAAATATCACAAAGTACTTGAGTGCTTTTCTACCCACTTGCCCACTTGACTTCTTCATTAAATGAGATTTAATCTTTATAAAATTGGGTTCACACCACTCTAAAATACCACATGGCCGGCCACCCTTTTAAATTTTATCTATGTTTTATATAATTTTTTTTTTAAGGTTAATAAATGTTTCATAAGAAGAAAAGTCCAAATTGGCTTTTGACACTTTTTCACTCTTATTAAGTTTTAATCACCAAACTTAACATTAATTAATTAAATTAAATGTCTCTCACATTTAATTTAATTAATCACATAATAAAATTTAACCTAAGGTCCATTCATGGAATAAAATTCCCCATTTCGACAAAATTAGGCATTTAACACAAAATGCCTTAAAATTTCCATTTTCTTTTAGGTTTATTATTTTTGACCAAACTTTAACTTTTATGAATGTATTTTATGCCCAAAATATAATTGCCATGATTTTTCATTTTATTTTCGGAGATTTTTACCCGATCAGGGTTTTTGTGTCGGTCCAGGACCGAAAGTCTTATCTTGACCTTTAAAATCACAAAATTCATACTTTGGCTAGCAATAACTCATGGAATACTTACAAACAAATAATAATATTATTTAAAATAATATTCTTAACCCGGGCGAAAAAATCCTGACCCGAGTCGTTTAAAGGTACCCGAAAACGTAGGACGTTACATGTACACTGGAAATTTTGTAAACAGGCTTTTAAATGCTTTTTCTTTTGGGATCCCATGTGTAAAATGTTTAATTATATGGAAAGTATCTTATGAGACCAAAACCTTTTAACCCTAGCACGTTAATGACTTTAGAATTCACGTTTTTAACTGTTGGCTTGATTAGCAAGTCCTGCACCTTTACAAATACACAGTGTAGCGGTCTTGGCTATCCAGGGCGTTACATTGCAGTTTTCTTACCTCGAATCCTAAGCGATGGATAAAAGACAATCCCGAGAACGATCTTCAGTCTTGAGCCTTAACAATAATCCTAGTCACAAATAACAATGGATAATTATCAATCTCCAATCCAAATAAATGTTTTGGAAACAAATACTAGCCTCCGAGACCTCGAATTCTACTAAACATGGTAGTAGAATTCATCCTGAGCGCTTAGGTTTGAATCCTCGAGCCTCCTCGAGCCTAAAACATTGACTTCCCTTAATTTCCCATTTAGGGCCATGACTTGCCCTTAAGGGCCGCGGCCTACCCCTTAGCCAGAGACCCAACCCTCCCTACTGGAGGACACGGGCAGCGACTTGCACCCCCCTGGGTCGCGGCGCGCCTGGAAAAATAAAGGCACCCCAGCCTCTTCAAGCACGCAGGTTGCGGGGCCTGAAGAACAGGGCTGCAGCCCGAGCCCTCAAACCCAGAAAATCCTTCCTTTCCAGCATTTTTCCTCGAGTCTAACCTAAAATTCACACCCCAAATCAGAAGCCAGACTCAGATTTAAGCCCATAATTCCCATCCTTATAGCCTAAACATCATATCTAGGCTATAAACAATTCCTTACTCTCCTTAAACACCCAAAATCAACCTTAGAAACCATTCTCATGCAAGCTCTAAGTTCTTGCTATAACTCAGCAACAAAAATCCAGTATTTGAGACTTGAAACCTTACCTCAATTAGAAGCTTGATCCTCAGAGTTTTCTTTGGCTAGTCCTAACTTTAATTCCCCAGTTTCTCCTAGCTCAAACCCAGCTTAAAGACCTTGAGTTTTTTCTTCTGTTTTCCTTAGCTTCATGACACAAAGAGAGGGGGTGAGAGAGTACGATAGTGAGAGGGAGGGAATGTGCTGAGAATTCTTCCTGAAGGTTCTGATAAATTCCTAAGGTTTCTGTATATATTCTTAACCCAAAAAGACTAATTTTCCCTTAAGCTTTCAATAGCCTCTAACGGTAAAATGGTCATTTCCCAATTCCCGCAAGTCATCCTACCAATTCTCAATTAATCCTAACGTGTTCAAATAATTACCAACTACTTATTTGTTACTCAATAAACCCCAAATATACATTAAACTTTCCAAAATTCCCCTAAGCTCAACCCAAGCCGGGTATTAAACCCCGCTGTGACTATTTCGCTAATCTGTTCACTAGGATCGCCTCAAGTCGTGTACTACAAATACATCCCCATAATAATGTGGTCTCAATCATTTATCACATTTAATCGCATTTATGCCCTAACAGGCCAAAATTACAGATATGCCCTTATAAACAATAAAGGGCCCACATGCATATCTAGCACTCATAACACATGCATATAATATATTCACATCATCATATATATCATGCATGCCACATAGTCACACATTTAAATAACATAATCAAATACATATCCAACTATGCCCTCCCGACACGCTAATCAAGGCTCTAACCCTATTAGCATTTTTGGGTCGTTACAACTATCCCCTCCTACTGAGAATTTCGTCCTTGAAATTCACCTGAATAACTCGGGATACTGATCCTGCCTAGCTGACTCAAGCTCCCAGGTCGCTTCTTTGACCTTGTTATTCCTCCATAAGACTTTGACTAGAGGAATCATCTTGTTCCTCAAAACCTTATCTTTTCTCTCTAAGATTGAACCGGTCGCTCCTCGTACGATAATGTAAAAAACGCCCTAGTCTAGTGCTTTGTAAAACATTCACATGTTCATAGGTTTATGAGAGAAAAGCCACTTAATATAAAATCCCAGTGGGGTCTTGCTAAAAACATGCAAGTTGGGCCCAATAGTTTTAAAAGAAAATATCAGTTTTCATGCAAAGTTCTAAAACAACCACAAGTTTAAGTCCCACTGATAAGTTTGAAAAGTCCCATTAAACATAAAATTATTAAAAGATAAATGGCATTTTAATTGATCGTTTCTCGTCCATAGGATACCCCCACGCCATACACACCACGATGATAGAACTCCCCACATCACCACGCGTGCCATAGAGAAACCTATTTGCTACCTGGAAGGGAAAGTAAAGGGGTGAGCTAAAAGCCCAGTAAGGAAGTACAAACAACAACCAAGTAAGATGCAACATATCACAAACACCTTCATTCATCTTTATATATATCATAGCATCACCGTTAATATGGCGTCAATATCATAAACATAAACATATTCACGTCATCATTAACACCATCATCATACCATAAACATCATATCATCATCATAACAAAACATCATAACATCATCATAAAAATTTCCTTGTGAACATGGCTCGCTAACTTGTCCATGTCACCCTTTGAGGTAAACAGGATCTCTGGTCCTTGAATAACCTCAGTGCGTCCGCCCTTTGAGCTACGTCCTTATATCCTTAGTAACTCGGGTTACGTCTTCATATCCTTAGCAACCCCTTTTTGATGTGTCACGTTCATCACGCTAACATCCATTCATAGCATACAACAATCATACATTCCAATCACATCATCACAATAAAGCATTTCATAATTCATAGAGCAAAGCATCATAACACTTTCATACAAACAATCTTACCTGTAACATCCCAAATTTCCTAATAGGGCTTAGTGCCTGGATTAGGGGGCCGGGAGACAATAATTGAGTTATTATGTGAATTATATTATAATATAATCATGCTTGTATGTTAGGGATATTAAATATGTGTATGTGGGCCCGTTTCTTATAAGAAGGGTATATTAGTAATTTGACCTGTTTGGGGGTATAAATGTGAATATGTGCTTGTGTGATTGAGACCACATTATTATGTGGATATATTTTGGTTACTTGACGAGAGGCGATCTCAATGAGCAAGTTAGCGGAAAAGTCACAACGGGGTCTTAATACCCGGTTCGGGGTGAAGTTAGGGGTATTCTAGTAATTTAGTACATTACCGGGAGTCAGTGGGTAATGGGAATTTATTGGTAACCGTGTGAGAATATTGGAAGTAGCGGGAATTATAGGATGCAAGTTATGGATAGCGAGATTTAAAGCAAAGGACAAAATTGCCCTTGTGAATATTTGGGGTATAAGCTAAGGCAAGGGGGCAAAATGGTCATTCTCTCTTTAGGTGTAATGTAGAATAAACTGGAAAATGTTTGAGAAGGCTAAGGAATTAAAGGAAAACATCAGCATCACTCCCTTTCTCTCTCTCACGTTCTCTTTATGCTTCATGGAGGTTTGAATGGTTTTTGGAAAAATTGAAGAGCAAAGTTTGGAGAATTAAGGTGTTAGGCTTGGGGAAAATCAAAGGCTAGGTTCAGAAGTTTCATCTCAGTTAAGGTAAGATTCTGAACTGAGAGATATCATGTTAATTCAGTTGGTTTATTTAAGCTATGGTGTTGATGCATGTTAGATAGTTGGGAAATTGAGTTTTGAGGTTTTGATGAGTTTAATTTAGTATTTAGTTGGGTTTGATTGCTGGAAAGAGGTATATTGTTTTTGGGGATTTAATTGGAAGGTTGGGATGGAATCTAGTGAGTTTTGGTTGGGTTCGGTTGAAGAAAAACCCAGAAAATTCTGGGTTCGTGGTAATGAGCCGCGACTCTTTTATGGCGAGCCGCGGCCTGCGAAGAAGATTTTGGAGCCAGTAGGGCTCGGATGCAGGGGCAGGCCGCGGCGCCTCAAGGGCGCGCTGCGGCGCGCGTTGGATTTCAGGGAGGCTGAGCCTCTGGAATTAGAGGTAGGTCGTGGCTCGGGTGTGAGGGGCCGCGACTCTTAAGGGGAAATTTTAGCTTAAATGGGATTTTTAGATTGGGAACCTAACCATTTGGGCTCGGGATTGATTCTACTTCATTGTTAAGAGGAATTTGATATCCTAGAGGCTAAGAGTTGGTCTGGGAGTTGTTATTTACTTGTTATTGATGGGAACTTCCTTATCGCGGTTGTGACTAGGTTTTCGCTAAGGACTTGAATCGGGGATCGTACTCAGAGGGTCGTCGCTAGTAACCCGCATTCGGACCAAAGGTAAGAAAACTGCACCTGTTATGTGAATGCTTGATTAGAGCTTAGTTAAGGTAATGAAAATGATTATAATTATGTTGCGAATGTCTGATTAGGTATACTGTAACGTGCATAATTATGATAATGCTTATGACTGTTGAGTGAATGTATTATAATGCATTGTGTGACTATTTGATAAGTATGCTATATGAAACATGTGATTGTCTGTTATGACTGTGAAGCTTAGTTTATAAACTAGGGTATCATTAGGATGTTAAGTGGGGATCAACTTATTAGTTGAGAATATGATGGGCTCTAGGAGATCCTTATTAGTTGAGAATTCCAAGGCTTCAACTTATAAGTTGGAGGCACGTGATGGTTTGACTTATAAGTCAAGGCCATAAGGAACTTAGTTTATAAGCTAAGATTGGCATAATGCATGTGGAGTCCTGGCCACCACGACTGGGCCACCCTGGGAGTGCAACATGCGCTTGACTGGCTCGGATGCCAACAACTTGAAAGAAAGTGCGACATGCACTTGTGTGACTCTATGGTCTCCAATTGGGTTTAATGAATGAACTGGATTCAGTTATTACTGTTTGATGATTGTTTTATTAATTGAACTGTTGATTATGTTTTCTTGCTAAGTCTTCTGGCTCACAGGTGCTTTGTGGTGCAGGTAAAGGTAATGAGAAGCTCAACCAGCCATGAGTCGGAGGGCATTAGCAGTGGTATGTACATATGCAGTCTGCTCGACCACCACGGCCGAGATGCTCAAAGGAACTAGGGTTAAACCCAGCTTTTGCCGCTTAGGACGGCTTATTGTGTAATCTGAGTTTTGTAATACGCTTTTAAACTACCATTTTTGGGATCCCATGTAAAGAACTTATCTTTAACTTAATGGAAATGTTTATGAGATGATCAAAAGTTTTTAATACCCAAACCTTAGTGACTTAATCACATGTTTGGTCCAAATGACTTGTTAGTAAGTCCAGCACTGGTTTCAAAACACACTTGGTAACGGACCCTAATTATCAGGGCGTTACATTACCATTCATAGCATTAACAAGCAAAATTCTATCTAACTTCCTTACCTCAGGTCCAAGCTAAGTAAAACGACAACTTCTCAACGAGCCTATACCTGTAACGACCCAAATTTGCTAATAAGGCTTAAGGGCCTTGATTAGTGTGCCTGGAGGGCATAATGGGAAGTATGCGTGAATTTAATGATTAAGACGCATGATTATGATTTTAAGCATGTTATATGACCATTTGAGTACTTGAGATGCATGATTATGTGTATTATGATATGTGATAATTCTAGCCCGTTGAGGGCATAAGTGTGATAATTATGTGATGTGATTTGTACCACGTGGGTGTGGTGATATTAATGCGATGCACGTGCCGAGACGGTCCTAGAGAGCTAGATAACTCAAAAGTCACAACGGGATTTTATACCCGGCTCGGGAGGAGCCTAGGGGTATTTTGGGGATTTTTTAGTTCTTGTGAGATATTGGTAACCGGTGGTTTGGTAACTTGTGTAGCTGTTAGTAACGGTAGAGAGTAACAAGTTTGGTTAAAGGAAGTGGTAGAATTGTAAGGAAGTAGGAATGACAAAAAGGGCCTTGAGGTTTAGTTGGAATGGGAAATAGATGGAAGGGTGAAGTGGTCATTAGGCAAGGAATTGGATTACTTCAGCTGAAGGAAAGGGGGGTCACGTATAACACTTGGTGGGGAATTGATTTATGCTGAAATGTGAGGAAAAGATAGAAGAAAAGAGAAGAAGAGGAAAGCTGAAGTTGGGAGACCTAGGAGGGGAGCTTTGATGGTTCTAGGCAACTAAATTGAGCATAAATCAAGTTTACTCAGAGGTAAGGGTTTGTCTATAATTTGTGTAAGTTTCAAGTCTGATTTTTGGTTGATAAGTGTGAATTGAAACAAATTGGTGGCTGGTTTTGTATGAACTCAGAATTGGGTAATCAAAGGGGAAGGAGGTTTAAAGCTAGAGGTTGGACTCACCACTCAAGGTAAGGTTTCTGTGTAATTATTAGGCTTATTTCTGTTGAGGTTTAGGGAGTTTGGAATGTGGTTTGTGTTTGGGTTCAAGTTGTTTCTAATTTTCTGGTTTGAGTTACTAAGCATGAAATTCAAGAGTGAATCTTGGGAATAGTTGTGTGAATGGGCTTGGATATGATGTTTCTAGGGTGCTGTGAGGTTTACTAAGGATTTAGAGTTGGTTTTGGGACTTAGGATGGAGTTTGGGGTGATTTGGAGTAAGTTAGGCTCGGGAAAAACGTGAAGAAAAACCCAGAATTCTGGGCTCGCGAAGGCGTGCCGCGGCGCGAGGCCCCTGACTTGCTGGGTGCCGCGGCCCAAGGCCAATTTTAGGGCATGAATTTTTGCAATTTTGGGCCTTTGCTCCGGGGGTTCGGGGGATGTCTCCGGGGTATTGTTTTAAGGTCTTGGGGATTCCGAGAGTGTGGGATTGGTTCCGGGAAGTAGTTTTGGATTGGTTAGTGATAAAGGATGTTTCGTTTGTGTTGTGACTAGGTCTTTGATGAGGCTCGGGATTGAGGACCGTGCTCGCGGCTTTGGGGCATCGGAAGCTTGGGTTACAGGTAAGAAAGCTGCACCTGAGTATGTGGTTAGGTTGGGACTAAGTGTTCCCTATGTTTGTATGCGTTGTTATGTGAATGTGATTAACCATGTGGTCACGATGGGACTAAGAGTTCCCAATATTTGTATATCATGTCGTGAGATGGTGTTATTACGCCATGGGACATGCGATTACCGGCCTAAGGGTGTCGAAATCATTATTTGCGCACTGGGGCGCGACTCAGCTACTGGGAGCTGAGGCAGCTTATCTATCACTAAGCTCAGTTAAGCTGGCCGGAGTCAGTGAGTATTACACTGGGGGCGGCCCTAATGAGCCGAAGACAGTGTGTTAAATAGAGGGTGCGACTAAGGGCGCCAACCCTGATTGTTATTTGATGAATATGACAACTTACTGTTTGTGAATATGAATATTGTGTTATGGATATAGTTAGTTGACTGTCTGGATGACAACTGTTATCACTACTTCAATAAGTGTTATGCATTGATGAATTTCTGGTTATGCCTATGGAGTATTTGGTTATTGATGTTAAACTTACTATGTTATTATGCTTTCTTGCTGGGCCCTGGCTCACGGGTGCTACGTGGTGCAGGTAAAGGCAAGGGTAGGTTGAATCAACCATGAGTTGGAGAGCTCTGGGGGCGAGGTGTACAACGTCAGCTGCTCGGCCGCCACGGTCGACAAATTGTACAGGAACGGAAACCTAAAATGTATATTTTGCCATTAGAGTGGCTTGAACTATTTGTAACTTCTAGAACTTGTTGAAACTTAGACATCTAAACCCTGTTTTGAGTCTCCATGTATTAAACTGTCATGTTTAATGAAAATAGCCTGTTTGTGACCAAAATCTTTTTATTCCTACTCTGATAATGGTATAGAGTTTACACTTTGTCTGAATGACTTGATTAGCAAGTCTTGCACTATTTTAAACACACAGTGTAACGGTCTTGGTTATCCAGGGCGTTACAATACCATAATCAAAATAACATTCCTTAGCTTCACATAGACACTATTTTGCCCATTCATATAACTCATGTGTGCATGGGCCATGCACACATGGTGAGAATTACTCACAACATACAAATATGCATAGTTACACATAAGGCCATAAAAGAATAATGCACATTCTACTTATTTTACATGCATAGTCTTTATGTAAAAACTACATGGTTGCATAATAGACATAATTTTGGACGTGAAAGTGAATTTGCATGCAACATGCATACGTGGGAACGTTGCGTAAATGTGGCGTTTAAAACGATAATTCTACGTATCTTCTATCGTATTCAAAATAATCAACTTGTAGCATGTTTTGTTTACCATTATTTATCTTCTTAAAAATACTAGGTTGATTAAATCTCCCAAGACATTATTTTTATTTCATAAAAATAATTTTATTTAGTCATTAAAAATATATAATAATTCCATTTATTATTTTCAAATTACAAAGAAATAACAAATGCTTGAATTTATTTAAAATACTTAAAATTATCATGTTTCCTTATAATATAACAATTTAATTTAAGTTAATAGAATTACATAATTGACGTGAGAAAAAAAATATAAGTGTTAGGTGTGGGAAAAAAAAATATTTTGCTTGAATTATTTTAAGACTTAATTTTATATAACATAAACTTATATGTGATAATCCAATAATTATTTTGAACTTATTAAACTAAACTTTCAACCATCATTTAATTTATTAAAAATCACAAGTGAATTAAATTCAACATTTTTCTTAATCAAAATAAAGAAAAATCATAACTAATAAAGTAAACACTCATATCATATTAAAAATACCACTTTTAATATTGCCATAGTTTAGGATATTAATTTATTTCAAATACTAATCAAATTTCTTATATTTAAAACACACTTAACAATTCTTTTACAAAAATCCAGCAACCAAATTTATCATTAAAATCACCATTTCCATTTTTTTAAAACTCACTTTTTCATTAAAATATATAAAAAATCTGTAGGTAATTATTTGTGCAAAAATGTCATTTAAGTATGAATTAAAACACTATTTTATCCTCACAAATACAACATATCATTAGAGACATTTCTTATGCATGCATATCATTATTTCATCAATCTTTTCACCAATTGATCACAAAATCAGCAAGCATGAATCATCATAAATTTTATCTTTTACCTCATGCCTCACAAAATTCATACAAAGTCATACATGTTTAATTAACACAATTAATCACAAATCCTAACATACTCTTATTATACAAATAATTCAAAGAAAATAACCAACACATATTCATTTACAACCTTACAACACCTTATCCTATTTCCAATGAGTCAATACATGCAACCCAACAAAATAATAATAACAACATGCATTAATAACATAAACACCCATATTCATATATGCATTTATATTAAACCTAACATATTCCTATCATTTTTCATGCATACCATAATTTATTGATATATAATCTCATATACACCCTTATCAAATTTCATGGATCCAACCATCAAAAGTCCAAATTATTATTACACCAAAATTACATAGGTCCTAGAACATGGATCTAACATATTGAAAATATCAAAAACATAAACATGGGGAACCCATAGACATGCATAGGATGAAACCCACATGTACATTATCATGAAATATCATAAATCATCATACATGGCAAATCAACTCTAAATCCTCTTCATGCATTAAACCACAAAAAATCCTTCATGCATGATCACAATAACACACCACCAACAAAATAATAGGAACACTAACAACCTTTTATTACAATTCATAAACTCTTAATCCCCAAGAAATCAAGACCAATACATATGTAGAGAGAGGAATCTAATATACCTTCCTTGAGAGAACATAAGAACCAACACCCAAAAAGCAACCTCTCTTGAATACCCTAGTTTTTTCAAGAATCAAGATGGAGAAGAAGATGAACACTAAAAATTAGAAACAACCCTAATGATCATACTAGAATTAAAAGGAGGAAAAATTAAAATAAACACAAGAGTCATACCCAAGCTTGACCTCTTCTTCTTCCTTTCTTCTCCTCCTTCTCTCTCTCTCTCTAGCCGTGGGGTTGAATGAGCATAATGCTCTTCCCCTCTTCCATTCCCTATTTATCCAAATTCTCCCATAATGACCCAATTAAAAGAAAAAGGTAAGTTTCCTATTTCTTTTTATTTTCTTTTAATTTTCATTATTTGTTCTTATTACAATTGATAGGAGATAAAAGATGATCATTTCCTTTCCCAAAATAACATTTATCACCTTATTTTTTAATTTATTTGAATAATAAAATATATAGAAATAAACCTCTTCCTTTCCCACTCTAAGCCACACGTCCACCATCTTATTTCCCTTTCTTATTTTATTTATTTATTTATTTTCCTCAATTAATTAAATAAAATCTAATATAAGGAAAGTATCAAGTGTGTGGAAAATTCTACACATGTGCACCATGCTACCATGCACTTGCACACACTAAATCACTAGGGTGCACCACTACCTACCATGCACCTTAGTGCATACAAACAAAACTCATATAATCGCATTTTAAAATAAAAATAAATAATTATCATTTAACAACTAATTTCACAAAAATTCTACCAACAATTCTATCAATTAAATAAAATAACAAACAATTAAATAAAGCAAACAAATAATTAAATAAAATAAACAAACATTTAAATAAAAAAATTCACCACACTTAAAACTTAAATAAAATAAAACACAAAAATTTTAATAACAAAAAAAAAAAAATTGGTGCACTACAGATAAATCTGTCTATAACTCCAGATCCTCATATCTCAATACATGAGTCGTATCTGAGACGTACTTCCGAAGCATAGAGATGTGGAATACATCGTGAACTCCTGATAACGATGGTGGCAGAGCCAATCTATAGGCTACCTGCCCGATCCTCTCTAGGATCTCAAAAGGTCCTATGAATCTAGGGCTCAGCTTGCCCTTTTTCCCAAACCTCCTCACCCCTCGTAATGGTGCAACTTGCAAAAACATGTGGTCTCCTACCTGGAACTTCACGTCCCTATGCTTAGGATCAGCATAGCTTTTCTGTCTGCTCTGCAACGCAAGCATTCAAGCTCAAATCTTCTCAATAGCTTCGTTAGTCTTCTGCACCATCTCTGGTCCCAAATATTTTCTCTCACCCATCTCATCCCAATGAATGGGTGATCTGCATCTCCTTCCATACAACATCTCGTATGGAGCTACTCCAATCGTTGATTGATAACTGTTGTTGTACGAAAACTCAATCAACGAAAGGTACTTACTCCAAGACCCCTCGAAGTCCAACACACACGCTCTAAGCATGTTTCCAATACTTGAACTGTCCTCTCAAACTGTTCATCTGTCTGAGGATGAAAGGTTGTACTGAACTTCAACTGAGTCCCCATATCCTTTTGTAAACCACCCCAAAACTTGGAGGTAAATATGGGATCCCGGTCCGATACTAAAGATTTAGGAACCCCATGGAGATGCACAATCTCCCTGACATATAATTCTGCGTACTGATCCACAGTATAAGTCGTCCTCACTGGTAGAAAGTGAGCTGACTTGGTGTATCTGTCTACTATCACCCACACCGAGTCATGTAGCCCCACTGACCTGGGTAAACCCCCCACAAAATCCATGGTAATGTCTTCCCATTTCCACTCGGGAATACCTAAAGGCTGTAATAACCCTGCTGGTCGTTGGTGCTCAGCCTTCACCTACTAACAGGTTAAACACTTGGCCACGTATTCAACTACGTCCTTCTTCATCCCAGGCCACCAGTATAAAGTTCGTAGATCCTGATACATCTTCGTGGTGCCTGGATGGAGTGAGTATGGTGTAGTATGGGATTCATCAAGTATCTAAAACCCATATCCATTGGAACACAGATCTGATCCTTGTACCGTAGTAAACCAGTCTCTAAAATAGAATAATCCTTAGCCACTCTAGCTAGGACATTCCCTCTAACCTCCTGCAACTGTGCATCATCCATCCGACCCTCTATCATCCTCTCCAGGAGGGTAGACTGTAAAGTAATATTGGCCAACCGGCCCAAAACCAGTTCTATCCTCGCCCTGGTCATCTCTTCTGCCAATTCTTTTGATATCTACTTCGAACTAAATAGTTGTCCTGGGACTCTTCGGCTCAATGCATCTACCACTACATTGGCTTTCCCTGGGTGGTAAAGGATGTTGGAGTCATAATCCTTCACCAATTCCAGCCAAAGTCTCTATCTCATGTTCAAGTCCTTCTTGGTCAAGAAATACTTTAAAATCTTATGATCGGTGTATATCTCGCACTTCTCTCCATACAAGTAATGTCGCCAAACTTTAAGTTTTTGGAAGCTACCCTCACACTTACTGACCAAGTGAACTTTAGATTCTTCCGTGTCAATTCTGTCATCAGTGTGGCAATCTTCGAAAATCCTTCCACGAACCGTCTATAATATCTTGGTAACCCAAGGAAACTCCTAACCTCTGAGGCATTCCTTGGCCTCGGCCAATCCCTAACTTCCTCTACCTTGGCTGGATCTACCTTAATCCCATCTCAACTAACAATATGTCTAAGGAATGTCACTTCTGGTAGCCAGAACTCACACTTCGTAAACTTAGCATACAACCGATGCTCCATCAATCTTTGTAATACCTGTCGGAGATGCTGCTCATGCTCTACCTCAAAACTGGAGTAAACTAAGATGTCGTCGATGAAGACAATCACAAACTGATCCAAGAATTCCTTGAACACCCTGTTCATCAAATCCATAAATGATGCTGGGGCATTGGTCAAACCAAACGACATGACCAAGAACTCATAATGCCCATACCTCGTATAGAAGGTCATATTCAGAATATCCTCATCCTTGATCCTCAGCTAGTGATAACCAGATCGAAGATCAATCTTCGAGAATACCGTCTTTCCCTGTAGCTGATCAAACAGGTCATCGATCCTTGGTAAGAGGTATCTGTTCTTGATGGTCAAATTGTTCAACTCCCTGTAGTCTATACACATTCTCAGATTCCCATCTTCTTCTTCACAAATAAAACCGAAGCACCCCATGGCAAGAAGCTAGGTCTGATAAACCCCAAATCTAGAAGCTCTTGCAACTGTATCTTCAACTCCTTTAACTCTGCCGGAGCCATTCTATATGGTGCCCTCGACATTGGCTCTGTACTCGGCGCTAACTCGATGACAAACTGAATCTCCCTCTATGGCGATAATCCTGGTAAATCCTTAGGAAACATGTTATGGAACTCACATACAAATCTAGTCTCTGCCGACCCTGCTGGCATAACTCGGGTGGTGTCCTCCACAGTAACTAGGAAACCTATACAACCTCCTTGTAACAGGTCCCTAGCCATCAATGTCGATATCATAGGAACACGGGGTCCATGCATAGCACCTATGAAAACAAAGGGTTCCTCACCCGCAAGCTCAAAAGTAACCATCTTCTTCCTACAATCTTTAATGGCCTCATATCTAACTAGCCAATCCATTCCCAAATCATGTCAAAATCATCCATACTCAACTCAATCAAATCTATTGTTAGTTCCCTACTATCCACCATCACTGGCAGTGCCTTAATCCATCTCCTAGAAACTACAGTATAGTCCTAAACCTCGCAGCATAATACTCACTAGGTCTACACAATCTATAAATTACCTTACTAGAAATAAATGAATATGTAGCACCAGAGTCAATCATTAGAGTATATGAAGAGCCAGCGCTAGAAAGCTGACCTGTCACTATCGAGGGACTAGCCTCGGCCTCTGCCTGCGTCAAGGTTAACACTCGAGCTGGAGTCAAGCTGTCCACCTTCCCTGGTTCCTCCTTTTTCAGTGTCAGGCAATCTTTCTTGAGGTGTCCAACCACCCCACACAAGTAACAATCCTTGGCCCAACATTCTCCCAGACGGCGCTTCCTGCACCTTGTGCACTCAGGATAACTCCTCCATGCCTCACCGCCTCCTTGGCGGCCACCCTGGACACCCCGAGCCCTCCTATCAGGACCAGTAGTCAAGGGTTTTCCTCTTCTAATCATTGGGGCCTTCGCCCCTACCAGACCCTGTATATGGAGACACTGCCCTGCGAACATCCCGTCTCGCAGCGTTCTCCCTCCAGATCTTATTCTCTACCTCCTCAGCAGTAAGCGCTTTCTTAGCAGCCTGGGCATAAGTCGTCTCCCCAGGTACTGATGTAATCCTCACATCTCGGGCTATCATAGCATTAATCTCTCGAACAAACCTGTTTTTTCTGGCTGTATCTGTAGGCACTAAGTCTGGTGCAAACTTTGCCAGCCTATCAAACTTCAGGGCATACTCAGTAACTATCATACTATCCTGTACCAACCCCATGAAATCATTCACCTTTGCCGCCCTGACAGCAAAGTTATAATACTTCTAGTTGAACAAATCTCTAAACCCACCCTAACTCAGAGTGGAAACGTCTCGAGTCTAGGATGCCACCTCCCACCAAATACAGGCATCTTCTCTAAGCATATAGGTGGCACAGGCCACCTTGTCATTACCTTCCACCCTCATAAAATCCAAAATAGAGGTGATCATACTCACCTATTATTCGGCCTTCAATGGATATGTTCCTCCCTCAAAGACTGGAGGATGTTGTCTCCTGAATCATTCATAAAGTGGCTCCCACCTGTTCCCAACCTCAGGTGGCTGTACAGCTGATGCCACAACAGGTGGCACAATAGGTGCAACACTCTCTGATGGAGCCTACTGTCTCAAAAGGTGAATCTGCTCTTCCTGACTCTATAGCCTGGCTTGCATATCAACAAGTATTTGCTGCCAGTTCTCAGGGACTGGCAGAGGGTTCTGGCCCAGCTCATCATCTCTAGCCTCAACCCTTGTGCCGGCTAGTCATATTGATCGCCTTGGATGCATAACTATCCAAGTTTATCTGCAAGCAACGATTCAGCAGTCAGGCAATGATGATAGGTTAACGTTCTTTCCATGGTCCAACATTGAAACTCAACCAACAATATACAATCAGGATGCAAATAAGAATTTAAGCATTTATTCACATACAATAGCAATGCTAATAAGCACGCCTTATCATAATCGCATAGCAGTCAAGGGCCAGGCCCTATCAGTATATCTCATTCTCCCTATTAACCATGCAAATAAAGCATTTATATTTCATTTAAAAATTTAAGCATATAATCACATATATGGTTACAAAACCCTAAGTAGAGCTTGTCTTTAGTGGCGAGTGTACATGCCCAGCCAGTCTTTAGGAACCCATAAACCTAGACCACTCTGATACCAAGTTGTAACGCCCTGGATAACCAAGACCGTTACACTGTGTGTTTAAAATAGTGCGAGACTTGCTAATCAAGTCGTTTGAACATAAATGTGATCCTAAAGTCAACTAGCAAATTAGGGTTAAAATATTTTGATCATAAACAATTGATTTTCATTTAAAAAAATGTTTGATACATGGGATCCCAAAAATAGTATTTACATGACGAAAAATAACTCTAAAAAATGGATACAGCATGAGTCAATGTAACGGCAATATATCGTTTAGAGCTCTAATTCCAGTAAATTCCCTCAGGCGTGGCGGCCGAGTAGCTGTCGATGTACACTGCACCCCCAGAGCTCTCCAACTCATGGTTGGTCTAGTTTCCCTTTGCCTTTACCTGCACCACGTAGCAAGGCCCAGCAAGAAAACCATAAACAACAACAAACATGAATAGCAACAAGAGTATGTAATCATCTTTGATCCATTCAGTTCAATTAATCAGCAGAATATCGATATAAAGCTAGGTAGCGATAAACATATACTTTCAACATATATCATGATCAGTAATACAAACAATTAGGTGTCGGTGCCCTAAGGTCGAGCTGCATTCAGTACCCTTATCATCAACCCATGGCACTCTTAGGTCATTCTTTCATATTTCACATAATAATCATATAGGTTATAGAACACACATACGTTCAGTTACAAGGAATCTCAGTCTCGTTCACAACCACATGGGTGCAGTTTTCTTACCTCGAATCCCGAGCGATGGATAATAAATGGTTCCGAGAACGATCCTCAATCCTGAGCCTTAATGATAATCCTAGTCACAAAAAACAATGGATAATTATCAATTTCCAATCCAAACAAATGTCTTGGAAACAAATAATAGCCTCCAAGACCCCAAATTCTACTAAACTGGGTAGTAGAATTCGTCCCGAGCGCTTAGGTTTGAATCCCTGAGCCTCCCCGAGCCTAAAAGCTTGGCTTCCTTTAATTTCCCATTTAGGGTCGCGACTTGCCCTTAAGGGTCATGGCCCGCCCCTTAGACAGAGACCCAACCCTCCCTGCTGAAGGACACGAGCCGCTACTTGCACCCCCATAGGTCGTGGTGCGCCTGGAAAAATAGAGGCACCCCTGCCTCTTCTAGCACACGGGTCGCGACGCCTAAAGAATAGGGCCACGGCCTGAGCCCTCAAACCCATAAAATCCTTCCTTTCCAGCATTTTTCTTCGAGCCTAACCTCAAATTCATACCCCAAATCAACAGCCAAACTCAGATTTTAGCCCAAAATTCCCATCCTTATAGCCTAAATATCATATCTAGCCTATAAAAAATTCCTTGATCTCCTTAAACACCCAAATTCAGCCTTAGAAACCATTCTCATGCAAGCTCTAAGTTCTTGCTATAATTCACTAGTAAAAATCCAGTAATTGGGACTTGAAACCTTACCTCAATTAGAAGCTTGATCCTCCGAGTTTTCTTTAGCTAGTCCTAGCTTTAATTCCCTAGTTTCTCCCGACTCAAACCCAACTTAGAGACCTTGAGTTTTTTCTTCTGTTTTCCTTAGCTTCAAGACACAAAGAGAAGGGGTGAGAGAGTACGTGAGTGAGAGGGAGGGAATGTGCTGAGAATTCTTCCTGATGGTTCTGATAAATTCCTAAGGTTTTTGTATAGATTCTTAACCCAAAAAGACTAATTTTCCCTCAAGCTTTCCCAGCCCTCCAATAACTTCTAAGGGTAGAATGGTCATTTCCTGATTCCCACTAGTACCTCAAGTCATCCTACCAATTCTCAATTAATCTCGATGTGTCCAAATAATTACCAAATACTTATCTGTTATTCAATAACCCCAAATATACATTAAAGCTCCCAAAATACCCCTAAGCTCACCCCGAACCGGGTATTAAACCCCACTGTGACTATTTCGCTAATCCGCTCACTAGGATCGCCTCGAGCCATGTACTGCAAATACATCCACATAATAATGTGGTGTCAACCATTTATCACATATAATCGCATTTATGCCCTAACGAGCCAAAATTACAGATGTGCCCTTATAAACAATAAAGGGCCCACATGCATATAATATGTTCACATCATATATATATATATATCATGCATGCCACATAGTCACGCATTTAAATCACATAATCAAATACATATCCAACTATGCCCTCCCGGCATGCCAATCAAAGCTCTAACCCTATTAGCATTTTTGGGTCGTTACATTTAGTTCTTATTATAGAAACATTTCTAGATGAACAATTATTTGAGGTAACTCACTCTCAAGTTGTTCCTTGGTTTGTGGACTTTGCTAATTACTTAGTTAGTGGGTTGTTGCCTCTGGATTTGACAAGCCAAAAAAGGAAGAAGTGTTTGCAAGATGTGAGGCACTATTTTTTGGAGGAGTCATACTAGTCAAATAATGTGTCGACCTATGTGTCCCTGAGCAAGAGATGGAGGATATCCTACATCATTGCCACTCTTCACCTTGTGGGGGCATTTTGGAGAAACTCGCACTACATCTAAAGTACTTCAATGTGGTTTCTTTTGCCCTTCTTTATTTAAAGATGCTCATGCTTTTGTGGTGAGATGTGATCGATGTCAAAGGGTTGGTAATATTTCTATAAGGAATGAGATGTCCTTAACTAATATTCTTGAAGTTGAATTGTTTAATGCGTGGGGTATAGATTTCGTGGGCCCATTTCCTCCATCTTATGGAAATTTGTACATCTTGGTAGTTGTGGTTTATGTATCAAAATTGGTGGAGGCAATTTCCTCTCCTACTAATGATTCTAAAGTTGTCATGAAGTTCTTACAAAAGAATGCTTTTACTCGTTTTGTCACCCTGGGGCAATCATTAGCGATGAAGGCACTCATTTTGTGAATAAGCTACTAGCAAGTTTGTTGGCTAAATATGACGTGAGGCACAAAGTAGCTACTACATACCACCCTCAAACTAATGGGCAAGATGAGTTGTCCAATACACACCCAGTCCCCTCATCCCCGTGAACCCAGCCCACGACCCCATCTCCGATGCCGACCACTACGACCCCATCCGTTCAAACCCAACCCCAACAACCTCCTTGTTCCCGTGACCCCGAGAGCCAACACAACTAGACCCAAAGCTTAACTCGGCTTCACCATCCCATCTCTCGGCTCTCCATTACCTAAACAATCCCAACTCTCACGCTCAGAATTTCAAGGCCTTCACTCTCAAGTTTACAAGCAATTTTCATGCTCTGAATTGCAGCCACTTGTCTACTCTTCACTTGGGATCTAAAGTAATTTTCCCAAAAAGGGCAATCATAAGTGTCTCAAGTTCATTCAAGGCACCTCATTGATCTTGTTTTGATCACTTTGGAATTGAAATTCATTTTGGCTGACGGATTTGTTGTTGAGAATTATGCCTAGAAATAAGCAAGTAGCATAGAAAAAGAAAGTGGCCAAAGCTCCCGTTGTTGTTGAGAAATTCATATCCTTGAAGGCTGCCAAAAAATTCAAAAGAGTTGTTCAGAAAGACATTTGGTTTGAGAGAGAATTCCTAAATATTGGCAATCCTAATTATGTTATGATTGTAATTGAAAATCGAGGGTGGCATGAGTTCTGCAAACCATCCCGTGAGGCTATTGTTCCTTTTGTGAAAGAATTTTATGCTAACTTTGTGTTAGTGAAATCAAGACAAGTCAAAGTACAGAGCAAGCAAGTTAGTTTTTTTCCTTAAGACATCAATGTTGTTTATGGGTTGCCTGATATCGATGATGTAGAGTATGGAGACATTTCCCCTCAGTAAACTGATGAGCAGCTTGCCACTATGTTAGCAAAAGTGACTGTGGAGGGGACACAATGGATTGTTTCAAAAAAAATATGGAGCTCACACAATCTATCGCACTGCCTTTCCATTAATGTGGGGGAGCTAATTTCAGAAGAGATCATGGCATTTGGTGTTGTAAAGAACAAGGGACCACTATTTTTTCCCTTATTGATCACTGAGATGTGCCTCAAAGCAGGTCTTCCCTTGGCTCTGGATGAGGAGCGACGTCACTCTCTAGATCACATTGATGAACATATAATTTGAAAGGTCACCAATGTTGCTTCCACTCGTAGAGAGCGAGCCTCCACCACTACTCCCCCACCATCATCTGACCATGACTCTGCTACCCCTCCAGACCCAACCTTCGCTGAGCTTTATGCCACTCAGCAAAGCATACTCAGTATGATGTATCACATGGAAGTCCAACAACGCGCCTATTGGGTATATGTGTGCCAACGTGACAATGTCTTGTGTCACTCTTTCCAGCCCACTGAGCCTTTCCAAGAGTTCCCCGAGGCGATCATAGAGTGCTGACATGCACCTAAACCTTCCGCCACTAGTGCCTCTTCGGAGGAGGAGGACATCGAGTAGAGGGAGTCTCTTTATTTTCCAGCATTAATATCTATTTCTTGTTTTTTTTTCTATATTTTGTTTTTTGTTCTTTTTGTTCTTTTTTTTTTTTGTTTCTTTTTGTGCATTGAGGACATTGCACCTTTCTAAGTTTGGGGATGTAGTGTTGTTTTGTTGCTTTGTGTGTTGGTTATCTTGTTCCTCATTGGTTTCATTTGAGTAGTTAATGTGTTGTGTGTTTAGTGTGTGTTTGTAGTTATTGTTGTTAGTGATTAATGGAATCTATTTTCTTTTTTTGGTTCCTAGATGGTTTGGGGCTCGATGATGATGTCAACTTAATATATATATATATATTCTGAATAATTCTTGGGCATGAATTAGGCTAATAGTACTTAGATATTGATAATGCTAACAAAGAGTTGCTAAGAGTGTTAATTCCTTCTGTTGTCCATAGTTTTACCAAAATTCCTCTAGACTTTAGAAATAGTTGAGTACTTGTGAAAGCTTAAGTTTTTATAATTAACTCGACAATTTCCTTGAGGCAAAATCCTAGGAGGCATAGCGATTTAGAGAGGATTTAGGCAAAATTTTGTTGGATCGTTTGAGCTTTTCTAGCCTACCTTGTTGTTATTATCCCTAGTTGGCCCCTTTAAACTTAATGGCCTAATTTTGTTGATTTAACCCAAATTAAGCAGCCAATTCCCTTTTTGATTATCTCTTTTTGATAACTGTCTAATCTTTAGCTTAGTTTGTCTTGGACATGTTCTTTTTAAAGTTTGGGGGGATTAGAAGAGATCATACTTCATTTTGAGTGCTTCAATTGTTAATTAATTTACATGTATATGCTCAAGTCTATTTTTATTTGTAATTTTCATTTTCACTTGTATTTGTATTTTTATGTTATCTTGTTTCTTATGAAGAAAAAAAAAGAGAAGTTTATATTTTGTATAGTAATTATTGAGCATATGTTTGTAATGCATAAAGAAAAGGGTAGAAAAAGGGAATTGAGAAATAATGGGTGACTTGAGGGCTAGCTTAATTTGAAAAGGGTAGAGAGCAATTTTAGTCATGAGGTCCAAGGCAAGCTAGGTTTTAAGATGTCTAGCTTACAAATGTCCATCATAATCCATACCTTGAGCCTAGCTTACATTGCAACTGCATGAAGACCTGTTGATCTAGATTGCTTTGCTAACTACATTAGTGCAGAGGGATTGTCGAGTTAACTTATGGAAACATGAATTTAGCTTTAGGATCAAGGCTTAGCTTGATTTAGGGAAAGGAATATGATTGGGAAGAACTATGCATATACTTAAGGGATGAACACTTTAGTCATATTTTGTTAGCATTATTAGCGTTTAAGAAATTTGGTCTATGAATGCACAAGCATAATATATATATGTATATATGTCTTTTCTTTTTGTAATAATTTTCTGAGAGCATTTTACCTTCATTCTAGGTATTATAAATTGAAAAAGATTCCTTTGTGTGGTGTTGTCCTTGTGTGTGTATATATATTTATTATTTTATTTTGTTTTGTAATTTTGTTTCTTGTGTTGCATGAGTGTCCTTTGTTTCCATTAGTGTCATCACTCAAGGGTGAGCAATGATTTAAGTTTGGGGGTGTGATAAATCTAAAATATAGATTTATTAATTGAGCTATTGAACTTAAAAATCCAATTGAAATAGAGTGTGTGTTCTTAGTGTGTTGTTTTAGTCAATTTATCTATTAATTTTGTTTGTGAATTTTATTTTAATCAATGACAAATGTTGTTGGAAAATAATTGGATGAAGAACTAAAAAATGTGATGTCTATTTTGAAGGCCAAAAGAAATGATGTTTGGAAAGCTTGGTGGAAAGTGTGCAAAGAAAACATCTTGGAGCTGAAATCCTGAAACTTTGTTGTAGCATCATTTCAACTTTGCTACAGCAAAGTGTGCACAGTCAGCAACTTAAGTCATGCACACTTGGCAACTCAATAAATGAGTTGGAACGATATGCTGAATTGGATGATGAGTAGGACATTAGCTGATGTTTTAGGGAGAAATTGGCGTTCCCCACGTGGAGAGAGAAAGGTAAGAGTTTCAACCCATTTTGGGAGCCCTAAATCATAACATGTATCATCTTCAACCTTATGGAGCCGCCCAAGACCAGACGAGACTATTTTGTCTGCACTTTGGAGCTAAAAACACCAATGAGAATAAGGAAAAACGTAGGAGAAAGGAGAAGAGAAAGAGGAGGGGAACTCTATACCATTTGGGGCTAGACCTTCTTTAATATTCTCCTATTTTGTGTTTGAATTTCTATTCTCCTCTTGAACTCATGGAAACAATGGTGTTGATATTTTTATGGTGATTTGCTTATTTTGAGTATGAACTTACTCTTTTGAAGCTAGGGATAGTGATGAACCCTAATATGTAGTGAAACCCTAATTTTTTAATTTGAGTTTATGCTATGTTTCTCTTGTTCAATTAAGCTATCTTTATTGCTAATTCTTGCTTGAGATTGATCAACTTTAGTGAGATACAATCTAATATTAATTCTGCAAGGGTTGAAATTAGTGGATATGCTTAATTGATGTATGTTTAACAACTATGTTGTTAACTAGTGAATATTATAGGAATATTGTATTCACCATGCAAACATAAAAGATTAGTGATTGAAATTTTGTTCTTGAAATTGGATTAGCAAAGGAATATGTGGATTTAATTATGAGAACTTTAGTATGTGCATTTGGAAAGATGGCATGTACAATTGTTATAGAATCTTAGTTACAAGAGTAACTTTGCTGTGAACTTTGCTGTAGCAATAGGGGTGAACTACAAATTAGGGAGAATTGGTATTCCTAGCTATTTCCATCATTCATTTGATAAAGTGACTATTTCTTGCTTTAGTTTTAACCGCTCATTTTATTTTTCTAAAGTAGTTTTTAAATCTTAATTAATCACATCATTTCAAATTGTTTACAACTCAAATTGTTTAGAGTTGATTTTTACAATATTTAGCTTAAAGAAGACTTTGTGGAGACGATTTAAATACTTATCAATATACTACTTGCTTGACAATTATGTACACTTCGCAACACCATACATGCTTGTGATACGCAACATGGAAAGAGAAATCACCAACAACCTTGAAACTCTCGTAGCTTTCCAGCTCATAGCCTAAGGGTATAGAACCCGATCTGATGGCAACTACCAATCAAGGACAATCCGTAGGCACATCAAAAAAACATCCAAAGCACTAGTTACCTTGTCACCAGTGAGGACTGAGTGCTTAGGGGGGACAACCTGTGGGCAAATGAGCTCTATGAAAATCGATAAAATAATCATGCAAGCTCAAGTGACAAAGGATTATTGCATGATCTTAGTCACCACCTCAATGCACATAGGAGTAGGATATGAACAAATGTCAATCCTAACAGTGTTTGTCGTCTGGACATTCAACATGTGTAAGTTATAGATCCAATCCAAGCAAAGTTGGACTCCATAGATTGACGATTGGATCAGATGGCAACTCAAAGGAATGCAGTAGGATATGACTTGAATGAAGATGAGATCAATTCTTTCATAAAGCGTCTCACACAGGCTCCCATTCCTTACAGGTTCAAGATGCCAACCATCGACTCCTACGACGATACTCAAGTTTACTACAATCGAATTATAAACATAACCCACCCAGTTGTAAACATATAGGTTTACTCTTACCTTGGCCTTGAGAGAAAGAGATTCAACATCAAAGCTTGTAGCAAGGTGTGAGATCACGCTGAACCATATCTTCTTCTTCATCTAATTCTTTTTACCATAGTTTTTTCTTTCTCTTTCAGCCATAGCTTATTCTTCCTCCTCCTCATTCTCTTTCAACCTTAACCTCTTCTTCTTCTTCTTCTTCTTCTTCTTCTTCTTCTTCTTCTTCTTCTTCTTCTCTTTCTTGCTCGGCCATAGCTCTCTTTCAATTAGTGTGATGATATCCTTTAACTAATGGGAGTATACAAAACTACCTAAAATAAATTGATAATGATTAAAAGATAAAAATTATAAGTTATATGAATTATTTTCTTAACTGTAACAAAGAAAATGATCCACTTAAATAAAATTTGTATTATAAAATAGAAATATAATGAGTTTTATTAATATTGTAATAAAAGTTTTTTTTACTCAATTGTATAAAACAAACATATTAATGCAGTTTAATTGATGGAATTTTTGTGTGTTTTTTTTCTAAAAAAAATTTACTAAAAATATATAGAGGTCATTTTATACTATGTAAAGTTATTTTTAGATTTTTTTTAAATTAATGATTAAACTTGGTAATGGGTTTAAACCGAGGTATCAAAATAGTGATTTTTCTTTTTTAACTAATTTAAAATATTGTTATGTTGTATAGTTTATTAATAAATTATAAAGTTATATCTATATTTTATTAATAAACTACATCATAAAATATAGCTTGTGATATGTTAATAAATCTTTAATGTTTCTGAAAAAAAAAAAAAAAACTTCAATGTTAAATTTAGTGACTATTATAAAATAATATAATCTAGAGAAAGAAATAGGAGAAGAGATGAGACAAAGTGAATGAGAGAATTTTTTGAGTACTTTATTTCAATAGGGTGATCTCCTATTTATACAAATATGTGAGCCATAGATTAGGAAACTAAAGAAAATGAATAGTAATTGTAATTAATTGAAAAGATTTGGAGATCCATATATCTATTATTTATAGCACTCCCCCTTAGATGTCCATAATAACTACCTCATTAAAAACCTTGTCGAAAAAAACCTAGTGGGACAAAAACTTGATCAAGGGAAAAAGAGTGCAGAATGAAATCACTTTCCCTCATTTTGGCATTCTTAGAGATCTTTTAATCGTCGCATTCCGATCTTGTGAACCATCTTCTCGAATGTTGATGTTGGTAATGTTTTTGTGAATAAATCTGCAAGATTGTCACTTGATCGAATTTGTTGAACAACGATATCACCATTCTCTCGAAGATTTTGTGTAAAGAAGAATTTTGGTAAAATGTGTTTAGTTCTATCTCCTTTAATGTACCCTCATTTCAGTTGAGCGATGCAAGTAGCATTATCTTCATAGAGAACTGTTGGCACTTCTTTATTGGCTGTTAATCCACATGTTCCCCGAATATTTTGTGTCATTGATCTTAACCATACACATTCTCGACTTGCCTCGTGAATTGCAAGTATCTCAGCATGATTTGAGGAAGTAGCCACCAGAGTTTGCTTTGTTGACCGCCAAGATATAGCAGTGTCACCGCATGTGAACAAATAGATTGTTTGAGATCTAGCCTTATGTGGATCAGATAAATATCCTGCGTCTGCGTAGCCAATTAGTTGTGACCCATAATTATTATATTAGAACAATCCTTTATCAATAGTACCCCAAAGATAGCGAAGTATGTGCTTAATCCCTTTCCAATGTCTATATGTTGGAGTAGAACTAAATCTTGCTAATAAATTGACAGAAAATGCTATATCAGGTCTTGTACAGTTAGCAAGATACATCAATGCTCCTATTGCACTAAGATATGATACTTCAGGACCAAGGAGCTCTTCATGTTCTTCTCTAGGTCGAAAATGATCATTTTTCACATCAAGTGATCTAACTACCATTGGGCTACTCAATGGGTGTGATTCATCCATATAAAACTGTTTTAAAATCTTTTCAACATAAGTTGATTGATGAATGAAAATCCCATTTTTTAAATGCTCAATTTGTAAACCAAGAATTTTTTTTTGTTTTTCCAATATCTTTCATCTCGAACTCTTTCTTTAAATATTCTATAGCTTCTAAATGTTTTTCAAGAGTTTCAATAATATTCAAGTCATCAACATAAACAGCAATGATAACAAGCTCAGAACTTGAACTTTTTATAAAAACACATGGGCAAATAGGATCATTTGTATATCCTTCCTTTATTAAATATTCACTAAGACGATTGTACCACATGCGTCCTGATTGTTTTAGTCCATACAATGATCTTTGTAATTTAATTGAGCACATTTCTCGATGGCTTGAATTATATGCATCAGGCATCTTAAATCCTTCAGGGATTTTCATGTAAATATCACTATCTAGTGATCCATACAAATAAGCTGTGACTACATCCATTAAACGCATATCAAGTTTTTCACTAACAGCCAGGCTAACCAAATATCTTAATCTTATTGCATCCACCACAGGAGAATATGTCTCTTCATAATCAATACCTGGTCTTTGAGAAAATCCTTGTGCTACAAGTCTTGCTTTGTATCTTACAGCTTCATTTTTCTCATTTCTTTTTCGTACAAATACCCATTTGTATCCAATAGGTTTCACACCTTTAGGTGTTTGGACTATAGGTCCAAATACTTTGCGTTTAGCAAGTGAATTTAATTATGCTTTAATTGCTTCTTTCCAATCTGGCCAATCTTTTCTATTTTTACATTCTTTGACAAATTTAGGTTTTAGATCCTCATTTTCGTTTACAATTTCTAGCGCTACACAATAAGCAAAAACATCGTCGACAACTACTTCGAGTCAGTCCCATTCCTTCCTTGTGTTAACATAATTTATTGAGATCTCATTATTTCTAATATTTTTAGCTACCTAAATCTCTTCAAGAGATTTGTTTATGTCAACATCTTCCTCGAAATTATCAACCTCTTCATTAAGACCATCTTGATTATTTGCTCCTTTTCTTTTTCGAGGATTTTTATCTTTGGAACCGAATGGTCTACCACGTTTCAAGCGTGCTTTAGTCTCATTAGAAAATTGTCCTTCTGGGACTTCAATTCGAGCTGGAGCATTTTTAGCTGGAATATGTGATTTTGTAATTTTCTTTGGGTCAATGAATGCATCTAGTAATTGATTTGCAATATTTTGCAAATGAATTATTCTTCGAACTTCAAGTTCACATTATTTGTACGAGGATCAAATTGAGATAATGATTGTGCATTCCATGTAATTTGTTTTTCCAGTTGTTTCTTTTCCCCTCCCCCTAAAGCTGGGAAACTTGTCTAATCAAAGTGACAATCGGCAAAACGTCTCGTAAATATATCTCCAGTTGTGGGTTCAAGATATTTAATGATAGACAGAGATTCATACCCAACATATATTCCTAGTCTCCTTTGAGGACCCATCTTTGTTCGTTGTGGTGGAGCAATCGAAACATATATTGTACAACCAAAGATTCTTAGATGGGAAATATTTGGCTCCTGACCAAAAGCCAATTGTAATGGGGAGAATTTGTGATATGATGTTGGCCTAATGCGTACAAGTGCTGCAGCATGTAAAATAGCATGTCCCCAAGCTGAAATTGGGAGTTTTGTTCTCATAAGTACTGGTCTTGCGATTAATTGGAGGCATTTAATGAATGATTCTGCTAGACCATTTTGTGTATCTACATGAGCAACAGGATGTTCTACTTTTATCCACATTGATATACAATAATCATTAAAAGCTTGTGTTGTAAATTCACCAGCAATATCAAGACGAACTATCTTGATTGCATAGCCTGAAATTGTGCTCGTAATCAAATTATTTGAGCAAGCAATCTTGCAAATGCTACATTATGAGTAGATAATAAACAAACATGTGACCATCTAGTTGATGGATCTAACAATACCATGAAATATCTAAATGGTCCACATGTTGGGCTAATAGGCCCACATATGTCACCCTGAATTCGTTCAAGAAATCCAAGGGATTCAATTTCAACTTGTATTGCTGATGGCTTAATGACTAACTTTCCTTGAGAACAAGCAGCACATGAGAACTTGTTGGATAATAGATTCTTCTGTTTCTTCAATGGATGACCATGTGAGTTCTCTATAATTCTATGCATCATGATTGAATCGGGATGGCCTTACTGGTCATGCCAAACAATAAATGAATTTTTCAGGTTTGTGAACTTCTTGTTCACAATAACATGAGTTTCTACTGTACTTATATGTGTAACGTACAAACCTGAAGACAAAGCAGGCAATTTTTCTAATAAACACTTTTTTCTTGAAGCAATAGATGTAATGCAAAGATACTCAATATTATTTTCATCTATTGTCTCAATATGATATCTGTTAAGACGTATATCTTTAAAACTTAACAGATTCCTTTTTTATTTGGTGGATTATAAAGCATCTTCTATAATAATTTATGTTCCTTTAGGAATCAATATAATGGCTCTTCCGGAACCTTCAATTAAACTTGCAGTGCTTGATATTGTATTAACAGTTGCCTTCATTCTTGTTAAATTTGAAAAATATTTATCGCTTCTAAGTATTATATGAGTGGTTGCACTATCCGCCAAACATATATCTTCACCATTATTTGTGGAATCATGTATAAGATGACAAATGTCCATTTCTTCATTAACCGACAAAAACAACAACAAAAATGATAAGTTTAAAATATAAATACTTAAACAAAAAAAGTTCATTACATAAATATCCAAATAAAATAAAACACCTTAAAGTAAATAAATGAAAAGAACATGACGAAGGAAAATGACTCTAATTGTAGACATTATCATCTCCATTATATATAAATATTTATATATATATATTCATGTTGCTATTAATGGGATCTTCATTAAAAAAATCTGCAACATCCAAGTGTGTATATCCAAGGGCTCTTTGAAAAGATCATCATCTTGATAGGCAAAGTTTTCTTCTATACTTTTCTCCTTCCCCTTCACAGATTCTTGATAAAGATCAACAAGGTATTTTGCCGTAAAACAGGTACATGACAAGTGTCCTTTCATACCACATCTGAAACATAAGTTTTCAGAATTTTTACGATTATTATTTTGAGGACCTTTTCCCTTGTTCTCAGTAGTTGTGCTTTTCATTGGAGTATAAGAGTTGTTATTCTGACCATTAAGATGCCAAACATTTTTTCGACCGTGACTGCGACTTTGATTATAGCCATGACCACGTCCACGACTTTGATTATGGCCACGACCACGACCATGACTATTATTGTCAGTTATTATAGCATTCGCTTCAAGGAGTAGGGCAGACCCAGTTGGGCGAGGTTCTTGATTTTTCATCAAAAGTTCATTATTTTGTTCTGCTACTAGAAGACATGAAATCAATTCTGAATATTTTTTAAAATTTCGTTCTCTATATTGCTGCTGCAGGAGTACATTTGAGGCATGAAAAGTAGTATATGTTTTTTCTACATTTCATAGTCAGTAACTTTTTCTCCACACAAAAGTAACTTAGAAGTGATATTAAACATTGCAGAGTTATAATCACTTACTGATTTGAAATCTTGCAACCTCAGGTGCAACCATTTATTCTTAGCATTTGGCAGTATGACAGTTTTCTGATGGTCATATCTTTCTTTCAAATTTTTCCAAAGAGTAAGAGGATCTTTTATTGTTAAATATTCAGACTTTAACCCCTCATGGAGATGATGGCGGAGGAAAATCATAGCTTTGACCTTATTTTGTTTTGTTTCAGTATTTTGATCTTTGATGGTGTCTCCAAGACCCATAGCATCTAAGTGGATTTTAGCATCAAGAATCCACGATAAATAATTTCTTCCGGAAATATCAAGTGCCTCAAAGTCGATTTTTGTAAGATTTGCCATGAAGAAAACTATATCAATGTAAAATTTAAAGTATTAGAAAAATAAGCATAAAATGTATGTACTTAAAATATATGAATGAGATGAATAAGGAGCATAAAAAAAATAAGGCATGTATAAATATATATTTATATATATATGTAAATATATAATTATGCAAGAAAGAAACGATGGAGAAAAAAAAAAAAGGCATTTATAAGAATCAAATTTATATATAGGTCTATACCTAATATATGCAAATAGAAAAGATAACAATAAATAATTAACATAAAGGAATATGCTCATATATATGTAAAAGTCAAAAAATGAATTAAGTATGCGTTGATCAGTAAACGTACACATAATGCAAAACAAAACTCATAGAAATATATACTATAATATAGGACTCCTAATATATGCATATCAATTATATATATAGGGTATAATAATATATTAGATATGTCAAAATATATATATATTATATATGAATTCACAAAATCAAACAAGACAATATATATGACAAACAAAATAAAATAATATATATAATAACAGATACTTGAAATAGTTTCAATCACGTATATATATATATATATTCATATATATTTTTTCATAATAACGTGACATTGAAACAACTGATCAAGAACTTCAACATACAATATACATTGGTAAGAGACTCGTACTGATAACGTATTATAAAATAATATAATCTAGAGAAAGAAATAGGAGAAGATATGAGACAGAGTGAATGAGAGAATTTTCCAAGTACTTTATTTCAATGGGGTGATCATTTATTTATACAAATATGTGAGCCATAAATTAGGAAACTAAAGAAAAAAAATAGTAATTATAATTAATGGTAATTAATTGAAAAAATTTGGACATCCATATAGATCTATTATTTATAACAGTGACAAGATTAATTAAATTAATAAATGGGCATTTTTTTATCTATGTACAATTAAAACAAAGAAATTTCACTATTAATATATCATATAATATACAAATTATATCCCAAAAAAACTATCTTACCACCAATTAAGACAATTACCATATAAAAAATGATGTCAATTGATGATGCAAATTAAATAAATTTTGTTCTTTCCATATTAATCTATTTGCTGATTTATTTTGAATCAAATACAATAAATAATAAAAAAGACAATGGCCTTTGCCAAAGCTTTCACTTTTGTTTATAGCCAAAAGCATAAAATAAATCAAAGTTTTGACTTATTTTTTATGATTTGATAACTATTTTCTAAAGATTTTTTAAATGAAAAGTTAGTTTTAAAGCATTTGGATATCAATAAAAACAAAAAGAACTTTTATAAGTGCATTAGGAATAATAAAATTATTCTAGTTTAGAAAATAACTTCTCAACAAGGTCTTTTAAAAAAAAAAGTCACAAATTCTAGCTTCTCAAAAAAGACATTTTAAATTAAAAAATAATTTTTTTATTTTTTACCCAAACACTCAAAAAGTTCTTATTTAATTCTAGAAGCTAAAATTAAGAAACTTAAAAAAACTAAGCCGGGGCCAATAAATCAAAACATTAGATAATAATAACTAATATACATCACCGTCCATTACAACATTTGATTTTTTTTTCTTTAAAAAAAAAAAAAGTTGTATCACCATTAAAATTGCCAAAGCTCCTGCAATCCACCTAAACATAAAATATAAACAAACATAATAACAAAACATATAAAACCAATAAATATAAATAATAAAGTATTTGCCAAGAAAAAAAATATAAACAACAAAGTATAAAAAAATGGCATAATAATCAAAATAATTCCTTAAACATATATAGAGATTAGTAAAACAAAATAAACAAAACAATTTATTGATATACAAGTAAATTATTGAAAATCAACAACAAAGTATTTGTCAAAAATAAAATATAAACAATAAAGTATATATAAAAAAAAAGTATGGCATAATAATCAAAACAGTTTATTAAACATATAGAGCAATAAAACAAAATAAACAAAACAATTTATTGATATATAGGTAGATTAGTAAAAATTAACAACAAAGTATACACAAAAAAATTAAGAAACCCATAGTTTATTATAACAAAATTATTTATTCATATTAAAAGAGAAGTTTAATAAACAAAATTAAAATAAAAAATAAACAAAAGGCTTATTGTATAAAACTAGGTTCAAACATGTTATTTTCCACTCGCATAAAAAAATTAGTCACGCATGCAACAACTTGTTTTTAAACTAGTTTTCGGCACTGTAAATTATTTGGAATTTTCTGAAAATTTACAGGATGTTCTAAATACAATATACTCATCATAAAAAAAATCACGCCGAAAACTGTTCACGGGTTGAGAACACAAAAGAGTCCCACCGGTAGGGTTCTTTTTGAAGCCCCTACCATAGAAATTTCCACTTTTATAAACCCAGAATGTTAATTTATATAACAATAAAAAAAAGCATTACATACAACAAAAAACTTTTGAAATTACTATAATAAACTAAAATGCTAATCATACCTAGAGTTGTAAATGTGGGCGCCCAGCCCGTATTCAAATTCCTGTCAGGCCAGGTCGGCCCATATTTGAAAGAGTAAGCCCAGCACGGCCCATAGGCCCGACCCATATCGTGTCGGGCCCAAATCGGGCTGGCCCACTTTCTTTATTTGGGTCGGCCCACTTTCCTCATTTGGGCCCAAATTCGAGCCAACTTTTAAGCTCATTTTATTATTGCCAAAATATATGAGGATAGGTAAATGAACCATCCACCTTCTCTTTAACAATCAATGGACTCACCACCAATTCAAATACATTTTTTTGTTTAAATTATAGTTTGAGATATTTTTATATACTTTTCAACAATACTTTACACAAAATTATATCAAATATAATTATTAGAATTTGAATACCTACTAATAAATGCTAAAAAATTTAACTCAAAAATCTTAAAATAAATTAATATAATTATAAAATTATTAACATTGAGAAAAATAATAGACTTTTATTATCATTTTAATTTATAGATAATTGACAAATAAAAATTTATTATCATTATTAATGTCAAAATATCGGGCTTTTTATCATGTCGTGCTTTTAGGCTAGTTTGTTCGTGCTTTCGTGTCGTGCCTTCGGGCTTGTCATGATGTGTCGTGCTCAGGCTCATGTCGTGCCGACCTGTGCCATGCCGAGTTTCAATTTGTGTCGTGCCTAGCCCAAGCCCATATTTTTTCATGTCGTTTCGTGCTCGTGCCTCCCAGGATCATGCCAGTTTCGTGCCGTGCTAGAAAGCCCGACCCGTATATATAGCTCTAATCATACCTAAATACAAACAACACCGTAAACTAAAAACTCATCAATAACAACGAATAACCCAAAATGAACATTAATATAAACATAAACTGATTGATAAACATGAACTCATTCTTAAGAAAACAATAATGAAATCCATAAATTAAAACACAAACCTAAGCGCATCTGCTATTCACTCCCTCCTCCAATGTCGATGACTATGACAAATGGAAATTTGGGTATTTATGCATAATGTAGGTGCATATATATAAAAAAAATATCATTCTTTAACATTATTCCAAAATAATACTACTATTTGTTTGGTTTCCAAAAATACCCTGATCATTTTCTTAGCCTCCACCTCTCTTCTCTCTCTCTCTACTCCCTCTCTCTCTCGAGTCACCTTTATTTTTTGGCGTTATGGCAACCACCACCAAATCATTATCACCACCAAATTTCTTTGAAAAAAATGTCTACAACTTTGGCATTCTCCTCTATTTTTTTTCTTCTATCTTAAAGTATCCATGGAGACTAAAATAAAATGCCCCATGATAGTTTTTGATGATATAAAACTTAAACCTACTAAAATTTCAATTAAGACACTAATTTATGCATTTTGAATAGATCTGTACATGATTTTTTTTGTTTTTTTGCAATTTTTTTCACAATTTTTTAGATCTGAAACGTAAAAATTTGCAGAAAACTTGATATACCTCGATAGACCTCGATGTACCTCGATGCCCAGCTTGATGTCCTTAATAATCATGATTTTCATGAAAAAAAAAACCACTTGCCTCGATAGGCGTCGACATGCCTCGATGCAAATCAATGTAATTAATATAAATTACATAACTTTTCACTCGGATGTCCGTTTAAGGTGATTTTTTTTAATTTGGGTATTTTCTTGAGATCCACACGTCTGGCATGTGTACACACACATTTGGAAAGTTGAAAGTTTGAAAACATACCCAACTTTGAAAATATAAGGGTATTGTTTTGAAATTTGGTGTGTTTTAAAGCTTTCAACTTCCTGAATGTGTGTGTACATATCTTAGATGTGTAAATCTCAAGAAAATACCCAAATTCAAAATAAAAAATCACCTCAGATGGACACCCAAGTGAAAAATTATGCACTTGTTATGAATTGCATCGAGTTGCATCGAGATCTGTCGAGACCTATCGAGGTGTGTCGAGGCATATGTTTTTTTTTCATGAAAATCATGATTTTTAAGATATACCTCGATAGACCTCGATGTGCCTCAATGCCTAGTTCGATGGGCCATTAAAAATCATGATTTTCAAGAAAAAAAACCACTTACCTCGATAGGCCTCGACATGCCTCGATGCAAATCAATAAAATTAATAGAAAGTACATAACTTTTCACTCAGATGTCCGTTTGAGGTGATTTTTTTTTAATTTTGGTATTTTCTTGAGATCTACACATTTGGAATGTATACACACACATTTGGGAAGTTGAAAGCTTGAAAACACACAAAAGTTCAAACCAATACACTTATATTTTCAAAGTTTGGTATGTTTTCAAACTTTCAACTTCCCAAATATGTATGTACATATCCCAGATATGTAGATCTCAAGAAAATACCCAAATTCAAAAAAATAAATCACCTCAAACAGACCCCCGAGTGAAAAATTATGCACTTTCTATTAATTGCATTGATTTGCATCGAGGCATGTCGAGGCCTATCGAGGTCTGTCGAGGCCTATCGAGGCAAGTGGTTTTTTTCGTGGAAATCATGATTTTTAAGGGCCCATCGAGCTGGGCATCGAGGTACATCAAGATCTATCGAGGTATATCTTAAAAATCATGATTTTCATGAAAAAAACCATATGCCTCGACACACCTCGATGCCACCTCGATAGGCCTCGATAGACTTCGACGCACCTCAATACAATTCATAGAAAGTGCAAAAAATTTCACTCGAGTATTCGTTTGAGGTGATTTTTTTTAATTTGGGTATTTTCTTGAGATCTACACATCTAAGATGTGTAGACACATTTGGGAAGTTAAAACCTTGAAAACACACCAAAGTTCAAAATAATACCCTTATATTTTTAAATTTTGGTATGTTGTCAAACTTTCAACTTTCCAAATGTGTGTGTACACATCCCAGACGTGTATATCTCAAGAAAATACCAAAATTAAAAAAAAAAATCACCTCAAACGAATACCCGAGTGAAAAGTTATGCACTTTCTATTAATTGCATTGATTTGCATCGAGGCATGTCGAGGCCTATCGGGGCAAGTGATTTTTTTTTCTTCATGAAAATCATGATTTTTAAGGGGCTATCGAGATGGGAATCGAGGTCTATCGAGACATATCGAGTTTTCTGTAAATTTTTACGTTTCAGATCTAAAAAATTGTAAAAAAAAACCAAAAAATCATGCATAGATCTATTGAAATGCATAAATTAGTGTCTTAATTGAACTTTTAGTAGGTTTAAGTTTTATATCATCAAAAACTATCATGGGGCATTTTATTTTAGTCTCCATGGACACTTTAAGAGATAAGAAGAAAGAGAGAAGAAAAAAATAGAGGGGGATGTCAAAGTTGTAGACGTTTTTTCAAAGAAATTTAGTGGTGATGATGGTTTCGTGGTGGCTACTATAACTCCAAAGAATAAATGTGACCCGAGAAAGAGGGAGTAGAGAGAGAGAAGAGAGATGGAGGCAAAAAAAAAGATAAGAGTATTTTTAGAAACCAAACAAATAGTAGCATTATTTTGAAATAATGTTAAAGAATTATATTTTTTTTATATATGCACCTATATTATGCATAAATATTCAAATTTCCCATGATAAATGTGTATCCCCACCAGTATGAATATTAACCATTTTGAAAGTTAGATGGACTTTTGAAATGAATTAATAGTGTGAATGAAGGTATATGAAGATCAAATATCTTCCCACTACTATTTGAGAGAAAACGTTTAGGTATGCAAAAAGAAAAAAAATAGTAAATGTTGTGTATAAAGTGAATTGAATACAAATAGTCATACACAATAAAAAAAAAATGTAAGTTACCATATACAAACCCACGTTTTTAGTTATTACTATTATTTTAATAAACAAATAAAATAAAAACAACTAAAATAAAATTTATAAACAGTTATAATTTGTATAATATATAATAATAATGTTTTTCTGTACTAGTAATACAATAATTATAAAAAAAAAAAAAAAAAAAAGCAATCAGCAATGTAAATTTCCCTTAATAAAATTATGGCAAGCGCAAGTTTGGGTTTCTTAACTGAAGTATTGGGCTGGACTTATGAAACCCAAAGTGTCACCTTTTGAAATAGAAAAAGATGAAATTACATTTTATATAAGATTTTTAATAGTGTACAAAAATATGGTATTTTTCAAAAGAAAAAGCTGATTTATGAATTTTTTTAAGAATTTTCCAATGATGGGTTTATTAATTTGGAAGAGTATGTGTGTAATTTGATTATTATTTTTTAGCTTATTTGTTTTTTTATATTAAATTTTTCTTTGGTTGTTTGACAATTTTTTTTTTGTAATCTGAATTGTGTTAATTATTTATTAAAAAAATCATTTTTTAGATTGTATGTTTCTTTTTTTAAATCAGGGGTAAGATAACTAGTTACTTGATTGATCTATGACATTTATGTAAAAATAAAATCCTAGAGCTAGGTTAAATAACATGTATCAAGAGAGGTAACCTGTTATCCTGTGTTGACGCCGTTTTTCGTCAACAGTGAAAGAAGAGCACGTAAACAATTACTAGTAATGACCAATTAAAAAATAACAACACAAAACACGATTTTTACGTAGTTCAGCAGTTAAATCTGCCTAGTCCACGAGTCTCTGTTATTAAACTCAAGATTATCTCTGAAAATTCTTAAGCATGAATTCTTCAGAGTTTTCTCTCAAGGCTCAGAATTTCGGTCCTTTACAATGGTGCATGACCTCTCTATTTATAGAGAAGGCTGCAAAATACTATCCCACATATTGGGTAGTTACTCTTTTTGTGTAAATAAAATAAATGGCTTTAAATGCCTATAATCAGATATAAAAGGAAACGTCCCCTGAAGACCAGGGGACGTATAACTAATCAAATAATATCCCACGATTCTAGGGGATTTATAGTAATAAATGAAGATTACATCTCTTATGGACAGCACTTATAGATATTCAAGGTTTTTATCATATATCTCCAAGGCCTTAGCCTCCCAGGTTTCTCGTCAGCTTTCGAGCTAATGACATCTCCCGAGGTCACACGGCTTTCGAGATCATATGTGCGTCGAGCTCGGGACCCCTGATCCGAGGTCATCCCTGAGGATAGATGTGTCTCCGGAGCAACCTTTCGAGATCGTGAACACTTCGAGGTCACCATATTCGAGGTCGTCTCAGTCTTGCAGGCTCGATATTTAGTCCTGGAGCATACTCTAAACCTTACGAGTCCAATCGTTTGTAAATCCAACTTTCGAGGTTACATTTAACATAGCTCGAAATCTGGGTATAACATCTTGCCCCCTCAAAAGTATTTGTTCGAATCCTAAGAGAATGAAACTTTTGAACTACTTTCTTCGGGAACCGTACCGTCATACACTTTTGAAAATGGACACGCGTCAGCTGGGTATTGCTCATTTTTGGTACTTGAGTACCTTGGAAACCTGCCCACGATCATCCGTCTGCCACCTTTTCAGCGCCATCTTGTCATTGATCCCCATCCGTTGGATCTTGCAAGGATTTCATTCAACGCCCCAGATTAATCCCCTTTTTCCATCTATATATATGAGACCCCACTCATCATCTTCTTTTTTATTTTCGTTCACCAGGAGCAAGAAAAGAAAAAAAAAACGAAACCAGAGACCTTCCTATAAAAGCTTCTATCCCGTGCATGTTTTCTCAGCCAAAGAAACAAAGAAACCCTGGTTTGTTCGAGTCCGTGAGGTCTTATTTGCAACCTCTCCTTCATTCAACGATCTCTCTCCAATCGCCATTATTGAGTAAGTATGCAATCTTTGTTTTCCATTTTGTCAGTTTTTGTTCATGCTGTTCTTGCTGTGTCTGTGTATGTACTAGTTTACATCCTTAGCATAATACGATAGGAGATTTCTATCCGATAGGCTCTTATGCTTTTTAGATTTCCAACACAGAATTTACATCACTGGTTCATACCCAGTTTTGATGTTTGAGCAAGATTCATGTTTTCTGGGTTTTAAAATTTTAAGAGACGTTTCTTGTACACCAAGATTTCGGGTAAAAAACTTTGGCTTTGGCTAATGCACGAAACCCAAGGTTGCCTTTTCTGGTTAACCGCCACTCTTTTTTCCCCTGATTTTCAGGATTTTCGAAAAATTATCCACTCTCCTTCCTTTCTCGTGGAACGCACGTCCTGACTCTTTAATAAGGGTCTTAATATATAGCTTGTTTTGTTCCTAAACCCCGAGCTCGTCTTTTCGGACTCGTAATTCTTGCATGCATGGCCCTCACCATTTTTTCTTTCTCGCTAGATGTCACAGAATCTGGAAATACGGTGGGGGTCGTTGCTGGCAATCCCTTACGAGCCAAAAACCCCGAGCCCAGAATCGCTGTTCGCCCGGAATCAACGTCGGATAAGGGAGTACGAGCTTGCGCGCGAGCAGGAGGACATTCGAGCTCATTATCGCCGTCAGATAGACGAGGTTATTGAGAAGAAGAGGAGAATTCTTCGGGAGGCCCTTTATCCGAAATCCAATTCAGGACCTAGGCCGATTCCCCTCGACCCTGCACTAAAGGTCACTGTCGCATACAATCCAGGAGAGCTTCAATTTTCACTAATGGGGGAACCTTCTTCCTCACAGCCGAGGAAGGAAATGTTCGAGGCCGAGCACTATTGGAGCTCAGTTACCTCGACTAGTCAGATAACTGACATCTTGGCCCTCCATGGCCTTAGCTTGTCAGGTTCTTTAAAGTGTCGAGCTCCGACCGACCACAAACGAAGCTGCTTCGCCCCTAGGGGCCGCGACGCCAAGGTGAAATACGCGGCATGGAGCCAGGAACACATGAGGGCGGGAGCACTGTTGCCCTTGAAGTCTTTTTTCAAGGACTTCACGGATTTCGTTGGGTTGGCTCCGTTCCAACTTAACACCAATTCTTACAGGGTGTTGTCTGCTCTGAGGTCGTTATACCACGAGCTGACGTGGGAAGGACCTTCACCTCAAGAGATTTTATATCTCTTTTGTCTGAAAAGCAACCCCTCCCGAGCTCGGGGAGGAGATGGCTTTTATTATCTTTTGAGCTATCCCAAGGAGAAGAAGGTCTTTGAAGATCTTCCCAATCATCCGCCTGATTTCAAAAGGGCCTTCTTCTGGACAGACGGTCTGTCCCCATCTCGACACTACTCGTTCAGGTGGATTCGTAAGTATTCTCGTTATTTTTGTTTCTGTGCTCGGGACTTTAGCTCTTAGATCCGTACTTAGTTGAAATATGTTTTGTCTTTCAGCCAATTTTCAGCGTCCCACTCCCGACGAGACAATGAAGGAGCATAGAGAGACCCTGCTCCAACTCCCCCATGGCAGGAGGTCTCTCTTATTCCTTTTACACGAGGATAGGCTCCGGAAATGCGGACTTTTGGGGGAGGGCCAGTGTAACGACCCAAATTCGCTAATAAGGCTTAAGGGCCTTGATTAGCGTGCCAGGAGAGCACGATGGGAATTATGTGTGATTTTATGAGTTAAATGCATGGTTATGATTTAAAGCATGTTATTTGACTATTTATTTATCTGAGACGCATGTATATGTGTATTAGTATGCATGTAGGCCCTGATTGTGTTTGAAGGGCATAATTGTAATTTTAGCCTGCCGAGGGCATATTTGTGATAATTGTATTCCGTGATTTGTACCACGTGAGTGTGGTGTTATTTTGTGATGCACATGCCGAGACGGTCCTAGAGAGAAATTTAACTTAAGAGTCACAACGGGATTTCTATACCCGGCTCGGGAGGAGCCTAGGGGTATCTTGGGAATTTTGTGGTTAAGTTGAGATTTAGCGGGTAATGGTTATTGGAGATTTAGTAACCTGGGTAACCATTAGTTACTGCTGAGAGTAACAAGTTCTAGGTAGAAAATGGTAGAAATGAAATAGAAGTAAAAGGACTTAAGTGCCCTTGAGGTTTAGTTGGGAAAGGATAGGCAAGGAGGGGTAAAATGGTCATTTGGCTGGGAAATTGATTTATGGCAGCTGGGTTATAGGGGGTACACGGTTTGGGGCTTGGCATTGATTGGTTTTGATAAAAACCAAAGAGAAGGAAAGTTAGGGCAATGAGAAGAAGAAGAAGAAGAAGAAGAAGAAGAAGAGAAGTGAAGGAGCTGAAATTTGGAGACTTAGGAGATGAATCAAGGGAGCTTGGGATGGGATTCTCTACTTGAGGTAAGGAATTTATACACATTTAAGGCTTGATTATGTTATGGGTTAAGAGATTTGAGCATGGTTTAAGTTTGAACTTTGAGTTTTTAATTTTCTGAAATTGAAATCAAGGATGTGGATTTTGGGGATTTGATTGTGTGTTTGATTGCTTTGATGATGTTTATGGGTTGCTAGATGGGTCATATGAAGTTTGGATTTGATTTTGGGGTTTGGGTATTGGTTTGGTATGAATTGGGAAGGTTTTAGCTCGGAGAAAACGCAGGAGAAAACCCAGAATTCTGGGTCTGCGAAGGCGTGCCGCGACACAGGTTTTTCGTGCCGCGGCGAGGGAGCCTCTGACTGATGGGTGCCGCGGCACAAGGATGTGGTGCCGCGGCACAAGGCTAAATTCAGGGCATCATTTTTAGGCAATTTTAGGCCTTTGCTCCGGGGGTTCGGGGGATGTCTCCGGGGTGTTGTTTTAAGGTTTTAGAGGTCCCGAGAGTGCGGGATTGGTCCCGGGAAGTGGTTTTGGGTTGATTAGTATTGAGGGATGTTTCTTGTGTGTTGTGACTAGGTTGTCGGTGAGGCTCGTGCTTGAGGACCGTGCTCGCGGCTTTAGTGCATCAGGAGGCTCGGAATTCAGGTAAGAAAACTATAACACCCGTAGGATAGGGCATGGGCCCATAGTATGATTGCGGGGCGTGGCCCTATATTGCATCACATGTTAGGGTGCAGACTTAAATGAATTAATATTTGATTGCATGTTGTTGTGTTATATTATATGTGTGATTATGATGAAATGAACGGCAAGGGCCGAGTACGGCGTAGGCCGGGGCGACCGTGGGCCGAAAGTAACACCTAGCACATGGGATGCTATAGTCAGGGCGGGGCCCGGTGGATACATGTGTTATGCTATATTCAGGGTGGGACCCAAGGGATACATGAGTTATCCTCGCGGTGAGAACCGATACCCCAGGGCTTTGGTAAGGTCTCTGGGGCGGCATGGCCGTGTTTGCTTAGTCTAATGGTTGACTTGTTTATTTGAGGATTATCTGTTATGATAAACTGTATACATTGCATATGTTATGTTCTGCATGAGTTTTCTTGCTGGGCTTCGGCTCACGGGTGCTCTGTGTTGCAGGTAGGGCAATGGCTGAGTCAACCAACCATGAGTACGGAGAGCGTGAAGCGACGCGTACATGTTTGGCCTGCCCGACTGCTTTGGTTGGGGGTTTATTTGAAAATGGCTGTAATAATCTATGATTTTTATGATTTATCAACTGTGAACTCATTTTTTTGATGTAAATAGTTTTCAAACCTTATTTTGGGATCCCAATGTTTAATATTAGGAGTTTTATTGAAACAACGCATTTTTCTAAGATTACAACCTTAACTTTTAATTAGTCACACTTTCGTTTCAAAACCTCGGTTAGCGAGATCTTTGCACTCTGTTTTGTCTTAAAACTCACTATGTAACGGCTCTAAGGAAGTAGGGCGTTACAGCCAGTCCACCTCTGACTGGTCCAATAAAAAGTATGAACACTGGGAGCAGGTGCCTTTGCCCACAGGCGCCCTCCCTCCGAGGAGAGAAGCGAGGCCGCCACTTCCAGTTTGCATAAGGAGTCCGCTGTCGGGGAATGAGGCTAATGATAAAGCCTCGAGCTCATATTCGGATGAAGGTAAAGCCCTCCCTACCTCGAGAATGTGGTCCCCCACCTTACTAAAACATAAGCCCAATAGGTTAGTCTCATGCCCACAGGATAGATACCACTTCTATATATGGAGTTGGGTAGACGACTGTGTCCATAGGTTTGATAGTGGGCTCGGGAAATACGACACCATGTATACTACGGACGAGGTGTGGAACGGGATAGCTGTTCAGTACGGGACCAACGATTATAGGGACCTTTCGAGGTTATCACCCACATATAGGGAAGGCACTCCCCCCGCCTCCTCTGAAGACGGGGGAATTTCATGGTCCCCAAGCTCGAGCTCGGGGGAGAGTTCCAGTTAGGTTTCCTCTATCATCACTTTATATGTCTGTGATACTGAAACAACTTATATGCTTCTCTTTTACTGACTCACACTGTGTTGTGACTTGTGCAGGCAAGATGGATTCCGACCTCGACAACATCATCGAAAGTGGTGGCGCCAAGAGGAGCAAGCGTCCCAGAGCGGGGTCGCTGAAGACTGACCGGCCGGGCAAGGGCCCCAAGAGGTCCAAGAAAACCCCTCCTCCTGCTCCGCCAGTTTCGAGCTCCATCGCTGCGGCGACTTCCCAGGCCGGCGTTTCCACAGCGGCGCCATCCTCGCAGGCCGTCGCCTCTGCAGTGGCGCTGACTTCGCTGGTCGGTCCCTCCATTGTGGTTGAGCCCCAACCTCCTGTGGTGGTTCAGTCATCCTTGGGTCCGCCTTCTAGAAAGCCTTCTGCTTCTCGAGCTCAGAAGCTATCAGTTTCCACCCACATGGATGCATATGTGGTCGACAATGCCGCTGGGTCCCATGGGTCTACGCTGGTCTCTGATGTTATGTCCCGGATCGGCCAGAGCTTTGGCAGTCTCGAAGCTCCCCAATGGCAATGCTTGAACGATACCCAAGACTGCACTGTTCTCTATGAGAAGAGTATCGAGCTCGCTGCCGCGGTAAGTATCCTTCTACAGTCCTTCTTCTTGGTTATAATCACACTAACTTGGTGTTAATGATGATTTTTTCCCTTTTTAGTCTCTTGCCTTTACTGCCCAGCTCAATTATAAGTTGAACAACGAGATTCATTCGAGCAGGTCTCATGCTCAAGAGGCGAAGGATCTCCACCTCAAAGCGAGCGATGATCTGAAGGCAGCGAATGCAAAGCTTGAGGCAGGAGCAAAGGAACGTGAAGGCATGGCCACCGAGCTCGGGAAGCTGAAAGCTAAGCTCGAGGAGCTTAAGAAGGAGAATGCCGAGCTCGCGGGTCTTAAGAAGGAGATCTCCCAGCTCTAGGAGACCAACAAGAAGCTTGAAGAGGAAAAGGCTGCCACCTTTGATATCATGGAGGATGAAAAAGCTCGCCTCCTTGCTGAGTACAAAGAGAAGAAGGATCAGGTTGTTGACTCGGCCATGTACCGAATGTGGGCCAACAATGAAGATCTGGATACCAGCTTCTTAGGTCCTCACGAGGCGACACTTCTTGACAGGTGGAATGCTCGTCTCGAGAAGGAAGAGGCTGCTCGGCTCGAGAAGGAAGAGGCTGCTCGGGAGGCCGTTTCGGAGGGAGCCCAGGAGGATAGCCATGCTATTCGTCCTGAGGAGTTCGGTGCTGCTGATGCTGAGAAGGCCAAGGAGACTCCTCTTCCTTAAATCTGATCTCGGGGAAACCATCTATTGGGGCTGCGTCCCCTTATTTTTGTAATAATTTTTTTTTTATGCCCACGGGGCTGATACAATTTCTTTAAATATTGACTTATATATGCTTTATATTTCTTGGCTCGAAATATTTTGCACATTTTTTATGGATGAATCATTTATGTTTATTTATTCATACAAACATATTGTGGATTTAGGCTCGAAGCTCAATGCATTCATGCACAGTTTGTTCAAATTATCCGCTTCCGACCTCGTTATTTTTCAAAGTCGGATATTACTTTAACCATGAACCTGAAAGTATTTATATGGTATGTAATGTGAATGATTTGGTTATATCTTTTTTGCTTAGTCACTTTTCGTCATCCTCGGTCTTTGCTCCAAGGTTAAGAGTTCGAAACTATTTTTCTTTAAGACATTCCAGCCTCGATCTCGATTTATCTCGAAGTAGGTTTAGGTTCCTACTTATCGTCGATTAGTTTTTTGGCTGGTTTGTTCCAAACCTGTTAAGTTTGCACATCTGGTTAACTCCAAACGTTTTCTGTTTTTGATAATTCGGTTATGTCCGAACTATCTAAGCTCGCGTATCTGGTTATATCCAAATACTTTATGTTTTTGATAATTCGGTTATGTCCGAACTATCTAAGCTCGCGTATCTGGTTATATCCAAATACTTTATGTTTTTGATAATTCGGTTACGTCCAAACTATCTAAGCTCGTGTATCTGGTTATATACAAATACTTTATGTTTTTGATAATTCGGTTATGTCCGAACTATCTAAGCTCGCGTATCTGGTTATATCCAAATACTTCATATATATATATATTTTTTTAAGCTGATGGTATATATACCAATGATGCCCCCTTAATATCCTATGAGTACGACCATAGGTTATTAAATTAAGAGAGATTGCAAAAATAAAAAATAAAAAGAGATAATATACTGATCGAAATAAATCTTTATTTGACGGAATTCAAAAAGCAAACAAACTAATACAGATAAAAACTCATGGTTATAGGCAACACTTTTCCTACACTACTGATAGTAAGGTCTAAGGTGTTCGCCATTCCATGCTCGTGGTACCATGCTTCCGTCCAATCTCGCAAGTTTGTACACACCGGGACGGATGATTGACTCTATCTGGTATGGTCCTTCCCAATTCGGCCCGAGCACCCCAACTGCTGGATCTCGCGTTGCCAAGAATACGTGTCTCAACACCAGATCTCCCATTCTGAACTTTCGATCTCGAACCCTCTTGTTAAAATACCTGATAGTTCGTTGCCGGTAAGCAGCGTTTCTCAGCTGAGCCTCTTCTCTCTTTTCTTCAATCAAGTCTAAGGTTTCCTCGAGCTGAGTGTGGTTAGAACTTTGATCGTAAATCTGAGTTCGGATCGTTGGGATTTCCACCTCGATGGGCAACATTGCCTCGCAGCCGTATGCTAGAGAGAACGGGGTATGCCTTGTTGATGTTCGAGCTGTGGTCCTGTATCCCCAAAGAACTTGGGGCAATTCTTCAGGCCATCGTCCCTTGGCTTCCTCCAACCTTTTCTTCATAGAACTTTTGAGAGTTTTGTTTACGGCCTCGACCTGGCCATTCGCTTGAGGGTGGGCTACTGACGAAAAACTCTTTATTATGCCGCTCTTTTCACAAAAATCGGTGAACAAGTCGCAATCGAACTGGGTTCCATTGTCGGATACGATCTTCCTCGGCACCCCATACCGGCACACGATGCTTTTTACTACAAAATCAAGGATCTTTTTCGAAGTTATGGTTGCCAGTGGTTCAGCCTCCGTCCACTTTGTGAAGTAATCCACGGCGACCACAGCATATTTTACTCCGCCCTTACCAGTCGGGAGAGAGCCTATGAGGTCGATGCCCCATACCGCGAAATGCCATTGGGAAGTCAGCATGGTCAGCTCGAATGGTGGAGCTCGGGGTATCGTGGTGAATCTCTGGCATTTGTCGCATTTTTTCACGTACTCGAAAGAATTCGTTTTAATGGTTTGCCAGAAATATCCTTGGCGTATGATCTTCTTGGACAGGCTATGCCCCTCGGTGTGATCTCCGCAAAACCCTTCATGAATTTCTTCAATGATCTTCTTAGCTTCCGGAGGGGTTACGTACCTAAGTAACGGCATGGAATATCCTCTTCTGTATAGCTTTCCGTCCAAAATGATGTAACGGGGAAGTTGATATGTCAACTTTCGAGCCTGGTTCCGATCTTTTGGGAGGACTCCATTTTCGAGGTAATCAACTATTGGGGTCATCCAGGTCGGCTCTGTTTCGATCATACACACACCTTCCTCTTCTGGCTCATTAATGCTAGGTGCTGATAGGTGTTCTATGGGCACAACATTCAGCTCCTCATTCTCGTTGGATGTAGCGAGTCGAGCTAAGGCATCTGCATTTGAGTTTCGTTCTCGGGGAACCTGTTCGATTGCATAAAACTCGAAATACTCCAATGCGGATTTTGCCTTCTCCAGATAAGCTGCCATTCTTGTGCCACGAGCCTGGTATTCTCCTAGGATTTGATTAACCACGAGCTGGGAGTCACTGTAGCAATGCATAGCTTTAGCTTTGAGCTCCTTTGCTATACGAAGTCCTGCGAGTAAAGCCTCGTATTCGGCCTCGTTATTCGACGCTTTAAAGCTAAATCTTAAAGCGGAGTGAAATCTACTCCCTGCAGGGGTAACCAGAATGACCCCTGCCCCCGCTCCATTTTCATTTGACGAGCCATCGACGTAAAGTTTCCACAGCTCGTGGGCCGTGGTTATTACCTCGTCGTCGGCTATTCCGGTGCATTCCACTATAAAGTCCGCCAATGCCTGTTCCTTTATGGTCGTTCTCGGGTGGTAGGTGATCTCGAACTGTCCGAGCTCAATTGCCCATTTAAGAAGTCGACCTGAAGCTTCGGGTTTAGACAAGACTTGCCTAAGTGGTTGATCAGTCAGCACATGGATGGGATGCGCCTGGAAGTAGGAGTGGAGCTTAAGAGATGAATGAATTAGACTGAGCGCGAGTTTCTCCATCAATGGATATCTTGACTCTGCCCCCAGTAATCTTTTACTAATGTAGTAAACGGGTCTTTGCACCTTCTCTTCTTCTCGAACGAGTACTGTGCTTATCGCGTGTTAGGTGGTTGAAAGGTATAAGTACAGTATTTCTCCCGTTTCAGGTTTTGACAGGATGGATGGTTCCGCAAGGTGCTTTTTGAGCTCCTGAAAGGCCAGCTCGCATTCCTCCGTCCGTTCAAACTTCTTACCTCCTCTCAATAAGTTGAAAAATGGAAGACCACGATCTGTAGATTTTGAGATGAATCTGCTTAGGGCTGCCATCCTGCCAGTCAGACTTTGGACATCTTTATGCCTTCGAGGAGAGGGCATGTCGATCAGGGCCTTGATCTTGTCGGGGTTAGCCTCGATTCCACGAGAGTTCACAATAAAGCCCAGAAACTTTCCTGAAGATACCCCAAAAGTGCACTTCTGAGGATTTAGCTTCATGTTATACTTCCTGAGCACGCCGAAGCACTCTTCGAGGTCATTAACATGGTTCTTGTTTAGTTGAGACTTGACAAGCAAGTCATCAACATAAACCTCCATGTCGTTCCCTATTTTCTCCGAAAACATCATGTTTATGAGCCGCTGGTATGTGGCCCCAGCATTCTTGAGCCCGAATGGCATGACATTATAGCAGTATAGCCCTTTATCCGTGATGAAGCTCGTATGTTCTTGGTCGGGGGCATGCATGGGAATCTGGTTGTATCCAGAATAGGCATCCATGAACGACATCAGGCCGTGCCCCGCCGTGGCATCCACGAGCTGGTCAATCCTCGGTAGCGGAAAACAGTGTTTTGGGCAAGCTTTGTTGAGATCTGAATTGTCAATACAGGTTCTCCACGTCCCATTGGGCTTTGGGACCAACACCGGATTGGCTACCCAGTCAGGGTAAAAGGCATCCCTAATGAATCGGTTTGCCTTTAACCTGTCGACCTCCTCCTTCAGTGCTTCCTTTCTATCTTCGTCCAGCTATCTTCGCTTCTGCTGCTTCGGGGGGAAGCTTTTGTCTATGTTCAGTGCGTGGATTTCTATATTCAGGCTTATCCCCACCATGCCTGAGTGTGACCACGCGAAGACATCCTGGTTTTTCTTTAAAAAGCAAATTAATTGCTATTTTGTCTCATCTGGGAGGTGTTTTACGACCTTCACCTTTTTCGAAAGATTAGCTTCCTCGAGCTAAACTTCTTCGAGCTCCTCTAAAGGTTCGAGGTTAGCTTTCTCCTCAATTCTTGGATCAATCTCTTCGTCAACCTGTAGGATCGTTTCGTCTTTGTTTTGTAAGATGACGAGTGCTTGTGCGCTCGTCTGTTTCTTTCTTCTCAGGGAGATGCTGTAGCACTCCCTCCCTGCTAACTGGTCTCCTTTCAATGTCCTGACTCCGCTAGGGGTTGGGAACTTAAGGGCCAGATGCCTTACTGATGAAACTGCCCCCAGCCTGACCAGGGCGGGTCTCCCGAGCAGCACATTGTAGACAGATGGTAAGTCTACTACCATGAACTCCATTATCTTGGTTACTGAGACTGGATAGTCTCCCAAGGTCACGGGGAGCTCGATGGATCCCATGCAGGCGGTTCCTTCTCCTGAAAAGCCGTACAACGTAGTTACACATGCTTTCAGGTCGCGAAGGGAGAGTCCCATCTTCTCGAGGGTTGCTTTGTAGAGTATGTTGACTGAGCTCCCATTATCTATGAGAACTCGGTGGACCCTCCTGTTGGCCAGCTGAAGAGTAATGACCAGCGGATCATGGTGAGGAAACTGGACATGGGAGGCGTCTTCCTCGGTGAAGGTTATTGGTTGTGTCTCAATCCTCTGAATTTTGGGAGCCCTAGGTTCGGGTTCATAAGGAGATCCATCCCCAGTCTTCAGTTCGTTAACATATCTCTTTTGGGCATTCCTGCCCACTCCTGCGAGATGAGGCCCTCCCGAGATGGTTATTACATCCTCTCCATCTATCGGCGGGGGCCTGTCTTCTTCCCGAGCTCGGGAATTATTGTTTTGCGTCGTCAGAGGCGCGGCTACTCTCTGGCTCGCGGCCGTCTGACCCATACTCTGGTTTTTGACATACTGTCGGAAGTATCCTCTCGAGATCAACCCTTCGATCTCGTCCTTCAATTGTCGACATTCATCGGTTGTATGCCCGGTGTCTCTGTGGAACCGGCAATACTTACTGGAATCCCTCTTGGATTTTTGATTTCTCATCGGGTCCGGACGCCTAAAGGGGTTCTGGTTTTCATTAGCCAGGTATATGTTCTCCCGAGACTCATTGAGCTCGGTGTATACTCTATACATGGAGAAATACCTCTCCCCTTTCTTCTTCTTTCCTCCCTCGGCTTCGGGGTTACTTCCTTCGTTTTTTTTCCTCTTGGAGGGGTTTTCCGTGGCAGGCTTTGGAGCTGCTGGGTCCGCCAAGGTTGAGGCAGAGTTGATGTTTATCGTTGTAGTTTCGGGCTGGGAAGTCGCATTGAGCGTCGACCTCGCTTCCTCTACATTGACAAATCTCTGCGCTCGTCTGTTAAACTCGGTTATTGACCTTACCGGTTTCCCTTGCATGTCATCCCAAAGGGCACTTCCCGGTAATACACCAGCTCGGATTGCCATTAGGTGTCCACTGTCATCCACGTCCCAAGCTCGGCCGACTTCCAGATTAAATCTTGTTAGGTAACTTTTTAGTGTTTCGCCCGGCTGTTGTCGGACGTTAGTTAAGGTGGATGCCTCTGGTCTGACCCCCATCATTGCTCTGAACTGCTTCTTAAAGTCTTTAGACAACTGCTCCCAAGAAGTTATTGAGTGTCTCTTATATTTTTCGAACCAACTTTTGGCAGGTCCTGCCAATGATGTCGGAAACAACATGCACCTGAGCTCGTAACCCACGTTACTGGCTCTCATGATAGTGTTGAACGTGCTCAGGTGACTACACGGGTCGGTCTTTCCTTCAAACGTTGGGACGTGAGGGATCCGAAACCCTTGAGGAAATAGAGTGTTGGAAATATGGGGAGAAAACGGCTCGAGCTCCTCGTCAGAGTCCTCATATCGACCATTTCCTCGTTCATTCTTCAAAAGCCTAAAGGCTCTTTCGAGCTGATCGATTCTTTCTTGGACTGGGTCAGTAGGAGGTACTGTCTGGAATTGATTGTCATTGATCGTGATTCCAGGCTCGCGTCTCCGCGAGGGATCTCTACGCCTATTCAAGCGATCCCTCAAGTCCGGATTTGTTTGATCTCCATTACCCCGACTCTGGTTCAAATGATTTCGCAGGTCGGGACAATTCTTGCGGCTTCCAGTATTATTACGACCTCGGTCATGTTTACTGACGGACCTGGTATCTCCGGACTCATCACTGGTGAAACTCATTTCTCGGTTATTTCGTGATGGATTCTTCCCACATCGCCTCGTCTCCGCCGTGCGAGACCAAGACCTTTGACTTTTCTCAGATGGAGCGCCTCTCCGCTCCTGGAAAGTCTCCCTGTTTCCTTGTCTTTCCCCCGCACACCCTTCATCCTGATCTCGAAGGGGTTGAGTGTTCCTGCGGGGGGGGGGGGGGGGGGGGGGGCGAAGGATATCTTATGGGTGACGGAGGGAACCGTATAGGCGACAGTGGCTGCCACCCTTGTCGCGGCCTAGAGGGTCCAGAATTTGCCCGAGATGGGTCAGTCGCATTTGGTGCGCTCCCAGGTACCTGAGTCCGAGCCTCTGCTGGGGTTCGGTTATTCTCAGTTCCTGCAGGCACTTCCACAGGCGGGTTAGCCGGGGCCCGAGCCCGAGTACTCCTCTGGGGCCTAGGTGGAGCGGATGGCTCTGCTGGTGCCGAAGGTTGAGTCGGCCTCCTTGTGGCAGCATCTTTTCGTGGACGCCCACGGGGTCTCCGGGGAGGAACATGCACGTCCCTTGGAGGAGGGACTTGGTTTTCGCGCGGAGGCGGGGGCTGAGCCACTTGCGCCTCTGCGGCTATCCTTGTCAACTCCTCATTCCGTTTGTTGGCCTCTGCCAACAGCTGCTTCAATTGCCGGTTTTCAAGTTCCACAATAGGAACGTACCGCTCCGGATTGTAGTACATATCCTCATCCCTTGGTGGAGGAGGTGGTCCCCGGGAATCAGAAGATCCACTTCTCTCTTCACCATCCGGGTTCTCCATTGGTTGTTTTCCAGGACGTCTTGGGTAATTTTCCTCAGGTGTGTTTTGATTGTTTGTGGCCATGACTTTCTCAGGGATGAATGCTTAAGGATCTCAATGAAAGCACCAAACTGTTGACGCCGTTTTTCGTCAACAGTGAAAGAAGAGCTCGTAAACAATTACTAGTAATGACCAATTAAAAAATAACAACACAAAACATGATTTTTACGTGGTTCAGCAGTTAAATCTGCCTAGTCCACGAGTCTCTGTTATTAAACTCAAGATTATCTCTGAAAATTCTTAAGCATGAATTCTTCAGAGTTTTCTCTCAAGGTTCAGAATTTCGGTCCTTTACAATGGTGCATGACCTCTCTATTTATAGAGAAGGCTGCAGAATACTATCCCACATATTGGGTAGTTACTCTTTTTGTGTAAATAAAATAAATGGCTTTAAATGCCTATAATCAGATATAAAAGGAAACGTCCCCTGAAGACCAGGGGGCGTATAACTAATCAAATAATATCCCACGATTCTAGGGGATTTACAGTAATAAATGAAGATTACATCTCTTATGGACAACACTTATAGATATTCAAGGTTTTTATCATATATCTCTAAGGCCTTAGCCTCCCAGGTTTCTCGTCAGCTTTCGAGCTAATGACATCTCTCGAGGTCACACGGCTTTCGAGATCATATGTGCGTCGAGCTCGGGACCCCTGATCCGAGGTCATCCCTGAGGATAGATGCGTCTCCGGAGCAACCTTTCGAGATCGTGAACACTTCGAGGTCACCATATTCGAGGTCGTCTCAGTCTTGCAGGCTCGATATTTAGTCCTGGAGCATACTCTAAACCTTACGAGTCCAATCGTTTGTGAATCCAACTTTCGAGGTTACATTTAACATAGCTCGAAATCTGGGTATAACATCCTGAAAGGTGTAACATTATGCCATAAGAGGGATAACCAATTACCATAAGAGGGGTGACGGGTTACTCATATTAAATATAATAAAAACATCAAATTTGAAGGAAAAAGAGAAAGAAAACTTCATTAAAAAAGGAACAAGAAGTAACTATGATTTTAGTAACGCAGGTAACCAGTTACCATAAAGAACCCAGAAATATACACACATATCAGACGTGAAGGTAATCAGTTACCATGACGAACCCATAAATACACACACACACACATCAGAACGTGAAGGTAACCGGTTACCCCTAGATATACACACACAAAGAGCGGGAGGGTAACCAGTTACCTCCAAAATATACACACAAAGAATGGGAAGGTAACTAGTTACCACAAACCTGAAGATAGAAAAAAAAAAAACAGATCCACCTCCTTTCTCTCTCTCCCATCTTCTTCTCTTCCCTCATCAAGAACCCTAGTCGTTGCTTGCCTCTCATTGCCGACTTTCCACTCCGACCACCTCCTTGCATCACCTCGAAAATAGAAAAAATATTTAGATCTGAAAAAAAAATTCAGATATGAAAATGATCGGCGGTCACGGTTGGGACTCGCCTTGGTGCGCCAAGGTTAGGGTGGAGCTTTTGGGTTCTTGGTTCTCGGCTTGGAGTGCTGGGTTCAGGGTTGGGTTGCAGAGGGGTGGCATTGGATCTCGAGATCGACGACGAAGATGGAGATGAGGAGGGTGGTTTGCGTCTAGGTGTGGATTGTTGTGGGGATTGGCTAGAAGTTACGTCGCAGAGGAGGTGCGAATTCGCACTCGGGTTCGGATGGTGGGGCTTGGGCGGAGCTGGGGTCTCGAACGGTTGGGGCTCTCGAACGGAGGGTCGTCGTTGCTGGGTGGGGTCGCTGGAGCTGGAGGGGATGGTTCGGCTGGGTTTTGGAGAGAGAAATAGTTTGTGTGGCAGGTGTTTGAGAGAGAGAATAATAGAATGCTAATTTTACAATAGTACCTATGTGTTGGCTAATGTGTGTTGATTTTAAATTTAGCTTCCATATTTAGTTAGCTTATAATTCTGTTACCTATAATTTATTTATTTTTTTAATAAATTTTTCCATACAAATTAACAAAATATAATCCTATATTTTTGAACATGAAAGATATGAAAGCCATATTTAAAAAAAATAAATTCACATTGAAAAACATATGCAGCAGTGAATGTATTTGTTTTGTTGCGACCTTTCTTGGATCTCAATATTATTTATAATTCAGTAGAAAATAAGAATTTACTCTACTGGGAATGAATAATGATCAATCTTTCGACTCCTCACAAATTTATGTCACTTGACAAGATGACACAACTAGAAATGTCCATCAGGCCATTTGTCATTACTTTTCTGGTATATTCACTATTAATAAATTTAATATATTAAAATCTAACCCTAACCCACTAATAATTAGTGACTGTGAATGATGATGTGATGATACAAAACATTATCATCATGACGGTACACCATTAACCAACACTAATAATGTAATCCGACCCCTAATACTTACAACCCAGCAGCAGCCACTGCCACTACTACAATCCTTGATAATATCAACTTAAATAATAATAATAATAAAAAAAAAAGTTGGATCTGATATATATCAATAGAATCATCATGTGTATGCGAAACCTAACTGCTTACAACTATGAATCCCAAATCTTGTGTGAGTGTCACCACTTAAAATACGTGCACCACCAACCTTATATGTTGCCAAGATCACAACAATGGCAATAGTTTTCAATTTTTTATACATTAAAAAAATAATAAGAATTTTGAATTATCATTAAAAATTCACTTATTGCCACTTGGACATGCTTTGATTTATTTTGTTTTTTTTCTTTGTAAAGAAATAGTAAAATAATGTAACTTCTTTGTTACTCCGAGACCGAGTTAAAGTTTTGTGAAGGGAATTTTCTTTCTTTTGTTTCTATTGATTCATCATGTTTAGAAGATTCCATTGATCTTCATCCCATATTTTCACACCATTTGCCGTTGGATTTGTTTCGTTTGTTGGCTTTTTCCTTTTAAATCGTCTTTACAATGCATATATTTATATTATTAAAATTGACGAATAATGTTGAGATCTCTTTTGCGATAATTGTAATTTGGTACTAAACACCAAATAAAGCCATCAATTTAGGGATTGATTTTTGTTGGTCGCCAAACATAATAGTCAAATCTTCTTTCAAGAAAACTACTAGTCATGAGTCATGACTTGTGATATGTCAAGAAAAGTAAAGAATTGATTAGCTTTGGAAGGTGGGATCTCATAAATTGACTAGAAGCAGATAGCCCAATTCCTTGGTAGGTAAATTTAATTAAAATGTGGGTAGATATTTTATCAAAATTTCGGCAAAATTGATTCTTTTCAAACAACATAAAGAAAAAAGAGGTATATTATAAATTTAATATGTTTAGTGGAAGTTTCTATTGCAGGGCATCTCTTTTATCTTCGTCAGTTTTTATACGATGGAATAAAATGTAGTTATTTAGTAACTATAATTACTTTTCATTAACATTTGAATAATTTATGGTGTTTAAAATATATTGAAAATAAATTATTTTATGAACATCTAAAATAAGTTTCAAAACAACTTATTTCATATTTTCGGTATTGTAATTATTTGTAATTTCTAAAAAAAAAAGAAATTTACTCATTTGATACCCTATGTTTTGGCAAAGTATCATTTTGGTACCTTCTGTTTTCAATAATGCTCATATAGTACCATGAATTTTAAAATTATACATATTTGATACACTAGACTCAGATTTGATAGATAAAATTTTGTCAATATGATCAATCTGCCATCATTTATATGTAATTAAGTAATTAAATTTAAATTTTGAACTTACATAATTGACAGCAGTTTGATTAAATTGGTAAAATTTTATTAATAAATTTGAGTTTAAGGTACCAAATATGTACGATTTTAAAATACAGGGTACCATATGAGTATTATTGAAAACAGAGGGTACCAAAATAATACTTTGCAAAAACACAAGGTACCAAATGGTTACCTACCCAAAAAAAAATTGTGTGAGATTCTAAATAACTATAATATACACCATTATATATATAAAAAATAGATTGTAACCTATTCATGTGTCGAAAACACAAAAACAGGTTGTTTTGATGCTTGTTTATATGCGCGCGAAAATGATATGGTTTTGAAGTTTGTTTTTGGCACCGTAAATTATTCAGAATTTCCTATAAACTAGTAGAGTGTCTACTATAACTACAATATACACCGTCATATAAAAATTAAGTTATAATTTATTTACATGCTAAAAATAGAAATGTCCCTACCAGTTGGGACAAAAGCTATATATATTGGAAAATTCTACAATAGGGGTATGACTTTTGTCCCCACCGGTAGGAGTGTTTCTATTTTTAGTGCGTGAAAAAATTATAACCCAATTATTTTATATGGCGGTGCACACTGTAGTTATAGTATGCATCTCACCAATTTTCAGAAAATCTTGAATAATTTAAGGTGCTGAAAAGAACTTCAAAATAATTTGTTTCACGCGCTTATAAAACATGCTTAAAAACAACATGTTTTTGTGTTTTCGGTATATGGATAGATTACAATACAATTTTTTTTATATGACAATGTACAATATAGTTATTTAAAATCCTCATAAATTTTTGTGAAATTCTAAATAATTTACAGTGTTGAAAATAAAAAATAAGTTGTTTGAAGCTTGTTTTATACGAGCATGAAACAAGTTATTTTGAAGCTTGTTTTTGATAGTGTAAATAATTTGAAATTTTTTAAAATCTGGTAGAAGGTCCTAAATAACTATAATGTATATCGTAATATAAAAAAATTGGATTATAATTTTTTCACATGCCAAAATAGAGACGCTCCTACCGGTGGGGGCAAAAGGCATGCCCCCACTGTAGTCGTCCTATGTATATATATTATAGGGTAATTCTATTGTAAGGGTACTACTTTTGCCTTATTGGTAAGGGCATCTCTATTTTCGATATGTGGATAAATTATAACCCAATTTTTTATATGATGGTGTATTGTGTACATTGTAGTTATATCAGACATTCTACGAGTTTTTGCAAAATTCTAAATAATTTACGATGTCAAAAATAGAGTATCTGTGTTTTTTATACACATGCAGTTGACTATTTTAAATCTTGTTTTCGGTACAGTAACTTTTTTGAAATTTTATGAAAATTAGTGATATGTCTACTATAACTATAATGTACAACGTTATATAAAAAAAATTATGTTATAATTTATCGAAAATAGAAACGTATCTACCAGTAGGGGCAAAAGTGGAGCCCCTTCCAGAGAATTCTTAGATGAGCTATTTTACAAAAAGTTTAGCTCGCATAATTGTAGATGAGCTAAATGTAGAGTAAAATTATTCACTTCCTTAAAAATATTTTATTATGTTTTCCCTCCCACTTATTCTCTTTCATTCCCTCTCTTTAGTCTTTTTCTCATTAATTATGTGTGTTATATATTTAGGAAATTTTTTTGGTAGGGGCATAACTTTTGTCGGCATGGACATTTCTATTTTTGGCACGTAAAAAAATTGTAATCCAATTTTTTCATGTGACGATATATATTGTAGTTATAGTAGGCATCCCACCAATTTTTAAGAATTTCGGATAATTTACGGTGTCGAAAATAGGTTTCAAAACAATATGTTTTACCCGGATATAAAATAGGCTTCAAAACAACTTGTTTTCATGTTTTTTGTCACATAGATAGGCTACAATCCCAAATTTCTTTTTATATGATGGTGTACAATGTAGTTATTTAAAACACCCACAAATTTTTGAGAAATTCCAAATAATTTATAGTGTTTAAAATAAGAAACAGATTATTTTGAAGCATATTTTATACACCCGTGAAACAAGTTGTTTTGAAGCATGTTTTCAGCACCGTAAATTATTCAAAATTTCTCAAAAACTAGTAGGAGGTCTTAAATAAATCCAATGTACACCAACACATAAAAAAATCGGATTAAAATTTTTCTACGTGCCAAAAGCAGACACTCTTATAGTGAGGGCAAAATGCATACCACCACTGTAGTTGTCTTCAACACCTTTATATATTATAAATGTGAGTTTAACGAAAATTGTTGGTTTCTGTTAGATTTAACACTTTTCTTTAATATTTTCTAATACCGTTAATTTTAAAGTCATCGAAATAAGACAAATAAAAAAAATAAAACAATAACAAAGTAATTTAATAAGATAAATAAATTAGAAAGAAAAATAAAAAGTAATAAATGAGTTATAATAATTTCTCATCACATATTTTAAAATTTTATATTAAAGTATTTACATCACTCTATCAATTATGTTTTCAAAACTATAACCGAAAAATATTTATGTGTTTAAATTTATTCTTTTTTTTTCTTTTATTAATTATTTATTTTTGTCATTTAATGTATTTTATTTATACAAACATATATGTAATAGTGACAAAAAACATAAATATATAATTTTTTAATGAGAAATTACTTATTTTAATTGTTCTAACAATGAATTAAATAATATATATTTATATATATATTTTTCCCTTTTTAATTTTTTAAATTAAATAATTAAAATTTGATCAAATAAAATTTTTAGATTCATAGTTTTAATTTAGAATTTTTGAATATTTTTCCTAAAAGACAATTAGAAAAAATATTTAATTTTAAATCAGAATCCCCATATATAATATATAAATCAAAATATAAAAAATATTAAATTAAAATTATTATGAACACTAAATTTTAAACTAATAAACTAATTTATATGTAAAAAGTGTGTCTCTAACAGATTCTTAGTTTCACAGTTTTTTTTTAAATTAAAAAAATATCATATTATTTATTTTTTTTAAAACTATAAACAATGTTTTCGCTTAATTTTTTATAATATGTTTATTCCATTTTTTTTATAATATATTTCATTGTTTATTTAATTAATTTTTTTTAAAAAATAAAAATAAATTAATACATTTTCCTTATTTGTATTTGTATTATGTGTATATATATGCTTTTGTATTATGTGTATATATATGCTTTTGTTTGTCTATATATTAATATTATATTATTTTAGGTATTTTTAGGTTATTTTTATCACTCGTTAATTAGTTATTTTGTTATTTAAGTATTTGTTAAATTACAATATATATTCTTTATTTTGTTATTTTTTAATGGTTATTTTTGGATGGTTTGTTATAATAAATATTCTTATAATAATTTATTATTTATGTAATTTGAATTACCATTTATATTTTAGTTTGTTTTATAAATTTAGATTAATTTTAAATAGAGTATATATAGATAAATATTTAAAATGAAAAAAAAATATGAAAAAAATTAATATATAAATAATATAAAGAAACTTTAGAGCAGCTTTGATTTAAAATAAAAAAAATAGTATTTTGTGAGATATTTTAAAAAATAGAGTAGAACATTTGTTAGAATTGCTGGAAATTACTTAAAGAGTGTTTGACTCCTTAACTAAAAAACTATTTTTTGTTTTTAAAAGGTAAAAGATGTTTTTTTGAAAACAATTTGTGGTGTTTGGCGTTGTTTTCAGAAATTAAAAAAAAAAAATAAAGTTACAAAAAATAGAAAATTTTGAGAACAACAAAAAGTTGTTTTCTGTTGTTCTCAATTTTTTTTGTTTATCTTTTTATTTCTCACATCACTTTTCTAATTATTATTATCTAATATCATTTATTTTCACACAATTTTCTCTTTCATTAGTTTCTCTCTCTTCACTTTCTCTCACATCACTTTCTATCGCCTTATTTTCTCTCTCATCACTTTCTCCCTCTCGCTATTTTCTCTCTTCTCACTTTTTACCTTTTCATTTTATCTTTCATCATTTTCTATCTTCTTATTTTCTCTTGCATCACTTATTATGCTATCATTTTATCTTTCATCACTTATTATATCCCCACTTTATCTCTCAGCACTTAATATACTCAGTTTCTCTCTCATCATTTTTTCTCTCTCGCCATTTCATCTCTCATCACTTTTTCTATACTCACTATATTTTTCATCACCTTCTCTCTCATTTTTTCTTGAATCAATTTTTCTCTTCTCAATTTCTATTTATTCAAATTTTCTCTCTTTACTTTCTCACTCCTTATTTTTCATCATTTTTTCTTTCAAATTATTTTATCTCATTATTTATTACAAACTTTTAAAAGATTTTTCTCTTTATAAATATATTTGTTAATGTTTATTTAAGATTAAAAAAAAATAAAACTAAAAAATTATTTTTAGAAAACACTAATCAATCACCTCTTGTTTTTTGAAAACTGAGGGTGTTTGACACCTTAACTAAAAAACTGTTTTTTGTTTTTAAAAGCTAAAAACTTTTTTTCGAAAACAAGTTTGAGTGTTTGACATTGTTTTCAGAAAACAATTTTTAAAATCAAAGTTACAAAAAACAGAAAATTTTGAGAACAACAAAAAGTTGTTTTTTATTGTTCTCAAATTTTATTTCATAATTTTCTCACTTCTTATTTTTCATCATTTTTTCTTTCAAATTATTTTATGTCATTATTTATTACAAACTTTTAAAATATTTTTCTCTTTGTAAATATATTTGTTAATTTTTTTATTTAAGATTTTAAAAAAAATAAAACTAAAAAAAATTGTTTTCAGAAAACATTAACCAAACACCTCTTGTTTTTTTGAAAACTACAAAAACAGTTTTCTGTTCTCATTTCTGAGAACAAAATTTTGAAAACAAAAAACAGAAAACAATGCCAAACAGGCCCTAAAAAAACTGTTTTTTGTTCTCATTTATGAGAATACAACTTTAAAAACAAAAAATAGAAAACAATGCCAAACAGATTTTTCTTTTAGAGTTAATATCAATTCTTTTCTTTTTCTTTGATAACCAGTGTAAATTCTTATTTAGGGATGATTTAATCACCGTTGTGAGATGTGTGCTACTCTTTGAGCGCTGCATAATCGGTAAGATTTTGGTTCATTTTAACCAATGAACCAAAGTTATTTCCCTTTATAAAAATAAAAAAAAAAAAAAAGAAGAAGAAAAAGAGTTCTTTACTCGATGGACCACTTTCTCTCCTTGTAGCACCGCCCAAACACCATCTTCCATAAACATGAGTCCCAACCACACAACAAAAGGGTCAATAATTCAATAAATGTGTAAGCTCCCAATTGTCACTCAATAAGAGTAAGACCACTTTTAAGAGATAAAATGGAGCCCATTTTAACTTGAAAAGAGGACCACCAATACCATCTATAAGGTACAACCTATCTAGCTAACAAATGAGTGTGATAAACATCTTTTTCACACAAGATCATCTTTTTAATTTGAGCTTACAACTTAGTGGTGTGGTATTTATCAATGATTGTGACCTATAAAAAAAAAAAGTACAATAAAACAAATTAAATATATATAATAAATGATTATAACATTAATTAAGTAGATCTTGTGCGGTAATATGTTAAAATGATATGTAATGTGTAGGTACGTTATTAGATCAAAGTCATTATAAGATAATAGAATGTGAATTTGAGTGTGGAACTGAAAGCAACCAGGAATATTCATTGAGTGTTTATAGGTTTGTGATGGTACATATTAATATGAAATATCAATATTGCTGGCTTAAAATATCACATGAAACAATTTGGTTGGATTATTTGAATGATTGTTGAGGCGAGTCACGATAAACAATAACAATAATAATATAACGCCAACAACAACATCAATAATAATTAATAATAATCGAGAACTATTTTTGTCACTATTGGTAGGGGCGTCTCTATTTTTGGTACTTGGAGAAATTATAAGCCAATTTTTTTATATGATAATATACTTTGTATTTATAATAGACATTCCACAACTTTTCAGAAAATTATGAATAATTTACAGTGCCAAAAAACAGAGTTCAAAATAGTGAGTTATACTCGGATATTAAAAATCAGGCACGCGTGTAGCTGACTATTTGAACTATGTTTTCAGTACTGTAAATTATTTGGAATTTATTGAAAACTAGTGGAATGTCTGCTATAACTACAATATACACCGTCACATAAAAAATTTGGGTTATAATTTCTCCACGTGCCGAAAACAGAGACGCCCCTACCGGTAGGGGAAAAAGTAGCGTCCGTACTATAGAATCCCCCAATAACTATTATTATTACTATTGTGAATACCAAAATTCCGCTTGAACAAGGCCCCCGCCTCGTGACCCTCAAAATATAGGTTTGGGATGGAAATAGTCTCACCCACACGCCCCTGCGTCTCGCGCAAAGGGGTCTCGCGGACACCGTCTCGCCTACACATCCCTACGTCTCGCGCCAAGGGGCCTCGAGGACACCATCTCGCCCACAAGCCCGTGCGTCTCGCGCCAAGGGGCCTCGCGGACACCGTATCGCCCACACGCCCCTGCATCTCGTGCCAAGTGGCCTTGCAGACACCGTCTCGCCCACACGCCCTTGCGTCTCGCGCCAAGACCTTCGCGGACACCGTCTCGCCCATATGCCCCTGCGTCTTGCACCAAGGGGCCTCGCGAACACCGTCTCGTCCACACGCACCTGCGCCTCGCGCCAAGGGGCCTCGCAGACACCATCTCGCCCACACGCCCTTGTGTCTTGCGCCAAGGGGCTTCGCGGACATCGTCTCGCCCACACGCCTCTGCGTCTCGTGCCAATGGCCTCGCGGACACCATCTCGCCCATACGCCCTTGCGTCTCACACCAAGGGGCCTCGCGGACACCGTCTCGCACCATGGCCTCTGCCTCGCGTCAAGGGCCTCGCTCTCACGCCCTTACATCTCGCGAGGCTCTCACCTTCCACGCTCCTTGGGGTCGTAACTTCCATGAGGACCCAAAGAGACTTCAACATATAAAGGGTAAGAGAATAGGATGCATTGAGAGGATGAAAACCCACGGATGACCAGAAGAGCACATATGTGTGAGCAATGCGCTGATAAGTGGTGAACCTTGTCCACTCTAGGTACGAAAGACGTATGGAGGTACGACCCTAAAAACCCCAAATGACAAACCCTAACTCCATGCCAGAAAAGTAGTGGTCGTACGCGTAAGGTACCTGATGTGGTCCTTCCTAACCAGCTTCTGACATTGGTGCTAAACGTATAGTGGAGGTACAACCAGTACTAGAATTGAGGTGCACTCACATACCCTTGGCGTGTACTGGAGCTGACCACCACGATCTCGGCACCACTACCATTTGTAGGTTGTATATGCAGGGTTGTGTCCCCAGGGACCACCATGTACAGTGAGCCAATAGTGCGTTACTATAAATATGACCTCCCTTCACCTGAGAAGGGGTGGAATTTTTGGAGAATTTTGTAACCAATTATTTCTAATGAAAAGAGATATTCAACATTCTCTCTATTTGTCTTTCTAGAATTCCAGCATTTACATTTTGTGTTCTTGAAATTATAAGGAAGTTTGCTTGAGTTTTAGTCAGTTTAAGTTCACTTATTTTACAACTCAAAAAGGACTTGATCTAACTTAGTTGACGAGTTCTTACCGTCAACAGTTTGACGCCGTCTGTGGGAAGGATAAAGTGTTAAGCCACTGTTCTTCTATTGATTTCAGCAGAGAAAGATGCCAAGACGTTCCAAGCATCTAAGAGAATCACAAGAGGTTGAGGTCCACTTGGACGGAGATCAGCTGAAAGCCTCCATGAGAAATCCCCCACCACCCGAAAATATGGATGCACCAAAGGAGCCCAGGGCTCCTGAAGATGAAAGGGAGGCTTCATCCCCAGCCGTCCAGGACCGGTGGATTCCCTTACAAGGGGGTCGGAGTGTTTCCGCCCCCAAGGCCGCCGCAGGTGCCGAACTCCAATCGGCAAGATCCGAGTCCATCAACGTGCAAACCCGACAAGAGTCCCTGAGTACATTCCATAAGCTTGAGCTATAGGACTCGATTCTACGAAGAGGAGATACGCGAGTTACACCGAAAAAATCAAAGGCTAGAAACCACCTTAGGAGATATGCAAGAGGTGTTGAATTACCTGTTACAGGGAAAGTCAAGCATGCCTATTCCTAAGCGAAAAAGGGAAGGCCATGAAGGAGGAGAAACCACAGTCCCTGTAGATGACGGGAGGACTTGACTCTCCACTAACAATACCCCTCGCCCAAAGCAACATGAACGTCTCGGACAGGCAAAGCAGCCTAAGAGGCCAGACCGGGGGAACAACGCTAACCTTCATAACGAAGTTGAGGTCACTTCAAGGGAAACACCCCCAAACTTGAGGGAAGAACTCAATAGGAAAAGGACAAACGAGAAGACCACAACTCCTGTGGCTCCCCCGGAAGACAAAAGGAAAGGAAAGGCCAACCCATCTAACTTGAGAGACTCCTTGAACAAAAGGAGGCAAGACTTAGACACTAAGATGAGGAGCCTACGGAGCAAGAAAATCACCGCGCTAGGGGGGCACGCTGTCGACGATGAGTTTGATTATAAATCACCCTTCATTGGGGAAATACAAGTCATGCGACTCCCAACCAACTTCAAAGAGCCTCACATGACCCCTTACGAGGGCAATGCAAATCCAAAATACCACCTTGATGCGTTCAATGACCTAATGAAGTTAAGGGGAATTACTAGCAGAGCTAGATGCCACTGTTTTGCTGTCACGTTAAAGGGTCCAGCGTACAAGTGGTTTAAGAGACTCGAGCCAGGGTCCATCGGGTCTTGGCAGCAATTTTCTGACGAATTTCTCTAGCAACATCACGTTGTGCGTGATTACACCATGTCAGGCACCAGCCTCGCTAATGTGAAATAAGGAGAAGAAGAGAGCTTGAAGAGATATATCCATAGGTTCAATATGGAGGTAGCCAAAGTAGGAAGCCTAACTCATGGGGAGTTAAAAATGGCCATTATTTACGGGGTGCGCCCGGGTAGTAAGCTATGGGATAACATGCTAAAGAGGGAGGTCACTGACTTAGAAAATTTCTACAAACGGAAAAAAAAGTACATTCGTGTCGAAGACGGCCATGAGAACTTGAAGGCATCACTTGTCAAGCCCTTGGCCCCTGAAGGTTCAAATGACGCAAAAAAGAAAAGAGTGTACGAAGGGCCAAAAGATGACCACCAGAGGAAGCACAAACACGGAGGTAACCCTAGGCAAACATCCTACACCTTCTACACTGACCTGACACATACTAGGGAACATATCTTTGTAGCAGACGAGAATCAGGTCCCATTTAGGAGACCCCCGCCAATGAAGAGAGATCGGTCAAAGAGAGATCCCAAAAAGTACTATCAGTATCATAAATACATTGGCCACACCACGACAGAATGCACTCATTTAAAGGTGGAAATTGAAGAACTCATACATAGGGGGCACTTGGGTAGATACGTCCGAAGGGAAAATGAAAGACCAGATGATAGACCACCCTCGCCATGAGCACGAGATGTAGCCCTAGAGGTGCAAGGAGAGGTGAGGACAATCTTCGGAGGACCAGGATTCGGAGGAGAATCGAGAAAGGGGTGAGATAGATACGCCAAGGAAGCCAGACAAAGTCAACCCCCATGCATGTTAAGCTTAGAACAACGACCCCTGAAAAACTTTAAAGGGGAAAACGATTCAATACCCTTCATTGAAGAAGACGTATGGGGTGTGCATTTTCCACATAATGACCCCTTGGTATTAAGTGTACAACTGACAAACATGAAGGTGCATCGGGTTCTGGTAGACAATGGGAGCTCCGTAGACATCCTATATCGCCCATCCTTAGAGGAGATGGAACTGGGCATCAAGAACCTAAAGCCCTGCAACACCTCCCTATATGGGTTTACAGGAGACTCGATACAGCCCCGGGGCATAATCGAGTTAGCCCTCACCATGGGAGAGCCACCCAGACAGACCACTGTAATGACAAACTTTGTCGTTGTAAGCTGTTCCTCGGCCTTCAATGCAGTATTAGGGAGACCCTTCCTGAGAGAATTGAAGGCGATAACCTCAGTATACCACTTGGCCATAAAATCCCAACTCCTGGGGGGGGGGGGGTAGCGAGCGTGAAAGAGGAACAGAAAGAAGAAAGGGAATGTTATAACATGCCCCTCCGCACAGTCATGAAACTGCCAGTACCTATGGTGATGGTAGTGCATGGGAGCACAAACCCGCATGAGTTAAACTCCAGAGTTACTGAGGAGATCAAAATCGATGGTTGTGCATACGCACCTGAGAGGGAACATCATAAATCCAAAGGGTTACCATAGTTAGCCTCCTAACATAGTTGTGAGTCCTCCCCTTAGAAGCAGCTATGAATAAGAAGGGTAGCCCTGGTATGTTGTAGGAACAATGTTGCCATAGATACCTATGTACTCTACTCATTTTTAATGAATATGTTTCTTATTGGCATGTCCCACTCCTCATTTACGTGAGCACGTATCTAACTCTCGTGTACTTATCACCAATTGTTATCAAAGTGCATGAGCAAAATGATCAAAGTGCTCGAAGAGATAAATCTCGCCAACCACTTGGGGGGCAGAGTATACAGCCAAAAAGGGTCCTAAAAGAGACCCTTATAAAAAAAATAAAGAAGAAAACCTTGCAAGGCATCTCTTAAGTTCACGAGGATTAACTATCCTTATGAACATCAAGGGAGTCAAAAGGTCCTACAGGAAGAACCTCCTAAGAAAGGCTGACACCTCCACGAGAGGAAAGGCCTCAGGAAGAGCATCCATCGATTAGCCTAGAGCGGCCACCAAGCCGTCTAGCCAAAAAGGGTCCTAAAAGAAACCCTTGTAAAAATAGTACTATGCATAATGACGAGAAGTACGCTTCTCGCAAAAAATAACAAGTGTGCATAAAAATATATAAAAGGAATGGTCAACATATCTTTACAAATAAAATCAAGGTGAACCAAAGAGACCATTACTACCGGTCCAAATAAAACATCAACGAGTTATTAGAAAAAAGAGAGACCTATGGATCCCCTTTTGCTCCTGCATACAAGAATGGGCTCAAAATGACCTCAAGCGTAAAGAAACAAAAACAAAATATACACACACACACACACACACACACACACACACACACACACACACACACACACACACACACATATATATATATATAGGAAAAAAGTCGTGATAATGTTGCAGGATAAAGTCGGCACCAACCACAACAGGACTTATAAAAGTTCCTGAAGGAAGAAGCAAAAACCAGGAGAAACCTCTCCGGTGTAATAAGGTTCGAGTAAGCATACAACCAAATCGAAGTGAAAAATAAAACTGTAGAAATGAAATCTCAAGGTCTCCTGCCACGAGCATTCCACTTGGCCGCCTTGGCAATGACATGGTCACCGAAGGAGGAGAAGTAGAAACTAGGATTCTGCCTCCACATTCCATAAATGGTGCGCTCTATGGACTTATACTCAACCTCTGCCTAATTAGCCTCCAGGAAGGTGACCTTCTCCCGCAACACCTCAACCTGAGCTTCTGCTCTCTTCTTCTTTTTGGATGACGAAGAGGCCTTTTCCAGGGCTTTCTCCAGTTTAAGGGTGACATCGGCAAGCTGTCCCTCAAGCTCTTGAACTCTGACCCTAGACAATCCCTGTCAGCATTGGATGAAGATAGATCATGAGCCGAGTCTACAAAGCACTGATCCACCAGAGAAGCCTGTAAGGAAGCAAAAATGAGCAAACAAGGAACCCAAAACACAAAAAGACCAATGTAAGACACATGAACTCACCCAAGTTGTGGAGTGCACAAGGGTCTCCCTAAGCTCCGCCATGGTAAAATTCTCGAGACCTCTTTGCTCGGTCTCGGGGATACCCTCGACAACTCAGGCACACCTTCACACATAAGGGGTTGATGTGTGACCCACCCAGGATGTCCCCTCCAAATCAGGAGCACTCGGGTGAGCAGGGATAGATGACCCACTCACCGAGCGAGGAGGAGGCGTAGGAACATCAGACGAAGGGTAACTCGAATAGCCATGATTAGCAGGGGCATAAGGAAGATTATCAAATTCATCAAAGGAAGGTAGAACAAAGCGCCCTTGCATGGACTGTGGACTGCAAAAATGAGAAGTCATGTCGCAGCCTGTAGGAGCAGAAGAGGGGCATCCCCTGTAGACTGTAGATAGCTGAGTTGGACGTTTAGATTTGGGTGAAGCCTCCTTAGGCACCCATTCAACATCACCCTCGTCCAAGTGAGGTTCTACTGTAGTTGCCTTCTTCTTTCGCTCAGAGATGTGGCATAGCAGGTTGGGCTCTGAAACCCTGGATAGACCATAGTAATTGAGGTCGGCCACAGTAAAGAGATGGGCAGCCATTTTTCGTTGCAGGGTATACATCAAGGAAGACATCTATTGGCACCGCCTCCAATTCAGGAACATCAGGGATACTGAAACCCTCTGAACAATAAACTCAGTTATCAATATGAGTATAAGTTCCACAATAACAAACTCAATATAAAAGGAAAGACTTGAAGTGCTTACTTGGAGATGAGCGAAAATGTTTGCGGACAGAAAGGGGACCTTTCACAAAGAAAAAGTCCTGCTTCCATGAACCCGGGTTAGAAACAGAACCCTCTATCAAAGAGTCCTGAGAGTTGGCTTTCTGTAAAAAGTAGAAGCCCTTAGATTTAGGAGTGGGCATGAGATTATAATAAAATGCACCTCCTGGGTCATGGGAGCACGACCGTTAAGCTTCATGAACTCCATAAACAGGCAGCTTAAGGTCAACCAACTGTTGGGTGCCAGCTGAAGTGGAGCAAGGTCAAAGTGATTTAAGACCATGACGAAGAACAGGTGCACTCATAGCAACATAGCCCTGGGGGGGGGGGGGATTATTAGCCCAACATTTGTTGGATGGTACATATAGCTTGTACTCCTTGTTAATGTGGTATTTCTCGGACAACTCTAACAACCTATTTTCTAACATGTTGGAAATTATGGTGGATGCCAATAAAGGACCGGAGTCCGACTTCTTGGGAGAAACCTGTTGTCTCATTCTCTTTGACATGTCCCCAAAACCAAAGGAAAAAGGTGAGGTCAAAACAGAGCACTTTACCCTCCATTTTCTTCTTCTTGTGTGAGTTTTCCATCGAGACATCAAGTATGGAAGCGTCAAACACGGGTGGATTAAGGACAAGGGTTGAGGGGAACCAGGGGTTACCTCGGGGCTACTACAAGGATAACACGGGGCTGAGGGTTCAGAAGGGAGGTTTCCCTCCATGAACTCTAGCTCCATTTGTAGGTCAAGAAGGTGACTGAGGCTTGCAATGTGATCATTAAGATCAAAGGAGAAAGGGACTCCATCCCCCCTCAAAACTGAGTCTATCTTGCTCTCCACCACCCAGATTTTATGTCTAAGCTCGGCCATGCATTCAAGGTGACATATACGGGCCCTCCTCAAGGTATCGTAGTTTTGGTAAGGGTTGTTTTCGAGGGACCCCGAGTTTGAGGACAAGTCTACAAACTCCACCCCCGGAGGAACGCTAGACGACCCCTCACATGCCATAAAGCCGCATTTCATTGGCGATATGGGTGCAAGTGTATGTGGAAAGTGTACTACAAAACAAAAGGAATAAGCTCAAAACCTTTAGACACAAGTGCTTGAAACAACCAACTACGGGGTGCAAGGGAGGTTATATGTGCTAACAGGTGCATATACATAAATTAGCTCACGAGGAGCTCCGGTCGAGACAAACCTTCCCAAGTAACGCTAATTTAGACCCATTGAGCTCAAGAAAGGGAGAAGGTGTACCTTGAACGGGTAAAGTTGCGCATCGTCGCAGCTGCAGAAATACCAGGGGTCGAAAGTACACGCCTACAAAAAAAAAGGAGATAGGTGTTTAAGTCTCCTAGCGCATATACAAATATTTATATATATATATATATAAGGGGGAAAAGAAAGACAAAGTGCCCTTATAAGGGATAGAACCACTCACCTCTTGGAAGCATTGAAGACAAAAGTGTTGGGAATTGTGCCCTGAAAGCATATGTAGTAGACATTGTTTTAAGAAATAAATAAATAAATTGAATTTGTTATGCATATATTTTATGGACTATATTATTCTGTGATAATATTATGTAAATATCAGAAAAATTCCTAAGTTCATATATGTGATCTTAAACACGTATTGATATGGGAGGATTGTGTTTGAGATAAATGAACTTGAATAGTTCGCAGTAAAATAAAGTTATGAAATTTTTAGATTAATTATTGCAAGTACGGTCCACTAGTATTATGAATACATGTGATCTAGATCCGAATTACTAGTGTAGTAGGATACTTTAGTGGATGTACTTTATATATTAGAGAATATATAGAACTGGACCAGATATGTTTATTAATACTTAGTTAAATACCGTTTCAAAGTATTAAATAAATATATCAACTGATGATCATATACAAATAGATCTTAATCATGAAGTTACTATGAACTCCAGTTTATGTTATATGATTTCTTTGATTCACTCGTTAGGGTTTGTTAGAATGATCAGGCTACAAACTTTTGTTTTGGGAACTCATTAATGTAAATGGCTGGGGACATAGTATACAGATATGGAATCTATACCTTCTCGTAAGAGATTGAATAATGATTCTCTTAAGGGTTAACTTTTGGGACTGAAAAGGTTATTGAGCTCAAATTCATAATTTAGTTATGAATTAACATTCACTAGTAAAGTCAATGGTACTTAAGGAAACAAGATATAATTAAAAGGGTAAAACGGTAATTTTATTCCCAATTAATTATGAACCATTATTAGAGGGTTAATTTGTATGTAATGATTATATCAATGGACGCTTTATTTTATAAAGAACTCAATAAATGAAATGTCTATAATTACAAGAGTGCAGTCTCATATTTATAGTGGAGTAATCGTGAGATTAATAAATTGAGTTTAATTACAAGAGTGCAGTCACTCAAATGAGATTATGTCATAATTTAGTTATAAATTAACATTCACTAGTAAAGTCAATGGTACTTAAGGAAACAAGATATAATTAAAAGGGTAAAATGGTAATTTTTTTCCTAATTAATTATGAACCATTATTAGAGGGTTAATTTGTATGTAATGATTATATCAATGGACGCTTTATTTTATAAAGAACTCAATAAATGAAATGTCTATAATTACAAGAGTGCAGTCTCATATTTATAGTGGAGTAATCGTGAGATTAATAAATTGAGTTTAATTACAAGAGTGCAGTCACTGAAATAAGATTATTTAATTAATAATCTCAAATTTATTAGAGCTTGGAATTATAGGTATATATGTCCCCACATCGGCTCTATCAACACTATTCAAAGCAAGAGTTGATATAAAGGGAAAAATGGTTGAAAGACATATTTATAAAGAGATTTGTTCTTTGGGCCAAATATGCAATTATGTGATAATAATGATTAATTAACTAATTAAAAATTAGTTGTAATTAACAAAATTAATTAATATTTAATTATTATGTAATTTATGAAATTATATTAAATAATTAAATTTATTTTCGAACTTATATTAAATAATTAATTAATTATAATTTTCAAAATTATAATAAATTAAATATTTAATTTCAAAATTATTACTTAATTTAAATTGGTTTTAATTAATTGGTAGAATTAATTAAATATCTTTATTTGAGTGAGAGATAATAATCTGAAAAGTTCAAATTGGATTTGAATTTAAAAGATTGATATTTATTCAAATAATTAATTATATCTGATAATTAGTTAAAAAGAAAAGTAATTGAAATTTGAATTAATTATCAGGTTGTTGGAATTTATCTGATAAGATAATTTGAATAAATAATTATGGAAAAATCAAATATCCCTAAAATATAGGGTGGTACACGACCACACAGAGTCTGTATTGCACATATTTTCAAGGATACATTTTTTAATTTTATTTAATTAATTAATGGAAAGTTCAAAAGTTAGTTTTTGGATATTTTCATTAATGAGCTAATTAATTAATTTAAAGATAAATTGTAAATTGGTTACAGATTTGTTTTTTAAAATTAAATATTTTCTATTTAAGTTAGACTTATAAGAAAATAAGAAGACACTCTTTTATTCGCTCTAAAGAAAAGAATGATAGTTTTCTACTCTCCCTGAAAAAGATAAAGAACCAATCTCACGCCTATTCTCTTGATCTCATGTGTTGAGTACATCAAGTAGAATAAGAAATTAACCATCCTTTATTCTCTAAGTGCCCACACACTTCTTGAGGTGTAGAGAACGTTATGGAAGATCTATTGTGAGTACCTGGGAGCAGCTTGGATAGGAAGTTCATTCAAATTACGAAAAGATAGCAATGACACTTTATAGACATCAAGATGTATGTTTTCTATTCTTTTCTTGCTTATGATTAATGTATGTATATTAATGGATCAACATATTTAAAGGTAGTTTAAATATGTTACAAAATTTTTGTTGTACACTTGGCAAATCCCACCACCATTCTATTGCGTATTAGGAAACTCGTTCCTAACAAAAAGCACCACCAAGCTAAGAGGAGTAAGTGTATAAATTATCCTTGAGAAGAAGACCTATTTATAGGAGGCTTAAACTCATCCTAGCTATTGAATTCAATATTTGATCTATATTCAAGAATGAAGCCAAACACCTGCATTGGGATCAGCGAAGCCAATTGATAGGTTCGCATTTACTCTCAAGGAATGATGAGGATCACCATCCCAAAGTGTGTTACTTCACACTACCAAGCCAAAGAAACACACCACCACCACAAGGGGCTTGAAGGCGCCATACCAAAAAGTCTACCGGAGCACCTAAAGGCCCTCCCATAGACTATGGGCAAGTGTGAATACCAAAACTTCGCTTGAACGAGGCCCCCGTCTCATGACCCTCAAAATATAGGTTTGGGATGGAAATAGTCTCGCCCACACACCCCTGCGTCTCGCGCCAAGGGGCCTCATGGACACCGTCTCGCCTGCACGTCCCTGCGTCTTGTGCCAAGGGGCCTCGCGGACACTGCCTTGCCCACATGCCCCCGCGTCTCGTGCCAAGGGGCCTTGCAGACACCGTCTCGCCCACATGCCCCTGCGTCTCGTGCTAAGGGGCCTCGCAGACACCATCTCTCCCATACGACCTTGCGTCTCGCGCCAAGGGCCTTGCGGACACCGTCTCACCCATACATCCATGTGTCTCGTGCCAAGGGGCCTCGCAAACACCGTCTCATCCACACGCACCTGAGTCTCGCACCAAGGGGCCTCGTGGATACCATCTCGCCCACACTCCCCTGCGTCTCGCGCCAAGGGGCCTCGCGGACACCGTCTCGCCCACACGCCCTTGTGTCTTGTGCCAATGGCCTCCCGGGCACCGTCTCGCCCATACGCCCCTGCGTCTTGCGCCAAGGGGCCTCAAGGACACTGTCTTGCACCATGGCTACACCTCGCATCAAGGGCCTCACCCTCATGCCCTTACATCTCGCAAGGCTCTCGCCTTCCACACTCCTTTGGGTCAAAACTTCCACGAGGACCCGAAGAGACTTCAACATATAAATGGTAAGATAATAGAATGCATTGTGAGGATGACAACTCGCAGATGACCAGAAGAGCACATACGTGTGAGGAATGCACAGACAAGTGGTGAACCTTGTTCACTCCAGGTACGAAAGACGTATGGAGGTACGACCCTGAAAACCCCAGATGACAGACTCTAACTCCACGCTAGACAAGTAGTGGTCGTACGCACAAGGTACCTGATGTGGTCCTTCCCAACCAGCTTCTGACATTGGTACTAAACGTATAGTAGAGGTACAACCAGGTACTAGAATTGAGGTGCACCTGCATACGCTTGGCGTGTACTGGATCCGACCACCACGATCTCGACACCACTACCATCTATAGGTTGCATATGCAGGGTCGTGTCCCCAGGGACCACCATGTACAATGAGCCAATAGTGCTCTACTATAAATATGACCTCCCTTCACCTGAGAAGGGGTGGAATTTTTGGAGAATTTTTTAGCCAGTTATTTCTAATGAAAAGAGATATTCAACATTCTCTCTATTTTTCTTTCTAGAATTCCAGCATTTACATTTTGTGTTCTTAAAATGTTTGCTTGAATTTTAGTCAGTTTAAGTTCACTTATTTTACAACTCAAAAAGTTATTGTTCTAACTTAGTTGACGAGTTCTTACCGTCAACAACTATATTTTTTACTATAAATAAGTTAAAGGAGAGTTCTATAGTAAGAGCACTACTTTTGCCCCTACCGGTAGGGGCATCTCTGTTTTTGGCACGTAGAGAAATTATAATGTGTTTTTTTTTTATATGACAGTGTACATTGTAGTTATAGCAGACACTCGACTAGTTTTCGAGAAATTCTAAATAATTTACGATGCTAAAACATAGTTCAAATAGTCAGTAGCATGGTGCATGTTTTTTTTTATTCGCGTGCAACTTACTATTTTGAACTCTATTTTTCGACAATATAAATTATTCAGATTTCTTGAAAATTGGTCAGATGACTACTGTAACTGTAGAGTACATCATCATATAAAAAATTTGAGTTATAATTTCTCCACGCGCCAAAAATAGAGTCGCCTTACCAGTAGGGGTAAAATTGGCACATTTACTGTCGAATTTCCTTAAATTAATATACATTTTCTGTTGCTAAATGTCATTCTCAAACCTCTCAATACACTTAAAATGAAAAAAATTCGGCCTACGTTTTCTCTCTAAGTTTCCTCTTTCGGTATTGTAGGAGGTCTTTAGGCTGAAGCAGGTTTCGAAGTTTGATTATTGGGGTAGCCAAGGATTTCATCATGGATAGTGGTGATTGGGTTGCACTATATGAATCTCTTGAGAATGATGTGGGTGGTACAAAGGTGATAGAAGTCGACCTTAAAGAAGATTTTGTTGAGAATGGGGTGGATAGTGTGGGGAAATCACTAGTGGGAAAGATGATGTCCTCTAGTGTTCTTTTTAGAGATAATATGGCCTCTGTGATTCACATTTTCTGGAAAAATAATTGGTACGATGGAGGTTGGGGGGATTGGGAATAATATGTTCTTGTTTCGGTTCTCCCATTTAAGTGATCGACGTAAAGTTCTTTGGGGGGGGGGGGGGGGGGGGGCTTGGCTGCTTGAAAAAAATTACTTGCTCTTAAATTTCATCTCATTTCGATTTCTTGTATGACTGTGGATATGGGTCGTGAGATTGGTGGTTTGATAGTTCCGGTAACGAAAATTGATGTCAATGCATCTGATGATTACTTGGGAAAGTTCTTCGTCCAAGGGTGGAGGTTGATATCACCAAACCTTTGCCGAAACTTCTGAAACTCAGTTTAATTAAAGGGGAAGATAAAACTCTAATCCTGTTGAAATATGAATGACTTTCAGATCTTTTTTATTGTTGTGGTATCATTGGTCATCCCCTACGAGAGTGTGTTTTGCTTCCATCAAATGTAGTGCGAGGTCATAAGTGGAAGTATGGGGACTTCATTCGGGCTTCAGCGGGGCTGAAAAGTCCTATCCCTATTAAGAGATCTCATACGGGGATGGTGATTTTTGGTTCTTCTCCTAGAGTGCAAGCCGACGTCCATGGGAGTGGCCGTGGATCTTTGGTGTCGATGCAAAATAGGAAATCAAAGGATGTTAATGACCATCATAATGTCAGGGAATAGAGAGATAAAAAAGGAAAAGATTTGTTTTTGGGTAATAAATCTGATTCTCTGGTGGACAAGAATAAAAGTATTAATTAGAAGGAGATTGTAACGTCCCAAAATCTCTAATAAGGCTTAGTGCCTTGATTCGTGTGTTCGGAGGGCATAATTGGGATTTTATGCGTATTTTATGATTATATATATGTTATTATGTAAATTACATGAGTTATATTATGATATGAATGCTTATGCAGGTTTATGCGAATTAAATATGCTTGTGAGCCCATTTATGTTAGAAATGGCATTTTCTTAGTTTTGACCCGCTAAGGGTATGTAATTATATATCCTATGTGATTGAGACCACATTATTATGTGGATATATCTGTTATATTCAGTACAAGGCAATCCTAGTGAGCAATTTAGCGAAAAAGTTACAACGGGGTTAAATACCCGGCTCGAGACGAGCTTAGGGGTATTTTGGTAATTTGGTAAATTACTGGGATTTATTGATTAATGGGAATTTAATTGGTGAGTATTTTTTGTTGGTGGATTTACTTGGGGATGTGGTATAATTTAAGGATTAGTAGGAATTTTTGAGAAAAATACCAAAATGCCATTGGACTTAACCTTGAGGGTGTTAGGGAGGTGAGGACAAATTAGTCATTTGACCAAATGATAGATAAGTTTGATTAAGGCATTGGCAGCCACATTTTTGGGCTATTTCATGTTCAGAAATTCGCTTTCTCTCACTCCTGGTTACTCTCTAGAACATCTAAGGGATTCTTGAATCTTCTTGAGTTTTCTTGAGGTGAAGAGGAATTTATTGGAGATAGGAGCACTGGGTGGACAATTATAGACTGAATTCTTGAATTTGTGGCAATTAAGGTATGAATTATCTTGGCTCTTCTTGCTGTTCTTTGTGTTCTTGAGGAATGTTTGAGCTCTTGAATAATTTTCAGATTTTGGGTGTTTTTGGTTGAGTTTTTTATACTTTGAGGTTTAGTTTCGTTCTAATAGTAGTATGAAGTGATTTGTGGTTAAAAATTTGCGGTTTAATGGCTGGATTAGTAGGCCGTGAGGGCCATAACTGATTAATTATGCTATTAAATGATTATGTGCATTTTTATGTGAATTATATTATAATATGATGCTATATGCATGCATGTGGGTCCACATTTGAATATTAGGGTGTTTTGATAATTTGGCCCGTTAAGGGTATATTTGTATATTTGGGTGCATATTGTGATTTGTGAATGAGATCCCATTATTATGGAGATATATTCGAGCTATTCGAAATGAGACGGTCTTATATTATGAGTTAGCGGTTTTGTCATAACGGGGGTCTTTTATTGGGATATTGGATAATGAGAAGGTTATTTGATGATAAATTGGGAGTTATTGAGATTAGGAGGAAATTCTGGGAGTTTTGATTATAATGTCCCCGGGGGTGTTTTTGGGACCCCGAGCACTAGGTTTTATTTGAGGTTACTTAAGCTTGAAGTAGCTTGTCAGATAGAACGTACGTTAGAAAAACCTGTCGTTCTTTCCCGTTAGTTCATTTTTACCATTCGGAGCGTTTTCGAAGAAATCTTGAGTTCTAGGAGTCGGAATCAAGTGAGGATCAAGGCATAGCGATCCTAGGAAATATTAGAAGCTTCTTGACCGAAGGATTTGACGAGAAACAACCCAATCAAAGGTAGTCTAAGTTTTGAGTTTTGAGTTTTTAGAGTTTTTAAGCTTAGAATTGGATTTTGTGAATCGTTGAGTTTTTGGTTCAATTGAACCTTGGGATTTGATGGTTTTGGATCATTGGGAAGCTTGGGAACTTTGATTTGATGATTTGGAAGTGTTTAGGTATGTTTTTGGAGGGTTTGGGATGATGAAAATCGTGTTTGGGCAGGTTCTGGGTTGGGGGCCGCGACACTGTTCTTGGGGTACCGCGGCCCTAGCTCGAAGAAGCAGGTGGGAGAATTTTCCTTTGCTGGGCGCCGCAACCCTTGGTGTTGGGCGCTGCGGCCCTTGCTCCTGAAGTGGCTGGGGGCCGCGGCCCAAGGTGTTAAGGCCGCAGCCCTTGAGCAGGGTTAAGCCCGTTTGAGTGTTTTGGCCCCGGGAACATGGTTTTAGGCCTCAGGATCGTTCCTACTACCGGATTAGTGGGAATTGATGTCCCGGAGGCTAGATCTTGGTTTGGGAACCCTTGATTATCATTTTATTGATGGTGTCCCATATTTGGTTATGACTAGGTGACCACTAAAGGACTAAAAGTCAGATTGTTCTCAAGGGTCGTTCTTTTATTCATTCTCGCTCGAATCAGAGGTAAGAAAACTGCACCTTGTGTATGTGACATGCATGATTGTTGTTAAGGCATGTTGGTTGATAAATGTGGACATTGATTTCATATTAAATGCTAGCGAGTATTGTTTACTTATATATGGCATTGACTAGTCAGGGACACTGACCTAAGAGTCAGATACGACATAAGCGTCCTGAACGCAGGGCCGAGTGAAGATTAGATCTAATCGATATCAGCATTGAATGGCTCTAAGGCATTAATGCTGGACCGATCCTAAGGTCGATGAAACTTATAAGCGCTTGGCTAGTCTAAGACTAGTTACTGAGAACCAGGGCCAAAGGCCTAGGTGACCGTTTGTCACATGGCTAGGGAACGATGTTCCATAGTTATGACTCTAGGGTCATGAGGAAGGTTATGTTGGGGACTAGTCATCATGCACCTATCCTGTTTAAGCTAGTGAAAGGTTCACTTATCTGTTAAGCCCCGGTGACCCTAACGTCACAAGGCTTAAGGGAGCTATACCCAACTTAGTGACTTTTGTGACTGTTGACCGCGTTTTTGGCCAACGACGTGTAGACGTCCAAACGACAAAAACCTTCAAGACAAATAAACGACATAGACGATTTTTATAGTGGTTCAGCCCCAATGTGTTGGTAATAGCCTAATCCACTTAGAGTTATGATTATATATCTGCACTCAAGATCAGATGAACCTGAGTCAACTGAATTTCTTTAGTGCAGATTATAAGAATACAAGAATTCTCTCAAATACAAGTACTCTCTCTCTAGGAAATTAGAATTCGAAAAAGTCCCCAAAGTCCTCTTTATGATGCCATGAGCCTTGTATTTATAGGCTCAGGATCGTATAGATGATATCCCCCATAATCGGGATATTTTGCTATTCTCATTATATTTAATTTACAATAATATTCAAAATATAACAGTATACTATATTCATGGGATAAACTGAGAGATTCCTGCGCAAGCCAAGACCGATTCTTGTTGAAGCCGTTTCTGGGATCTCTTGTGTAGCCCTGCTCTGTCTAGTCGATCCTTATCTCACTCAGGTTGGTTGACCAAACCTTCACTGGGCAGACACGCACCTGACTGGGCAGACATGCACTTGGCTGGTCAGCCAAGGTCATGCCTGGACAGACAAACATGTGACTGGTCGGACAAGGTCATGCCTGGGCAGTCAAACATGTGACTGGTCGGACAAGGTCATGCCTAGACAGTCAAACATGTGACTGGTCGGACAAGGTCATGCCTGGGCGGTCATGACACTTCTCTGGCCAGTCAAAATTCTTCACTGGTCTACCGGGTCACTCCTAAGCCAGATCACCCAACCATTCCTTGCCATTTGTCATTTCTATTGCCACGTCATCGGACTCCAATTTTTGGGGATAACATTGGCCCCCCAAGTTTATTATATGATTTACTCGTATGATAAACTTTTTCTCTAGCAAAACGTTTTTGAGGTCATCCAAAAGCTTTCATCCGGTCGATAACTTTCATGTAAACCCACGATTGAACTTGTCTTTTGATTTCTTCAAATTCCATTTTTTGATCCTGTTGTAGTATCGACCACGAGTAAGAAAACATGTTTGTGCCCCATGCCCTTGAGATTTATTGTCCTTTCAGACCTTATAGCCAATTGGTCATTATTTTTTGGCCCTTGAATGCATACGTGATAAATGGTTTGTTGGAAAATATGCGTATGGCCAATCGGCCATTTTCATCTAACTGCTCGGACAATGGGAATGCCCCAAGCTACTTGGACGGTCACCACCAATTTGCTTGTATGCACGCCTAAGCCACTCGTTCATGCCCAATCCGCTTGGTCACTTGCGCTACCCGATCGGACACGCTAGCTCCAACTGCTCGGATGCCAGCTCCAACCGCTCGGACGCCAGCTCCAGCCGCTCGGACACGCCCCTGCCTTGGACACACAGCCAACCGATCGGACGCAGCACGCCACCCCTCGGACGCAGCACCCCACCCGGTCGGATGCAGCACGCCACCCCTCGGACGCAGCGCACACTTGGTTAGAAGCAGCCTCACTGCTCGGACACGCAGCCCCACTGCTCGGACACGCAGCTCCAGCTGCTCGGATGCCGCCCCCGACTGCTCGGACACATCCTTCGGATGCGCGCGCGGGTCTACTTCGGCACACTCGGCATCTGCTTGGGCACATGGCATAGCCATTTAAGCCTATGCCTAAAAATTTCCCTACCAAAAACCATCAAAGCACCTTGTTCGAATCTCCCAAAAGTGTTTTGAGAGATTGATTTCTCTCCATCAATCTTGGGGAAAATTGACTTCTCTTCTCAAAGAAAGTTTTTCACTGTGTAGTAAATATTTTTACTTTGCATTCATTTGCTCGTGTTTGTTTGATTCACTCCAGAGACTCATCGATGTTATTCATGCTAAACAACAGAGTTTCCTACTCGATTGGTGATACATGCTTAGCCGACCAGGGAAGTTGTATCTGCTCTCCCGACCAGGAAAACTTTGCACCTGATCACCTAAACCTTGTACCCGGATAGTAGTTTGCTCTTTATTCTTGTGAAGACAATTGTTGCTTAGCAGCTTTGATATTTCTCTCTTACAGCTGAGTTGTTGGCATTTATACTTTACTTTTCTTTGTTAACTTAAAACATTCTAAGTCTTTTTTAGACTTAAAAAGTTATAAGTTTTTTGTGAATAGTAAAGTCACTCTGGTGTATGCCTTATATTTTCGCATGAGTACTTAGTTTTCTAACTTAGAAATTCTAGACATTTCATAAGTCCATACTAAGTATACTTTCTCACACTCTTATTGCTCTAATATTTTATGAGCATAATGTTTATTGTCACACGAATATCTGCTTCTAACTTAAATTTTAAAAAAATTCCAAGTTACTTAAGCTTTGTCAAACAAGTTAGCTTAGTGGCCTTTTTGGACTTCAAAAATTTACAAGTCAGCCTAAAAACAGATATATTAACTCGTGCTCTTATTGCCTGTGTTAAATTATATACCAGTATACCCCATGTGCCCCCCAGGTGATCGAGGGTTGAAAGATCCTTAGTCACTTGCTACTTGACCGAATCTGTTTGAGCAGTTAATTACTCGTGAAACCCATAGAATATATGGAAAATATTCGAGCAGTTGAACACTGCTTGAACGTATCGACCAGTTGAACACTGTCCGATTTTACCGACCAGTTGAACACTGCTCAGATAACTAACACACATGCATATTTGTAGCAAGAATCGACCACGCTGCGCGTAGTCTCTTTTATTACTCGTAAATTAAAAAGGACAAAACATGTCTAATAACGAGTCTTAAACAACCAAAATTGTTCAAAAATAAAATGACTGGTTAGCAAATATCCAGCTCATAAACCAAACTTAAATAACAAGTCAAACTACTCGAAATCAAGCTACCACTCTAAAAGTGGTATTTAGAAATAATATATCATTCGATGCTCGCCACTCCAGTGGTTTATGATCCTAGCACTCCCGCTCAGCATAACTCTCCCTTGCTTCGTTGCTCTCCTCAGCCAAGTGTGGACCTCCACATATAGTGTCTAAGGTAAAGTCCACAGGTCCGGGCTGTAAGGGTGGAGATCTTTGTCGTCTGAAACCAGGATTGCTGCTGCCTCCTTCTCCTTGGGGTGTCTCTGCCTGGTACTTCCTCAACTTGCCCGGCCGGAGAAGAAATTCTATCTCGTCCTTGAGGTGATTGCATTCATTCGTGTCGTGACCATAATCTCCATGGAAACGACAAAACTTATTCATATATCTCTTCCTCATATCATTCCTAGTAGGTGGAGGTTTCTTGTAGGGAACCTCTTCATGACTAGCAAGATATATTTCCGCTCGGCTGGCCGAGAGAGTGGTGTAATTAGTGAACTGAGGCTCATACTTGGTTCACTTTTCATTTAAACTCAACTTTTCTTTCTTTTCCTCATGGTAGTCAGACCCGTTATTTCCACTTTTCTTTCCACCATCCTTAGGAGAGTCAGTTGATCCGCCCGGATTATTTATGCCATTCTCCCCTTTCTCGATTGCATCATCCAATTTCATATACTTGTCTGCTCGGTCAAGAAATTGTTGAAGTGTTGAAATTGGATTTCTATGTATGCTATCCCACAAAGGGCTCCGATAAATTATCCCAGCAGATATTGCAACCATCTTCCCATCGTCTCCTAAAGCAGTTTCTCTATTGGCTTCTCTCATGAATCTCTGTATATAAATCTTTAGAGACTCATCTTTTCCTTGTTTGATATCTACCAAGTGGTTGGCATAAACTGGTGGAGTCCGGGTAGTGTTGAATTGTCTACAAAACTACTTCCTGAATGCTTCCCAAGAGGTAATGGAGTTTGGCTTAAACTTCCAATACCATTCCTGGGCAGTATCCGACAATGTAGTCAGGAAAACTCTACACCGATAATCGTCACTTACTCCGAGCAATTCCATCTGGTCCTCAAACTTCCCAATATGTCTGATGGGATATGCCTTTTCTGTATATATTGGCAGAACCAGTGCTTTATATTTTGCCGGTGGCTGGGCTGCTCTAATCCGGGCACAAAATGGGCTGCCACTCCAGTGGTCTATCGCATCTATCCCTGAAGGTCGTTTTGACAAACCTTGCACTGCAGCTGCTAGTACATCAAGCTGGGCTTGGATGGCTGGTGCAACTGTCGAAGTTCCAAAGTCTTGACTGCCTGGTCGGGCATTATCATCTGGTGCTCTATCGTCAAGTATTTTTACTTGACTGGCAGGGCGGTTCAGATTTTTCCCTTCGACTGGGACGGTCCTCCTCTTGTTGGTGATAACATCCCTTAGATCCTTTCGGGAAGCATGCTCTCCTGCCCGATCGAACACCGTACTTTTTGATTTTTCAGAGGGATTACTACGTGGGACTTGCGCTCTCCCACTACGCTGCTGGCCGAGGTGCAGTGGAGGCCTTTCGGTACGCCTCGGGCAGTCTTTTCCTCCTTGTTGGTCATTGCCCTCCTTTTCCTTTGACTGGTCGGTGTGATGACTATCAGCCTCATCATGACCATGCCCATCTTTGAATTGTGAAGTTCTCTTCTCTCGAGGAGTCTAGGTCTGATCCTGCCTGGGTGGAGTCTTTTTACTGCCCGACCGGTGACTCCCTGATCTAGAAGTCTCTGATCGGTGGCTCCTGGAGGGGGTTCTAGAGTGCTCCCTTTGCGTCGAGGCAGTTCTGGATCGGTCCCCATCATCTTCCCGACCAGGGGGTCACTCCTGCTTCTGCTCGGTCCTCGAGAATCGGTTATGTCAGTGGTCCTCCGACCAACATTATTATTTCTTGCTCCCTGGGTGGCTGCTTGTGCTGCGGCTTGAGCATTGGCTTGGGCCAATTGGATAGCCGATTCTAGAGCAAGTGCTGCTTCACGATGTCTCCGGTTGACCTCCTCCTGTTGTTGTCTGAGCTCTTCGCTTCTGGCCTCCATATCGCACCTTTGCTGCTCTAACGCAGCTCTCTGCCTGGCCATCTCTTCAGCAAAAGAATCCTACCGAGCATTGAATTGCACCATTTCCTCCTGGAAAGCCCCCATGGCCTCCTGGAGTTGTTCAACCTCTGGAGTCACGTCCTCGAGCATGACTCTAGGCTCAGTCTCATGGTCTTGAGGGCCAGGACCTTCTGATCTGGCAGGCTCTGTAGAGGAATCTGTCTTCTTGGAAGCCGCATTGGTGTTCTTAGGCGCCATAATGCTACAGGGATCGTTTGTCTTTCTCCTCAGGCTCTCAATGAAAGCACATAAATGTTGACTACGTTTTTTGCCAATGATGTGTAGACGTCCAAACGACAAAAACCTTCAAGAGAAATAAACGACACAGACGATTTTTATAGTGGTTCAGCCCCAATGTGTTGGTAATAGCCTAATCCAATTAGAGTTATGATTATAGATCTGCACTCAAGATCAGATGAACCTGAGTCAATTGAATTTCTTCAGTGCAGATTACAAGAATACAAGAATTCTCTCAAATACAAGTACTCTCTCTCTAGGAAATTAGAATTCGAAAAAGTCCCCAAAGTCCTCTTTATGATGCCATGAGCCTTGTATTTATAGGCTCAGGATCGTAGAGATGATATCCCCCATAATCGGGATATTTTGCTATTCCCATTATATTTAATTTACAATAATATTCAAAATATAACAGTATACTATATTCATGGGATAATCTGAGAGATTCCTGCGCAAGCCAAGACCGATTCTTGTTGAAGCCGTTTCTGGGATCTCTTGCGTAGCCCTGCTCTGTCTAGTCGATCCTTATCTCACTCAGGTTGGTTGACCAAACCTTCACTGGGCAGACACGCACCTGACTGGGCAGACATGCACTTGGCTGGTCAGCCAAGGTCATGCCTGGATAGACAAACATGTGACTGGTCGGACAAGGTCATGCCTGGGCAGTCAAACATGTGACTGGTCGGACAAGGTCATGCCTAGACAGTCAAACATGTGACTGGTCGGACAAGGTCATGCCTGGGCGGTCATGACACTTCTCTGGCCAGTCAAAATTCTTCACTGGTCTACCGGGTCACTCCTAAGCCAGATCACCCAACCATTCCTTGCCATTTGTCATTTCTATTGCCACGTCATCGGACTCCAATTTTTGGGGATAACATTGGCCCCCCAAGTTTATTATATGATTTACTCGTATGATAAACTTTTTCTCTAGCAAAACGTTTTTGAGGTCATCCAAAAGCTTTCATCCGGTCGATAACTTTCATGTAAACCCACGATTGAACTTGTCTTTTGATTTCTTCAAATTCCATTTTTTTCCCCGATGATATTAGAATTATAGTATTTCCAATGGATCCCTCTAAGAGTTTGCGAGAGGTTACAACCCATAAACATTTGGGGTAACACATCCATGACAGTGTCAGAGGATAGCTGCACGTTTTCCAATGTCAAGCGATATCGTGGGACATGCCGCCTGTCGCCTGTATAGACTCGACACCATGACTTGGGTAGCATTAACTTGTCAAATGACTACTTGTGGTCCAGATTAATTGTGATTGACACCTGACGCTATGATCCATGTCCAGAGAATGCTTCTCGTAGACCTGGAGGACTTGGATGGAGAAGACGGAGAATATCATAATTGTGGTCCTCAGGGCGTAGCTCGCCTAAGGACAACCTTCTCTGGGGGTGATGCGTGAAGATGGGAAGTGGCTTACCTTCCAAGGAGCTCTGGGAGAGCTCACCAGGGATTCCTTAGCGTACGTGGAGCCTAATTACTCTCTAATGATTGCCACGTGTCAGATGGTGAAAACACGGACAACATTTTCCCCCACAAGTCTTCACTTTCCCTCGGCCAGCGGAGACTTAGACTAAGAGAAATAATTTCAAGGGACGTACTCAGGAGGAGACGTTTGGGATTTTCACGGCGTCAAGCCTACCAAAAGGTGGTGTCGCTTGTCGAGTCTCCATTGTTGGGCCCATCAATCGGTGCTATTTAATGAGGGGTCTTGTAAACGCCCAAAACTTCTATTCCATACCTGAAGTGTCCTTTCACGTTGTACTTGTGGCACCCTTTTCCCACAATTTGATCATGATCCATGCCTTGATAATCGTGATCGTTGGATCACCTTCAATTGCCTACTCCCTCTTGGAAGACTAAAAAGGTGATCAACAGTCAAGAATTGATAGCCTCCCGCCAAAGTACGGGGGTATAAGTTCAAGATTTAGCTCTTCATATCTATTTACGTTCATTTGAAATTCACACTAGAACTCAGAAATTCCCATGTCGATAACTAATTTCCGAAACCCATAAGCATTTTCCTGAGATCTTGGAAGACTAAAGAGAAGCTTAGATAATTTTGGGCAAAAAAATCCAAATATCTGCTCATTCGAACTAGATACAAGACATACCAGAACTACATATCGACTAAGTTATTCCTCTTAACTTCTATTTGTGTAATTTATGGGTTTGTGCTTTGCCTCTTAGGGATTCTAGGTTTTAGAGGTCATTATGAGCTCTTTTAGTCTATGTATAGGCCCTGGCTAGTGTCTAAACTAGCCGCAATGGTCCACTTAGTCTTTTTATCATTTTTTTGGCATTCTTGGCATTTGACGGGAATCTGGGATAAGTTCTTGAGTTCCGGTGGTGTTCTACAGGAGCCGATTTAGGGTTCGAGGAAGCCACTTGCCCCTAGAATTTCTTCCCTCCTCCACTCCTAGAGCAGTTATCTTAGGGATTCTAGTATTTTGATATGTTTTCTTTTGGTCAAAATGTTAATTGCTTGGGTTTTGTCTCAGATGTCCAACGAGCTTTATCATTTACATCGACAAGGTTTTTACGCTATCGATGAAAAGATAATTCCCATGGCTCGAGAAGGAGGAAGGCAGTAAGAAGTTGAACGTGTGGAGGCCCCAGCACTAGAACGAGAGTTGATGGTTAGGGAAACTACTCCTATCACGGAGAGGGTGGTGCAAATAGGACTGACTGAGGCATAGGTGAACGAATCTCCCTTTCCCCACCCTATGAATAAATACGAAGCCACGGGTTTGAAGCGGAGCAATACCCCAGCAAGTTAAAGCACCCTCTTGCCTTGGACCACATCATGGGGCATTGTGGGATTGGAGATGACTTCTTGGTGCACCTTTGCTGGGAATCGGAGAGAGCACACCGTAGTGTGCACGACGTTGGGGCGTGGAGCAAGTCCCACCTAATGGTCAGAGTTGCTTTGCAGCTGCATCAGTACTTCGTGAACTTTTTGAAGTATGTAGGGATAGCTCATTTCCAACTACCCCCAATGGGTATAGGGTCATCGGGGGCATGTACGTCCTATATCGGAGGTAGAACTGGCCAGAACCTTCCCCAGCAGAGAATCTACACTTTTATGGCTTCTCGCGCCATGCCGAGGAAGAAACAAAGTGACCTTAATGGATACTACGCCCTAATACAAGGACCAATTATTTTTCACCAACGAATTCCCGACGCGGACTAACCCCACGCTTATACTCGAGTTCTCTAGGGTTGGTGAGCATTGTCACAACTAAGCTTTGTCTTTTTTCCGTTTTCATAGCTTGTCCCATACTTAATAGTTCTCGTGGTATAGGTCATTTCTGATGGACTCCCTTCGTCCAAGTGTATGAAGATCTCATGCAGGAGATGAAGACTTTTCCAAACATCGAGCTGGAATTGAGCTACCTGCTCACCGAGGAGAATTTGAGGGTCGTGGGCCTTCTCCAGCCAGGGCAGTGGATAAGCACCGTAGACCTAACCAGTTTCAGGAATTCCAACAAGGCGAGCGATGTAGCCTCTCACCACATAAACTGCATCGATGGACAGGCCATCGAGATATACAACCAACAATTGTTGGAGGAGTGGTTCAAGAACGCTCATGCTATCCAAGCAGCTCAAGAAGCTTAGGAAGACCAGGAGCTCGAGGAGGAGCTTCAGGCGGGGATAGAGTATTCGTCTCTTGAACAAGATAAATCTCTAATAATTATTTATAATGCTAGACAAGTAGGAGACATTTTAAGTCTCGAGAACGTGTTGACTTCCCCATAGCTTCTACAGTGTGGGCTAACATCTGACCGCCATTGCAGCATGGAGTAGTTCCAAGACTATTAGGATCTAATCAACAAGTACCTACACCACCCATGGAGACAGTTGCCTCAGTAGGGATTCGTACCCCTGTATGACGTGACATCCTTTCACACAAACTAAATTTGTAAATACAAGACCAACACTACGAAGGCCCATTAGGTAGTTCGCGCGCTCAATTCTTCACCCAGGAGAGTCTAGTGATGGAGCTTCCAAGAAGCCCTCGTGCTCTCGACTTGCGCCTTTACTTTTATGTCTGAATATATTATTCGTTTAATTTTGCAAATGCTAACTATTTGTTTTGATGGTGCAGAACACATGGGGTTGGCAGACATTGCTTGATCAACCTCTAGACTCAGAGGGGATCCAAGCTCCTACGTTGCAGGAGAATCGCAACGGCCTCGGGAGGAAGCATCACCTCCCTCTCCAGTGAAGTGGCTGTTAGGATTAATGCCCTAAAAGCATGTAAAGTCATTTTATTGAATTAAATAAAAAAATAATTTTATTATATATTTGAATAAAATGAACAATATATTTGATTTACGGTACTAAATCAGGTATGCAGCGGAAGCATTTAGATTGATTATCATTGTACCGACCCCAAGGATCCACCATATGTGACATATATAAAATAGAAAGCAATAATGGTAATAGAAAAATATCTCTTGATGCCTATCGAGTGTCCTTGCTTTCTTTTCGTATTAAAAACGATCTTCCTTTCTAATCTGGTAGAAATGATGAAGATCAAAAACTCACACTGTAGTCTTCCAAGCCTTCCTCAACACTCAAGGAATAGTGTGGGCTAATAGGATTCACAAAATTATGTGTTCTTGTTTTTGTCTCAACTCATGAGCAAGAACACTAATGAGAGAGGAGAGAAAATGATTTGATTCACCTTTTTAGCTTTCTTAAATGTATCGATATATAGATTTAGGATTATACCGATATAATTAAATTAACCCTATAAAATATTATTTAGGTTAAGATAATAATATTTAATAAAGATATTTATTTATTTAAACATTAAATAATCATATTATAAATATTTAAATAAACATCTTTAACCAATTCTGTTATAGATATTATTTCAAAATTAAATATTTAAATAATTAAGTATCTAATAACCGAATGAGAGAATCTCTCAACCACTTGAGGGAATATCTCAACCGCTAGGAGAGAATCTCTCAACCACATTAAAATATCTATAACTAACTTTTAAATTTAAATTTAAATAAATATTTAATTTTTGAATTAAAATAATAATCCAAAATTAAACCCAGTTGGCTCCACCCTATGATGTAGGCGCGCACCACTGTTCTTACACATTGGTTGGCGCCAATGCTGTTGTCCAAACAACATAGGTGGCACACCACCTTGTCCAGACAGACATAGGTGGCGCCAACATCTGTCTTGTCCAGACAATGATGTATCTCCAATTTATTTAATAGTAAATTTAATATTATTTATTTATTATAAAATAAATAATTACTATTTTGACTTGCAAAATAAATTCTCCTTTCTCTTTTATTTTGTGACATCCATACCCTTGACAGTGTGGTATAGAGGCGACTCGGGGACCATGGACCTATAACACTAAACTCCAATAAATCATATTATTTATTGAACTCATCAATACAATAATGTTATTTATTAATTCTATTATTACTCCACTATAAATATGCAATTGTATTCTTAGTTATTATAGAATTATATTTACTGAGTTTATTAGCAGTAGTCCATTGAGATAATCAATACCAGTAGTTCGTCCTCCTGTTATCGGTTCATAATTATAATTGGTAAAAATTGCTATTTTACCCTTCTAATTTTTCTCTTTATCCTTTAGTACCATTAATTCACCAGTGAAAGTTAATTTAGATCAAATATAAATTTGTGCACAACTTTTCAGTTCCAGAATTAACATTGAAAGGGAACCAATATTCGATCCATTAGGAAAGTCTGGATTCCATCTTGTAAATCATGTTTCCAGCCATCCATGTTACTAAATTCCCAAAACAAAAGTTGTAAGCTTCATTAATAAAGATACTTTAACGAGTGAATCAAAGAACTTAGTAACCATGAACAGGAGTTCATGAATACTCTGGATTTAGACTAATATACTAATTGATCATCTAAGTGATATGAATTAATTCTTTATAATAAACGACAAGTTCTATAAAGAAATTAATTCAAATCGGTCCAGTCATATATAATCATAATTATATACAACACATTACTAAGATATCTATCTACATCAGCAATCCAAATCTAAATTTCTTGCAACAAATAACGTGCTTAGTAAACCATACTAGCAACCATTGATTAAAGATTCCATACTTTAATATGTTGCTAACAATTTTATTCATTGTGTATGATCTTAATTCTCTCGTACTCATAAAAGGTCATACCCTCATATATGAATATGGAATTTTCTGATATTCATATTCTATAAATTATTTAAATAATAAGTTAATAATCAAACATATTTAAATTGTTCACTTTATTTAATATTGAAAATGTCTAATACAACTTTTTAGGGCATAACCCCTAACAGTATGTTGATATGTATATTGAATGGATGGATATATTTTTTGAATGTATGGTTGAATGATGAATTGTTAATTATATGGTGTTATTGGGTTAGGAATTTGAATTTCTAGATCTTGTGTAAGCCATAAAGGGCATAGGATTTTTGTAAATTTTATTTTTGAAATTATGAACTGAAAAATCTGTACACAAGAAAAAGAAGAAAAATGGACCCGAGCCATGCACCTTGGAGGCACACGGCCTGAGCCCTGCAGCTGCCTCACTTGCTCATGCATGAGCCCAGGCTCCCAGCCACCTGCGCACGTGCGAGCCCTAAGCTCCCTTGATGTGTGCGTCACCCAGCCCTGCACGCCCGCGTCCTGTGCACCAACAGCTAGGCCACGCCCTTGCACCGCGCGACTCCCCAGCTACCTACACGCCCACCTGCGTGCGCCTGCCACCCTCCTGCATGCATTCGAGCCCCTTGGCTCACCTTGTAGCCGTCGACCCTAGTGATCTAGGGCAACATTCTTGGTGCCCAAGTTAGATCATATTTTTGTGCTATTAATCTTTTATTTAATTAATTTTAAATTGTTTGAATTTAAAAGCTTAATTATCTTATTTTATTTTTATTAGAAAAATAAAATTTCTTTTAGTTGGTTAAGATGTTATCTTAAGTTTAAATAATTATTTGAATTTGATTCTTTAATTATTTAAATTCAACTAGATTAAAAAGATGACATAAATAGTTATTTAATTAAAATTTAGTTTTATTAAATAAATTAATTAGAAAGTTAGTTTCTAATTAATTAGGTGGGCCTAAAAAATTCCTTAAATTTGCAAGAAAGCCTAAAAGAGAGGAGAAACATTATTGGAGTCTTGAAAACAAGTCATAAGCTATTTTTGAAATTTTATTTATATTTTTTCAATGGTTGTAAATTTAGAAATACCCAATAGTACTCGCTTCATCATTTATTGTTTATTTATTTATTTAAATAAACGTTAATTAATGTTTGATTGATAACATGATCATGCATTAGTCAATTACATGCCATTCATGAAACCCCACACAGTTTTCATTAATCATGCATCTTTTAGAAACATGATTATTTAGGATTGTCCTAATTGTTTATGTGAATTGTTTTGGAGAAATCAATTGTATGTAAACTACTAAGTATTAAATTAGTTAAAACTTGGTAACTCACACCATAATAAAGACAATAGTTTTTATAGGCCTTTAAGATAACCAAATTTATTTAAAAAAGTGTTTTAGTAAAGTTAGATGAATGTAATGGGTAATTATCTAGATCACATTAATTGTAGAAACATACTATTTTATAATTAAATGTATTTTGTAATTAAATACATTCATAGGTTATTAATAAACTAGTAATTAAATTGGAATTAATTGATTAGTTTAATAAAACACATTAATATCTAAAATAGTAAGTGGGAGAATGTGAACATCTCAATGTGACCTATGGTCTTCCTTAATAGTACAAAACCGTGAGATATGAATAGGGCCTCGAGGCGGCTTTGTTTTCGTCCCCTTGAGGAAGGTTTCTAGACATATTAATGCCAAGGTTGGCTTCTTACGAAGATAGGAAGGAGTGATGCATTTTAGGCTTGACCAACCCTAAGGCAACACTCTCTAAGTTAAGTCATGAATTTTGAAATAATGAGTTACACTTACAAAGATGCAATTAAGCTTTTGCAGTGAATAATTGCATCTTGACCAAACCAGTGGTACTTTATTTTTAAAAGAGAAAATAAAGAGTTATTTTGAGTCTTAAATAATAAAGATAAGATTGTTTTATAAGTTATCTGAATTCAACTTAACTGACCCTAAGGCGACACTTTATTTGTTTGGTAGTTTTATCGTGGAAAAGTAAATGTTTATTTATGTGTTTTAATTGTTGCATTCATGCATCATATTTACTTTCCGAATAATTGATATTTTTTCAAATAGTAATATTATTGTATTTTGTTTATTTTCAGTGAAAAAATGTGTCCGGTGATGAATCAAATGATTGATGATCATATATAAGTAAAGTGAAATTAACTGAAGAAGATGAAAGAGGATGGATAAATTCAACTTTGTTTGTTTTTCTGGCTAAAAAGCTTAAACATATCTGTACCATCATGGGATGCAAGGAAAGAGGAACATGAAAAATATGCTGATTGGATGAGATCAAATCACATGGCGAGATTTTACATTCTTAGCACCATGGAAGAAAAAATTCAAGCACATTGAATATGCTCGTGATATGTGGGATGTTGTCTATGAGGATATACCTACAAGACCGCAATCTCAAAAAAGGTAGATATGATTTACCTTTACCGTAGACTTAATAATGGATTATAACATAAAACATTCTAAATCTTTGATTTGGAAACCACTTAACATATTTTTATTCTTCTTTGCAGACACTTAAGCAATCAAGAGGAACTTGCAGATGGAGACAAAAAGGAAAACAAGAAGAGAGAGAAAGCGTCTAGTTCAAGAAAACGTTGAAGAAAGTCTTTTTTTTTTTTTTAAATTCTTTAGTTATTATTAAAAGAAAACTTTATTGTTGTTTGAACAATGTCTTAGCTTGTTTCTTTTAGTATTTGAATTTCATCGCATGTATTAAGTTTATAATTTTTTATTTATAATTTGATTATTCTTAATTGTTCTTTAGACATGCAATTGAATATTTGGACTTTAAAAACATTTTCATGAAAATTAAACAAATGCTTAATAACTCAGAATTATTTAAAGTAGCGAAACCGCTAGGAAACAAAAGACAAAAGTTTCAAAGGAGGATGACACATATCTTTGGCATCTTAGACTTGGTCATGTAGGTCTAGACAAATAAACCAGCAAACAGAAGATGGACCTTTGAGAGAACTAAGAGATGGAACTCTTCCGGTTTGTGAATCTTGTTTAGAAGGAAAAATGACCAAACTTCCTTTCTCAGCGAAAGGCAATAGAGCTAAAGAACCTTTGGAGCTTGTACACAGCAATGCCTATGGTCCAATCAATGTAAAACCAAGAGGTGGGCATGAGTCGTCACTTTTATTGACGATTACTCAAGATATGATCATGCTTACTTAATGCTTAGGAAATCTAAAACCTTTGGTATGTTTCCAGAATTCAAAGCAGAGGATGAGAAGCAATTAGGTAAGACTCTTAAAACACTTCGATCTGATCGAGGTGGAGAATATTTGGATTTAGAATTCAAATATTTCTTGCTGGAGCATGGTATTCTATCCAAACTCACAGCACCAGGAACACCACAACAAAATGGTGTTTCTGAAAGAAGAAATAGGACCTTGTTAGGCATGGTCAGGGCTATGTTGAGCTACTCTTCACTTATTCTCTCATTCTAGGGATATGCACTTCAAACAACGACTTACATTTTGAATGTAGTCCCCTCTAAGTCATAAGCAAAGCGCCACTGGAATTATGGAATGGAAACAAACCCAGTTTGCACCATTTCCGCATTTGGGGCTATCGTGTTCATGTTCTTAGACCTAAATCAGGGAAACTTGATTCAAGGTCTGAAGTGCGCATTTTTGTGGGCTACACTACAGAAACAAGAGGCAGTTACTTCTATAGTCCCGAGGACCAAAAGGTATTTGTTTCAACAAATGTGACCTTCCTTGAAACAACTATATGAATAACTATAAACCTCAGAGCAAAGTACTTTTTGAGGAACTCACAACCGATAATATTTTATCACATTCATCTTCATCTTAAATGATGAATGACAAATCGAGGAAACCACTATTATTGGAAAGAAATCCCGGTGCAACGTCGTAGTTGGACGATTGTGCGACAACCTGTTCGCTACGAACATGAGGCACATGTCCTTGTTTTTGATATAAACAAGGATGATTTAGTAACCTTTAAAGAGGAAATAGATGATCCTGAAAAGGAGAAATGTCAATAATCCATGAACCAAGAAATGGAATCTATGTATTCCAATTCTGTCTGGGAACTTGTAGATCCACCTGAAGATGTTAGGCCCAATAGATGCATATGAATATACAAGAAGAAAAGAGGTGTAGATGAGAAAGTGGAGACTTTTAAAGTAAGGCTAGTAGCCAAATGCTACACTCAGAGAGAAGGTGTTGATTATGAAGAAACATTTTCACCTGTGGCCATGCTTAAATCCATTCGCATCCTCTTATCCATACCTGCCACCTATGACTATGAGATATGGAAAATGGATTTCAAGACAACTTTTCTGAATGGCTATCTTGATGAAAGTATCTATATGGTACAACCAGAAGGGTTCATCAAGAATGGGGAAGATCCAAAGGTATGTAAGTTGCTAAAATCCATTTATGGATTAAAGCAAGCATCTAGATCTTGGAATATCACCTTTGATGAAACAATTAAAACATATGGCTTCGAACAAAATTTTGAGGAAGTATGTGTGTACAAATACATCAAAGGAAAAGTAGTGGTTTTCCTAGTTCTTTACGTGGTTGACATTCTCCTCATTAGCAACAATGTAGAGATATTGTCAAACGTGAATAAGTGGTTAGTCAAAAAGTTACAAATGAAAGATTCGATTGAGGCGAGCTATGTTCCGGGAATCCAAATCCTAAGGGATAGAAAGAATAAGCTCTTAACACTTTCTCAGGATAATTATATCGATAAGGTGCTTGGAATATTCTTTATGGAGAATTCGAAGAAATGTCAGTTATAGACTAGACATGGAATTACTCTCTCTAAGGAACAGTGTCCAAAGACACCTCAGGAGGAAGAGGATATGAGAAAGTATCTCTATGCTTTAGCAATTGGGAGTCTAATGTATGCCATGTTGTGTACTAGACCCGACATATGCTATGTAGTAGGGATTGTGAGTCGTTATCAATCAAATCCTGGTTTTGAATATTGGATTGAAATAAAGCACATTCTCAAGTATCTTAGGAGAATGAAAGATTATATGCTTGTATATTCAAGGGGTGAGTTAAACCCTATTGGATACACTAATTCTGATTTCCAATCAGACAAAGACAGTCGTAAGTCGACGTCTGGGTCAATGTTCACTCTTGGTGGAGGAGCTATGGTCTGAAGGAGTATTAAACAATCCAGCCTAGCAGATCCAACCATGGAAGTTGAATACATTGCAGCTAAGGAGGCGGTTTGGTTGAGAAAGTTCTACTTTGATCTGGAAGTAGTTCCATATTTTGATAAGCCACTAATCCTATATTGTGACAACAATGGAGTAGTAGCTAACTCCAAGGAACCAAGAAGCTACAAGAGAGGAAATCATATAGAAAGGAAATACCATTTGGTTAGAGAGATTGTACACTAAGGTGATGTGACTGTTATGAAGATAGCGTCAGAACAAAACCTGGCTGACCCGTTTACCAAGACACTTCCTGCAATGTCATTTATGGGTCATGTATGCAACATGGGATTAAGGGAGATGCCTAACTTGCTTTGAGGGAAAGTAGGAGATTGTTAGGATTAATGTCCTAAAAGAATGTAAATATATTTTATTGAATTAAATTAAAAGAACAATTTTATTATATACTTGAATATTATAATTATTGTTTGAATTAATTATATGATAATATCAAGAAACTTTCTTATTCATTCATGAGAATATGATCTTGTATTAGTACATGAGAATTAAGATCATATATAATGAATAAAATAGTTAGTAACTTATTAAAATATAGAATCTTTAATGAATGGTTAATAGTGCGGTTTACTAAGAATACCGGATGCTAGTGATCTATATTCAGATTACTAATGTGGATAGACATCTTAGTAAAGGTGTTGTATATAATAGAGATTATATATGACTGGACCGATAATGATTAATTATCTTTATAAACTTACCATTTGACATGAAGGTTTGATTCTTATCATAATAGATGATAATTTGTAGATTAGTCTAAATCCTGAGTATTCATGAACTCCTGTTTGTATTTATTGGATCTTTTTATTCACTCATTGGGATTTCTTAGTATAATGAGGCTAATGAATTTTGTTTTGGAGATTCCATATCATGAATAGCTGGGAACATGAATTAGAATAATAGAATCCATACTTTCCTAACAGATTGAATATTGGTTCCCTTAAGGGTTAATTCTGTAATTGAATAATTATTGAGCTCAAATATATAATTTGATTATAGATTAATTATTCGCTAGTGAATTAATGGTACTTAAGGATCAAAAGGTAATTATAAGGGTAAAACGGTAATCTTGACCAGCTCTAATTAACAAAGCAATAAATGGAGGACATAACTACATTTATTGATTATATCAATGGACTATTAGAGAAAACTCTGTAAAAATAATTCTATAAATACTTAGAGTGAAATTCCATATTTACAGTGGAGTAATCATGGAATTAATAAATAAGATTATTAGATTAAAGAGTTTGATTAATAATCTGGTTTGTTGGAGCTTCGTTTTATAGGTCCATGGTCCGCAGATCACCTCTGCCTTACACTGTCAGGGGTAAGGATGTCAAAAGAAAGATTTGTAGAGAGAAAGACTTAATTGCAAAGGAATTAATTTTCTAGGGCAATGAAATAATTATGTGATAGTTATGGACAATTGATTAATTATGAATTAATTAATTACTTAACTATATAGATTTTATTTTGAAAAACTATAGGATAAAATAAATATTAATCTTGTTTGAATTAATATATAAAGAGAGATTAATAATTATCTTATTTAGAATAAGATATTTATTTATATGTTTAAAACTGATTAACTGATATTTATTTTGGGATTAATATATTGTCTTAAATATTAATTCAATAAAAAAAAATAAGAAAATTAGGAAAAACTCTAATGTGGTTCACGCCACTCACTGTACTGCACAGTGAGTGGCGTCGCATAAGGATATTTCTTATCCATGGGATTTGAATTTTGAATGTCAAATAATTTGATTATTAAATTATATATATATTTAATTATTCTTTTTTAAATATAATTTAAATGAAATAATTAAATAGGTTATAACTGATTAGTTTTATTTTAATAAAAATAAAGATTAATTAAACCTAAAAAGAAATTATTGTTAGGCACAGACTTTCTCTCAGAAACAAAAGTGATAGTTTTTCCTAAACCTGAAAAACTATTCAATTCCTCTTCTCTCTATCAAACATCTCTAAATCTCATGTGTTGAGTACATCTAGAGAGTCATAAATCAACTTTTTGAATCCTACGTGCCACACACGTCCTTATGTGTTTGAGGATTCGTCTGGAAGTTCAAGGTGGAGTCTTCAGAACTTGGATAGGAAGATTGTTTATTTTATACAAAAACATTCGATGACACTTGATATGATACAAGAGGTAATCTCTAATCTGATTATATGTGATTTAATATACACACATATATATGTATATATATGTGTATGATCTTGATTGGTATTAATAATTATTAAAAAAAGGTCCATTCCCCACTGCGTATCTCTGATTTTCTCTTTTAATACCAACATCGGCAATGGAGCTCTTCCCACTAGGGAGAGGTTTCCCGGGTGAAGGACATGCCCGTGTATGAAATTTTGTCCTGTTATATTATTTTTTAATATAATATAGTATTATATTATAATATAATGTTTTAGATTAAATAAATGAGACAAAGAGTGTCACATATTGTAACATATGATAGAGAGTTACAATATTTAGATATATGAGATATATCCAAATATGTAACATATTTGGTATTACAAATTTGTAACCTCCAAATATTACACTTTATTGTGTAAATTTGGTGTTACACAATATTGAGATGAATTTCATAAAGCCATATGTGAAATGACTGTTAGAGATATGTTTTTAATCCCAATAATGTGTTTTGGGGGTTACAAAATCATCTGGGAGGGTTTGGAACCGTTTGGAAAAACAACACATTTTCAAGTGCTGAAATTGGTTAGTGGCCTCGGCCACTGAATGTTGGTGGCCGTGGCCTGTGGGACAGAGAGCAGTGGTCGTGACCACTAATGTCCCTGGCCGTGGCCATAGGTGTAAATCTGACCAATTTTTCAGTTTTTTCAATCTTTGTTGAACGGCTCAGAAAACCAAAATAACTCCCAAATCTCATTTTTAATTCCATATTAATCCAATTAAACATTGGTAACAAACATGGGGGTTGGTGGAATTTGAAATTCAAAGGGTGTCTCTAAACTCTATAAATAGGACCCTATAGCTCACTTGACAGACACAACATTTTCTATCCATTAGAGCACTTGGCTAGAAACACCTTGATGCTTGATAATTCCAGAAAACATTTCCTTTAATCTGAGAGAGATCCCTTAGTGCTTGAGTAAGGGGGAAATAAGCTTTTGGACAAATGTTTTAAACCTTGTTCAAGTTGGTGATCCCCAACACTCTTCACTTAGGTTGTGTAAGTGAGAGTTTTCTTTGTTTTGTTCTTACTATTTATTCTATTGTTTTTCTTCTCATTCCTCTTGTATTATTTACTTGTAATTTTGTTTAGAGTTGTAATCTTCTTTTCTTTTGTTCCAAACACTTTTACTTTACTTATAATATTTTGCTTAGAGTTGTATTTTTCACTATTCTATTCTTCTTCTTCTTCTTCTTTTTGTTTATTTGTACTTTCAGTTATAGAGTTGTAACCTTATTTAATCAATCTATATTTATTTGTGATATATTGGCTAGAGTTGTAATATTCTTACCTATTTCAATTGAGGCAATACATATTTTCCTAACATTCAAAAGCTTATTTCATTGTTTGTTTCAATGGAAGGTGAAACCATCAAGATCATGAATCAAGGCCTAGTGAGGTTGGATAGGTTTGATGGATCCAATTGAACTAGGTGGTAAGACAAGGTAAGTGTAATTGTATACACTATTTTATATAATAGTGATGGAATTTTATTTCATGTATTCGAATGTTTCAAATGTTGATATATGAATAATTGTGTAGATGTTAACATGTTAATACAATATGAGATACATTGTAACATAGTTGACAAATCTATTTGTGAAAGTTAATGTGTAATCTTTATAAGTGAAATTTTTACATGATTTTCATTTCTAGAGATTGTAAAACATATATGTATGATATATGTGAGATATTAGTACATATATTGACATGCAAATTATGTTTTGAGAATTTATAAGCATGATAAATTGGTAGTTTAATTGACATACCTATACATTGATTTTGTGAATCAATATAATATATCAATATGTGGATATATGAATTATTGTATGATATTTGTGATATACTTACAATATAATTATGAGATTCCAAATGCATGCTAATATGATGGATATATGTTGACAAATTATGTGATATTTCTTTGAGACATAATTATGTTAATATATAAAGTATTTTGATACATACATGAGAATTATCATGATTATTATGGTGTGCCATATAATATGATTATTAAGGTGATAATAATATAAATATGTTTTATCCTCTATTATTGCAATGTGATGAGTTACCATTTATTTGGTAAATAAAGAGAATTATTTGAGAAATTAAAATTTCTCATTTAAGTGTTGATCATCTAAACTTATGAAATAAGAAAAGAGGAACCTAAGGGGGCACATCTTTTTATATGTGTCTTGCTATTCCAAGAAAATGGATTAAGGGGATAAAAAATTATGGGATGACATATTGACCGATAGGCTTGGAGTCTAAAAGTGTGGTCAAAAGAGAAAATATTTGAGAATTATTTAGTGACAACAATTCTCAAATATTCAATGTCTCAATGAGGTGACATTACAAATTTGGAGAAGCAATTTTGAATATTTACACCAATAGTGAATAAGGTTGAAGAGAATTTTATTCATTCTTGTTAAAGATGGTAATATGTTTTAAATTAATCTCAATGAGGAGATAATGTTAAACCAAAGCATTAGAAATCAAAGTGTTAGAATAAATCATTGAGAGTTTATTTTCTTTGATTTAAGTGTTTAAAATTGACATCCTCCAATTGATTTTGATGAAGAAATCAATGGATGTCAAATTGATGTTTTCAAAAGAATCTCAAAGAGACTCTTAGAAAACACACAAAAGTTGTTTAAGTGACTTTGAGATTATTTAGACAACTAAAAGTAAAATTAGATATTATTTGCTTGAGAAATTTTCACATGGTGTTTTAACTAGAGGTGGTAAAAGGTATTTTCTTACTTTTATAGATGATTTTAGTAGATATACCTATGTGTTTCTTTTAAAGCATAAAGATGAAACTTTTGATGCTTTTAAATTATATAAATTAGAAGTTGAAAATCAACTAAATAAAAAGATTAAGGTGCTAAGAAGTGATGGAGGAGGAGAGTACTTCTCTAATGAATTCAATACATTTTGTGAAGAAAATGGTATAATTCATGAGTGCACTGCACCTTATACACCACAATACAAAATGGTGTTGCTGAAAGGAAAAATAGGACTTATCTAGAGATGATAAATTCTATGTTGGTGTTTTCTAAGTTGAACCTCAACTTATGGGGTGAAGCGCTTTTAACCGCTTGTCACATTCTTAATCGAATACCGAAGAAGAAAAATGAGATATCTCCATATGAGTTATGGAAAGGAAGAAAACCCAACATAGGGTACTTCAAAGTGTGGGGGTGTCTTGCATATTGCAAGAAAAATGAACCTAATAGAACAAAATTAGGTTCAAGAGCCATAAAGTGTGCTTTTGTTGGTTATGCCAACAATAGTAAAGCTTATAGGCTATTAGACTTAGAGTCTAATATTGTGATTGAATCTAGAGAAGTTGAATTTTTTGAGAATATGTTATGTGACAACAATTCTCAAGCTTCAACATCTCTAAAGGAGAATTTGTTATATGAGAACAATTCTCAGGCTTCTACATCCAAAGTTGATTCTCAAGAGGAGAATTCTCAAAAGGATGTAAAGTAACCCTTTGAACTTAGAAGAAGTCAAAAGCTTAAAAATCATAAAAGTCTAGTAGTGGATGAGATAGATTCTCAACGAATTTCATTCTACATGGTAGAAGGAAATAGAGAGGAAGTCATTAGGAAAATTCCTATTGTACTTCTCGTTGAGGATGATCCTAAGACTTATAGAGAAGCAATGAAATCGAGAGATAGTGCATTTTGGAAAGAAGCCATCAATGATGAGATGGATTCCATTCTTTCCAACAACACTTGGGAATTGGTAGATCTCCCAGCAGGGTCTAAGCCAATTGGGTGTAAGTGGGCATTTAGGAGAAAATACAACACTGATGGCACTATCCAAACCTTTAAAGCTAGAGTAGTAGCTAAAGGGTTTAAGCAAAAAGAGGGTATCAATTATTTCGATACCTATGCGCCTGTTGCAAGAACAACTTCTTAAGATTTTTGTTCGTATTAGCTTCTATACACAACTTGTATGTTCATCAAATAGATGTCAAAATGACATTCCTTAATGGTGACCTCTATGAGGAGGTCTATATGGAACAACCCGAAGGGTTTGTCCTACCAAAATATGAACATAAAGTATGTAGACTTGTAAAATCCTTATATGGATTGAAACAAGCCCCTAAGCAATGGCATGAGAAATTTGATCAAGCCATCATGTCTAATGGGTTTAGACATAACAATGGAGACAAGTGTTTGTATTCCAAAACTCATAAAGGGATATGTGATCATTGTTTGCTTATATGTGGATGACATGCTTATTCTAAGTAATAACATGAAAGGGATAGAAGAAACGAAGAGGTTTCTATCATCAACCTTCAAGATGAAAGATCTTGGAAAAGTTGACACCATACTTGGTATCAAAGTAAAGAAACATAGTGGGGGTTTTACGTTAGGGCAAGCCCACTATGTTGAGAAAGTAATTGAACAAATTTAACCATCGCAAGGTTAAAGATGCCAATACCCCATTCGATCATAGTGTAAAACTAGAGAAGAATGAAGGAAGAGCAGTGGCTCAATTGGAGTACGCTAGTGCTATAGGGAGTCTAATGTACGCTGCCCAATGTACTAGACCTGATATAGAATTTGCGGTAAGTAAACTTAGTTGGTTTACAAGTAATCCAAGTGTGGACCACTGGAAGGCAATTGGAAGAGTCCTAGGTTATCTCAAGAAAACCAAAGGACTAAGCCTTCACTACTCCAAATTTCCTTCAATTTTAGAAGGATATACAGATGCAAGTTGGATATCCAATCTTGGGGACAATTTGTCCACAGCTGGTTGGGTATTTACACTTGGTGGAGGTGCAATTTCTTGGGGTTCCAAGAAACAAACATGTATATCTCATTCCACTATGGAAGCAGCGTTTATAGCTCTAGCAGCTACTGACAAAGAGGCCGAATGGTTAAGGGATATGTTGATAGAGATTCCCTTTATCAAAGAGAATGTATCTACTATATCGATACATTGTGATAGCCAAGCGACATTGGCTAGAGCATACAATGGAGTGTATAATGGGAAGTCTAGACATATTAGTCTAAGACATGGATATGTAAGAGAATTGATTCAAAGAGGAGTCATCTCAATATCCTATGTTAGAACAAGTGAAAATCTAGTGGATCCTTTCACTAAGCCACTAACGAGGGGTTTAGTGGCTGCATCATCTCGAGGGATGGGACTTAAACTCCCTAAAGAGACTCACGATTGATGGTAACCTATCTTAACACTAGTTATTCAACTAGTGTTAGGTTCAATAGGTAACAACAAGTCAATCAAGTGAATATTAGTTGTACTCAAAACAAGTCCCAACTGAGATATTGAGTACTTGTGTGTACCAAGTTGAGGGTTAAAACCGAAAGGATTTTTTAATAGAATTCAGTCTTGTGAAGACAAGTATTTTTGGTAACAAAATACTGTAAGAATTCCACCTATATAGACCTAGAGGTGGTGCCGCCTCTCATGAGAATTTGGAGTATTCTCAAGAACATCCATGGATGGAAAGTGGACATGGCCATTAACGGTGCAAAGCGAGACGTAGAGGTCTCAAGTGAACATTGCAAATGTGTGTGTGTTATCTCCGATTTGTTATCATGAAAAGATGGTTCAATGCCTAGTGCAAACAAATTTTCGACAAATTTTGTGATAATTACACTATAGTAAAGTTCAAGTTGAAAAACACTTTGCTTTATGCACTAATGCAATGACTCCTAGAAGAGAGAGTTCTTATTCAATCAAGTGGGGGATATGTTATAATTTAAAATATAATGATTGATTAAATAAGTGTTACAATAGATAACTATTTAATCTAGTGGGGGAATGTAATATTATTTTATAATATTATATTATAATATAATGTTTTAGATTAAATAAATATGACAAAGAGTATCACATATTGTAACATATGATAGAGAGTTACAATATTTAGATATATGAGATATATCCAAATATGTAACATATTTGGTGTTACAAATTTGTAACTTCCAAATATTACCATTTATTGTGTAAATTTGGTGTTACACAATATTGAGATGAATTTCATAAAGCCATATGTGAAATGACTGTTAGAGATATGATTTTAACCCCAATAATGTGTTTTGGGGGTTACAAAATCATTTGGGAGGGTTTGGAACCATTTGGAAAAACAACACATTTTCAAGTGCTAAAATTGATCAGTGGCCGCGGCCTGTGGGACAACGAGCAGTGACCGCGACCACTAATGTCCCTGGCCGCGGCCACAGGTGTAAATCTGACCAATTTTTCAGTTTTTTCAATCTTTGTTGAACGGCTCAAAAAACCAAAATAACTCCCAAATCTCATTTTTAATTCCATATTAATCCAATTAAACATTGGTAACAACCATGGGGGTTGGTGGAATTTGAAATTCAAAGGGTGTCTCTAAACTCTATAAATAGGACCCTATAGCTCACTTGAAAGACACAACATTTTCTATCCATTAGAGCACTTGGCTAGAAACACCTTGAGGCTTGATAATTCCAGAAAGCATTTCCTTTAATCTGAGAGAGATCCCTTAGTGCTTAAGTTAAGGGGAAATAAGCTTTTGAACAAAGGTTTTAAACCTTGCTCAAGTTGGTGATCCCCAACACTCTTCACTTAGGTTGTGTAAGTGAGAGTTTTCTTTGTTTTGTTCTTACTATTTCTTCTATTGCTTTTCTTCTCATTCCTCTTGTATTATTTACTTGTAATTTTGTTTAGAGTTGTAATCTTCTTTTCTTTTGTTCCAAACACTTTTACTTTACTTGTAATATTTTGCTTAGAGTTGTATTTTTCACTATTCTATTCTTCTTCTTCTTCTTTTTGTTTATTTGTACTTTCAGTTATAGAGTTGTATCCTTATTTAATCAATCTATATTTATTTGTAATATATTGCCTAGAGTTGTAATATTCTTACCTATTTCCATTGAGGCAATACATATTTTCCTAACATGTCCTCCCCCTCTTCGGTTATCGAGGAGACTCTAGGAGTGGAGAGCCAGGAATTTGTGACTCACCCCCGACTCCTGGTATACCCGGAGAAGTATGAGGGTGAGATGCTTGAGCACTTTCAAGCCATGCTATAGCATTTCGAGGCGAGGATGGAGGAGAGAAATTAGGCTCTGTATGAGACCGCAGAGGCCCTTCACTAATTGAAGCCTCCAAGAGCAAGGCTTATCAATCCCCTGATAGGCTGCTCTGAACTGAAGACCCTATTCGCCACCAAGCTGGGACATGTGGTTGCTCCACTGGAAGCAGAGCTCCTTCAAGGGGTCAGTCAATGACGTTTGAGCTGATCGCCCGCAACTTTCCAGTAGAGTCCAAGAACTTTACTTTGCTAGTTAGATAGTAGTAGTAATAGTAATAGCTAGTAGTAGTTGTAGTATGTTTATTACTGTAGATTTTGGTTCAAGCCGGGACTTAGTTGAACACTCATAACAACACTTGTAGATTTTATAAGTTTAACCTATAGTTTAAGAATATTAATTATAACATAAGGTATGATTAATATAACTGATTATGAAGATGCTAATTATTATACTATAAGGTTCAGATAGACCCAATAAGAGAATGACACTTGTTGTGTGCATGTGTTATTGAGAAATTAAGTATTTTTGAGGAATAGTTTATTAAGAGTAATATTTGAAAATCCTAGAGTTTGCCAGCAGCTTTGAAATCGTTATAGGACTCAGTCAAAGCTGTTTACTCAATTTAAATTAGGCTGAAAAAGTGTAATTACGTGTATAATATTTCAGCGTATGCCGATATATCGTAGCTCTAGGGGGCGATATATCGCCACTCGGGGAATACGAAAACATGTGAACTTCGCACTAACACTTCGACGAGCCTCAGGAATATGAGCCCAGGCGATATATCGCCTACCAGGGGCGATATATCGGCTCTAGGGCATTATTTTTGAATAATTTTGAAACTGAGCTCATTTTATTCCTTAACCTCTTGATAAGTCCAGAATCTTTTTGACCGAGTCTTAAGCCTCCGCTTAACGAATATTCAAATGATTTTCAATTAAAAAGTCATTATTTTTATTCAAGCTAAATGAAGATTTTTTTATTCTTGAACTCTATAAATAGGACCTAGTACCCAGCCATTTCTTCATTCTTCAAGCTAAGTTCAGAGCCTTCAACCTGCTAGGTTTACTTTAGAGTGTTAAGCACTTGGGTTAGGGTTATATGCTTTATCATTCTAAGCTTATTAAACACTTGGGAAGTAAGGGTAATAGTGTGTATTCCGATATCAAGGTGTAGTTCGGTTATAGTGCATTCAAGGTATTCCTAATTATAGTTCCTTTATGTATTGTTTCATTAGTTTTTATAGTTTTTCTCTACTCAATTCCTAACTCGCTGTTTTCATTCGTGGTTAGGCATCTAAGTTCTTTGAACTTGAGGTTCTTGTCGGTAAGTACCTTCTCGGTGGATTAGTTCATTCATTTTCATCTCTTTCTTTTAGAAATACTCACCTTCTCATTAATGGTTTTTAGGAGTGTTCCAAAATCCCGTCCTTGTTCTCACATCCCGGTATTTGGTAAGGAAAATAGGATAGTATTATATGCTTATATAATTATGCTATAGTATGTTTTTATATGTTATGATTATGCTATAGTATATTTTTATATGTTATATGTTTTGGGGCTTATATTTGCTTAAATAGCATACCCCAACACTTTTATGTTTTTTGGGGCTTATAGTTGCTTAGCTAGCAAACCTCATTATTATGAGGCTTATAGTTGCTTAGTTAGCAAACCCCAATAGTTACCATGTACATGGGTTAGAATTATGATATATCTTTATAGTATATGTTATATGTTTATAGCTTATGTTTATGTATATGTTTCATGCTTGTAGTAGATTTTCCTTGCTGGGCATTAGGCTCATTCCTTTGTTTTATATGTGTAGGAAAATAGTTATGGCGGCGGGAAGACTCTTGGCAGCTTGGGATTGTGTATTGAGGGAGAATGGATTCAGTGGACTGCGCGAACGATTCAAGGACGAAGTTGTTTAAGTCTTTTAATTATGATTTCTATGTATTTCCGCACTTGGTTTTGTTACCAATTCATTTAAGATTTAAGTCATGTTTTACTTTATTTTCAAACAATGGGATCCCATGTCATTTTCTGAATTTTATGTTAACCTTTGTTTTTAATAAAATTATGACTATTTCATATGTATGTTTTCTTAAGATTAGTATTTATGTATAATAGTTATTAATGGTCCAAAGTCTAGAATAAGTTGGGTCGTTACAGTTGGTATCAGAGCAACGGTTCATCTGCATGAAGTTCTCCTCGATACACACACTCAAAGCTCCGAATGTGACCGCCAAGTAAGTGTTTAAGTTATAGTTATTATGCTTATATGTATAGCTAACGATTTTAGCCTTTATGTTTTAGTTAAGAATGAACAGAGCATTAAATTATGAGGATATCCGAGCCATTAAGGCTTTAAAAATAATTGGAGAACCACGAAACACTATAGGAGTGCTAGAGAGAATCACTCGGAGGCTACTTTTGTTCCACAGGGAGATAGGTCACCTCCAAGAATCTAAGCAAATCATGATGAGATCAACGGAGCAATACATTTTAGTAATTAGACTTTTTAGAGATTATCCTACCGTGATTGCAGCCTTAGAAGAAATTTGGGAGACGATAGATGATGAAGATGAATTGCCAGTAGCTATGAGATATTACTTTCTCATACTTAGGTTCACTTCAAAAATGGAATTTTAGTTTACAAATGAACAAAAACATAGAATTTTTACGAATCTTCCTCGAGGGCATTTTGAGGCATAGGACAATGATGACTATGAAGAGATAGATGACGATATGCTAGATGAAGGATCAGATGTAGAAGATCCCAATTTTTAGAATAGACTAGTTTCATTGTTTATTTTCATTTATTATTTGTTTTATTTTATGATTGTAAATGTAACGCCCCAACTCCAGTGACCGTTACGGTGTGCCTTGTAAACAGTGCTAAACTCGCTAATCGAGTCATTTGGCCAAAATCGTGTAACTAAGTATGATTAGCGGTTTAGGGATTACAATTTTTGGTTAAGATGTAACGTTTCATTAGAACGTTTAATATATATATTGGGATCCCAAAACTATATTTTCAGAGTCTATTACAAGAAAATATTTACAATAGGCCGTTCTATGCGGCAAAATAGGGTTTAACCCTAGTTCCTCTTTAAACCTCGGCCGTGGTGGACGAGCAGCTGCATATGTACACGTCATCACCTAAGCTCTCCAACTCAAGGATGGTCCAGTTTCTTTTGCCTTTACCTGCACCACATAGCACCCGTGAGCCGAAGCCCAGCAAGAAAACACAATATAACATGATATAATATCAACAGTGGTTGTATTACTTAATCAGGACCAACAGTCCAAACAAATAGGTGACTATCATGAAAAGGCACAAATGTGGGGACAGTACCCTTTAGCCATGTGATGATAGGATCACCAGGGCTTAACAAATGAGTGAGCATCTCACTAGCTTCAACAGGATAGGTGCATGGTGATTAGTCACCGACATAACCTTCCTCCCGACTCTAGAGTCGTAACTGTGGAACAACGTTCCTTAGCCATGTGACAGACAGTCACCGGGGCCCAATGCCCTGGCTCTCAGTAACTAGTCTCAGACTAACCAAGCGCTTATAAGTTCATCGACTTTAGGGTCGGTCCAGTATTAATGCTATAGAGCCATTCAATGTTGATATCGATTAGATCTAATCTTCATTCGGCCCTGCGTCCTTGACGCTTATGCCGTTTCTGACCCTCAGGTCAGTGAAACACGACCAATGCTCAACCCGTTGTGAACTTAACTAATAAGTCACAGCCTCACAGACGGATCTGACACCATTGCCGATTCTGACTAATAAGTCAGTGCCATACACAAGTAAGCCATGCCACCAAACATATATCACATGTCCAATATCAATAGACAAGGTATTCAGCATGCTTACTTAACAGGTACTAGTACAATTAGGACCATGCACAAACACAGAGGCTCAAGCTCTGAACGATATCATACTCAGTATATAAAGCATGTCCTAATCACATGTTTCTCATGCATCATATGCATTATATTTAGCAATCCAACATGCACCAATACTAGCCATGCATGCCACATATAATAATCAACCAACATGCACCAAGAATAGCCATGCATGTCACATTTACACAAGGTGCAATTTTCTTACCTCAGATTCGAGCTTGAATGATAAAAGAACGACCCTTGAGAATGATCAACCTTTAGTCCTTTAGCGGTCACCTAGTCATAACCAAATACGGGACACCATCAATAAAAAAATGATCAACATGGGTTCCTAAACCAATATCTAGCCTCCGGGACATCAATCCAAACTAAATCGAGTAGTAGGATCAACCCCGAGGCCTAAGGCTAGCATCCCTAAGTCAAAAACCCATTTCTGGCCAAAAATTCCCTTATGGGCCACGACTCTCCCCAGCCATGCCGCGGCTCACCCTTAGACAGAGGCAAAACCTGCCCAGAAACCAACATAGGTCGCGACTCACCATAGCCATGCCGCGGCCCTTTATGCAAAACAGCAAGCAACAAATTTTCTTCCCCTGCGTTTGCCCTTGAAACCAAACCTTCAAAACAATTCCAAACCTCATCCAAACACTCAATCCAACCCCTAAACATCATCTATATCAAACCCTCATCAAAACCCAAGGTAAACATCAATCAAAACTTCCATTAATCCAAACTTTCCATCAAGATATCACAAACTAAAACTTAAACCAAAAACAGAGTAAAATCAGAGATTCCATGGCTGAAATTTACCTCAAACTTGGGATTAAACCTTCTTCAATGGTTGAACTAAGTTTCTAAGCTCCCACCTTTGATCTCCTAGCTTGTTGCCTCGGTTTGGGTTCTCAAAATTTAAAGGAAGAATGGAAGGAAGAACATGTACGGGAGAGAAAGAAGGAGATGAGGATGATGCTCTATTTTTGTTATGAATTTCTACAGCCTTGAAAGTCAATATAAATCCAAACCAAATGACCTAAATGCCCCTAGGTCACTAAAAGTTTCTAAAGCCTTCCTAAGGGTAAAACCGTCCTTTCCCGCTTATCTCGTTAATTATAATTAACACCCTCAAAGTCCCGCTATTCTCAATATTCTCAAATGCCAATAAATCATATCCCATTACCCTTTAATTCCCGGTAATGTTCTAATCATCGAAATGACCCCGAGACTCACCCCGAGCCCCGAACTTAAACCTGTTATGACTAGACCGAACACTTACATTTCATGATCGTCTCATTCCGAATAGCTCGAACCAATCCACCTTATAATGTAGCTATATTTATAATTCACCCACATGCATGAAAATACACAATCACGCCCTCAACGGGCCAAATTACCAAAATTCCCTTATAATTAAAATTGAACCCATATGCATGCATTTACCATCATATAATAATATAATTCACATAAACATGCATATGATCATTAAATAGCATCATAACTCAATTATGGCCCTCCTGGCCTCCTAATCAAGGTCCTAACCCTTATTAGGAAATTTGGGGCATTGCAGTAAATAGTGAAAACTTTCTTTTCCAAATTAATATCATGGTTATTTTGTTACCATATATGAGTTTGATTTGCAATCATAATAAATAATCAATATAATAAATAATGACTAAGTTTGGTGAGGGTGGATACAAATCAATGAACCGAGTTTCTATATTGAGAGTTAGGGGGCCATAGTAGTGGGAACGATTTTACTGATCCCAGCCCGCCCTCAATATGGTTAACTTTGGAACAAAGATGAGTTTCGAGCCTGAGAATTAAGTCATATAGGATGATTAGAAACAAACTTAGAAAATAAAGATGGCTTATTTTTCTAAGTATAGAAACCTGCTCTAATAATAAAGAAGGCTTATATAACTTTCATAAGAAGTCATTATTAATAGGTCCGAGTTATGTTTATTTAGATTAAGTTTTTCCTTAGAGCCTATTAGGGTAAAGTTCTGACATGTTTCTCTCAACTGTTAGAACTCTGCTGCGATGTTGCTCCGAAGATCTGCTCGCACCAACGAAAATGCTTCCAGCGCTGCTCCGGTGAACAATGAAGCCCCTCCGGTTCGTAGAAGGGGAGTGTGTGCTGCTACCAGCCGTAATGCACTGCCGACACCGCTAGTTGACAACATTGCAGAAATCGCTAGAATGCGACAATAAGTTGAGGAGTTATTGCAGCAACAACGACAACAGGCTTAGCCTCAGACTCAGACTCAGCCTCCGCCTCTGCCGCAACCACAGCCGCAGAAAATGGCCTCAGCACCCCAACAAGTTGGTCCGTATGGGGGATGGCCAGTGGTGAATTATGCGCCATATCCAATTTAGCACATGGAGCCAGTTTATGAGCGGTTTCGTAAGCAACACACTCCGAACTTTGAAGAGACTATAGACCCCTTCGAGGCCGAAGAGTGGCTCAGAAATGTGGAGCCAATCCTGACACACATGAACCTCAACAACGCGGATCGCATATCCTGCGTTTCGTCTCTGCTCAAGAAAGATGCGAGAATATGGTGGGACTTAGTCCAACAGACGCATGATGTTGCCACTATGACTTGGACTCGATTTGTGGAGCTGTCCCACAAAAAGTATTGTAATTCGGTTGCCATCGCTTCAAGAGTCGAGGAGTTCGCCGACCTGAAGCAAGAGAATTTATCAGTGGCAGAATATGCTCGGCAGTTTGACCGATTAGCTTAATTCGCACAAGAAATGGTTCCAATTGACTATCTGAGGGTGTCTAAGTTCGTTAGAGGATTTCGACCGAAGATCGAGCTAGGTGTTAAGCTAGCAAACCCAGGAAATACTACCTATGCTGACGTTCTAGAGACAACAATAGAATTAGAAAGGCTGTAGACTAATGTTAGTAAAGAAGAAGCCAATAAGTCTGAGCCTAGACAATAGAATCAACCTTAGACTAGTCAGAATAACAACCACCACAACTACAGCAATCAGTCTAGCAACAACAATAACAGTCAGAAAAGAAGACATATTGGCAATAAGCAGTCCGATAGCGATATAATGGCACAGACAAACAATGGAAGCAGTAGGTCGGGTTATGTAGAGTACCCGGAGTGTACTAAGTGCCAGAAGAAAAATCCTGGTGAATGCCGGGCAAACACCAAGGGATGTTACAACTGTGGTCAAGAAGGACACCAAAAGAAAGAATGTCCTCAGCTTAAGACAAAAGGGAAAAAGGAAGATAAGATGGTTCCTGCCAGGGTATTTGACTTAACCCAAGGAGAGGCTGATGTCAGCAATAAAGTGGTCACAGGTCAGGTTTCTATCCTCAATAATATATGTTCTGTATTTTTTGATTCGGGAGCCACTCATTCGTATATCTCGTTAGGAATGATAGAAAAACTAGACAAACCTTGTGAAAGATTTAGAACTAGGTTTGTAACTAAGTTGCCTTCAGGCAAAGTAGTTCTATCATCACAGATCGTACGAGGTGTACCGATCAAGATTGAGGACGTAGAATTAGAAGGAGACCTGATAGAACTGGAGATCAAGGACTTCGACGTGATACTAGGCATGGACTGGCTAACACGACATGGCGCAGCCATCGACTGCAAAAGCAAGAAAGTGACGTTCGAGACTCCTGATGGCCATAGACTATGCTTCATGGGACAAGTTTCAGGATTACGCACACTGCTAGTATCATCTCTCAAAGCTCAAAGGAAGATAGAAAAAGGATGTCAAGCATTCTTAGCCAGCATCACAGATGTAGTAAAGGAAACACCGCTTAAGGTTGGAGACGTCCGCATTGTACGAGAATTCCCAGAAGTATTTCCCGATGACTTACCAGGGTTGCCGCCGACTCGGGAAATTGACTTCACGATAGAATTATTACCAGACACCAAGCCCATCTCCAAGGTACCATACTGGATGTCACCTACAGAACTCAAGGAGTTAAAGACGCAGCTGCAAGAACTCCTAGAGTTGGGTTTCATTAGACCAAGCCATTCGCCATGGGGAGCATCGATTCTATTTGTGAAGAAGAAGGACGGAAGCATGCAGATATGCATAGACTACTGAGAGCTGAATAAGGTAACGATTAAGAATAAGTACCCGCTACCCCAGATTGATGACTTTTTTGATCAACTCCGAGGTGCGACCGTATTTTCAAAGATTGATTTACGGTCTAGGTACCATCAGCTCAAGGTGCGGGGAGAGGATATTCCTAAGACAGCTTTTAGAACTCGTTATGGGCATTACGAGTGAGTTTTTAGTTATGTCTTTTGGTCTTACCAACGCTCTAGTCGCGTTTATGGACTTAATGAATAGGGTCTTTATGGATTACTTGGATAAATTTGTCGTAGTGTTCATCGACGACATCTTAGTATACTCCAAGGATGAAGTCGAGAACGAGGAACATTTGAAGTTAATCCTATCGCGACTAAAGGAGCATCAACTCTACGCCAAGTTCAAGAAATGTGAGTTTTGGCTTTCGCAAGTGGCGTTCCTCGGGCACATTATATCCTAGGACGGAGTTGCAGTAGACCCATCCAAGGTAGAGGTTGTGAAGGATTGGCCAAGACCAAAGAATGCATCCGAAGTACGGAGCTTTATGGGATTAGCAGGTTATTATCAGAGGTTCATAGAGGGCTTTCCTAAGATAGCCACTTCGCTCACAAACCTGACCCGGAAACAGCAAAGATTCAACTGGACTGATAAATGTGAAGAAAACTTCTAGTTGCTTAAGGATAAGCTTTGCTCAGCACCTGTACTTTGTGTAGCGACACCCAACGATAAGTTTGTAGTCTACTACGATGCGTCGAAGCAAGGATTGGGTTGCGTGCTGATGCAGAATGACAAGGTGATAGCCTACGCCTCACGGCAGTTGAAGGAGTACGAGCAATGCTATCCAACTCATGATATGGAGTTGCCAGCGGTGGTCTTTGTGTTGAAAATCTGGTGCCATTATATTTACGGAGAACGATGTGAGATTTATATGGACCACAAAAGTTTAAAGTACTTCTTTACTCAGAAGGAGCTTAACATGAGGCAGCGCAGATGGTTAGAGATAGTGAAGGATTAAGACTGTGAAATCCTATACCACCCGGGAAAGGCAAATGTAGTTGCCGATGCGCTAAGTAGGAAGAATTATGGAAGTTTAGCAACACTAGCCAGAATAGAAAAGCTGCTGCAGCAGGAGCTGATCAATGCCAGAATAGAAGTAGTTGTCGGCAAGCTGGCTAACTTGTCTATCCAGTCAAATCTGCTAGAAGATATACGGATTGGGGAAGGGCATGACGACACACTAATGGTACATAAGGATGTAGTCAGAGAAGGCAAGGCCACAGATTTATCAATATCAGGCCAAGGGTTATTGAGATACAAGGATCAGGTACACGTGCTGAATGATCAAAGGGTTAAGATGATGATTCTAGAAGAAGTGCACAATACCCCGTACTCAATTCACCCATGGTCGACCAAGATGACTCACGACATCAAGGCAATATATTGGTGGTCAGGGATGAAGAAGGACATAGCAGAATTTGTGTCTAAATGTCTAGTATGCCAGCAAGTGAAAGCAGAACATCAGCGACCTACAGGCTTATTGCAACTGCTTAGCGTACTAGAATGGAAATGGGATGATATAGCTATGGATTTCGTGACGGGTTTGCCACGAACAAGTAAGCAGCATGATTCGGCTTGGGTAGTAATAGATAGACTAAACTAGTCCGCTCATTTCCTTCCTGTTAAGACTACATACACAACATACCAATACGCAGAAATCTATGTCCAAGAGATAGTAAGGTTGCATGGAAGTCTAGAATAAGTTGGGTCGTTACATTTTCTCAATTGGATGATAGCAACAGGGCCTCCCTCACTGCCTCTTACCGATACGCATTTGATTGATTATGTTATCTCTTTCCATTAGCCATCCCCTTTTCTATTTTGTGATACAAGCTAACCAAACGAATTGTCTTGAATTTCAGTCGACATTGGCCTGACAACACCTTAGGGATATCATGATGGGAAAGTCCTTGGAACTTCAACGAGCCCATTCCAAGATAGCAATGCTGAAGGAGAAGGAGAGGGTGCCTTCGGAGGAGCTGACCAACCTATGGACCTAACTAAAGGAAAGGCAGGCTCGCACCCAAGCACTCTAGGAGGCAGCTTTAAAGATAGGCGAGGAGCTCTAAACTGCTAAAGAAGAGGCCCGGAGAGCCCAAGAAGTGGCTTCCAGGGCAAGGGAGGAGGCTTAGTGAACCATGGAGGAGGCCACTAAGGTTCTTTGTGAAACCACGAAGGCCTTTGAAAAATCCCTGGCCAGTGAAGACAAGGCTCTCCAAGCTGCAGAGAAGACGAAGTCCCTTTAGCAGGAAGTGGATGTAACGTCCTGAATTTGTTATTAAGGCTCAGTGCCTTGATTACTATGCCTGGAGGGCATAATCAGAATTATATGTGTGATTAATGGACTATACATGTGATTATGTGATATAAATGATTTGTGTGGTAATGCGACTAGATATTCATGTTTATGTGTATTAAACATGCTTGCGGGCCCATTTTTGTAAATCGGGGCATATTTGTAATTTTGGCCCATTGATGGCATAAATGTAATTATGTATGTGTTATGAGCAAGACCCCAGTGTTATGGAGATATATTTGGGATGTGTGGTGCGAGGCGATCCTAGTGAGCGCATTAGCGGAATAGTCACAATGGGGTTAAATACTTGGTTCAGTGTGGGCCTAGGGGTATTTTGGGAAACTTAGTGAGTATACGAGATTTATCGGGTAACAGGTAGTTATTTGGTAATTAATTGGGTATGTCGGAATTAATTGGGAACTTATAGGGATACTCGAGGTTTAGCAGGCAAATGGTGGCAAAAGACGGTATTGCCCTTGGGGGCGTTAAAGGGTAAGTTTTGGACCTATAGGCTTTTTGGTCTTTTGCTAGCCTTTGGTTGGCATTAGTTGGGGTTACAAGTCTTGAGAACCATAAAAAAACAAAAGGATAAGACACACACACTCTCTCTCTCTCTCTCCCATATTAGGCTCTCTCTCACTCTCATAGAGGAGGCTTTGGTAAGATGAAGAAGAATACCAAATCTTTGAGGTTTGGGGATGAGAACTAAGGAACCAAGCTAGGAACAAGATTGGAGTTAGCTCAGGGGTTGAATCCTTGCTTAGGTAAGCTCTACAAACCTGATTATTCTGTAAATTTCTGTGGTCAAGTAAGGTTCTTGGGGTTGTTAGCTTAAGTGTTAATTTTGATATTTAAGGTAGTTTTGAGGTAGATTATAGGTCATAAATGTTGTATATACTGTAGTGAACTTGTTGGGAGTTTGATTTTGGAAAAAATGAAGTTTTGGTAAGGAAATTCTGAAGATTCTTGGATTGAAAATGTCGATGAATTTTTTGGTTTCGGGCTCGAGTCGCGACCCTATTCTTCAGGCGTCATGGCCCGTGTGTGCGAGAAGGATTGGGAGCCTCTGGAATTACCTAGGCATCGCGGGGCAGGTAGAGGGGCACTGTGGTCCGTGTCCTTCAGAAGAGAGCCCCAAGGCTCTCTGACTTGTAGCGCGCTACGACCCTAGGGGTTGGGCCGCGACTCAAATATGGGATATTGGCCAATTAAGGATTTTAAGCTCGGGAACTCAAATCTTGAGGCTCAGGAAGGATTCTACTACCAGGTGTGTAGAATTCGCAGTCCCGGAGACAAGTTTGTTATTTCTAAGGCTTTTAGTTGATTTAGATTGTGATGGATATTTGTCATTACATTTTGACTAAGTTTTACCTTAGGATCGGGGTTAGGGATTGTGCTCGGGATCTCCTTGGGTTGTCAGCTCGGGACACAAGGTAAGAAAATTGTCTGTGCTCATAGAGCTATATTGTGCTTAGTATTATGTGTATTGTTTGTAACTATTATGTCATACGTGTGTTTGTGAAGAAGCGAGAAAGGTCAGGATTGGCAAGGGCTGGAATCGACAAAGGAAAGGCCAGGAATGACAGAGGTCGGGAACGACAAAGGTCGGGAACGGCAAAGGCTGGGAGCGGCAAAGGCCGGGATCGACATTAAGCATGTTGAATGTAGGCTGCCAGGGCGAGACTCTTTAAGGGTGTTGTACACACCCGCTCGGTTAAGACTGTGAACTTGGTGCCAGGTAGCGCACCCTGATTGGCGTAAGCCGCTATTGCGAATTCCAGTAGGAACTTGTAAATTGTTTGTTGTCTTTGATTAAATAGGTATTTGTTGAAATAAATTATTGCATGTTGTGTTGTGAATTTTTCTTGCTGGGCCTTGGCTCACGAGTGCTCTATGGAGCAGGTAAGGGCAAAGGAAAGGCCAACCAAGCATGAGTTGAAGGGCATAGAGTGGCGTGTACATGTTTGGCCTACCTAGCCGCCACGACTGGGGTAGTTTTGAGGAACGTGTTATAAATGACCGATTTTGTCGCCTAGATCGACTGTACAAAGACTTTGAGTTGTAAATATGTTTTAAAACAATATTTTGGGATTGCAATGTAACACCTTTATGATTTAAATGAATGTCCAACATTTTATATTGAAATTTCATTAAACGAGTCTTTACTTTAATTTAATCACACTTTTTGGTCTAAACCTCAATTAGCAAGCTAATGGCACATTTTAGAATCACATGGTAACAACTCTAGGGTAGTAGAGCGTTACAGTGGAGGTCCTCAAGAAAGAGTTCGGCACCATCTCGAAGGATGCGTTCTATGTGGCCTAGTTCCTCCACGCCAAGGCTAGTCCGACTCTTTTGCGTGCCAAATCTTTTTCTTTTGTTTTTCATTGGGGTACAAGCAATCTATTGCTCAAGCCTCCGAGAACAACTGTGTATACTTTTGAGAATGGCCTTTGCTTGCACTATTTACTTTCCTTCTTTGCTTTATTACTTAACACATTTTAATGACTTAGCTTTTAGAAAAAGTGCAAATTGGTCTTAACGTTTGTGTGATTTTCCTCAAATTTAACGTAATTTGTCATCACAAAAATGATTATTATCTAACCTCGATTTGTCCACCACGTGTGAGCCTTAGTCATGATACTTAGGTCTTGATTTCCCTAGTTCATACAACTTGGGACTTGTGCTCGAGTCTTTGCGACTCAGGCCTAGTCTATCTCAAGCTTTTTTGGCTCTTTAACGCTTATTGTTGCTTCACGAGCACTTAATCCTTGTAAGTAAATTTTGGATGCCACCAAGTTTGAGCACTTGATGCATGTCCATGAGTGTAGAGCGACTCGGGGCTTAGGAGGCCAAATTGACTTAGGATACGGGAACCCAGTGTTAGTTCGTGGGCACCTGGTCCTCGAGAAGTCACATTGGGCTTTTGTGAGCCCAGTCCAGGGGACTTGGGTCTCTTTTGCTAGTCATGATAGCTCTAGGATTGGCCTGAGTACAAGTGACTCAGGGTTTTATTCTTTACCCTTTGGAAATCAGGAACTCATTACTAGCCCTCAGGCACATGATCCTTGGGACATAGGTCAAGTTCTCCGCCCTTAGGTTGCCTTGGGTTCTTATGATGCTCAAGTTTTGGCAACTCAAGGCTTGTGCCTGAGTACAGGTGGCTTGGGGTTTTTATTCACTTTTTGGAAGTATGAAACTCATTATTACTCATCGGGCACATATTCCTCGGGAGTTAACTCAAGTTCTCTGCTCGTAGGCTACTTAGATCTTTATAATGCTAGGCTTACCCCGATCTTATTAAGCTTAGTTCCCTAGGTTATTTCTTTCTCGCTAGCAGTTACATTAGGTTTACTCTGCTCATGATAAGCTTAGTTCCCTAGAAAGTGCTCCACGAGTGGTTACCTTACGAGGTGACCCGGCTATGCCCCTAAATGATCGGAGAGTTGTATGCGTTCACTTGTTCAGGCAAGCGAGCGACTACTCCTCGAGTAGTAAATGCAAATAAACTAATACTGAAAATTAAAATTAAAAAATACAAGCAAATTTTGTGAATATTATCTATCGTGTTTTGTACACACAATTTCCATTAATGTGCTCGGAGGCTACAAATGATAACAAAATTTAGAAAATTCATTTATCTTATTATTGGTAATACCAGCGAAGATGCTCGACATTCCAGGCATGGGGCACTAGCTCCCCGTTCAGTTCGGTCAGTTTGTATGTCTCAGGACATACAATGCTCTCAACTTGGTATGAGCCTTCCCAGTTAGGGCCCAATACTCTGACACTCAGATCTCGAGTTTCCCGAAAATATCTTCTCAAAACCAAGTCTTTGGCCCCTAATTTCCTATCTTTCACTTTGGAGTTAAAATATCTAGCCACATTTTGCTGGTAGGATGCTACATGAATCTGTGAGGCTTCTTGGAGCTCCTCCACAAGGTCCAATGTTTCTCGGAGTAAAGCATGATTAGTGGTCGGATCGTAAGTGTCTTTTCACTGTGTAGAGATTCCTGCCTCAACTGGGAGGATGGCTTCATAGCCGTAGGCCATAGAGAGTGACGAATGGCCAGTAGAGGTGCTAGCAGTGGTGCGGTAGCTCCACAATGCCTTAGGTAGCTCCTCAGGCCTAGCGCCTTTTGTCTATTCTAGCCTTTTCTTCAAAGTGGCCTTGAGCATTTTGTTGACCGCTTCCACTTGTCCATTTTCATGGGGTTGAGCTATGGAGGAGATGTTGGTAACTAGTTTACCATGTGCGCAACGAAAAGCACGGGGTGCTGGGCCCAGAGATTTAAAAAAAACTTATTTAATCATATTTTAAATAGTCAGATCCATTAACATGCAATACATTAATCATAGAGAAATAAAAGATGAGGATTTACCAGTTGAAGAACTATCAAGAATCATCGCTATCTTTTTATATCTCCAACGAACATCCAATCCAAAGCAGTTCTTCAAAATACTCAAACCAAGATCTTCCAAGATGTATTTCTACACCTCAAGATGAGTGTGGGCATGTAGAGTAATGGTAGGGAAATTTTTTTGTTTCACATGATATTCTGAACACATGAGATCTTGGAATATTAGGTCTGAGACAATTTTCAGGAATAGAGAAAATAATATGATCTATTTTCTTTCGGTCAAAAATCTTATGTTAAAAATTATTTCCATGTGATAAATTTATAAAAGAATTAATTAAAATTTTAAAATTTAAAATTCAAATTATAAATAAATTATTAAATAATTAATTAAATAAAATAAATATACAAGACCCATTCTTGGACTCTGTTACACGCCAACTATAGTGCATGCACTGTAGTTGGCATGTAACATCCCCCATTTTAGGGATGTGTTGCAACCATTTTCTTTTAATTATTATTTATTAAAAAAAATCTAAACATGATAACTTATTCATCAGATTAATTAAAGAATAAATATCATTTCAAATTCAAATCCAATTTGAATTATCAGAAATATCTTTTTCACATTATTTAAATAAATAAAACTAATTAATTATCTTAATTATTTAAATGCTATTTTTGAAAATGCTATTTTAATTAAAAAATAATATTCCAAAATATAATTAATTAATTTATTGATTTAAAAAATTAGTATATTAATTAATCAATTTGTGTCAATTACATATTTGACCCTGAAGCACAAATTTCTTCCAAATAAGTCACTTTCCCGATTTTTCCCAATTTCAACTCTTACCTTGAATTGTGTTGATGAGTCATCTCGGGGAGCTATGGAACTATAATCTCAAGATCCAATAAATATAGATTATTAATTAAAAATATTTAATATAATATCCTTAATTTATTAATCTCAATATTATTCTACTAAAAATATGAGATTGTACTCTTGTAATTATAAACATTTATTTATTGAGTACTTTTAAATCATAAAAGTGTCCATCAATTTAATCACTACATACAATTCAACCCTCTATTAATGGTTCATAATTAAAGTAGAAATTAATTGTCGTTTTAGCCTCTTTAATTATATCTTGTTTCCTTAAGTGCCATTAACTTTGCTAGTGAAGGTTAATTCATAAACTGATTTATGAATTTGAGCTCAATAACCTTTCAGTTCCAAAAGCTAACCCTTAAGAAAACCATTATTCAATTCCTCTTGGAAAGGTCTAGATTCTATATCTGTATATTATGTTCCCAACCATTTACGTCAATGAGTTCCCTAAACAAAAGTTTTCATCCTGATCATTCTAACAAACCATAAAAAGCGAATCAAAGAACTCATATGACATAAATAGAAGTTCATAATAATTTCAGGAATAAGATCAATTTGTATATGATCATCTTATTGATATGTTTAATAAATACTTATAAAGTAAACAGTATTAATAAGTATTAATAACATATCGGGTCATGTTCATGTATAACTACTTTATACAAAGTACATCCACTAAGATGTCCTACTACATCAGTAATATGGATCTAGATTACATGTATTCATAATACTTGTGAACCATAATTATAGTATTTAATCCAAAGATTCCACATAACTTTGTTGTACTGTGAACTATTTAAATCCTTTCCCTGCAATCTTAATCCTCTCATATCAATACAAGATTGTAGTCACAATAATGAATTTTGGGAATTTTCTGATATTCATATAATATTATTCTAATAATACAATATTTGCAAAAAATTCATTTCAATTATTCATTTCGTAAAAAAATGTTCAAAACATATGTTTTAGATGACACAAATCCCGAAAATCTCTTACTTTCCCTAAATCAAATGAGGCATCTCCCTCAAACTCATATTTCTAACATGATCTTTAGAAGACTTGGTAGACAAAGTCTTAGTAAAAGGATTGGCATGGTTATGTTCCGAAGCTATCTTCATAATTGCCACATCTCCTATGTGAATAATATCCCTCATCAAGTGATATTTCCTTTCAATATGCTTTCCCCTCTTATGACTTCTTGGTTCCTTCTTGTTAGTTGTTGCCCCACTGTTATCACAGTATAGGACAAGTGGCTTATTCATATCTGGAACAATTTTTAGATCAGAATAGAACTTCTTTAGCCACACAGCCTCCTTAGCTGCTTCACAAGCCGCTATGTATTCACCTTCCATGGTAGAATCTGTGATACTGGTTTGTTTAATATGACACTAGACCACACCTCCTCCACCAAGAGTGAACATTGATCCAGAAGTCGATTTCTGACTATCTCTGTTTGATTGAAAATTAGAATCAGTGTATCTAGTGGGGCTAAGGTCACCACCTGAATATACAAGCATATATTCTCTAGTTTTCCAAAGATACTTGAGAATATTCTTTACTGCAATCCAATGAATCAACCCAGGATTGGATTGATAACGAATGACTTTCCCTACATCATAACAAATGAAAGGTCTTGTACACAACATGGGGTACATTTGACTGCCTACCCCAGAGGCGTAGGGATACTGTCTCATATGCTTTTCTTCTTGAGGTGTTTTAGGACACTGCTATTTAGAAAATATAATTTCACGACGGGTTGGCATATCACCCTTCTTGGAATTTTGCATACCGAATCTCTCCAGTACCTTACCTATATAAGTAGTTTGAGATAGAGCCAAAACTTTGTTCTGATGATCCGAAATGATTTTTATGACTAGAACATAGTTTGCATCTCCCAAATCTTTAATTTGGAATTGTTCGGCTAGCCATTTCTTTACTTTTTTCAATGTTCCCACGTCATTCCCAATCAGTAGGATTCATTAACGTAAAGAACCAGGAATACCATGATGTCATCTTTGATTTGTTTGTGGACATAAGCCTCATCAACGTTTTGTTCAAAACCATACGTTTTGATTATGTCATCAAATCTAAGATTCCAAGATCTAGAAGCCTGTTTGAGTCCATAAATTAACTTACGAAGCTTGCAAATTTTTTTCTCTTGACCTTTTACTATGAACCCTTCTGGTTGAGACATATAAATGGTTTTGTCAAGATAGCCATTCAGAAAAGTTTTCTTAACATCCATTTGCTATATCTCATAATCCATGCAAGCAGCTATGGACAAGAGTATGCAGATGGATTTAAGCATGGCTACAAGAGAAAAAGTTTCTTCATAATCTACTCCTCTCTAAGTGTAACCCTTGGCTACAAGCCTAGCTTTGAAAGTTTCCACTTTCGCATTTGATCCTCTTTTTCTCTTGAATATCCATTTGCAACCAATAGGTTTAACATTTTCAGGAAGTTCTTCAAGAGTCTAGATGGAATTGGAATACATCGATTCCATTTCCAAGTTCATGGAATCTTGCCATTTTTCTTTGTTAGAGTCTTCCACTGCATCTCTGTATGTCAATGGATCATCTTTGTTTGTGTCAAACACAAGCATCTGAACTTCATGTTCATAGCGAGTTGGCTGCCCAACAACCCTCCCACTACGGAAAAGCTCTCTATTATTCTGACTAGAACTTGTGGTTATCTCTTTCCGTTGTTCATTGGAAACATTTGGTGATCTGAGACTATCTCCTCCAGTACAAACTTACTGTGAGGTTTATGATTGTTAATATAGTCATATTCAAGAAAAGTAGCATTTGTCGATAAAAATGTTTTATTTTCTTTAGAATTATTAAATATACCACCTCTAGTCTCTTTGGAATATCCCACAAATATGCACAGTTCAGTGGGAGATTCCAATTTTCCAGTCTTTCCTTTCAGCACGCATGTTGGACACCCCTAAATACGAAAATGGTGTAAACTAGGTTTAGTACCATTCCATAATTCCAATGGTGTCTTTTTGATAGGATTGGAAAGAACAACATTCAATATGTACATTGCACATTGAATGTCATAGCCCCAGAATGACAGTGGCAAGGATGAGTAACTCATCATTGATCTAACCATGTCTAATACCGCCTTGTTCCTTCTTTTAGAAACATTATTCTGATGTGGCGTTCCTGGTGCAATGAGTTGGGATTGAATTCCATCCAGGTACTCTCCTCCTCGATCAGATCAAAGAACTTTCAGTGATTTACCTAATTTCTTTTCAGCTTCTGCTTGGAATTCTTTAAACTTTCCAAAAGTTTCAGATTTCTTTTGCATCAAATATAGGTAACCATATCTAGAATAATCATCAATGAAGGTGATGAAATATTCAAACCCTCCCCTAGCTTTCACATTAAGTGGTCCACGCACATCAATGTGTACGAATTGGAGTGGTTGTATGGCTCTTGAACCCTTTGTAGAGAAATCTCTTTTGGTCATCTTGCCTTCCAGATAGGATTCACAGTCTGGAAGAGAACCAACTATTAATACTCTTAAAGGTCTCTCCTTTGCTAGTCTGTTAATTCTATCCAAACCAATATTCATCAATCTCAAATGCCATAGATGTGTTTCACCGTTGGAATTTTAGAAATTTAATAGATCCTAAGTTGTATATAGACCACCCTCTTGCCTTAAGTTTATACAACCCATGATTGGATTTTTCAAGACATATCTCAACACCACATCTTGAGATAACAATCGAATTATTATTGAAAGAGATATCGAAACCTTGTTCATGCAACATAGAAATAAAGTTCCCAATTAATAATCACATTACTAGTCATAAACTAAAATTTTCTAAGACATTAGTTTTCTTGTTCTAAATAGAAATCTAAATTCCTAAAATAAGACCAGACTAAAAAAAATTTAAATTGTTCATAACAAAATTAAAAATTCAAATAAAACTAATGATCATGCTCCATCTCTATCCAGCATCTGGCGCATAGTTAACATCTTTGTGGAAAGATTCTTAACCTACGACGAAGAACAAAAATATAGTCAGTGGCATGTGTGAGTAAAATAATCACCAAAAAAATAAGTGTAAATCATATTTACCTTCATTTCTTTCAATCGATTAGACATAGCAGCTTCTTCAATTTCGTCTATAATCGAGTGTCATATATCATAGGCGTTCTCAATATGTATATATTTTCCTATCATTTTATCAAGAAAGCTATAATGCAATCAATAACGAGCCAAATGATTGGACTTACTCCAATCACTATATTTTTCATGTTCTTCATGACCATGTGAAAAAGATGGAAATGATGGGGGCTCTTCAACATTTGCATTCATTAGCTTTTTAGTTTTGAGTATTATCATCATTCCCGAAAACCAACAATGCATGTCATTTAGATCAAGTGTGAGAGTTTCGAGGAAGATATCAAGGGTATGATTGGGAGATGGCATGATTGTTGAAAATAAATAAATAATATCATAAAATGAGTTTGTTGACCCTCGATTTGGTCAACGACACGAAGTCACAAAAAATGATAAGAAGTAAAGAACTGAATTCAAGAATGTAAATGACACCAGGATTTTATAGTGGTTCGACCCCAAGGATTGGTAATAGCCTACGTCCACTTAGTGTTTTATTGATGTAAAAGAATACCAAAACTTGCGATCAATGAACAAGGGTTCACTGAGTTTCACAAGCCCTAAAAATAAATACAAGTACTGTGTATAAAATCACTATTTCTCTTTGAATACGAAGTAGTACTTGTGCCATAAATGAATCCTATGAGTCCTATTTATAGGCCCATGAATGTACATACGGACCATGTTCAACTGACGTTACAAGCATAACAAAATAATAAGATAAATAATGTTATTTACATTTAAATTAGTAAATATCTCTGTAATATCTAATTTATAACCATTTATGAGCATTTGTCTCGATCCCACAAGCAGCTCTAGTCGTATGCTTCTGCACCCCATCTTTTCTTGCTGCTCAACATTTTCCTTGTGCCTATCGAGTAGCTTAATTTCTTCTTGACACTCTGGTTGTCGATCAACTAGGCCTTCATTGATAATAACCACGTGCTACTCATGTACCTCTTTAGCATGCCACATTATCATGCAAATAGTTTGGGAAACATTTGCCCCCTAAGTGTTGACCTGTCACATTCGACTGTACTTACTTTCTCAAAAAGGAAAGTAATCATGACCTTTTCGGTTTTTCAGAAATGATTTGACGGTTATTGTGGTTTCCCATGCATCGAAACAATACTCCCATCATTACTCATCATAAATATCCCGAGCAGTATAAATACAAGCCTCTTCACTCCTTTACACTTTTACCCAAACTTTCTCTTTCCTCAAGAACTCTCTTAAAACTGCCAAGATTTTTTTAGTGCAATCCGAAGCTTTTGGAGCAATTTTGAGAAATTTCTTTGTGATTTTTTTCAACAATATTTACCCCAAGTAACTTTTCGAGCAACCTCTTCATATTTTGTAGAAATTTACCTACATTCGGGCTGTGATTTGTCTATTTTCATAACTAGTTTCGCATTGTTCTTGGTGAGTCTTTGGGTAAATCGGGTTTAGGCAAAAAAAAAACCTAGAAATACTGTGCTAAAATAGTTATTTTAGGCAATATAGTTCATAAAACAATGTTTAGGAGGAGTATTTTGGTTTGTTTACAATGATTTTGGGTCCGAAATCAAAGTGAAAATTCGATTTTGGGTATTTCAAAAAAACTGAGTTGTCTTGCCCGTTTGTGAAGTTGAAAATTTTTTTTGATTTTTTTTTCAGTTTCACTTTTTAATCTATTTTTCCAACCTACTCGCAAGTTGTTTTTGTTTGTACTCAGGTACTACAGGTCGGATAAAAACTTAACTTTTATCACCGAGCAATATTATCCTTTTTTGTTTCCTTTTGTTCATCTTTCTCTATTGGTCGTAGATTCTCACTTCCCCTTATTCTTCTCAGATATTCACGGGGAGGTGAGAGGCCAATAGACGAAGAGCTTCTGAATTTTCTATTCGAAGACATAGAACCGCCTACTTTACCCTTTCCAACAAATACGACATCACTAGCACCACCAACCATCTATTTCGCTGCTAGCCCCTCCATGGCATGAGTTAAACATGTTTCTCATAGAAGGAATAAAATTCCTGACCCTTACATCGACCAACACGCAGCCAATGCTGAAGGAACATCTACAACCAACCGACCTGCCACACCTGAGCAGCCTCCGGAGATCCTCCTTTACCGCACCCTTTTAAAAGATGTCGCAAAAAAAGATATACCATAGTATGTTGCCCCTCCTAGCATTCTATCGGGCATGATGCTGGCCAAATATCTTAAAAGTATGGCCTCACTGAGATTACACTCTTCAAGCCAACTCCCGACCAGAGGGCAAACGTGCCCGTTGGTGCTTACTGCGCATGGTCGAGGTATCACATCGAGACAGGTGCTACTCTTCCTTTGCATGAATACTTCTGAAGAGTGGCAAACTACTTCGACATTTCTCCCTTCCAAATCACACCAAATAGGTATAGAGTGTTATCAGAACTCTACATTCTTTACCATCACAAGAAATGGTTTGTACCCACTCCTCTTGAAGTCAACTATTTGATCGATTTGAAATCCATCCCCAACCAGAACAACACGGAGTTCTTCCACTTTTTCCATCAGGAATCTGCTCGCACCTTCCTGATTGACATCACCTACAAGTCCAACATGGGCAAGTATTTACAAGAATATTTTCTCACGACCGACCTTACAACTTGTCCTTCACCTGGGAAGGTATTTTTCCTTCTTAAAAAATTTCTTTTTTAAACTTGTGGTCATGTATTTCCATTTTATTCATAATCTACTCTGTCGACTATAGGCCCATGGTTCCGAGCAGAGCCTACGCAGAGTATGGTAGAGAGGGATGTTGCCTTCTGCAGCATGACCACCATCAAAGAAAGCGTCAAGGAGCTAGTTACTAAAAATAACCTAAGGCTGGTTAGCCTTTTGGAGCCTCACCAAGAGGTGAAAGAAACGTCTGCTGGGAGCACCATAGAAGAAGGCATTGAGGAGGCCTCCCAACCCCAAGACATTTCCCAACCACTTATTTGTTGACTGACGACTGGGGTTACCATACGAGAGTCGGTACCTTCTCCTCGACCAGATATCCCCCCTTCCCATGGGAAGGGAAAACAAAAACTTCCTGACCATCCTGGTTGAGGATACGACTCATCCGGGGATGAGAATGGTATGGATTATTCAATTCTCTTAAATACGTTACCCATTCTTATTAACATGTTCGACAAGGATGGCAACTTTATCTCTCAAATGAGTAGCTTTGACCTAGATTTCTTTGAGGAGGATAACCTTTGTTGCAGTAATAGATTAGATAAAGTAGCGACCAATAGCTTTAGTTCCGGTATAATACTTATAATTTTCTCTTGTCGATCTTTATAAACCCTTGTGGACTTTGTTTGTCTATTTTTCAATCATGTAGGTGAACAATGCCTTTGACATTTACGACTTAGGAGGCAAAACCACTGGCTCGAAAAAGTGGACCAGGAGAGAAGTTGGTGGTACTAATGGGGAACCTTCGAGCAAGAAAGTTCGATCAACAGAGACTCCTCTTCCCACCAGGTCAACTACACCTCCTCCATCCTCTCAACCCGAGTCCTCCACCGAGCAGGCAGTAGATCCTGTGGTGAGCGAAATGCTGTCCAATGCCTCTTGCTCCACCATCGACAAGCTATAGAAAATAGCCAAACACTGACTCAGCAAAGAAGCCTTCGCAACTCTTCCTTCATTGAAAATCGATCAGGTTATTGGTCGCAGTTTCAACGAACTGCTCCCTGTAACCCCCTTCTATCTTGCACATCTAATTGAGCACAATATTTTTACTTTCACTAATATTACTTTTATGTTGTTCGTAGGCTTTCTTGACTTTGAACAATGGGTGGCGTCGCTATGAAGAGGATAACTTTAAATTCATCCAAGAGTTAAGGGTGGTTGAGGAACAAATCAAGGCTCGCGACAAGGAGCTCAAGGCATGTATCAAAGAGCTTAAAAAGGCAAAGGAGGACCTGAACAAAGCTGTAGCAATAAAAGAGAAGTACAAAGTTGCGTCCAAGGCCAATCACGACGAGGCGGTCAAGTTCCATGATGATCTGGTCACCAGTCAAAATGAGGCTGATGAGCTTGAGGAGAAAGTGAAGTAGCTTGAGAAGATTAATGCGAGCAACCTCGAGAGGTTTCATGGTGCTACCTTCACTTGTTTCTACATATTCTGGAAAAATAATCAAGGTGCAAACTTTAATTATCTCCCCGAACAGATAAAGGAAACCAAGCTTAATTGATGCGCTTCTCGACTGGAGGAATAGAGGAATGCCCCTGTATCTGATGAGATTTCCTTGGCCATGGGCATTAATGAAAGAGAAGAGGAAGTCGGAGTAGCCGTCAACTAGCAACCTCACAAGACCCTCCTGCTCAGTGATCCAATTTTTATATGTAACTAGAACACCTCGACAGTTTGTTCGTGGTGTTAAGACAATTTTCTGCCTAAGGAAGTTTTATTTACTTTTAATATTTTGAATTACATCTCAGCAGCAAATGCTCGTGATGTAAATATATTTCATTTTGATATTACAACTTTTATTATTATTTCACAAAATCTGTCAATTTAAAAAAGAAAATAGTCTAAGTGTTGTAGTATTCTTTCCCTTATTTGGCTCGTGTGTTTACATATGTTTATAATATGCTTTGCTGGCTTAGTATCTTATATGTCCCCCAAGTGATCGAGGAGTTTAAGGTTCTCGGTCACTTCCCATTGACCAATACCTGTTCGAACATTACTACTTTTGAACTTATAAACAATCAATGATAATATATCAAAACAACACACGCAATTAGCAAATACTTGTAATAAATAAAATAATTGGCAAGAGTAACTGGCTGCCCATAGTTCCTTTTATTTCTCGCAAAAGATGGACAAAAATTTGTGTATGTACGAGTGATCAAAAATTGATATTACACTTATAAGCAACCAGCCATCTAACTGGCCAACCCTTGTTCAAAAACTTGTAAAAAGTAAAATTAATACAAGAAAAATATTTAAAATGAAATGTTCATTGATAATACTTGTGCAGGTGTTGTCCATTCCAATAGCGAGGAATGAGATCTTCGTTTAAACGAGCAAGTTTGTATGTGTCTGGTTGAAGAATTTCTTCAATTTGATATGGACCCTCCCAATTTTGTCCAAGCACTCCAGCAACCTAATCGCGAGTGTTGAGAAAAATCCTTCTAAGTACCAAGTCTCATATGCCAAACTTTCTTTCAGGTACTTTTGAGTTAAAATATTGAGTGACCTTTTGCTGGTAGGCTGCAACTCGTAGTTGGGCTTGTTCACACCTTTCATTAATCAAGTCCAAAGACTCCATTAATAATTGGTTATTCGTATTCTGGTTGTATGTTATCCTTCTATGCGAGGGTGGATCTAACTCAAATGGTAACATGGCCTCATACCCATATGCTAAAGAAAATGGCGTATGGCCTGTTGCTATTCGTTGTGTTGTTCTATACGACCAGAGTACTTCGAGTAATTGTTCTGGCCATGCTCCCCTTGCCTCTTCGAGCCTTTTCTTTAGTGTTTCCTTCAGAGTTTTGTTTACAACTTCTACCTGTATTTTGGCTTGTAGATGGGAAACTGATGAAAAACTCTTCGTTATGCCATTCTGTTTCCAGAAATCGGTAAACAGGTCGCTGTCAAATTGTGTGCCATTATCTGATATGATCTTTTTTGGAAATCCATATCGACATACAATGTTTTTGACAACGAAATCCAGTACTTTCTTGGTTGTGATTGTCGCAGGCAGCTCAGCTTCTGCCCACTTCGTGAAGTAGTCTACAACAACTACTGCGTAGTTGACATTTCCTTTTCTTGTATGCAAAGATCCGATCAGGACTTTTCCCCAAACTGCGAATGGCCATGGGCTTTGCATCTGTTTAAGCTCATCTGGGGCTGCTCAAGGTATCGTGGAGAATCTTTGGCATTTATCACAATTCTTAACAAATTTCGTAGAATCCTCGATCATAGTAGGCCAGAAATACCCTTGTATGAGAATCTTTTTTGACAAACTTTTCCCCCTAGCATGATCTCCACAGAACCCTTCATGTACTTCTCGCATCATTTACTTAGATTTTTCCTTGGAAATACATCTCAACAAGGGCATATAATATCCTCGTCGATATAGGATTCCATTGAGCAAGATAAAGTGAGTCGATTGCCTTTGTTGTGTTTTCGCCTTATTTCTATCAACAAGTAACCATCCCTCTTAGAGATATTGAATGATGGGAGTCATCCAAGGGTTGAACACTTGTACTACTAGGGAGGATTCTTCTACTTGAATGTTACGAGCTGACAAACATTCGACCGACACTATATTCAAAGTGTCGACGTCTTTGGTGATTGCTAGTTTGGCTAAGGCATCGATATTGGAGTTCTAGTCACGAGATACTTGCAGTAAAGTATACTTTTTGAACTGTGCTAGCAAGTCTTTTGCCTTGTTTAGATACGCGACCATCTTAAGACCTGTAACACCCCAAGTTGCTAATGAGGTTTAGGACCTTGATTAGCATGCCTGGAGGGCAATAAGTGAATTAATATGCTAATATATGAATTTAAATGAATATGTGATTAGAATGCATGTTTAGGTGGTATAAATATGCATGTGGGCCCCGTTCGCATGATAGGGGTAAATTGGTAATTTTAGCCTGTTGAGGGCATAAAAGTGATAATTGTATTATGTGATTTGTACCACGTGAGTGTGGTGATAATAATGTGATGCACGTGCCGAGACGGTCCTAGAGAGCTAGATAACTCAAAGTCACAACGGGATTTCACACCCGGCTCGGGAGGAGCCTAGGGGTACTTTGGGGAATTTCGTGAGTTGAGTTGAGAATTTGTGGTTAATGGTTATTGGTGATTGGGTAACCTGAGTAACCATTAGTAACTGCTGAGAGTAACAAGTTTAGATGGAAAATGGTAGAATTGTAATATAAGTGAAAGGACAAGAGTGCCCTTGAGGTTTAGTTAGAAGAGGAATTAGATGGAAGGGTAAGATGGTCTTTTGGCAAGGATTTAGATAACTTTAGCTGAGAAGAGAAGTCATTCACGTTTTAACACTTAGGTATATTTTGTTTTGGATGAAAGTTTGAGGAGAAAACTAGAAAGAAAGGAAAGGAAGAAGGGAGCTGAAACTTGAGAGACCTAGGAGGAGAATCAAGTGGTTGGAGGCAATTAAACTTGATCATCAACCAAGATTTTTCTGAGGTAAGGATTTATCTCTGTTTTGTTAAGTTTCTAAGATTGATTTTCTTAGAGTGTTAGTATGAAAATTGAAAGTTGATGTGTGGCTGTTTGGTGGATTCTTGGGGATGAAGCTTGCTTAGATTCAATTTGGGAATAAGGGGGATTTGCTTGGAGCTGGACATGGAGAAGACTCAGGGGTGAATTTCTACTTGAGGTAAGGGTTTTATGCATCTCTGTGGATGCCAAAAATCCACCAAGAAAAAAAATCCCTAGTACATGGTGAAAATACAAGGCTAGAGGTCACCTAGTCACATTATCGGGCTCACACCTATAAGTCTTATGAAACTGAGAGATTGTCCCAAGGGAAGCATCACTTAGTGAGCCATGAAGTGTGGCCTTTGTGAATGCTCAATATTCCATGTCCATAAAAGACTCAAAGTGTATGCTTAGGCCCCTATTGATGCTCATAATCTCATCAAGAGAAAATATAAGGCCGAAGCAGAGCCCCAAGGCCACCCTTCCGCGAGGCCATCAAATGGGCGAGGCCGTCCCTTCTCGCGAGGCCACCCTTCCGCGAGGCCATCAAATGGGCGAGGCCGTCCCTTCTCGCGAGGCCACCCTTCCGCGAGGCCATCAAACAGGCGAGGCCGTCCCTCCTCGCGAGGCCACCCTTCCGCGAGGCCATCAAATGGGCGAGGCCGTCCCTTCTCGCGAGGCCATCAAACAGGCGAGGCCATCATATGGCCGAGGGCAGTCCCATTCCGCGAGGCCCTCCCGTCTCGCGAGGCCACCGATCCGCGAGGCCATCCCGTCCCGCGAGGCCAACGATCCGCGAGGCCATCCCGTCTCGCGAGGCCACCGTTCCGCGAAGCCTTCCCGCCTCGCGAGGCCACCGATCCGCGAGGCCCTTGGGCCACTCCCACCATGCCCATGCGCGGAGCCAAGGAAGGCTACGAGGCCGTCTATGGCGCCCCATGCACGAGGCCATGGGAGGCTGCGAGGCCGTCAATGGCGCCCCATGCGCGAGGCCGCGCGAGGTCCCACGCGCGCACGCCCTGGGAGGTCCGTCAGCCCACCATCTTCTCAGGAGGCCGACACCCCGTGACTTGACGCGTATGGGCCCAAAACCCCTACTCAACGCCACGGCCAGTACGGGCACCAAGGACCCCTTTTTCACACCTCGAAGTCCCTATGCTTAGGAGATTCGGTACGAGTCGAATGAGACATATTTGTACGACCAAGTACTAAGTACGGATACCAGTGCCAGTGAGATTGCTGGGGTAAGGATCATGGTCCGTACGTCTACGGCCATAGGTCAGAACCGACACCACTACCTCCTGCGCCAATACACCTGCCACCACGCCTCAGGCAGGGGTACAGGCAAGTAGTGGAGACATCCCCCTGACACCTGCTCCTGTACGGGATGTACAACCACTACCTCTGAAACCATTCCTCTAATACAGTACGTATGTACCACCTGGTCCCCTGGATCATCATGTACCTAAGGCCATTAGAGCCTATTATAAAAGGAACTCTAAGACCACCTGAAAGGGGGTTGGAAAATTCATTGTATGCAAAGGCTATTGAGAAATATACAAAAGCTTGCTCCATTTTTGATCTGTGTTTACTTTTCCTTAAAGTTTATTCTAAGTTCGTATATAAATATCATCTAACTTACCTTTGAGTTTTCCGATCTAATTTCGTTGACGAAATTTCACCGTGAACAATCTCTATTATGTATTAGTTGCTGTGAATCAATTTTCTGGTTTGTTAGTTTAAGTTTCATAAAGTTTCAAGCCAATTGGTGAATTGGGGATTTGATTGTGTGTTTGGGTTTATTGTTGATGTTTATGAGTTGTTATATGGTCTATGTGGGGTTTTGAATTGAATTTGGAACTTAGGTATGCTTTGGGGTTGTTTTGGCTCGGGGAAAATGCAAGAGAAAACCCAGAATTCTGGGTTTGCGAAGGAGCGCCGCGGCCCTGTTCTTGGGCGCTACGGCGCGAGGATGTTTCTGGGAAGGGAGTGCTCTCTGACTTGCTGGGCGCGAGGCTGTTTCACTGTTTATGATTTAATTACACTTTTGACCTAAAAACCTCGATTAGCGAGTTAAATGCACGTTTAAAACTCACTTAGTAACGACTCTAAGGAGGTAGGGCGTTACAAGACGCCTGGCTTGATATTCCCCGACGAGTTGATTAACAACTAGCTGAGAGTCATTGTATATCTCTAGTGACTTTATGTTCATATCTTTGGTTAGTCTCAAACCTGCAACGCTTCATATTCGACTTCATTGTTGGAGGCAGTAAAGTTGAATCTTATTGTGTAGTGAAATCGATGCCCTTTGGGACTTATTAGAATCAATCTTGCCCCCGAGTTATGCTCATTTGATGATCCATCCACAAACAGTCTCCAAGCGGGAGCTTTATCTTGGGCTTCCGACTCCATAGTCAGCTCGTTGGTTGGGAGTCCAGTGAATTCAGCTACAAAGTCTGCCAAGGCTTGTCATTTTATGGCTACTCATGGTGCATTAGAAATTTCGAACTGCCCTATCTCAACTGCCCATTTTAGTAGTCGGCCATCGGCTTCTAGTTTTTGCAAGACTTGCCGTAGTAGGAGGTAAGTAAAAACAATTATGGAGTAAGCTTGAAAGTAGGGTTGCACTTTTCTTGATACCAGTATCAAGCAGTAAGCCAATTTCTCTATAGCCAGATAACGTAACTTGGCTCCCACCAGTCTTTTACTTATATAGTATACTGCCTTCTGAATATTGTCTTCTTCCTTGATCAAAACAGCACTGGCATCATATTCTATTATTGTTAGGTAGATGTACAGTGTTTCTCCATGACCGTCTTAGACAGAGTGGGCGGTCACGACATACAGTCCTTGAGTGCCTAAAAATCCTGTTCGCACTCTTTTGTCAATTCAAACTTTTTGTTTCCTCTGAGTAGATTAAAAAATGAGACACATTTGTCCGTAGACATAGATATTGTTTTCCCTCAAAAATCAAGAGATGACATGGCGAATGATAAAGCGGCACGTGGCATCACAAGTCAGGGAAAAATGACAAAGTATTAAAAAAAAAGACTGATGAGAAAAAAAGATAGGTCTAGGACATATAGGGAAGTTCACCAGGCCTAAACCCCCGAGGGGTGATCGTCCTGGACCTAGCCCCTAGGGGTGGTCGGCCTGACATGCTCAAGAGCCACATGGGTGGTCGGCCCACTCTATTCTTCATAGGGTGGTCGGTCTAAACTCCCAAATAAACTTCACTAGATAAAGTTCACACTTGTTCAAGTTGAGATCAACAGACCTAACACCCAGAGGATCAACAGGCCTGGCACCCAAACTTTGACGGGTCATCGGGCCTAGCATCTAATTCTCATGGACCAATCAAGAGTAAGCATTTTCCAAAGGTTTCAATAATGCATCGTCTACCACGGTCTAGAGAAATAACGAGAAAACCCATGATTTCATAATCACGAGGAGGTGGACACCTATCTCCACTACCCAATAATTTTGTACCAAACCACGATCCCAATATTACTGGTCATGTAATAGTGCTTGGGTACTATAAATAAAGGACCCAGGGCTTCATTGAAGGGGATCTGACGAATATTTTGGGAGAAACTTTGGGCAAATTGTAACGAGTGAATTCTTTTGTTCATCCTTGTAATTTTCTATCGAGTGATTCAATACTAAAGACTACGTAATTAGGTTATTAGTGTTCATCAAAACAAGGCTGAACCACTATAAAATTTCTGTGTGTTTGTTTAAGATTTTTGTATACTGTCGTATATTATATTTATTTTGTTCAAAAGGTGTTGTGTATTTTACATACGACCATTGGCCAATTTCACAGGTCAACATTTTGGTGCTTTCATTGAGAGTAGGAAATCAAGAAACATACTTTCATCAGTTTTACGATGCCTCTGAAATCCAGTCAGACAAAGAAGATGGCTCCTAGGGATACCCCTACTCAGGATACCATCGGTCCTGTTAATGAATCTCAGGTGGAGGTTGAATATCAACTTAATGTAGAAGATCCACAGGAAGCTCAAGGCAGGAGGCCTTTGCAACAGAAATTTCCCTCTAGAGGGCGACTATGGAACGACAACGACGTGAGATAGATGAGCAGGTCCAGAGGATGATCTAGAGGGAGTAGGGCGCTGACCGAAGGCATTAGGAGGTTGCTCTTACCCTGGAGGCGGCTACCCTGTTAGCTCGAGCTAATGCTAAAGCTACTGCTTAGGTGGTGAGGGAGGCTCAGGCCAAAGCAGTAGGGGAGCGAGACAAAAGTAACAGGGAGTCCCAAGGGAGGAGTCGAATCCCAAGGACGCTCTCAGAGCCACTTTCCTAGAGACAGGATGAAGAGGCGTAGTCTAAGACTACCTCCTCCATGACTAAGAAGAATAACACTTCATCTCAGAGTGAGAGTGTTACCAACCCAAAGGCCCCTTCCCAGGGCGACAGACGAAATGACACAAGAGAGGAAGGTCAGACGTCTGAGAGGCTTGACAAGAATGGAAATGGTCACTCAAAGTCTTAAAATCATGTAGGAGGAGAGGCTTGGGGGCAGGATTGCATCGGCAAGGGCAAGGCAGACCTATCATCCTTACACCCTCAGTCTCACAAGGGAAAAGAACCAATGAACAACACCAATACCATGTTCGATAGGCTCAGAAAAGATGCACAACGTCAGGATTTGAGGGAGGTTATCAACCAGAGGACCAGCGCTCAAGAAGGGGTACCGGGGACGTCTACCCCAACTGGAGCAGCGATCCCACCATCAGTGCAGGGTCAAATAGATGTAGTCACCATGGCTGTTCAGGGCTTGACAAAGAAACCTTCCAACATCGAGTTGGCTCATAGAAGTGGGAGTCCCTTCAGGACCAAGATCTAAAATGCTCAACTACCACTGAAATTCAAGACCTCGAAACTTCCAACATACACTGGGAAGGAGGATCTAGTAGGATACATTGGAAAGTTTGAGGATAATATGGAGTTACTTGGTGTGGAGCATGATTATAGGTGTAGGGTATTCCCTACAAATTTCTCTGACTTAGCTCAAGAATGGTATTGGAAATTCAAACCTGGATCCATCAGTTCCTGGGACCAGTTCAGGAAGGAATTTGCAAGGTCTTTAGTGTCGAACGGATTCAACCAGTTTATGCCAATCAGCTAGCTGAAATCAAGCAAGGGAAGGATGATTCCTTGAAGGACTACATCCAAAGATTCATGAGGGAGGAAAACCGAGCGTCCACATAAGGAGAAGAAGGGAAGTTCGTTTCCATCTCGGTAGGAATAATTTATCGTAGTCCATTGTGGGATGGCATACACAGGAACCCTATCAACACCTTGCAGGAGTTTCTGGACCAAACAGACAAATACATGAAGCTCGATGACACTATCATGAAAGAAGAAAAAGGCACAAACCATTTGACCACTATCAAGGTAGACAAGAATGGTGCAAACCCTCTGGGTAGCATTGGGGGCAACGGTAAGAAGAGGAGTACCTCAGGGGCTGAGCAGAGTGGAGAAAAGAAGGCTAAGTCAACACCAACCAACAAACAGCCTAAGCTTCAGCCCTACCAGCCCAGGTTCACCAACTATACTATTTTGACTACATCAAGGGCTGAGATTTACTTGGAAACATACCAGGAGGAACCATACCGAAAGCCACTGCCCTTGCGCTTAGAAGGAAAGAGGGACAAGAACAAGTTTTGTCGTTTCCATAATGACTATGGGCACGACACAAACGAGTGCAAGCAGTTGAAGGATGAGATAGAGTTTCTCCTCCGATCAGGAAAACTCTCGAGGTACCGAGTCAAGACCAAAACCCAAGTAGGATTCCAGAGTTCCGAAGGCAAATGAGTCCACCACTAGATCTAGCGGCGTGGACTTCGCATTGGATACCATATATGGGGGGCCCCACATAGTTGGAAACTGTAACAATGCTCGTGAGCGTTATGCAAGGACCATAAGAAATTATCTAGGGGAGTCTTCCCAGTGCATGGCAGTCGAAGACCGGTCTCCGAAAAATCTGAAGTATGAAAGTGAAACTCTCACTTTTATAGAGGATGGCGCCAAGCACGTGAGGTACCCCCACAATGACCCTCTAGTCCTTACCATTCAAATCACCAATGCCTGAGTGAAGAGGTGCTTGGTGGATATTGGAAGCTCAATAGACATCATCTACAAATCATCCCTCGAGAAGATGAAGCTCAAGGTCAAGGACCTGACACCTTGTTCCCAAGGGAAATATGGGTTCACGAGAAAATGCCTAGCACCAGCAGGAACTATCAGACTACCGGCCACGGTTAGGGATGCCCCTAGGCACGAGACTGTGATGATAGAGTTCCTGGTGGTAGATTTCTCATCGGTTAACAACTTAATGCTTGGGAGACCCCTCTTAATGGCATTACACGCAGCAGTGTCTATCTGGCATCTGTCTTTGAAGTTCCTCACAAGCACAGGGCAAGGATGCGTACAGGGTAACTAAGGGGTGGCACAAGAATGCTATAATGTGTCAGTTGTCAAGGAAAAGAAAGGACCATGCGTAAACAACATGGTAGTAACCTGCTGCGAAGGGAATGAAGGAACCGATGAGGTTGTCAACATGGAAGTTGACATTGACAGAAACACTCTACTGGAGCTGGGGGCTCCTTTTAATGAAGATATGTTATTATAGCAAGTTTCCCAAAGCGAGGGAAACGACATCGATCCTCGCTTTGGGGATGACTTCATGGGGGTAGGACCAGTCGAAGATCTTGATGAAATCCTACTAGATGAGGAGGAGCCGACTAGAGTAATAAAAGTCGGGAAGAAGCTAAAGGTGGAAATTAAGGCATGGTTGGTAGAATTTTTGAAGAAGAACCATGACGTCTTTGCAAGGTCACATAAGGACATGGTTGGAATTTCTCCGTCCGTAATAAGTCATGTCCTCAATGTGGACTTCACAGATCTGAACAAGGCCTACCCCAAAGACTACTTCCCACTACCCAGAATAGACCAAGTAGTTGATGCAACTACAGAACATGAAATACTCTCATTCATGGATGCATATTCTGGGTATAATCAAATAAGTATGAACCCTCCCAATGAGTAACATACCAGCTTCTGGACAGACAAGGGATTGTACTATTATAAGGTAATACCAGTCGACTTGAATAACGTAGGAGCCACTTACCAGCATTTAGTGAATGGCATATTCTGAGACTTGTTCGGAAAAAATATGGAGGTATATGTTGATGACATGTTGGTCAAGTCCAAATAAGCTGGAGGGCATGTTCAAGACTTGGAGGAATGCTTTGGCATGCTTAGAATGTATCGCATGAAGTTAAATCCTCTCAAGTGCTCATTTGGGGTTGGTTCTGGTAAGTTTCTCAGATACATAGTCAATTCACATGGAATATAGGCTAACCCTGAGAAGAACAAAGTATTGATCGACATGACGTCACCTACGACAATCAAAGAAGTGCAAAGCTTAACAAAGAGAGGACTTGCCCTCAGTAGTTTCATATCAAAGTCTATAGACAAGTGTGTCCCCTTCTTTAACTTACTGATGGGCAGCAAGAAGATTCAATGGATCGAGGAATGTGAGCAACCCTTCCAAGTCATGAAGGAGCATCTCGCTCAACCTACCATCCTAGCGAAGCCAATAGATGGTGAACTACTATTCATCTATTTGGCAATCACTGAGCATGCAATTAGCGCTGCGTTGGTGAAAGAAGAGAACAGGGTACAACATACTGTGTACTATATCAGTAAGAGGCTAGTAGGAGCGGAGTCTAGGTATCCCCCTCTTGAAAAGCTAGCCTACTGTTTAGTAATCACCTCTCGAAAGCCACACCAATACTTCCAAGCTCACTCAATCTGAGTCCTAACCGATCAACCACTATGACAAGTTCTTCAGAAATTAGAGGCCTCGGGATGATTACTCAAATGGGTGGTGGAGTTAGGATATTTTGATATCACTTATCATTCGATGAAGACGATAAAAGGACAATCATTGGCGAATTTCATAGTCGAAGGCACCAACCTTGAAGACCCTTCCTACTAATCGGAGAATGGAGATACCGAGAAGGAAGGAGATACTCCCGTATGGAAGCTATATGTTGATGGAGCATCCAATGAACACAACTCATGTAACACCCTACTTCCTTAGATCCATTAATATGTGAGTTTAAAATGTGCTAATCACTCGCCAATTGAGGTTTTAAGTTAAAAGTGTTGCTAAATTGAGATAAAACCCGTTACCAGTCATAAAGTATAAAACATTTAGTTATTCATTGAAATCTCAGAAAGTTTTACAGTTGGGATCCCAAAATACTGCATAGAAAATATTTACAACTCAAAATATATTTAAAGTCGACTAGGCGACAAATTCAAGTCTATACATAACATTTTCGCAAAAATACCCATGGTCGACGGCAGCCAGGTAGGCCGAACATGTACCCATCGCTCCACGCTCTCCATACTCATGGTTGGTCGACCTTTCCATTTCCCTTACCTGCACCACAGAGAACCCATGAGCTGAAGCCCAGGAAGAAAAATCAACACAAAACAATTAACATATGCATATCTATCAGCAGTATATAACAAAACAGCCAACAGGCTAAACACATAGCGGCCACGCCATCCCAGGCGCTTTACCAGGCCCTGGGTTTGCGGTCTTCACCGTGAAGATGACTTCAGCATCCTAAAAGGGTCTTGCCCTAACGACTTGCACTCCACGTGCTCAACACTTTTCTTAACCCCTTGTCGTACTTGGCTTTACACTCTGCATGCCAGCACCGCTCTCGGCCCTTGCCGTACTCGACTTTGTACTCCACGTGTTCAATGTCATTCCCGACCCCTTGCCGTACTCGGCCTTCGCCATTCATGCACAAATATGCAATACATAGCATAATATCAACAAATATATAAACATTTACTAAACACAAACAATAGGGCTATGCCCTGCAATTCAATCACAAAGGGCCATGCCCTGCAATACAAACAATAGGGCCATGCCCTGCTCTACGGGTACAACAATTTTCTTACCTGTGTCCCAAGCTTCCTGAGCACCGCAATCCCTAGCACAGTCCTCTAACTCGAGCCTCGATGAAAATCTAGTCACAACGCATTAACAATATCCATCCATCAAGTTCTAATCCAATAAATAACTTCAGGATATAATTCTAGCCCCCGGGACCTTGGATTTTACCAATTCGGGTGATAAAATCCTTCCCGAGCCTTAACATTAGGGTTTCCGAGCTAAAAACCTTAAAACAGCCAACATCTCGAACTTGAGTTGCAGCCCAGCCCCTTAGGGGCCGCATGTGCTCAAGTCAGAGGCAAAAAGCCTCATTGGTTGAGGGACACGGGCAGCGGTGCTCCCATCCTTAGGCCGCGGCGCGCCTGGACAGACAGAGGATTCTAGCCTCTTCGACACGCACGAGTCGCGACACCTGAAGAACAGGGCTGCGACTTGAGCCTCCAAACCAAGAAAACACCATTTCCCCCCTGTGTTTTCCTCAAGCCTAAACCCTCTGAAATCAACCTAATTTAAGGCTTATACCCATAATCCTTATTCCCACAGTCTAAACACCCTAACCATCCCATAAACAACCCCAAGACTTCTCCAAATAACCAAGAGTAATACACAATTCAACTCACATGCAACTACCAATTTCCACAGAATTCAATATAGTGAATTAAGTTTAAGAGCTTACCTCAGAGATGAATTCAATCTTTAAGCCACTACCCAAGCATTACAAGCTTCAATCCTCACAAGCTCTAGCCTAGAATCCTTGATCTTTGGTTAATTTTCTTAAAAAATTTCCAAACTTCAATGAGAGAAGGAATGAGCTAAGAGAGAGAAAAAGAGATGGAATTCCTTCTGCTTATCCTTGCCTAATTCTGGTGGTTTCTCAAACCATCTAAGTGCTTATTTAGTTTGAGCAAAAAGTCTAAAATGCCCCTTAAGTCCTCAAATATCATCAAGGGTAATTCAGTCAATCGTGAAGTCCCACTAATTCCTCGAGTGTTTCTATAAATCCCCGTTTAATCCCAACATGTCTAAAACATTACTAAATTCTACACGTTACTCAATAAATCCCGAACACATATTATATTCCAAAAATACCCCCAGGCTCCTCCCAAGCCGGGTATTTGACCCCGTTGTGACTTTCTAGCCAATTTGCTCCCTAGGACTGTCTCGGATCGTGCATCACAAATATATCACCACTCACACATGGTAAAGATCACAATATACACAAATATTTCATTTATGCCCTCAACATGCTAAAATTACAAGCATGCCCCTAATAGCCAAATATGGCCCACATGAATTTTTAATTCACCTAAACATGCATTTCTAATCACATAGTCATCAATCTATTAGCAGATTTGGGATGCTACAACTATCCCCTCCTTACAAAAATTTTGTCCTCAAAATTACTTGAGTAACTCGGGATACCGATCCTGCATATCTGTCTCAAGTTCCCAAGTTGCCTCCTCCACCTTGCTGTTCCTCCACAACACTTTCACTAAGGCGATGGTTTTGCTCCATAAGACTTCATCCTTTCTATTGAGAATCTGAACTGGCTTCTCCTCATATGATAAATCATGGTCTAGCTCAAAGTTCTCATAACTCAGTACACATTCCAAACCCTGTCTGGAAGCATCACAATAAACCATAAACATCTCATTGTCTGACGGCAGACTCAATACTGGAGTGGTGATCATTCGCCGATTCAATTCCTTGAAACTATTCTCACACCTGTATGTGCACACATACTTAGTCTTCTTTCGCGTCAATTTGGTAAATGGTGTGGCTATTTTGGAACCCCTCGACAAACTACCGGTAGTACCCTGACAGTCCCAAAAACCTCCTAACTTGTGGTACACTGCTCGGCCTAGGCCAATCTCTCACTGCCTCATTCTTGCTTGGGTTAACCAGAATCTCCTCCTTACTTACAATATGGCTAAGAAACATTACTTGCGATAGCCAAAACTCACACTTTCTAAACTTAGCATACAACCTATGCTCCTTCAACTGCTGTAATACTAGGCGTAAATGATGCTCATGCTCTGTCTCTAACTGGGGGTACACCATTATGTCATCAATAAACACAATCACAAACTTGTCCAGATATTCCTTGAAGACCCTATTCATCAAATCCATAAAAGTTGCAGGGGCTTTGGTTAATCTAAAGGACATAACTAGGAATCCATATTGTCCATATCTCGTGCGGAAATAGGTCTTTGGTATGTCCTCCTCTTTAATCCTTAACTGGTGGTAGCCTGACCGAAGGCCAATCTTAGACAACACTGTCTTTCCCTGCAACTGGTCAAACAAGTCATCAATCCTAGGTAGTGGGTAGTTATTCTTAATGGTCAGCTTCCTGTAGTCAATACACATTCTTAAAGATCCATCCTTCTTCTTCCTGTTGTACCCATAGACTAATTCACCAAATGGACTGAAGCAGAACCGCTCCCACCATCACCTCGAAGAAAGTCTTAGACTTTGTGGTGAAGAATGTCATATGTCAATTCGGTCTACCGAAGAAGATAGTCTCGAACAATGGGACTTAATTCGACAGTGATATGTTCAGTGCCTTTTGTACAATCACAAAGATCTTTTCCTCGGTAACACACCACCAAGATAATGGTCAAGTAGAAGCAGTGAACAAGACTATCAAAGTCACTCTGAAGAAATGCCTTGAACAAGCCAAAGGAGTCTGGTTAGAATTACTTTTGGAGGTCCTATGGTCACATTGAACAACGACTTGAATAGCAATAGGCCATACGCCATTCTCTTTGGCATTTGGGTATGAAGCCATGTTGCCAGTTGAACTCACTCCTCCATCGCATAGACGTGAGGCATACGATCAAGAGAGGAATCATCAACTAATAGAAGAGTCGCTCGATTTAATCGAAGAAAGAATAGAAAAGGCAAGTCTCAGAGTAGCATCACATAGACAAAAAGTGGCTAGATACTTCAACTCCAGAGCGAAAGATAAAAAATTCCAAGTTGGAGACTTATTAGTCAGGAGGGTGTTCCTAAACACTAAGGACACTGCATCAGCAATACTAGGACCTAATTGGGAAGGGCCATACCTTGTGGAGGAGGTGATCCAACCAGGGACATGCAAGATAGCTCGATTGAATGGAGAACGAATAAAAAACTATGTGAATGGCGAACACCTCCGTCGGTACTATTAGTGAAGTTGTTCAGCAGCGACATGAGTTTTATTTTGCAAATGTATTATTTTTTAATTATCTATGTAACAACCATTGTGCTTCAATGAATGAATTTGATTTCTTAAGCTTCTCTTAATTCTTTAAACTATGTTCAACAAGAGATAGGTCCTAGGACCTTGTCGCCAAATTAATGGATCATGTTCGATCTTGGTTCTTGAGGAGCCTATCGACCCATATGATCCAAAAGAGAGACAGGTCCTAGGACCTTATCGCCAAATTATTTGATCATGTTTGATCTTGGTTCTTGAGGAACCTATCGACCCACACAATCAACAAGAGAGACAGGTCCTAGGAAATTGTCATCAAATTATGGATCATGTTCGATCTTGGTTCTTGAGGAACCTATATACCCACACGATCAACAAGAGAGACAAGTCTTAGGACCTTGTCATCAAATTATGGATCATGTTCGATCTTGGTTCTTGAAGAGCCTATCGACCCATACGATCCAAACAAGAGACTGGTCCGAGGACCTTGTCGTTAATTTAGTTTATCATGTTTGATCTTGGTTCTTGAGGAACCAATCGACCTATACGATCAACAAAAGAGACTGGTCTGAGGATCAATCGCCATTATTTGATCACGTTTGATCCTGGTTTTTGAAGAACCTATCGACCCATACGATTAAAAAAAGAGATTGGTTCGAAGACCAGTTGCCATCATCGGATCATAATCAAATATGGTCCTTGAGGGACCGTGCGATAATTTGATCTAAGACTCATTACAGGCTTGATTAACCCATCTAGACCTGGTTGGTCCAACTTAGACACTTCTGTCTACAATCATTATAACGAGTACACGAGAGATTACGTAGATCATGATCGACACTTGCTACAGAATCTGCATCTGTGCATAGGTATCATTACTACTGAGTATGAAACCATCACCCGACTACCAATGAGGGACAAACATTTTTTGCTTGCATCATTGGGTGAAAAGGATAGTACTATGTGTGTAAATGCTCGAAGCAAGGCACGGTAAAGTAGCAAGTGACCAAGAATTTTAAACCCATGATCACTTGGGGGGCATATAGTACATACCGATCGGGGTATACACAAGCAATGAGGACGTGACCTTAAGTACTAAGCAAGCTCAAGTTTTTCTAGGATATTTGTTCAACATATGTTTTGAATGTGCAAAAAGCAAAAACAAAAAGGCATTGGTAGGGAGACTCCTAGCCATGTCCCTTATAGGGTGGTCGGCCTATCACCCATGGGGTGGTCGGCCTGACTATTTTTTTCATGGTACTTGGTGAAGTATCATACTACTCACATTACCATGGTTGTTAGCATGAAAAACATAAAGGAGTAAGGTTAGTATGGCACGTGAAATACATGTGTTCAGAGTATACTGATAATTGAACCAATGAAGGTTGTGAGTTGATATACTTAGTAAGCATTGGAAATAAAAAAATTCAATCAATACACTGAGTACTCATAACAAAATATCATAAAGGCATAAAATGTCATATGTAAAATTTGTCAAGTACAAGTTGGCCCACCAATGGCATGAAAGGAAAGAGAAAGTAAAAGACAAAAAGAAGACTAACTAGGGCGAGGAGTATCATCTCAGAGACCACCCTTAGCCTCAGTAGCCTAACAAGCCAGACACTTCCTAAGCTTCTCCGCTCGCGTCTTATCAGGAAGGAAATCCAAGTTCAGATCTTTGTTGGACTTCCAGATCAAGTAGAAGCAAGAGAAAGCTGTCTCTGAATAATCCTCTTGAGCCTTGTCCCGGGCAGCTTTGACTTCTTGCTACTTCTCAACAAGAAAATCCTTCCGCAGTTGATCCATGTCGGCAATCAAATTTTCCTTCTCAGATTCAGGCTGTTTGAGTGGATCGATAAGTTTCCCCTCCATCTAGGTTACCCTGAGAGTCAACTCGGTCACTTCTTGGAGAGTGTTGATCTCTTCATCTTTCAAAGAAATGTTCGCATCCATAGAACCAAGAATGCACCTAAGGTCTAGCACCTCATGGAAGATAGCTTCAAGCTCAGAACAAAGATCGAAAAGTGTAGATGTATACTCTACAGACCTATCATGGACATGAGAGACCAACATCAACGCCTGCAAAAACATATAAGTGTTAGATAACGTCAGTGCACAAGCTAACCAGACAAAAAGGAAAACTGTAGAGGACTTACGCTCTGAATGTCAAGGAAGGACTTCGTGAGGATGGTGCTCAAGTCCTCATTCTTAATCCCATTAAAAGATGTTATCTTCTGCCCTTGATGGGATGCTCGATCCATGATGGCACCTAAATTCCATATGGAAGACTGGTATGGCTAAGATAAGGGAGCAGGCGTAGAAGAGGAGGCACCCTCAACGGTGATACTGGGAGGAACCGGCATAGGCAAGAATGACTCTACCTCTTCGACAAGACTAGACGCCAAAGAAGTTGGACGAGACACCTCAGGAGGAACCTCCGTTATTGACTTAGACTAAACCCTGACCCTTTTAGCCGCTCGGACGGAGGGCTAGTCTTGGTTGGAGTCGACCTTTGCTGGGTATGAACAAAACTAAACATATTTGAACCTGCAAAAGAAGATCAAATATTAGCGGGATATCAAATACAGACATAACATAAATTAAAGATGATAAAAGTGTCAGACCTTCTGAATGAGATTTGAGTTCGAACGTGGCTTAAACAAAGTCATCTGAAGCAAGCAACGAGTGTGCGGATGCACCCACCTCATCACCCACCTGTCCAGCCAGCACGGGTGAAGAGGGTACCTCCTCGACATGAATAGGTCCTGGGGAGTCTATGGCGTTCACGGGCTCGGGACCATCTTCATCCGGAACATCGGCGATAGAAGAAGGAAACAGCCCGACCTTTCTATGATTCTCTAAAGTAATGAGAGTCTTGACATTCTTCTCCTCATGGGTCATGGCAATCAGCGCCTTAGCCCTAACAAAAATAGCATGGGACGGGAGCGGTCTGCAAAAAGGCCTGACATGCTTAAACTTGGAATACTTGGCCTCTGCATCCTTAGTGAAGAAATAGTTGTCGGCATATCTAAACGCCTTGTTATTTCCAAAGATCTCTTCCAAGAAGGTGTTAGTACCTTCGCTCGTGTAATGGTGGAAGTGGAAGTAACCTGAGTTGCGTTGAGAAGGGTTCATCTTTAGATCAAATAAGTAATGGATCTCATGAGGTACTGGAGCAGCCCATTTTCTACGATGATTGATAATGTACAACACAGATAGCACAAAGATCGCGTTGGGAGTCAACTGAGAGGGACTATTACCAAAATAATCGGCCACGCTCCAGAAGTATGGATGAAGAGGAAGTAATGCACCAAACTTGATGGTAGAGTGTGTCTAGGCGCACATACCCTAAGGGGGGGGAGGTCCTTAGCTCTATCATTTGGACCAGGGATAGTAAAAGAAATGCCAGAGAGGTCAAAGGTCTTCCTTAAGTTCTTTACCTTCTCTTCAGTCATGTCAGAGGCAGCCCCCTTGAACCAAACAACCTCTTAGTCAATAGGGCGAGGCTTCTTATCCGGTTTCCATATGATCTCACTAGCAAAGGTGGCCCCCGAATCTGATGAATGGAACTCTTTTTGTTGTCTCTTCTTCTATTGTGCAGATGGTGAGATTGTCTTGCTCTTGGGAGAAGGGCGAACCACCTTAAGCTAGAACCTGTGAATAGAACGCTCCTGAGGATGAGTAGCCTGGCGATGAGAGCCCTCGGTATGTTCTCGCTGAGAAGAGGAGTGATGGGGAACCACACTGGTATCCCAATGCAATGGGCGTTGCAAGGAGTCTCGCTGACCAGGAAGACTCCGCTGAGAAGAATGACTTCGCTGAGATGTGCCCTGAGAGCCACGAGGAGTACTATGCTGAGAAGAGATCTGAGAAGACCCAGGCGAAGAGCTCTGGGTGGTGTGCCTAGCAATATGCGGATTATCTTTGGAGGACTGCCGAGTTGTTTATTTTACTCTCGCCATTGGGTTGTAAATTTTCAAGAAATCTTCCTCACTGATCAAATATAAAGCGGAGCGAGGGAAAATCCTTTTCACCCTTTCCAAGAACTTCTGTTGAGTATGCTCGCTTACAAACTTATCTGACGAATAGGAGCTGGACATCTGCAATAAATGAAAAATAAAGAGTAAAGTTAGTACATCGACATAACGAAACTCCCTACCATGGACCAGATAGGCCAGTAGCTGGGGGCATGTCTATTACTAAGGAGAAAAAAATGAAGAAATCAAGGGAAAAATCTATATAGGGGGTCGGCCTAGTATGACTAAGCTCAGGCCGACCACCATAGGACTCCCCTAGACTTGGAAAAATTGATCGAAGTCTCAAAGTAGGGGTCGACCTAATGGAACTAAGCCTAGGTCGACCACCCTTAGTCCTTGACTTACAAAATGCAAAAGAAAAGATCTGGGTGGTCGGTCTAGGCCTAGGTCGACCACCCTAGGATATTGGAGACCCAATAATGTGCAAAATAGAAGACCAGGTGGTCGGCCTAGGCTTAGGCCGACCACCCTAGGCATTGAAGAACACTTTAGGGCATCAAGGAGACAAAGAGGAGCTAAGGTGGTCGACTTACCACCTTAGGCCGACCACCCTGAAGGTTTAAGCTTCAAGAAAATTGCAAAAAGACTAGGGTTCAAGTCTCCAAAAAATTGTGCAACATGAGGAGGATCTAGGGTCAACCAAAACAGAGGATTTGAAACCTTGAAAATCGCCTATGCTAGGGTTTGGAACCTTGGAAATTGCGCAGGGCATGAGGAATACGACCAAAACTGAGGATTTGAAACCCTGGAATTCGCCTATGCTAGGGTTTGAAACCCTAGAAATTGCCTATGGCATGAGGAATACAACCTAGGGTTGGATTCAGAGTCCTCGAAATCGCCTATGCTAGGGTTTGGAACCCTGGAAATCGTCCAGGCTAGGGAAATCAAGGGTGGTCGGCTATAGGCATCTAAACCCTAAGCATCACGCAAAAAGAGGCAAGGAACAAGCCAATTTTTGATTAAGAACAGTTTTTTATTCAAACAAGTCAATTATTTTGGATCAAAATAAAACAAAATAAGGAGATTATGACAGATTCATCAAAGATTCAAAGTATTTATTCTAAATCCAAGCACATTTAAATTAAATGATGTGAAGATTAGGAGAAAATACTTACCTAAGTGAAGATCTACAGAGTTTGATGAAGAATTGGGGAAGTCACACTTAGAGATCCCTACAGCTTAGGCGCACAGAGCAGGAAACTAAGAAGTGAGTCCCCTACAAGGCTAACCAAATTTTTAGGAATTCAGAATCCTTGAAAAATATCTGGTAATGTTAAAAAGTAAAATTCCTTGAGAAATATTTTGTATTTTTAGGAATTAATATCCTTGAAAAATATATTATAATTTTAGGACTTCAAAATTCATTGAAAAATATATTATAATTTTAGGACTTCAAAACTCCTTGAAAATATATATTATATTTTTAGGACTTCAAAATTCCTTGAAAAATATACTAGATTTTTAGAAAATTAATATTCCTTGAAAAATATAATTATTTTTAGGAATTAAAATTATCCTTGAAAAATACGTGTCGAGCAAATTATTGATAGTTGATAGAAGTACTTCGTAATGTCCTGAGGGACTTTGCTTTTAGAATACTGCTATGATATGTTTCTCGGGCCAAATCAAGTTTACCGTAATGTTGAACACATTAAGATAAACGTGGGGGGCAAATGTTATCCCTCAAAAATCAAGAGATGTGTGGCGAATGAGAAAGTGACACGTGGCATCACAAGTCAGGGAAAAACAACAAAGTATTGAAAAAAGACCGATGAACAAAAAAGATAGGTCCAGGACCTATAGGAAGTTGACCAGGCCTAGACCCCTGAGGGGTAGTCGGCCTGACATGCTCAAGAGCCACATGGGTGATCAACCCACTCTATTCTTCATAGGGTGGTCGGCCTAACCTCCCAAATACACTTCATTGGATAAAATTCACACTCATTCAAGCTAAGATCAATAGGCCTAGCACCCAAGCTCTGAAGGGTCATTGGGCCTAGCACCTAAGTCTCATGGACCAACCGAGACTTAGCATTTTCCTAAAGGTTTCAATCGTGCATCGTCTACCACGATCCAGAGAAACAACGTAAATGTAATGTCCCAAATTCCCTAATGTGGCCTCATGCCTGGATTAGGGGGCAAGGAGGGCCATAATTGATTTAATATGCAATTATGTGATTTTATGCATGATTATGTGAATTATATTATGATATGATGATAATTGCATGCATGTGGGCCCATTTTTTTTTATTATAATGGCATTTTCGTAATTTTGACCCGTTAAGGGCATAATTGTGTATTTATGTGCATGTTTGTGATTTATGGGTGAGACCATATCACTATGTGGATATGTTCGAGCTATTCGGCATGAGACGATCCTAGAATTCAAATTACCGGTTTGGTCATAATGAGATTAATTACCAGGCTCGGGGTGAGTTTGGGGGTAATTTGATGCTCAGTACATTACCGGGAATGAACAGGTAATGGGATATAAATTATTAATTATTTGAGGATATTGGGAATAACGGGAATTGGCGGGCATTAATTATGATTAATGGGATAGAGGGGAAATGAAAATTTTACCCTTGCTAGTTTTGAAAGGTCTTAAATGGCACTAGGGGCATTTTGGTCTTTGGACCATGGGATATACTTAAGGTTAGGATGGATGTAGAAGCTTAAGTAAAAAGCAAAGTTCTTTACTTCTCTCTCTCGATCATCACTCTCTCTCTCTCTCAGATTAAAATTTTGAAGCTAAACTTGGGGATTCAAGCTTGAGGATTGAGGTAATATTTTCACTTTAAATTTCAAGGTTTGCTATGTTTTTAAGGTTATGTTTAAGCTTTGGATTTTGATTGTAGAATTGGGTATTTAGTGTGGTTTTAAGAGTTTCAAAGCTTGAGTTTTGTTGATAAACTGATGGTGATGTTGGATAAATGTTTGGATGTGATTTTGGGATTGATTTGGTGAAGGTTTGATTGAAGTTTAAATTGAGAAACATGCAGGGGAGCATGGTTTGAAGGGTCAAGTCACGACCGAGTTCATGCAAGTTGCGACATGAACCCATTCGAGAGCCTCCCTTGGTTTTTGTCTAGCAGGCGTGCCGCGACCCTCTGGGTCAAGTCGCGGCCCGCCCCTGGCAGCCCAGACAGAGGCTCTCTATCTTGGGGGCGCGCTGCGACCCTAGGGGGCAAGTCACAGCCCACCCCTCCCTTTTGTGCCAGGATGGGTTTTCAAGAGTTTTAGGCTCGGGATCAAATCTACTAACCGTTTTAGTACGATTCGAGGTCCTGGGAGAGGAGTTTTAGACCATGAACCTTTTATTACTTATTTTATTGATGGGATTTCATATTTGGTTATGATTATGTGACTGCTAAGGGACTTAAGGACTGATCGTTCTCAATGGTCGTTCTTTTATTATTTCACCCTCGAACCAGAGGTAAAAAACCTGCACCCAATATGTGACATGCATGGTTATTGATGATGCATGTTGAGTGCTCTATATATGGACATTGATTGCATTGTAAATGTCTAGCAGCTTTGCGTATTTGTGAATGGCACTGACTTATTAGTCAGAAATGGCATTGGTGTTAGTACTGGTTGTGAAGTCTTGACATATTAGTCATGATCGACAGTAGTATTGAGCACTGGTCGTATGGTATTGGCTTAAGAGTCAAGAGCGACATTAATGGTTTAACGCAGGCTGAAATAATTAGATCTAATTAACATGAACATTAAATGCTTGACCGACCTATAGGTCGAAAAAAACTAAAGCGATGTTCTAGTCTAAAGGCTAGTTACTTAAAGCAAGGGCCAAAAGTCTTAGGTGACTGAAGCGTCACATGGCTTAGGGTGTAGAGCCCCTGATAGTGACTTATTAGTCACCTATTCAGAGAGTGACTCATTAGTCACCTATCTAGCGAGTGACTCATTAGTCACCTATCTAGCGAGTGACTCATTAGTCACCTATCCAGAGTGTGACTCATTAGTCACCTATCCAGAGAGTGACTCATTAGTCACCTACCCATGGAGTGACTCATTAGTCGCCATTTGATTAGGGTTGCAAGCCCAAAATTAAGTATTCATAATGTATACATGAAGTAATAAGATTTCTTGCTGTGTCTTGACTCACGGGTGCTATGTGGTGCAGGTGAAGGGAATGAAAAGTTTGCCCAACCTTGAGTGGAGAGCTTAGGTGGCGATGTGTACATATGCAGTCGTTTCACGACCACGACCAAGGTGTTTCTCAGAGGAACTAGGGTTTAACCCAATTTTTGCTGCTTAGGTCGGCGGGTTGTAACTTTTATACTCTAATGACCATTTTGGATTGTAAATAATTTTGTAAACACTTTTATGGTCCCATGTACAGTTTAACATTTTAAATAAAATGTATGCATTCCTTTTGATAGAGATTTTCACCCTGGCCTATTAATAACACCTAGATGCACGTTTATAACCTAATGACTCATTTAACGAGTTAAGCACTATTTAAAGTACACAAAGTCACGATCTTGGAGTAACTGGGGCGTTAGAAAGAAGCCCCACGATCTCATAATCATGGGGAGTTGGACACGTATCTCCACTACCCAATAATTGTGTACCAAACCACGATCCCAGTATTACTGATCATGTAATAGCACCTGGGTACTATAAATAAAGGACTGAGGGCTTCATTGAAGGGGATCTAACGAATATTTTGGGAGAAACTCTGGGAAAATTAGTAACAAGTGAATACTTCTATTCATCCGCGAAATTGTCTATCGAGTAATTCAATACTAAAGACTAAGTGGATTAGGTTATTACTGTTCATCAGAACAATGCTGAACCACTATAAATTTTTGTGTTTGTTTAAGATATTTGTATTCTGTCGTATATTATATTTATTTCGTTCAAAAGGTTTCATATATTGTAAATACGACTGTTGGCCAATTTCACAGGTCAACATAATCTACTCAGAGCCGCAATTCTTCCTATTAGGCTTTGTACATATTTAATTTTCCCTGGTGACTGCTTCTCAATCACCGCTCGAAATTTTTTGAGATTGGCTTTGATTCCTCGCGAGTTTACTATGAATCCCAAATTTTTTCCTGATCCAACTCCAAAGGAACACTTAAGGGGATTAAGCTTCATCTGATCTATTCAAGATGTTGAAGTATTCATGTAGGTCCTTGACATGCTCACAAACTTTTTTCTACTTAACCAACATATCATCAATGTAAACCTCCATGTTATTGCTGATCTAGTCTTTGATATGGTGGGGATCTACCCAACCATTATAAGCCATGCCCTCAACATCGATACTGAACACTTCAAGCCCGTAAAACGAGAAAGGAGGTTGCTAAATCCAATGAGGCAAAAACATTGAAGGAAGAAGTGAAGAAGCTCTGAAGTAACGACTTCATTAGGAAGCTTTCTACCCAGTATGGGTGTCCAATTCCGTATTGGTGATGAAGCCTAATAACAAGTGGAGAGTGTGCATTGATTTCATCGATTTAAATAAAGCATGCCTGAAGGACTGCTTCCCACTTCCGAGAATTGACCAGTTGGTGGATGCTACAGCCAGCACAAGAAGTATGAATCTACCCGACCAGGAGCTCACCAATGAATCTAACCACCTGAACAAGAAGATAGAATTCCTCATTAGACAAAACAATGCACATCTGAAGAGGTATGTGCGACCGACTATCGACCAGCATCCCCAACAGCCTCCTCAGCAACAGTCTCAGCAGTATCAGAATAGTCAGCCTATCCTACCACCACCAGGTGCTGATTGGCTAGATATGATCTGCGGTAGGCTGCATTTGGCCAGAAACTCCGACAAGGCTCGAGAAAGGTATGCTCGTTCCCTTAGGCACGAGAAAGAGGAAGATGTATTTGCTGTCTAGAAGTGTACTCCCAAACAGCCTCGCTACAAATGTGAGCCCATCACGTTTAGCGAGGAAGACACAAGTCATGTACATCATGCACATAATGATCCGTTGATGGTAGAAGTACAAATAGCTAACATGATCGCAGCCCGAACGATGATTGATCATGGGTCATCTGCCAACATCTTACTTAAGAGTACCCTGGAGAGGATGAATTTGAGCACTAGAGATCTAGAACCATGCGAGAAGTTACTGTATGGATTTACAGGAAATGGCATGGCCCTTATAGGAAGCATAAGGTTGCATTTGACAGTGGGAACGACTCCCAACAACAATACTGTAATGGCCTTGTTCGTGGTGATCGACATCCCATCTCCGGACAATTCCATGATAGGTCATCCAGCTCTGTATGACCTCCAAGCAGTCACTTCAGTCTTCCATCTGCTCATTAAATTCACAACCCAGGTAGGTATATGATGTCTTAAAGGGAACCAACAAGTAGCCAGAGAATGTTATAACTCGTCAGTAAAAAGGGCAGGAAAGACAGCCTACATCGCACAGCCTGCAAGGCCCAGTCCACAAAAATAGGATGCAGCCCATAACGGGGGGGGGGGGGGGGGGGATGACATAGACCCTCATTTTTGGGATATTGACATAGGAGTGGGCCCGGTCGAAGAATTAGAAGAGGTCCTGCTTGACCCAAAGAGCCCGACTAGCGTAGTCAAGATAGGGAAATAGTTGTCTGGAGGCATAAGATCCGCTTTGATCCAATTCCTATGGAACAACCAAGACGTTTTCGTCTGGTCTCATGATGATAACGTGGGGATCTGCCCAACCATTATAAGCCACGCCCTCAACATCGATACCAAACACTTCAAGCCTGTATAATAGAAAAGGAGATTGCTAGATCCATTGAGGGCAAAAGCATTGAAGGAACAAGTAAAGAAGCTTCGAAATAATGACTTCATTAGGGAAGCTTTCTACCCAGTATGGGTGTCCAATCCCGTATTGGTGTCGAAGCCTAATAACAAGTGTAGAGTGTGCATAGATTTCACTGATTTAAATAAGGCATGCCCGAAGGACTACTTCCCACTTCCAAGAATTGACCAATTGGTGGACGCTACAGCCGGCCACAGACCTTAACTTTTATGGATGCCTATTCGAGGTACAACCAGATAAGTATGCATCCACCTGACCAGAAGCACACCAGCTTCCGCACCAATGTGGGGCTGTAATGTTATAAAGTTATGTCGTTTGACCTGAAAAATGCTGGAGCCACGTATCAACGGCTGACAACCTATATGTTCAAAGACCAAATAGGAAATAACATGGAGGTTTACATGAAAGATATGTTGGTAAAATCCAAAAAAGCTAGGGGCACATAGAAGACTTGGAGGAATGCTTCAACATCCTGAGGAAGCATAGAATGAAATTAAACCCATTAAAGTGCTCCTATAGTGTGGGGTCGGGGAAATTTTTGGGATTTACAGTGAACTCATAGGGAATTGAAGCAAAGCCCAAAAAGATAAAAGCACTACTGGACATGCCCTCACAAGCTAGAATCAAGGACGTGCAGAGTCTGACAGGACACATAGCAGCACTCAACAGATTCGTGTCTAAATCTATTGAAAAGTGTATTATGTTTTTTAATATCATTAGAGGCACAAAGAAATTTGAATGGACTGAACAGTGCAAACAACCCTTCCAAGCCCTAAAGCATAAGCTAGCACAAGCCCCGATCCTTTCAATACCTCTAGAGGGTGAAGAGCTGTGCGTATACCTAGCAATAACTCAGCATATAGTCAGTGCAGTCTTGGTCAGAGAAGAAAACAAGATCCAACATCCAGTCTACTATGTTAGTAAAAGGTTGGTCGAAGGCGAGACCATGTATCCTCTAATGAAAAATTAACTTACTGCATGCTCCTGTCACCCAGAAAACTTCGCCCGTACTTCCAAGCTCATCCCATAAAGGTTCTTACTAACCAACCATTGCATCAAGTCCTACTAAAACCAAACACCTCTGGTCAGTTACTAAAATGGTCCATAGAGCTTGGACAATATGAAATCACATACTAGCCTCTAACAACAATTAAAGGCCAGGCTCTCACAGATTTTGTAGCTAAATGTACCGGGATACCAAATACGAATGAAGAAAGGGCCGAGTGGTCACATGAGTATGAACTACTTCCTAGTTCAAATGTTGAGCAGAGCACCGAACACCCAACATACAACATTGTTCATTTCGCATAAGAACTCCAAGTCTGGAAGCTGCACGTCGATGGCTCATCTAACGACCAACTGTCTGGAGTCAGTCTCACACTAATCACCCCTGAAGGGCAACACATCCATTGTGCAATTCGTTTTGGATTTAAAGCATCCAATAATGAAGTGGAGTACGAAGCATTAATCGCAGGGATAAGGTTAGCAAGGGAAGTAAAGGCCAAAGTCTTGGACATATACAATGATTTGCAATTGGTCGTCAATCAAATTCTCGATGAATACATTGCTCGGGGAGAAAAAATGATGGCCTACCTTGATAAGATCAAAGAACTGCTTACTTAGCTTAAGAGGTACAATATCCAATGGATACCAAGAAAACAAAATGCCACAGCAGATGCATTGGCCAGACTAGCCAGCATCACGACTATAGACAAAGCCAACTTGGATCCTATAGAATTTCTGGTCGAACCAAGTATCAAGTTGTCAGAACCAGTCTTTCTTATAGACAACATTCCATCTTGGATGACCCCAATTGCAGCTTATCTAGAACATGTCATCCTGCCTAATAGTCGCAATGAATCCAAAAAGTTAATGAGGAAAGCCGCCCGGTATATAATCCTGGACGAGGTTATTTACAGAAAAATATTCTCCATGCCATTACTCAGGTGGGTCACCCAAACAGAATCAAATCAGTTGCTGGAGGAAGTACATGAGGGTTTCCGTGGGAACCATGCAGGGGGGCAAAGTCTCTTGAAGAAGATTTTAAGGCAAGTCTACTTTTGGCCAACTATGAACAAAGACGCCTTTACGTATGTTCGAAGATGTGACAAGTATCAGAGATTTGCCAGGATACCCTGAGCAGCCCCAAATGAGATTACCCATATACAGAGTACATGGCCCTTCGTTGTTTGGGGAGTTGAAATTATTGGTCGATTACCCAAGGGATGGGGGGGAGTTCAATATGTGATTGTGGTAGTTGATTACTTCACTAAGTGGGCGGAGGCTGAGCCACTGGCAACCATCCCTTCCAAGAGAAGTATTGGACTTTGTGGAGAAAAATATAGTTTGCAGATTTGGTTTACCACAGAAGAGAGTGTTTGACAATGGCACCTAATTTGACAGCCAACTGTTTACTGATTTTTGTGCCAAGCATGGCATCACAAAAAAATTCTCAGCAGTCTCGCACCCTCAAACAAACGGGCATGTCGAAGTAGTTAACAAAAATCTCAAAGACACTTTGAGGAAGCATCTAGAACCAGCCAAATGAAACTAGCCTGAGAAATTTCCTGAAGTACTCTGGTCATACAGAACTACTGAGCGAACAACTATTGGTGCTACCCCCTTTGCACTCACATATGGGTATGATGCAATGTTGCCAGTTGAGATGACTCCACCTTCTCACAGAAGTATGGTGTACGACCAAGATCAGAAACACCAATTGCTGGCCGAGTCCTTAAACTAGGTTGAAGAAAAAGGCAAAAAGTCCAACATACGCCTGGTTTCCCACCAGCAAAAAGTTGCCCGGTACTTCAATTCTAGAGTTAAGGAACGGAAGTTTAATGTAGGAGATCTTGTCCTGCGAAGAATATTCCCTGAAACTCGAGATGCCTCGGCAGGAGTGCTAGGGTCAAGCTGGGAAAGTTCTTACTAGGTCACAGAGATAGTACCACCAGGCACGTACAAACTAGCGCAGTATGACCAAGATCTCCAGTTAGTACTTGTCCCCTGTTACTAGAACGGGGAACACCTGAGGAAGTACTACCAATAAAGATCACTATCATTGATTGGCCAGTACAGACACAAATTGCCCATACCATCGACCAGCTCAAGTTATTCATAATTAATTATGCGCATGCATGATTTTCCCATATATCATAATAATTAATATCTATGAATGTAAGCTACATAGTAGCGACATAGCTTGTATGGTTAGCTTTTAATCAATACGACATGATTTTTGTCCATTTTTACAAGCCTTACTTTTACAATGATTATCTTGCTAACTAGTGATTTATTTCATGGATTGTCGACAGTGTATGAAACCTTTGTAGGTTTTGGCGAACCCAAGTACCCCGAACAGGTTATTACAAACAACTCTGGTTAGTTGGCAAGTGACCAAGAGGATAACTCAAGAGTTATGAATCCTGCTCGGTCACTTGGGAGGAACCATAGTCATACATGGACAAGCAGAGAGAAAAGTGCGTAATCAAAAGGACTTATAAACATGAAATTTTATTAATGTTAAAGTGTTTGAGCGTTGCTCGGTACGTAACAGACAACAAAAAGAGCATTGAAACAATTTCTGTAGATAGGGTTGAACAATTTTTGTTTACAACTCATTCAAAAAAATTGAACAACTCCGATTCACATAGCCGCGCAACTCCAAAAATAGTATATGCTTAGTAGCTAGAAAAGGTAAAAGCACGAGCATATATGTAGCGAGAACGAGAAGCATTTTATAAAAAGGAAAACTATTGCTCGAGATTAAAGGCTGCTCGGCTCAACAATGTTGTTTTGACCAAAGTAAAAGATTGCTCGAGAGTAAAGGCTGCTCGGCTCAACCATTTTTGTCTTTGTAACAAAAAAAAATAATAGGTAAAATTTTTAAGACCCTTGGATTTGCTGGTCAGACACGACGGTAGGGGTTTCAGCAAGGAAGCTGATCAAATGGTTGGCAGGCATCAGAGGCTAAGGTATAGCACTCAGAATGGAGGGCAAGGTATATTCCTCAGCAGCAGTTATAATCGGTTCAATGGGTGGTTGTTCGGTATGGACGGCCGGGGCCTCGTTCTTCTCCCACTCAACATAGTTGTGGCATCCTAAACTTTCTAATAAGGCTTAGGGCCTTGATTACCGTGCCTGGAGGGCAATAATTGATTTAATTATGTTAATAAATAAATTTGATGATTATGTGATTAGAAATGCATGTTTAGGTGAATTAAATATGCATGTAGGCCCCATTTGGCTATTAGGAGCATATATGTAATTTTAGCCCGTTGAAGGCATAAATGCCATATTTGAGTATATTGTGATCGATACCACGATTAAGTGGTGATATATTTGTGATGCACAATCCGAGACAAATCCTAGGGAGCAATTTAGCTAGAAAGTCACAACGGGGTCAAATACCCGGCTCGAGACGAGCTTAGGGGTATTTTGTGAATGTTATGTGTGTTTGGGATTTATTGAGTAATGGGTAGTAATTTCGCTATGATTTGAATATGTCGGGATTAAATGGGGATTTATAGGAACACTCGAGGAGTTAGCGGGATATGGAAAATGACAGAATTGCCCTTGGGTCACTTAAGGATGTAAATATGCTTAAGGGGGCATTTTGGACATTTGGCAAGAGATATACTTAGATTTCTTTGACTGCTAAGACACTAGAAGGCGTTAGAAGGGGAAAAGAAACAGAAGAGTACTCAGTTTTGGGTTTTCTCTCTCCTCTGATTCTCTCTCTCTCTCTCATGGTGTTTGAAGATTTTGGAGGAAATCAAGCCTAGGAATTCAAAGCTAGAGGTTTGCTGAGCTTGAGGAGAATTGAAGCTTGTAGAAATTGAAATTTAGCTGAATTCGAAGTTAACCCAGAGGTTTTCTACGAGGCTCGTGTTAGAGGACTGTGCTCGGGATTGCAGTGCTCAGACAGCTTGGGACACAGGTAAGAAAATTATTGTACCCGTAGAGCAGGGCGTGGCCCTATTGTTTGTATTGCAGGGCATGACCCTATATGATTGAATTTTAGGGCGTAGTCCTATTCTTTAGGTTTAGAATATGTGTGAATATTTGTTGATATTATGCTATGTAGTGCATATTTGTGAATAAACAGCGGAGGTTGGGAACGACAAAGGCCGAGTACGGCAAGGGGCAAGGATTGGCGTTGAGCACGCGGAGTGCAGACCGTTAGGGCAAGACCCTCCTAGGATGCTGGAGACATCCTCTCGGTGAAGACCACGAACCCAAGGCCTAGTAAAGTGCCTGGGACGGTATGGCTACTATATGTTTATCCTATTGGCTGCTTTGTTATATGTTTTTGATAGATATACATATGTTATTTGTTTTGTGTTGAATTTTCTTGCTGGGCTTCGGCTCACGGGTGCTCTATGGTGCAGGTAAGGGCAAAGGAAAGTTCGACCAACCATGAGTACGGAGAGCGTGGAGCGATGGGTACATGTTCGGCATACCTGGCTGCCACGACCAGGGTTATTTTGGGAAGATGTACTGTATTGGTATAGATTTGTCACCTAAGTCAACCATAAATGTATTTTGAGATGTAAAGTATTTTCTAAATAGTATTTTGGGATTCCAAATGTTTAGCTCTTTATGATTTCAATGAATGACCATGTTTTTACATTAGATGTCTTTAAACGACTTCTTATTCCACGTTAGCTACACTTGTAACCTAAAACCTCAATTAGCGAGCTAATGGCATGTTTTAAACTCACTTAATAACGACTCTAAGGAAGTAGGGCATTACAACAGTAGGGCATCAGCTCATCACATGCCTCTCCCAGATAGCTAAAGTTCATCTTTTTGTTGTGAGCCCATAAATCATAGAAGGTGTTAATACTAAAGTCCTCCAAGGTTTAAGCATTAGCGACCCTGTCAATTTTCTCCTGCTTAAAAACCTTTGCCAGTTTATCTTTTCCTCTTAAGCGGCCCTCCCATCAGCAGCGTTCTTCTCCTTTAACTCCTCAATCCTCCTTTCCAACTGGTTAACGTCGAGATTCCTATGCTTGATAGCAGATTAAAGCCCTTCGTTTTCTTTGGTAATTTTCTCGGCGGCCTGTTGAAGCTGCTGGACTTTCTCGGTTAGTTGAGCTACCTGAGAAGTTTTATCCTTAGACTCTTTCACTAGGCCGACTACATGTTTACTCACCCCATTGGCATGAGCGTAGCTGAGAGCCAGCATTCCCTACAATATGAAATAAATAAATTCAGATGAAGTAACAAGAGAAGAAAGACCACTCAGAGATCGGACAAATTCATCACTTACCCTGGTAACATCTTGAAGACCGGTGCTAGTAATGAAATCTAGAGATTTGATATTGAGAGTATCCATGAATTCAGTTTAGAAAGTAGACACCCTTTTTATATGTCCTTGCTGGATAGTCAGAGTTTTCTTCAGAGGTCCATGGACCTCTTCAGCAGGATCCTCAACAGTACCGTCGGGAGCTTCCCTCAGGTTGGCCAAATCTGGTGCACTGGCCCTATAGGTACTGTCCTCAGCAGATAACCCCTTGCCTTTTTCTGATTTGTGAGAAGGAGTGGGTGCCTTTTTCTAAGAAGAGGCCTTATCAGGGGTCTTCTCGGCTTGCCCGGTAGGTTCGACAGGAGGGTCATCTTTTTGGCGCTTGGTTGGGGGAACCTCACTGCTAGGACTACTTGTATGCTTCCGGGAAAATTTATTGAAAAATACAAATGACATATCTGCAAAATGAGAGCAAAGGATTAACAAAAGTACCGGGCGAGGTCAAAACAAACAAACAAAAAATCATCACAATTAAGCAAAAAGCAAAAGTAAGTTGTGGAAGAAGAGTTGGATCACCCTCTTTAGCTCCCTAGCAGTCGACTGCCTTAAGCGGAAGTCCCCCATCACTACTTGATAAGTCTATATGCTATATTGCAGCCTCCTTGCCCTTGCTGGGCTATGGGGTGATGGAAATTTTTGGAATGCCATGCTCGGCAGGCTCCTTGATGACAACCCCGGCCTTGGTCCGGTGGGCCACGTAGGGTCTGGATGGGGGGATTGAGGATCTAGTTTGCTTCTTGCTGGGGAGTGGACTAGGCAATTTAGAAATGGATGAAAGTTTCTTGGGTGATTGCTTAGTAGGGGTGGCATCTTTGGCCCAAGTCTGGAGGAGAGGATAGAGCCCAGCGGATACAAGTCTTTCCGCGGTGGTTAGGGCCACCAGATCTTTGTCGCAAGGGTCCATAGCCGTTAGCGTTTTGGCCCTTATTTCCATTTCTCTGGTGGGAGCCGGCCAACTAAAGGGATCATTGCAACGGAATGTCATGTGACTGACAACGATGTTGACCATGAAAAAATATATGCTAGTGTACTCCCCAACCTTGGAGATACCTTCGGGTTTCGCCAGGTAAGTGTTGGAGTCTCAGTGGATAAAGTAAAAATACCCGAACCTTCATTGGCGAGGGATGGATTTGAGGTCAAAGGGATAATTAATCTTGTGTGCAGTCGGTACATGCTATTTTAATGATTGGTACAAAACATACAGGGCTAAAAGGTATCGGGTGCCCTTAGGACTAATTTGAGTAGGGAAAAGCCCGAAATAATCTACCACACTGCGAAAGTATGGAAAAATTGGAAGGGTAGCGCCCGCATTCATGTGGTATTTGTTCTAGGCACAGAATTGAGTCCTAGGGTGCTTGGCAGTTTGTACAGCAGCAGGCTTGAAAATGGAAATATCTTCCAGATGGAAGTGCTCTCTAATGTTCTGTAGCTGCTTGTCAGAAATCGTGCCCTTAGGAGCTTCATACAGGGGGGGGTGTCGTCTATCTCGGAGGAAGGAATAACGACGACTTCAGTATGGATCTCTGTGGCGTATTTAATCCCAGCTTCCCCCTCTTGCCTTGAAGAGCTCGACCGTTCCTCAGTAGAAGGGACCCCCTCCATGACCCCAGCGGTGGCACGGTGTGCCACGTGGGGGTCTTCTTCCTTTTTTCCATGGTTAGTATGTTTCATGCGGGCCATCGATCATTGTGAACGGAGTTTTACAACACAGTTCGGTGGTCACCTCCCCTCTGCGCACACAAGAAAGAGGGAAAGGTGAGGCATCAACACATAACAGTTTTGGTCGCTAGGGATTCATAGGTTATATTGATCAGCCCAAAACAAACATAGGATAACATGTTTAACAGAGGGAAGATCAGATTTAAAACAAGGGAATTCAAGAAAGTGGAATGTTTTCCCGAAAACAGTTTTCGAGTGGTGTTCTTCATGAATCTTTTAAAAAAACATTGCATGTAACTCAACAGAAAGAGGAGGTTAAGACCCAAATTTACAAAATGGGAAGTTTAAAAGGGTTATCTAGGCCAAGAGACACTCAAAATAGTCATCTATTTACGGATTCATTCAGCGTACATTCAAGAAATCTATGGATTCATCAAGAAAATTACTCATCGTCACAATGTAACAAAAGCAAAGAGAAGAGAGAACATCTTGCATGTGGTACAAAAATAACAAAAAGAAAAGCCTAGAAAAATTACTTGCTACAATGGTTAAGGCGCTGAGGATGAGTTCGTGGTGCGAAGGTGGCTCGACGAAGGGACCAGAGTACAGGTTAGCTTTCTCGGAGATGCTGGGAGAAGGAGATTTAGGGTATTTCCAGGATGGCTTGGGTCTATTTGAAGCAAAAACAATGTGTAAGAAAAGGGTAGGAAAGAGCACCCCTATTTTTAGGCAAGAAAAAATGAGTTCCTCCTTGTAGGAAATCAATGCGTTTGTCCACTCAACAGTCCCCTCGGCCACCATGGGCACATTTCCCCATACACGCCAGCAAGCCCATCCAATCTCTTCACCTCAGCCACTCATCAGTAATTGTGTGGTACACCGGTTGAAGGATTATTATGGTGCTTTATTGTTCCAAAAAATGGCAGGAAGAACTGAACAGTCATTTCTTGGAAATACTATGGCTATTAACTATATCAGATGTCATGCCACGTAGCAAGGAGAATATACCCCTGGCCAGGTTGGATGGAGTGGTCCTCAGAAGAAGGTTTCCATGTTGTTTAGCATCATTGCAAACTTGGGGGGAAAATGTTATCCCAAAAATTGGTGTATCCGATGTGGTACTAGACTTGGACTCGTGGAGCAGACTGGGCAGGGAACACCAGAAAACTTGCTGGTCGGTGTGATAGGTAGGTTGGTCGGAACACACTAGACAAATGAATAAAAGTCACTGCCTGATATGCTTGCCAGGTTAGAAGCTGGTCGGTGTGACGAACAAACATACCTGCTCGGATTAAAGCAGTCACACTCTCCGTTAGCATTATGCAAAAATCATCCAACCACCTGCCAAGAGTGCCTAACAACCCTAAAAACTAGGGAAAAACTCCTGAATAATAAGGCATCAACTACTTGCGGAAAAAAAGGGATATTTCCATATCAGAATTGCTCAGGTGCAACCCATGGGCAAGAGGAACATTATAAATACAAACTTTCCACCACAATGGAAAGGGTTAAAAAAAAACCTACCGACCAGCTCCAGGAACGTACCGAGCAGCTTGGCTTGGTACTTAGCAGTGATTCTGTCATATTGTATTGTATTTTACATATATAAATCCACTTGTAATCCCTTGTGATCTTGTGTAAACCTTCAAGATTAATACAAATCTAAGAGGACGTAGGTCATTACCAATCCTTGGGGTCGAACCTCTATAAATCCTGGTGTTCTTTATAATTTAATTCTCATTATTATTAGGTTCTTGGTTCATTTATGGTGTATTGATTGTCTAATTGAAATTTTTCTAATTAATTATTTGACTCTGCGTCAGTTGGCTAAAAAACCAGTCAACATAGGTCTAAGATAGTATTCTGGGATAGAGAAAATAATACGATCTATTTTCTTTCTATCAAAAGTCTTATGTTAAAAACTATTTCATCTGATAAATTATAAAAGAATTAATTAAAATTATAAATTCAAAATTCAAGTTATAAATCAATTATTAAATAAATAAAAGAAATATCCAAGACTCATTCTTGGACTCTATTACACGCCAACTACAATGCATGCACTATAGTTCGCGTGTAACACATCCCTAATTTCAGAGATGTTTTCCAACAATTTTCTTTTAATTATTATTTAATAATTATTTATTCAAAAATATCTAAACTTGATAACTTATTTTTCAAATTAATTAAAGAATAAACATCATTTCAAATTTAAATTATTAGAAATATCTTTTTCACATTATTTAAATAAATAAAACTAATTAATTATCTTAATTATTTAAATGATATTTTCAAAAATGCTATTTTAATTAAAAATAATTTTCAAATATATAATTAATTAATTTATTAATTTCTAAAATTAATATATTAATTAATCAATTTGTCTCAATTACATATTTGACCCTCAAGGACAAATTTCTTCCAAATATGTCATTTTTTCCTGATTTTTCCAAATTTCAACTCTTACTTAGAATAGTGTTGATAGAGCCATCTGGGTAACCTATGGACCTATAATATTAAGCTCCAATAAATTTAGATTATTAATTAAAAGTCTTTAATAGAATAACCTTAATTTATTATTCTCAATATTATTCTACTAAAAATATGAGATTGCACTATTGTAATTATAGACATTTATTTATTGAGTACTTGTAAATCGTAAAAATGCCCACCGATTTAATCACTACATACAATTCAATCATCTATTAATGGTTCATAATTAAAGTAGGAATTAATTACTGTTTAACCTCTTTAATTATATTTTGTTTCCTTAAGTACCATTAACTTTACTAGTGAAGGTTAATTCATAAACTGATTTATGAATTTGAGCTCAATAACCTTTTAGTTCCAAAAGCCAACCCATAAGAGAACCATTATTCAATTCCTCTCGAAAAAGTATAGATTCCATATCTATATATTATGTCCCCAGCCAATTACATCAATGAGTTCCCAAAACAAAAGTTTTCAGCCTGATCATTCTAACAAACCATAACGAGTGAATCAAAGAACTCATATGACATAAACAGAAGTTTATAATAACTTCAAGATTAAGATCAATTTGTATATGATCATCTTATTGATATGTTTAATTAATACTTATAAAGTAAACGATATTAATAAGTATTAATAACATAATGGGTCCCGTTCATGTATAACCACTTTATAAAAAGTATCTCCACTAAGATGTCATACTACATCAATAATCTGAATCTAGATTACATGTGTTCATAATACTAGTGAACCGTACTTACAGTATTTAATCCAAAGATTCCTCATAACTTTGTTTACTGCGAAATGTTTAAATTCGTTCCCAACAATCTTAATCTTCTCGTCCCATTACAGGATTGTAGTCACAATAACGAATTTTGGGAATTTTTTTATATTCATATAATATTATTCTAGTAATAATAATAATAATAATAATAATAATAATAATAATGAACAAACAATATATGACAAAATTCATTTAAAGTATTTATTTCATAAAAAATTGTTCAAAACACATTCTTTAAAGGGCACAAATCCTAATAGGAGAAGCTCTTAATGACCCCGAGCCTTTGACAAAAGTCAATGAACAATTCACTGTCAAAGTGCATGTTGTTGTTGGAGACTATTTTTCTTGGGAGCCCGTAACGACAGACGGTTATTCTTGATGACGAAGTCCAGTGCCTTCTTGGAGGTGATTGTAGTGAGTAGTTCGGCTTCGACCCACTTGGTGAAGTATTCGACTGCCATAATAGCGTACTTTACTCCTTTTCCTATGGGCAAGGATCTAATTAAATCAATGCCCCAAACTGCGAATGGCCAAGGACTTGTCATCTGTGTGAGCTCATTTGGAGGAGCTTGATGGATGTTGGCGTAACGTTGGCATTTGTCGCACTTCTTGACATAATCCATTGAATCACCATTCATTGTGAGCCAGAAGTATCCTTGTATCAAAATTTTCTTGGCGAGGCTCTGCCCCCAGCATGGTCAACACAAAAGCCCTCATGCACTTCTCGGAGGATTGGTCGCGCTTCTTGCTCGACAACACCATTAAGGTTATCCCTAATTTTCTCATTTGTTTAATTAATTAATATTTAAGACAATATATTTATCCCAAAATAAATACCAGTTAATTCAAAATTAAATTTATCTTTAAATATCAGTTTTAAATAAATAAAAAAATATCATATTCTAAATAAGATATTTATTATTCACTCTCTATATATTAATCCAAACAAGATTAATATTAATTTTAACCTATAGATTTTCAAAATAAATATTATATAGTTAAATAATAAGTTAATTCATAATTAATCAATTTCCCATAACTATCACATAACTATTTCCTTGCCCTAAAAAATTAGTTCATTTGACATCCTTGCCCTTGACAATGTAGGACAGAGGTGATATGGGGACCATGGACCTATAATATGAAGCTCAAACAAACCAGATTATTGATTAAACTCTTTAATCTAATAATTTGATTTATTAACTCCATGATTACTCCACTATAAATATGAAATTGCACGCTAAGTATTTATAGAATTATATTTACAGAGTTTTCTCTTGTATTCCATTGATACAATCAATAAATGTAGTTATGTCCTCCATTTATTGGTTCGTTAATTAGAGTTGGTCAAGAAAATGTTTTACCCTTCTAATTACCTCTTGATCCTTCAGTTCCATTACTTCGCTAACGAATAATTAATCTATAATCAAATTATAGATATGAGCTCAATAACTATTCAATCAAGAATTAACCCTTAAGGGAACCAATATTTGATCCATTAGGAAAGTATGAATTCCTTTATTGTAATTCATGTTCCCACCATTCATGATATTGAATCTCCAAAACAAAAGTCATTAGCCTGATTATACTAAGGAACCTTAACGAGTGAGTCAAAAGATCCAATAAACACAAACATGAATTCATGAATACTCAGGATTTAGACAGTTCTACAAATGATCATCTATTATGATAACAATCAACTCTTTACATCAAACGACAAGTTTATAAAGATAATTAAGTCTTATCGATCCTGTCATATATAATCTCTATTATATACAACACATTTACTAAGATGTCTATCCACATCAGTAATCTGAATCTAGACCACTTACATCTCGTATGCTTAGTAAACTGCACTAGTAACCATTTATTAAAGATTCCATACTTTAATATGTTACTGGCTATTTTATTCATTATATATGATCTTAATTCTCTCGTACTAATACAAGATCATATTCTCATGAATGAATAAGGAATTTTCTTGATATTATCATATAATTAATTTAAAAAATAACTATAACATTCAAATATAATAGAATTATTCTTTTTATTTAATTCAATAAATGTCTTTTCATGCTTTTAGGGCATTGATCCTAACAAACCTGCCCCATTAGAATTTGACCTTCCCCCGAGAACCCGTAAAGAGTAAAGGTGCACAGGGACAGGTCACTTATGGTCAGCCCAATTTTCTCGAAGGTTGACTTGAACAGTGTTGACATGTGAAATTGGCCAACGGTTGTATGTATAGTATACGACACCTTTTGAATGAAATAAATTGAATAAACAACAGAGTACGATTATTTTAAGTAAACACACATAAATTTTATAGTGGTTCAGCCCTATTCTGATGAACAGTAATAACCTAAGCCACTTAGATTTAGTATTGAATCACTCGACAATTACATTGTTGAACCAAAGTATTCACTTGTTCTAACTTGCCCAGAATTTCTCCCCAAATATTCTTTAGATCTCCAAAATTTCAGAACAAGCGATCCCAGGAAAAAAATTCCAAATGTCCCCTTTATGAAGCCCTGGGTCCTTTATTTATAGTACCCAAGGGCTGTTACATGATTAGTAGTACTGGAGATCGTGGTTTGGTACACGATCATTGTGAGTCAAGATACGTGTCCAACTCCCCATGATTATGAGATCGTGGGTCTTCCTATTGTCTTCTCTTGATCATGGTTAATAATGCACGATTGAGACCCTTGAGAAAACACTATGTCTTAATTGGTCTATGAGACTTAAGTGCTAGGCCCGATGACCCTTCAGATCCTCTAGGTGTTGGACCTGTGATCTTTCTGAGTGCTGGACCTGTTGATCCTCTGGGTGCTAGGACTATGACCTTCTGGGTGCTAGGCCTGTTGATCTCAATTTGAAGGAGAGTGAGTATTTCTCAGTGAAGTGTATTTGGGGGTTTAGGCCAACCACCCTATGAAGAATAAGGTGGGCCGACCACCCAAGTTGTTCTTGAGCTTGTTAGGCCGACCACCCTAGGGGTTGGGGTTAGGCCGACCACCCCTAGGGGTCCTTGGCCATACTGGGACTAACCACCCTTGGGGTAGGGGTCAGGCCGCCCACCCCTAGGGCTCTTGGACCTGCTTAGGCCGGCCACCCCTAGGGGTAGGGGTTAGGCCGACCACCCCCTAGGGGGTTTAGGCTTGGTCGACTTCCCTATAGGAAGACTTCCTTATAGGTCTTGGTCGACTTTGTCGTTTTTCCCTGATTTGTGATGTCATGTGTCGCATTCTCATTCGCCGCGTCGTCCTTGTTTTTTTGAGGGATAACATTTGCCCCCCCCCAAATTTATTGTAATGTTTTCAGCATTATGGTAAACTTGACTCTGGCCTGAGAAACATACCGTAGCAGTACTTAAATATTCAAGTACCTTGGGACATTACATAGTACTTTTTTAACTACCGATAATTTGTCAGCACAAATTTTTCAAGGATAATTACTAATTCCTAAAAATAATTAGGTTTTTCATGGAAAATTAATTTCCTAAAAATCTAATATATTTTTCAAGGATATTAATTCCTAAAAATACAAAATATTTTTCAAGGAATTTTATTTCCTAAGAATATAAGATAGTTTTTCAGGGAATTTGATTTCCTAAAAATATAAATATTTTTCAAGAAATTTGAAATTCTTAAAAACATATATATTTTTCAAGGAAATTTGAATTCCTTAAAATATATTGTCTGACTGAGAGGTTATAAGTAGGTCTTATCTTCCCATTCTTGCTTAATGTGCCACTTCCAAACAAATTCCAAGCCTGATTTCTCTAGTTCCTCATCAAACTTAGATATTTGTTAAGCACTTTCTTCTAATCCTTAGACCATTTAATTTAAATGTGCTTAGATTTATAAGAAACACTTTGAATTTTTGAAGAACTTTTGTCTGAATCTTCTTATTTTGTTGTATTTTGATCCAAAATAATTGACTTACTTGAATCAAGATTTTTCTGTAAGATTACTTAGTTTGGGCCATTTCCAGGGTTATAAACCCTAGGATGGGCGATTTCCAGGGATGTAAGACCCTAGGCCAACCACCTCATTAGTCCTGGCGATTTCTCAGACTCCAAACCCTAACACCTGCGATTTCCAGGGATAGGATCAGGGTTGGGGCCGAGTACCTTCAGGGCTTCTCCTTGTGCAATTTCCAAGTCTAGGATCATGGTTTGGGCCGAGCACCATCAGGGCTTCTCCTTGTGAAATTTCTGGGTCTAGGAACAAGGTTTGGGCTGAGCACCCCTAGAGCTTTATGGGTTGAGTACCTCCAGTGCTTCCTTTCCCTTGCCTTAGACAATTTCTAGGCCTAGAATTAGAGTTTGGGCCGAGCACCCCTAGAGCTTTATGGGTCAAGTAGTGTACACCTCATGGGTTGAGTACCTCCCCTTGGGCGATTTTCAGGGATCCAGGGTGGTCGGCCCAAGCATAACCCGACCACCTGGGACCCTAAAAATAATTTTTTCTACCTCTTAACTGATTTCCTTGGGGGTCTTCCTGGTAATGTAAAAATTACTTTTTCTAGAAACTTGAATAGTCCTCTGGTATTTTTCTGAGGCTCGCATCCCTGGGGTGATTGGCCTAAGGTTGTAGGCCGACCACCTTTTCCCCATTTTTCATGCTTCGTAATTTGATGGATTCAGGGTGGTCGGCCCAGGCTTACGCTCACTTGGCCAACCCCTTATATAGAATTTTTCTCCCGATTTCTTCATTTGTACTCCTCATGGATATGCCCCAGTTATTGGCTTCATTATGCTCATTTACTAACTTTAATCTTCATTTTTCTTCTGTTGCAGATGTCCAGCTCATATTCATCAGATAAGTCAGTAAGTGAGCGTACTCCCCAGGAGTTCTTGGAAAGGGTGAAAAGGATTTTCCCTCGCTCAGCTTTATATTTGTTCAGTGAGGAAGATTTCTTGAAAAGATGTAGCCCAATGGCGAGAGTAAAACATACATCTCTGCAAGCTTCTGAAGATAATCCTCTTCTTGTCTGGCACATCACCCAAGGCTCTTCGCCTGATTCTTCTTAGATCACTTTTCAGTATAGTACTTCCCGTGGCTCTCAGGGCAAATCCAAGCAAAGTCATTCTTCTCAACAGAGTCTGCCCAGTCAGCGAGACTGCTCGCAATGCCCATTGCATCGGGATACCAGTCGGGTTCCCCATCACTTTTCTTCTCAGAGAGAACATACAATCCTTAGGAGCGTTCTATTAATAGGTTCTGACGGACACGCTCTGCCATCAAGGCTGGTGCCCTACTTCCTTTTCATCCATACTTCTGGGGTGTGGCAGATTATTTTGGTCCAACTTTCGTTCTGAGCTTGAAGTTGTCTACCATAAGGTGCTGGACCTTAGGCAAGTTCTTGGCTCTAGGGATGCAGAAATTGCTTTGAAACATGAAAAGATCAACACTCTCCGCAGTACCATGGAGCTCAAATAGTAGGAAATGACCAAGTTGACTCTCTAGATAACCCAGCTGGAGGGGAAACTTGTCGATTAGCTCAAATAGACTGAAGCTGAGAAAGAGAAGCCGATTGCTGACATGGACCAACAGTGGAAGGATGCTCTTGTTGAGAAGGAGCAAGAGGCAAAGCTGACCAGGACAAGGCTCGAGAGGAGTATTCAGAGACAACTTTCTCTTGCTTCTACTTGATCTGGAAGTCCAACAAAGATCTGAACTTGGATTTCCTTCCCTAGAAGACGCGAACAAAGGAGCTTAGGAAGTGTTTGGCTCGTGAGGCTGTCGAGGCTCAGGGTGGTCTTTCAGATGATACTCCTTGCCCTAGTTACTCTTCTCTTGGTCTTTTATTTTGTCTTTCCTTTAATTCCATTGGTGGGGCACCTTGTAACTGACAATTTTTACATATGACATTTTATGCCTTTATGATTTTTTGTTTTGAGTACTCAGTGTATTGATTGAAAATTTCCAATGCTTACTAAGTATATCAACTCACGACCCTCATTGGTTCAGGTATCAGTATACTCTGAACACATGTATTTCATGTGCCATACTAACCTTAATCTTTTATGTTTTTCATGCTAACAACCATGGTAATGTGAGTAGTATGATACTTCTCCCACGTCACTATGGATGATTTGTGGAATGACGACTAACCCTACAAACCAACACAAGTCTTTCCAGCGTGCTTTGTCTTCACTCGCACGCTTCCTAGGAAAACTTCCCAAGAGGTCACCCATCTTGAGATTACTCTAGGTCAAGCACGCTTAACTTTGAAGTTCTCAAGTGATGGGCTACAGATAAGAAGTTGCATCTTGTTGATATAGGTAGTACCCATCAATCCATTTAAGCCCCCTTCAACTGTGTAGTCATATACCAATACAGTCTTAGAATCATCATCACGCTTGACCTTCCCTAGGCGATGTGGGATTGCATAGCTTTACCCAGTCTTTCCCCCTACGGATCACGGGATACTTACTGTCACAATCACCCCCCTTAGGAGTCTGACATCCCCATCAGCCACACTTCCGGCTGGGTCAAGGCTATGATACCATTTGTAATGCCCCACGTCACTATGGCTGCTTTGTGGAATGACGACTGACCCTGCAAACCAACACGAGTCTTTTCAGCGTGCTTTGTCCTCACTCGCACGTTTCTTGGGAAAACTTCCCAGGAGGTCTTGTAATGCCCTACATCCTTAGCGTCGTTACTAAGTGAGTTTAAAACGTGCAATTAACTCGCTAATTGAGGTTTTAAGACAAAAGTGGAATTAAACCATAAACCGAGTCATATACTTTGAAAATAATTCCATTTAATGAAAATCATAAAGTATTTAACATTTGGGATCCCAAAATACTGTTTAGAAATATTTACAACTCAAAAATATAACTAAAGTCGGCAAAACGACAAAATCTAGGTTTAGTACAATCATCTCCCAAAATACCCTTGGCCGTGGCAGCCAGGCAGGCCAAACATGTGCGCGCTGCTTCACGCTCTCCATATTCATGGTTGGTCGACTTTCCCCTTGCCCTTACATGCACCACAGATCACCCGTGAGCCGAAGCCCAGCAAGAAAACCTTCACAAGCAGATAACATAACCACATTTCACATTCAACACATAATCAAGCCATCATCAGGCTAAACACGTATAGCCATGCCATCCCAGGCGCTTTTCCAGGCCCTGGGTTCGTGGTCCACATTGTGAGGATATCCCAGGTATCCTTTAGGGTCTCGCCCTAGCAACTCGCACTCCGCGTGCTAAACACTCCACCCAGCCCCTTGTCGTTCTCGGCCTTCGCTGTTCCCGGCCTTCGCCGTTCCTGGCTCTTTCCATTCCCGAATCTTTCCGTTCATTCACATATATGCACACATAGCATAATTAAGCAGATACTTAAACACGTATAAACTCAATCAAAGGGCTACGCCCTGCAACACAATCATATAGGGTCGAGCCCTGCAACACAATCATATGGGGTAGTGCCCTGCAACACAAGCTCTATGGGAACACCAATTTTCTTACCTGTGTCCCGAGCTTTCCAAGCACCGATGTCCCGAGCACAATCCCCTAGTCTGAACCTCACTGATACCCTAGTCACAACGCACCAAAAATAACCATCCATCAAGTTCTAATCCATTAAATAACTTTGGGTCATAATTCTAGTCTCCGAGACATGGAATTCTATCAATCCGGGTGATAAAATCCATCCCGTGCCTTAACTATTGGATTCCCGACCCTAAAACCTCTTTAAAGCCCAAAAATGAACTAAGCGTCGCGACCCTAAGAACTCATGTCGCGATCCCCAGCTCAACCCGAGGCCCAGCCTCATTTCTGCCTACACATGCCGCGACCTTGCCTGTAGAGCGCTGCGGCGCGCCTCCACTTTCAGGCGCCCTAATGCTCTAAGGGGCCGCGGCTCATCAAGAACAATGCCGTGGCCCGACCCCTCAAACCCAGAAAAACCCACCATTTTCTCTACCAAAATCAAGCCAATTACCCTTAAAATCATTCTAACAACTTAATTTAATCATCTAAGAAGTTCCGCTATGATTCCAGCAGCAAAACCTAACAAACTCTAGCTTCAAAACTCATTAAAACCAACATTCAATCTTCAACTTCAACACCTCAATAGAACTAAGAAAACCAGTCAATAACCACTAAATTAAATAGCCAAAAACACACATGATGCTTACCTTAGCCTCCATTTGAATCCTCAAAGTGATGTTGAGGTAATCCCAAAGTTAAGAGCTAAAATCCTTGCTTAATTCCCAGCTTTTCCCTTGGTTTGGCTTAGAAAGAATAATGAGAGAGTGGTTTGGGTCGGTTTCCCCAAGTTTCTGAGTATTTCTTTGGTTTTGTTTTATTTACTTAGTCTCTAAGGTTACCTTAAGGCTCGAGGTACCAAAAACGTCCCCGAGGGCAAAATGGTAAATTTCCCCAAAGTTCCCTCCTAAACATTCTATCTTCAAATATATCTCCAAATATTTATTTGCATAACCCAATAACCCCATAAAATATCTTATACCCGAAATACCCCTTGACTCTCCCCGAATCGGATTTTCGACCCCGTTTTGACTTTCTAGCTAACAGCTCCCTCAGACTGTCTTGGATCGTGCAACACAGATATATCACAAGTATATCACAATTATTATAATTATCACATGTATGCCCTCAACGGGCTAAAATTACAAACATGCCCCTAACAACCAAACGGGGCCCACATGCATATTTAATTCACCTAAACATGCATCTCTAATCACATATTCATACAAATTCACATATTATAATAATAAATCACTTATTTCCCTCCAGGCACACTAATCAAGGCCCTAAGCCTTATTAGAAAATTTGGGATGCTACAACTATCCCCACCTTACAGAAATTTCTTCCTTGAAATTACCTGAACAACTCGAGATACCTCTCCCGCATCTTTGATTCAAGTTCTGACGTCGCCTCCTCGACCTTGTTGTTCTTCCACAGCACTTTCACCAAGGCGATGGTGTTGCTCCGCAAGACTTTATCCTTCTGGTCAAGAATCTGAACCGACTTCTCCTCATAAGACAAATCCTGGTCCATCTCCAAATTCTCATAACTCAGTACATGCTTCGAATCTGATACATACTTCCGGAGCATGGATACGTGAAAAACATTATGAACCCCTAATAAGGTTAGAGGCATCGCCAGTCTGTAAGCTACCTCTCCAACCCGTTCTAGAATCTCGAAGGGGCCAACAAACCTTGGGCTCAGCTTGCCCCAAACACCAAACCGTTTCACTCCCCTTAAAGGTGAAACCCTAAGAAACACATGGTCACCGACCTGAAACTCCACGCCCCTGCGTCACAAGTCCGAGTAACTCTTCTGGCGACTCTGGGAGGCGAGCATTCGAGCTCTAATCTTGTCAATCGCCTCATCGGTCCTTTGAACCATCTCAAGACCCAAATATCTCCTCTCACCCATCTCATCCCAATGGATAGGTGACCTGCACTTCCTCCCATAAAGCATCTCATACGGAGCCACTACGATAGTCGCCTGATAACTGTTATTGCACGAGAACTCAATCAAAGGGAGATACTTGCTCCAAGATCCCCCAAAATCTAGCACACATGCTCGAAGCATGTCTTCCAATATCTGAATCATCCTCTCAGACTGTCCACCCATCTAAGGATGATAAGCGGTACTAAACCGTAACTGCGTGCCCATAGCCTTCTGCAGACACTCCCAAAACTTAGAGGTGATGGTGGTGTCCCTGTTGGATACTATCGACCTCGGAGCCCCATGAAGTCGAACAATTTCCTTCACATATAACTCGGCATACTGCTCCACAGTATAAGTCGTCCTGACAGGTAAAAAGTGGGCAGACTTGGTATACCTATTCACAATCACCCACACCGAGTCATGCTGTCCCACGGTCTTCCGAAAGCCAACTACGAAGTCCATGGTGATATCTTCCCACTTCCACTCTGGAATCCCTAGAGGCTGCAACAACCCTGCTAGCCTTTGATGTTCAGCCTTGATCTGCTAACAAGTTAAGCACTTGGCCACATAATCCACCACATCTCTCTTCATGCCCGACCACCAATACAAAGCTCTCAGATCCTGGTACATTTTTGTCGTACCTGGATATAAGGAATAGGGAGTGATATGCGATTCATCCAAGATCTCCCGCCGGATATCAAAATCCTTCGGAACACAGATCCGACCCATGTACTTTAGTAATCCCATCTCCGAGATAGAAAAGTCTGTAATCCCATAGCCGCTCCGACTAAGATGTTCACTCTGTGACCCTTCACCTAGGAATCCTTCCCCTATGCCTCCTTGATCCTCTCAAGGAGCGTAGACTAAAGAGTGATGTTGGCTAACCGACCAACCACCAACTTTATACCCGCTCTGGTCATCTCCTCTGCTAACTTATCATATATCTGTCTCGAATTGAACAACTGTTCTAGGCCTTTCCGACTCAATGCATCAGCCACTACATTAGCCTTTCCAGGATGGTATAGGAGATCACAATCGTAATCCTTAACCAACTCCAGCCACCGTCTCTGGCGCAAATTCAGATCCTTCTGAGTAAAGAAGTACTTCAAACTCCTATGGTCGGTGTATATCTCACACTTCTCACCATACAGATAATGTCTCCAAATCTTAAGTGCAAATACCACCGCTGCCAACTCCAAATCATGCGTGGGATATCCCTACTCATACTCCTTTAGCTGCCTCGATGTGTAGGCTATCATCTTACCAGCTTGCATCAACACACACCCTAAACCCTGTCTGGAAGCATCACAATAAACCATAAACTTCTCATTATCTGTCGGCAGACTCAACACTGGCACGGTGATTAGTTTCCGCTTCAACTCCTTAAAATTGTTCTCACATCTATCCGTCCAAACATACTTAGTCTTTTTCTTTGTCAATTCTTTCAACTGCGTAGCTACCCTGGAAAACCCCTTAACAAACTGCTGATAAAATCCGACCAATCCCAGAAAACTCCCAACTTCAGGAACACAGCTCGGTCTAGGCCAATCTCTCACTGCCTCAATCTTACTTGGGTCAACCAGAATCCCATCCTTACTGAAGATATGGCCCAGAAAAGTAACTTGCGGTAACCAGAATTTGCACTTGCTGAACTTAGCATATAACCTATGCTCCCTCAACCGCTGCAATACCAAACGTAGATGTTGCTCATGCTCTACCTCTGACCGAGAGTACATGAGAATGTCGTCGATGAACACAATCACAAACTTATCCAGATAGTCCTTGAAAACCATATTCATCATATTCATAAAATTTGTTGGGCCATTGGTTAACCCAAAGGACATAACCAGGACTTCATAGTGTCCATACCTTGTTCGGAAAGCGGTCTTTGGTATGTCCTCTTCTTTAATCTTTAACTGATGGTAACCTGATCGGAGATCAATCTTGGTAAACACTGTTCTTCCCTGTAGCTGGTCAAATAAATCATCGATCCTAGGCAGTGGATACTTGTTCTTAATGGTCAACTTGTTCAGCTCCCTGTAGTCTATACACACTTCTTCTTGAAAAACAACACTGGAGAACCCCATGGCAAGAAACTCGGTCTGATAAACCCTAAATCTAGTAACTCCTGCAACTGAATCTTCAACTCCTTCAGCTCAGCTGGAGCAATTCTATAAGGTGTCCTAGATACTGGCTCCGCCCTTGGCGTCAACTCTATAACAAAATCAATCTTCCGCTGCGGCGGAAACCTTGGCAGATCCACTGGAAATAAATCCTTAAACTCACATACCAATCTGGTCTCACCCGGTCCAACCGGCACAATCCTAGAGGTATCCACAACATTCTCTAGGAATCCTATGCAACCTTCCTGCATTAGGTCTCTAGCCTTTAGTGTTGAAATCATAAGTATTCACAGTCCATTAACTGTCCCCACAAATACAAAGGGTACTTCCCCTTCTGGTTCAAAAGTCACCATCCTGCGCTTGCAGTCAATCGTCGCCCCATACTTCGATAGCCAATCCATCCCTAGGATCATATCGAAGTCATCCATCGCAAGCTGAATCAGGCCAACAGACAACTCCCTACCATCTACCTCTACTGGTAAAGCTCTAATCCATCTCCTAGAGACTACCTGTTCCCTAGTTGGCAACAAAGTTTGAAAACCCCTAGCATACAAAACACTAGGTTTACACAGCTGACCTATCACTCTAGCAGACACAAACAAGTGAGTAGCTCCTGAATCAATCAATGCAGTATAAGAAAACCCAGCTGTAACGCCCTGGATAGCCAAGACCGCCACACTGTGTATTTATAAAGGTGCAGGACTTGCTTGTTTACCGAGTTTTTCGGAAACGAATAACTAACAGAATAATAAAAAGATAAGAACTGTAGAAATACTGAAATGTAACTAAACAAACAGTGTTTTTACGTGGTTCAGGCGTTAACAAGCCCTAGTCCACGAGTCGATGTTATTATACTTGGAAAAGATTACAGTAAGATGGCTGGTGCATAAGAACTTCACACACTCACAATGTTTCTCTCGGGTTCTCTTGAAGAAGATGAAGCTAGAGAGATTTTAGTAGAGTTTTTGCTATCTGATTTGTTCCTCTCTCTTCTTGTAAAATGAAGGGGTCTTTATAGCTAGGGTTTTGGATTAGGATTTTTCTCTACGTACATGAGTCTTAATTACACCAGCCATAAATAGGGATACAATTCCTGTAGTAGCATGGCTACAAGACTCTATGTGGGTATATTTACGTGAAAGTATGGGGAACACACAAAGTCAGCCGTCTTTTCCAAGTTGTCAGCGGAACAGTAGGCGAAAAGGTACCCTTAGGCGTGCTGGGATGTGTGCGGCTTTGACCTGACGGGCGTGTCAGGCGGGATCCTGTGTCAGGCGGATATCATTCCAAATATGCCTCCTCCAGGACTCGACCGTTTGGCTTTGTTCCGTGCGAGGCACGGAACTGCTTCCGCGGAGACCACTCGAAGAGCTTCTCCTGGAAGGAGCTTCCCCGAAGGATACCCCTTCGGGAGTCCGGGAGAGTTGACGAGTTTCCGTATTGTGTTTGCTTGGAAGAGTAATCCGGACACCAAGCGGGAGAGGTGAAGCCTTTCTGTATATCCGCGAGCTCTGGTCACCTATCGTGAAAGACATCGATAACTCTGCTTCCCTGAGGCCATCAATCTAAACGCTATCCGGAAATCTGGATAACATTTACCCCCCAACGTCACGGAGCTTTGAGGGATCCGGGAGCTTGTACAATCGGTTTCTTAGATTAGGCGAGGGGGCACCTTCTGTGTTCCCGGAAGGGTTCCTTTTTCCCGCCTGAGTGTTAGTATGGAAAAGAAAGAGAATTTCTTCTGTTTGAGATCAAGTACTCAAGTGCGGCAAGGACCACGTGTCATTCTGGGAATGGTTCTGCGACCAAGACGTGTGCGTGAGGCGACTGGTTGAGTATGCGTGCGTCAGTCATCTAACTAATGATTTGACGGTTTTTAATGGTACTCCGGGCCCGAGGTGGTGTAATGATGGGAAATAAATACTTTATTCCCATCCGAGGAGTCATAAATAGGATCGTCGCTTCCTCTCCAGCCGTTGGATCTGATGCATACGGAATGGGAAGATCGGGACCGTCCACTTGAGGAATTCGAAACGGCCTCTTCCCTGCTATAAAAACGAGGGAAAGGACCTTTCTTCCTCTTTACGCTTTCAGATTCTCCATCTTTAGGATTTTCAGATTTCCAAACCTTCGAACTCTCAGGCTTCCCAGCTTACGTTCCCCCGAACTTGCCATTTCTTTTGGTAAGTATCTGGAAACTTTTCTTTTTGATTTGGCAGTGGGTTTATTCCCCGAAGTTCCTGGTTTGAATCGCCGTTCGTCTTTGCAGCTTTTACTTCTCGCGATCGTGCTGTGCAGTGATCCAGTTATTCCTTCAACCTCCAACTACCCGAATATCAGTAAGTATTTCTACTTTGCTCTTTCCTCCCAAACCTTAGGTTGTTGGTAGTTGTTAGAGTAGAGGTTTCTGCCATTATTGCTTATGTGCATTTGTGAATAGGGCTTTGGTAGGCATGTGATTGATTGTGAGTCGATAAGTAGCCTTTTCTGCATGTTTTGGCGATTTGCGTTTGGAAAGTTGTAACGACCCAAATTCAGTGTTAAGGCTTAAGGGCCTGGAGTTGTGTGCCTGGAGGGCATGATGGGATTTTGTGTGTGACTTTATTAAGTTTAATGCATCATTATGATTTATTGCACGTTATATGACTATTGGATTATTTGAGATGCATGACTATGTGAATCGGTATGCATGTAGAACTGATTGTCTTAAAATGAGCATGATTGTAACTTGGCCATGTTAGGGCATAACTGTGATAATTATACTATGTGAATTGTGCCATGTGAGTGTGATGTTTTACCAGGATGCACGCATCGGGACGGTCCTAGTGAGCCAGTTAGTCTAAAAGTCACAACGGGTTGTTGTACCCGGCTCGGGAGGAGCCCAGGGGTACTTCGGGAATCTTGTAAGTTGAGTTTAGAAAGAGTGATTAGTATTGGTAATTTGGTAACCATTTGTAACTGCTGTGAGTAACAAGTTTTAAGATAGGAAGTGGTAGAATTGAAATGAAAGTGTTAAGACTTAAGTACCCTTGAAGGTTTAGCTTAGAAGGATTAGTAAGGAGGGGTAATTTGGTCTTTTGGCAAGGCAAATAGACATTATGCAGCTGGGATTTAGGGGGTACGGTTTGGGCATTTGGGTCACTTGTGGCTTTGATAAATTAGAAGAGAAGGAAAAGAAGAGGAGAGAAAGGCTAGGGCAAAGAAGAAGAAAGAAGAAGAGGTGTAGAAAGGGGGCTAGCTTAGAAGGAGATCAAGGGAACTTTTAGGGTGGATTCTACTCTTGAGGTAAGGATTTTATGCTTATTTAAGTTTGTTTTCTGTGTTGGTTGAGGAATTTAATGCTTGAGTTAAGATTTTCATGGGTTTTGATTTGGGTTGTTGAATTTGAAATCAAAGGAGTGGATCTTGTGTGTATTGATGTTTTGGATTTGATTCTAGTGTTTATGGGGTGTTAGATTGTTCATATGAGGTTTGGATTTGAGTTTTGGGGTTTAGGTTTTGGTTTGGGATGATTTGGGGAGGTTAAAGCTCGGGGAAAATTGCAGGAAAAACCCAGAATTCTGGGTCTGCGAAGGCGTGCCGCGGCAGGGTTTTTGTGTGCCGCGGCAAGGGAGCTTCTGTCTGATGGGTGCCGCGGCACAAGGATGTGGTGCCGCGGCACAAGGCAATTTTCAGGGTAGCTCTTTTTGGCAATTTTAGGTCTTAGCTCCGGGGGTTCGTGGGATGCCTCCGGGGTGTTGTTTTAAGGTTTTAGAGGTCCCGAGAGTGCGGGATTGGTCCCGGGAAGTGGTTTTGGGTTTGGTTAGTATTAAAAGTGTTTTATGTGTGTTGTGACTAGGATTTCGGAGAGGCTCGTGCTAAAGGACCGTGCTCGTGACCGTGGTACTTTGGAAAGCACGGGATACAGGTAAGAAAACCGTAACACCCGAGTTTAGGGCATGGCCCCACTGTGTGATTGTAGGGCGTGGCCCCGGATTGTATTACGTGCAAATTCTTAAACTTAAATGAACCATGATGTGTGTGAATGTTTATTTTGAATGTACTATATGTGTTATTATGATGAAACGAGCGGCAGAGGCCGGGTACGGCATAGGCCGGGGCGGCCGTGGGCCGAAAGTAACACAGCACATGGGATGCTTATATTCAGGGTGGGACCCAAGGGATACATGAGTGATCCTCGCGGTGAGAACCGAAACTCCAGGCTTTGGTAAGGCCTTGGGAGCGGCATGGCCGTACTTGTTTATTATGGTGGTTTTCTTATGTATCAGTGAATTATTGCCAGCTATTTACTTTGCATATGTTATGTGTTATTTGGGTTTTCTTGCTGGGCTTCGGCTCACGGGTGCTCCGTGTGGCAGGTAAAAGCAAGGAGTCAGTCAACCGGCCATGAGTATGGAGAGCGTGGGGGCGGCGCGTACATGTTCGGCCTGCCCGACTGCTTTGGTTGGGGGCATTTTGTATATGGCTGTATTTAACCATTCTTTTGATAGCTGATCAAGTGTAAATCTATTTTGAGTTGTAAATATTTTGTAAACCTTATTTTGGGATCCCAGATGTTTTATAATTAACGTTTTTAATGAAACTAAACATTTTCAAAGAGTACAGCCTTAAACTCTGGTTTATTCACACTTTTGGTTTTAGAAACCACTTGAGTCAATTAGATGCACAATTTCTGTTTTAAACTCACTTAGTAACGGCTCTAAGGTAGTAGGGCGTTACAACTTGGTATCAGAGCGAGCCAAGGTTTATTGGTTCTGGAGATCGACCGAACATGTACGCACGCTGCCATTGAAAAGCTCGACTCAGGGTAGTTTGGTATGATCGGTTGATATATTCATGAATATGTGTTTAATGCTTTGTGTGCCTGCCTAAATTATTATGAGCATGATCATTGAAATAACATATGCATGATGCCAGGGCAAGGCCCGTTGTATGCTGCATGATATTTGTATGGCACTTTGGTCGATTGATCTTGGTTGTTGTTGAGATTGAGAGGTGGAAATTGGACCTTGTTATCATGCCTAATGAGCGGTGTCATTGATTGCAGGCATTTAGTTGCAATGCCTCGCCAATCATCGAGACTCCGCGGCATTCAGGCCGAGGATGATAACCAGGGGCAGGACCCTCCACCTGCTCCTCAGAACTGGCAACAGATTTTAGCAGAGATGGAGGCTAGGTTGAAGAAAACAGAGGATGAGCTTAGTCAGTACAGGCAACCAGCTCCTCCACCGGCCACTGTGATACCACCACCGCCTAGTGTGGTACCGGCTCCGGTTCAACCTGTGACTGGGAACAGGTTGGAACCTCTATATGAAAGATTCAGAAAACAACAACCTCCTACCTTTGAGGGGGGAGCAGACCCACTGCAGGCTGAGCAGTGGATGAGTACAATGTCGGTAATCCTGGACTTCATGAGGGTTGAAGGAAGGGATAGGGTTGATTGTGCCAGTTATATGCTTAGACATGATGCACGAATATGGTGGGAGGTGGTGGGGCAGCGAAGGGATACTGCTATTATGACCTGGGAGGAATTCAAGAGCCTTTTCAACGAGAAATACTACAGCGTAGCCGTTCGAGCGGCGAAGGCGGATGAGTTTAACAGTCTGACTCAGGGCAGGTTATCTGTCACTGAGTACGCCTTGGTATTTGATAGATTGGCGAAGTTTGCGCCAGAGCTTGTGCCGACTGATATGGCCAGAAGGGACAGATTTGTACGGGGATTAGGTGCAATGATCGCCCGTGACGTGAGTATTACAATGGCTCCAGAGACTACCTATGCGCAAGTGGTAGACAAGGCCCTCACTGCTGAGAGGGCTGAGGATCAGATCTGGAAGGATAGCGCTGCTAGACGTGATACCAGGAGGGTAATGCCTTCTTCTTCTGGGCCTAGTCGGGGCAGCGGCCCCAGTGAGCAGAAGAGGAGAGTACCAGACTCATTTACTCCCTATGGTTCCGACAGGAGGGTTCGCGGTTCCGTGGGTGGCCGCCAGGGCGGTAATGACAACTGGAGGAGTTATCCATGGTGTCCTCGATGCAGGCGACGGCATCAGGGCGAGTGCCGGTCCGCCTCTGGAGCGGGTACCGGCATCAGGGCATGTTTTGTTTGTGGAAGCACCAGCCACTTGAAGAAAGATTGCCCGCAGGCTAAGAAGGAGGAGCCTAGGCAGGGTGACAGCCTCGCGCCTGCTAGGGTCTTCACCTTGACTCAGACTGAGGCAGAGGCCAGCCCATCAGTGGTCACAGGTCAGATTTTTAGCGCTGGATCCTTGTTTACTGCATTGATTGATTCTGGTGCTACGCACTCATTTGTTTCTGCTAGAGTGATTGATCAGCTGTGTAGACCTAGTATTTTGTATGCTAGGGGTTTTCAGACTGTATTGCCTACAGGAGAGCTGGTAGTCTCTAGGAGGTGGGTTAGAGCCTTACCAGTAGTGGTAGATGGTAGAGAATTGTTTGTTGACCTGATTGAACTAGATATGGACGATTTTGACATAATACTAGGGATGGATTGGTTGACGCGATATGGAGCAACAATTGATTGTAGGCGACGAATGGTGACCTTTGAACCGGAGGGCGAGGCACCCTTTGTGTTCGTGGGATCGGTGGATGGACCGCGGGTACCTGTGATCTCGGCACTAAAGGCTAGAGACCTGATGCAAGAGGGTTGCATAGGATTCCTAGCAAGTATAGTGGATTCCTCTAAGGTGGCGGCAGTGGGACCGAATGAAACCAGAGTCGTCTACGAGTTTCCAGACTTGTTTCCAGCAGATCTGCCGGGGTTGCCGCCACAGCGGGAGATCGAGTTCGTCATAGAGTTAGCTCCGGGAGCAGAGCCAGTATCCAAAGCACCTTACAGAATGGCTCCAGCAGAATTGAAGGAATTGAAGATTCAACTGCAGGAACTACTTGATTTGGGGTTTGTCAGACCGAGTTTCTCGCCGTGGGGTGCTCCAGTTTTATTTGTTAAGAAAAAGGATGGATCGCTCAGGATGTGCATCGATTACAGGGAGTTGAATAAGCTGACCATCAAGAACAAATATCCATTGCCTAGGATCGACGATTTATTTGATCAGCTTCAAGGGAGTATAGTGTTTTCGAAGATTGATCTCCGATCAGGCTACTATCAATTGAGGATCAGAGATGAGGACATACCAAAGACTGCATTTCGGACTCGGTATGGGCATTATGAATTTCTGGTTATGTCCTTTGGATTAACCAATGCCCCGGCGGCATTTATGGATTTGATGAACAGAATTTTTAAGGATTACTTGGATAAGTTTGTGATTGTGTTTATTGATGATATCCTAGTATACTCCCAGACAGAGACAGAGCATGAGCATCATCTGCGTCTAGTGTTGCAGCGGTTAAGAGGGCATAAGCTATATGACAAGTTTAGTAAGTGCGAGTTCTAGTTATCGCAAGTTTCATTTTTGGGCCATATTATCAGTAAGGATGGGTTACTGGTCGACCCAAGTAAGACGGAAGCAGTGAGGGTTTGGCCTAGACCCAGCAATGTTCCTGAAGTTAGAAGTTTCCTTGGACTAGCAGGTTACTACCGGCGGTTTGTAGAGGGGTTCTCCAGAATTGCTACTCCGTTGACAGAATTGACAAGGAAGAAGACCAAGTTTGTGTGGACAGATCGATGCGAGAATAGCTTCAAAGAGCTGAAGCGGCGGTTGATTACTGCACCAGTGCTGAGCCTGCCAACAGATAATGAGAAGTTTGTGGTCTACTGTGACGCTTCCAGACAGGGTCTGGGATGCGTGTTGATGCAGGCTGGGAAAGTGATAGCGTACGCATCAAGGCAATTAAAGGAGTACGAGCAGAGGTATCCCACGCATGACCTGGAATTAGCTGCAGTGGTATTCGCACTTAAGATTTGGAGACACTATCTGTATGGAGAGAGGTGTGAGATATACACTGATCACAAGAGTCTAAAGTATTTCTTTACCCAGAAGGACTTGAACATGCGCCAGAGACGGTGGCTTGAGCTGGTAAAGGATTACGATTGTGATATCCTATACCATCCTGGGAAGGCTAATGTGGTGGCCGATGCATTAAGCCGAAGGGGCCCAGGACAGTTGTATAGTTCGAGGCAGATATCTGACAGACTAGCAGGAGAGATGACCAGAGCAGGTATAGAGCTAGTGGTTGGGAGGTTAGCCAACATTACTCTTCAGTCAACACTCCTCGAGAGGATTAAGGAAGCACAGGGAAAGGACCCCCAGTTAGTTGAGCGTAGAGAGAACGTCCTATCGGGAGCAGCTAAGGACTTCTCTATTTCTGAGATGGGTTTGTTGAAGTACAAAGGACGGATTTGTGTTCCGATTGATCCAGACATTCGGCGAGAGATTTTGGACGAGTCTCATACCACTCCCTACTCTTTGCACCCAGGATCTACGAAGATGTACCATGACCTGAAGGTTTTGTATTGGTGGTCAGGCATGAAGAGGGACGTGGTGGACTATGTGGCTAGATGCCTAACCTGTCAGCAGATTAAGGCGGAACACCAGAGGCCAGCAGGATTATTACAGCCTCTTGGGATTCCCGAGTGGAAATGGGAAGATATTGCCATGGACTTTGTGGTAGGATTGCCAAAGACCGTGGGTCAGCATGACTCGGTATGGGTGATTGTGGACAGGTATACCAAGTCCGCCCACTTCTTACCTGTGAAGACGACTTATACTGTGGAGCAGTATGCAGAGCTTTATGCTAAGGAGATCGTTCGACTTCATGGGGCTCCGAGGTCAATAGTATCCGACAGAGACCCCACTTTCACTTCCAAGTTTTGGAAGAGCCTGCAGAAGGCAATGGGCACGCAGCTTCGGTTTAGTACCGCTTATCATCCTCAGACGGATGGACAGTCTGAGAGGACAATTCAAATACTGGAGGACATGTTACGAGCTTGTGTCTTGGATTTTGAGGGATCTTGGAGTAAGTACCTCCCTCTGATTGAGTTTTCGTACAATAACAGTTATCAGGCGACTATCGGAGTGGCTCCGTATGAGATGTTGTATGGTAGAAAATGCAGATCACCGATTCACTGGGATGAGACAGGTGAGAGAAGGTATTTAGGTCCTGAGATGGTTCAGAGGACCAATGAGGCACTTGAGAAAATTAGAGCTCGTATGCTCGCCTCCCAGAGTCGCCAGAAGAGTTATTCAGATCAGAAACGCAGGAGCGTAGAATTTCAGGTTGGTGATCATGTATTCCTCAGGGTTTCACCCCTGAGAGGAGTAAAACGATTTGGCGTTCGGGGCAAGCTGAGTCCCAGGTTTGTTGGCCCATTTGAGGTTCTAGAACGAATTGGGGAGGTGGCTTATAGGTTAGCAATGCCTCCAGCTTTATCAGGAGTTCATGACGTGTTTCATGTGTCCATGCTCCGGAAGTATGTTTCGGACTCTACTCATGTGTTGAGCTATGAGAACTTGGAGTTGGATCGGGACTTATCATACGAAGAAAAGCCTGTTCAGATCCTTGATAGGAAGGACAAGGTCTTGAGGAGCAAGACCATCCCCTTGGTTAAAGTATTGTGGAGAAACAGCAAGGTCGAAGAGGCGACATGGGAACTGGAATCAGATATGCGGGAGCGGCATCCCGAGTTGTTCAGGTAAATTTCGAGGACGAAATTCTCATGAGGAGGGGATAGTTGTAACGACCCAAATTCAGTGTTAAGGCTTAAGGGCCTGGAGTTGTGTGCCTGGAGGGCATGATGGGATTTTGTGTGTGACTTTATTAAGTTTAATGCATCATTATGATTTATTGCACGTTATATGACTATTGGATTATTTGAGATGCATGACTATGTGAATCGGTATGCATGTAGAACTGATTGTCTTAAAATGAGCATGATTGTAACTTGGCCATGTTAGGGCATAACTGTGATAATTATACTATGTGAATTGTGCCATGTGAGTGTGATGTTTTACCAGGATGCACGCATCGGGACGGTCCTAGTGAGCCAGTTAGTCTAAAAGTCACAACGGGTTGTTGTACCCGGCTCGGGAGGAGCCCAGGGGTACTTCGGGAATCTTGTAAGTTGAGTTTAGAAAGAGTGATTAGTATTGGTAATTTGGTAACCATTTGTAACTGCTGTGAGTAACAAGTTTTAAGATAGGAAGTGGTAGAATTGAAATGAAAGTGTTAAGACTTAAGTACCCTTGAAGGTTTAGCTTAGAAGGATTAGTAAGGAGGGGTAATTTGGTCTTTTGGCAAGGCAAATAGACATTATGCAGCTGGGATTTAGGGGGTACGGTTTGGGCATTTGGGTCACTTGTGGCTTTGATAAATTAGAAGAGAAGGAAAAGAAGAGGAGAGAAAGGCTAGGGCAAAGAAGAAGAAAGAAGAAGAGGTGTAGAAAGGGGGCTGAAGTGGGAAGCTTAGAAGGAGATCAAGGGAACTTTTAGGGTGGGTTCTACTCTTGAGGTAAGGATTTTATGCTTATTTAAGTTTGTTTTCTGTGTTGGTTGAGGAATTTAATGCTTGAGTTAAGATTTTCATGGGTTTTGATTTGGGTTGTTGAATTTGAAATCAAAGGAGTGGATCTTGTGTGTATTGATGTTTTGGATTTGATTCTAGTGTTTATGGGGTGTTAGATTGTTCATATGAGGTTTGGATTTGAGTTTTGGGGTTTAGGTTTTGGTTTGGGATGATTTGGGGAGGTTAAAGCTCGGGGAAAATTGCAGGAAAAACCCAGAATTCTGGGTCTGCGAAGGCGTGCCGCGGCAGGGTTTTTGTGTGCCGCGGCAAGGGAGCTTCTGTCTGATGGGTGCCGCGGCACAAGGATGTGGTGCCGCGGCACAAGGCAATTTTCAGGGTAGCTCTTTTTGGCAATTTTAGGTCTTAGCTCCGGGGGTTCGTGGGATGCCTCCGGGGTGTTGTTTTAAGGTTTTAGAGGTCCCGAGAGTGCGGGATTGGTCCCGGGAAGTGGTTTTGGGTTTGGTTAGTATTAAAAGTGTTTTATGTGTGTTGTGACTAGGATTTCGGAGAGGCTCGTGCTAAAGGACCGTGCTCGTGACCGTGGTACTTTGGAAAGCACGGGATACAGGTAAGAAAACCGTAACACCCGAGTTTAGGGCATGGCCCCACTGTGTGATTGTAGGGCGTGGCCCCGGATTGTATTACGTGCAAATTCTTAAACTTAAATGAACCATGATGTGTGTGAATGTTTATTTTGAATGTACTATATGTGTTATTATGATGAAACGAGCGGCAGAGGCCGGGTACGGCATAGGCCGGGGCGGCCGTGGGCCGAAAGTAACACAGCACATGGGATGCTTATATTCAGGGTGGGACCCAAGGGATACATGAGTGATCCTCGCGGTGAGAACCGAAACTCCAGGCTTTGGTAAGGCCTTGGGAGCGGCATGGCCGTACTTGTTTATTATGGTGGTTTTCTTATGTATCAGTGAATTATTGCCAGCTATTTACTTTGCATATGTTATGTGTTATTTGGGTTTTCTTGCTGGGCTTCGGCTCACGGGTGCTCCGTGTGGCAGGTAAAAGCAAGGAGTCAGTCAACCGGCCATGAGTATGGAGAGCGTGGGGGCGGCGCGTACATGTTCGGCCTGCCCGACTGCTTTGGTTGGGGGCATTTTGTATATGGCTGTATTTAACCATTCTTTTGATAGCTGATCAAGTGTAAATCTATTTTGAGTTGTAAATATTTTGTAAACCTTATTTTGGGATCCCAGATGTTTTATAATTAACGTTTTTAATGAAACTAAACATTTTCAAAGAGTACAGCCTTAAACTCTGGTTTATTCACACTTTTGGTTTTAGAAACCACTTGAGTCAATTAGATGCACAATTTCTGTTTTAAACTCACTTAGTAACGGCTCTAAGGTAGTAGGGCGTTACAAAAGTCGTCCCTTGTTTTGCTGTTTTAGGGCATAAGCATGAACGCCTTTAGGGTGTCTTTCTCTGGAAAAACACTTCTTTTGGTGGGCTTAGGCTCGGGGTCTGAGTCTGGTTCCTTGCTGTCCTTCGGGTGGCATGGTGCCAATCCCTCGGTAAGCTCGGTGGGAGCCTCTCCAAGCAGTTTTCGAGGAGGGTCTCCCCGACGCCTTTGATACCACTAGGGTATGACAAGGGTGCTGACTGCTTAGAGTGTTTTCTTCTTTCTTTTCTTTTGTCCAGTGACGAACATCTCGAAGGAACAACTCCTTGCTGCGGGGGAGGCTGATTCTGCCCAAGAGAAGGGCTCTCCTGTCGCTGGTGGAAAGGGGAAAGGAAAGGCGAAAGCGGTCGCGGCTAGCCCACCAACCTCCAATAGTTCCATCTGGGAGATGGACCAAAAACCGAACCTTTTCAGGAATTATGGCATGCTGGAGCTGTATTCCTCTGAGGCAGGCCTGAAGAACATCCCAGGTCTGATGTGGCACCGTCTGTCGGTGCTGGGCGAGTCAGCTAGCCAGAGCCACGAGGGCTTTGGTGCCTGGAGTTGGGCACACATAGTGTGCGGAGCGCACTTGCCCCTAAGGAGTTACTTCGCCAATTTCTGTGTGAAGGCGGGGATTGCCCCCTTCCAGTTAATTCCTCCCAGCTACAAGCTCTTAGCGGGGTGGTTCATCTTTTGCAAGTCCCGGAGACTGGAAGCTCCTACCCCGGAGGAGGTGCTGTACTTTTATGGGTTGAAGTCTCAGCCTATGAGGGGTCACTCAGACAAGGTGGGGTTTTACAGGCTAGAAAGGCACCCGGATGTGATGTGCCCCACTTGTCATACCGCGAGGGTTCCAGACCTCCGGGAATACTGGTTCCTGACGACTGGCTTCCCGCTGAAGAGGGTGCCAGCTCTATCTTTGGATTTCAAAATCCCTGGTAAGTGTTTCCTCTTTTCCTTTTCAACTTTGTTTCTTTGTGTTTGATTTGCTTTTTGGGAGGATCTCTAACGCTTGTATTTGATTTTTGCAGAAGTCGTTCCGCGGACACCTCGCTGCGCGGAGATGATAAGGAGGTCCAAGTTCTACGAAGGGCTTTCCGAGGAAGAGTTGAGAGTGGAGGGACTTGTGACCTCCGAATCGTTGAGGGAGTATGGGTTACTCGCCTCCTTCCAAAATATCGAGCCAGTAAGTGGTAGGGGGCAGACTCAGGTGTCGGCTGACATCCGGGAGCAGATTTCCCTGGAGCTGTCTAAGGTGATCACCCAAGCCGCTCGGGACGAAAATACTCTATCTCCTAGTTGGGCGGAGAGGTTCCCCGACCCCCAGCCGGAGGGAGAGGAGATCGAGGCTCGCCACGCCGCGGCTTACCCTAACGAAGGGGCTCCGGGGGCTAGTTCCTCCGGGAGAGGTAAGACTAGTTTTCGATTGATCCACACCCCCAGCCTGTCTGAAGTTTCCCAAACCTCTCAGATGGGGTTTGATCCTCGTTTCCTTAGGCTAGATCCGCGTAGGATACCTTTCGACAGGTACTGTGATAGGGTAGATGAGCTCCTCTGGTGTCTGAGTGATGGTAGTCTGCCAGAAGGTGTCATCATGGTTGACCCTTCTTCTCTCAGCATGTTCTTCCCGGACTTCAAGGAGTACGGGAGCTTCCTGGAGCAGGAAGCGATGTTTTGTTTTGCTCGGGGAAGGCCATCCATGTTTCTCGTGCATGGTCGTCCCTTTCAAACTTTTCTTTTTCTTGTTTCTTGTTCCCTGCTGGCGGGCTTGCTTGTACTTTTATGTTGCTGATTGTCTTGTCTTCCGCTTATCTTCTTTCTCATTTCTTGTTGGTTCGTTAACCTTGCTTTGTACGTTTCTTGCAGAGTATCCCGAAGCCAAGATGTTGGGGAGGGTTACTTTGCTTATTAAGAAGGCTGCCACCAGCCATGACCCGCCCACGGGGAAAGGACGGAAGACCAAGGCTGGTAGGGGAGGTAAGGCTGCCTCCCCCAAGAAGACAAGTGGCGAGGCGCAAGCGTCTCCGAGGGTAGAGAAGTCCCCTGCTGAAGGGCCTTCCGAGACTATGATGGTCTCGAGTAGCAGTAGCGACGGGGAAGGGCTTGTGTTCCCCGTGAGGACAACTGGGGTGAGCAAGCGTCCCGGAGGAGATGCTGAGGGTGCTAAGAACAAACGCCTTAGACACTCTTCTCCCGGTCGAAGGCAACAACAACAGCAACGACAGCAATCACAACTACAACAACAGCAGCAACAGGAACAAGAGAGACAATCACCAACGCCGCAGCAGCAGCAAGGGCAATTACTTCTGCTACCGCAGCAGCAAAAGCAACAGACCGGGGCCTTAATACCCCGGCTGCCTCCTCCTCCAGCCCAACGGGGGTCCACCCTTCCGGGGTCTCCGTCTTCTCAGACAACCAATCTTCCCCTGCCTGGCCTGAAGTTCCACTTTCCGCGGAAGCCGACCAGTTTTCCCGCTGCCCTCCTGGAGGGTGTAAGACGGGCCGATAGTTTTTTGAAGAGGCGGCTAGAGGCGGAGAAGGCCGTTACTCAGGGGAGGGCAGATAACTTGTCTGCCGTGAAGAGGGCTGAGCTGGCCGAGGGGGTGAGATCTCCTCACCCGGCCGGAGCGGTTCTGGATGGTCCAGCCTTGGAGAAGAGGCTGGTGCCTAGGCTCGGACGTGCATTGGCGCCGTTCGGAGCTGAGATGATGGAGGACATGGCCCTGAGCTTATGCGAGCTCAATTCTGAGAAATGGGCCATCAGCAGCAGCAAGGATCCGCTGTTGCTGACACACGCTGTGAAGCAGCAACTGTCCGGGGTAAGCCGTCAGTTGTTATTTTTTATTTATTTATTTTTTTTTTTGGGACCATCTGTCTTTTGGTCCTGCTTTAGCTCATTCTGTTGTCTTTCCTTGCAGGCCTCTATGATCGCGGAACGCTCGTTCCGGGAGGTTGGTGCAGCTCTGGTTCAGCTGGAGGAGAGCCAACTGGCTCGCCAGGCCTTGGAAGCGGAGAATCAGAAACTGACCCAACAGGCCTTGGGGGCTTCGGAGAAGATTGATCAGGCCCGACGCACGGCTGAAGAAGAGGCGGAGAAGAAATATCTTGCCAAATATCAAGAGTACCGGGCCAAGGCAGAGAATGAGTTTAGACAGCGGTCGGATGGGATTAAGACCGAAAACTCCAAGCTCCGGGAAGAGCTGTCCCAAGCCAAGGTGGAGAAAGATACCCTGGAAGCCCGTTTGCAATCAAAGAACGATCTCCTCCTTAAGCGGCAAGAGGAATATTCCACTCTTCAGAGTAAGCTGCACGACGAGGAGCAACTCCATAAGAGGAGCAGGGATCTCGTGTCTATGCTTCAGTTGGGGCTCGCCGAGAAGGATAAAGAGATCGGGGCTTTGCAATTCACTGCCAGGGGGCATGTGACCGAGAAGCAATCCGTGCTGAACCAAAATAGGGAGCAGCGCAAGGCGATTGATTCTCTTAAGGGGGAGCGGGATGCCTCCAAGGCCGAAGTGGAAAAATTGAGGGCCCAACTAACTGCCGCGGAAGCACAGCTGGCAACCTCCGAGGCGGAGCGGTTGAAGGAGAAGGAGGATGCTGAGGTGATACTGAACAGGACTATTAATATATCGCATGTGGTCCTCATGCATCAACTCTGGAAAGTGAACCCGGAGGTGTTAGGCTATCTGGGAGATGATGCCGAAGCCATGAGGGAGAAGCTACTCGTGTGGGATCAGGGCCCAGAGGCGTACGTCCAAACTTATAACATTGACGATCGTGCTGAAGCTCCTGAGGCAGGAGATCCCGGAGAGGCGGGGACCTCTGAACCTTCTCGTGATCAAATTCCTCCTTCCAATGAGCCGACTCCGTCAGCCTCAGCTGAAACAGATGCCCCCGAAGCTGCGGTCGTGGACGCTGTAGTTACCCCCAATGCTTGAAGGGGTTTTATCTTTAATTGTTTTTCATTTTGAGTTTTTCATTGCGGACAATTTTGCCATAATCATAGCATTCTCCTTTCTTTTTCTGCCGAGTTCTTTATTTATCTTTGCGCTTAGGGTAGACATTTATACGGTAGAAACTGTTGTAGGGGCGTATGGGGTTTTGGTTCCAACGGCCAAAACTTATGCACTTCCCAGTTGAAGCTTTACCGGATGATGTCTTTCCCCACGTAGTTTCTAGGTTACGAAGGTTTTCTGGTTCCAACGGCCAGGCTCCTTTCACCGTACTTTATCTTTCCTGAGGCAAATAGCCAATCCCGGGACTTGTAGTTATACTGTTCGCTGGGATTGCTAAGGTGAGTCGTTCCATTGTTTGGAACGGGAGTTCTTTTGGTGAGCGTCGCTAGACTTAAGGTTAGATCTTTGCGAAGCAAAACTAACTGTTGTTGCGAACCTCATTGTGGCTGACTTCAGGGACCTGGCATGGAGCCCTGCGAGGCAAGGCTTATTGCTGTTGGGGAAATCGCCACGCCCACCAGGTGTGATCCTGGAGCAGGGGCTTTGCGAAGCAAAGCCGGCTGTGAGTGGGGGGATCAAGCATGTCTGCTTCTGGAGCTGAGACTTGCAATGGCCATGGAGCTTGCCATGCATTATTTTGTGAGATCCGGAGTTGGAGCCTGCGAAGCAAGGCTTACAACGGTCGCGGATCTTGCCATCTTTCGCCTCGCTGGACCCGGAGCTGGAGCTTTCGAAGCAACGCTCTACAGCGCTCGCGGATCTTGCCAACTTTCGCCTTGCGGGACCCGGAGCTGGAGCTTGCGAAGCAAAGCTCTACAGCGCTCGCGGATCTTGCCATCTTTCGCCTTGCGGGATCCGGGGCTGGAGCTTGCGAAGCAAAGCTCTACAGCGCTCGCGGATCTTGCCATCTTTCGCCTTGCGGGATCCGGAGCTGGAGCTTTGCGAAGCAAAGCTCTACAGCGCTCGCGGAGAATTCTGCAAAGGACTTGTCAGGGAGTTGGGGGTGTTTTGGCGTAGCTCTATGAACGTGCCTCAACCCCCAGTCCCGTCCATCGCTGGGCTACACAGGAGATAATACTTATGATACATAATGGCAGGCATTTCCATGGAAATTTTCACATAAGCACATATGACACGTAATGCAAGCATGTTCATGGCAACAAATAAACCTAAGCTCAACAATTTAAACATTTCAAACAATTTAAAAATTTCAAACACAATGCTAGCACATAAGTGGTGTTCTGTGTACGTTTTGTTCAAGGGGCGTATGGTTATGCCTTAGCCATGTATACCCCCCAAGTGAGCGTGGGGTCCGGACGTCTCCGGACCGCGTGGTCACTTGTTAAAACGCAGCTTTGAACACAGGGATAAAAAGTGCAGTAAAAGCGGAGTGAATCTCTCCGTGTTTCATTGAATTAGCCTGCTAGGCGTGAGTTTTACAACAGGGAGGATTATTTCCACATTTTTCACTTTTGTTATTTTCACCAAGGACTTCCGACTGGATGGTCCGGGGCCTACTGGTAGTAACGGCGGAGGTGCTCCGCGTTCCAGGCGCGCGGGACTTTAGATCCGTCGAGTCTCTTTAAGTGATACGTCCCATGGCCCACTTTTTCTTGGACTTCGTAGGGGCCTTCCCAGTTGGGTCCGAGGACTCCTACTCCCGGGTCCTGCGTAGCAGGAAATACTCTCCGTAGGACAAGATCTCCAACTTCGAATGTACGGCTCTGGACTCTCATGTTAAAGTGTCGGGCTATCTTGCCTTGGTACATTGTTAGTTGGACCTGCGACTGCTCCCGGAGCTCCTCGATCATGTCCAAGGACTCCTGGAGGAGGGCATGGTTCCGGGTAGGATCGTAGGTGTCTTGCCTGTGAGAGGGGATCATAGCTTCTACTGGGATGACGGCCTCGCAACCGAAGGTCATGGAATAAGGCGTGTGCCCCGTCGAAGTTCTCTCTGTTGTGCGATAGGCCCAAAGTACTCGCGGAAGTTCTTCCGGCCAGTGAGCCTTGCAGGCTTGGAGTTTTTTCTTCAACGTGGTCTTTAATATTTTGTTTACAGCTTCCTCTTGCCCATTAGCCTGGGGTCTGGCGACTGCGGAAAAGCTTTTGATAATTCCATGCGAAGCACAGAAGTTCGTGAAGTGTTCACTGTCAAACTGCCTTCCGTTGTCGGACACAATTTTCCGTGGAAGCCCAAAACGACACACTATATTCCTGATGACAAAATCCAGTGCTTTTTTTGATGTGACCGTGTTCATAGGTTCAGCTTCAGCCCATTTGGTGAAGTAGTCTACCGCGACTATGGCGTACTTCACTCCGCCTTTTCCAGTTGGGAGGGAACCTACTAGGTCAATGCCCCAAACGGCGAACGGCCAGGGGCTGGTCATTAGGGTAATCTCTGTAGGCGGCGCTCGCGGAACCTTGGCGTACCTCTGGCACTGCTCACATTTCCTGACATAATCCACACAATCCTTCTTCATGGTGGGCCAGAAGTATCCTTGTCGAAGGATCTTTTTGGAGAGGCTCAGCCCGGAGGTATGATCGCCACAGAAGCCTCCGTGAATCTCATGGATGATGGTGCTGACTTCGGTTCCGGCAACACACCTAAGGAAGGGTATGGACAACCCCCTGCGGTAAAGCTTTCCATCCATAACCACGTATCGGGGAGCTGGATATTGGAGCTTCCTCGCGTCAGCTTTATCAGTGGGGAGCTCTCCGGTGGTGAGAAATCTGAGGATGGGTCCTATCCAGGAGTGGGAATGGTCGATGATGGCGTTTATCCTTCGTGTCTCAGTACTGGGGGCTTCTAAGTGCCCGATGGGGACTAAGCCATACTGTTCAATCTCCGGGTCCGTTGCAAGCTTGGCCAGCGTGTCCGCGAGTGAGTTCTGGTCCCGGGGGACCTGGCGGATTTGGTAGCCTTTAAAATGCTGCAGTAGGTCGCGGGAGAGAGACACGTAGGCAGCCATCCTTTCGCCTTTCGTCTGGTATTCCCCGGATATTTGGTTTACCACAAGTAGGGAGTCGCTGTACACTTCGATTTTTTGGGCTCCGACTTCTCTGGCCAGTCGTAACCCAGCTAACATGGCTTCGTGTTCTGCCTCGTTGTTGGATGCTGGGAATGCGAAACGGATGGCGCTCTGGAGCTGATGCCCTTGGGGAGATATTAGGATAACCCCCGCTCCAGCTCCTTTTTCATTTGAGGCTCCGTCTACGTAGACCTTCCAGGTGGGGAGTTCTGGGACAGGATCTTCTGGGAGGTCATTCATTCCCGAGCACTCCACAATAAAGTCCGCGAGAGCTTGACCTTTTATGGAAACACGCGGTTGGTAGTGGACGTCGAACTGGCTTAGTTCCATGGCCCACTTAAGCAATCTGCCAGAAGACTCGGGCTTCTGCAGGACTTGTCGGAGAGGGTGGTTGGTGAGTACTTTGATGGTGTGCGCCTGGAAATATGGCCTCAACTTCCGTGAAGCGATCAGCAAGCAGAGGGAGAGTTTCTCGATCATCGAATATCTGGACTCGGCGTCCAATAACCTCTTGCTTACGTAATACACAGGGAGCTGGATACGGCCATCTTCCCGGACGAGAGCGGCACTTACTGCGTGCTCAGTCACAGCTAGGTATAAGAACAACGCCTCTCCTTCGACCGGCTTGGACAGAATGGGGGCTCGGGTTAAATGTTCTTTGAGGTGTTGGAAGGCCGCTTCGCATTCGGGGGTCCACTCGAACTTTTTGTTCCCTCGCAGAACATTGAAGAAGGGGATACACTTGTCGGTGGCCTTGGACACGAAGCGACTGAGAGCAGCTATCCTTCCGGTAACGCTCTGGACATCCTTATGCTTCCGGGGGGAAGGCATATCTATGAACGCCTTTATTTTTTCAGGGTTGGCTTCCACGCCGCGGGAGCTGACAATAAAACCGAGGAACTTCCCAGACGAGACCCCGAAAGTACATTTCTTTGGATTTAGTTTCATCCCGTACTTTCGGATCACGGCGAAAGCTTCCTCAAGGTCGTTACTGTGGTCCCCGGAGGTCTTGGACTTTACCAACATGTCGTCCACGTACACCTCCATGTTCCTCCCCAGTTGGTCCTTGAACATTCTGTTTACCAGACGCTGGTAAGTCGCCCCAGCATTCTTCAAACCGAAAGGCATGACCACGTAACAGTAGACACCCTTATCCGTGAGGAAGCTGGTGTGTTCCTGGTCCGCGACATGCATCTTGATCTGGTTGTATCCGGAGTACGCATCCATGAAGGATAAGAGTTCGTACCCGGAAGTAGCGTCCACCATCTGATCGATTCGCGGGAGAGGGAAACAATCTTTCGGGCAGGCCCTGTTTAGGTCCGTGAAGTCAATGCACATTCTCCAGGACCCATCGGGTTTCGGGACCAGAACTGGGTTGGCCAACCACACGGGATAGTGCGACTCCTGGAGAAAGCCTATGGACATCAATTTGTCCACTTCAGCTTTGACGGCTTCGGCTCTCACTGGGTCCAGCGGCCTCCTCTTTTGGCGAATTGGAGTTGCAGCTGGGTCTATGTTGAGTGCGTGGCACGCAACATTGGGATTAATCCCCGTCATATCAGCGTGGCACCATGCCAGGATATCCTGATTATCCTTCACAGTGGCCACGATCTTATCTCGAACGGCCGACGGCAGGTTTTTCCCCACCTGAATGACCTTGGTGGGTTCTCCCGGATTGAGGATCACCTCTTCGACTTCCTCCATCGGCTCTATTGCTTTCTCGATTCCCACTCTTGGGTCGAGTTCGTCAAAGTATGCCTCCTGAGCATCCCTAGTTTCTGGCAATACTTCCGCCAAAGGAATGGCAGCAAACGTCTCTCGGACCGTGTAGACGGCTCGGACGGAGACGTTATAACAGCTCCGTGCACTTCTTTGGTCTCCTCGGAGGGTGCCAATACGCCCATCGTCGCATGGAAACTTCAAACATAAGTGGCATATCGAGGTTATGGCCCCACAATCGATCAGGACTGGTCGGCCTAAGATGGCATTATACGCCGTGGGGCAGTCGACCACCACGAATGTGCTATGCTTGAAGGCACAAGCGTCGCTTTCTCCTCTGAGGGTGACTGGAAGTTGAATTTTGCCTAATGGCATGAGTGCGTCCCCATTGAAACCTTGAAGCTGGATGGGGCATGGGGCCAGGTCCGTCTCGGTCAATCCGATCGCGTGGAAGGCCGCTTTGAAGAGGATGTTCACGGAGCTTCCGTTATCGATCAAGATCCGTGAGACCTTCTTATTGGCAATCTGGGCTTCCACTACGAGGGGATCGTTGTGGGGGAAGTGCACATGTCGAGCATCGTCCTCCGTGAAGGTGATGGGAAGATCCATCATTCGGGGACGTTGAGCAGGTGATTGGACCAAAGCGCACATCTCCTCGGCGTGCTCTAACTCCTTCAAGTACCTCTTCTGGGAGTTGCGGGTACTTCCGGCAAGGTGTGGTCCTCCGGAAATGGTGGCGACGTGTCCGTCAACGGGTGGCGGAGCAAGGCCGGGCGGATATGGGTTGCCTGGTCCTGGAGCCAACAAGGCAATGGGCGCCGGAGCGGGTGGAGCAGGAAGTGCTGGGAACTGAGACCCGGGAGCTTGGGGGTGACCGGCTCCAGGAGCGCTAGCGGCCCCCCTCTGTCCCGGGGAATATGCAGCTCCGTGAACTACCCCCTGTCCGGGATAGATAATGGGTATCCTCACCCACTGACCGAGGTGTCCCGCTCTTGCCAGGGACTCGATCTCATCCTTCAGCTGAAGGCACTCATTCGTGGTGTGCCCCACGTCTCCGTGAAACTCACACCTCTTATTGGAGTCTCGCGGACGCCTTCCTCCGTGAGACACTTTCGGGGGCTTCCTGTAGTTGACCATATTACAGGTCGCCCGATAGACATTCTCTCGCGAGTCTATCAAACTGGTATATTCCGTGAACTTGGGCTCATAGTCCTTTCGGGGTTTCTTTGAATGCTCTCCCCGGTTGGAGTTTCTTCCGCTTCGTTTGCTCCGCGATTGGCTCAAATTTCGTTCTGGGGCTTCCGCTTGCGGCTGCGGCATGCCAGGAGCGATACTACATCCGGTTTGTACTGCTCCGTACCCAGAGAAATGGGTTTGACTCGGCGTCTGAGCAGACGCGGAAGGCCCATACACACTTGGAGTGAATCGGGCTCCTGGAAACGTGAGGGCTGGTACGGGAGCTTGCGAAGCAAAGCTCGGCGCAGTCACGGAAGGGGTTGGAGCCGGGGGAACTCCAAAGGCCTGCTGGTAGGCATCCTCAAGGTTGATGATTCCCTGAACTTTTGACATGAATTCGGACAGTGTTTCTGCCCGTCTCCTTTGCATTTCCCCCCATAGCAGGGAGCCGACAGTAAGGCCCGATTGAAGGGCGATCAGCTTCATGTCATCGCTGACCTTGGTTTTTGCAGCAGCTTCCATCATTCTCTGAATGAAAGCTTTGAGGTTCTCAGTAGATTGCTCTCAATGAAAGCACCAAAATGTTTACCGAGTTTTTCGGAAACGAATAACTAACAGAATAATAAAAAGATAAGAACTGTAGAAATACTGAAATGTAACTAAACAAACAGTGTTTTTACGTGGTTCAGGCGTTAACAAGCCCTAGTCCACGAGTCGATGTTATTATACTTGGAAAAGATTACAGTAAGATGGCTGGTGCATAAGAACTTCACACACTCACAATGTTTCTCTCGGGTTCTCTTGAAGAAGATGAAGCTAGAGAGATTTTAGTAGAGTTTTTGCTATCTGATTTGTTCCTCGAGCCTCTTCGTATCACTTTCTGGGAGGTCACGTCCCCGGAGCTTGTCATTAATATGATTTCGGAGGTCATCTCCGCGAGGCCGGGCCTTTTCCCCTTTGGCCTTTTCATACTTGGCCTCCAACCTTCTTCTTAGGTCCACCGTGGACCAGCTATCTTCGGAGTGCGAGTTCGCAGCCCGACCGTCCTGATTGACGGAATCACTGGGGCGGTTGTTCCTTCCCCTAGGCCTGGGTGCCTTAGCACCAGGCCCTTTAGGCACAGAGTGCCCCCTTGGGGCTGAAGGACGTCTGGGCTTAGGAGCGCCAGAGACCTTCTGCGCGCGGGGGGGGCAGTCGGCCTGGTGATTCACGCCTTTAGGAGGTGCAGGGGCGTCAGCGCGCACAGGCTCTCCAACTTTTTCTTTGCCCTTGTTAGGGGCGGCTTTGGATGGTCCATCAGCGGCTGGATCCGGCATGGGGGCATCAGCACCACCTAGAACAGAGGCATCCTCGTCCGAGTCGCCCAGATCTCCGAACTTACTTTGGAGGCGTTCCATCATGCGTTGCATTCTTTCGGAGACGCGCTCCTGCTCAGCAAGCTTGGCCTTAGTGGCCACCAGTTCTTCGGCTACTTGGACCAGTTCTGGGTCCTTCTCATAGTAGCAGCCGTCCTTGTAATAACCGTCTTGGACATACTCTTCTTCGTCTTCTAAATATGTTGTATCTTCGGTACTGACCTGATCCTGGCGGGATGTCGGGTCTTCACCTTGGTAGTCTAAGGGTTCGCTTTGCACCACATCTTCCATCACGGTATCGGGGTTGACCGTAGCATTTTTGTCAACAGCGGATTTTCTCGTAGTCACCATCTCTTTAGCACGAAGTGAATACAAAAAACGTACACAGAAAAAGAGCTGACTAACAACTTCCTACAGCTCTCAATGAAAGCACCAAAATGTTTACCGAGTTTTTCGGAAACGAATAACTAACAGAATAATAAAAAGATAAGAACTGTAGAAATACTGAAATGTAACTAAACAAACAGTGTTTTTACGTGGTTCAGGCGTTAACAAGCCCTAGTCCACGAGTCGATGTTATTATACTTGGAAAAGATTACAGTAAGATGGCTGGTGCATAAGAACTTCACACACTCACAATGTTTCTCTCGGGTTCTCTTGAAGAAGATGAAGCTAGAGAGATTTTAGTAGAGTTTTTGCTATCTGATTTGTTCCTCTCTCTTCTTGTAAAATGAAGGGGTCTTTATAGCTAGGGTTTTGGATTAGGATTTTTCTCTACGTACATGAGTCTTAATTACACCAGCCATAAATAGGGATACAATTCCTGTAGTAGCATGGCTACAAGACTCTATGTGGGTATATTTACGTGAAAGTATGGGGAACACACAAAGTCAGCCGTCTTTTCCAAGTTGTCAGCGGAACAGTAGGTGAAAAGGTACCCTTAGGCGTGCTGGGATGTGTGCGGCTTTGACCTGACGGGCGTGTCAGGCGGGATCCTGTGTCAGGCGGATATCATTCCAAATATGCCTCCTCCAGGACTCGACCGTTTGGCTTTGTTCCGTGCGAGGCACGGAACTGCTTCCGCGGAGACCACTCGAAGAGCTTCTCCTGGAAGGAGCTTCCCCGAAGGATACCCCTTCGGGAGTCCGGGAGAGTTGACGAGTTTCCGTATTGTGTTTGCTTGGAAGAGTAATCCGGACACCAAGCGGGAGAGGTGAAGCCTTTCTGTATATCCGCGAGCTCTGGTCACCTATCGTGAAAGACATCGATAATTCTGCTTCCCTGAGGCCATCAATCTAAACGCTATCCGGAAATCTGGATAACATTGCTAATCAAGTCATTTAGTTAAAATGTGTCACTAACCATGATTGTGCTAGGGTTAAAAAAAAAGGTTTTGGTCTCAAAAGTTACACTTTATATAATTAAACAGTTTTACATCTGGGATCCCAATAAAAACAGTGTTTAAAAGTTGGTTTATAGAATCTCCAAAATACAGACAGCCATCAGCCATTCTAAGGAAAAACAGACATTTCTGGTTCCCCTGTTCCTGCTTTCCCCTCAACCGTGGCGGCTAAGCAGCTGGTCATGTACATTCAGCTCGCAGAGCTCTCCGAGTCAGGGCTGATCAAGTTTGCCATTGCCTTTAACTGCACCACGTAGCACCCGTGAGCCAAGGCCCAGCAAGAAAACATAATATGCATCACAAACAACAAAAACAGATGAACCATCCTTTGAACATGATCAAACATTCATATTAACCACATAGCACATATTCAGAATCAAAGATACAACTAATTATTAATAACAATCATGTTACATAATAATTAGGGCCAACAACTTAGGCCGCACCCTCTATTTACCCCACTGACTCCGGCCCGCTTAAACCAAGCTCAGTGCATAATAAACTGTCCTCGGCTACCAGTGGCCAAGCCGTGCCCTGTGCGCTAGTGTAACCATTGGCACTCTTAGGCCGTTGGTTTACTGTTTACATGGCATAATACCATCCTTTCAAGCATACATATTAGGGAACCCTTAGTCCCATCACAAATACACAACCGGTGCATTTTTCTTACCTTTAATTTCTACGTTCACAGATTACGAGCAACGTTCCTCGAGTATGATCCGTTTCCTGAGCCCTAGCTTTAACACCTAGTCACAACCAAGGTAATGGATTCCATCAATATTCAAATAAAGGTTTCCGAGTACAATACTAGCTTCCGGGACATCAAATTCCACCAAGCACAGTGGTGAAATCGATCCCGAGCACCCTAAGTTAAGTCCCCGCACTTAAAATCCCCAAAAGATCAGAAATGCACCTAAGGGTTGCGGTCCTTGAAACCTAGTCGCGACCCGCTCCTAAAACAGAGCCCAAGCCCCCCAGTAGGTAGACATGCGCCGCGACCCTGCCCTAGGGCGCCGCGGCGCTCTCCTTTGGTCGAGCCTCCCTGACTTTCTTGCTTCATAGGGCCGCAGCGCTCTAGATTAGAGCCGCGGCCCTCCCCTTCGTGCCCAGAAAATCCACCATTTCTAGCATCCTAACCTCACTCAAAACCTTCCCAAAGCACCCTAATTCAAAAACCATTAATCACAAAACTTTTAACATGATTCTAACAGCATAATCCAACAGAAATCCAGCTTAAAAACCTACTAAAATTCCATTTTGATTTCTGAAACCCAGCAACACAAAACACCAAAACCAGTCATGCAAAACTCAAATTTTAACCTCTAAATTACGAATTGAAGCTTACCTCTTTTGCTGAACCACTTCCTTGAGAACCTCTGAGCTAGAACCCAAGCACTTAGCTTCAATTCAGTCCTTAAACATCAAAATCATAAAGACCTTAATATTCAGCCAAAAACATAGAGTTCTAGCACCCAAAAACACAACTCAACTCTTACCTTAATCTTGGTTGAGTGACCCTTAGTCTGAACTAAGCTAAACCTTCATGAATTCAGCTCAAACACATAGTTTTCCAACTGTTTTCCCTTAGATTTTTCTGTAGTTTCTTGAAAGAGAAAAGAGAAGGAAGAGAAAAGAAGAGAGGAGAAGAGCTGAAGGTCGGTTTGTGTTTTATTCTTTTACTTTCATTAACTTAGTCTAATCTTAGCCAGTTCCCGCCTAAGCTTTCTATCCTCAAATATATCTCCATATATTTATTTCCATAACCCGATAGTCTAAATAACTACCCGATACCTAAAATACCCTTGACTTTTCCAAAGTCAAATATTAAGCCCCGTTGTGACTTCCTGCTAGCTGGCTCCCTAGGATCGCCTCAAGTCGCACGCTGCAAACCTACCCACATATTAATGTGGTTCTCACAGATATATCATTTAACCACATTACATTCATAGAATCATACAAGCATACTTAAGCCAATTATGCCTTCCCCGCGCACTAATCAAGGCCCTTAAGCCATATTAGTGATTTTGGGACGTTACACCAGCACTAGAAATCTGACCTGTCACAACCGAGGGGCTAGCCTCCGCCTCAGTCTGAGTCAAGGTAAACACTCTAGCAAGAGTGAGATTGCCGCCCAGCTTCGGTTCCTCTTTCCTGGCTTGTGGGTAGTCCTTCTTCAGATGATTGGCACTCCCACAGACAAAGCAGGCCATAATCCTGCACTCACCCTGGTGTCACCGTTTGCACCATGGGCACACTGGAAAAATCCTCTAGTTGTCACTTCCGCCCTGACGACCACTAGAAGCACCCCGTGCCCTCCTACTCGAACTGGGAGGAACAAAGAAATCTGGGGCCTTCCTCTTCTGCTCACTGGAGCCACTACCCCAACTGGATCCAATAAAAGGAGGCACCATCCTCTTGGCATCGTGCCTAACAGCGCTCTATCTCCAAATCTGATCCTCGGCCCCCTCAGCTGTAAGGGCCTTGTCTACAACCTGAGCATAAGTAGTAGTCTCTGTATCTAAAGTAATCTTCACATCACGGGCGATCATAAAATTCAACCCCCGTACAAATTTGTTTCTCCTTGCCGCATCAGTCATGCCAAATCCGGCGCGAATTTCGCCAACCAGTCAAATTTCAAAGCATACTCAGTAACTGTCAACCTGTTCTGGGTCAGGTTGATGAACTCGTTAACCTTCGCAGCTCGGACTGCTACACTGTAGTATTTCTTGTTAAATATGTTCCTGAACTCTTCCCAGGTCATAACTGCCACGTTCTTCCTCTAAACTACTACATCCAACCAGATGTGGGCATCTTCTCTGAACATGTAGCTGGCACAAGCTACTCTCTCGTTCCCTTCAACCCTAATAAAATCAAGAATAGAGGAAATCATATTCATCCACTGCTCTGCCCGCAGTGGGTCTGGTCCACCCTCAAAGGTGGGAGGATGCTGCTTCCTGAATCTCTCATATAAAGGTTCCCACCTGTTCTCCACAACAGGTCGAACCGACACTGGCGCCACAACCTGCTGAACTGGCAACCCAGTGACCTATTGAGGGGCCTACTGCCTCAATTGTCTAAGTTCTTCCTCTGTTCGTTCCAATCTTGCTTCCATTTCAACAAACATCTGTTGCCAATTCTTTGGGGCAGGTGGAGGGTCCTGACCCTAGTTGTCATCCTCGGCCCTACTGTCGCGTTGTCTCGATGATTGTAGAGGCATTTCAACAATATGCATGCAATCAATGACGCCACTCATCAGGCATGATAACAACTTCCAAAACCACCTCCCAAGTCATATCAGTCAACTATAAACAACAATCCACATAACATACAAATAACATATAGCACTTAATGGGCCATGCCCTGGAATCATGCATATGTTAAATCATTCATCATGCTCCATATATAGTAAGCAGGCAAACATGGCATCTAATCACATATCCAAGCATATAAGTCAATCATTACCAACCAACCCTGAGTCGAGCTTGTCAATAACAACAAGTGTACATGTTCGTTCATTCTCCAGAAACCATAAACCTTGGCTCGCTCTGATACCAAGTTGTAACGCCCTACATCCTTAGAGTCGTTACTACGAGAGTTTAAAACCTACAATTAACTCGCTAATCGAGGTTTTAAGAAAAAAGTGTAATTAAAACATAAACCGAGTCATATACTTTGAAAATAATTCCATTCAATGAAAATCATAAAGTATTTCACATTTGGGATCCCAAAATACTGTTTAGAAATATTTACAACTCAAAAATATGATTAAAGTCGGCTAAACGACAAAATCTAGGTTTAGTACAATCATATCCCGAAATACCCCTGGCCGTGGCCGCCAACCAGACCAAACATGTACGTGCCGCTTCACGCTCTCCATACTCATGGTTGGTCAACTTTCCCCTTGCCCTTACCTGCACCACAGAGCACTCGTGAGCCGAAGCCCAGCAAGAAAACCCTCACAAGCAGATAACATAAGCACATTTCACATTCAACACATAATCAAGCCATCATCAGGCTAAACATGTACGGCCATGCCGTCCCAGGCACTTTACCAGGCCCTGGGTTCGTGGTCCACACTATGAGGATATCCCAGGTATCCTTTAGGGTCTCTCCCTGGAAACTTGGACTCCGAGTGGTAAACGCTGCTCTCGACCCCTCACCGTTCTCGGCCTTCGCCATTCCCAGCCCTCGCCGTTCTCGGCTCTTGCCGTTCCTGGCTTTTGCCATTCATTCACATATATGCACACATAGCATAATTAAGCATATACTTAAACACTTATAAACTCAATCAAAGGGCTATGCTCTGCAATGCAATCATATAGGGCCGAGCCCTACAACAGAATCATATAGGGTCGTGCTCTGCAACACAAGCTCTATGGGAAAAACAATTTTCTTACCTGTGTCCTGAGCTTTCCAAGCACCCATGTTCCGAGCACAGTCCCCTAGTCCGAGCCTTGCTGAAACCCTAGTCACAACGCACCAATAATAACCCTCCATCAAGTTCTAATTCATTAAATAACTTTGGGTCATAATTCTAGTCTCCGGGACATTGAATTCTATCATTCCAGGTGATAAAACCCATCATGAGCCTTAACTATTGGATTCCCGAGTCTAAAACCTCTTTAAAGCCCAAGAATACACTAAGCAACATGGCCCTAAGAACTCATGCCGTGGCCCCCAGCTCAACCTGAGGCCTAGCCTCATTTCTGCCTACACGCGTCGCAGCCCTGCCTGTAGGGCGCCGCGGCGCGCCTCCACTTTCAGGCGCCCTAATGTTCTAAGGGGCCGCGGCTCAGCAAGAACAATGCCACAGCCTAACCCCTCGAACCCAGAAAAACCCACCATTTTCTCTACAAAAACCAAGCCAATTACCCTTAAAATCATTCTAACAACTTAATTTAATCATCTAAGAAGTTCCGCTATGATTCCAGCAGCAAAACCTAACAAACTCTAGCTTCAAAACTCATTAAACCCAACATTCAATCTTCAACTTCAACACCTCAATAGAACTAAGAAAACAAGTCAATAACCACTGAATTAACTAGCCAAAAACACACCTGATGCTTACCTTAACCTCTGTTTGAATCCTCAAAGTGATGCTGAGTTAATCCCTAAGTTAAGAGCTCAAATCCTTGCTTAATTCCCAGCTTTTCCCTTGGTTTGGCTTAGAAAGAATAATGAGAGAGTGGTTTGGGTCGGTTTCCCCAAGTTTCTGAGTATTTCTTTGGTTTTGTTTTATTTACTTAGTCTCTAAGGTTACCTTAAGGCTCGGGGTACCAAAAACGTCCCCGAGGGCAAAATGGTAAATTTCCCCAATGTTCCCTCCTAAACATTCTATCTTCAAATATATCTCCAAATATTTATTTCCATAACCCGATAACCCCATAAAACGTCTAATATCCGAAATACCCTCGACTCGCCTCGAGTCAGATTTTTGACCCCGTTGTGACTTTCTAGCTAACAGCTCCCTAGGACTGTCTCAGATCGTGCAACACATATATATCACAAGTATATCAAAATTATTACAATTATCACATTTATGCCCTCAACGGGATAAAATTACAAACATGCCCCTAACAACCAAACGGGGCCCACATGCATAGTTAATTCACCTAAACATGCATCTCTAATCACATATTCATACAAATTAACATATTATAATAATAAATCACTTATTGCCTTCCAGGCACGCTAATGAAGGCCCTAAGCCTTATGAGCAAATTTGGGATGCTACATAAGGTCACGACCTCATTGCTTGTGTATACCCCAATCGGTATGTACTATATGCCTCCAAAGTGATCATGAGTTTAAAAGCCTTGGTCAATTGCTACTTGATCATGCCTTGCTTTGAGCATTTAGGCACATAGTACTATCATTTTCAACCAATGATGCAATAAGCAGATGCTTGTCTCTCATTGGTAGTCGGGTGATGGTTTCATACTTAGTAGTAATGATACCTATATACAGATGCATATTGTGTAGCATGTGTCGATCACGATCTACGTAATCTCTCATGTACTCGTTATAATGATTATAGACAGAAGTGTCTAAGTGGGACCAACCGGGTCTAGATGGGCTAATTGAGCCTGTAACGAGTCTAAGATCATGTTATCGATCGGTCCCTCAAGGACCAGATTCGATTATGATCCGATGATGGCGACTGGTCTTCGAAGCAGCCTCTTTTTTTTATCGTATGGGTCGATAGGTTCCTCAAGAACCATGATCGAACGTGATCAAATAATCGTGACTGGTCCTTGGACCAGTCTCTTTTGTTGATCGTATGGGTCGATAGGTTCCTCAAGAGCAAGGATCAAACCCGATCAATAAATTTAGCGACAAGGTCCTAGGACCTGTCTCTTTTTTGGATCGTATGGGTCGATAGGTTCCTCAAGAACCAAGATCAAACATGATCCATAATTTGGCGACAAGTTCCTAGGACCTATCTCTCGTTTGGATCGTATGGGTCGATTGGTTCCTCAAGAACCAAAATCGAACATGATCCATAATTTGGCGACAATGTCCTAGGACTTGTCTCTCATTTGAATCGTATGGGTCGATAAGCTCCTCAAGAACAAAGATCGAACATGATCCATAATTTGGAGACAAGGTCCGAGGATCTATCTCTTGTTTGGATTGTATGGGTCGATAGGCTCCTCAAGAACCAAGATCGAACATGATCCATATTTTGGCGACAAGGTCCTAGGACCTGTCTCTTATGTGGATTGTATGGGTCGATATGTTCCGCAAGAACCAAGATCGAACATGATCCATAATTTGGCAACAAGGTCCTAGGACCTGTCTCTCATTTCGATCGTATGGGTCGATAGGCTCCTCAATAACCAAGATCGAACATGATCCATAATTTTGCGACAAGGTCCTCGGATCAGTCTCTCATTTTGATCTTATGGGTCGATAGGCTCCTCAAGAACCAAGATCGAACATGATCCATTAATTAGGAGACAAGGTCCTAGGACCTGTTTCTCCTGTTGATCGTGTGGGTCGATAGGTTCCTCAAGAACCAGAATCGAACATGATCCGATAACTTGATGACAAGGTCCTAGGACCTGTCTCTCTTTTGGATCTTATGGCTCGATTGGCCCTTCAAGGACCACAATCAAACATGATCTAATGGGGTTGATAGGTCTAAAGGACAAGTCCCTCTTCGAAAGAAATTTAAAAAATTAAGTGAAACTTAAGAAATTAGATTCATTCATTCATTGAAGCACAATGGTTGTTACACAGATAATTAAAAAACAATACATTTGCCTCCTGCCCGGCTATGCTTCTTTCCGCCAAGAATTTGACGGGAATGACATTCAGAGTGTCTGCATCTTTGGCACTGGCAATCTTGGCTAAGGCATCAGCGCTGGCAATTTCCTCCCTCGGGATTTGTGTAATTGAGTATCTCTTGAACTGTGTCAACAATTCCTTTACCTTGTTCGGGTACTGCACCATCCTATGTCTCTTGGCTTGATACTCCCCCAGTACCTGGTACAACACTATCTGGGAATCGTTGAATATCTCCTTGGACTGTGCATGCACATCTCGAGACAAGCGTAATCCTTCTAATAATGCTTCATACTCAGCCTTGTTGTTTGAAGCGTTGAATCCAAATCTGAGATTGTAATGGATTCGGTGATTATCTAGAGTGATCATTATGATTCCTGCACATGAGTTGTGTTCATTGGATGCTCCATCAACTTATAGCTTCCATACAGGAGTATCTCCTTCCTTCTCGATATCTCCATTTTTCAATTGGTAGGAAGGGTCTTCAAGGTTGACGCCTTCGACTATGAAGTTTGCCATTGCTTGTCCTTTTATCTCCTTCCTCGAACGATAAGTGATATCAAACTGTCCTAGTTCCACTGCCCCCTGGAGTAATCATCCTGAGGCCTCCGATTTCTGGAGAGCTTGTCTTAGCGGTTGATCGGTCAGGACTCGGATCGAGTGAGTTTGGAAATATGGACGCAGATTTCGAGAGGCGATTACTAAACAATAGGCTAGCTTTTCAAGAGGGGGATACCTAGACTCCACACCTACTAGCCTTTTTCTGATGTAGTATGCAGGGTGTTGTATCGTGTTCTCTTCCTTTATGAAAGCAACACTGTTTTCTTGCTCGGTGATTACGAAATAGATTAATAGTACTTCACCATATATTGGCTTCGCCAGGATGGGAGGTTGGGCTAGGTGCTCCTTCAGGGCTTGGAAAGCTTCCTCACATTCCTCGGTCCATTGGATCTTCTTGATGCCCCTCGGTAAGTTAAAGAAATGGACACATTTATCCGTAGACTTTGATATGAACCTACTGAGGGTAGCTACTCTCCCAATTAAGCTTTGCACTTCTTTGATTGTGGTAGGTGACTTCATGTCGATCAATGCTTTGATCTTCTAGGGGTTACCCTCCATTCCACGTGAATTTACTATGTATTCGAGGAACTTAGCAGAACCAACTCCAAATGAGTACTTGAGAGGGTTTAACTTCATGCTATACTTTCTAATAATTGCAAAGCATTCCTCCAAGTATTGAACATGCCCTCCAGCTTCTTTGGGTTTGACCAACATGTCATCGACATATACCTCCATATTTTTGCCGATCAAGTCTCGGAACATGCTATTCACTAAACGCCGGTAGGTGGCTCCTACATTCTTCAAGTCGAATGGCATCACGTTATAACAGTACAATCCCTTGTTTGTCCGAAAGCGGGTATGTTCCTCGTTGAGAGGGTGCATACTTATTTGATTATACCTAGAATATGCATCCATGAATGAGAGTATTTCGTGTCCTGCCGTTGCATCGACCAGTTGATCTATTCTGGCTAGTGGGAAGAAGTCTTTGGGGCAGGTCTTGCTCAGATATGTGAAGTCCACACATGTTCTCCACTTCCCGTTTGGTTTTGGGACTTGCACGGGGTTTATCCCCAATCAGGGTTGTAGGCCTCCCTTATAAAACTGTTTTCCTTGAGCAGCTCGGCCTCCTCCTTCAGGGCTTGAGATCAGTCTTTGTTAACCAGTCTCATATTTTGTTGCACCGGTGGGCAGTTCTTGTCTATATTGAGGACATGACTTATCATGGATGGAGAAATTCCAACCTTGTCCTTATGTGACTAGGCAAAGACATCCTAGTTTTTCTTCAAAAAATCCACCAACCGTGCTTTAATTTCCACCTTTAACTCCTTCCCGAATTTGATTACTCTAATTGGGTCCTCCTCATCTAGTAGGACTTCATCAAGATCTTCGACTGGTCCCACCCCCATGACATCATCCCCAAAGTGAGGATCGATGTCGTTTCCCTCACTATGGGAAACTTGCTATAACAACAAATCTTCGCTAAAAGAAGCCCCCAACTCCAGTAGAGTGTTTCTTTCAACATCAACTTCCATGTTGACAACCTCATCGGTTCCTTCGTTCTATTCATAGCAGGTTACTATCATGTTGTTTACGCATGATCCTTTCTTTGCTTTCACCACTAATGCCTTATAGCATTCTCGTGCCTCCCTTTGGTTACCCTGTAAGCATCCTTGCCCTGCACTTGTGGGTTATCCTATACGCATTCTTGCCCTGCGCTGGTGGGGAACTTCCAAGACAGATGCCAGATGGATACTGCTGTGTGTAATGCCATAAGGAGGGGTCTCCTGAGCACTACATTATAATCCAATGAGTAATCTACCACTAGGAACTCTGTCATTACAGTCTCGTGCCTGGGGACATGCCCCACCATGACTGGTAGTCTGATAGTTCTTGCTGGTGCTAGGCACTCTCCTGTGAACCCATATATCCCTTAGGAACACAGTGTCAGGTTCTTGACCGTGAGCTTCATCTTCTTGAGGGATGATTTGTAGATGATATCTACTGAGCTTTCCGTATCCACCAAGCATCTCGTCACCTGGGCATTGGCGATTGTAATGGTAAGGACCAGAGGGTCATTGTGGGGGTACCTCACGTGTCTGGTGTCATCGTCTGTAAAAGTGAGAGTTTCACTTTCTTACTTTGGAATTTTTGGAGACCGTTCCGACTGCCATACACTGGGAAGACTCCCCTACCTCATGTCTGAGGGTCATTGCATATCGCTCATGGGCATTGTTACTGTTGCCTGTTATGTGGGGCCCTCCACATATGGTATCCAGTTTGATGTCTACAGCTGCCGGCTCTAGTGGTGAACTGCTTTGCCTTCGGAATTCTAGATTCCTGCTTGGGGTTTCGGCCTTACCTCGGTACCTCGAGAGTTTTCTTGATCAGAGAAGAAACCCTTTCTCATCCTTCAATTGTTTGCCCTCGTTTGTGTCGTGCCCTTAATCATTATGGAAACAACAAAAATTATTCTTGTCTTTCTTTCCTTCTGGACGCAAGGGTGGTGGTTTTCGGTATGGTACCTCCTGTTATGTTGCCAAGTAAATCTCAGCTCTTTATATGGTCAGGATGATATAATTGGTGAGCCTGGGCTGGTAGGGTTGATGTTTAGCTTATTTGTTGGCGGGTGCTGACTTATCTTTCTTTTCTCCACCCTGCTCGGCCACTAAGGTATTCCTCTTCTTACTGTTTCCCCCACTGCCGCCCTGAGGGTTTGCGCTTTCTTTATCCGCCTTGACAGTGGTCGGATGGTTTATGCCTTTTTCTTCCTTCATGTATTTTTCGGCTCGGTCCAGGAACTCTTGCAAGGTTTTGATAGGGTATTGTGTATACTATCCCACAAGGGACTATAATAAATTATTCCTGTCGAGATGGCAATGAACTTCCCTTTATCTCCTACCGTGGACACTCGGTTTGCCTCTCTCATGAATCTTTAAATGTAGTCTTTTAGGGATTCATCTTTCCCTTACTTGATGCTAGCTAACTGATTGGCATAAACTGGTTGAATCCACCTGACACTAAAGACCTTGCAAAATTCCTTCCAGAACTTGTAACGCCCTAGATAACCAAGACTGTTGCACTGTGTGTTTATAAAGGTGCAAGACTTGCTAATCAAGTCATTTAGTTGAAAATGTGTCACTAAAACCATTGTTGAACTAGGGTTAAAAAGATTTTGCTCATGAAAAAAAATTTCATTTAAATAAGCGTTTAATACACGGGATCCCAAAAATAGGGTTAAATAACAGTTTACAAAATTTCCAAAGGTTATGTACAACCACAAGCCACTCTAATGGCAAAAAAGGCATTTTAGGGTCTCCTGTCCCTGTATCATCCCTCGGCCGTGGTAGTCGAGGAGCAGACTATGTACATTCTGCCCCCAGAGCTCTCCAAATCAGGGTTGGTCCAACTTACCCTTGCCTTTACCTGCACCACGTAGCACCTGTGAGCCAAGGCCCAGAAAGAAAACCATAAACATAACATAACCAATAAAGGTAATCAAACAATTCATAAATCATTAATCAAATACTCAGCATACCACATCGTTCACATAATCAACAAACCAATAATCTATCATCCAGATAATTAACATGACATAATAATCATATTAACAACAGTAAACATATCATACAATATCCAGGGTTGACGCCCTTAGGTCGCACCCTCTATTTATCCCACTAACTTTGGCTCACTTAGGCTGAGCTCAGTGATTATATAATTAACCTCAGCTAAGAGTGGCCGAGTTGCCTCCTGTGCACAAATATTAATTCTGGCACTCTTAGGCCATTTATTTCATGCTCACATGGGATAATACAATCATACAATATTGCATACAAGTATAGGGAACTCTTAGTCCCAACATAGGCACACAACTGGGTGTAGTTTTCTTACGTTTGATTCCGAGCGGAGAAGGTGAACTGGTTCTGAGCATGATCCCTAGCCTCGAGCCTTGGTGACAAACCTAGTCACAAGAGTCATTGATATCTATCAACTTCCAATTAAAAATAAAATATCTAGGGAACAGAACTAGCCTCCGGAACCTCAATTTTTACTAAACTGGGTAGTAGAAATTGTCCTGAGCCCCTAGGTTCGAACCCCCGAGCCCTAACAACACTAAGAACTCCTCTAAGCTTAAAACTCCCAGGCGGGTCGTGACTTGACTCAGCAAGTCACGACTTGCCCCAAGTCAGAGAGCTACCTCCCACGCAAAAAGGGGAGGTGGGTCGCGACTTGGCCAAGCAACTCGCGACGCGCCCATAAGTCAGTGAGCTCCCATGGCCAAAAGAGCCACACGCGTCGCTGCGCCCCCAGGCTGGGTCGCAGCGTGCCTTGTGAACCCAGGGAAAACCTGGGTTTCCTCCTCTTTTTCCCAGCCAAGAACATTCAAGCTTTACCCAGAAATTTTCCCCTCAATTCCACACTAAACTTGCCACAAATTTAGACCCATAATCACATATTTTCACCCTATAATTCACAAAAATATAAACAGAAATGACCACTTCAATTCAGCCACAAGAATTCTAGTAATAACCACTAAAATTTCCTACTCAAACAATCAGCCAGATTCATCACTCAGCCTATACTCAAACTCAAAAATCAACGTAACCTTCTCAACCACAAAACATAGAAATTAAAGCCAGATTCTTACCTCAATATACAACCCAATTCCAAGCTGAATTTCCTCCAAATTCCAGCTGAGTTCCTCTTTAATTCCTTCAGTTTTTCTTTGAAAATTCCCCAACCCAAGGCTTGCTTAACCTTCGATGAGGGATAGTGAGAGTGAGAGTGAGAGAGAAAACGTGAGGGGATGGGAGAGAGAGAGCTGAGACTTTCTCCTTCTTTCTTTCCTAGATTACTCTAAAACCTTCTCTACTTTTGTCCTAATAAAAAGGCTGAGCATATCATTTATTAACAAAAAGACCATTTTACGCCTCCCAACAAAACTAACCTTTTACTTACACTAAGGGCATAATAGTCATTTGCTCCCAATTCCCACTAACTCCTCAAGTGTTCCTAATATTTACCACTCAAATCCCATCATCCAATTAATCACCAATTATTTACCCAAAGTCTAATAATCTCCAATATATCTCCTAAATTCCCGAAAATACCCGCAGGCTCCCCTGAGCCGGGTATAAATCCCAGCCGTGACTATTTCGCCAAACTGCTCCCTAGGACCGTCTCCGGCCATAATATGCAAATATATCCACATAATAATGTGGTCTCAAAAATTTACCACAAATAATCACATTTATGCCATCAACGGGCCAAAAATTACAAATATGCCCCTATAAGCTAAACAGGGCCCACATGGATATTAATACTCATAAGCATGCATTTCACATACCCATATTATAATATAAGCATGGTTATCACATAATCATGCATTAAATCATTTAAATCACACATAAACCAATTATGCCCTCCCGGCACACTGGTCATTTTGGGTCGTTACAGAACTGCTCCCAGGAAGTGATGGATCCAAGTTTGAATTTTTATACCATTCGTGAACCGAGCCAGAGAGAGTTGTATGGAATACTCTACACCTACAATCATGCTCCACACTGAGTAACTCCATCTCATCCTCGAACTTCCCAATATGTCGTACTGGGTCTTCCTTCCCAGTGTATGTTGGGAGTTTCGGGGTATTGTATTTTAGTAGAGGTTGAGAAGCTTGGATATTAGCACTGAAGGGACTCAGACTTCTATGTGCCAGCTCAATATTGGAAGGTTTCTTTGTCAGATCCTGGACAGCCATGACGAGTGCATCTATTTGAACATGCACTGCTGGTGAGATCGCTTCTCCAGATAGGGTAGACGTCCCTGGTACCCCCTCTTGAGCGCTGGTCCTCCTGTTGATGACTTCCCTTAGATCTGAAGGTTGCACTTCTTTCCCCAGCCTATCGAACATAGTACTGATGTTATTCATTGGTTTGTTCCCCTTGCGAGATTGAGGAGGTAGGGGTGGTAGGTCTGCCTTGTCCCTGCTGGTGCGACCCTGCCCCCGAGCCTCCTCCTACATGAATTTGAGCGTCCATTTCCACTCCTGTCACACCTCTCAGATGTTTGACCCTCATCTCCTATGTTGTTCCATCGGTCCCCCTGGGAGGGGGCCTTCAGGTTGGTAATACTCCTACTCCGAGATGAAGTGTTATTATTCTTAGTAATGGAGGAGGCAGTCTTGGATTGTGCCTCTTCATCCTGTCTATGGGAAAGTGGTTCTGAGAGTTCCCTTGGGGTCCTACTCCTCTCCTGGGACTCTCTGTTAGTGTTGTCTCGCATTCCTGCTGCTTTGGCCAGAGCCTTCCTCATCGCCTGAGCAACATCTTCAACATTAGCTCGGGCTAACTGAGTAGCCGCCTCCAAGGCCACAGCAGCCTCTTGGTGTCTCCAGTCAGCTTCCTACTCCCTCTGGATCATTCTTTGGACCTACTGATCTATCTTTCGTCGTTGTCGATCCATAGTCGCCCTCTGAAGGGAAATTTCTGCAGCAAAGTCCTCCTGCCTCGATAGAAATTGCACCATCTCCTCCAGGTGAGCGTTCTATGAATCTTCCACATCAGGTTGATCTCCAACCTCCACGTGAGGTTCGTTCATGGGATCGATGGGATCTTGAGTGTTAGAATCCCTAGGCGCAGTCTTCTTTGTCTAGCTGGATTTTGGAAGCATCGTATAACTAATGAAAGTGTGTTTCTTGATTTCGTACTCTCAATGAAAGCACCAAAATGTTGAGATGTGAAATTGGCCAATGGTTGTATGTACAGTATACAACACCTTTTGAACAAAATAAATAGAATAAACGACAGAGTACGATTATCTTAAGTAAACACACATAAATTTTATAGTGATTCAGCCCTGTTCTGATGAACAGTAATAACCTAATCCACTTAGCCTTTAGTATTGAATCACTCAAAAATTACACTGTTGAACCAAAGTATTCACTCGTTATAACTTGCCCATAATTTCTCCCCAAATGTTCTTTAGATCTCCAAAATTCCAGATGAACCGATCCCAGGGAAAAAAGTCCAAAAGTCGCCTTTATGAAGCTCTAGGTCCTTTATTTATAGTACTCAGGCATTGTTACATGATTAGTAGTACTGGAGATCATGGGTTGATTATAAGATCGTGGGTCTTCCTGTTGTCTTCTCTGGATCGTGGTTGATAATGCATGATTGAGACCCTCGAGAAAATGCTAAGTCTTGATTGGTCTATGAGACTTAGGTGCTAGGCCCAATGACCCTTCAGATCCTCTGGGTGCTGGACCTGTGATCTTTCTGGGTGTTGGACCTGTTGATCCTCTGGGTGCTAGGGATGTGCCTTCTGGGTGCTAGGCCTGTGACGTTCTGGGTGCAAGGCATGTTGATCTCAGTTTGAACAAGAGTGAGTATTTCTCAGTGAAGTGTACTTGGGGGTTTAGGCTGACCACCCTAGGGGTTGGGGTCAAGCTGACCACCCCTAGGGGTCCTTGGCCATACTGGGACCGACCACCCTTGGGGTAAGGGTCAGAACTGACCACTCGTAGCTGCTCTTGGACACATTGGGCTGACCATCCCTGGGGTAGGGGTCAGGCCAACCACCCCTAGGTCTCTTGGGCCTACTTAGGGAGTTTAGGCTTGGTCGACTTCCCTATAGGTCCTGGGCCTATCTTTTTTTCCCATCGGTCTTTTCTCAATACTTTGTCATTTTCTCCTGATTTGTGATGTCACGTGTCGCATTCTCATTTGCCACATCATCCTCATATTTTTAGGGATAACAAACAGGATGTTAATAGAACTCTCGTTGTCTACCAAGATCCGAGCAACCATCTTGTTGGAAAGCTGGCGCTCGATCACCAAAGGATCATGGTGGGGGAAGTGCATTCTCCAAGCATCATCATCGAAGAAGGTGATGACCTGATTTTTCATTCGAGGTATTTGTGTTGGGAGTTGTGCTAATGCCAATACTTTTTCATCATGGTTCAGGACCTGCGCATAGCAATTTTGCATGCCCCTTGATGTGCTCCCTAGGTTGGGTCTTCCAGAGATAGTCTCTACTCTCTCGTTCACTAGGGGAGTTACATGGGATACTTTCCATTGTGGTGCCATAGGCACTTGGCCTGGGGCTTGAGGTGGTACCACCTATTGCGGAGTCATGTCTTCGGCTGGGGCCTAAGTAGGGTGTGCTCCGGCCCTTGCATACTTGTTGAGATTCCCCAGTTTTATAAGATTCTCAATCTCATCACGAAGTTGTCTGTACTATTTGATGTGATGTCCAACATCGTTGTGAAATCCACAGAAAATCAAGGAATCTCTTCTCTCCTAATCCCTCAAGATAGGTTCAGGCTTCCGATAATGCATCTGCTGCTCCGTGGCCAAGAAAATGTTTTCCCGATTGTCCACCAAGTTTGTGCAATCGCAGTACTGAGGAGTGTACTTCTCATCGATAGTACCAGTTCTCTTGGGCTTCTTTCCCTAGCCTTTCCCCACGTGTTTTCTCCCGTTTAGGGTCTCACCAGGTGCAGCGGATTTGGCTAGAGCCCCCGTTCTATCATTGAATGCAGGCTGAAAACCACTATATTCAGTGGGAGATGCTCTATAGCCAGAAGAATCGGCACTGAAACCAATTTGTGGAATGGCTGGGATGTACTGTGGTGTGCTCATGACACTAATTTGCACGGGAGTGTATGGCTAGAACTGGGATCCCAAAACCACCAAATTCAGAACTACTGGAGTAGGGAAGGAAACTGGTCCTCTGAATGCTCTGATCTGAGCATCTTCCCAATTAATATATTCTTGGGATCGATGTATGAACTCTTCGAGCCTGTGGCATCCTCTCCGCTTGAGGTCATCCCATTGTGCAGAAACTGCTCAGATGCTAGATTGTAAGGCCATCAGCTGGTTGCCATCGACGACCATCTTGGTCCTAGCTCTTCCTCCTTAATGTACTTGATGTAAGCTTTAAGGGTCTCAATAGGTCATTGCTTTAAATTTGCCAAAGCATTGACCTCAAAGTTCACCTTCCGAGCAGTTATGAATCGTGTTCAGAAGGAGGTGGATAGTTGTTTCCAGGAATGTACAGATCCTGGTCGGTGATTCTTAAACCATTCTTCTATTGGTCCTGTTAAGGTGAATTGGAATACGTTGCATTTGGCATCCTCAGAGATGCGGTGAACCGACATCAATCGGTTTAACTTCGAGAGATGGTCAGCGGGATATGTTCCTCCATTGTATGGAGTGATGTCTAGCATCTTGAAGCCTCGAGGCAGCGAGGCGTCGGCAATGTGGGGAGCACAAGGCTCCCCATCGCTCCCTATATTCATCCTTCGAGACGGAGTCATGCCCTTGTCTTTAGGCCATTTTAAGCATTTTCCTCTTTAAACTCTCCAAATCTGCATGGAGAGGGTCGTAATCTTGGTTGGCACTTTGTGCCAGGTTGACTCTCCTTCGAGCATTAAGATCGCCTCGAAGGCCTGGTTGTTGTTGTCTCCCGAGGTAGACCTCGAGAGTTGCTCTATGTCTGCGAGCATTTGGAACATCTCGTGGTATTCAACTTCTGTTTCCCCCTCAAAATCTACGTATTTTTTACAAACTGAGACACAAATTCCCTGTCCTCAGTTGGCGGAGACGTTTCCCTTGTTGGCCTCTCGTCTAGGGTTTCTATGAGGTTGGCAAGGTGCTGGTGGCATACCACCTCCAGGTCCTACACGGTCTGTCACAGCACACCTGGATGGAAGACCTTGGGCTCCACGCACGCTAGCGGCCTGGAGGTGCCCTCAGACATTGTGACCCTGTGGGTCCCTGGCCCTCTTCTGAGCATGAATGGGCTAGGAAGCCTGACGAGTCCTTTTTCTCTTCTAAGAGGTCTCCCCTTCAACTTTTCCTTTCTCATGATCTTGAGGCGCATGTGGGGATCCAGCTCTAGCTCGGTGCGCAGGTGGCACGCCAGCTGGCGGATCTTGCGCCGTAGCAGTGGGATGCTCGGGAGGCAAGACCTCTGGCGGAATAGGTGACACTCCATATGGGTCCATGGGTGGCATGGTAGCTAGCTGCCTAGATTGTATTTTTCCATGAGGATCCACTTGCAGCCCTTGAGCCGCCAAAGTGGCCTACATAGTGTTAACCACCACCGTAAGGCGGCAATATTCCCCCCCTGAGCCTCAATTTTTTGTTCTTGGGAGGCGATTTGAACCTTGAGGGCCACCTCTGGGTCAGCTGGTGGAGATGGTCGACTGGGTTCTCCTTCCTTAGAGACGGTGGGAGGAGAGACATCGCCGATCACATTTCTTCTGGTAGTCACCATTGTTGAATCCTCAAAGCTTTCTTCAAGCGTTCAATGAAAACACCAAAATTTTGACTGTCTTTTTCACTATTAATCAATTAAAATAAACTTAAAGAAATAACAAGAAGAAGACATATATTTTACATGGTTTAGGATATTAATCAACCCTAGTCCACGAGTCTATTGTATTAGGATTTAAGGATTCTTGACGGTTTCAAGCTTCAATGGGGTTCAAGCAACTCTGGGCAATGCACTGAATACAATAGTTCAAATCATTTACAATTTGTGCCCTAGCCTTATTTATAGAGGTTGAGGACAATCAACTCCCTTAATGGAGATTTATTACAAAACATTCCCATTTCATGGGGTATAAATGCTATTAAATACAAATTCCCATGATTAAAGAGATGGTGGGCCTTGACATATCGCACGGGGCCCATTTACGAGGCTGCAACCCACAAACTTTTGGGGTAACATGTCCCTGACAGTGTCAGGAGATAGCTGCACATTTTCCAATGTTAGGCGGCGTCATGGGACATGCCACTTGTCGCCTATACAAACTCAACACCATGACTTGGGTAACACTATGCTCCATGATTGAAGAATGCTTCTCGCAAACCTGGAGGACTTGGATGGAGAAGACGGATAATATAATAATTGTGGTCCTCAGGGAATAGCTTGCCTAAGGAAAACCTTCTCCAGGGGTTGTGCATGAAGATGGGATATGGCTTACCTTCCGAGGAGCTCTAGGAGAGCTCACCAGAGATTCCTTAGCGTACACAGAGCCAATTGCTCTCTATTGATTACCATATGTCAGATGGTGAAAGCACAGAAAACACTGGGGTTCCATGATGATTGGGTTAGAAAAGTGTTTGACTATATTTCTACAGTTGAGTATTTGGTGTTGGTTAATGGGGTTATTCATGGTAAAATTGTTCCGAATAGAGGGTTTTTCCAAAGTGATCCTATGTCTCCGTATCTTTTCTTGTTGTGTGCAGAAGGGGTGTCGGCAAAGATTAATAGGGATTGTGCTCACATTGTATTATGAGAGTTTCCTTGTGGGAAAAGTTGTCATGCTATTTCTCATTTACTATTTGTTGCTGATAGTTTGTTTTTTCTTTAGGCTTCGAAAGATCATTGTTTGAGGTTTAAGCAACTTATTTCTTGGTACTAGAAAGCTTATGGGCAACTAGTTAATTTTGATAAATCTACGGTCTGCTTTAGTCTGAATGTCGATGGGGTTGACAGAGAACGTATGATCGATACTCTTGGTGTGAAGGGCGTGGACTGTCATAAAAAATATTTAGGTCTCCCTTGTTTTGTTCGGCATAGTAAGAAAGGGTTGTTTAATTCTATTTGGGATAAAATTTGGAATAAACTGCATAGTTTGAAGTCTAAACTATTTTCTATGGTGGGTTGTTAGATTCTAATTAAAGCAGCTATTCAATCTATCCGAACTTACACTATGAATTAGTTTAAGCTACCTATGGCCTTCGTTCATGATATTCACAGAATGTGTGCTCAGTTTTGGTGGGGTAGAAATGAGGTGAACATGAAGATGCATTGGTGCACCTGGGAACGACTTTGTTGGCATAAGAAGGATGGGGCTATAGGCTTTCGCAATCTCCATACTTTAACCAAGCTCTTTTAGATAAATAAACGTGGTGGTTGTATAACTTTCCTTCATCTCTTGCGGCTAAAGTGAACAAAGGTTTTTACCATCGAAATAAATCTTTTAGACTTGTTTCTCGAAGAAAAAAGGTTTTTTTATTTGGAAGAATATCATTTGGGAAAAATAACTTTTTAATCAAGGGGCAGTTTTGAGGGTTGGTGATGGCGTGACACTTCGATTTATAAGGATAATGTTAGGAGTGTGTCCTAAAAGCATGTAAAAGACATTTTTTTTCTGTGAATAAATAAATACAATGATTTATTATTATTGTTATATTTAGATTGTTAAATTATTGTTTGAATAAGTTTGTAAATATCAGAAAATTTCCATATTCATTATTGAGGATATGATCTTGTACTAGTACGAGAGAATTAAGATCGCATGAATGAATAAAAATAGTCAACAACAACAAATTAAAGTTATGGAATTCTTTAATTGGAGTTGTAAGTATGATTTACTGAGTATCATAATTATACAAATAATCTAGATTCGGATTATTGATGTGGTAAGACATCTCGGTAAAGGTGCTTTATATAATATGATTATATATGACATGGACCGATATGAATTAAAGTCTTTATCCAAAAACCATTTAACAATAAAGACTTGTAATTCATATTATAACTGATAGATCAACCTAAATCCTGAGTGTTCATGAACTCCTGTTCATGTTTATTAAATCTTTTGATTCATTCGTTAAGGTCTCTTCAAAGAATGAGGCTAATGACTTTTGTTTTGGAGATTTAATATCATGGATGGCTGGGAACATGTATCAACAATACGAAATCTAATCTTTCCTAACGGATCGTATATTAGTTCCCTTAAGGGTTAATTATGGAATTGAATGATTTTGAGCTCAAATCTATAATTAGATTATAGATTAAGTATTCACTAGTGAATTAATATAATTTAAGGAATAAGAGGGTTGAACTATTGTAAGATGATTATATCAATGGACGACTTAAGAAAAGATTTTTGTAAAAGTATATCTATAACATAAAGAGTGCAATTATGAATTTATAGTGGAGTAATATCAGAATTAATAAATTAACTATTATAATTAAAGAGTTTAATTATTTAGTTTATTTATTGGAGCTTAATGTTATAGGTCCATGGTCCCCGAAATGGCTCAAACAATCCCTGACAAAGGTAAATACAAAAATGGGCAAAAAGGACTTATGTGATAAGTAAAATATTTTTCTTTGTATCAAACATAATTATTGTATAATTATGTGTAATTAGTTAATTAAGAATTAATTAATTATTTGATTTAGCAAAAATATAATTAATTTTGAATTAATTTATTTTTGAGATTTTTGGTATTTAAATAATAATAAAAATTGGGAAAAATCACATGCTATCACAGGCATGTGGTACACATGTAGCACAGTGCACAGTCACTGTGCTACACGCATAGGAGACTGTAATAAGTTTCCAGGTTCCACAATTTTAGTTATTTAAATATTAAATAAATAATGAGATATTGTAATTTGATTAAAATATTATTATTTAAACAAAAATCTGATAACTGATTAGTTATTTTCAAATTGTTTAAAATAATTAAGATTTTATTTTTAATATATTGGATATATTAAATATAGGATATCAATTTTTTCATAACATAACTTTTCAGGGATAGAAAAATATCTAGAAATCTCTCAGAGAAAGAGAATAGTGACACAAACAAAAGTCACTATTCTTCACAAAACCTAGGTCCAAACTTTATCAGATCTCATGTGTTGAGAACATCTGATAAATAGTTTTTTGCCTATTGTTTGTATAGCGAACCCACACTCGTTCTTTGTGTGCTGAGAACATTTTGGAAGATCTTGGTGGGATATCTCAAGGATTTAGCCATACAAAAAGATAGCAGCAAGGAAGGACCTGAGGTAATTTTTCTATTCATGTCTTTGATTCAATATATATATATATGCATGTGAAAAAGTAGAGCTAGAAATCTTATGGGATTAAACTAACAATTTGATTGTTGTTCCACTGCGCATAATTTCTGATTTGATCAATAAAAACCAATAGCTAAGTGGATCCCTAAGAATGAAGTTCATCTATCCTTGTCCCCCCGTGTTCTCGATGATGCAGCGATTGTCTCTTCTCTTCATCTTGATAGTACAGAGAGGGATGTTGATCTTATGTGCTGGTCATTTGTTCTTGAGGAAGTTGTTGATATTTTCTATCCCTAAAAAATATGAGGATGATGTGGCGAATGAGAATGCGACAAGTGACATCACAAATCAGGGGAAAATAAAGAAGTATTGAGAAGAGACCGACGGGCAAAAAATATAGGTCCAGGACCTTTAAGGAAGTTGACCAAGCCTATACCCCTTAGGGGTGGCTGGCCGGACCCCTACCCCTAGGGGTGGTCGACCTAAGTAGGCCCAAGAGCCCTAGGGGTGGTCAGCCTGACCCCTACCCCTACGGGTGGTTGGCCTAAGCAGTCCCAAGAGCCCTAGGTTTGGTCGGCCTGACCCCTACCCTAGAGGTGGTCGACCCCAGTATGCTCAAGGACCCCTAGGGGTTGTAGGCCTGACCCCATCCCCTAGGGTGGTCGACCTGACATGCTTAAGGATTGTCGACCCACCCTATCCTCTGTAGGGTGGTCGACCTAAACCCCCAAGTAGACTTCACTAAGAAATACTCACTCTTGTTCAAACTAAGATCAACAGGCCTAGCACCCAGAAGGTCACACGCCTAGCACCCAGAGGATCAACAGGTCCAACACCCAGTAGGTCACAGACCTAGCACCCAAGCTTGGGTCGTCAAGCCTAGCACCTAAGTCTCATATAAAACCAGAGACTTAACATTTTCCCAGAGGTTTCTATCGTGCATTATCCACCACGATCTAGAGAAACAATGAGAAGACCCATGATCTCATAATCATGGGGAGGTGGACACGTATCTCCACTACGTGATAATCGTGTACCAAACCACGATCCCAGTATTTCTGGTCATGTAACAACCCCTGGGTACTATAAATAAAGGAACCAGGGATTCATTTCAAGGGATCTATGTTTTTGGAATTTTGGGGAGAAAACTTTTTTTGACGAGTGAACTCATCAGTTCGTACTTGTCATTGTCGATCGAGTAATTCAATACTAAAGACTAAGTGGATTAGGTTATTATTGTTCATCAGAGTAGGGCTGAACCACTATAAAATTTATGTGTGTTCATCAGAAATTTATGTCGTTTATTCTACTTAATTCGTTCAAAAGATGTTGTATCCTATACATATGACCGTTGGCCAATTTCACAAGTAAACATTTTTGTGCTTTCATTGAGAGTACGAAATCAAGAAACACAATTTCATCATTTATACGATGCCTCCAAAATCTAGTCAGACCAAGAAGACTGATGTAATGCCCTAGCTACCCTAGAACAGTTACGGTGAACCGAAAATTTGACCCGCTACCCGAGTCCTTTGGTTAAAAATGTGCTCTAGGTGTTATTAACAGGCTAAGGTGGAAAACCAATAAAAGGAAAGGATATATTTTATTAAGTACACAAAACTATTCATGGGCCCATAGAAACTTTTACAAGTTATTTACAACTCAAAAAGGTCATTACTGTTTCAAATTTACAAACCCGCCGACCTAAGCAGCAAAAATAGGGTAAACCCCTAGTTCCTCTGAGAACTCCTTGGTCGTGGTGGTCAAGCGGCCGCATATGTACACATCACCACCTAAGCTCTCCACTCAAGGCTGGGTGAGCTTTTCTTTCCCTTTACCTGCACCACATAGCACCCATGAGCCATAGCCCAGCAAGAAACCACAATAATGCATATAGACATTATCAATTGATTATCATTATAATCACACAGAGCTTATAGCTCTTAAACAAATGAGTGAATATCACTTGAGGTTCTAGTAGACCACACTGAGTGACTGACAAGCAAGTCACTAATTTAAATAGATGAGTGACTGCTGGGTAAGTCACTTGCCTTAAACAGATGAGAGACTGATGGGTAGGTCTCTAACTTAAACACTTGAGTGACTGTTGGGTAAGTCACACAAGCGCTTTTAGTTTTCATCGAACTTGAGGTCGGTCCGGCATTAACGCTCTTATGAGTCATTTAATGCAGATGTCGATTAGATCTAATCTTTATTGGCTTGCGTTGAACACACTAAGGCCGTCCTGACTTATAATTCAGCACTGTGTGACCAGTGCCCAGTACCACTGCCGAACTTGACTAATAAGTCACAGCTTCACAGTTGTTACTGACACCTTTGCCAATTCTGACTAATTAGTCAGTACCATGCACAAGTGGGCAAGATTTGCTAAGCATTCAATAATCAATCCATGTCCACATTTACACAATCAACATGCCTCATGAACAACCATGCATGTCACATATGGGGTGCAGTTCTCTTACCTCAGGTTCGAGCGAGAAATATAATAAGAACGACTCCTGAGAATGATCAACCTTTTGGTTCCTTAGCGGTTACCTAATCACAACCAATTATAACCTCCATTTATGAAAATTAACATTGAAAGGGTCTTAACCTAAGCACCACTCTCGGTACCTCGAAACATGCCCACACGGTGAGTAGATTCGATCCCAAGCCTTAAGGATTGAAACCCCAAGCCAAAAACCCTTAAAAACACTCAAAATGGGACTTTGAAGGAACAGGGTAGTGCTATAGCGCTCCTCCCTAGTGGCCCAGCAATATTCTCAGAACCCCCAACACGCCCAAAAGCCTCCTGGGTAGCGCTGTAGTGCCCTAGGGTGGGCGCTGTAGCGCTACCTCCAGACCAGATGCCCCCTGAAACCTTCTTCTTAAATTCCTTCAATTCTAACCTGATTCCAATGCTTCCAAATCCCATTTTTGGTGCCAAATGAACCCAAAAACTATCCTAACATATCCCAAACATCACAACCATAAGAACCCTAGCCAAAACTCCCAACAAAACCAAGATCTCAACCTAGAAATCACAACTACAAAACAGAACTAAAACAGGGCAAACTAGGGAATTCAATGGCTAGAAACTTACCCAAAGCTCAGCTTATGATGCTCTTCAAGGGTGGAACACACTCCCAAACTCCCAAGGCTTACTTCCCAAGCTTGAATCCTCAAGAATGGTTCAAAAATCTCAAAGGAAACTGAAGGAAAGATAGTTACAGGAGAAGCTTCAAGTAGTCTCTGTTTTCTACCTCTTTCACAGCTCAAAAATGGTTTATATCTATCCTAGGGGTGAAAAGACCAAAATACCCCTAGGTTTAATAAAGGTTTCCAAAGGCTCCCAAGGGCAAAATTGGTATTCCCCACCTATCTCATTAATCATAATTAACGCTCTCCAATTCCCTCTATTCTCGATAATCTCAAACACCCATAATTCATATCCCGTTACCCTTTAATTCCCGGTAACGCTCTAACCATTAAAATCAGCCCGAGACTCATCCCGAGCCCCGAACTTAAACCTGTTATGACTAGACCGCTAATCAATATTCCATGATCGTCTCATTATAATGTGGTCTCAACAATTTATCACCGACATGCATACAAATATACAATTATACCCTCAACGGGCCAAATTACCATCACACCCCTGTAATAAGAATGTGGACCCACATGCACGCATATAACATCGTATTATAATATAATTCACATATACATGCATTTATCAACTATTGGCATAATTAAGAAAGTATGGCCCTCCCGGCCTACTAATCCCGCCATTAAACCACATCAGAGAATTCAGGGCGTTACAACTGCTCCTAGGAATTCCACCACCCAGGATCCCATAAATCCCATTAACAAACCTTAGGTGGAGGTTGAAGATCAACTTGATGCGGAAGATCCACAAGACGTGTAATGACCCAAATTTCCTAATAAGGCTTATGGCCTTGATTAGGAGGCTGGGTGGGCCATAATTGATTTATAATGAAATTAAATGATTAGATGCATATTTATGTGTATTAAATATGCATGTGAACCCATTTCTGTTCAATTGGGTGATTTTCATATTTTGGCCATTTCGGGTATATTTGGGATATATGTGGCATGTGTGTGATGCTTTATTATTATTTGGTTATGCTAGGGTTACTTAGCATGATACGATCCTAGGAGGTAAGCTAATGGGACAGTCACAATGGGATTTATACTTGACTCGGAGTGAGTCAAGGGGTATTTAACACATTACCGGGTTATTGGGTAATGGGAATAAATATTTGATGATAAATTGAGAGTTAGTGAGATTAGGGTGAAATTTTGGGAAATTTGACTATTTTACCCTGCGGCGACGTTTTCGGGACCTCGAGCATTAGGATTTGCTTGAGGCTACTTAAGCTTGAAGCAACCTGTTAGAATTATAAAAGAAAGTTCAGAATGTTCTCTCTCCCTCAAAGTTCCATTTTTGACACTGATCGCATTTTCGAAGAAAACTTGAGTTCTAGGACTCAGATTCAAGCGAGGATCGAGGCATAGCGATTCTAAGGAATATTAGAAGCTTATTAGCCAAAATATTTAGCAAGAAATAACTTAATCAGAGGTAATTCAAGTTTTAAGTTGTAAGTTTTTAAAGATTTTAAGAATGGATTGGATTTTGTGTTTTGATGAGTTTTTGGAAGAATTGATTCTTGGGTTTTATTGATTTCGGGAGACTAGGTTGTTTGGGAACTTTCATTTTGAGATTTGGATAGGTTGGGGTCATATTTGGAGCTTTGAAGCTCGAAGAACACGAAGCTGAAACCCAGAATTTCTAGTTTGGGCGCTGTAGAGCTAGGGTGGTAGCGCTACAGCACTAGGTGCTCTGATTTGGGGGAGTTGGTTGTGTTTGTAGCGCTGTAGTGCCCAAAGGTAGCGCTGTAGCACTACACAGTCTTCAAAATGGGGTTTTTTTGGTAATTTTTGGGGTTTTGGCCCGAGGGCTCGGGGGAGTATTTCAACACCCTGTTTAGTGGGATTAGAGATCCCGAGAGCGCGGGATTGGTCCCGAGATTTGGGTTTTGGAACTTGAACTCATTTAAACATCACTTATGGTTGTGACTAGGTTATTTCTAGGGGCTTGGAATTAGGATCGTGCTTGTGGCTCGTTTATTAGTAACCTGTGCTTGGACCAAAGGTAAGAAAACTGCACTCAGTATGTGATGCATGAGATACATGTGATTAGGGCATGAAAAGAATATTGAATATGAGCTTGATCAGAGCTTGAGTCTCTGTAAATGTGCATGATCATAATTATGCTAGTGATTGTTAAGTAAGCATGTTGAATGCCCTACATTTGGGTATTTGACATATGATATATGCCTGGTTGCATTGCTTACTTGTGTATGGCACTGACCCATGAGTCAGAAATTGGCACGAGTCATATGGTATTGGCTTAAGATTAAAGAAAGGCATTGATGTGTTAAACACAAGTTGGAATGATTAGATCTAATGAACAAAAGCATTGAATGAATCATCATGAGCATTAATGCTTGACTGACCTCAAGTACGATGAAAATTAAAAGCGCTTGTCTAGTCTAAAGGCTAGTTACTTAGAGCCAGGGCCAAAAGGCTAAGGTGACTGCAACGTAAATGGCTATGGGTGTTGAGCCCAAGTTCGTGAATCACTCATCAGTCACTTATCTAATTAGGGTGCAGAGCCCAAAGTGTGACTTTCTAGTCACTCATCTGAATAGGGTGCGGAGCCCAAAGTGTGACTCACTCATCTGATTAGGGCTACAAGCCCCAGCATGATTACCAGAATCTCAAAGTGTTAATCACTCATCTGATTTGGGCTACAAGCCCTAGTACAATTATCAAAATCATAAAGTGTTACTCACTCATCTGATTAGGGTGCAGAGCCCAAGTGCGTGACTTAATTGTCACTTATCTGAGTCACTTATTCTTAGATGGACACATTAGCCATCTATTCTCACTATGACTTGATAGTCATCTATACAAAGGGAAGGGGCCATAAGTCATCTACACAAAGGGCAGGGCCCATAAGTCAGCTATACAAAGGGCAGGGCCCACAACCATTATTTGGACTTATTTGCATGCATGAATATGGCTATTATTGCTAGGCATGCCTATTTTGATTTAGTAACATCTTATTACTGTTCATGAGAATATTGAGTTTTCTTACTGAGCTTTGGATCACGAGTGCTATGTGGTGCAGGTAAAGGTAAAAGAAAGATGAACCACCATTGAGTTGGAGAGCTCAGGTGACGATGTGTACATATGCGGCTGCTCGACCGCCACAGCCGAGGGTTTGAAGAGGAACTAGGGTTAAACCCTATTTTACCGCTTAGGTCAACTGGTTGTAAATATTTTATTGTAATTAGCCTTTAAATTATATTTTTGGGATCCCAATGTATACAGTAAACATTTTAGTGAAACGTTGTATCTTAACCAAATATTTCAACCCTAAACTGTTAATCATTCATAGTTACATGATTATTTCCAAATGAATCGATTTACGAGTTTAGCACTGTTTAAAATGCACACCGTAACAATCCTGGGTAGTAGGGCATTACAGGACGCTCACCAGGAGGAGATGGCACAATTTCTAGCGAGGCAGAAGGCCTTTGTTGTAGAATTTTCCCTTCAGAGGGTGACTATGGAATGACAACAATAGGAGATAGATGAGCAAGTCCAGAGAATGATCCAGAGGGAGGAAGAGGCTAACCGGAGACACCAGGAGGCTGCTGTGGCCTTGGAGGTGGCTACTCAGTTAGCCCGAGCAAACGCTGAAGCTGTTGCTCAGGTGGTGAGGGAGGCTCAGGCCAAAGTAGTAGGAATGCGAGAAAATAGTAATAGAGAGTCTCAGGGGAGGAGTAGGACCCCGAGGACACTCTCAGAACCACTTTACCAAAGTCAGGATGAAAAGGAAAAGTCCAAGACTGCCTGTAACGACCCAAATTTCCTAATAAGGTTTAGGACCTTGATTAGGAGGCCGGGAGGGCCATAATTGATTTATTGTGCCATTATATGATTATATGCATGATTATGTGGGTCATATTATTATATGATGATAAAAGCATGCATGGGGTTATATACTCTGTTGGGAGGGTATTTTGATAATTTGGCTCATTGAGAGTGTAATTGCATACTTGTGTATATATTGGTAAACTAATGTTGAGACCACATTATTATGTGGATATATATATGTGTGATCTGTGACTAGAGGGGATCTTAGTAAGCAGATTAGCGAAAAGTCATGGCGGGGATTTATACCCGGCTCGGGGTGAGCCTGAGGGTATAAATGGGAATTTAGTGAGTATACTGGAGTCTATTATGATATCGAGGAATATTATTGGTGATTAATTAGGTATTGGGTAGTAAGCGGTAAATATTAGAGACACTCGAGGAGTTAGCGGGAATTGGGTAAAATGACTCAAATGCCCCTAAGTGGATTAAAGGGTTTAGAATTAATAGGGAGGGCATTTTGGTCAATTGGCTTTTTAAAGATAGATACTATTGAGGCTTTATGTTAGTGGAGGTGGTAGAATGTAACAGAAGTCTGAAGAGAAGGAAAAAGAAAGGAAGGGGAAAACAGAGTAGTTTTCCTAGAATCGGTTTGTGGTTTTTCTCACCATTTCTCTTCATTCTTCTTGGAGAAAAATTCAGAGGAGAGCTAGGTCAACTAAGCCATAAGGTTTCTGAGCTAAGCTTGAAGATTTGGCAAGGGTTTAGCAAGGATAGGCCATCTATTTGAGGTAAGACCTTGAAGTTTCTTCAGTTCTTGTTTTGGTTTTTAACTAAGGTATCTAAGCTGAGTTGATGGGGAATTCTAGGGAAGTTGGAGCCAAGAGTTGAGGAGGAGCAGGCTAAGGAAGTCTAGAGGCAACTTGTGGTCGAATTTCCAGAGGTATAAGTTCTAAGCTTTTAACTTTGATGTTTTGACTGGTTTCTGCTGAGTTTTGAAGACTAGAAGTGGCTATGGTGAATTTTGAGATTAGGGATGCATGTGCTTGGGTTTTGAGTATTTGGGATGCTTGGGATGAGTGGAGAGTGTTAATAAGCTTGTTTTTGAGTTTGGGGAAGGTTTGGAGAAGTTTTGGTTAAGTTTGGTTTGAGGAAATCGCAGGAGGGAAAACTGGGGTATTGCCTATCTGTGACTAGCGCTACAGCGCTAAGCCAAGCTTTCTGGGGGAATTTGGTTCTGCTTGTCGTGCTGAAGCGCCCTGCTAAGAGCGCTGTAGCGCTGCCCTATTTCCAAAAAGGGATTTTAGGGTTATTTGCAAGGGTTTTTGACCAAGGGTTTGGGGTTTGGTTCCACCACCTTGTTTGGTGGAACTAGGACTTCCCGGGGGCTCGGGATTGGTCCCGAGGCTAGGTTTTGGACTTGAGGTTTGGTGATGACTTTGACCTATGATTGTGTTTAGGTGAGCGCTAAGGCTTGAGAGGGATCGTGCTCAAGGAGTCAAGTGATCAAAGCTAGCGAATCGAAAGGTAAGAAAGCTGCACCTGAATATGTGGTTAGGTTAGGACTAAGTGTTCCCTATGTATGTATGCATTGTTATGTGAATGTGATTAACCATGTGGACACGATGGGACTAAGAGCTCCCTATATTCATATATCATGTCATGAGATGGTATTATTATGCCATGGGACATGCGATAACCGGCCTAAGGGTGTCGGAATCAATATTTGCGCTTAGGGCGCGGCTCGGCCACTAGTAGCTGAGGCAACTTATTTATCACTGAAGTCGGTTAAGCTGGCCGGAGTCAGTGAGTATTACACTGGGGGCGGCCCAAGAGAACCGAAGACAGTGTGTTAAATAGAGGGTGCGACGAAGGGCGCTGACCCTGAATATCATTTGATGATGTGACAAACTGTTGATTGTGATCGTGATCGTGAATATTGTGTTATGAGCAAGATTTGTTGGCTGTTTAGATGACAAACTGTTAATCTGTTGTGTGTTATCACTGATTGGATAAATGTTATGAAATGCTAAATTCCTGGTTGTGCAATGTGGGATATTTGATAAATGATGTTGATCTTTCTATGTTATCATGCTTTCTTGCTGGGCCTCGGCTCACGGGTGCTACGTGGTGTAGGTAAAGGCAGGGGTAGGCTGAATCAACCATGAGTTGAAGAGCTCTGGGGGCGAGGTGTACATTGTCAGCTGCTCGACCGCCACGGTCGAGGAATTGTACAGGGACGGAAACCTAAAATGTATATTTTGCCATTAGAGTGGCTTGAATTATTGGTAACTCTTGGAATTTGTGGTAACTAAGACGTCTAAACCCTGTTTTGAGTTTCCATGTATTAAACTGTCATTTTTAATGAAAATAGCCTGTTTGTGACCAAAATCTTTTATTCCGAATCTGTTGATGACATTGAATACACACTTTGTTTAAATGACTTGATTAGCAAGTCTTGCACTATTTTAAACACACAGTGAAACGATCTTGGTTATCCAGGTCGTTACAACTTGGTATCAGAGCCGCCTGGGTTTATGGGTTCCTGAAGATTTGCTGGGCATGTACACTCGCCGCTAAAGACAAGCTAGACTCAAGGGTTTGTAGTGGAATACATGAAATTGTATGCTTAAGTGCTTGAATAAAATATGAGTGTATTGATTGGCATGATTAATAGGGAGCATGAGATACTGATAGGGCCTGGCCCTTGACTGCGGTATGGTGATATTAAGGCATGCTGATTAGCATTGCTCTTGCATGTGTTTGAATACATGGATAATGATGATATATGGATTGTGGGTTATTATATGTTTAAATTGAACTTATATGCTATACCTGTTTATTGGCATGGAGGGCATAATAGGTATGAACGCATCTAGTGATAAAGGAATTTGATCATTTATGCATAATATGGGTGTTTGATATGTTTTATGTGTCTTTGATTGTTATGATTGCTTGGATCTGCCCTTGAGATGGTTTTGGGTATAAACGTCAGGGCTGAGAGGTTTAGTCAGTGAAGATAGGTTAATGCATGGTGTATGTGTTGAGAATGGTTAATTGGACGCAATTTTGGTTTTGATAAGGATGGAAGATAACAGTTGGGAGTTGGAATCCTTCACCTGCCCCTGAAATTCGCAACGGATGTTTGCTGATGTATGCGTCAGGCTGTGGGGTCTGATAGAAGGGATTGGATGGATGAAAACGGCAGGTTACTGAGGAGGAACAGACAAGAATCATTGTATGGAGGGTCTTGGAAGTGCTATCCTCTAGTTTCGAGAAAGGTTTGGGTCTGTTCAGGAATCGATTAACGAATGGGTGTGGCTAATCCCGTTCTTAGTGATATGAGAAGGATAAATTGGGATAGAGTAGCCATACCAGGCATTTGTGGCAAAAGGATGTCGAAAGTGGCAAGATAGCAGTAGTATATATCGTCAAGTTTGGTGGGTTGGTTGATCCACTTTGGGTTAAGGTACAGATGGATATAGTCGGAGATGATCATACATTTGTGAGTTAAACTCTGAGATGGTTGTCTGTGCTTGGGTAGTAGAGAGAGGGCCTCATTATCTAGGATGAAATGAATACAGGTAATGATATTTTCGTTCGTGGAAATTTAGTAAGTGTGGCTACTCAGTGATCGGAAGAATGAGAACCTTTGGTGGTTTTATGGCTCCTGGTTTGGACAGGAAGGGGGTTCAGTTTACAGGTTGACCATCAAGATGGGGAAGACTGGGATATTTTATTCATTTAGAGCCCAAGTTTAGTTTCTCAGAAGTGACCAGTGGATTGGATAGCGTTTTCTTTGGTTAGGAAAAAGAGCTAAAAGGATTTGGTGTTGTGCGTCTATTAGGAAGGATTCAGATGAGTATTTGTTGAGGAAAGTTAATATGTTATATAAGGGACAACCCTGGACAGTCATGAGTATTTCTTGAGGTATATTGATTGGACTGAATGGGAATTAAATTAGTCAGTAAGGATGTATATGGGAATGCAGCTTTCGGGTACAGTTCGGAACTTGGGTATGGAAGGATTTGGTATCATGGACGCTATGATGAATGATATTAGGTTGGCTTAAGGAATTATTGAATTACCTGAAAGGTATGCGACTTATAAGTGTATTGGACATAATATTGTGTCGTGGGACTCGCGGATATTGCCTGCTAGGGATGAAGAGTTTAAATGCCTCGTTACAAGACCGGATGATGTCTTCAGGAGTTGGTCATCAATCTGGTTATTATTAGATAAGGATCAAGGAAAGAGACATCCCAGGAATTATTACTTGTACCGAGAGGGGTGTGATGTATTAATAGTAAGGATTCTTAATCGCTTGGTACTTCAACGACATGGGCAAGTCTGACAAGCAGAGAATAGAGAAATGACATGGATGGGTTGCATTCAGATTCATTGGTGATGAGGTAAACTACTCCCCAACTAGAGGTAGAACATGAATGACTTCTATACTAATGATATCGCGACTGATGCAACAGGGTCAGAGGTAAGGTTTCAGAGGGTATCAACTTCATTCTTCAAAGGTATTCAAGGTTAAGCTACAGGAAGGGAAGAGATCAGGTACCAAGATATTTGATCAGAAGCACACTAAGACCGATGAATTTAGCAGCTACTACTTCAAGTATCCTTGAAGACAGTTACAACGTAAGGATTTTGAATATGAAGAGTTGGTTAAGTGTGGGAAACAGTGATGGGTTGTAAGAAAGGAGCAGTAACTCTTGAGTTTTAAAGGGGAAATCCTTGCAGTGGTTAGCATTTGTACCTGGAGTGGGAAATCTATTGCAGGGGAAAGATTAGAACCTTAGCTAGTATGATGAACATTACTTGAGTTGTATCAGTGGGACAAGACAGACTGGATTAGTTTGTGGGATTCCAGATGAGTATCCAAGAAATTTGTCAAGGAGTACGTCTACGTAAAGAGACAGAATGGTGATAAGATTGGTGTCAGTGATGGAATCAGATCTAAGACGTTGTATTGAACGGTTTTAACAAGGCGGTGAGAATTAAGGTCTTAATTGTTGAGTAGGATGATATTCTTCAGGGAGGATCTTTGATCTGGTTATTACCAGCTAGAGATCAGGAATAGTTAAGGGTCTTTGATATGGTTATTACCAGCTAGAGATCGGGTACAGTTAGGGATCTTTGATCTGGTTATTACCAGCTGGAGATCAGGGAAGAGGATAGGCAGGAGGTTGCTATTGTATTAGATAAGGGCACTGAGGATGCTGAGTTATGTGTTGAGGGTTTGATCAATGCCAAACTGTTTTTGTGAAATAGGTGAAAAAAGTATTCAAAGATTATCTGAATTGGACTTGTGATTGTTTTGGTTGACGGCATAATGATGTATTTTGATTGGAACTTTGTCAAGGTTAAAGAATGCCTTGGAGGTAGGAGTTTCCTTGGGCAAGCACGGTGGTGCATATATCTGAGCCAAGTTCTGCGTCTTTTTACAAACTAGAATCAATTGCTGAGTTGTTATGACACTTCAAGATAGGAGGAAGTGATGGTCTATGCATGATGTTGGTTAAAGGATCCGACTAGAACTAGAGCGGAGTTTCTAGTAGGCTTAATAGCCAGTGGATACTCGGAATTATTATCTTATAAAGGAACAAGAACGACAGTTAAGGAAATCCCAGATGAAAAGAACTAAAGGCAAGTTTTAATTGAGTTGGCTAAGGATTTTACAGCGTTATGTATAAGTTTATCATGATATAAGGATCAAATCTGGACTCTGATGGGCATCGAAATTACATGGAAATTCTGGACGAATCTCATACTACTCTCTTGGTCTTTTCCTCCAGACATTAGGAAAAAGGTACCATAATTTGAAGGTTTGGTATTGGAGGCCTAGGTGGAGAGGAATATAATGAGTGAGGAACAAAATTCTTAACCTGATAGCAGATCATGATAGGTATCGCAGCCTGTGAGTATGATATAATGGAAATAAGGAAATATTGTGATAAGTATCGCAGAGAGGCTGCCAAGACGGTTGGGTCATTATGGACCAGCATCTTGGGAGAACTTGCTTTTATCAGTAAGGATAATTTATACAGCTGACCAGTATTCAAGACTCTAAGCGAAATGGATAGTAAGCCTCCATGGAATTCAGGGAATTAATTTCCTTGGGTGAGGACTTTATTTTACCCTCAGGTCTTGGGAGGATTAAGGAGGATGATGAATAGATAATCGGAATCTGATGAGTTTTATTATTTTCAGACTGATGGTAAATCAGAGAGAAAAGGAGTTGTCCACTTATAGGAAGAACACTTGTTAAGATGGAATATAATAAGGACTGCATATCATCCATTCGTTGGAATGAGATAAGTGAGATGTTGTATATGGATACGGAGGTAGTTCAGGGGATCATTGGGATTATTAAAAGTTTAGAGCATGGAACTCACTTTTCAAAGTAAATGGAAAAGCTTTATTGAATTGGGAAACATGAGTATGGAGTTCCAAGTGGAAGATGGTATCTTCCTTAGGATATCACCAGAGATAAAGGGGTGAAGAGCTAGTTGAACCCCAGAGTATTAAAATTGTTTAGATCCAGGAAAGGATCAGCGAGACAGTTATTAAGTTGATCACAGTTTTGGGCACTGTTGGCCGTACGTGATGTATTCTGTACTCCATGTCGAGGACATGGGTTGGAGAAACTCATATGTTGATTGATAGGAATTTGCCGTTAAAGATGGAGTTATTCCATGTGCAATGTCCAGCTCAGTTATGAGATAGAAAGACTAAGGTTTTGAGTAACAAGATTATACCTTGGGGGAAGATAACGCTCCAGAAATGGTAGGGTTGAGGAATGACCGGGGTAACTCGAATCAGTTGTGCAGAATTTATATTTCGGGCAGTTCAGATAAAATTTCGAGGACGAAATTTCTGTAAGGAGGGGATAGTTGTAACGACCCAAATTTCCTAATAAGGTTTAGGACCTTGATTAGGAGGCCGGGAGGGCCATAATTGATTTATTGTGCCATTATATGATTATATGCATGATTATGTGGGTCATATTATTATATGATGATAAAAGCATGCATGGGGTTATATACTCTGTTGGGAGGGTATTTTGATAATTTGGCTCATTGAGAGCGTAATTGCGTACTTGTGTATATATTGGTAAACTAATGTTGAGACCACATTATTATGTGGATATATATGTGTGTGATCTGTGACTCGAGGCGATCTTAGTAAGCAGATTAGCGAAAAGTCATGGCGGGGATTTATACCCGGCTCGGGGTGAGCCTGAGGGTATAAATGGGAATTTAGTGAGTATACTGGAGTCTATTATGATATCGAGGAATATTATTGGTGATTAATTAGGTATTGGGTAGTAAGCGGAAAATATTAGAGACACTCGAGGAGTTAGCGGGAATTGGGTAAAATGACTCAAATGCCCCTAAGTGGATTAAAGGGTTTAGAATTAATAGGGAGGGCATTTTGGTCAATTGGCTTTTTAAAGATAGATAATATTGAGGCTTTATGTTAGTGGAGGTGGTAGACTGTAACAAAAGTTTGAAGAGAAGGAAAAAGAAAGGAAAAGAAAGGAAGGGGAAAACAGAGTAGTTTTCCTAGAGTCGGTTTGTGGTTTTTCTCACCATTTCTCTTCATTCTTCTTGGAGCAAAATTCAGAGGAGAGCTAGGTCAACTAAGCCATAAGTTTTTTGAGCTAAGCTTGAAGATTTGGCAAGGGTTTAGCAAGGATAGGCCATCTATTTGAGGTAAGACCTTGAAGTTTCTTCAGTTCTGGTTTTGGTTTTTAACTAAGGTATCTAAGCTGAGTTGATGGGGAATTCTAGGGAAGTTGGAGCCAAGAGTTGAGGAGGAGCAGGCTAAGGAAGTCTAGAGGCAACTTGTAGTCGAATTTCCATCAGAGGTATAAGTTCTAAGCTTTTAACTTTGATGTTTTGACTGGTTTCTGCTGAGTTTTGAAGTCTAGAAGTGGCTATGGTGAATTTTGAGATTAGGGATGTATGTGCTTGAGTTTTGAGTATTTGGGATGCTCGGGATGAGTGGAGTGTGTTAATAAGCTTGTTTTAGAGTTTGGTGAAGGTCTGGAGAAGTTTTGGTTAAGTTTAGTTCGAAGAAATCGAAGGAGGGAAAACTGGGGTATTGCCTGTCTGTGACTAGCGCAACAGCGCTAGGCCAAGCTTTCTGGGGGAATTTGGTTCTGCTTGTCGTATTGAAGCGCCCTCCTAAGAGCGTTGCCCTGTTTCCAAAAAGGGATTTTAGGGTTATTTGCAAGGGTTTTTGACCAAGGGTTTGGGGTTTGGTTCCACCACCTTGTTTGGTGGAACTAGGACTTCCCGAGGGCTCGGGATTGGTCCCGAGGCTAGGTTTTGGACTTGAGGTTTGGTGATGACTTTGACCTATGATTGTGTTTAGGTGAGCGCTAAGGCTCGAGAGGGATCGTGCTCAAGGAGTCAAGTGATCAAAGCTAGCGAATCGAAAGGTAAGAAAGCTGCACCCGAATATGTGGTTAGGTTGGGACTAAGTGTTCCCTATGTATGTATGCATTGTTATGTGAATGTGATTAACCATGTGGACACGATGGGACTAAGAGCTCCCTATATTCATATATCATGTCATGAGATGGTAGTATTATGCCATGGGACATGGAATAACCGGCCTAAGGGTGTCGGAATCAATATTTGCGCACAGGGCGCGGCTGAGCCACTAGTAGCTGAGGCAGCTTATTTATCACTGAGCTCGGTTAAGCTGGCCGGAGTCAGTGAATATTACACTGGGGGCGGCCCAAGAGAGCCGAAGACAGTGTGTTAAATAGAGGGTGCGACGAAGGGCGCTGACCCTGAATATCATTTGATGATGTGACAAACTGTTGATTGTGATCGTGAATATTGTGTTATGAGCATGATTTGTTGGCTGTTTAGATGACAAACTGTAACGACCCAAATTCACTAATAAGGCTTAAGGGCCTTGATTAGAATGCCGGGAAGGCATGATGGGAATTATGTGTGATTTTTATGATTAAGATGCATGATTATGATTTAGGCATGTTATATGATTATGTGAATTATATTATGTGATAATTATGATGTGTGAATTGTACCGCGAGGGTTCTGTGTTACCAACGTGATGCACGTGCCGAGACGGTCCTAGGAACTAGATAGTGGTAACTGGTGATTTGGTAACCTGCGTAACTGTTAGTAACCATAGAGAGTAACAGGTTTTATGGGAAAGTGGTAGAATTGCTAAGCTGGTGAAAAGACAAGTATGGCCTTGAGGTTAAGTTAGGAAAGGGTATTAGTGGAAGGGTAGAGTAGACATTTGGTAGGATGGATGATTATCAGCTGAAGGGGGAAAATCATATACGTATAATATTTGGGGAGATGGGTTTATGCTGAAATTAGAAACCTAGAGGAAGAGCAAACTTAAGAGGAAGAAGGGAGAGACTGAATTTAACTTTTGGAAGGAGAATCAAGAGTGATTGAAGTTGTCAAGCAGGCTTAGACCAAGAATACTCAGAGGTAAGATTTTGATTATGCTATATCTAAGTTTTAAGTCTGAATTTTAGTTAAGGAAGGTGAATTGAGGCAAGTTGGTGGCTGGTTTTACGTAATTTCAGAATTGGGAATCAAAGGGGAAGGAGGTCAAGAGCTGGAGGTTGAATCCATCACTTAAGGTAAGGTCTCTGAATGTTTATTAGGCTTGTTTTTGTTAAGGTATAGGGAGTTTGAAGTGTGGGTTGTGTTTGAGTTCAAGCTGTTCATAATTGTTCTGGTTTGAGTTGTTAAGTGTGAAATTCAAGAGTGACTTTTAGGATTGAAGGTGTGAGTGAGCTTGGGTATGATGTCTTTGGGTTGTTGTGAGGTTTGTTAGGGGTTTAGAGTTGGTTTTGGGACTTAGGATGGAGTTTGGGGTGATTTGGAGAGGTTGGAGCTCGGGAAAATGCGAAGGAAAAACCCAGAATTCTGGGCTGCGAAGGCGTACCGCGGCACGGGTTTTGTGTGCCGCGGCTTGGAGGATCTGGCTGGTGGGTGCCGCGGCACAAGGATGTGGTGCCGCGGCACAAGGTTAATTTCAGGGTATCACATTTGGCAATTTTTGGGCCTTTGCTCCGGGGGTTCGGGGGATGTCTTCGGGGTGTCGTTCTAAGGTTTTGGGGGTTCCGAGAGTGTGGGTTAGGTTCCGGGAAGGTAGTCTTGGATTGGTTAATGACAAAGAATATTATTTGTGTTGTGATTAGGACTTTGGAGAGGCTCGGGGTAGAGGACCGTGCTTGCGGCTACGTGGCATCGAAAATCAGTGAATTGAAAGGTAAGAACACTGCACCCGAATGTATGGTTGTGAATGGGACTAAGTGCTCCCGAGAGGTGTATTGTGTCATCGTTGGTATTATGCCAAGGGACACGTATAAGCGGTCTAAGAGTACCGTTCATGATTTTAGCGCACGGGGCGCGAATTGGCCACTGGGAGCCAGAAACATTAGGATAACAGAGGGAGCAGCCGGTGGGCGCTAGCCCTGGTTATCGTCTGTGCATTATGTTTTATGAGATGAAATCCTTAGTATGTGGTATGCTTGAATGATGATATACTTGAAATTTATGAGATGTTATATGAGTAAATGACTTGATTGCTAGTTGTTCATGCTCTGTTATTGCTGTGCTTTCTTGCTGGGCCTTGGCTCACGGGTGCTTCGTGGTGCAGGTAAGGGCAAGGGCAAGCTGGACCAGGCCTGAGGTGGAGAGCTCCGAGGTGTAATGTACATAGCCAGCCGTTTGATCACCATGGTCGAGGAGTGTGTCAGGACAGAGACTACCTAACTGCTCATTTTGCCTTAGTACGGCCGCTAATGTATTTAAACCTTGTAAATTTTGTAAATGACCTTTGAAACTGTCATTTTTGGGATCCCATATAACAAAACAATGTTTAGTAATGAAAATGTAACTTTTGAGACCAAAACACTTTTAACCCTAGATCCTTTACTGTTTCAGTAACACGTTTTTACTTTAATGACTTGGTTAGCAAGTCTGGCACTTTATAAACACACAGTGTAACGGTCTTGGCTATCCAGGGCGTTACACAAACTGTTAATCTATTGTGTGTTATCACTGATTGGATAAATGTTATGAAATGCTAAATTCCTGGTTGAGCAATGTGGGATATTTGATAAATGATGTTGATCTTTCTATGTTATCATGCTTTCTTGCTGGGCCTCGGCTCACGGGTGCTACGTGGTGCAAGTAAAGGCAGGGGTAGGCTGAATCAACCATGAGTTGGAGAGCTCTGGGGGCGAGGTGTACATTGTCAGCTGCTCGGCCGCCACGTTCGAGGAATTGTACAGGGACGGAAACCTAAAATGTATATTTTGCCATTAGAGTGGCTTGAATTATTTGTAACTCTTGGAATTTGTGGTAACTAAGACGTCTAAACCCTGTGTTGAGTTTCCATGTATTAAAATGTCATTTTTAATGAAAATAGCTTGTTTGTGACCAAAATCTTTTATTCCTAATCTGTTGATGACATTGAATACACACTTTGTTTAAATGACTTGATTAGCAAGTCTTGCACTATTTTAAACACACAGTGAAACGATCTTGGTTATCCAGGGCGTTACACTACCTCCTCCATGACCAAGAAGAATAACTCTTCACCTCGGAGTAGAAGTATTACCAACCTGAAGGCCCTTCCCCAGGGGGACAGATGAAACGACGTAGGAGATGAGGGTCAGACATCTGAGAGGCGTGACAAGAATGGAAATGGCCGCTCAAAGTCTGAAAGTCATGTAGGAGGAGAGGCTCGGGGCAGGGTCGCACCAACAGGGGCAAGGCGGACCTACCACCCCTACACCCTCAGTCTCACAAGGGAAATGAATCGATGGATAACACCAATACTGTGTTTGATAGGCTGAGGAAAGATGCACAACCTCAGGATTTGAAGGAGGTCATCAACAGAAGTACCAGTGCTCGGGAAGGGGTACCAGGGACATCTACCCCACCTGGAGCAGCGATCCCACCAGCAGTGCAGGCTCAAATAGATGCACTCGTTATGGTTGTTCAAGGTATAACAAAGAAACCTTCAAATAACAAGTTGGCTCATAGAAGTGGGAGTCCTTTTAGTACCAAGATCCAAGTTTCCCAACCACCACTGAAATACAAGACCTCGAAACTTCCTACATACACTGGGAAGGAGGACCCAGTACGACATATTGGGAAGTTCGAGGATCAGATGGAGTTACTCGGTGTGGAGCATGATTATAGGTGCAAGGTATTCCCTATCACTCTCTCTGACTCAGCTCAGGAATGGTATTGGAAATTCAAACCTTGATCCATCATTTCCTGGGAGCAGTTCATGAAGGATTTCTACAAGGACTTTAGTGCCGGGCGAATTCAACCAGTCTATGCCAATCAGTTAGCCGACATAAATCAAGGGAAAGATGAATCCCTGAAATACTACATTCAAAGATTCATGAGCGAGGCAAACCGAGCGTCCACAGTATGAGATGAAGTGAAGTTTGTTGCCATCTCGGCAGGAATAATTTATCGTAGTCCCTGGATGGATAGTATACACAGGAACCCTATCAACACCTTGCAAGAGTTCCTGGACTGAGGCGACAAATACATAAACTAGATGATGCTATCATGAAGGAAGAAAAAGGCATAAACCATCCGACCACTATCAAAGCAGATAAGAACAGCGTAAACCCTCAGGGCAGCAATGGGGGCAGTGGTAATAAGAGGAATACCTCAGGGGCCGAGTAAGGTGGAGAAAAGAATGCTAAGTATGCACCCGTAGACAAACAGCCTAAGCATCAACCCTACCAGCCCCAATTCACCAATTATACCGTCCTGACTACATCAAGGGCTGAGATTTACTTGAAAACATACCAGGAGGTACCATACCGAAAGCCACCACCCTTGCGTTCTAAAGGAAATAGGGACAAGAATAAGTTTTGTCACTTCCATAATGATTATGGACATGACACAAACGAGTGCAAAAAATTTAAGGATGAGATAGAGTTTCTTCTCCGATCAGGAAAACTCTCAAGGTACCGAGGCAAGACCGAAACCCCAAGCACAAATCCAGAATTCTGAAGGATGAGAAGTCCACTACTGGAGCCAACGGCTGTAGACTTCACACTGGAAACCATATGTGGAGGGCCCCACATACCAGGCAACAGTAACAATGCTCGTGAGCGATACGCAAGGACCCTCAGACATAAGCTATGGGAGTCTTCCCAGTGTATGGCAGTTGAGGAGCGGTCTCCAAAATATCCAAAGTATGAAAGTGAAACTCTCACTTATATAGAGGATGACACCAGGCACGTGAGGTACCCCCACAATGACCCTCTGGTCCTTACCATTCAAATCGCCAATGCCCGAGTGAAGATATGCTTGGTGGATACGGGAAGCTCAGTAGATATCATCTACAAATCATCCGCCGAGAAGATGAAGCTCACGATCAAGGACCTGACACCATGTTCCCAAGTGATATATGGGTTCACGGGAGAATGCCTAGCACTAGCAGGAACTATCAGACTACTGGTCAAGGTGGGGGATGCACCCAGGTACGAGACTGTGATGACAGAGTTCCTAGTGGTAGATTGCACATCGACTTACAGCGTAGTGCTCGGGAGACCCCTCCTGATGGCGTTACACGCAGCAGTATCTATCTAGAACCTATCTTTGAAGTTCCCCACCAGCGCAAGGCAAGGATGCGTATAGGGTAACCAAAGGGAGGCATGAGAATGCTATAATGCATCATTTGTCAAGGAAAAAAAAGGACCATGCATAAACAACATGATAGTAACCTGCTGCGAAGAGAATGAAGGAACCGATGAGGTTGTCAACATGGAAGTTGATGTTGAAAGAAACACTCTACTGGAGCTGGGGGCTCCTTTTAATGAAAATTTGTTATTATAGCAAGTTTCCCATAGCGGGGGAAATGACATCGATCCTAGATTTGGGGATGATATAATGGGGGTAGGACCAGTCAAAGATCTTGATGATGTCCTACTAGATGAGGAGGACCTGACTAGAGTAATCAATGTTAGGAAATAGTTAAAGAGTGAAATTAAAGCACGGTTGGTGGAATTTTTGAAGAAAAACCAGGACATCTTATCCTGGTCACATAAGAACATGGTTGGAAGTTCTCAATCTGTGATAAGTCATGTCCTCAATATAGACAAGAACTACCCACCAGTGCAACAAAAAAGGAGACTGCTTGACAAAGACCGATCTCAAGCCCTGAAGGAGGAGGTCGAGCAGCTCAAGGAAAATGGTTTTATATGGGAGACCTACTACTCTGATTGGGTATCAAACCCCGTGCTGGTCCCAAAGCCTAATGGGAAGTGGAGAACATACGTGGACTTCACAGATCTAAACAAGGCCTGCCCCAAAGACTGCTTCCCACTACCCAGAATAGACCAACTGGTCGATGCAACGGCAGGACATGAAATACTCTCATTCATTAATGCGTATTCTGAGTATAATCAAATAAGTATACACCCTCCCGATGAGGAACATACCAGCTTTCGAACAGACAATGGATTATAATGTTATACGGTGATGCCATTCGGCTTGAAGAACGCATGAGCCACCTACCAACATTTAGTGAATGGCATGTTCCGAGACTTGTTCGGCATAAATATGGAGGTATACATCGATGACATGTTGGTCAAGTCTAAAGAAGCTGGAGGGCATTTTCAAGACTTGGAGGAAGGCTTTGCAGTACTTAGAGAGTATAGCATGAAGTTAAACCCTCTCAAGTGCTCATTTGGATTTGGTTCTACTAAGTTCCTCAGATACATAGTCAATTCACGTTGAATCAAGGCTAACCCCGAGAATATCAAAGCATTGATCGACATGTAGTCACCTACCAAAATCAAAGAAGTGCAAAGCTTAATCGGGAAAGTAGCTGCCCTCAGTAGGTTCATATCAAAGTCTATGGACAAATGTGTCCCTTTCATTAACTTACTGAGGGGCAGCAAGAAGATCCAATGGGCCAAGGAATGTGAGGAAGCTTTCCAAGCCCTGAAGGAGCACCTCACCCAACCTCTCATCCTATCGAAGCCAATATATGGTGAAGTATTATTCATCTATTTGGAAATCACCGAGCATGCAATCAATGTTGCTTTGGTAAAGGAAGAGAATGAGGTACAACACCCTGTATACTATATCAGTAAAAGGCTGGTAGGTGCGTAGTCTAGAAATCACCTCTCGAAAGTTGTGTCCATATTTCCAAGCTCACTCGATCCGAGTCCTGACCGATCAACCACTAAGACAAGTTCTTCAGAAACCAGAGTCCTCAGGATGATTACTCAAGTGGGCTGTGGAACTAGGACAGTTTGATATCACTTATCATTTGAGGACGACGATAAAAGGACAAGCATTGGCGGACATCATAGTCGAAGGCATCAACCTTGAAGACCCTTCCTACCAATCAGAAAAAGGAGATACTGAGAAGGAAGGAGATACTCCTGTATGGAAGCTATATGTTGATGGAGCATCCAATGAGCACAACTCGGGTGTAGGAATCATACTGATCACTCTGGAGAATTATCGAATCCATTGCGCTCTCAAATTTGGATTAAACGCTTCAAACAATGAGGCTGAATACGAGGCATTATTAGTAGGATTACGCTTGCCTCGGGATGTACATGCATAGTCCATGGAGATATTCAGCGATTCCCAACTAGTTGTGTACTAGGTATTGGGGGAGTATCAAGCTAAGAGACTTAGGATGGTGCAGTACCTGAACAAGGTGAAGGACTTGTTGGCACAGTTCAAGAGAAACTCGATTACACAAGTCCCGAGGGGGCAAAATGCCAATGCGAATGCCTTAGCCAAGCTTTCCATTGCCAAAGATGCGGACACTCTAAATGTTGTTTCCGTCGAATACTTGGCGGAAAGAATCATAGCCGAGCAGGAGGCAAATGTATTGTTTTCGAATTATCTGTGTTACAGCCATTGTGCTTCAATGAATGAATGAATGAATTTAATTTCTTAAGTTTCACTTAGTTCTTTAAATTTCTTTCAACGAGGGACTTGTCCTTTAGACCTGTCAACCCTATCGGATCATGTTCGATTCTGGTCCTTGAGGGACCCATCGACCCATAAGATCCAAAAGAGAGACATGTCCTAAAGACCTTGTCGTCAAGTTATCAGATCATGTTTGAATCTAGTACTTGAGGGACCTATCAACCCATAAGATCCAAACAAGAGACTGGTCCAAGGACCTTGTCATCAAATCATGGATCATGTTTGATATTGCTTCTTGAGGAGCCTATAGACCCATACGATCTAAACGAGAGACAGGTCCTAAGACCTTGTCGCCAAATTAATGGATCTTGTTCGATCTTGGTTCTTGAGGAGCCTATGGACCCATAAGATCCAAATGAGAGACTGGTCTAAGAACCTTGTCGCCAAACTATTTGCTCATGTTCGATCCTGGTTCTTAAGGAACCTATCGACCCACATGATCAACAAGAGAGATAGATCCTAGGACCTTGTCACCAAATTAATGGATCATGTTCGATCTTGGTTCTTGAGGAGCATATTGACCCATAAGATCTAAATGAGAGACTGGTTCGAGGACCTTGTCACCAAACTATTTGATTATGCTCGATCCTGGTTCTTTAGAAACCTACCGACCCATACGATCCAAAAGAGAGACACTTCCTAGGACCTTATCGCCAAATTAATGGATCATGTTCGATCTTGGTTCTTGAGGATTCTATCATCCCATACGATCCAAACAAGAGACAGGTCCTAGGACCTTATTGCCATAATATGGATCATGTTTGTTCTTGGTTCTTGAGGAGCCTATTGACCCATACGATCCGAATGATAGATAGGTCCTAGGACCTTGTCTCCAAATTATGGATCATGTTCGATCATGGTTCTTGAGGATCCTATTGACCCATACGATCCAAATGAGAGACAGGTCCTAGGACCTTGTCGCCAAATTATGGATCATATTCGATCTTGGTTCTTGAGGAGCCTATCAACCCATACAGCAAACGAGGGACATATCTTAGGACCTTATCGCCAAATTATGGATCACGTTCAATCTTGATTCTTTAGGAGCCTATGACCCATACGATCCAAACTAGAGTCAGGTCCTAGGACATTGTCCCTAAATTTATTGAACACGTTCGATCCTGGTTCTTGAGGAACCTATCGACCCATACGATTAAGAAACAAGAGACTAGTTCAAAGACCAGTCGCCATCATCGGATCATAATCGAATCTGGTCCTTGAGGGACTGGTCGATAATTTGATCTAAGACTCGTTACAGGCTCGATTAGCCCATCTAGACCCGGTTGGTCCAACTTAGACACTTCTGTCTACAATCTTTATAACGACTAAACGAGGGATTACGTAGATCGTGATCAACACTTGCTACACAATATGCATCTGTGTTTAGGTATCATTACTTCTAAGTATGAAACCATCACCCGACTATCAATGAGGGACAACCATTTGCTGCTTGCATCATTGGGTGAAAAGGATAGTACTATGTGTCTAAATGCTCGAAGCAAGGAATGGTCAAGTAGCAAGTGACCAAGGCTTCTAAGCCTATGATCACTTGGGGGCATATAGTACATACCAATCGATTTATACACGAGCGATGAAGGCGTGACCTTAAGTACAATGCAAGCTCAAGTTTTTCTAGGACATTTGTTCAACATATGTTCCGAAAGTGCAAAAATTAAAAACAAAAAAGGCATTGGTAAGGAGATTCCTAGCCATGTTCCTTATGGGGTGGTCGGCCAATCCATCAACCCTATAGGGTGGTCGGCCTATTAGCCATGGGGTGGTCGACCTGACCTGTTTTGTTCATGGTACTTCGTGAAGTATCATACTACTCACATTACCATGGTTGTTAGCATGAAAAACGTAAAGATGTAAGGTTAGTATGGCACGTAAAATACATGTGTTCAGAGTATACTGATACCTGAACCAATAAGGGTTGTGAGTTGATATACTTATTAAGCATTGGAAATAAAAAAAATTCAATCAATACACTAAGTACTCATAACAAAAAAGCATAAAGGCATAAAATTTCATATGAAAAATTTTCAAGTACAAGGTGCCCCACCAATGGCATGGAAGGAAAGACAGAGTAAAAGACCAAAAGAAGACTAACTAGGGCAAGGAGTACCATTTGAAAGACCACCCTAAGCCTCGATAGCCTCATAAGCCAGGCATTTCTTAAGCTCCTTCACTCGCGTCTTCTTGGGAAGGAAATCCAAGTTCATATTTTTTTTGGACTTCCAGATCAAGTAGAAGCAAGAGAAAGTTGTCTCTGAATACTCATCTCGAGCCTTGTCCTGGGCAGCTTTGACCTCTTGCTCCTTCTCGACAAGAGAATCCTTTTGCAATTGGTCCACGTCAGCAATCACTTCCTACTGTTTGAGCTCCACGGCACTACAGAGGGTGTTGATCTCTTCATCCATTGAAGCAATGTTAGCATCCCTAGAGCCAAGAACATGCCTAAGGTCTAGCACCTCTTGGCGGACAGCTTCAAGCTCAAAATGAAGGTTGGAGAGCGTAAAGGTATACTCCATAGAAAGATCACGGACATGAGAGACTAGCATCAGTGCCTGAAAAAAACATACAAGTGTTAGATGAACATTAGAGCACAAGCTAACAAGGCAAGAAGAGAACTATAAAGCCCTCACAGTCTGAATGTCTAGGAGTGACTTCGTTAGAATGGTGTTCAAGTCATCATTCTTAATCCCATTAAAAGTTGTTGTCGTCTGCTCCAGATGAGATGCTCGGTCCATGAGGGCACCTAAGTTCCGTATAGTAGATTGATGTGTCTCAGATAAGGGAGCAGGCACAGAACAGGAAGCACCCGCATCAATGAAAATGGGAGGAACTGGTGTAGACAAAGATGGCTGTACCTCTGCGACAGGACTAGATGCCAAAAGAATTGGACTAGATGCCAAAGGAGTTGGAGGTGATACCTCAGGAGGAACCTCCATGTCTGACTCAGCCTCAACCATAGCCCTTTTTGCCACTCGAATAGAAGGATTGACCTCAGTGGGAGTCGACCTCTGCTGGGTGTGAACAAAACCAAACATGTCTGAACCTGCAAGAGAAGATCAAATGTTAGAATGATATTAAGCACATATGAATCCTAAAATAAAGGTGATAAAGTGTAGAACCTTATGAATGAGATTCGGGTTCGAACATAGTCTCATCAAAGTCGTCTGAAGTAAGCGATGAGTATGCGACATATGCACCCACCTCATTACCCTCATCTCCGGCTAGCACCGACGAAGAGGGTACCTCCTCGACTTGAATGGGTCCTGGGGAGTCTATGTCGGTCACGGGCTCAGGACCATCGTCATCCGAGACATCGGCTATAGTAGGAGGAAACAGCCCCACCTTCCTAAGGTTCTCTGAAGTAACGAGGGTCTTGACATTCTTCTCCTCAGGAGTCATGGCAATCAGTGCCTTGGCCCTAACTGTCATAGCCTGGGTCGGGAGTGGTCTATAAAAAGGCCCAACGTGCTTAAACTTGGAGTAGTTGGCCCCTGTGTCCTTAGGAAAGAAATAGTTATCGGTGTAGGTCTATAAAAAGGTCCAACATGCTTAAACTTGGAGTAGCTGGCCTCTGCGTCCTTAGTAAAGAAATAGTTGTCAGCATATCTAATTCCCTTGCTATTTCCAGAGATCTCTTCCAAGAAGGTGTTGATACCCTCGCTCATATAATGGTGGAAGTGGAAATACCTCGAGTTGCGCTGAGAAGGGTTTGTCTTCAGGTTAAACAAGTAGTGGATCTCGTGAGGCACTAGAGCAGCCCATTTTCTGAAATGATAGATAATGTACAATGCAAATAATACCAAGATCGCATTAGGAGCCAGTTGAGAAGGACTAATACCAAAATAGTCTGCAACAATATGGAAGTATGGATAAAGAGGAAGTACGACGCTAGACTTAATGGCAGAACGTGTCCAAGCGCTCATACCCAGAGGGGGGTCCTCAGCTCTGTAATATGGACTAGGGATAGTAATAGACACGTCGGAGAGATCAAAGGTCTTCCTGTAGTTCTTTACCTTTTCTTCAGTCATGTTAGAGGCCACCCCCTTGAACCAAACGACCTCATAATCAACAGGGCGAGGCTTCTCAACCGATTTCCATATGATTTCACTGGCAAAGGTGGCCCCAGAATCTAATGAATTAAACTCCTTTTGTCGTCTCTACTACTGCTACGCAGCTGGCGAGACTGTCTTGCTCTTGGGAGGGTGAACCACCTTAGGTCGAAACCTGTGAATAGAACGCTCTTAAGAATGAGTAGCATAGCAATGAGAATCCTCGGTATGTTCTTGCAAAGAAGAAGATTGATGGGGAACCCGACTAGTCTCTCAGTGCAAAGGGCACTGCAATGAGTCTCGCTGACCTGACCTATCCCACTGAGAAGAATGACTCTGCTGAGATGTGCCTTGGGAGCCGCGGGGCATACTGTGCTGAGAAGAAATCTGAGAAGAGCCAGGCGAGGAGCCCTGAGTGATGTGCCTGGCAATATGAGGATCATCTTTAGAGGGTTGCCGAGTCGTCTGCTTTACTCTCGCCATTGGACAGTACCTTTTCAAGAAATCTTCCTCACTGAAAAAATATAAAGCGAACTGAGGCAGAATCATTTTCACCCTTTCTAAAAACTCCTGGGAGTACGCTCACTTACTGACTTTTCTGATGAAGAGGATCTGGACATATAAACCAGAAGAAAAATGAAGATTAAAGTTAGTAAATAAGCATAATGAAGCCAATAGATGGGGGCATATCCATGAACTAAGGAGTAAAATTCTATATAGGGGGTCGGCCCAGTGAGCCTAAGCATGGGCCGACGACCCTGAATCCATCAAAATACAATGCATGAAAAATGGGGCATAGGTGGTTGGCCTACCTCCTTAGGCCAACCACCCCAGGGATGCGAGCCTCAGAAAAATGTCAGAGGACTGTTGAAGTCTCCAAAAAAAAGTAATTTTTACACTACAAGGAAGACCCCCAAGGAAAGCAGTTGAGAGGTGGAAAAAATTATTTTTAGGGTCCCAGGTGTTCGACTTATGCTTGGTCCAACCACCCTAGATCCCTGGAAATTACCTGAGGCAAGGGAAGTGAAGCCCTGGAGGTACTCGGCCCATGAGGTGTACACTACTCGACCCGTAAAGCTCTAGGGGTGCTTGGCCCAAACCATGTTCCTAGACCTGGAAATCGCACAAGGTTAAGCCTGTAGGTACTCGGCCCCAACCCTGATCCTATCCTTGGAAATCGCAGGTGCTAGGGTTTGGAGTCCCAGAAATTGCCACGACTAATGAGGTGGTCGGCCTAGGGTCTTACATCCCTGGAAATCGCCCGTCCTAGGGTTTATAACCCTAGAAATCGCCCAGACTAAGGAATTTTACAGAAAGAGCTTGATTCAAGTAAGTCAATTATTTTGATCAAAATACAACAAAACAAGAAGATTCTAACAAAAATTCCTCAAAAATTCAAAGTGTTTCTTATAAATCTAAGCACATTTAAATTAAATGGTGTGAGGATTAGAAGAATGTACTTACCAAAGATATAAGTTTGATGAGTAACTGGAGAAATCAGGCTTGGAATTTGTTTGGAGGGGGCGCATAGAGCAAGAATGAGGAGAGAGGACCTACTTATAACCTCTCAGGCACACAAGATATTTTTAGGAATTCAAATTTTCTTGAAAAATATCTGGTATGGTCAAAATTTCAAATTCCTTGAAAAATATTTATAATTTTTAGAAATAAAATTCCTTGAAAAACTATCTTATATTTTTAGGAATTAAAATTCCTTGAAAAATATTTTGTATTTTTAGGAATTAATATCCTTGAAAAATATATTATATTTTTATGACTTTAAAACTCCTTAAAAAATATGTTATATTTCTAGGATTTCAAATTTCCTTGAAAAATATATTAAATTTTTAGGAAATTAATTTTCCTTGAAAAACCTAATTATCCTTAGGAATTACTAATTATCCTTGAAAAATTCGTGCTGAGAAAATTATCGATAAAGAATACTGTGTAATGTCCCGAGGGACTTGACTATTTAAGTACTGCTACGGTATATTTCTCGGACCAGGCTCAAGTTTACTTTAATGTTGAAAACATTACAATAAACTTGGGGGGGGGGGGGAAATGTTATCCCTAAAAAATACAAGGACGACGTGGCGAATGAGAATGTGGCACGTGGCATCACAAATCAGGGGAAAACAAAGAAGTATTGAGAAAAGACCAACGGGAAAAAAAGATAGGTCCAAGATCTATAGGGAAGTCGACCAACCCTATACCCCCTAAGGAAGGTCGGTGTGACCCCTACCCCTAGGGGTTGTCGGCCTAAGTAGGCCCAAGAGCCCTAGGGTTGGTCAGGCCCATATGCCCAAGGACCCCTAGGGGTGGTCGGCCTGACCCCAACCCCTAGGGTGGTCAACCTGACATGCTCAAGGATGGTCAGCCCACCCTATCCTTTGTAGGGTGGTCAACCTAAACCCCTAAGTACACTTCACTAAGAAATACTCACTCTCACTCAAACTGAGATCAACAAGCCTAGCACCTAGAAGGTCAAAGGCCTAGCACCCAGAGGATCAACATGTATAGTACCCAGAAGGTCACAGGCCTAGCACCCAAGCTCGGGTTGTTGAGCCTAGCACCTAAGTCTCATATACCAATAAAGACTTAACATTTTCCCAGAGGTTCCTATCGTGCATTATCCACCACGATCTAGAGAAACAACAAGAAGGCCCACGATCTCATAATCACGGGGAGGTGGACACGTATCTCCACTACTTGATAATCATCTACCAAACCACGATCCCAGTATTACTGGTCATGTAACAGCCCCTGGGTACTATAAATAAAGGACCCAGGGCTTCATTTCAAGGGATCTCTTTTTCTGGAATCTTGGGGAGAAAAATATTTTTGACGAGTGAACTCATCAGTTCGCACTTGTAATTATCGATTGAGTAATTCCATACTAAAGACTAAGTGGATTAGGTTATTAAGCTTACTTGGAACTATGAGCAGTTCGTTTTGTACTCAGTCAAAAGTGGGTATTGGATGGTGATTAGGAATTTGGGAATTGGTCAAGCTTCATCGTCTAATGGGGTGTCTAGTTGGTGGGATACTCTTTGGAGGTTGAAGGTTCCTCAAAAGTGAAAATGTTTGTTTAGAGAGCGTCGCTGAATTGGACTCCAACTTTAGTTAATTTAAACAAACATGGTGTAGTGAATGATCATATTTGTCTTGTTGGTTCTCTTAAAGTGGAGACAAATTTTCATGCCCTTTTGGGTTGCTCTTCTTTGGCTTCTATTTGTAAGTTATGTGACTTTGAGGTGGGGGAGTCGAATATCATATGTTCGATTTCTATGGTTTTATTCTTCATTATATCTTGCCTCTCCCTATCAAAAAAATTGCTCTTATTTTGGTGGTTTTGTGGCCTATATGGCTTCAAAGAAATAAGATTGTGCACAAGAATGGGAATTTAGCACGCGGATTTGGTTGTTTCTGGGGGGGGGGGGGGGGGGGGGGGGAGGGACTATATTTCTTATTACCAACATGATAATGAGGCTAGCAAAACGAGGGTTCCTGCATTTAACTTAGTCCCAAGGGGTATTCAACAGAGATGGTCTACGCCACGTATGGAATTGTGTAAAGCTAATGTCGATGCAGCTATTGATGCCAATGGAGGTCTGTGTGGGCTAGGGTTGATTATTAGAGACTCGTTAGGGGAGGTGCTTTCGTCTACGGTTTGGAAGGTGCAGGGATGTTTTTTCCCAGAGATAGTCGAAGCTTTGGCAGTACGCCATGTAGTTGTTCAATGCTGTCATTTTGGTTACTCTGATGTTCAAATCGAATCTGATTGAAAAGGCTTTATTTCCAAGTTGGATTCTTTTTCTACCTTGGATTCGTCTTTGGGTCTTGTTCTTAAAGATATTTTTTATGTTTGCAATAATATCCATGTAATCAATTTTATTCATTGTTCTAGAACATTTAATGTAGTAGCGCACACTCTATCAAAATATGATTTGCTTGCTACATCTAATATTGTTCGGTGGCCTAGCTTTCCTGATTGTATTAGGTCACATCTTTTTGCTGATGCCAACTATTAATGAATTTCTAAGCTTGAGCTCCTACACGAGTGTTTTTCTCAGTTTAGGGTGTTATGAGGCCTTTTTCCCTTAAAAAAATACACTCGTACAAATAAAAAACAACCCTCAATACACTCGTAAGTGTAGAATATGTTAAGAAACTACTTTCCCAAAACAAAACTACTTTCCAAAAATAACTAACATGTGTATGATGGAAAACACATTGTACAAAAATAGAATTAAAATTTTCTATTTACATTTTATATGACAGTTTTGTAAAAACATCTATATTTTAATAAGTGCATCTCCACAATTGTATTTTTGTGCTAATGCTATATATAGGAAAAATTTTAGGTAGGGGCATCATTTTTATCTTTATTGGTAGGGGTAAATCTACTTTCGGCACGTGGAAAATTTATAACCCAAATTTTTTTACATGACAATGTACATTGTAGTTGTAGCAGACTTCTTTTCAGTTATCAAGATATTTTTCCTATCCAAATAATCATACTTATTATCTAACCAAATGACATGTTTAAACAATTTATATGTTATTTTATTAGAATTATGATGAACGTGAGATAAAGATACATTTACAGTTAAACAAGAAATAAAAAAAAATACACCCAATTTGTTTTGGTAAACTAAATTGTTGTTAATTGTCAAAACTAAGGGTAAATATTTTGAAAAAAAAAATAGCTTAAACTAGAAGTCCAACTAATTAGCGAAATTTAACATATGCTAAAAGTAATATGAAATTTGATACAAAGTAGCAATGTACATTAAAGTTAACAAAGTAAATTATTTTTTATATTTATTATATTTTATCTAAGACTCAAATATTCTAAATAAATTGTTGTGCATTTATTAAATATTATTCACTATATAACTTTTACTTCCACAAAAAGAAAAAAAATGTTATTTCTATTTGTAGACATTTTGAATATAATTTTTTTTATTTTACAAAATATACCAAAATTAGCATTTCACCTGATTTTGATGGAACTTTTTTTTAATAGGACCTTTTTCACCTTATTTTATTATAAAAGAAATATAATTTTAATTAATTTATTAATATATTTATATGGAAAGATTGCGGTGTTGACAGTGTTTTATCAACATCGCTGCCAACAAAAGTTAGTTTCGACATGTGGATAGTTATAAATTCGAATTTTTCATTATGACAGTATATATCATAGTCATTTAGAACATCCCATAAAGTTTTAAGAAATTCCGAATAATTTACAGTGCAATAAACAAGGTTCAAACAATCAAATTTTCCACTCGTACTTGTTTTTGAGTGCACACGTGCAACAAACTATTTGAACATTGTTTTCGGCATCGTAAATTATTCGAAATTTCTTGAAACTTTTTGGGATGTTCTAAATTACTACAATATACATTATCATAATGAAAAATTGGAATTCAGCTATCCACATGCCGAAACAAACTTTTGTCAACACCGTAGTCGTTCCAAACTTTCGAATAATTTACAGTGCCGAAAACAAGTTTCAAACAGTCGAATTTTTCAATCGTGCCTGTTTTAGAGTGCACGCGTACAACAAACTATTTGAACCTTGTTTTCAGCATCGTAAATTATTCAAAATTTTTTGAAATTTGGTGAAATGTTTTAAATGACTACAATATACACTGTCATAATGAAAAATTACAATTTATAACTATCCATATGCCAAAACCAACTTTTGTCAACACAAATGTTCATAAAAAATAGGCAACACCATAGTCGTTCCCTATATTTATAATATATTATAAAATATTAATAAATCTAAAATTAAATTAATAAAATCCAAAAACCAAAAAACGATATAATTTTATTTTTAGTTATGTTGAATTTAAAGTTCATTAAGTTTTGTAGATTATTTAAATGAAAAAATATATAAATAATAATGAATTTTAAATGAGGGACGTTTTGTTCTTATTGATAAATCTTTGACTAAAAATAAGTGAAGAAAGTAACAGGGTGTTTGACTTTTTAACTATTTTTTTTTTAAATGCTAAAAACTGTTTTTTGAAAACAAGTTAGGGGTGTTTTGCGTTATTTTCATAAAACAATTTTTAAAAATAAAGCTACAAAAAACAGAAAATTTTGAGAACAACAAAAACTTGTTTTATGTTGTTCTCAAAAAAAAATTTCTATTATTTTTTTCTCACATTACTTTTTTAACTATTATCATCTAACATCATTTTCTCTCTCAATTGTTTCTCTCTTTTCACTTTCTCTCTCATCACTTTCTATCTCCTTATTTTCTCTCTCATCACTTTCTCTCTCCTTATCTTTTCTCTCTCGCTATTTTCTCTCTTCTCACTTTTTATCTTTTCATTTTCTCTTTCATCATTTTCTATCTCCTTATTTTCTCTTGCATCACTTATTATGTCATCATTTTCTCTTTCATCACTTACTATATCGCCACTTCCTCTCTCATGACTTAATATATCATCATTTTCTCTCTTATCATTTTTTCTCTCTCGTCATTCCTCTCTCATCACTCTCTCTACTCACTTCTCTCTCTTCACTTTATTTCTCATTTTTTCTTGCATCAATTTCTCTCTTCTCAATTTTTATTTCTTCAAATTTTCTCTCCTTAGTTTCTCACTCCTTTTTTAATATTTTTTCTTACAAATTATTTTATCTCATTATTTATTACAAACTTTTTAAAAAAATATCTCTTTGTAAAATATTTGTTAATTTTTTATTTAAGATTTAAAAGAAACAAAACTAAAAAATTATTTTTAGAAAACATTAACCAAACACCTTTTGTTTTTTGAAAACTACAAAAACTGTTTTCTGTTCTCATTTCTGAGAACAAAACTTTGAAAACAAAAAACAGAATACAATGTCAAACATGCTATAATATTTTACTATTTAACATAATGTAGGGTTATTTTTAGCCTTTTTTTTTTTTACAAACATATGTTTAAATTGGTAATTGGCTTAATCTGATGCAATTAAAATGGTAATTTTTCTGCATTATATAGAATTATTTAAAACAAAAACTATAACAACACAATAAATACATATACATATTAATTAAAAAACTACAAATTTAAAACATAATATGTAAAAAAAAATTGTATTGTATGCAATATGTATAATATAATAAAATAAATAAATAATTATAAACGAGGATGAGGTTGGGCCAAAGAGTGCTAGCCCCAACCCTATATCAAAGAGGGATATTTGCAATAAAATCCTTTGTTTTTTTTGCAAAAGTTGTACCTATGTCCCAAATAAAAGTTTTGACGGCAAAGCCCATTTCCATCACTGTTTTGTTGTAGACGTGCCCTTTTCGTTGTTAAATACTAGCTAAGCCCGTTAAATGTTGACTAAGACTCATATGTTGACATATTGTTGGGCCACTTGTTAAATCGTTTAAAAATTATTAACCGAATCATAATATCGTCATTAAAATTTAAATCTTTAATTAAAAAAATCAAAATCCAAATTAGAGACAAATAATAGAGATTATAAAATAACCCATAAAAAAATAAAAAACAAAAAAAAAATGGTTTGTTGCTAAGTAGAGGAAGAACCTTCTCGACAATACTTCATCCTTGTTCTCATGAAATGAATTTGGTAAATCTGGCGAGGCTCAGATCTAGGTTGAGCATGGACAGTGACAGAGAGGGGAGATCTCAGGTAGAAGAGATGGCCCCTTCGACCTTTAACTTTGAATGACACCCAGCCTCGTCGACCTCCACGGTCCTAGTGGTGTGCCTCAACGACACCCTCGACTTTGATGACGCACTAGCCCCGTCGACCTTCAACTCTTGACAACACCCATCAAACCTTCAACTCCAACGATGCCTCAGTCTCGTCAACCTTCATCTCTGAACGATTCCCAACAAACCCTCGATGCCCTAGCACCCTCATTATCCGACCCTTAGTCTCTAAACAAAACAAGGGCATGGATCTCATTTTGATTATGAACATGGTTGCAAGGATTTGATCTTAATGTTGCACATGAGTCTCCAATTTTTATTTTGGGCTTGTCTAGTGATCCAAAAAAAATTATTTTGTTTTTAAGGTTATGTTTTATTTCAATTGTTTGATTATTAGAAAATAACTTGAATTATTTGTTTTGTGTGAATTAGGATTTAATTGATTTATTTGGATCAATTGTTAAATGATGTGTAATAATTAGTGTTACATTTTATTAGGTGTGATAAATTATGTGATTAGAATAGGTTATTTTTTTATTTATTTTGTGTGTGTGCCAAAATGTGTAGGTGTGTGTGTGTGGGAAATTTGTTTTAGTTTTATTTATTTTAAACTAATAAAATGGAAAAGAATTATTGAGTTGTCATCTTTTGGGATAATATGACAAGGACTATCCATTTTGATTTTGTTCACATTTGGACAAGGTTTAGGTTAGGTGTAAAGATAGAAAATTGTAGGATTTAGGCTTATTTGGTGGGATAGGATTTGAGCTTTCACACTTGGGTTCTTTTTTTAGGGTTAGGTCACTAGGAGTTCTAAATAGAAAAAAAAAATGTGAGCCTTGGAAACCCTTGTGGCTACTGAATCTTTGAGAGAGAAAGAGAGAAAGGGAGAGCACGAAAAAGAGAGAAAAAGAGAGAACGAATGAGAAGAAGAAGGGGTTTCAAAATTTCCCTAGGTATGTCTTGATTTTGGTTTTGGTTTTTGATCCTCTAAGTCTAAGTTTCTTCTTCTGAATTCTAAGTACTTTCTTTTGTTATCTTTTGTGGTTTCGAAATTTCCATACGGTGCCCAAGATTGTTTTGCATTTGTGTTCTTGAACACTATCAAGAAAAGTAATGAGAATTTCTCTAATATTTTATTGATTTGATGTTGATTTTGATTATTGTTTTAAGTCTTGAGAGAATATTTTTATGTTTGATCATATAGTTTTGATGAGTATAATGTATATATTTTGAACTTTTGCTATGATGAATACATGTATGGTGATGATCACTTGATTAGAAGTATGATTAGATTTTGGGAACATGGGTACACTTGGATGCATATTCGGCCTAGTCTATATTGTTTGGTTCTTGTTATTTCTCTTAAATGTTAATAATCATGTTTCTTGATTATGGAATGTGGTATAAAATGGAGCATGAGAAATATGATGTTGTATTGTTGATGTACTATTAGAAAATCATGCTAGTATGGTGATGATGTGTAATGCCCTAGATAGCCAAGACCATTACATTGTGTGTTTATAAAGGTGCAAGACTTGCTAATCCAGTCATTTAATTAGAAACGTGTTATTGAAACTATAATTGAACTAGGGTTAAAAGGTTTTGGTCACAAAAGTTATATTTCATATAATTAAACATTTTTGTACATGGGATCCCAAAAGTAACAACGTTTAAGAGATAGTTTACAAAATTTTAGAATAAAAGTACAGCTTCTAGCCACTCTAAGGGAAAAATAGACATTTAGGTTTTTTCCCGTCCTGTACCACTCTTGGGCCGTGGTGGCCGATTAGCTGACTATGTACATTCATCCCCAAAGCTCTCCAACTCAAGACTAGTCCACTTTGCCCTTGCCTTTACCTGCACCACGTAGCACTCGTGAACCAAGGCCCCAGCAAGAAACCAAATAACAGAGCATACTCATTAAGCAATCAATTTGCAAATCAGCAATTAAACAACTCATAATGCATAGCCATATACTTAACAATCCATAATATTCACATAATCAGGAATTCATCATACTAAGCTCATCCATTCACATTAATAACCAATTCACATATAATAACTAGGGTCGACACCCTTAGGTCGCATCCCCTAATCATCCCACTAACTCTGGCCCGCTTAAACCGAGCTCAGTGAATATTAAGCCGTCCTAAGCTACCAGTGGCTGAGACGCGCCATGTGCAAAAATATTGATTCCAGCACTCTTAGGCCATTTACCATATGTCCCATGGAATAATACCATATATGACATCATACATGTATAGGGAGCTCTTAGTCCCATCATTAACACATAACCGGGTGCAGTTTCTTACCTTTGATTTCGCTAGCTTTGTTCAATGAAATCAACCCTCAAGCACGATCATGTCTGAGCCCTAGCGTACACCTAGTCACAGCCACAAATTAGAACCATACCAAACTTCAATTCCAAAACCTACCCTCGGGACCAATCCCGAGCCCTCGGGAAGCCCTAATTCTACCAAACCGGGTGGTAGAATCAAACCCCGAGCCCCCGGGCAAAAATCCTAAGAAATAACCCAAAAACCCTCTTTTTGAAATAGGGTAGCACTACAGCGCTACAATGAGGGCACTATAGCACCAAAAGCATAGCCAAAAAGCTCCCAGAGCACTAGGCCTAGCGCTGTAGCGCCCAAAGGCTAGCGCTACAGCGCTAGTCACAGCACAGCCAACCCTAGTTTTCTTCCTTCGATTTTCCCCGAGCCAAACCTCTACAAAATCCTTCCAAGCTTCAACCAAACACCAAAACAAGCCTACCATCATCTATAACTCACCCCATATGACCCAACCATATTAAACTTAAGCACATGCACCCCAAAATGAAGAAAATGCCATGATTGAGCTTGAAGCTCAAACTCAACAAAACACCAGAAATTTCATAATTTTAAAGCTACAATTTAATACCTTTGATGGAGAATTTTGACATAGGTTATCTCTAGTCTCCTTTCAGCCTCAAGCCCTTCACTTCCTCAAGCTTATTCCCCTTGATTCCATCCAAAACTCAAGTTTAGAAAACCATTTCAGCTAAAACCAGAAACTCAAGAAAAGAACCTTAAAACTTACCTCAATTGGACTGAATTCTAGTAGGACCTCCTAGTTTCACCAAGAACCTCAAGTGCTAAACTTGACCTAAACCTCCTCTGAACCACAGCTCCAAGAATTCACAAGAAATTGTGCAAGAAGAATAATAAACCGAGAGAGAGAGAGAGAAAAAGGGTAACTTAGGAGTTCTGTTTTCCTCTCTTTTCTTTTGTCTCTTTCCCTTTTTCTTTCAGCTTCTAACATTCTCTAAACATTCCACTAAGTGTATAAAGGCTGAATATGACTTATCCTCTTATTAAGCAAATGACCATATTGCCCTCCCAATAAATCCTAAACCTTTAAGTCATTCTAAGGGCATTTTGGTCATTACTCCCAATTCCCACCTCTTAAATCCCGACACCTAACTAATCACCAATTATATTCTTTAATGTCAAATAGTCTCCAATATATTTCCTAAATTCCCAGAAATACCCCCAGACTCACCCTAAGCTGGGTATAAATCCCTGCCATGAATTTTCCGCTAAACCGCTCACTAGGATCGCCTTGAGTCACAAGCTGCAGATATATCCACATAATAATGTGGTCTCAACAATTTATCATAATTAATTACATTTATGCCCTCAACGGGCCAAAATTACGAATATGCCCTTATAAACTAATCAGGGCCTACATGCATACTAGTACACATAGTCATGCATCACATTTATCCAAATAATCCTATAAGCATGCTTAACACATCATCATGCATTTAATCATTTAAATCACACATAATCATGTTATGCCCTCCCAGCACACTAATCAAGGCCCTTAAGCCTTATTAGTAAATTTGTGTCGTTACATGATGAGTTATGTGGGAGACAAAAATTGAAATTTCTTGAATAGAAATGGTGTATATGGTTCGAACATGTCATTGTTTTAGGCCTTGGGTTCTTTTATATCTTGCATTTAATTCTTTATTTATAGGCATGATGATTTGATGTATTATTATTGTAAAAAAAAGGAGGCATGGTTTAGTTGTATTTCTTTAGGTTCCATAGTGTATTCGAACAAGAATTTTTTTTTTTTTTTGAGTTTGTGTTGTTGAAATGATCCAATTATTTCATGCATGCTAATTATATTTTTGGAATGCATGAAAGTATAGGAACATATTAGGTTAGTGATTAAACATGAATATGAGCATATTTAAATAATTCTTGCTTATTTTGGTTATATTTTTATGGTAATTTATCAATGGTTTAAAAAGAGCACACTTTATGTCTTAAAAGTTCATATTTTAGAATTAATATAAGTAAAATATGATTTTCACATTTTAATAATATTTTTTTCTTTAATAAAATACATGCAGATTTTTATTGTTTAAAGATTGAGAAATTGTATTTTTAAAAGATGTCTAGAAATTGGTTTATTAAAAATGAGAATATTATTAGTCATTTTTCAAAATTTTAGATAATTGTAAATAATATAAAATTTTGTGATCTAGAAATCTCATTTTTAAAAGGGGTAATTTATGTCACATTTTCTTTGGTACTATTTAAATAATTTTGGCAAACTAATTATTTTATGAGAAATTATAATATTGTGACATTTCATTGATATTAAATAATAAATGAAGTTATTATTTGGTACTATTATAGTTAAAGGATATGTTTAATAAAACAAATTTTTGTAAAAAAATTGTGAGTAAAATTTCATGATTTTATGTGAAGTTGATTGTATGATGAAAGTTGTGGTGCAACATGTGCCACATGTGCATGACCCATGCACACACGTGGGGATTGCTTGTGTGTTGTATTTGGTTTTACTTGATATTAAGACATGTATTTTGATTGAATTTTCTAGGCTCGTTGTAAAAGCCACATTCTGTAGCTTGAACTGAGGTAAGGAAGTTAGCCAGATTTCTATTTTTTTTTCTGAATGGACTTTAGTTATGAGATATGTATGGATTTGTTTGTGTTTGCTTAACCTAGTGTTGCAGCATTATTAAAGGCATATGTGCCTAAAGTCTTGAAAATAGGGGTGCCAAGTAAAAACATGGACAATAAGGGTGTCATGTAAGTGACCAAAAGGAGAGTATCAAGTGATCTTGGACAATAGGGGTGCCATGATCTTATGTTGTATGCTTATGCTTATGTGACATGGACAATAGGGGTGCCATGATCATATCATGTATGTTAATGCTTATAGTTTATATAATCTTATGGTTATGATCTTATGATGTACGATTGTGCTTATGTCACAAATAATCTCGTGTTAATGATTTTGATTTAGGTTGATAATGATTGCTATAATAAAAGTATGTTAAGAGTATTTTAGATATGTCATTTATGCTTGTATGTTGTGTATGTACTTCCTTACTGGGCTATTAGCTCGCCCCTCTTACTTCCCCTTTGCAGGTAGACACTGGGTAGACTAGTTTCGCATGCATGGTGAGCTGAGTCAGTTTTCCATAAGTATGTATGTATGCTGCGGGGAGCTAGTGAACGAGGAAACTATCTGGAACGTCATAATGCCTTAGAGTCTCTCTTATGTTAATTTAACAGTGAGATGTATTCATTTATTTTAAGACTAAATTCAAATTCTCTTTTGATTTTGAACATTCGATCCAAATTGTGAAACCTGGGGGTTTCTCAAGTTGAAAAGTCAAATAAATAAATTATATATGTAAGTGGTGGGACCAATTATTTTTTTTATTAATATTCATTTTTTTCCCTTTTTCTTCTCCCTCCCTAACTCTTCTTCTTTTTCTTTTCTTCCTTGCTTTTCTCTCGGCAAGCCACGGCAAGGGCACCAGACCCAACCACCGCTGGCCACCATTTCTGACACGCGCCGATGCTGCAGCTTCCCCGACCAGCGAGGAAAGCAACCCCAAAGTTTGGTGACCATCGGAGCAAGGACGCGCCCGTACGGCCACTCCGAAGTTTTGCCGTCGAAACTTTGAGGTGACTTTCCAGCGAACTCCAACCACCATTCGGCGAGTGGGTGGCACTATTGGAATCAGCGTTGTGAGAGGAACGTCGCCCACTAAGTCATTCCGGTTAACTTGCCATTTTTCTCCGGTGAGATTTTGGGTATCTCCGCCCCTTTGGAAGCTTTTTCTGGCGACATCGGAGGTCATTTGGGCAAAGGAGTTGTACTTCCGTGATGTACTCATTTAGATGATCATTTTGATATATGCCATGCATATATTCGTTGACGTTTCTGGTACACCGCTCACTGCCGCCACCAACTGCTGCTGTGCACCGCTTGGGTGAGGTTCCAGAACTTGAAATTTTAAATATGGTCATATTATATGTCGTTGGGAAGGATTTTGAACAAGGAATGCAATGATGATAATCATTTGCTCATCTGATGCATGTAGGAAAAGCGTGATATAAAAATCGGACTAAATCACTCTAAGATCATCGTTAAGCTTAGGAGCGTCGCTTTGGGCTCAGTTTGAAAATTTTAAGAAGGTAGGGACTCAACTTGATTATTGGACTTATTTTACCCGTATTGAATTGCATTAAACATATTTCAATTTTGATATTTATAAAATGTTTAAAAAATAGAAAACTTAATATGCATGTTTTATGTTCTGTTCTAAGGGCACTACGTGCCAAATATATTTTTGTTCACTTATTTATGCAGGTTATGATTTTTGGGTTTTATTCAAATGCAGTTGTTATGCTGCCCATTTTTTTAAAATATAAAGGGAATATGTTTCTTTCTTTTCATGTGTACCTGCATTTGGTTATACCGATGAGAGCCATAGTGATCATGATTTATGCATGTTGTTTCATGACCTAGTCTCTGTGTCATCATGGCTAGATCAGGTGTCCACTCACCTGTAGGAGTAAAGACCTAGCATCTATATACAGGAAGTGTTCTGAGCCTCCCTTTATGGTGGCTATCAGGTCCGACTACCCGGTTTAGGATGTCGGTTTTTCTATGGTGGGTAACGGGAACTAGGGATCTAGTGGACGGTGTGACGTGCACTTATAGCTATGCCCTTATGATTATTTGTGATTTCTCTCTATTTTGGCTTATACATGATGATATATGTTTTGTTTTCAAAGCTAACCATGCAGGGGTTTTATTTAACTTTTTGGGTCCTATGATATTAGTTGCTTTCCTACTGGGCTTTATAAGCTCACTCCATATATCTCTCCCATTAGAGGAGCCTAGTGACGCAAATGTGGGTAAGGTGAATTATTGATGAAGCCAATGTGTTTGGTGCCATAGTCCTATCTTTTGAACATTATATATGTACTTCATTTGGAACCTAATGGTCTGTATATCTAAATTAGCTATGTAACAGTTAGGAATGAGGAATGGTGGATGCTAAGTATTATTTTGGGTGTTTTATGACTTATTAAATTTGACTATTTGGTGACTACATAATTGTGGAGATATTATTGTTCTATGTATGATGATAAATGATCATGCTTTTATCACTAATATTTTTATATATAATTATAGGAATTATTCTATTGTTTTGACTTATAATTATATTACTATCTAGTATAAACTAAAGGATCATTTATAAAGACTATTTTCCACCAAGGGTTAAAGTTTGACCTTTGACCACCCAAGTTATGGAATTACAAATCTGCCATAGCCTAGGGCTCGAGTCGTGACAGAAAAATGGTATCAGAGCACCGGGTTTAAATACCTCGGAGTGTGTCACCAAATAGATTAAATTTATTTTAAAATAAAGTATTTTGATCTATAAAGGTGGATGTATATAGGTAGCATCCATTCCTCACTAACTAGTTAGCTATTGATTTACTGACCTAAGAAAATGTCTCTAAAGCGTATGTATATAGGTAGCATCCATTCCTCACTAACTAGTTAGCTATTGATTTACTGACCTAAGAAAATGCCTCTAAAGGGAAGGACAACAAGGAGAAGGCTTGCTGATGATGTCCCGAGGCTGAGATTCCCTCTCCGCTAGTTGATTTCCCTAAGAATGCCATTCTTGAGGCTTTAAGAGGCATTCCTGCCCAACAGATGGATCTAGCTACCCGACAGAGCCATCACTTCCAGATTTTCCATCGGATTCAAATGCCTAAGTCTAAAGGTGGACAAGATTCCATGGTGGCTGAAAAATGGTCGAGTGAGATAAAGAATAGGAGTTTAAACATTGTGGGAACATCTGAAAAGTATCATGTTAATTTTAATGTGTCTAAGTTTGAAAGGAGCGCACTAGATTGGTAAGAAGCCTTAAGTAGAATGAGAGGAACTGATGGGATGACTTGAGGAAATTTTGAGAGGGGTTTTCAAAGAACAACATTTTAAACCATATCATAGGAGGACTTGATTGGAGCATTTGATTGCTTGAGATCAATGATAGGTTGATGAGATCACAGTATGACTAGATCATGATGGATGTGAGTGAATGAATTCTACATAGAGTTTGTAGAGTTAACCTTCTATGTTTATGTCGGTATCGTTGATCAGTCTCTTTTGATTGAAAACTTCATGAATCGATTGAGGATTACAACACTTGACGAAACCATTACCCTAACCTTTACAGACATGAACGAGTGTGTGATGTTAGCCTTGTGAACTAAAGCTAATTATAAGGAAAAAGGTTGGAAAAATAAATCTGACCAAGAAGAAGGAAAAGCCTTTGGTAATGCTTATGCTCTTGGTGGTGATGATGTGCAAGGAGGAACATGCCAATGAGTTATGGATGGTGTGGTTCTTATCTCACACTCTTGGGCTCATGCATTATTTGATACCGGTGCATCAGATTCTTGTATATCACTAATGTTTGCTAGCATGTTGGGTTTGATTTGGGAAACTTTTATTCCTACATCGCAGTTGAGTGTACCTATGGGAGGGCATGGTGAAGTATCAACCATCTATAAATCATTTTGTATTGTGTTCGAAGGACATAAGTTATTAGGAAACCTGATAGTGTTACCTATTTGACAAGTTGATGTGATTCTTGGCCTAGATTGGTTGTCTAAGTACCAAACCATTGTTGATTGCTCACGCAAAAGGGTGACTCTTTTAACGCCAAGTGGAGATTTCATTGTATATCGAGCCAACATGAATGCAGTAAGGCTGAATCCTATCCTTAAGGCATGTTTAGGTGGGAAAAGAAACTTAGAGTGTTATGGGAGTATTAATACAATTAAGGATGAGTCTAGGCCTCTAGACAAGTTTCCTTGGATATCAGTGGTTAGTGGCTTGCCAGATGTGTTTCCTAAGGATTTGCCAGGACTACCACCTGATAGAGAGATCGTGTTTACATTGATTTGATTCCCGGGACTCAACCAGTTTTTATTGCACCTTATCGCATGGCACCTGCAGAGTTGGATGAATTGAAAAAGTAATTGGGTGAACAAATGGATAAAGATACATCAGGAACAGTACTTCCTCGAGGGGAGCTTCAGTTTTGTTTGCTAAGAAAGTTGATGGATCCTTGCGACTGTGCATCGATTATAGGAAATTGAATCAGAAGAAAATTAAGAACAAGTGTCCTTTGCCAAGGATGGGTAAGTTGTTTGATCAGCTCGGAGGTTCAAAGTGTTTTTCCAAGATTGATTTGAGGTTAGGCTATCATCAATTGAGGATTAAGGAAGAGGATGTTCTTAAAACTGCTTTCAGAAAACGTTATGGACACTTTGAGTTTTTTGTGATGCCATTTGGATTGACAAATGCACTTGCATCATTTATGGGCCTTATGAATAGAATCTTTAGACCCTATTTGGATAAGTTTGTGATAATTTTTATTTATGACAATTTGCTATATTCCAAGACACCTAAGGACCATGCATAAACTTAGCAATTGTGTTGCAGACTTTGAGAGACCATCAATTATATGCTAAGAAAGATAAATGTGACTTCTGGACGACCAAGCTCAAACTCTTAGGGAATGTAATATCTCAAGAAGGCATTACTGTGGATCCTACCAAGATAGATTCTACATTACTGAGATTCGAAGTTTTCTTGGGTTAGTAGGTTACTATTGTTGCTTTGTAGAGAATTTTTCTCAAATTGCTACGCCTTTGACAAAGCTAATAAGAAAAGATTTAAAGTTCGTGTGGGATGATAGTTGCGAAGAACTTTCAGAGAACTTAAGCAAAGATTGACTATGAAGATTTTTCTCAATGTGCCTAATAGTGATGAACTGTATGTGGTATTCACTGATGCTTCTGGTACTGGTTTAGGAAGAGTTATCATGCAAAATGGCAAGGTTGTTGCCTATGCTTAATTCCAATTGAAGTCACATGAGAAGAACTACCCTACACAAGACTTGGAACTTGCAACAATGATTTTTGCGTTGAAAATTTGGAGATGTTACTTATATGGGGCAAATTTTGAATTATATTATGATCATAAGAGTTTAAAGTATCTCTTTACTCAAAGAGACTTGACTTTGAGGCAAAGAAGATGGGTCAAGTACATGGAAGATTATGATTTCACTTTGCAATATCATCCTGGAAAAGCAAATGTGGTCGCTAATGCACTAAGTAGAAAACCTCATGGCACTTTGGCTTGTTTGGCTCTTGAGGATTGGAAAAGAATGATCACGATGGGTGATTATGAATTAGAGTACTATGAAGGAAAATAGATTGTTTGTGTTTTAAACATAGTGGTTGCTACTTCAGCAAGTTAAGCAATGCCAATGGCAATATGAGAAATTGAGACTTATCTAGAATCGAATCTGAAATGGTGATCAGTTAGATGGATGGACAGTAAATGTCGAATGATTCTTATACCATAAGGGAAGATTGGTCATTGCAAATATCCTTGATCTTAGAGTCTGTTATGATCGAGGCTCATAGGTCTAAATTTACTGTATATCCTGGAAGTAAAAAGATGTACCAAGACTTGAAAAGACAATACTAGTGGGAAGGTATGAAGAGAGATATGGCTAGCTTTGTAGCTAAGTGTATGGTTTGTCAGCAGGTTAAGGCCAAGAGACCTTCAGGGTTGCTTCAACCTTTACCTATACCAGAATGGAAGTGGGATAAGATCACGATGGACTTTGTGACAAGATTACCATTAACACCATTAAAGCATGACACTGTTCAGGTGATTGTCGATTGTTTGACCAAATCTGCTCATTTCATTCCAATTAGGAAGGATTATAAGGTTTCTAAACTAGCTTGACTTTATGTGGGTAATATACTTCGACTGCATGGGTTTCCTTCCAGCATTGTTTCTGATAGAGATCCTCGATTTACATCAAGGTTTTGGCGAGCATTGCAAAAAGCTTTAGGAACTTAACTTAACTTGTGTTGACCCACGATTTGGCCAACGACACGGAGTCAAATATACGAAAAAAGATAAAACGGCAAGTAAGAAAGATAATCTAATGGAAGAAAAGAAAACACCAAGGATTTATAGTGGTTCGGCCCCAAAGGATGGTAATGACCTACGTCCACTTACTGCTATTATTAAGATTGAATCTCAAAGCAGTGATCAAAGAACTAGGGTTCTTGAGTTTCACCAGCCTTGAAAGAAATACAATGAAACGATGGATAATTGCACTATAGCTCTCTCACTTCGCAAAAAGATTCAGGGATCAAAAGTCCCTTCCTTGAGCTATTTCATGTATATTTATAGGCTCAAGGAGGGTTACATATGCCAACGTGCCCTATCTTTCCTTAATAATCGCGTATCAATATAATAATGAAGAAATATTCAATGCAATTATTATAAGATTACAGTTTAAGAAGGAAATAAATTGGGTTATACGACCATTCTGGTCGTATCTAAAGTTAACCCTTGGCGAAGCGATGCGCCTCTGGTCGATAGTCGAGCAGCACTTCTGCCATGTGTCAATCACGTGTGAGAAATCCTCGCCACGTCATCAGCAGCCGTTTTTAGGGTGAACATTTTCCCCCCAAGTTTATTTATTGCGACTAGCAATAAGTATACTTAGGAAACTGACTCTTCGAATACCCCACGAAATTTGTCAGAGTCGCCCATGCTTTCTCAAAAAAAGGTGATCAATCATGTCCAATTGAGTCTTTTCGGTTTCCCAATAACTTGTTTGACAGCTATCACACTTCCACATGCCTTGAAAAGTTACCCTTTATGATTGCCTTGGTAACCGCTCCTCGGCTAATATAAATAACCCTTCAGAATCAGTTTTTACTTTTTACACTTTAACTTTATCCTCAAGAAAACTGAAGAACCGGGAGCTATATTTCCAGAAAACTAGAAACTTAGATGGGTCACGAAGCTCTTGCCCAGCCGAATCAAATTAGCGCCTTAGAACTTTACTCCATCTTTCATACAAGTACATTTCTTCAAACCTTTCAGTTGTTAATATGCCATGCAATACTTTTTTATCTCTATTTCTGATTTCTGAGCTCTTGGAGATTTTTACTGTCTTTGACTGAAACTGTTTTGGGGAAATTGGGAATGTTAACCGATGCTTGAAAGGGTTATGAAACAATGTCTTGTAGGAGTTAAGAGCCAGTTTGGTAGTCGAGATTGTAGATTTAGGGCGTAAAACCGAAGTAAAAATTCGGTTTTTAGGCTAGTTGAAAAACTGGGTTTCCACCCCTTCAAAGTCGAAAAAGCTTTTTTCCAAAAAACTTTTTACTTTTGCTTTCCAATCTATTTTTCAAACTGCTAATATAGAACTTAGTGTTTATGCTAGAATACTGATGGTCATATAAAAGCTTAACTTTTATACGCGAGCAACGTTATTCTAACTCTCAACACAGATTTTTAGGATTTAAGTTCTCACGTCCCCCTTTCTCTATTCACATCTTTTCATGCAGGATCCATGGGGAGGTAAAAGGCCTATCGACAACGACTTGCTTGCCCAATTACTTGAAGACAAGGAGAAACCGTCGTTGTTGATTCCTGAAATCCCTTTTTCTCGAACCCCACCGAATAGACCTCAGTCAAACCTTCCTTCCATGGGTAGAGTAAAATCCACTGCCCAGAAAAAGAAATCTTCAAACCCTTCTAATCAGCCTACTCCTTAAGCTAGAGCTCCCTCGACCAGTGTTCGGGAAAGAAATATCCCTGACCCAAACATTCAAATGCGCGCTCAGCCTCGAAATGTCATTCAACCAGATGTTGAATGGTACATCGCCCTTGTCAGCCAGGTAACGATCAGGATGATCGCCAATTATATTAAAAAGTACGGACTTCCTGGGGTGACACTAGTTCAACCCACTCAAGACCAACGGGCGAACTTTCTTGGAGGCGCCTTCAGCACTTGGTCGAGGTACCACATTGAGGCAGGAACTACCCTGCCTCTTCATCCTTTTTTCCAGGGGGTGGCCAATTACTTTGGGGTCGCCCCTTTTCAAATAACTCCCAATGGATATAGATACTTGCTGCACTCTATATCCTCTATAGCCACAAGAAATGGCCCGTCCCCACACCACATGAGGTCAACTATCTGTTCGACCTAAAATCTAACCCCAACCGAGAAAACACGGGGTTTTTCCACTTCTGTCACCAGGAAACATGTCGCACTTTCCTGAATGACACCACCTACATCTCGAACGTGGGGAGGTACCATCTGGAGTATTTCCTGACGACCGACATGGTCGCGAAAAACTTGGCCTTCACTCAAGGAGGTAAAGTCTTGGTACCACTGGTCGTCAATCTTTCTTCAATTTTTTGCTGCATTTTCCTTAGAAATTTAGTGCGTTTCAGTCCCATAGTTGCGACCAGACCCTACTCCAGACATGGAGATGTGATCAGCCCTCCTGGACAGCATGACCGACATAGAGAAAAGTGTCAAGCAGCTGGTCACAGAGGCCAACTTGAGGCTGGTCAGGGTTTTAGCACCCCACCAAGACGTGAGGGAATCAACAGCGGGAAGTGCCACTGGCGAGGAGATTCCCGAGCAGCATCCGGACGTGTCACAACCTCAAAGGAGGACAACCGGAGTGATAATCAAGGAACCCTCCAATACTCCATGAGCTTCTCGCTCTTAGATAGTCTGCCTATTCCCTGTGAACTCTTCGATGGGGATGGAAACTTTAAATACCCTCCTGCTTTAAATTCAGATTTCTTCAGGCCAGAGAGTGAGTGTAGCACTTGTAGAGTAAATAATGTAGCGACCAGTAATGATAGCTCGAGTATTATACTTTCAATTTCTCTGTCTTTGCTTCTTAAACTTAGCAAGTTTCTTTTATTATATTGCCTGACTGTTCGCTCATTTCTTTTTTGTAGACATGCCTGTTGAACGTGCCTTCGACTTGTACACCAATTCAGCGAGCAAGAAGAAATCCCATGGGCCCAAGTCTGGGGAGGGCTGCAAGAACCAACCTGCGAAAAAGTCTCAAACTGACGACCCTCCAGCGCCTACTCCAACGAGGGAGACAACTCCTCCACCATCTCCTACAAAGGAGGTGACTCCTCCAACTCCAACAAACCCAGATCTTCCATCTCCGGTCGGCCAGACTCCTCCTCCGGCTTCAGTCGGCCATACGCCCCCAACATCCACCGTCCAGCAGTCGGCTAGTCGTCGGGAAGAAGCCTCAGGAGACAACCTTACGGGCGTGGTGCTCAGCTCAGCCAAAGATAGGCTGACGAAAATAACAAAGCACTAACGCAGTCAGGAGGCAATCTAGGAGACCGACTCCATGGGGATCGACCAGGTCCTCAGTCGTGCACTGAACGAAGTGCTTGCTGTAAGTTGCTTTCTGCTTTGCAAATCGTCTTTTTAACTTGCTCTTATTAACGACCTTATCTTTTCCTAATCGCAGGGGGTGCTTACCCTGACCTCTGGCTGGCGATCTTCAAGGATGCAGAATGCTCAGTTTGAGAAGAAACTCAGCGATCAGCTCAGTGCTGCTGAGGCTCAATACACCGAGTAACTCAAGGCGTCTGAGGCTACTTATGCGGAGCAGATGAAGGCAGTCGAGGGGAAATATTATGAGGCCCTCAAAGAGGTCGAAGCGAAGCATACCGAGGCTCTTAAAAAAGTTGAGGCGAAGCACCTCGAGGCATTGCAAGTGACTAAGGCCACAATTGCTTCTCTCAAAGAGGAGCTGAAGAGGAAGAATGCAAGTATCGATAAGATCACTGCATCTAAGGAGCAGTACAAGGAGGTCTCGCTCAGGAATTATCGGGAAGCCCACAAGCTTCAGGATGAGCTTGCAATAAGTCGCCAAGAGGTTGCTGCTTTGGAAGAACAGAATGCCTGCAACCTTGAAGACTATGAGGGGGCATCGTTCGAGTGCTTCTACTTGTTCTGGAAGAACAATTCCACTGCCAACTTTTCCTATCTCCACGACCATATCAGGGAGGCGGAGCTGGCTAGGTGCGTTTCTCGCCTGGAGGAAGAGACAATTCCAAGGTCTCTAGAAATTTCCCTAGCAACCGGCATCGAAGGCACCTGAGAAGAGGCTGGGGATGTAGTCGACCAGCAGCAACAACAATCGCCACAAGACCCTCCGACTACTTCATAACTATCTTTTATTCTTCCTTTGAATTACATGGCCTACAGGCCATGATGTAAAAACAATTTTATTTATGTTTTAACTTTTTATTGCTACGCGGAAATCTTTTCTCTTTTTATTGAACAATTACATCCGAGCAGTCACTGATCGCAGTGTAACAGAATTCCTTTTGATATTATAATAGCTGCATTTTATTATAACATCTGCTCGCATGACTGATTTTAGCATAGCACTTTATTTCATTTAACAAAATAACAAAATTTTGAAAAATACTCTAAGTACCTTAGCATGCTTTCACTTATTTTGCTCATGTGTTTACATACCTCTTGATATGCTTTGCTTACTAGATACCTTATATGCCCCCAAGTGATCGAGGAGCTTGAGGTCCTTGGTCACTTGCCTTGACCAAAACTTGTTCGAACAATACTGCTCGGAGTAAAATAATTAAAATTGTAATAGAGAAAAACAACACACGTAATGAGCAAATACTTGTATAAAATACAATAATTGGCAAGAATGACTAGCTCAGCATAATCCCTTATATTTCTCGTAATAAATGGACAAAACGTGTCTGTAGAAGTGATCAAAAAGATCTTACACTTATAAGTGATTAGTCACATAAAATGACCAACCCTTTTTCATAACTTGTAAAAAGTAAAATTAATACAAGCCAATCCTATAAGAAGGATAGTTCATTGATAGTACTTGCGCAGGTGTTCTCCATTCCAATAGCGAGGAACGAGATCTCCGTTTAAGCGTGCAAGTTTGTAGGTGCCTGGGTGAAGGACTTCTTCAATCTGGTATGGCCCTTCCCAATTAGGTCCGAGTACTCCAGCTTGGTCGCGGGTGTTCAGGAAAACTCTTCGAAGTACTAGATCTCCGACATTGAATTTCCTTTCTCGCACTTTATAATTGAAATATCGAGCGAATTTTTGCTGGTACGTAGCTACTCGGAGTTGGGCTTGCTCATTCTTCTCATCGACCAAGTCTAGGGATTCCATCACTAGTTGGCTGTTCGAGCCTTGATCGTACGTTATTCTGCGATGCGATGGCGGATCTAACTCAATAGGCAACATAGCCTCATATCCATAAGCTAAAGAGAATGGAGTATGGCATGTTGCTGTTCTATGGGAAGTTCTGTACGACCAAAGGACTTTAGGCAATTGTTCTGGCCACGCCCCCTTAGTTTCTTCTAGTCTTTTCTTCAGTGTATCCGTTAGCATTTTGTTGACTACTTCGACTTGTCCATTTTCTTAGGGATGAGCAACTAAAGAAAAGCTCTTGATAATGCCATGCCATTCACAAAAATCCGTGAATAAATCACTATCGAACTGGGTGCCATTATCCGAGATGATTTTCCTTGGCAATCCATAGCGACAAACGATGTTTTTGATCACAAAATCCAGCACCTTCTTGGTCATTATGGTTGCGAGTGGCTCAGCTTTGACCCATTTAGTGAAGTAGTCGACGGCAACCACAACATACTTGACGCCGCCTTTCCCTGTGGGCAAAGATCCAATTAGATCTATGCCCCAAACTGCAAACAGCCACGGACTTTACATCTGTTTAAGCTCATTAAGGGCTGCTCGTGGGATTTTGGAGAACCTCTGGCATTTGTCGCACCTCTGCACAAACTCCATCGAGTCTTCATTCATCGTGGGCCAGAAGTATCCTTGCCTCAGGATCTTTTTTGACAAGCTTTGCCCCCCAGCGTGGTCTCCACAAAAGCCTTCGTGTACCTCTTTCATTAATTTTTTGGCATTTTCTTTTGAAATACATCTGAGGAGTGGCATTGAGTATCCCCTTCGGTACAAGATTCCATCGACCAGGTTATACCTAGCAGCTTGCCACTGAAGGGTCCTGGCTTTGTTTCTATCCGTTGGTAACACGCCTTGCGTCAGATACTCTATATATGGTGCCATCCATGTATCCGCCATCTGGATCACCATAGTGATCTCCTCTGCTTGGATGCTTGGCATAGACAGCCGCTCAACTGGCACTATATTCAGAGTATCAGCATCCTTTGCACTTGTTAATTTGGCCAAAGCATCAACATTGGAATTCTGGTCGCGAGGTACTTGTTGGAGGGTGTATTTGTCGAACTGAGCCAATAAATCTCTTGTTTTGTTTAAATAGGCAACCATCTTTAAACCTCGCGCCTAGTATTCTCCCATGACCTGATTCACCACCAGCTGAGAATCATTGTAGATGTCGAGCACCTTTATATTCATGTCCCTGGCTAAACGTAACCCAGCGAGTAATGCTTCATACTCGGCCTCATTGTTAGAAGCAGTGAAGTCAAACCTGATTGCGCAGTGAAATCGATGCCCTTCTAGCGTTATCAATATCATTCTTACTCCAGTGTGGCACTCATTAGAAGAACCATCTGTAATAATTTCCACAAGGGAGCTTGGTTTTGACACTCTTGTTCATTAGGCTCTTCAATCTGCTCGCTATCTCTAAGTTCAGTGAACTCTGTAATGAAGTCAGCCAGGCCTTGCCCTTTTATCGCTGCTCGCGGCATGTAAGATATATCGAACTGCCCAAGTTTGACTGCCCATTTTAACAATCTACCCGCAGCCTCTGGTTTTTGCAGGACTTGTCGTAGAGGCTGGCCGGTCAAAACCGTGATTGGGTGAGCTTGAAAGTAAGACCGCAGCTTCCTGGAGGCCAAAATTAAGCAATAGGCTAGCTTCTCAATGGGTGGGTACCGTTGTTCTACTCCAATTAGCCTTTTGCTTACATAGTAAACAACCTTCTGCACGCCTTCTTCCTCCCTTACTAAAATGGCACTAGCAACATACTCTGTGATCGCCAGGTAGATGAACAAAGTTTCCTTATCGACCGGCTTTGACAGGATGGGTGGTTGCGCCATGTGAGTTTTTAATGCTTGAAAATCCTGCTCGCACTCCTCCATCCACTCAAACTTTTTGTTGCCTCTAAGTAGATTAAAAAATGGAACACACTTATCTGTTGACTTCGAAATGAATCTACTGAGAGCGGCAATTCTTTTGGTTAAACTTTGAACATCCTTAATCTTTGCCGACGATTTCATATCGATCAGGGCTTTAATTTTCTCAGGATTGGCTTCAATTCCTCTCGAGTTAACTATAAATCCCAAGAACTTCCCTGATCCTACTCTGAAGGAGCATTTAAGGGTATTCAACTTCATCTGATATTTGTTTAAGACATTGAATCATTCCTGAAAATCCTTTATATGCCCTTCTTCTTTCTTCGACTTGACCATCATGTCGTCGACGTAGACCTCCATGTTTATGTCGATCAGTTCCTTAAACATGTGGTTGACTAGTCGCTGGTAAGTCGCACTAGCGTTTTTCAAATCGAAAGGCATTACTTTGTAACAGTAAAGCCCTGTGTCAGTCCGAAAGTTAGTGTGATCCTCATCAGCGGGATGCATACTAATCTGATTGTACCCGGAGTATGCATCCATGAATGTAAGAATCTCATGTCCTGCAATGGCATCGACCAGCTGGTCGATTCTTGGGAGTGGGAAATAGTCTTTGGGGCAGTCTTTATTAAGAGCTGTGAAATCCACGCACGTGCGCCACTTGCCATTCGGTTTGGGAACTAGCACTGGATTAGATACCCATGATGGATAAAATGCCACCCTGATGAACCCATTCTCCTTCAGCTTTTCGACTTCTTCTTTTAAGGCCCTTGATCTATCTTTGTCGAGCAGCCTTCTTTTTTGTTGCACTAGTGAAAAATTCATGTCAATGTTCAGGACATGGCTGATGACTGCAGGGTCTATCTCGACCATCTATTTGTGTGACTAGGCAAAGACTTCCTGGTTCCTCCTTAAAAACTCCACCAGTGCTTGTTTTATTGTTGTCTCTAAGTTTGTACCTACTTTCACAACCTTGGTCGGATCTTCTTCATCGAGTTGGACCTCTTCAAGGTCCTAGATGGGTCCAATTTCTTCCTTAAAATCCCCAAATCGAGGATCCAAATCTCTATCCTCACTTTGGCCAATGCCCTATTTGGTGACATTATCACCTGAGTGGGCCTGAGCATCAATTTCCACTTGCAACTCTTTTTCGGGAACATCTCTCGATACACCCTTTGCCTTGGTGATCGAGGCGTTGTAGCACTCCCTTGCTTCCCGTTGATTTCCCAAAACACATCCTACCCCTGCGTCTGTTGGGAATTTCATGGCGAGGTTCCATATCGAAGTGACGGCCCGTAATCGACCAGAATTGGTCTCCCAATTACAACATTGTATGCTAAAGGACAATCAACTACTATGAAAGTAGTGAGTAATGTCCTATTAGTAGGTGCAGTACCTGCTATAACTGGAAGCCTAATCGACCCTGTTGGGACGAGCCCTTCACCAAAAAAACCATAAATGGTTTGGTTGCATGGCTCCAGGTCTTTGAAGGACAACTTCATTCTTTCCAGCGAAGACTTGTACAGGATGTTGACCGAACTTCCTGTGTCGACCAACACCCTTTTCACGATCATGTTGGAAATTTGTACGTCTACGACCAGCAGATCAGAGTGAGGGAATCGCACGTGCTGGGCATCGTCTTCAGAGAAGGTTATCGATTCCTCCTCTGTTCGAGCCTTTCTTGGTGCTCAATCCTCCACACTCATCGTCTCGATGTCCTGATCGTGGCGTAGGGTTCGAGCGTATCGTTCCCTTGCCTTCCCACTATCTCCTGCAAGATGTGGGCCTCCACAGATGGTGAGTAAAGTGCCTGCCATAGGAGCTGGCTGTAGAGGTGGCGAGCGTTGGCGTGCAAGCGCCTGCTCGTTGCCACCTGGAGCCTCTCGCTGTGATCCTCCTACCGCTCGCACATATCTTCTCAAATGTCCCTGCCTTATCAGAAACTCAATCTCATCTTTCAGCTGGTTACATTCATCGGTGTCGTGCCCATAGTCGTTGTGAAAACGACAGAACTTTGTCGTATCTCTTTTGGAGATATCTTTCGTTATCGATGTGGGTCGTTTGTAAGGCACGCTTGAGTTGGTCGTCTGGTAGACTTCAGCTCGGCTATCAACAAGAGCCATGCAGTTGGTGAATCTTGGCTCGTATCTATTGCCTTTGGGGCGTTTACTCTCAGAAGTTGAGGGTTCATTGTTCGCCCATTTTCCACCATTCCTACCACTGCCATTCCCATTGCCATTGGGCTTTTCTGACCCACTGGCGGCTTTGGTGGGTTCTTCCTTGGGCCCCTGTCTTTTGTGGGAGATTTCCCTTCATTGGCAATCGCGTCTTCGAGCTTGATGTATCATTCAGCCCGATCCAAAAACTCTTGGGTACTTCTTACCCCATTCTTTCTGAGGCTACTCCAGAGGGGTGAGTGGAGCCTAACCTCAGCAGTTAGAGCCATCATCTTACCCTCATCGCCCACTGTCTTGGCTCCAGCTGCTGCTCGCATGAAGCGTTGGACATATTCTTTCAAGGGCTCTCCCTATTTCTGGCGTATCTCGACCAGTTGGTTGGCCTCTATGGGGTGTATGCAACCCGCATAGAACTGTCTGTAAAATTCCTTTACAAACATCTCCTAAGATACTATACTAGCAGGAGGGAATTTAAAAAACCACTCCTGGGCGTCGTCAGACAATGTCGCAGGGAAGATCCGGCAGCGGGTGTCTTCTGACACTTTCTGTATATCCATTTGTATCTCAAACTTGTTAACGTGAGATAATGGGTCTCTATACCCGTCGAAGTTCAGAAATGTAGGCATCTTGAACTTACTGGGGGTTTCAGTCGCAGCAATCCTCTATATAAAGGGGGTACCCCTCCTCCTATCATACTCAATATGGGACATTCGTCCCCGACCAGTTGCTATACCGCCTGGTTCAGGGCATCAATCTGAGCCTGAACAGCTTCTGGGACTGCTGGAGCCACCAGTGATGAGGGAGCGTACTCATCGTGCCTCTCACGATGGTCGTTAAGTATGTCCCTTAGATCATTGTCTCTACGTCTCTGCTCGCTAACTCTTAGCCGACTAAAGACGTTCTGCTGCCTTGGTTACCCCCCCATCTTTGTGGCTAGCTGGCCTATTTTCTCTAGGTGAGGGGCTTCTGCCTCCTCCTCTTTCTTCATTTCTCCAGCCAGCATTTCCTCTACCGGAATCAGATTCATTATAGCCATGGCCATCTCTGAATTGTGGCTGACTTCGGCGTGACCGGCTGTTCACGCTACTTCCTCCTCGGGCTGGCATTTCCTGAGTGTCAGGGGGAGGCCTGCGCTGGTCGTTGGGTCCCCGTGCATTGTTATGCCGTGGGGGGCCCCCGACCGCAGAGCCTAACCCGATGTTCCTCCTGTTGGTAGAAGGACGCTAACCCCTGCTCGGTGGATTCGGCTCTTCATCCCCTGGGCGTCTAGGGCTACAGGGTTGTTGCCCTGCCCTATTCTGCCTCGGGAGCTGGGGATTGCCTCGACCAGCCTGGGATGGAGGCTGCTGCTCAGGATCCCTAGGTGGGACATCATCCTGAGCCATAGGCGGTTGCTCTGGCCTTTGAGGGCTTGCTGGCTGGAGGGGAGGGCTTGGATTAGGACAGCCTGACTCCTAGACAATTGAATGGTTGCTTCAAGGGTGGCCATGGCATCCCTCTGCCGATGATCCATTTCTGCCTGCCGCTCACTCAGCTCTTGGCGCTTGCGTCCTATTTCTCTTTGTTGCAGCGCCATTGTCTCTGCAGCATTCTCCTGATTGGCCCTCAGATTAGCCAACTCATCTTTCAACACTCCTAGTGTTGCCCTTAGTGTTTTGGAATCTAATTCCTCCTCATCGAACTCCAAATGGGGTTCATTCTCAGCCACATTTGGGGGAGGATGTTGGGATGGTGCAGCGCCAGCAGCCTGTCCAGTCTTCTTGAATGTTTTCGCCATTAGATTTTTTCACAGTTTTTTGTCAAACTCTCAATGAAAGCACCAAAATGTTGACCCACGATTTGGCCAATGACACGGAGTCAAATATACGAAAAAAGATAAAACGGCAAGTAAGAAAGATAATCTAATGGAAGAAAAGAAAACACCAAGGATTTATAGTGGTTTGGCCCCAAAGGATGGTAATGACCTGCATCCACTTAGTGTTATTATTAAGAATGAATCTCAAATCAGTGATCAAAGAACTAGGGTTCTTGAGTTTCACCAGCCTTGGAAGAAATACAATGAAACAATGGATAATTGCACTATAGCTCTCTCACTTCGCAAAAATATTCAGGGATCAAAAGTCCCTTCCTTGAGCTATTTCATGTATACTTATAGGCTCAAGGAGGGTTGCATATGCCAACATGCCCTATCTTTCCTTAATAATCGCGTATCAAGATAATAATGAAGAAATATTCAATGCAATTATTATAAGATTACAGTTTAAGAAGGAGATAAATTGGGTTATACGACCATCCTGGTCGTATCTTAAGTTAACCCTTGGCGAAGCGATGCGCCTTTGGTCAATAGTCGAGCAGCACTTCTGCCACGTGTCAATCATGTGTGAGAAATCCTTGCCACATTATCAGCAACCGGTTTTAGGGTAAACAACTTGAGCACCGCTCACTGCCCTCAGACAGATGGACAGTCTAAGAGGACCATCCAAACCATGGAAGACATGCTTCGTTCTTGTATTTTGGATGTTGGAGGTAACTGGGGAGAACACTTGTCATTGGTGAAATTTACTTGCAATAATAGCTACCAGGCCAGTATAGGCATGGCTCCTTATGAGGCCATATATGGGAGACCATGCAGATCACCCTTGTGTTGGGCAGAACCAGATTAGCATGTCACAATTGGGCCCCAAGTTATCACTAGTGCCAATGAGAAGATCAAAGACATCCAAGAGAGACTTAAGGTTGTTCAAAGTCGTCAAAAGAGTTATGCCGATCTCCACCGATGAGAAGTTGAGTTTGAGGTTGGTGACTATGTCTTCTTGAAAGTTACTCCCATTTGTAGTGTGACGAGATTAGGAGTGCAGGGTAAGCTAGCCCCGAGGTATATTGGACCTTTCAAGGTTATCAAGAGGGTTGGGGAGGTCGCTTATCGATTAAACTTACCAGCGCGGTTGTGGCATGTTCATAATGTGTTCCATGTGTTTATGTTGAGGAATTATACTCCAGACCCATCGCACATCATTGAGTATGAGGCTATCCTTCTTCAAGAGGACGTGACATGTGAAGAACAACCTATCAGAATCTTGGCGAGAGAGTTAAAGGTGCTAAGGAATAGAGAGATTCCCGTAGTCAAGGTCTTATGGTGGATCCATAGAGAAGACGAGGCTACTTGGGAGTTAGAGTCGGAGATGTATGATAAGTATCATCATTTGTTTAATTTTCTGCTTGAGGTTGTACTTTGAAAATTTCGGGACGAAATTTCTTTAAGGAGGGAGGTATGTGAAACCTGAGGGCTTCTGAGGTTGAAAATTCAAATAAATAAATTAATAAATTATATATGTAAGTGGTGGGACCCACTTTTTTTTTTTTTAATATTCATATTTTTTCCCTTTTTCTTCTCCCTCCCCGACTCTTCTTCTTTCTTCTTCTTCTTCTTCTTCTTCTTCTTCTTCTTCTTCTTCTTCTTCTTCTTCTTCTTCTTCTTCTTCTTCTTCTTCTTCTTTCTTCTTCTTTTCTTCCTTGCTTTTCTCTCGGAAAGCCACGGCAAGGGCACCAGACCCAACCACCTCCATGAACCATTTCCAACATGCGCCGGTGCTGCAGCTTTCCCGACTGGCGACGACAGCAACCCCAAAGTTTGGTGACCATCGGAGCAAGGACGCGCCCATACGGCCACTCCGAAGTTTTGCCGTCAAAACTTTGAGGTGACATTCAGGCGAACTCCGACCACCATTCGGCGAGTGGGTGGCACCGTTGGAATCATCGTCACGAGAAGAACGTCGCCCACTAAGTCATTTCGGTCAACTCGCCATATTTCTATGGAGAGATTTTGGGTATATCTGCCCCTTTGGAACCTTTTTCAGGAGACATCGAAGGTCATTTGGGCAAAGGAACTGTACTTCCGTGATGTAATCATCGAGAGGATCGTTTTGATATATGCCATGCATATATTCGTTGACGTTTCCGGTACACCGCTCACTGCCGCCACCAACTGTTGTTGTGCACTGCTTGGGTGAGGTTCCAGAACTTGAAATTTTAAATATGGTCATATTATATGTCATTGGACACGATTTTGAACAAGGAATGCAATGACGATAATCATTTTCTCATTTGATGCATGTAGGAAAAATGTGATATAAAAATCGAACTAAATCACTCTAGGATCATCGTTAAGCTTAGGAGCGTCGCTTTGGACTCGGATTGAAAATTCTAAGGAGGTAGGGACTCAACTTGACTATTGGACTTATTTTACTTGTATTGAATTGCATTAAACATATTCCAATTTTGATATTTATAAAATGCTTGAAATATAGAAAACTTAATATGCATGTTTTCTGTTCTGTTCTAAGGGCACTACGTGCCAAATATATTTTTGTTCACTTATTTATGCAGGTTATGATTTTTGGGTTTTATTCAAATGCAACAGTTATGCTGCCCAATTTTTTAAAATATAAAGGGAATACGTTTCTTTCTTTTCATGTGTACCTGCATTTGGTTATATCGATGGGAGCCATAGTGATCATGATTTGTGCATGTTGTTGTTTCACGACCTAGTCTTTGTGTCATCATAGCTAGATCAGGTGTCCACTCACCTGTAGGTGTAAAGACCTAGCATCTGTATATAGGAATTGTTCTGAGCCTCCCCTTGTGGTGGTTATCAGGCCCGGCTACCTGGTTTAGGATGTCGGTTTTTCTGTGGTGGGTAATGGGAATTAGGGATCTAGTGGACGGTGTGATGTGCACTTGTAGCTATGATCTTATGATTATTTGTGGTTTCTCTCTATTTTGGTTTATACATTATGATATATGTTTTATTTTCAAAGCTAACCATGCAAGGGTTTTATTTAACTTTTTGGGTCCTATGATATTAGTTGCTTTCCTACTGGGCTTTATAATCTCACCCCATATATATCTCCCATTCCAGGAGCCTAGAGACGCGAATGTGGATAAGGTGAATTATTGATGAAGCCAATGTGTTTGGTGCCATAGTCCTACCTTTTGAACATTATATATGTATTTAATTTGGAACTTAATGGTCTGTATATCTAAATTAGCTATGTAATAGTTAGGAATGAGGAATGGTGGATGCTAAGTATTATTTTGGGTGTTTTATGAATTATTTAATTTAACTATTTGGTGACTACATAACTGTGGGGATATTATTGTTCTATGTATAATGATAAATAATCATGTTTTTATCACTAATATTTTTATATATAATTATAGGAGTTATTCCATTGTTTTGACTTATAATTATAGTACTATCAAGTATAAACTAAAAGATCATTTATAAAGACTACTTTCCACCAAGGGTCAAAGTTTGACCTTTGACTACCCAAGTTATGGATATTACAAATCTGCCACAGCCTAGGGCTCGGGTCGTGACACAAACTCTGCATTATTATTCAATAAGGACTCACTTTGTTCTCAGTCAAACTACGAAATCATTTAATTTATTATTAAAATTAGTATTTTAATGAAGATAGGTAATTAGGGGTGTTACAATGGGTCTCATACAATTATTGAAGAAGAAGAAGATTGTGTAAATTGTGAGTTTATATTGTTTGATTGTTGGAATTTTTTTTATGACTTGTTGTTGTTCATATTTAATAAATGAGCTTGAATTTGGATTTTAATTGCAAATATGTATTTGGATTTTGAGTTTCATCAGTCTCATGAATTGTGAATTTTGTTTTCTTCAAATAAGAGATGAAGAAAATGATAGACATTAATTTAATTGTATATAGTTTTTTGGACCCTGTGTTTTGTCCGATTATCTGTTTGGACCCTATGTTTTGACAAATTAATTTTTGGACCTTGTGTTTTCTAAAAAGAAAAAGAACAGTACAAATAGACCCCTAAACCCGTTTTTGATCAAAGTTTGTTTAATTAAAATCACAAGTAATTTACCAAACTAACAATTCGGAACAAAATCACAATCATTTTGTCTAACAATTGTGTTGTCATATTCAATTTTTTTTCTTCATCAAAATTGGATTTAGGTGTCTATTTGGATCATTTTACAAAACAAAGGGTCCAAAAAGTAATTTATTAAAACACATGGTCCAAACAAGTAATGAGAAAAAATACATGGTCCAAAATAATATAAATCCATTTAAGTTAAGGTTTTGAGTTTGAATTTAGATTTAGAAAATTCTAAGTTTTATGCAAAACGTGTGAGGCTTTGGGTTTGTTTTAGAAGGAGCAAGATTTAAATTAGATTTTTTAATTCAATTATTTTTTCTATTTTTTTAATTAATTAAATATATTTTTAAAATAGTTTTTGTAAATTCTAGTTTTGGCAAATTATATTTGACAAAATATTTTTTTTTATTTATTTCTTGTAACCTCGGCATTCAATTGAAGATTATTTCATTTTTATTATGTTCACATTTATGTTCTGATTATATAAAATATCGACTATATAAATCTATTCTATTTATAGAAGGTTTGACAATATAATTAGCTTTTAACATATGAATCAAATAATAAATGTTGATTTATTTTATATCTGGATGATTTCATTTGAAAATCTGATTCTTATGACCAGATTTCAACAGAGAGGATCGGATTGATCCCCTTTAAAACTGAAGATAGGATCTTGCAATGACAGCTCAGATACGGACTGATCTGTATCTATAGACAGTCTGTCTGTTTCCTCAGATCTTGGATGATTCAATATAATAGATTGATTATTTAAGGAAATATTTTCTAGTGAGTTGTGTGCATTCAGACCTAGTAAATGCTGTCTTATGTGAGTATATTTGTGTATAAATACTTACAATAGCAGCCTTGTCTAGGTTAACTCTTTGGTCTATTCTTTTATATCTTTAGAAAAAGAGTGTTTATTTTTTAGAGGTTAGTGGCTTGACTATGCCTCTGTTATTTTGTGTCTTTGTATGTGTTTTGTGTATTGAAAAAATTCACCAAAGAGAAAACCTTCGGGAGAAGGTTCATCCTAGTCTTGCCTCAGAAGGAAGCAAGCACTCTTCAAGCAAATCGAAGGGAGTTCGAGTTCTTGAAGTTTCAGCAAGGTTCATTCATCAAGTTGAAAATACATCAAGCTTACAGCATAAAATTAGAGGGATTCTAATCTTTGCATAAGTCAAATACTTTGTATTTTTGAGAAACTTTATTAATGGATCTTATCTCTGGGCGTGGCCCCGTGGACTAGTAATATCCGAAAGGATATTGACGCCACGTAAAAAAACTCTGTGTGTTTTTATTTTTCTTTTTTATCCTTCTGTTGTGTATTTCTTTAGTTATAGAATCTATGTCTGTAGCTACAAAATATCTGTTGCAGTACCAATATTTTATTTCGCATTTAATTAATTAATTTAATTAAATATAAAGTTGGTGACATAAAAATATGGAATTTCATTTGGTATCAGATATGTTCACTAAATTCTTAGTGAGATCTTGTGGTTATTTTTCCATTTAATTTTTTTTGTGTAAGATGTCTTTCTTTGCAAAAGGAAGTTCCATAACTAGACCTCCTCTACTAAATGATACTAACTATCCTTATTGGAAAGTCAGAATGAGGGTGTTTATCAAGTCACGAGATGAAAGGGCTTGGAGATCTATACTATCTGGATGGACTCCACCAACTGATAAAGACAAAGAAGGTAATACTAAGGTAAATTCTGAACTCGAGTGATCTACTGAAGATGAAAATTATCTGGTTACAATAATAAGGCTTTGCATGCGATCTTTAATGGAGTTGGTGAAGGATTTATAAAATCGATTTCTTCTTGTGAGTCTGCAAAAGAGGCATGGAAAATCCTTCAAACTCAATTTGAAGGGACTGCTGATGTCAAAAGATCATGTGTGTACCATGTTTCAAACTAAATTTGATGAATTGAGAATGTTAGAATCTGAAACTTTAACTGAGTTTTATGAAAAAAAATTCTAACACTGCTAACGAGTTTTTTTTCTTTTGGTGAGAAACTTGATGAATCTGTTTTAGTTCGAAAAATAGTTCGTGTGCTTCTAGATAGATTTGACACAAAGCTTCTGGCAATGGAAGAAACAAATGATTTTGGCAAAATTAAGGTTGAAAAGCTAATGGGCTCCTTGAGAACATTTGAACTAAACTGTTGACGCGGTTCTTCGCCAACAGGTAAATAAGAGAAAGAGAGAAAAGGATTAATGCTGCCAATAGAACCGTCACAGATATGAAATCTTATATGATGAACTAGGTGACTCAAGACACATTTTTAAGTGGTTCAAAGGTTAAAATCCTTCTACTCCACTAGTCAATATTATTGATATATTCTGGGTGTTTGGTTACAAAGTGTATATCTCTTTTAGACTATTGTTTTTCCAACCCCTATCAACTCCCAGGGTCCCCATATTTATAGGAGAAGGCACCTGGAAGTTGGTAGGGAGGTCATCCCGTGACCTTACCATTTGTCATATCAACTCTGTAACATTTATGATTAATTCCTACACCTGACACATAAGTGTGGTCTAATCAGTATGTAAGGAGATAATGGGCCGCACGGCCCAACCCAGCCGTGGGTGTCTGAATGCGCACGTTCCTGCTGCGTGTCCGAGAAATCAGGGGGATATCGGACACGTGATGTCAGATATATGCACGTTTATCTTGCGTGTGTTGACTTTACAAAGGGTCAGAGATCCATGGTCAGCTCGTACCACGAGCTGCTTCCCTGGACCGGCCTTCAGCCTTCAGGCCTTCTGATGCCTTCCTCCAGTCTTGGGGGCCATTGACGAGCCTTTGAGGATCTCCAGCCTTCAGTCCTTCGGATCCCTCGAGCTAAGAAGGTACGATCTGGAAACAGGATCTCCGGCCTGGGGGAGTCCTCGGACTAAACCATGATTAGTCCGAGGCTCGACCTGCTAACCAGCCCTTGGGAAAACCAGGGCGTACACCTGCCCCCCAAGCTCCTGCTCGTGGTATATGACGTCATATATAGAAGACCATAGTAGGGGCTTTTAGACTTCCCCACAACCCTTCACATTCCATTCTTTGTGCAGGCGTCTGATACGTGGAACGTCGTGGGTGGTGACGGTACGTTTTACGAGAACCGCATTTAATGGCCTAGCCTATTGCCCAGCCGTTGTTTCATATTTCGAGTGGGAGGCCTCAAATCCCTCACTAGGGCCATCCAAGAGCCTTCTTCACGTGATCCTTCCCTTATATAAAAAGGGGGTGGCCACCCTACGCACGGGCCATCCCTTCATTCAAAAATTTTCCAAATCTCTCTCCTTCCTTCTCTAACTTTCAGAAGAACGAAAACCTCGACTCTACTGCCACCATTTTCCTTGTTCAAGAAGCTTAGGCGCACGAGTTTCACCAAAGCTTTGGAAGCTACTGCACCGACGAGGCTCATACCAACGCAACACTCTCGTTTACCATCCAGCCATATACTGTAAGTTTTCTGACCCTGTTCATTTTGAAAACATGCCACTGTAGCTTAGGTAAAAAAATTTACTGTAGCCGCATGCAAGGGTTTTCTGGGTTGCGTGAGTAGGAGGGTGACAGCCCCTTTTAGGCTAGGGCACACTTGTTGTAGGAAATCGCCTTAGAGTATGGGTTTCAAGATGCTTCTTCAGGAACAATTTCTAGTTAGGATCTTTAGGAATTTTGGGTGCAAAACCGGGTAGCTTAGGGGATACGCCTCAAAAGCGGTTTTGCAACGTTCTGCCTGTTGAAACTTCCCCCCCAAGGAAAATTTTTACTCTGAACCCCCCTGACACACGAATTCCGAGTAATCTGGGATCTGTTAAGAGCATAGGCGCGTGTTCACTGAACCGCGTGGTTCCACTCTCCACGGGCTGGGCTTACCTCAGCTCGTGTAAATAATAATTGCTTCGTCCTTCTGCTTGGGTCGCCTTTTCTAAAGTGTTTTCTTTTGTTCGATAGGCGACCAGATGGCTCCAAAAAGGAATCTGCCTCAGAAGAACGTGGGAAGCTCAGTCTCCCAGCAAGAGAAAGGAAAGGCGGTGATGCTAAGCTTGCCGATCCCCCACTTCGGGCCGGTCGTGGAGAAACAGGTCGAGGTGGCCCCCGACGCATTCTTTGAGGTGGAGAGAATCGTCTCAAAGGTAACCGACCAGGTGAAGATCAACAAACTCTTCCTCACCCACAACATTCCTCTGGGGAAAGCCTCCGTGATTGCCCGACCTGCCGCGGAGGGCGAGCGGAGCTGCACGCCACTCGACGAATCGTTCGCGGCCTGGAGCGGTGAACACTTCAAGGCAGGGGCCTTCCTTCCCCTGGATCAGTACTTCGCTGATTTCCTGAATTATGTGGGGTTGGCCCCATTTCAGCTCCCCCCCAACTCCTACCGTCTGCTGGCGGGTTTGAGGTATTTATTCAAGAGGCAGGAGTGGGAGGTCCCCACTCCTGCGGATATTCTATATTTCTTCTGCCTCCAAGCCAGCCCGGACCAGCGGGGGCGAGGTGACAGGTTCTACTACTTAACCCATTTCCCTAATACGGCGACGGTCATCGAGCTTCCAAGCCATCCAAATGACTTCAAGGACCAGTTCTTCATGTCAACTGGGTTCCGGAATTGTGAGCACCATTACTTCAACCTTCCTCGTAAGTGAACCCTGACCTTAGCTCGCCTTTTAAGTGTTGTTTAATTTTAGCCCCTCCCGTATTCCATTCTGATTCCACCCCCATCTTGCAGCCATCTACGCGAGGACCGAAAAGTCTATGACCCTCGGGGGTCAGTATGACACATTGGCGGGCCTGCCCCCCAGCGAAAAGGACTACCGCGTGCTCGTGACAGACGAGACGATGGTGTTCTGCAAATTAATCTTCCCAAACCAGACTCTAAACCTGAAGAGGCCTCGGGGGCCGCCCCCAGCCCGCGACAACAGGCCTACCACCGTGGAGGAGGTCGCGGCAGAGGAAGACGAGGAGGACGAGGCGGCTGAAGTTCCGCTCGTGAGGAATAGAAAGAGGGCCCTGGAGGTCGCTCTGGGGATGGACGAGGAGAGGATCCAAACCGAAGCAGCCGCGGGTCCTTCCGGCCAAGGTAACCCTTATTTGTTTAAGAATGTAGATAGGGCCACTGCAGACCCCCGGCTGGTTAGGTTCAATCCTAGGCAGATCGTCCATCGTCACGGGAGGAAACCGGACCTGAATACACTCCTGCCCCATTGTGTTGGCCGGCTCGTGCTGGATCACCAAGAGAGCCGGCCTAGTGGTACCGTAGTAGTAGATAATACCCTAGCTTTTAGGTCAATCCTTTTTTAGGAGTATGGGACCAACTTACGCACATGGCCATCACTTCAGAGGGGTGTCTATGCTCCAGGGTTTAGACAGTATGTAGAAGAGTCCAGCCCCGAGTCAGAACCGGACCTAGAACCCACGCCAGTTCGTGAGATAATTGTCCTAGGCTCTTCCCGCTCGGGGCTTAGGGCTCCCTTAATATTCGTATACTTTTTTGCTTTTAACCTCTGCATGATTGCTAACTTGTAATAACCATGTTTTTGTTTTTGGCAGAAGAGATGTCTCAGCCCGGGGGTAATCTGCGGGGTGTAGTCTTTGGCGGGAATCCCCCAGCAGGGCCAAGGTTGAAAAGGCTCCGAGAGTCTAAGAGCGCGGCCGGGGCCTCCACCAAATCCCCGGCTAAGGAGAAGGAAAAAACCCCGCCATCCCAGGTCGGGGGGGCAATCCTTCCTGCTGCCGGAGCAGGACACATGCCCCCACCGCCCCAGCGATCTCCATTAGCCACCCAGGACGTGGTACTGGAGGTCGGGATTCCGGCTGTGGCAGCCCCGGACGTACGCATCCCGGTCGACCCCCAGGATCTGAGAAAGATCCCAGAAGCATTTCGAGGGACGGTGTACGAGTCGGCGAGCTATGCCGTCGGCCGCTTCTACAAGCTCAAAGAGAGGGATCTCCGGGCTATCGAAACAACGAGCCCGGTCCGAGTCATAGAATCTTCGATGGACATGACCCTAACGGTAATCTGCCCCACTTATTTTAAAGCTTTAACACTTACACAATGCCTTGATTTTCCACTTAGCCAACTTATCCTTCCTTTCTTGAAGGGCATTGCTGCCGTACATCGAGGTATCGCCAGGACCAAGGCTCAGCTCGAGGAGATGGAGGCTGAGCGCCAGGCCGCCCTTCAGGAAGCTCAGGCGGCGAAAGATGCGCTGGCGGCTTCGAAGGCCGAGCTAGAGAGGATCCGTTCAAAGAACCGAGAACTTGAAACCTCCCTTGCCACTTCGCGAACAGATCTCGAGGCAGAGAAGACCGAGGCCCAGGCCGCCCTGGAGGCCGCCTTGGAAGCCGAGCGGGCCATCTCGGAGCAGTCCATGCTGTACCTGTTTTATCACTGCTGGGCCCATAACCCGGATGCTGACTTCTCTTTTATGTCGCCGGACCTCTGGGCTTTTTTGCTGCCGAAGCTCCAAGCCCACCTAAAAAAAGAGGTACCGCCCTCGGAGACTGGGGAAGCCTCTGGCGCAGCGGAGCAGGGCGAGACCGCGACCTCCAAAGGACCAGCTGATGGGGCTTAGGGCACTTCTCCTTACGCATTTTTAATTATTTTTATTGTTTTTGTAGCCTTTTCATGAGGTGTTTTCACCTCGGGACGATTTACTTGGCAATCTTAACTTATATATATATATTTTTTTTATAAGCTTAGTTCATGCTAACCGTTATTTATATGCCGAGCTCTTTAAGAAGGAGCCACGACCAATAAACTTAAGTTAACTTCCAAGTTTTATGACCCGGTTAAAACCAGGAACTTATTTTGAAAACTTAGTTCGTGTTAACTTTTATCCATATCCTGAGCTCTTTAAGAAGAACCACGATCAATGAATTTAAGTTAACTTCTAAATTTTATGACCCGGTTAAAACAAGGAACTTTTTTTGAAAACTTAGTTCGTGTTAACTTTTATCCATATCCCGAGCTCTTTAAGAAGAACCACGATCAATGAATTTAAGTTAACTTCAAAGTTTTATGACCCGGTTAAAACCAGGAACTTATTTTGAAAACTTAGTTCGTGTTAACTTTTATCCATATCCCGAGCTCTTTAAGAAGAACCACGATCAATGAATTTAAGTTAACTTCAAAGTTTTATGACCCAGTTAAAACCAGGAACTTATTTTGAAAACTTAGTTCGTGTTAACTTTTATCCGTATCCCGAGCTCTTTAAGAAGAACCACGATCAATGAATTTAAGTTAACTTCTAAGTTTTATGACCCGGTTAAAACCAGGATAGGACTTAGTTCGCGTTAACCCTTATCCATAGATAAGAGTCAACATCTAAGTCGTTAAGGAGACCTAGTTATATCCAGATACCATATGCCCCCCAAGTAACTGGGAAAGGGTCTTTCGTGGTTACTTTAAAATCACATTTGCAAATAAAAAGAAACATTTTATTTTTATTTATACATAGAAAGTGGCCTTCCAGGCCTTACAAGTGGATCATTGATAGTATTTCTTTAAGTGGATGGCATTCCAAGTCCGCGGGATCGCCCCTCCATCAAGTCGAGCTAACTTATAAGTTCCCTCCTTGATGACTTCGATGACCTGGTATGGTCCTTCCCAGTTTGGTCCCAAAACCCCATCTTTGGGATCTTTTCCGGCCAGGAAAACTCTCCTTAGGACCAAATCGCCAACGCTAAAGGCACATTTTTTGACCTTAGTGTTGAAGTAGCGAGTGATCTTTTGCTGATAATGGGCGAGATGGAGTTGCGAATCCTCCCACCTCTCATCAACTAGGTCTAGGGAATGGCATAGGAGTTCGTGGTTCCGATCTTGGTCATAGGACTGGACTCTATGCGACAGAACTTTAACCTCCACGGGGAGGACTGCTTCACTCCCAAAGGTTAGGGAGAAAGGAGTGTGACCCGTGGGAGTCCGATGCGAGGTCCGGTATGCCCACAGGACCTGGGGGAGCTATTCTGGCCAGACCCCCTTTGCCTCATCTAGCCTCTTCTTGAGGCTTGCCTTTAGAGTTTTGTTCACAGCCTCGACCTGGCCGTTCGCCTGGGGATAGGCACAGACGAGAAGCTTTTCACAATTCCGTGCCTTTCACAAAATTCGGTGAACAGATCGCTGTCAAATTGAGTGCCGTTGTCGGAGACGATCTTCTTAGGTAGGCCAAATCGACAGATGATGCTTTTCACCACAAAGTCGAGTACCTTCTTCGATGTTATTGTCGCCAACGGCTCTGCTTCGGCCCACTTGGTGAAGTAGTCAATGGCTACAACGGCGTAACGGACCCCGCCCTTTCCGGTGGGCAGGGCGCCCACTAGATCTATTCCCCAAATGGTAAATGGCCAAGGAGCCGAGATCATTTTTAGCTTGACCGGAGGAGCTCGGGCAACCACGGCGAATCGCTGGCACTTGTCGCACCTTTTCACATACGAGATCGAGTCTTTGGACAGAGTCGGCCAATAATACCCTTGCCTGAGAACCTTTAAGGCCAGGCTCTGTCCCCCAGCATGGTCTCCACAGAATCCTTCATGAATGTCCTACAAGATGGCCTATGCCTCACCTGGATGAACACACCGGAGGAGAGGTAGGGAATGTCCACGTCGGTACAACACACCATCGACCAGCGTGTACCTCGGAGCTTGATACAAGATTCGTCGTGCCTCGTTACGCTCTTCAGGCAGCTTGCCCTCGACGAGATACTCAAGAATGGGGGTCATCCAGGTCGGCCTAGCATCAATCATCTCGACCTCTGCCGGATCTCCTTCTATACTTGGTTCTTTCAAAAATTCTATTGGTACCAATCCCAGGGTTTCTGTCTCTCTCGAGGTGGCGAGTTTGGCGAGAGCATCTGCGTTACCGTTCTGTTCCCGAGGTATCTGTTCGATCGATCCTCGCTCAAATGCGGACAGCTCATTTTTTACCTTCGCCAAATAGGCGGCCATCTTGGGCCCCCGCGCCTGATATTCTCCCAGGACCTGGTTTACCACGAGCTGGGAGTCACTGAAGCACTGGACGGAACTTGCTTTTAACTCTTGAGCTACCCTTAGTCCAGCCAACAAAGCTTCGTACTCTGCCTCATTGTTGGACGCCTTGAACCCGAACCTTAGTGCCGAGTGGAACCTATGTTCCTCGGGGGATGTTAGAATGATTCCAGCCCCGAAGCCGCTCTCGTTAGATGCACCATCAACGAATATCTTCCACAATGAATGCGGCGAGGCGACTTGAGGTAAGCCTTCTGATGGATCCTCCTGGAATCCCGTGCACTCCGCCACGAAGTCAGCCAACGCCTGACTTTTTATGGCAGTTCGTGGAGTATAGAAAATCTCGAACTGACTGAGCTCGACCGCCCACTTTAACAGACGTCCCGATGCTTCAGGCTTTTGCAAAACCTGCCTTAGAGGCTGATTGGTCATGACGTGTATCGAGTGGGACTGGAAATACGGTCTGAGCATTCGCGAGGCTGTGATTAGGCAAAACGCCAATTTTTCCATCAGTGGGTACTGTGATTCTGCTCCGAGGAGTCTCTTGCTGATGTAGTAAACTGGCTTTTGAACTTGGTCCTCTTCGCGTACCAGCACGGCGCTAGCTGCATCCCCAGTGACTGCCAGGTAGAGGTAAAGAGGATCTCCTGCCTTGGGCTTGGACAGCACGGGCGGTTCAGCCAGATGCGCCTTCAGATCGAGGAATACGCTTTCACATTCTACTGTCCACTCAAACTTCTTGTTTCCCCGGAGCAGGTTGTAGAAGGGCAAACACTTGTCGGTCGACTTGGAAATGAACCGGTTGAGTGCTGCCACTCTTCCTGTGAGGCCTTGGACGTCTTTCCGCGACCTAGGGGAAGGAAGCTCGAGTAGTGACCTGATTTTGTCGGGGTTTGCCTCGATTCCTCGGGTATTGACTATGAACCCCAGGAATTTCCCTGATGCGACACCGAACGTACATTTCTGAGGATTGAGCCTCATGTCGTATTCCCGTAGTATTTTAAAACATTCTTCCAGGTCGGAAACATGGTTACCGGCAGTCTTGGATTTGACGAGCATGTCATCAACATACACTTCCATGTTCTTTCCGATCTGGTCCGCGAACATTCTATTTACTAGCCTCTGGTAGGTAGCTCTGGCATTCTTTAGGCCAAAAGGCATGACCTTATAGCAATAGACATTCGTTGGGGTCATGAAGCTGGTATGCTTCTGGTCCACCGGGTTCATCGCGATCTGATTGTAGCCTGAGTACGCGTCCATGAAGGACATGAGCTCGTGCCCCACCGTAGCATCCACCAGCTGATCGATCCTAGGCAATGGAAAGCAATCCTTGGGGCAGGCTTTATTCAGGTCGGAGATATCAATGCAAGTCCGCCATTTCCCGTTGGGCTTTGGAACTAGCACGGGGTTGGCGACCCAAATTGGAAATTTGGCTTCGCGGATAAAGCCACACTTTTTGAGCCGGGCCACTTCTTCTTCTAGGGCCACAGCTCGGGTTGTTCCTAAACGCCTTTGCTTTTGAGACTTGGCAGGAACGCTTTTATCTAGATGGAGCGCGTGCATGATGACACTCGGACTGATCCCCACCATGTCCTCGTGGGACCATGCGAATACGTCCAAGCTATTCTTCAGAAACGTAATTAGCTCCGCCTTTCTCTGGTTGCAAAGGTTCTTCCCAAGCTTAACCGTCCGTGACGGATTTTGTTCATCAATGTTCACCTCCTCGAGTTCCTCAATAGCCTGGAGTTCGGATCTGTCTTCGCCGATTTGGGGGTCAATGTCCTCACTAAGGGCGATACTTTCCCCTCGGGTGTTTTGAGGTTTTTCAATCTCAGGAGCCACCAAGGGCTCCTGGGATTCCCCTATACCCGAAATGGGCATAGCCAGCTGCCCGGGTTTAAACTTTCCCTTCATGGAAATGCTGTAACATTCCCTGGCAGCGAGTTGATCGCCCTTGATGGTTCAAATCCCTGCTGAAGTAGGGAATTTCATGGCGAGGTGTCGAATGGAAGTGATGGCCTCGAAAGCTATGAGTGTAGGTCGGCCCAAAATGGCGTTGTAGGCAGCGGAGCAGTCGATGACCACGAACTCAAGCAGCTTGGAGACTGTTCGAGACTCTTCTCCTAGGGTGATCACTAGCTCGATCGTCCCTATCGCTGCCGATCCTTCTCCCGAAAAACCATATAGCATCATGGAGGTTTCCTTTAGCTCGGCGACGGTCAGACCCATCTTTTCTAGTGTGGATCGGAATAGGAGGTTCACCGAGCTTCCGTTATCTACCAACACTCTCCTCACTTTCCGGTTGACGAGTTGGACTGCTACGACCAAGGGATCATTATGGGGGAATTGGACATGGCCTGCGTCTTCCTCTGTAAAAGTAATCGGTTGCTTCTCTAACCGCTGCTGTTTTGAATGACGCTGCTCCGGGATGAACTCCGCTCTGTTGTGGGCCTTTAACTCATTCACATACCTCTTCTGGGTGCCTTTGCTCGTGCCAGCCATGTGCGGTCCTCCAGAGATGGTGGATATCTCACCTTTGACCACGGGAGGAGGGACGTCCCGATCTACCCGAGGCCCGGGCTGACTGGATGGGACTTCTGGAGCGGGTCGACCTGCTGGGGCCCTGTTTCGTGAATATTGCGCCAAGGGGCCTGCTCAGATGAGAGTCTCTATCTCATCTTTTAGATGCCTGCAGTCGTCGGTATTGTGGTCGACGTCGTTATGGAAACGGCAGAATTTTGAAGTATCTCTCTTTCCCTTTTGGTGCTTTAATGGCTCCGGCCTTTTCCAAGGGACCCGAGCAGCGTTGGCCAGGAAAATATTTTCCCTGGACTGGGTGAGCTCGGTATATGTTGTGAACACGGGCTTGAATTTATCCACAGACTTATTCTTCTTTTGACCGTGATGGCTATTTTCGCCATTCCCCTTTCTTTTTCCACCGCCGGGCTGGTAGTCCTGCGCGACGTCGGGAATCGCCACTACGAGCTTTGTCTCCATTCCAGCGGGCTTCTCGGGAATCTGGCTGGTCCCCGCGGCGGAAGCTTCAGCTTCTTCTAAGTTTATCCACTCTTGGGCTCTGTTAAGGAATTCGCTAACTGAGCTGACTCCCCTCCTTTGAATATCTTTCCACAGGTCTCCACCGACCAGGATTCCGGTCCTCATGGCCATGAGCTTGGATCTAACGTCAGCGTCTCTGGCTCGAGCAGCGACGTTCGCGAACCTGCTCAAGTAGGCTTTCAGCGTCTCACCGGGCTGCTGTCTCACGTTAGCTAGGGAGTCGGCCTGGACTCGGGCGGCCTGGGAGGCGCGGAATGCCCTTTTGAAGTCAGCCTAAAAGGTCTTCCAGGAGCTGATTGACTGCCTTTTACTCTGCTTGAACCACTGCCTGGAAGGTCCAGTCAGTGTGGAAGGAAAGATCAAGCAACGCATCTCCGGGCCGATGTTATGGGCCATCATTAGGGTGTTGAACATCCCTAAATGGTCCGACGGGTCTCCGTCCCCGTTGAACTTCGACAAGTGAGGCATACGGAAGCCAGACGGGTATGCCGTCGCTGCTATGTTGGGGGCGAAGAGCTCCATTTCGTCACCCGAATCATATTCGTCTTTTTCTTTTTCTGATAGGAGCTTTCTCATCAGTTCCTCCATCTGAGTTAGGCGCTCGAGGGTTTTGTCCTGAGATCTTGGGTTATTCCGGGGCTGTTCAACAGCTCCGGACCCGTTGTACATATTAGGTGGGTTATTGCCCCCCCTATCTTGAGATAGGTTATTTGGGACATTCCCTCCGTTACGTACTTTGGATCGGACTCCCGCCGAGCGGGCCGGGCTACCGTCTCTAGCTCGATCCTCCCTGTGAGAGTTGAGGCGATCTCGAAGGTCGCCTCCGTGAGTGGTCTGATGACTTTATGCCGAACTTAGTCGCTGACGCAGGTCTCCTCCCGACAGATCACTCCGGCGACTACCGGTCCAGCGGCTCCTGCTGGATATGCTTGGAGTGCGTCTTTGGTGGTGAGGACCTAAGCTTTCTCCAAGAGCCCTACTATGTCGGGAAGGTCCTGCCGATGGTGGGTTTCTCCTATTACTCCCGTAAGTTGGGATGTCTCGGACGGGCTGAGGAGACGGGTATCTAATTGGAGAAGGAGGATGCCTGACTGGGGAGGCGATCCTAGTTCCGTCCGGACGGATCAAATTTGGTTGGGCCCTTCGGCCCTGCCAGCTGGCTGGTCCCGCTCTGGGCGAGCTGGACGAGGCGCAGGACGGCCTCCTGGGACGGGCTGATGTCGCTGGCCCTCCCTGGATCTCCTTCAGGAATTTCTTCCAGCTCTCCTGGGCGTCCTCGAGGAAGGTTGAGAACTAGGAGTTGACGTCCTGACTGAACGGCTGTATTGCTGTTGTCCGGTTCCAGGCATTTCCCTGAAGTTTGTCTCTTGATGGTGTGATGAGGGGGTGGAGTTGGCTGCATGAGGCCTACCCGACCGGCTATGCTTGGGCTGACTACCCTGGTGAGACTTAGGAGCCTCACCTTGCCTCTCTCCAGCATTAACGTTGGCTGTGAGAGGGGGTAGTCGGGCCAGAATATCCTGGATTTGCCGACTAGCAGTTGCTAACTGGCTCCTCAGCTGAGCGTTCTCCATCTCCACCGCAGTATAATAACACGGGTTCGGATTAGGTGGCCGGGGTGCCGAACTACCAGTATCGTCTTGGCCTGCTGGCTGCTTTCCTGGCCTCTGTTGGACTTCAGGAATTTCTTCATCAGGGATGGCAATATGGTGGGCCTCCTGCCCATCCTGCTGCTCTGTTTCGTTGCCATGCCTGGATCGAGTGGTCACCATAGTTGGATGTTTGTGGCAACACTAATTGAACTCGCTCTCAATGAAAGCACCAAACTGTTGACACGGTTCTTCGCCAACAGGTAATTAAGAGAAAGAGAGAAAAGGATTAATGCTGCCAATAGAACCGTCACAGATATGAAATCTTATATGATGAACTAGGTGACTCAAGACACGTTTTTAAGTGGTTCAAAGGTTAAAATCCTTCTACTCCACTAGTCAATATTATTGATATATTCTGGGTGTTTGGTTACAAAGTGTATATCTCTTTTAGACTATTGTTTTTCCAACCCCTATCAACTCCCAGGGTCCCCATATTTATAGGAGAAGGCACCTGGAAGTTGGTAGGGAGGTCATCCCGTGACCTTACCATTTGTCATATCAACTATGTAACATTTATGATTAATTCCTACACCTGACACATAAGTGTGGTCTAATCAGTATGTAAGGAGATAATAGGCCGCACGGCCCAACCCAGCCGTGGGTGTCTGAATGCGCACGTTCCTGCTACGTGTCCGAGAATTCAGGGCGATATTGGACACGTGATGTCAGATATATGCACGTTTATCTTGCGTGTGTTGACTTTACAAAGGGTCAGAGATCCATGGTCAGCTCGTACCACGAGCTGCTTCCCTGGACCGGCCTTCAGCCTTTAGGCCTTCTGATGCCTTCCTCCAGTCTTGGGGGCCCTTGACGAGCCTTTGAGGATCTCCAGCCTTCAGTCCTTCGGATCCCTCGAGCTAAGAAGGTACGATCTGGAAACAAGATCTCCGGCCTGGGGGAGTCCTCGGACTAAACCATGATTAGTCTGAGGCTCGACCTGCTAACCAGCCCTTGGGAAAACCAGGGTTACAATAATAAGGCTTTGCATGCGATCTTTAATGGAGTTGGTGAAGGATTTATAAAATCGATTTCTTCTTGTGAGTCTGCAAAAGAGGCATGGAAAATCCTTCAAACTCAATTTGAAGGGACTGCTGATGTCAAAAGATCATGTGTTTACCATGTTTCAAACTAAATTTGATGAATTGAGAATGTTAGAATCTGAAACTTTAACTGAGTTTTATGAAAAAAAATTCTAACACTGCTAACGAGTTTTTTTTCTTTTGGTGAGAAACTTGATGAATCTGTTTTAGTTCGAAAAATAGTTCGTGTGCTTCCAGATAGATTTGACACAAAGCTTCTGGCAATGGAAGAAACAAACGATTTTGGCAAAATTAAGGTTGAAAAGCTAATGGGCTCCTTGAGAACGTTTGAACTAAACCAACAGATCAAGCAAAAAGATAAGCCTAAATCCTCAGGTGAGAAAAATAAAGGTATTTCTTTTAAATCTTTTGAAATTTTTTCTAATAATGAAGAGGATGAAGAAATGGCCTTGTTGACAAGGAATTTCCAAAAATTCATGAAAAAAGTTAGCAGTAAAAAGAATTTGTCAAAATTCTCTAAAGGTAACACATCTTCAAAAAAAATTGGTCCTACTAACAAAAAGGGTATCCAATGCAGAGAGTGTGAAGGTTTTGGTCATATTCAATCAGAATGTGCCAATACGCTGAAAAAAGAACAAAAAAGGGCTAAATGTCACTTGGAGTGATGATGAGACCGAAACTAGTGAAGAAGTTGAGGGAAATGTTGCTTTAACCTATGTTTTGTCTAGTGTTTTTCAGGAAAAACTTGTGTGTTTGAACAACACTATCACTAAAAGAAATATTGATGTTGTAGTCTCAGATTCTGATGAGTCAGAAATCAATGAGGATTCATTGGCTGAATCTTACAAGGTAATGTATGGTAAGTTGGTACAAGTTTATGCTGAGAATCATTCTTTGATAAAAAATTAATAAAAGTTTGTCTTATTACATCAAAGAACTTGAGATGAAAAACAAAAGTTGTGAATCTGAATTGTGTTAAAAAAAAGGACTGAAATTAACTATTTATCAAAAGAACTTGAAAAACTGAAATGTTAATATGTTAAATTTAGGTTTGTCTATTTTTGAAGAAATCCAGAACACATGGCAAAGAAGTCCTACTGGGTTGGGATTTGTTGAATCTCAAATTAAAATGGACACAAAATTTGTTAAATCTGAGAAAATTTGTCTTGGATGTTTTGATCTAACATTGCAGGTGTATGATACTGCAAGTGTGTTTTTTGTACCTACAAAGGAGAAGCGATCAGGTAAGGATGACAGATTTCGTGAACAACCCAGAAAATTTGTTCCCATTTGTCATTTTTGTGGTGTACGAGGTCACATTCGACCCAAATGCTTTATTTTGCACAATATGTTCAGGTCCAATTATTTTGGAAAAACCAATAAAAACAAAATAAACATTTTTCACCAAAACAAATATGGATAAAGAAAGAAAAATGTCTTGCTGGTTTTTCTTGCTTTAAAACTGCAGCTTCTCAAATGTGGTATTTTGACAGTGGTTGTTCTAGACACATGACATGTAACATAGAATTTCTTGTCAATATTCGACCTATGCAATGTGGTGGAGTGAATTTTGGAAATGGATTAGCTGGAAATGTTATTAGGATGGGAATCTTGAATTTTGAAGGATTACCAAAGCTTAAAAATGTGATGTTAGTTGAAGGACTAAAAGGTAATTTACTTAGCGTTAGTCAAATCTATGATCAAGGGTATACTGTCAATTTTGATAGTGATCATTGTTATGTACTCAACAGTGATAAATCTACTGATAATTGTTACACTCTCACTCCTATTTTTACATATCACTCAGCCATAGATAACACCACTGATCTATGGCATTAAAAACTTGGGCACGTAAACTACAAAAATTTGACTAAGTTTTCAAATGCAGGGATTGTTTGAGTGTTGCCTAAATTAGGTAAAGAATCTGTGGGTAAATGTGAACCTTGCCAGCTTGGTAAGAAATTGAAAGTTACCCACAAATGCATTTCTGATGTTAATACCACCAAGGTTCTTGAATTACTCCACATGGATCTGATGGGTCTAATTCAGGTTGAAAGTTTGAATGGTAAGAGATATATTTTTTTCTGTGTTGATGATTTCTCTCGTTTCACATGGTTTGATTTTTTAAGAGAAAAATTTGATACTTTTGATGCTTTTAAATCTCTTTGTTTGAAACTAAAAGTTGAAAAAGACTGCAATATTGGCAAAATATTTTGAATTAGGAGTGATCATGGGAAAGAATTTGAAAATGTTGTTTATGATGAGTTTTGTAAGTCTATGGGTATTTCTCATGAATTCTCTGCTCCTAAAACTCCTCAGCAAAATAGATCTTTGGAAAGAAAGAACCACACCTTACAAGAGATGGCCAGGGTGATGTTAAATAGCAAAAAAATTTCCAAGCGATTATGGGCTAAAGCTATCAACACAGCTTGTTATATCTTAAACAGAGTGTTTCTTCGTCCAGTTACTCTTAAGACACCTTATGAAATCTGGAAAGGTAAGAAACCCAATGTAAGTCATTTCCGTGTGTTTGGTTGTGCTTGCTATATTCTAAGAGATCGTGAAAACACTGAAAAGTTTGATGCTAAGAGTGACGTTGGTGTTTTTATTGGATATTCTGTTAATAGCAGGGCATATCGTGTGTATAACATGAGAACCCGAACTGTAATGGAGTATGGTAATGTTGTTGTTGATGATTTCAATGATTTTTCTGAGTTTTCTACAGAAGTCAACATAGAAGACTTGCTGGAAAAATCTCCTGCACACAGAAGATTTGATTGAGCTATCAAAATTTGCATCAGATGCAACAACTTTGGAGTCTGTAGCTACAACTAATGATTTTCCAGATTCTACATCAGGGAATGAAACAAATCAAACATCGAACATCATCACAGATCCATTTCAGAAAGAACCATCTTCCAGAGTAAAAAAGAATCACCCTACTAACCTCATTCTTGGAAATATGGAAGAAAGCATGATTACTCAAATAAGGTATGCTAATTTGGTTCAATTTTCATGTTTTACTTCATCTTTTGAGCCTAAAAATGTGAAGGAAGCTTTGACAGATGAATCATGGATTCATGTAATGCAAGAGGAGTTGGATCAGTTTCTTCCAATGAAGTTTGGACTATTGTTCCTAGACCGAGCCATGCCAATGTCATTGGAACAAAATGGATATTCAAAAACAAGAGTGATGAATTTGGCACCATTGTGAGGAACAAAGCAAGATTGGTGGCTCAAGGATACACACAAGTAAAAGTTATTGATTTTGATGAAACATTTGCACCAGTGGCAAGACTTGAATCCATAAGGTTACTTGACTTGAATCTATAAGGTTACTTCTAGCTATTGCTTGTGTTATTGGATTTAAATTGCACCAAATGGGTGTTAAGTCTGCTTTTCTAAATGGCATTTTGAATGAAGAAGCTTTTGTTGAACAACCTAAAGGGTTTGAGGACCCTCATTTTCCTAACCATGTTTACAAATTAGACAAAGCATTATATGGTTTAAAACAAGCTCCACGAGCTTGGTATGAGTGTTTAACTCAATTTCTAATTTCACATAGTTATCGAAGAGGTAGTGTAGAAAAGACACTGTTCATCAAAAACATGAATTCTGATGTTATTGTTGCTCAAATTTATGTTGATGATATATGTAATGCCCCAAATTTTTCGGTATGGTTTAATGGCGGGATTAGTAGGCCGGGAGGGCCATACTTGTTTAATTATACCATTAAATGATATTATGCATGTATATGTGAATTATATTATGATATGATGTTATATGCGTGCATGTGGGTCCACATTTGAATAATTATGCTATTTTGGTGATTTGGCCCATTGAGGGTGAATATGTGTATTTGGGTGCATAACTTGATTTGTGAATGAGATTCCATTATTATGGAGATATATTCGAGTTATTCGGCATGAGATGGTCATATATAATGGATTAGCGTTTTTGTCACAACGGGGTCAATTTTGGGGTAATAGAAATGTTTATTTGATGATAAATTGGGAATATTTGAGATCAGGGTAAAATTTCAGAGGTTTTGACTATTATATCCCCGGGGGTGTTTTCGGGACCCCGAGCACTAGGTTTTATTTGAGGTTACTTAAGCTTGAAGTAGTTGTCAGATAGAACGTACGATTAGAAAACTTCTCGTTCTCCTTTTCGATAGACCGTTTTACTGTTTGAGCATTTTTGAAGATATCTCGAGTTCTAGGAGTCAGAATCAAGCGAGGATTGAGGCATAGCAATCCTAGGAGAGATTATAAGCTTCTTAACTGAATGCTTTGATAGAAAACAACCCAATCAAAGGTAATCTAAGTTTAAAGTTTTGAGTTTTCTGAGTTTCTAAGCTTTGAATTGAACTTTGTGAATTGTTGAGTGTTTGGTGAGTTTGAACCTTGGGGTTTAAGGGTTTTGGTGTTTTGGGAACCTTGTTTTGATGATTGGGGATGGTTTGGTATGATTTTGGAAGCTCGGAGAAGTTGAAAACACGTTTGGGAATGGCCCAGGGTTGGGGGCCGCGGCTCTGTTCTTGGGCGCCGCAGCCCTAGCTCGAGGTTGGGGGAGAGTTTCTGTTTGCGCTGGGCGCCGCGGCCCTTGGGTTCGGCGCCGCGGTGCTTTCCTCTGGATTTTCTGGGGGCCGCAGCCCATGGTGCCAGGGCCGCAGCCCTTGCCCTGTTTTCACCCCGTTTGCCTGTCTTGACCCCGGGAACTTAGCTATAGGCCTCGGGTGTAACGACCCAAATTCACTAATAAGGTTTAAGAGCCTTGATTAGTGTGCCAGGAGGGCATTACTGGAATAACTGTGATTTAATGAGTTATTATATGTTTAATGATGCTTATATGATAATTGATTATATTATGTGGTAATATGATATGTGGTATATGCGATAACCACATTATGATGTGGATAAATCTGCAGCCGGCGACTCGAGGCGATCCTAGGGCTAGATAGCAGGAGAAGTCACAACGGGGCATTATAATTGACTTTGGACAAGTCAGGGGTATTTTAGGTATCGGGTAGTGGTTTAGATTATCGGGTGATGAAAATAAATAATTGGAGATATATTTGAGGTTAGGATGTCTAGGCGGGATTATTGGGGGATTTTACCGTTTTGGCCTCGGGGACGCTTCCGGCACCCCGAGCTTTGGGACTAGTTTAATAAAATAAGGGTATACTTGGAAGACTTAGGAAAATATTAGACAGGAAATAACAAACCGACCCTAACTCTCTTTTTCTCTCTCTTTTCTCTTGGCTAAGGAAGAACTTCTGAATTTGAGAGGAAATAGCTGGAATTGAGTTGTGTTTTAGGGAATTGAAGGGAGTAAATAGGAGGATTAACTCAGGAACTGATCAAGGTCTGAGCTAGTGCTAAGGTAAGTATTGAATTTTCGTTTCTAAGGTTAGGAATTCAAAGAAAATGGTTGAATCTTAAATATCTGTGGTTTTTGGAATTTAAGGTGGGATTGAGGCTTGAAACTTTGAAGATAGGTCAGGGGACTCATGGAGAATCGATTCTACAGCTGAGGTAAGGTTTAATTCAAAGTTTGATGGTTGAATTTGAGAGTTTTCATGGCTGGTTTTGGGTTCTATGGGTTTGAAATTTCAGAGATTAGAATTGGGATTTTAGTGAGTCTTAGACTGGATTTTTGGTTAGAAAACGTTGTTTTAATCATTCTAATGTTGTTAATATTAATTGGTCTTTGGTTTGGGGGCTTTGGGATAGCTTTAGGTGAGGTTTGAAGATTGAAAATGGTGGTTTTTTCTGGGTTTAATGGGTCGGGCCGCGGCATGGTTCTTGGTGAGCCGCGGCCCTTCAAGGGTGTTGCATGCTGAGGAAGAAGGGCGGGCCGTGGCATGGCCCAAGAAATGCCGCGACCCTTACCTGTTTTTGAGCCTTTGGGGGTTCTGTTTGGGGCCATGTCGCGGCATGGGTGGCCTATGCCGCGGGGCTTAAGGGATTTTGGGATTTTAGGATTTTAGGCTTGGAAATTTAACCTAAGGTGCTCGGGGTTGAGTCTTTTACTATATTTGATGAAGTTCAATGTTCCGAGTACTAGAACTTGACTTAGAAACTCATTTAAGGTTGTAATTGTGTCTTTCCGTATGGTTGTGACTAGGTGTCTAGCTAGGACTTGAGGATCGGATCGCGCTCAAGGAGTGTCGCCCGTAGCTAATTCATCTGAAAGCTAAAGGTAAGAAAACTGCATCCGGTTGTATGTTTGTGATGGAACTAAGTGCTCCCGAGAATTGTATCGTGTCAATGATGGTATTACGCCATGGGACATGTAAAAGCGGCCTAAGAGTGTCGTACATGATATTAGCGCACAGGGCGCATATTGGCCACTGGTAGCCAAAGACAACGGGATAACAGAGGGGGCAGCCTGAGGGCGCCAGCCCTAGTTATCATTTGTAAACTGTAAATGACGTGAATTGATATGCTTATTATTTGAAATACCTGATTTTACCGATTGATGACATGGTTGAGATTATGTAATGCGATGTGAGATATTGACTTGTTGCTAATTGCTTATGCTTTGTTGTTATTGTGTTTTCTTGATGAGCCTTGGCTCACGGGTGCTACGTGGTGTAGGTAAAGGCAAGGGCAAGCTGGACCAAGCCTGAGATGGAGAGCTCCGAGGTGAAATGTACATAGCCAGCTGTTCGATCGCCATGGTCGAGGAGTGAGTCAGGACAGGGATTACCTAACTGCTCGTTATGCCTTAGTATGGCTGGTTTATGTATTTGAACCTTGTAACTTTTGTAAATGGCCATTAAACTAATATTTTTGGGATTCCGTGTTAGTGAACAATGTTTCTTAATGGAAATGTGGCTTTTGAAACCAAAACTCTTTTAACCCTAGTTCCTCAATAGTTTCAATTACACGATTTTATCTAAATGACTTGATTAGCAAGTCGGGCACTTAATTAACACACAGTGTAACGGTCTTGGCTGTCCAGGGCCTTACAACTTGGTATCAGAGCGTCCTAGGTTTATGGGTCCTGAAGACTGTCTGGGTATGTACATTCGCCGCGGGAGACAAGCTCAACTCAGGGTTTTGTAATTGCATATGCATGATTATGTGCTTAAGTGATTTGAGTGAGACGTAATTGTTGATATCTGCTTGATGAATAGGAAGCATGAGATTCTGATAGGGCCTGGTCCTTGACTATTGCATGATGTTATTGAGGCGTGCTTATTAGCATTGCTGTGCGTGTGAATGAATATTTGGATAAATTACTATACTTTGATTGCTTGTGAATGAGTGGAGATTCAGTGATGGATTATGGAAAGATTATTACCCTGTCATCATAGCCTAATTGCCGAGTCGTTGTTTGCAGATTGACTTGAATAGTTATGCGTTCAAGGAAATCCACACGACAAGCCGGCAGGTCTGGGGCTAGAGAGGATGACCAGGGCCCAACCCCTCCACCAGTCCCTGAGAACTGGCAACAGTTAATGGCAGAAATGCAAGCTAGGCTTCAGAGCCAGGATGAACTGATCAGGATTCTGCAGCAGGCTCCATCTGGGAGTGTTGCCCCTACTGTGCCAGCGACATTGGTACCTGTGGTGCAGCCAGTTGATGTTGGGAATAAAGTGGAACCGTTGTATGAGCGGTTCAGGAAACAGCAGCCCCCGATCTTTGAAGGTGGACCAGATCCACTAAAAGCTCAGCAGTGGATGACTCTGATCACTACCATTCTAGATTTTATGAAAGTGGAAGGTCATGACAGGGTGGACTGTGCCACCTATATGTTGAGAGAGGATGCCCTAATCTGGTGGGAGGTGGCATCACAGACTAGAAATGTTGCCGCGTTGACTTGGGAAGAGTTTAAGGATTTGTTTAATCAAAAGTACTATAACGTTGCTATCAGGGCAGCGAAGGTGAATGAGTTTGTGAGGCTGGTTCAGGGCAGTATGACAGTTACAGAATATGCCTTGAAATTCGACAGACTTGCAAAGCTCGCACCGGATCTTGTGCCTACTGATGCAACCAGGCTGGACAGATTTGTTAGAGGGCTAAATGTTATGATAGCCCGAGATGTAAGAATTACCACAGTTCCTGGTGTGACTACCTATGCCCAGGCTGTGGAGAGGGCTCTGACCGCTGAGGAAGCGGAGAATAGGATATGGAGGGATAGTGGAGCAAGAAGGGAGGGCCGCAGGGCAGTGCCTCCATACTCTGGTTCTGGTAGGGACGGAGGCTCCAGTGATTTGAAGAGAAAGGTTCCTGATGCTCCAATCGCTCCTAGGTCTGATAGGGGAGGTCGGGGTACTCAGGGTGGCCGTCAGGGAGGCGGAGATTCATGGAGGACTTATCCAGAGTGCACGAGGTGCAAGAGGCGCCATCCGGGCGAGTGTCGGGCTAAGGCCTGCTATGTATGTGGGGTGGTGGGACACCTCAGGAAAGATTTCCCGACACTGAAGAAGAGAGAGACAGGAAAGGTGGACAGCTTGACTCCAGCTCGAGTGTTCACCCTGACGCAGGCGGAGGCCGAGGCTAGTCCCTCGGTAGTGACAGGTCAGCTTTCTAGTGCTGGCACTCCCTTTACTGTTTTGATTGATTCTGGTGCTACGCATTCATTTGTATCTGATAGGGTGATTGATAGACTGTGTAGACCTAGTGAGTATAGTGCTTCAGGGTTTGGGACTATATTGCCTACAGGAGAGTTGGTGGTATCTAGGAGGTGGATAAGAGCACTGCCAGTGTTAGTGGATGGTAGGGAGTTGTCAGTAGACTTGATCGAGTTGAGTATGGAGGATTTTGACATGATTCTAGGTATGGATTGGCTGGTTAGATATGGGGCGACCATTGACTGTAGGAAGAAGATGGTAACTTTTGAGCCAGAGGGCGAGGATTCTTTTGTTTTTGTGGGAGCGGTGCATGGACCCCGCGTACCCAGGATATCTGCATTGAGGGCTAGAGATTTGTTACAGGGTGGATGCATAGGATTTCTGGCTAGTGTGGTGGATACCACCAGAGTTTCACCAGTTGGACCGGAGGAGACCAGATTGGTTTGTGAGTTCTTAGATGTGTTCCCTGAGGATTTTCCTGGGTTGCCGCCGCGTAGGGAGATTGAGTTTGTTATTGAGTTGGCACCAGGGACAGAGCCAGTGTCGAGGGCACCATATAGGATGGCACCGGCGGAATTAAAAGAGTTAAAGATACAGCTGCAGGAGCTTCTGGATTTGGGATTCATCAGACCTAGTTATTCGCCGTGGGGTGCTCCAGTTCTATTTGTTAAGAAGAAGGATGGGACTCTGAGGATGTGTATTGACTATCGAGAATTGAACAAGCTAAAAATTAAGAATAAGTATCCCCTACCAAGGATTGATGACTTGTTTGACCAGTTGCAGGGTAAGACGGTGTTCTCAAAGATTGATCTTCGATCTGGTTATCACCAGCTGAGGATCAAGGATGAGGACATACCTAAGACGGCCTTCCGGACACGGTACGGGCATTATGAGTTCTTGGTCATGTCTTTTGGTTTGACCAATGCCCCAGCAGCCTTTATGGATTTAATGAACAGGGTGTTCAAGGATTTTCTAGATCAGTTTGTTATAGTCTTCATCGATGACATCTTGGTGTACTCTAGTTCAAAGACAGAGCACGAGTTTCATCTTCGACAGGTTCTTCACAGGTTGAGGGAGCATCAGTTGTATGCTAAGTTTAAGAAGTGTGAGTTTTGGTTACCTGAAGTGACATTCCTTGGACACATTGTAGGTGCAGATGGGATTAAGGTGGACCCGTCTAAGATAGAGGCAGTTAGAGATTGGCCGAGGCCAAGGAACGCCTTGGAGGTGCGGAGTTTCCTTGGGTTAGCAGGTTACTATAGGCGGTTTGTAGAGGGCTTCTCAAAGATAGCAGCACCCATGACAGAGTTAACAAGAAAGAATTTGAAGTTTATCTGGTCAGATAAGTGTGAAGACAATTTTCAGGAGTTGAAGCGACGGCTTATTACAGCGCCAGTGTTGAGTCTGCCTTCGGGGGAAGGGAAGTTTGTTGTTTATTGTGATGCATCGAGGTTAGGCTTAGGCTGTGTGTTGATGCAGAATGAGAAGGTTATAGCTTATGCATCACGACAGCTGAAGGAGTATGAGCAGCGGTATCCTACTCATGACCTGGAGTTGGCAGCAGTGGTTTTTGCCTTAAAGATTTGGCGGCATTATCTTTATGGGGAGAAGTGCGAGGTATACACTGACCATAAGAGCCTGAAGTATTTCTTTACACAGAAGGATCTGAATATGAGACAGAGGCGTTGGCTGGAGCTGGTAAAGGACTATGATTGTGATATTCTTTACCATCCAGGGAAAGCCAATGTAGTGGCTGATGCTTTGAGCCGCAGAGGTCTAGGTCAGTTATATAGTTCTGTTCAGATTTCAAGGAGGTTAGCTGATGAGATGATTAGAGCAGGGATAGAGTTGGTGGTGGGCCGGTTGGCTAATATTACTCTGCAGTCGACCCTGCTAGAGCGGATCAGAGAAGGGCAGTTGGTAGACGCTCAGTTACAGGGGGTTAGAGATGATGTCGTAGCAGGAGTGGCTAAGGACTATTCTGTTTCTGAGGTTGGTTTACTTCGGTATCAGGGACGGATTTGTGTTCCGGCTGATGAGGGGATCAAACGAGAGATACTAGATGAGTCTCATACGACGTCGTACTCACTTCATCCGGGTACCACGAAGATGTATCAAGATCTACGGACTTTGTATTGGTGGCCCGGGATGAAGAGGGATGTGGTTGAGTACGTTGCTAGATGTTTGACCTGTCAGCAGGTAAAAGCGGAACATCAGCGACCAGCGGGGTTGCTTCAGCCATTGGGTATTCCTGAATGGAAATGGGAGGACATTACCATGGACTTTGTGGGAGGGTTACCCAGGACAGTGGGACTTCATGACTCAGTATGGGTGATAGTGGATAGATACACCAAGTCAGCCCATTTCCTTCCAGTGAGATCAACTTTTACTGTGGATCAGTACGCTGAGCTGTACGTGAGGGAGATCGTACGTCTCCATGGGGTTCCTAAGTCTATAGTGTCAGACCGGGATCCTATCTTCACTTCCAAGTTTTGGGGTGGTTTGCAGAAAGCTTTAGGAACTCAGTTGAAGTTCAGTACAGCCTTTCATTCTCAGACTGATGGACAGTCTGAGAAGATGATCCAGGTGTTAGAGGATATGCTCAGAGCATGTGTGATTGATTTTGAAGGTTCATGGAGTAAGTACCTTCCGTTGATTGAATTCTCGTACAACAATAGTTATCAGTCAACGATTGGAGTGGCTCCCTATGAGATGCTATATGGGAGGAAGTGTAGATCACCCATTCATTGGGATGAGATGGGTGAGAGGAGATATTTGGGGCCAGATATAGTACAGAAGACAAGTGAGGCCATAGAGAAGATCCGGGCTAGGATGCTCGCGTCTCAGAGTAGGCAGAAGAGCTACGCTGATCCTAAGCGTAGGGACGTGGAGTTTCAGGTTGGTGACCACATCTTTCTTCGAGTTTCACCTCTGCGAGGGGTGAGGAGGTTTGGTAAGAAGGGCAAGCTAAGCCCTAGATTCGTTGGACCATTTGAGATCCTGGAAAGGATTGGTCTGGTGGCTTACAGGTTAGCTTTGCCGCCATCGTTGTTTGGAGTTCATGACGTGTTCCATGTCTCCATGCTTCGGAAGTATGTCTCAGATATAACTCATGTGTTGAGGCATGAAGATCTAGAGCTACAGGCAGATTTGGCTTATGAGGAGCAACCAGTTCAGATCTTGGATCGAAAAGATAAGGTGTTGCGGAATAAGACGATTCCTTTAGTTAAAGTGATGTGGAGAAACAGTAAGGTTGAGGAGGCGACCTGGGAGCTTGAGACAGCTATGCGAGATCAGTATCTGGAGTTGTTCAGGTAAATTTTGAGGACGAAATTCTCATTAGGAGGGGATAGTTGTAATGACCCAAATTCACTAATAAGGTTTAAGAGCCTTGATTAGTGTGCCAGGAGGGCATTACTGGAATAACTGTGATTTAATGAGTTATTATATGTTTAATGATGCTTATATGATAATTGATTATATTATGTGGTAATATGATATGTGGTATATGCGAGAACCACATTATGATGTGGATAAATCTACAGCCGGCGACTCGAGGCGATCCTAGGGCTAGATAGCAGGAGAAGTCACAACGGGGCATTATAATTGACTTTGGACAAGTCAGGGGTATTTTAGGTATCGGGTAGTGGTTTAGATTATCGGGTGATGAAAATAAATAATTGGAGATATATTTGAGGTTAGGATGTCTAGGCGGGATTATTGGGGGATTTTACCGTTTTGGCCTCGGGGACGCTTCCAGCACCCCGAGCTTTGGGATTAGTTTAATAAAATAAGGGTATACTTGGAAGACTTAGGAAAATATTAGACAGGAAATAACAAACCGACCCTAACTCTCTTTTTCTCTCTTTTCTCTTGGCTAAGGAAGAACTTCTGAATTTGAGAGGAAATAGCTGGAATTGAGCTGTGTTTTAGGGAATTGAAGGGAGTAAATAGGAGGATTAACTCAGGAACTGATCAAGGTCTGAGCTAGTGCTAAGGTAAGTATTGAATTTTCGTTTCTAAGGTTAGGAATTCAAAGAAAATGGTTGAATCTTAAATATCTGTGGTTTTTGGAATTTAAGGTGGGATTGAGGCTTGAAACTTTGAAGATAGGTCAGGGGACTCATGGAGAATCGATTCTACAGCTGAGGTAAGGTTTAATTCAAAGTTTGATGGTTGAATTTGAGAGTTTTCATGGCTGGTTTTGGGTTCTATGGGTTTGAAATTTCAGAGATTAGAATTGGGATTTTAGTGAGTCTTAGGCTGGATTTCTGGTTGGAATACGTTGTTTTAATCATTCTAATGTTGTTAATATTAATTGGTTTTTGGTTTGGGGGCTTTGGGATAGCTTTAGGTGAGGTTTGAAGATTGAAAATGGTGGTTTTTTCTGGGTTCGAAGGGTCGGGCCGCGGCATGGTTCTTGGTGAGCCGCGGCCCTTCAAGGGTGTTGCATGCTGAGGAAGAAGGGCAGGCCGCGGCATGGCCCAAGCAATGCCGCGGCCCTTACCTGTTTTTGAGCCTTTGGGGGTTTTGTTTGGGGGCCATGCCGCGGCATGGGTGGCCTATGCCGCGGGGCTTAAGGGATTTTAGGATTTTAGGCTTGGAAATTTAACCTAAGGTGCTCGGGGTTGAGTCTTTTACTATATTTGATGAAGTTCAATGTTCCGAGTACTAGAACTTGACTTAGAAACTCATTTAAGGTTGTAATTGTGTCTTTCCGTATGGTTGTGACTAGGTGTCTAGCTAGGACTTGAGGATCGGATCGCGCTCAAGGAGTGTCGCCCGTAGCTAATTCATCTGAAAGCTAAAGGTAAGAAAACTGCATCCGGTTGTATGTTTGTGATGGAACTAAGTGCTCCCGAGAATTGTATCGTGTCAATGATGGTATTACGCCATGGGACATGTAAAAGCGGCCTAAGAGTGCCGTACATGATATTAGCGCACAGGGCGCAGATTGGCCACTGGTAGCCAAAGACAACGGGATAACAGAGGGGGCAGCCTGAGGGCGCCAGCCCTAGTTATCATTTGTAAACTGTAAATGACGTGAATTGATATGCTTATTATTTGAAATACCTGATTGTACCGATTGATGACATGGTTGAGATTATGTAATGCGATGTGAGATATTAACTTGTTGCTAATTGCTTATGCTTTGTTGTTATGGTGTTTTCTTGCTGAGCCTTGGCTCACGGGTGCTACGTGGTGCAGGTAAAGGCAAGGGCAAGCTGGACCAAGCCTGAGATGGAGAGCTCCGAGGTGAAATGTACATAGCCAGCTGTTTGATCGCCATGGTCGAGGAGTGAGTCAGGACAGGGATTACCTAACTGCTCGTTTAGCCTTAGTATGGCTGGTTTATGTATTTGAACCTTGTAACTTTTGTAAATGGCCTTTAAACTAATATTTTTGGGATTCCGTGTTAGTGAACAATGTTTCTTAATGGAAATGTGGCTTTTGAAACCAAAACTCTTTTAACCCTAGTTCCTCAATAGTTTCAATTACACGATTTTATCTAAATGACTTGATTAGCAAGTCTGGCACTTAATTAACACACAGTGTAACGGTCTTGGCTATCTAGGGCGTTACATCGGGAGTGTTCCTACTACTGGGATTAGTTGGGATTGATCTTCCGGAGGTTAGATATTGGTGTGGGAACCTATGTTGATCATTATTATTGATGATGTCCCATGTTTGGTTATGATTAGGTGACTGCTAAAGGACTAAAGGTTGATCGTTCTCACGGGTTGTTCTTTTAATCCTTCTAGCTCGAATCTGAGGTAAGAAAACTACACCCTGTGTATATGTGACATGCGTGATTATTATTGAGGCATGTTGGTTGATAAATGTGGACATGGATTTCCTATTAAATGCTAGCAAATGTGGAATACTTGTATATGTACTGATTAGTTAGGGACACTGACCTAAAGAGTCAGAAATGGCATAGCGTCATGAACGCCGAGCCAAATGAAGATTAGATCTAATCGATATCAGCAAAGAATGACTCATATGGGGTATTAATGCTGGACCGACCCCAAGGTCGATGAACTTATAAGCGCTTGTCTGGTCTAAGACCAGTTATTCAGAGCCAGGGCATATGGCCCCGGTGACTGTTTGTCACATGGCTAGGGAACGATGTTCCAAGGTTATGACTATAATTCATGAGGAAGGTTATGTTGGTGACTAATCACCATACACCTATCCTGCTCAAACTTATGAAAGGCTCACTTATCTGCTAAGCTCTGGTGACCCTATCGTCACATGGCTGGAGGGTGTTGTCCCTGTTTTAGTGACTCCTAGAGTAGTCACCTATTTGTTAGGACTGATAGTCCTGGATGATTATTACGATCATTGTTAATGTAATATCATGCTTTATTGTGTTTTCTTGCTGGGCCTTGGCTCATGGGTGCTATATGGTGCAGGTAAAGGAAAAGGAAAGCTCACCCAGCCTTGAGTGGAGGGCTTAGGTGGTGATGTGTACATTTGCGGCCGCTTGACCACCACGGCGAAGGCGTTCTCAGAGGAACTAGGGGGTTTACCCTATATTGCCGCTTAGGTCGGCGGGATTGTAAATTTGGAACCGCAATGACCATCTTGTACTGAGAACAACTTGTAAATATTTTAATTAGCTCTGCAGAGCAGTTTGTAATGAAAATATCCATTTCCTTTTCCTTAATTTTTTTCACCTTAACCTGTTAATTATACTTAGAGCACGTTTTTTACCAAAGGACTCGGGTAGCGGGTCAAATTTCCAGTCCACCGTTCACCGTAACTGTTCTGGGGTAACCAGGGCGTTACAATATAGTATTTGGTTCTACACCTAACTCTGAAGTGAAAGTTTTTGTTCAGCAAACGCAAGATGAGTTTGAAATGAGTATGGTAGATGAACTCGTGTATTTTTTGGGTCTTCAGGTTAAGCAATCTGAGGATGGTACTTTTGTTTCACAAAGTAAATAAGCAAAAAACTTGGTAAAAACATTTGGTCTTGAAAATGCCAAACATACCAATACTCCAATGAGTACAACAGTAAAATTATCCAAAGATGAATATGGAGTAAAGGTAGATCCAACACTTTATAGAAGTATGATTAGTAGTTTGCTTTATCTTACTGCTAGTCGTCCTGATATTTGTTTTAGTGTTGGTGTGTGTCCTCGTTATCAAGGAAATCCCATGGAATCTCATATTACTGTTGTGAAAAGAATCATTCGCTATGTAAATAGCACTCTTGATTTTGGGATTTGGTTTTCCAAGGACACGAATTCTAACTTGGTTTGTTTTAGTGATGCTGACTGGGCAAGTAATGCTGATAATCGAAAAAGCACTAGTGGAGGATGTTTCTATCTGAGAAACAATCTTGTTTCAGGGCACAGCAAAAAACAAAACTCAATTTCTCTGTCAACTGCAGAAGCTGAGTACATTGCTGCGGGTAGTTGCTGTACCCAACTGTTATGGATGAAACAAATGATGGTAGACTATGGGTTTTATTTGAAAACTTTAACCATTTTTTGTGACAACACTAGTGCTATAAATATTTCAAAAATCATGTTCAACACTCACACACTAAGCACATAGATATCCGTCATCACTTTATTAGAGATCTTGTGAAAAATAAAATTCTAGTCTTGGAATATTTTGAAACAAGCAAACAAATTGCAGATATCTTTACTAAAGTTCTTGATTCAGTCCATTTTAATTCTCTAAGGAAATCCTTAGGGGTTTGTTCCATTTAAATTTGTGTCGTCTGTTTATCTTGATATTTTTTCCTTGATTGTATTGTTCATAAAGTCTTGTCTTGTTCTTGTTCTAGAAGAAGTTGTCACACGCAAAAGAAATACATATTATTATGTTACTTCCTAATTCTCTAGTGTATTTTTTCATACAAGTTTAGTTCAGGAAAATGAATTTACCCCTCCTAGAAATATTTGAGTTCTTCAATCAGTGTTATGTTAAAGCTACCATTGTTTTTTTTATAAAAAAATTGTGTTTCGAGCTCCATTGGAAGAATAGAGCTACTTGTCTCAAATGTGTGAAACTCATCTCTGAGTAAGTTGATACTGTGTAATTAGCAGCTATGTAGAGGATACGCTACCGTTGAAAATGGCTACCATTAAGACAGTGTGATAGCATCTCCATTTGTTACAATTCTCAAAAAAAGTCTTTTTAACAAAATTGGACAATGTTCCCTTCTTTCACTTTCACACACAAATGCTTGACACATTTTCAAATAAATAAAAACATGGTCTCAATAGTTGTTACATACTGATTGAACTACTTAAAATATTTAATAGTGACTGAGTAAATTATTTTCCTGCGTAACTTTAATGATTTTAGCACAATAGATAATTAGCTTGTTAATATAATATTTGTATTTTCTTACAAGTTTGATTATTTCATAAGGAACAAAAACAAGCAGAATAGTTGATTCAATTGGTTGGCAAAATTAACAACCAATTGAGCAGAATAGTTGATTCATTTTATATAATAAAAAAAATGTTGTGACCGTTTTTTTTTGTTTGAGCTTCATTAAAAATATTGTCTTTGTTTTTTCTTTGTTTAATTTTATTTCATCGACTAGCTTTTTATATCCTCTTTAGTGTGACAAATGTCTTGTGTTTCCTTTTTTGCTTTTTTTTTTTAAAAACAAATAAATAAAGGGGGGGTCGAAAATTTAAAGAAAAAGAATAATAAAAATAAAAAATGGAGGCAAATTTCGAATGGTAAGTTTTTTTTTTGGTAATTTTTTATACTGTTTGTCTTCCTTTTTAAGTGTGTCTAATTGATATAATCAGATTTTGTGGGATTTGGGAAATAAAAAAATATATTGATTAACTATTTCCTGATTTGTGTCTCATTATTGCAAATATTTAGTTTTATTTTCTTGTTCTTTTTTTCATTTTAGGTAACTACCCACTCCTCTTTTTAAACCCCCAACCCACTATCACATTTATCACTCTCATTTCTTGTTTCTTCTTCTCAGATCTCCTTTTCTTCTCGTGTGCCTGTGGTTTCTCTGGTTCTTTGTTTTTTTTGTTAGAGGAATAAAAATCCACTATCGTGAATAACCTGTCGCTACATTGTCCCTCTAATAAAACTCTACCATTTGTCAATTATTATTCTACTTCACGTGACTAACACAACTCTGTTAGTTCTGTTTGTCTTAATTTTTTTTGGAGTAATTAATGACATATAATTGATTTCTTTTGTTGAAGAAAAATTATGCGTTTAATTATTTACATATATAATTTATTAAAATTATATCGTAATCAATTTTGTTTGTACTTTTTTGCAAGTCATGTCATGTCGTTGTGATATACACATATATATTAACAAAATTAGGATTTATATTTTTTTGGATCTTGTATTTTGTCTCATTACCTGTTTAGATTGTGTGTTTTGACAAATTACTTTTTGGGCCCTATGTTTTGTAAAATGGTTCAAATAGAACCCTAAACCCGATTTTGGTCAAAATTTTCTCAACTGAAATCACAAATAATTCACCAAACCAACAATTTAGAACAAAAATAAATCATTCTGCTTAAAAACTGTATTGTCATATTCAATTTTTTTCTTCATCAAAATTGAGTTTAGTAGTCAATTTGAACCATTTAAAAAAATATATGGTCCAAAAATGAATTTTTTAAAACACAGGATCCAAATAGGTAATCAGAAAAACAGAGTCTAAAAAACTATTAACCCAAAAAATTATTTTGTTTATAAGTGACATCTATTAATTTTGTATAATTCTGTTAATTTTTTTTTTGTTGTTTTTTCATTCAATTTATAATCTTAAAATTCTTTTTAATTCTTTTTAGATTTAAATAATTATTTTTAAAATATTTAATTATAAAAAAATTAAATATATTAAAGTTTATAAATTGATGTTATTATAGTCATTAAAAAATAATTTGACTAAAAGAAAATGTTCAAATGTTTTTGTAAAATAAATTATAACATCAAAACTTAATTTTACAAAATTGTAAGAATTTAGAGACAAAAAAAGTAGAATTTCGCATAAATTTTGGTGACTAAAATAGTATATTTATTTTCTTTATACATGACGGTATTGATATACTTATATTTTATAACATTTTAAATCTTTTGTTTAATAAATAATTTCATTAATATTAAAAGAGGAGAAAACCTTAGACTCAAGTTTTTTTTTAATTTATTAACGATTATTGGTGTAAAAAAATTATAAAAGTCTTCGATGACAAATTATACAAAATAAAATTTGTTACAAAAATTTACTATAAAAATCAGATTATCATAAAAAAAAAATGAAAAAGTTTTTTATGTAACAAAATTATATGAAAGTAATAGAATGTCACGTGTAAGCAAAATAATAAACTTTTTGAACATGACTTACTAAAAAGCACAAACAAATTATCCCAATATAATTTTAATAAAGCAATATATATTTAAGAAATTAATGGCATAGTTTTTCTTCAATAAAAATTAATTAAATGTGATTAAATACTTTTAAAAAAATTAACACAAACAGAACTAACAGAGTTCTGTTAGTTAGGTAAAGTAAAATAACAACTGACAAATGACACAATTTTATTAGAGGAACATAGGAGCAACAGGTTATTGACATCAGTCGATTTTTATTCTCCATAGAGTGGGAAGCCAAGGCATTACCAAAACCATAACAATATGTGCAACCTACCCATTTTTCCAAACTCGAATTGGACCCAAAATCACAAATAAAAACAAAAATAAAGATAATTAAAATCAAACAAAAAGATAGAACTTATAGGAGGAATATTATGCATAGATTAATTTAAAAGCTAATTCTACACGACACTTTGAGTATGACCTTTGTCGTGGAATTGATGACATATTTTTATACCCCTACCGATATAATACACTATTTTAATTAATTTCCCGAATGCCCACTAAATAAACATTAATATAAGTGGAAAAATAGTGTTTAGTTGTCCTAGAACTATTTATAATAAAAAAACCCAAATCATCAATTAATTATTGAATTAATCATACGACTGTGTTTCAACTTTTAAGTGCACTGCACATGTTAGTGGGACAATAATACGGAAAGTTGTCTTTTGGATATGAATGAATTAAAGATTGGATGGGTGGATATAATTTGCCGGACTTTATAGCCACTCAAATATTTCATTAGTTTTCTTCTTATAAATCATACTAGCGGGAAGCCACCTCCATATTTTCTTCATAATATGCTTTGTATTTTAGCCTAGAAAAATTAAAAGGCCTAACAATAATTAGGAATAATGTACTCAAGCGAACCTTAAAAAATTAAAAATATAAATAGTCCCTAGATAAATCCCGACTTCATCAATGTATGTGACTAGAGGTGTAAATGTGGGCCGGCCCGGCCCGGCCCACATTTTCGCGCTTCCGATAAATTCGGGTTGGGCCGGGCCTGGCCCATATTATTTTCGTGTCGGGCCGGGCAGCCCATTTTTTAAAGAGTAGGCTCAGCACGGCCCATGGGCCCGCCCATGTCGTGCCGTGTCGGGCCCAAGTCGGGCCGGCCCACTTTCCTTATTCGGGCCAGCCCACTTTCTATATTCGGGCCCACTTTATTTTTGCCAAAAAATGTGAGGATGGAGAATTGAACCCTCCACCACCTATTTAATCATCAATAGACTTACCACCAAACAAAATACATTTATTTGTTTAAATTATAATTTTAGATATTTTTATATACTTTTTAACAATATTTTACACAAAATTATATCAAAGATAATTATTAGAATTTTAATACCTACTAATAAATGCTAAAAAATTTAACTCACAAATCTTAAAATAAATTAATATAATTATAAACATTGAGAAAATAAGACTTCTATTATCATTTTAATTTATTAATAATTGACAAATACAAATTTATTATGATTATTAATGTCAAAATATCGGGTTTTTTATCGTGTCGTGCTTTCGGGCTAGTTTGTTCATGCTTTCGTGTTGTGCCTTCGGGCTTGTCGTGTCGTGCCGTGCTCAGGCCCATGTCGTGTCGTGCCGTGTCGTGCCAATTTTCAATTCGTGTCATGCCTGGCCCAGGCCCATATTTTTTCGTGTCGTGTCGTGCTCGTGCCTCCCGAGCTCTTGCCGGTTTCGTGTCGTGCTAGAAAGCCCGGGCTGTATTTACAGCTCTATATGTGACAATGTTATATCATATTACTTGTAGCTTTTAAATTAGAGATATTAAACTTCAGGGTAAATATCATTTTAGTATCTGTGTTGAGTAAAAGTTACGGACTAGACCATTTGTTTTGTTAAATGATAATTCAAACTTTACAATTTGTAAAATAGAACAAAATAATACCATAAGCTCGATTTTGGTCATTTTTTTAAATATAACAAAATACTCATACTTTTATAAATTAGTTAATTTAATAATTTGAAATAGAATATTATTAAATTAAAAATTAATATAAATTTAAAAAATAATAAAAATCATATTTTAATTAATTAAAACTTTTAAGTTACTTAAAATAAACAAAAAATCAAAATTAAACCTAAATTCAAACTTAAATCCTATTCTTAAACCATAAAATTACAACATTAATCAAATTGAAACTTAAATAAAAATAAAAACTTTCATTTAGAAACCCCAATTCCGATTAAAATCATTAAAAATTTAACTAATTAAAAACCTTAATAATAAATTAAAACAAAACTGAAAATCCTAAATTGTAATTCTTCCTCTTCTTCTTTGCAGGTGGTTGGGTGTGACAGACAAAGGACTGCACTGGAACTTGCGGCGCCAGGTGTGAAGAAGGTGCTTGCAGTGTTGGAGCTTGTCGGTGCTTGGGTGTGACAGGCAAAGGACGATCTGGGTTTGATTTCTGGGGCTTCGGGATGATCAGGTCTATCGCACGTTGAAGACCAACCGCTGGGCTTGGATCTGGGTTTGATTTTTGGGGCTTAAGGGCTCGGATTGGGCTCAAATTTGAGGACGATCTTGGATTTGCAAGCGAGTTGTTGCAGCCGGAGGTGTGCAACTGACTAAGGAGGTGAGAAAGACAGGGGAAGTGTAACAGGTAAGCTTGGTTGGGTTGTTTTTGCCATTTTTTCTGGGTATGTTCATGTTTTTGTTAGGATGTGTTCGTGTTTTTTTTTTTTTGGTTTCATGTGTAGATTTGTGTTGAAATTGGGTATAAACTTAACTAGATTCGTTTTTCCAGGAATTTTGTTGTGATTTTGTTCTTGTGTAGATTTTGTTCATGTTTTTGCAAGTTTTGTTCATGAAGTTAGATTTTTGATGTGGAATAATTTGATTTTTGATTTTATTTTTTACTTAATTTTGTTCAAAATTATATTTATGTTTTAATGTATTAATTAAGGGTAAATACTATTTTATGTCAATTTTTATTTATTTTTAATTTATTAATATTTTATTTGTGTAATTTAATTCATTAATTAATAAAACTTGGAGGCATTTTGGTCATATTTTAAAAAAGTTTGACCAAAAATTGGTTTCAATGTATTATTTTGTTCCATTTTGCAAAAGGTAGTGTCTGGATTTTCATTTAACAAAACTAAGAGTCCGATTGGTAATTTTTGTACAACAGAGAGCCAAAATGGCATTTACCCTAAACTTAAACACAAGATTGCATCTAAATATTAGATTAGAAAAGTGATGCATTAATTTCTTTTCATATTTATGTTATATTATTTATATAATATGATATTTAGAATAAATAATGTGACAATGAGTGTCACATATTGTAACATATAAAATGAGAGTTACAATATTTGGATAATGTGAATATTCAAATATTTAACGTATTTGGAGTTACAATTTTGTAACCCCCAAATATTACCCAACAATGTGTATATTTGATGTTACACATTTTGATTTGAATTTATCAAAGTCATAAGTGATATGCTTGTTGGGAAATAAGCTTTTGGACAAAGGTTGTAAACCTTGTTCAAGTTGGTGATCCCCAATGCTCTTCACTTTGGTTGTGTGATTGAGAGTGTTTGTTTATTGTTCTTGTTCTTCTTTTCTACTATTGCTTTTTATCATCTTCTCTTTATTTTCTATTTACATATTTTCTTATATCTTTTGCTTTTAGAGTGTTAATCTCCTCTAGATCTTTCTTCTACTACGTCTAGTTTATTTGTATCTTTTATTTAGAGTTGTATTTTCTATTATTTTATTCATCTACATATTTCTACATTTACTTGTATTTTTTGTTATTGAGTTGCAATCTTATTTAATCAATGATCTTGTCTTTGTATTATTTTGCTTAGAGTTGTACGAGCCTTACTATTTTCCATTGAGGTAATATAATTATCTATAACATTCAAAAGCTTACCCCTTGTTTGTTTCAAAGGAAGGTGAGACCATCATGATCATGAACCAAGACCTAGTGAGGTTGGATAGGTTTGATGGATCCAATTTCACTAGTTGGCAAGACAATGTGAGATTTTTCTTTACCACTTTCAAGATCGCCTATGAAACGCCCCACGTCACTATGGCTGCTTCCTATAATGACGATAGGCCCTACAAACCAACAGGAGTCTTTCTAGCGTGCTTTGTCCTCACTCGCACACTTCCTGGGAAAACTTCCCAAGAGGTCACCCATCACCAAATTGCTCCAGGTAAAGCACACTTAACTTTGGAGTTATCCAGTGATGGGCTACCGAAAAGAAGATGCATCTTGTTGGCATAGGTAGTACCCATCAATCCATTTAAGCCATCTTCAACTGTGTAGTCTCATACCTACACAGTCTTAGAATCATCACACTTGACCTTCCCCAGGCAGTGTAGGATTGCACAGCTTTTACTCGGTCTTTCCCCTTACGGTTCACGGGATTCTGACTGTCCCAATCACCCCCCCTTACGGGCCCGACATCTCTGTCGGCCACACTTCCGGCTGGGTCAAGGCTCTGATACCATTTATAACGCCCCACGTCACTATGGCTTCTTCCTATAATGACGTCTGGCCCTACAAACCAATACGAGTCTTTCCAGCGTGCTTTGTCCTCACTCGCACGCTTCCTGGGAAAACTTCCCAGGAGGTCACCCATCACCAAATTGCTCTAGGTCAAGCACGCTTAACTTTGGAGTTCTCAAGTGATGGGCTACTGAAAAGAAGATGCATCTTGTTGGCATAGGTAGTACGCATCAATCCATTTAAGCCATCTTCAACTATGTAGTCCCATACCTACATAGTCTTAGAATCATCGCACTTGACCTTCCCTAGGCAGTGTGGGATTGCACAACTTTTACCCGGCCTCTCCCCTTACGAATCACGAGATACTGACTGTCACAATGCCTACATCCTAGAGTCCATCCTTGAACCTTTCCAGGCGCCATCCGACAAAGACACTCCCGAGGTGGTGGAGAAAAGAAGGAAGTGAGAGGAGGAAAATCTTCTTTGTATGGATAATATCCTCAACACACTATCTGATAGGCTCTATGACCTCTATACCAAGACCAAGTCGGCAAAGGAGATTTGGGATGTACTTGAGAAAAAATTTAAGGTGGAAGAGGAAGGTACCAAAAAAATTTTGACTTCTCAATACATTTATTTCAAATTTTTTGGTGATAAACCTATTCTTCCTCAGATTCATGAGCTTCAAATAATTGTTAAAAAATTGAAAATTTTTAAGATTGAGCTTCTCGAAGCCTTTCAAGTTGGTGCAATAGTGGCAAAATTACCTCCAACTTGGAGAAGCTATAGGAAAAAAATCCTTCATAAAAATGAGGATTATTCTTCGGAGGAAATCCAAAACTATATTCGAATTAAGGTGGAATTGATATGTAGAGATAAACTTGTGCAAAGGTCAAATGGAGAGACTTCCAAAGAAAATGCGGTGTCACAACCAAAACATCCAAAAAATAAAGGGAAAGGCAAGGGTAATGAGAAACCTTTGGGTCCAAAATCCAACCCAAACAAGTTTAAGGGAAAGAAAGGTCGTTGCTTTGTGTGTGGGAAAAAATGGTCACTATGCTAGAGAATGTAGGCATAGAAAAGACCAACAAGGACCTAAGGTGAATGCAACTCTAGAGGATGATATAGTTGTCACCCTTAGTGAGGTGAATGCGGTCCAAGGCAAGGTGAAAAGGGTTGTGGTATGACACATGTGCCACCGTCCATGTCACCTATGACAAATCATTGTTGAAGACCTTTGAAGAGTCAAAGGGCAACCATGAGATTCGAATGGGCAATGAGGGCAAATCTAAGGTACTTGGCAAATGTACTATTGAAGTTTTTTTCACCTCCGGCAAGAAGGTCACATTAGTGAATGAGCTTTATGTTCCCGAGATGAGTAAAATTTTGAAAAATGGAGATTTTCTTGGCAAGCCCGGCATTAAGGCCATTTTTTAGTCCGGTATACTTATTCTTACCAAGTTTAATGTATTTTTGGGAAATGGGTACTCTTGTGAGGGTATGGTTTGTTGGGAATAGGACCCTTAAAGCAATTGTAGTTGACAAATGTTTTAAATGAAATAAATAATTGAATTGAATTATTACATATATAGACTATGTCTGATATTATGTTGATAATATTAAGTAAATATCAAAAAATTCCAAAGTTCATCTATTTGGTCTTCATCTCATATTAGTATGAGAGGATCGAGATTGAGATAATGAACTTAAAATAGTTCGCAGTAGAATAAAGTTATGAAATCTTTAGATTAATTACTGCTAGTACGGTTTACTAGTATTATGAATACAAGTGACCTAGATTTAGGTCACTAGTGTAGTAGGACACTTTAGAGAAGGTACTTTATATATAGTGATATATATAACTGGACCAAATGAGATTTGTTAATACTTGTTTAAACATTGTTTCTTAGTATTAATCAAACACATCAAACGATGATCATATACATGATGATCTTAATCCTGAGGTTACTATGAGCTCTTATATATGTCATCTAATCCATTGATTCATGCGTTAAGGTTTGCAGAATGATCAGGCTGAGAACAATTGTTTTGGGGACTCAATGATATATATGGCTGGGGACATAGTTTATCAGATATGGAATCTATACCTTCTTATAGATTGAATAATGGTTCCCTATTGGGTTGAATTTTGGAACTAAAAAGGTTATGAGCGCTTACATCGCAAACTTGTTGTGACACAACCTTCACTAGTAAAGTCAATAGTACACTAGGAACTAGATATAGTTAAAAAGGTAAAACGATAATTTTATTCCTTTTTAATTATGAACCATTAATAGAGAATTAACGTTGTATGTAATGATTATATCAATGGACACTTTATTCTTTAATAAAATACTATGTAAATATATGTCTATAATTATCAAGAGTTCAATCTTATATTTATAGTGGAATAATCAAGAGATTAATATATATATAACTGTTTAATCAAAGAGCTTTGATTAATAATCTAATATTTATTGGAGCTTGAAATTATAGGTCCATATGTAACGCCCCATGTCACTATGGCTGCTTCCTCGAATGACGAGTGGCTCTACAAACCAACACGAGTCTTTCCAGCGTGCTTTGTCCTCACTCGCATGCTTCCTGGGAAAACTTCCCAGGAGGTCACCCATCATGATACTACTCCAGGTCAAGCACGCATAACTTTGGAGTTCTCAAGTGATGGGCCCTAAAAAAAAGATGCCTCTTGTTGGCAAAGGTAGTACCCGTCAATCCATTTAAGCCATCTTCAACTGTGTAGTCCCATACCTACACAGTCGTAGAATCATCACACTAGACCTTCCCCAAGCGATGTGGGATTACACAGCTTTAACCCGGTCTTTCCCTCTACGGATCACAAGATTTTAACTGTCATAATCATCCCCTCTTTTGGGGTTCGACGTCCCCGTCGGCCACACTTCTAGCTGGGTCAAGGCTCTGATACCTTTTGTAACGCCCCACATCACTATGGATGCTTCCTGAAATGACGACGGACCCTCCAACCAACACGAGTCTTTCCAACGTACTTTTTCCTCACTCACACGCTTCTTGGGAAAACTTCCCAGGAGGTCACCCATCATGAGACTACTTTAGGTCAAGCACGCTACTCCAGGTCACCCATCTGCTCTGTGAAGCGAGCATTCGAGCTCGGATCTTCTCAATAGCTTTGTTAGTCTTTTGAATCATCTCCAGCCCCAAATACTTACTCTCATTCATCTCATCCCAATGAATGAGCGATCTACATCTCCTCCCATATAACATCTTGTATGGAGCTACTACAATCGTTGATTGATAACTGTTGTTGTATGAAAACTCAATCAACGGGAGGTATTTACTCCAAGACCCCTCGAAGTCCAATACACACGCTCTAAGCATGTCTTCCAATACCTAGATTGTCCTCTCTAACTGTCCATCTGTCTGAGGATGAAAGGTTGTACTGAAATTCAACTGAGTCTCCATAGCCTTCTGCAAACCACCCAAAACTTGGAGGTAAAAATGGGATCCCAGTCTAATAATATAGATTTAGGAACCCCATGGAGACGTACAATCTCCCTCACATACAACTCCGCGTATTGGTCCACATTATAGGTCGTCTTCACTGGTAGAAAGTGAGCTGACTTGGTGTATCTGTCTACTATCAACCACACCAAGTTATGCAGTCCCACTGTCCTGGGTAAACCTCCCACGAAATCCATGGTAATGTCTTCCCACTTCCACTCGGGAATACCTAATGTAACACCCACATTATTTTGATATAATATAGCTAATAATCACATGATTTCATTGCATTACATTACATATCAAACAATATGTATAATTTGAGCATATACATATTCTTATAAGTGTTTCCATGTATAAGTATAAAAGTTGTGTATACGATGTTTATGTGTATGTTCAATATTATTAACCTTGTGGTATTTGAGTCATCTTTTATGGGTGTTTGATGTGCTCAATATATAAGAAAGTATGATAAATATGGACAAGTCATGAAATCAAGTGAGAAAAGTGAGATATATAAGGCAAAAGATGTTAAGAGGTGAAAAATAGTACAATGTCGATTACTAGTATTTCGGTGTAAAATTGAGTATTAGTGGATTTACCAAATATAATTGAGGTATGATTAAGGTCTCATTGATGAAGTAAAAATAGTTTTAGAATCATTAGATAAAGTCTTGATGGGAGGTATACACAATCAGTGGTGTTGACGCAAAGTCAAAACGAACTTAGCATAAGTGCGCTACGCTCAATCGGGTAAGCATAACTATTGGGTATGAACTCATATGGACCTAAGGTTTGGTGTGAGTGTTTCAAACATAAGGAGAATAGGCTTAGCAGATGATTAAGTCGAAATTATTGAAGTGATAAGGTTTTCATAAGTCAAAAAGTGAAATGATAAGGTGAAAGGTGTCAAATTTTGATACAATAAGGCCAAATCATTGAAAATAAAGGATTATCATCAATCTTATCACTTTCCACAACCAAGACTCTGAAAAACAGAGAGAAAAAAACCAAAAACATTTCTTGGCTGGCTTGAAGATATTCTAAGGAGATCCAAGTTAAATCAAAGGCAAAGAAGTGGATTAAGCTTAGTTTTGGCCTTTTTATGGTAAGTTCTTATACTTGGAAGTTAAACCACGTTTTTTAATTTTTCTGAGAGCTTATCTATGGTGTTGTATCTTTTTTAATATATTTCTTGGTGGTTTCCATGTGGTTTGAGGTTTAGAAAAGCTAGAAGAGACTGTTTTCGCCGAAAAGTTGCTTGGTAAGTGAAATTTTGTGTTTTATGAGGTTTTTGTGGTTCTTGGAGTACAAAATAATTTTTGGTTATTTGATTGAGTTTATAAGAGGGTGGATATGTTTATAAATGTTTGAATAGATGTAGAAACTCATTTAATTTGGGTGATGATCTTGGAAATTAGAATTTTATCAAAATCAGTATATGATAACTTTGTGATGAATTATGTTGGTAATTGGGATATGTGGTTATGGAAGGTTATTTGATGTTGATTACTGATTGATTTTGATATTTGGGGATAGATAAAATTAAGGGGAAGCTCTGTCAAAATTTCTCCAAGTGTCTAAGATAAATCTAACGCTCAATCTAAGTGGTTTAAGGCATTTTAGATATGATTTGGATATGAAATTTGATATGATGTTTTATGGATATTTTTAAATGATAGTTCAATTCCTTACTTCCACCATTATGATGTGAAATCCATGCTATTGTTAGGATAAGCACATCAACACCTAAGACACCACTTGTTACACAGTGAAATATATTTTGGACACAAGGTAAGTAAAGTACGCAACTGCAACACAAGAATTACATGTTATGTGAAAGTATGCATTATATGAATATTTTGTGAGTAAGTGGTATTAACATATATTGACACTTCATCATAAATTTGTATGCATGGCATAATATTGATATGGTGAATTGTATGATATAAGACCATGCATGATATTATGATGATTAATTATGTGATGCCTTAGGAAGTTTTATGCAACATAAAAGTAATTTGTAATAGAAGTTTAAGTTCAGTGCCACTGTTTTGAAAAGGCAAATGAGAGTGCAAGTAAGTGTAAATGGAGGCCTATAGCTAAGCTCATAGTGGCAGCCCAATAATTTGGGCTAGGTTTTAGTGAACCAATTATATTGTTTGTCATGTTCCCATTTTTATTTCTCCTCCATATAAGTTATTGTTATATGTATTGACACAACAGTGTGTGGCCGCCTTAACTCTTGAGCCCGATGGGACAACAATGGAATAAGGTTTTTAATGAGCCCTACTGTGGTGATGGCTAGCCGAAGGAGAACCCATGGGATTTTATATTATATGTGTAACAAGCCCTGCAGACATTGGCCTAATCAAACAGTGTGCACAATATTAAGGGGCCCAAAATTTAACAAGAAGTTGTGTAGGCCCATTGACATTGGGTAATCATTAGCATTGCATGCATTACTTTGCTTACTGAGCTTTATGCTCACAGTTGTCTTGTGTTGGAGGTAGAGAAAGAAATGAGTGAATGACAAAGGAGAACTGAAGCATGGTCTTGACCCTAATTTGTACATATGAACATATCGACCTTTTGTGGGTTATTTCAGTTTATCAGTGTGTATGTGTGTAATAAATTGTGAAGTTATGTTTTGAAAACAAATTGAGTTACTTAATACTTATGTATAATATGTTTGAGACACACTTTATGTTTAATGTAAATAATGTGAAATAAGTTTTCTTTAAAAAAAAATCCAGACTTCCGTTAAAAGTAATTATGATATAGTTTTAAAATGTAACACCTCAGATATGGTTTTAACTAAAATAAGTGAGGGTGTTACACCTAAAGGCTGTAGCAACCCCACCGGTCGCTGATGCTTAACCTTCACCAGCTGACAGGTTAAACACTTGGCCACATATTCAACTATGTCCTTCTTCATCCCAGGCCACCAATATAAAGTTCGTAGATCCTGATACATCTTCGTGGTGCCTGTATGGAGTGATTATGGTGTAGTATGAGATTCATCAAGTATCTCTCGTCTAATACCCATATCCATCAGAACACAAATCTGATCTCTATACCGTAGTAAACCTGTCTCTAAAATGGAATAATCCTTAGCCACCCTAGCTAGGACATTCCCTCTAACCTCCTGCAACTGTGCATCATCCAACTGACCCTCTCTTACCTCTCCAGGAGGGTAGAATGTAAAGTAATATTGGCCAACCGGCACAACCAGTCATATCCTCGCCCTGGTCATCTCTTATGCCAATTCTTTCGATATCTGCTTCAAACTAAACAGATGTCTTGGGCCTCTCCGGCTTAACGCATCTGCCACTACATTGGCTTTGCCTGGGTGTTAAAGGAAGTCACAGTCATAGTCCTTCACCAATTCTAGCCAATGTCTCTATCTCATGTTCATGTACGTCTGGGTGAAGAAATACTTCAAACGTTTATGATCGGTGTATATCTCGCACTTCTCTCCATGCAAGTAGTGTTGCCAAACTTTCAGTGCGAATACCACCGCTGCCAATTCCAAATAATGAGTAGGATATCGCTGCTCATACTCCTTCATCTTTCGTGACACATAATGTAAAACCCTACTTCCTTTGATTTGTTACAAAGTGAGTTAAAAACATGCCATTAGCTCGCTAATCGAGGTTTTAGGTTAAAAGTGTAGCTAAACTATAATAAAAGTCATATAAAGGCATTTAATATAAAAATGTGGTCATCCATTGAAAACGTAAAGAGTTATACATTTGGGATCCCAAAATCAGATTTAGCAAATACTTTACATCTCAAAATACATTTAAGGTCGACTTAATCGACAAATCAACTATTACAGTACATTTTTCCAAAAATAACCCTAGCCGTGGCAGCCAGGTAAGCCAAACATGTACCTGTTGCTCCATGCTCTCCATACTCATGGTTGGTCGACATTTCCTTTGCCCTTACTTGCACAATAGAGCACCTGTGAGCCGAATCCCAACAAGAAAACTCAACACAAAACATATAACATATGCATATCTATCAACAACATATAACAAAGTAGCCAACAGGCTAAACATATAGCGGCCATGCTGTCCCAGGTGCTTTAGCAGGCCTTGGGTCCGCAGTCTTCACTGAGAGGATGTCTCCAGAATCCTAGGAGGGTCTTGCCCTAATGGCCTGCAATACGCATCCTCAACGCCGTTCCCGGCCCCTTGCCATACTCGGCTTCCTGCCGTTCTTGACCTTCGTTGTTCCCGACCTTCATCGCTCACTCACAAATATGCATTACATAGCATAATATCAATAGATATTTAAACATATTCTAAAACTAAGCAATAGGGTTACGCCCAACAATTCAATCAATAGGGTCATGCCCTGCAATACAAACAATAGGGCCACGCCCTGCTCTACGGGTACAACATTTTTCTTACCTGTGTCCCAAGCTTCATGAGCACCGCAATCCCGAGCATAGTCCTCTAACCCGAGCCTCGTTGGAAACCTAGTCACAACATATTCATAATAGCCATCCATCAAGTTCAAAACCAATAAATAACTTCGAGATATAATTCTATCCTCTGGGACATTGGATTCTATCAAACCGGGTGGTAAAATCCTTCCCGAGCCTTAACATTTGGGTTCCCGAGCTAAAATCCTTCAAACAACCAATATCTTGCATTTGAGCTGCGGCCTAGCCCCTTAAGGGCCACTGTGCACTCAAGTCAGAGGAGAAATGCCTCTCTGCTTAGGGACACGGGCCGCGGCGCTCCAAACCCTGAGCTGCGACACGCCTAGGCTAACAGGGGCTTTCCAGCCTCTTCGACACACACGGGTCGCAGTGCCTGAAGAACAGGGCTACGGCCCGAGCCCCCAAACCCAGAAAATCAACATTCTTCTTGTGTTTTTCCTCGAGACTAAACCCCAATTTCACACTCCAAACACCAATTTAACCCAAAATCAGGCCTAGACTTCCCTTCCACGCAACCTAGGCTCCATAACAAATCTTATAAACAATTATATACTCAGCAAACATCCAAAATCAAACTTAGAGTCCATTTCCATGCAAACCTCTAATTCTAGCAGAATTCCACATAAAGATCAAGTACAAGAGCTTACCTATGATTTGTACTCGACCCTGAGCTAACTTCAATTTCCTCAAACTTCAGTTTTCCTAAAGCTTCAGCCTCAAATCCACAAGGGAGAGAGAGATATATAGAACCGATGGAGAGAGAGAGTCTTGGAGCTGAGTTCCTTCTATTTTGTTTTCCCCTTTGGTTTTTCTTCTAAGTCCCAGCATCAAGATTTTATGTATATCCTTCAGCAAAAGTCCAGAATACCCCGTTAAGTCTATCTAAATCCTCAAGTGCCACCAAGGGCAATTTCATCATTTTCTAAATCCTGCTAATTCCTCGAGTGTTCCTATAAATCTTTGTTTAATCCCGACATGTCCAAATAATTACTAAATTACTACCTATGACTCGATAAATCCCGAACACATATTACGTTCCCAAAATACCCCTAGGCTCCTCCCGAGTTGGGTATTTGACCCCATTGTGACTTTCTAGCTAAACTGCTACGTATGACTGTCTCGGATCGTGCATCACAAATATATCACCACTCACTCGTGGTATCAATCACAATATACACAAATATTACATTTATGCCCTCAACGGGCTAAAATTACAAATATGCCCCTAATAGCCAAATGGGGCCCACATGCATATTTAATTCACCTAAACATGCATTTCTAATCACATAATCATCAAATTCATATATTAACATAATTAAATCAATTATTGCCCTCCCAACATGCTAATCAAGGCCCTGAGCCTTATTAGCAAACTTGGTACGCTACAACTATCCCCTCCTTACAGAAATTTCATCCTCGAAATTATCTGAATAACTCGGGATACCGATCCCGCATATCTGTCTCAAGTTCCCAAGTTGCCTCTTCCACTTTGTTGTTCCTCCACAGCATTTTCACTAAAGCGGTGGTCTTGCTCTACAAGACTTTATCGTTTCGGTCAAGAATCTAAACCGGCTTCTCCTCATACGATAAACCCTAATCCAGCTCCAAGTTCTCATAACTCAGCACGTGCGTAGAATTTGATACATACTTCCGGAGCATGGATACATGAACACATTATGAAACCCTTATAGAGATGGAGGCATCACCAATCTATAAGCTATCTCTCGAAACCGTTCCAGAATCTCAAAGGGGCCAACAAACCTAGGGCTCAGCTTTCCCCGAACACCAAACTGTTTCACTCCTCTCAAGGGTGAAACTCTTAGAAACACATGGTCACCGACTTGAAACTCTACGCTCTTGTGTCTAAAGTATGAGTAACTCTTATGTTGACTCTGGGAGGCGAACATTCGAGCTCTAATCTTTTCAATCGCCTCATTGGTCCTCTGAACAACCTCTGGACCTAGATATCTCCTCTCACCCGTCTTATCCCAATGAAGGGGTGATTTACACTTCCTTCCATATAACATCTCATATGGAGCCACTTCGATGGTCTCCTGATAACTGTTATTGTACGAAAAATCAATTAAAGGGAGATACTTACTCAAAGATCCCCCAAAATCCAGCACACAGGCTCGTAAAATATCCTCCAGTATCTAAATAGTACTCTCAGACTGTCCATCCGTCTGAGGATGATAAGCCATACTAAACCGCAACTGTGTACCATAGCCTTCTGCAGGCTCTCTCAAAACTTAGAAGTGAAGTTGGGGTCCCTGTCAGATACTATCGACCTCGGAGCCCCACGTAGCTGCACAATTTTCTTCACATATAATTCAGCATACTGCTCCACAGTGGCAAAAAGTGGGTGGACTTGGTATACCTATCCATGATCACCCACACGGAATCATGTTGTCCCACGGTCTTCGGCAATCCAACCACGAAGTCCATGGTGATATCCTCCCATTTCCATTTCGGAACCCTTAGAGGCTACAACAACCCTACTGGCCTTTGATGTTCAGCCTTTACCCGTTGACAAGTCAAACACTTGGCCACATAATCTACCACTTCCCTCTTCATTCCCGGCCACCAATACAGAGTTCTCAAATCTTGGTACATCTTCGTCGTACCCAGATGCAAAGAATAGGGAGTGATATGAGACTCATCTAGTATCTCTCACCGAATACTTGTATCCATCGAAACGCAAATTCGGCCCTTGTACTTCAATAATCCCATCTCCAAAATAGAGAAGTCTTTAGGAACTCCGGCTAAGACACTCTCTTTATGCTCTCTCAACTGGGGATCCTCCCCTTGTGCCTCCTTGATTCTTTCAAGAAGCGTAGACTGAAGAGTGATGTTGGCTAACCGACCAACCACCAACTCTATACCCGCTCTAGTCATCCGCTCAGCTAACTTATCTGATATCTGCCTCGAACTGAACAACTGTCCTGGGCCTTTCCGACTCAGTGCATCGGCCACTACATTGGCCTTCCCAGGATGATATAGAATATCACAATCGTAATCCTTTACCAATTCCAGCCAATATCTCTGGCGCATATTCAGATCATTCTGAGTAAAGAAGTACTTCAAACTCTTATGGTCGGTCTATATTTCGCACTTCTCTCCGTATAAATAATATCTCCAAAACAATAAGTGAAAATACCACCGCCGCCAATTCTAGATCATGTGTAGGATATCTCTGCTCATATTCCTTCAACTGTCTTGATGCGTAGGCTATTACCTTTTCAACTTGTATTAGAACACATCCCAAACCCTGTCAGGAAGCAACACAATAGACTACAAAGTTTTCATTGTCTGGTGACAGACTCAATACTGGAGGGGGGATCAGTCGCTGCTTCAACTCCTTAAAAATTTTCTCACACCTGTCTGTCCATACATACTTAGTCTTCTTACCCATCAGCTCGGTCAATGGTGTAGCCATTTTTGGAGAATACCTCGACGAACCGCCGATAGTACCCTGCCAATCCCAAAAAGTTCCTAACTTCTAGTACACTGGTCGGCCTGGGCCAATCCCTCACTACCTCAATCTTGCTTGGGTCAACCAGAATCCCCTCCTTACTGACAATATGACCCAAAAATGTTACTTGCAGTAGCCAAAACTCACACTTGCTGAACTTAGCATATAACCTATGCTCCCTCAACCATTGTAACACTAGGCGTAAATGTTGCTCATGTTCCATCTCTGACTGAGAGTTCACCAGTATGTCATCAATGAACACAATCACAAACTTGTTCAAATAGTCCTTGAAGACCCTATTCATCAAGTCCATGAAGGCTGTTGGGGCGTTGGTTAATCCAAAGGACATAACCAAGAATTCATAGTGTCCATACCTCGTGCGAAAAGTGGTCTTTGGTACCTCCTCTTTAATTCTTAACTGGTGGTAGCCTGACCGAAGATCAATCTTAGAGAACACGGTCTTCCCCTGTAGCTAGTCAAATAAGTTGTCAATCCTAGGTAGTGGGTACTTGTTCTTGATGGTTAACTTGTTCAACTCTCTGTAGTCAATACACATCCTTAAAGATCCATCCTTCTTCTTGACGAACAACACTGGAGCACCCCATGGAGAAAAACTCGGTCTAATGAATCCCAAATCCAGTAACTCTTGCAACTGAATCTTCAGTTCCTTCAACTCTGCTGGAGCCATTCTATAAGGTGTCCTAGATACTGGCTCCACCCCTTGCGCCAACTCTATGACAAACTTAATCTTCCGGTATGGTGGCAACCCTGGCAAGTCTGCGGGGAACCAATCTGGAAACTCACATACCATTCTGGTCTCACTCGGCCCAACTGACATAACTCTAGAGGTATCCACAATATTTGCTAGGAATCCTATGCAACCTCCCACATTAGGTCTCTAGCCTTCAGTGCCGAAATCATAGGTACTCATGGTCCACTCACTGTTCCCACGAATACAAATGGTACCTCCCATTCTGATTCAAAGGTCATCATCCTGCGCTTGCAGTCAATCGTTGCCCCGTACTTCGCTAACCAATCCATCCCTAGGATCATATCAAATTCATCCATTGCTAGCTCAATCAGATCCACACACAACTCCCTACTGTGTATCTCTACTGGCAATGTTCTAACCAATCTCCTAGAGACTACCAGTTCCCTAGTCGGAAACAAAGTCTGAAATCCCTTAGCATACAAATCATTAGGTCTATACAGCTGATCTATCACTCTAGCAGAAACAAGAACCAGCACTAGAATTAATCAATGCAATAGACCTCGAATTAATCAATGCATTAAAACAAGAACCAGCACTAGAAATCTAACCTATCACGACCGAGGGGCTAGCCTCAGCCTCAATCTGGGTCAAGGTAAATACTCTGGCAGGAGTGAGACTGTCGCTTTGCTTCGGCACTTCCTTTCTGGGTTGTGGGCAATCCTTCCTCAAATGACTGATACTCCCACAAGTAAAGCAGGCCCTGATCCTGTACTTTCCCTGATGTCGTTGTCTGCACTGAGGACACACTGGGAAACTCCTCCAGTTGTCTCCCCCGCCCTGACAGCCACTGAAAGCACCCCGTGCCCTCCTATCCGAGCTTGGAGGAACAAAAGAGTCCAGGGCCTTTCTCTTCTGCTCACTGGGGCCACTACCCCAACTAGATCCAGTGAAAGGAGGAACCATCCTCCGAGCATCGTTCCTAGCATTTCCCTCTCTCCATAGCTGATCCTCGGCCCCCTTAGCTCTAAGGGCCCTGTCCACTACCTGTGCGTAAGTGGTAGTCCCCGGATCCAAGGTTATCTTAACATCATGGGCGATCATAACATTCAATCCCCACACAAAACGATCTCTTTGTGCCATGTTAGTCAGCACCAGATCTGGTGCGAACTTCACTAACCGGTCAAACTTGAGAGCATACTCAGTAAGCGTCATTCGATTTTGAGTCAGGTTGGTAAACTCATCAACCTTTGCAGCTCGGGCCGTGACACTATAATACTTCTCATTAAAAATGTTTATGAACTCTTCCCAGGTCATAATTGCAACATTCCTTCTCTGCGACACAACATCCCACCAGATGCGGGCGTCTTCTCTCAACATGTAGCTGGCACAAGCTACTCTCTCAGTCCCTTCCACCCTCATGAAATCTAGGATGGAAGAAATCATATTCATCCACTGCTCTGCCCGCAGTGGGTCTAGACCACCCTCGAAGGTGGGAGGATGTTGTGTCCTGAACTTCTCATACAAAGGTTCCCATCTATTCTCCACAGCAGGCTGGGTTGGCACTGGTGCCACAGCTTATGGAACCTGCAACCCAATGCCCTGAGGAGGGGTCTGTTGCCTCAACTGTCGAAGCTCTTCTTTTGTTCGGTGAAGTCTAGCTTCCATCTCGGCAAATAACTATTGCCAATTCGGTGGGGCAGGTGGAGGGTCCTGACCCTGGTTGTCATCCTTAGCCCCACTGCCGCGGAGTTTGATTGATCGCCGAGGCATTATCACAATATGCCTGCAATCAATGACGCCACTTATCAGGCATGATAACAACATCCAAAACCACCTCCCTAATTCATCAACCAACCACACTTAGCAAACCCACATATCACAAATAGCATACAACAATCAAGGGGCCATGCCCTAGCATCATGCATATGTTAACTCTTCATCATGCTCTATTAAAATATTCAGGCAAACATGGCACTTTAACAAACAATTAAACATATAATTCAATAATTACCAACCAACCCTGAGTTGAGCTTGTCACTTGCAGTGAGCTTACATGTTCGCTCAATCTCTAGGAACCATAAACCTTGGCTCGCTTTGATACCAAGTTGTAACACCCTACTTCCTTAGAGTTGTTACTAAGTGAGTTTAATTGAGATTTTAGGTTAAAAGCGTAGCTAAACTATAATAAAAGGCGTTTAAAGGCATTTAATATAAAAATGTGGTCATCCATTGAAAACGTAAAGAGTTATACATTTGGGATCCCAAAATCCTATTTAGCATATACTTTGCATATCAAAATACATTTAAGGTCGACTTAAGCGAAAAATAAACTATTACAGTACATTTTCCAAAAAATAACCCTAGTCGTGGCGGTCAGGCAGGCCAAACATGTACCCGTCGCTCCACGCTCTCCATACTCATGGTTGGTTTTCCTTTGCCCTTACCTGGACCATAGAGCACCCGTGAGCCAAACCCCAGCAAGAAAACTTAAGACAAAAAAGATAACATATGCATATCTATCAACAGCATATAACAAAGCAGCCAACAAGCTAAACACATAACGACCATGCCGTCCCAGGTGCTTTACCAGGCCATGGGTTTGCAGTCTTCACCGAGAGGATGTCTCCAGCATCCTAGGAGGGTCTCGCCCTAACGGCCTGCACTTCGTGTGCTCAACACCATTCCCGACCCCTTTTCGTACTCAGCTTTCTGTCATTCTCTGCCTTTGCCATTCTCGGCCTTCGCCGTTCACTCACAAGTATGCATTACATAGCATAATATCAACAAATATTTAAACATTTACTAAACATCAACAATAGGGCTACGCCCAAAAATTCAATCAATAAGGCCATGCCCTACAATACAAACAATAGGGCCACACCCTGCTCTACAGGTACAACAGTTTTCTTACCTGTGACCCAAGCTTCCTAGGCACCGCAATCCCGAGCATAGTCCTTTAACCCGAGCCTCATTGGAAACCAAGTCACAACATATTCATAATAGCCATCCATCAAGTTCTAAACCAATAAATAACTTTGAGATATAATTCTACCCTTCAGGACATTGGATTCTACTAAACCGGGTGGTAAAATCTTACCCAAGCCTTAACATTTGGGTTCCCGAGCTAAAAAATTTCAAACAACCAATATCTTGCATTTTAGCTGCGGCCTAGCCCCTTAAGGGCCACTGTGCACTCAAGTCAGAGGAGAAATGCCTCTCTGCTTAGGGACACGGGCCGCGGCGCTCCAAACCCTGAGCTGCGACACGCCAAGGCTAACAGGGGCTTTCCAGCCTCTTCGACACACACGGGTCGCAGTGCCTGAAGAACAGGGCTACGGCCCGAGCCCCCAAACCCAGAAAATCAACATTCTTCTTGTGTTTTTCCTCGAGACTAAACCCCAATTTCACACTCCAAACACCAATTTAACCCAAAATCAAGCCTAGACTTCCCTTCCACACAACCTAGGCTCCATAACAAATCTCATAAACAATTATATACTCAGCAAACATCCAAAATCAAACTTAGACTCCATTTTCATGCAAACCTCTAATCCTAGCAGAATTCAACCTAAAGATCAAGTACAAGAGCTTACCTCTGATTTGTACTCGACCTTGAGCTAACTTCAATTGCCTCAAACTTCAGTTTTCCTAAAGCTTCAACCTCAAATCCACAAGGGAGAGAGAGAGATAAAGAATCGATGGAGAGAGAGAGAGAGAGAGAGTCTTGGAGCTGAGTTCCTTCTGTTGTTTTTTCCCCTTTGGTTTTTCTTCTAAGTCCCAGCATCATGATATCATGTATATCCCTTAGCGAAAGTCCAGAATACCCCATTAAGTCTATCTAAATCCTCAATTGCCACCAAGGGCAATTTTTTTATTTGCCAAATCCTACTAATTCCTCGAGCATTCCTATAAATCTTTGTTAAATTCCGACATGTCCAAATAATTACTAAATTACTACCTATGACTCGATAAATTCCGAACACATATTAGGTTCCCAAAATACCCCTAGGCTCCTCCCGAGCTGGGTATTTGACCTCATTGTGACTTTCTAGCTAAACTGCTCCCTAGGATCATCTCGGCTCGTGCATCACAAAAATATCACCACTCACTCATGGTATCATTCATAATATACACAAATATTACATTTATGCCCTCAACGGGCTAAAATTACAAATATGCCCCTAATAGCCAAATGGGGCCCACATGCATATTTAATTTACCTAAACATGCATTTCTAATCACATAATCATCAAATTCATATATTAACATAATTAAATTAATTATTGCCCTCCCGACATGCTAATCAAGGCTCTATGCCTTATTTGCATATTTAGGACACTACACATAAGCAATAACCTTCTCATTCTGCATCAACACACATCCCAATCCCAATCCCAATCTCGATGCGTCACAGTACACTACAAACTTCCCTCCCTCCGAAGGAAGACTCACCACGGGAGTAGTAATTAGTCATCGCTTCAGTTCCTGGAAGTAACTCTCACACTTATTTGACCAGGTGAACTTCAGATTCTTCTGTGTCAATTCTGTCATCGATGTGACAATCTTCGAAAACCCTTCCACGAACCGCCTGTAATAACCTGCTAATCCAAGGAAGCTTCTAACCTCTAAGGCGTTCCTTGGCCTCGGCCATTCCCTTACTACCTCAACCATGGCCGGATCTACCTTAATCTCGTCTCCACTAACGATATGTCCGAGGAATGTCACTTCTGGTATCCAGAACTCACACTTTTTAAACTTAGCATACAACCGATGCTCTCTCAATCTCTGTAATACATGTCAGAGATGTTGTTCATGATCTGCCTCTGAACTGGAGTAAACTAAGATGTCGTCGATGAAGAGAATCACAAACTGATCCAAGAAGTCCTTGAACACCATGTTCATTAGATCCATAAACCCCAAATCTAGAAGCTCTTGTAACTATATCTTCAACTCCTCCAGTTCTGCCAGAGCCATTCTATATGGTGCTTTTGACACTGGTTATGTACTTGGCACCAACTCTATGATGAACTGAATCTACCTACGCGACGATAGTCCTGGTAAATCCTCTGGAAAGACGTCCAAGAACTCACATACCAATCTAGTCTCTTTTGGCCCCACTGGCATAACTTTAGTGATATCCACCACACTAGCTAGAAAACCCATACAACCTCCTTGTAATAGGTCCCTAGCCCTCAATGCTAATATCATAGGAATGTGGGGTCCATGAATAGCACCCTCAAAGACAAATGGGTCCTCGCCCTCAGACTCAAAAGTCACCATCTTCTTCTTGCAATCTACAGTTGCCCAATACCTGACTAGCCAATCCATTCGAAAAATCATATCAAAATCATCCATACCCAACTCAATCAAATCTACTGATAGTTCCTTACTATCCACCATCACTGGCAGCGCTCTAACCCATCTCCTAGAATCCTCCAATTCCCCAGTAAGCAGTACAGTCCCAAACTATAATGCCCTGGATAACCAAGACCGTTACACTGTGTGTTTAAAATAGTGTAGGACCTGCTAATCAAGTCATTTAAATAAAAATGTGATCCTAAAGTCATTAACAAGTTGGGTTTACAAGATTTTGGTCATAAGTGGATAATTTCCATCAAAATAAAAGTTCAGTACATGGGATCCCAAAAACAGGGTTTAAAGAACATATTTACAAAATATCCAAAAGTTATAAACAATCAAGGCCATTCTAATGGAAAAATACACATTTTAGGTTTCCGTCCCTGTACAATCCCTCAATCGTGGCGGCCGAGCAGCTGGCAATGTACACCTCGCCCCCAGAGCTCTCCAGCCCATGGTTGATCCTCCTTACCCTTGCCTACCTGGACCATGTAGCACCCGTGAGCCAAGGCCCAGCAAGAAAACCATATTACAGAGCATAATAAATAATCAATAATCAAATAATTCACAAATCATCAGTCAGACACTCAGCAGACCACATTCTTCACGTAATCAGTGATATTGATCTGCAAACCAATAATCAATCATCCAAATAATAAACATGCCATAATCATCATATTAATAACAATAAACATATCATACAATAACCAGGGTTGACGCCCTTAGGCCACACCCTCTGCTTAAGTCACTATCTTCGACTCACTTAGGCCAAGCCCAACGTTCAACCCACTGACTCTGGCTCGATTAGGCTAAGCTCAGTGATTATTTAATTAACCTCAGCTACCAGTGACCGAGTCGCGTCCTTGTGCGCCAATATTAATTCCGGCACTCTTAGGTCATTTATCTCATGTCCACATGGCATAATACAATCATATAACATCGCATACAACTATAGGGAACTCTTAGTCCCAACATAACCACATAACCGGGTGCAGTTTTCTTACCTTTGATTCCGAGCGGTGAATGCGAAATGGTTCCGAGCACGATCCTAAGCTCCAAGCCTTGGCGATAAACCTAGTCACAATTCATAAATGATACCTTGATGAGTTTAAATTCCAAAGGACAATCCTGGGACCCAACTCACGCTCTCGGGACCTCCAATTCCAACAAACGAAGAGGTGAAACTGTCCCTCCGAGCCCCCGAGCAAAATCCTAAAAGAACCTAAAAACCCAGTTCTGGAGGCAGGGTAGCGCTACAGCACTACTAACAGAAACTCCAGCCCCCCAAGAACACAGGCTAACTCTGTAGCGCTCCAAACCTAGCTCTACAGTGCTGCAACCCAAACCTGCAATTATTCTATGTTTCTCCTTCGCCTCTCCCAAGCCAAAAATCTTCCCCAAACCTCAACCAAACTCAAAATTAACTATTGAACCACGCTCTACTCATCATAGGCAACAAAACCTAACCAAGTTTTTCTCAAAAACTCCAAATAATCCCTAAAACCCATATTCAACCTCTCAAACCCAAACACCATGAAAACAGGGTAAGAATTCAGAGATATTCAGAGGTTAAAGCTCAAATTCAACCTAAACTACTCAGTAAAACACAGAGATTAAAGCAAGGTTCTTACCTCAAACAGTTGCCCAACTTTCCAGAAGAAACCTCACACTAACTCAGCCAACCTCCTTGAATTTATTTCCCTGTTTTCCAGCTCCACTTCCAGCTTATTTCCTCAAGCTCCTAAAGTTGAACTTCCTAGAAAAAAAGTCCCAATTCCTCAAGACTCCCAGCAGAACCACCTTAAGCTCAAACCTTCACTCAGCCCCTTTCTTTCCCTTAACTTCAAAACACAAGAGAAAGTGATGGAGAAATCGTGAGGGATGAGAGGGAGTGAGCAGAGATAGTTTTCCTTTCCTTTCTTTTCCTTTCTTGAATAATTATACAAACTTCTATTTAGTTCTAAATTCCGAGTATATCCCTTAATAACTAAAAAGACTATTTTACCCTCCTAGCTTCTCTAATCCTCAAATGGCCCCAAGGGGTAAAAGGGTCATTCTGCTCCAAATTCCCGCTAATTCCTTGAACATTCCTAATGTTTAGCACTTAAATCCCATCATCCAATTAATCACCAATTATTTACCCAATATCTAATAATCCCCAATATATATTCTAAATTCCCGGAAACATCCCCCCAGGCTCCCCCGAGCGGGGTATAAATCCCCGCTGTGACTATTTTGCCAATCCGCTCACTAGGATCGTCTCGTGCCATATGCTGCAAATATATGCACATAATAATGTGGTCTCAACAATTTATCACATATAATTACATTTATGCCCTCCACTGGCCAAAATTACAAATATACCCTGATAAGCAAAACAAGGCCCACATGCACATTTAATACTCATAAACATGCACTGAATCATCTCCACATAATCATATAATCATGCATTAAATCATATATTCACATAATACCAATTATGCCCTCCGAGCACACTAATCAAGGCCCTTAAGCCTTAATAGTAATTTTGGGTCGTTACAGCTCTTCCCTCCTTATAATAATTTCGTCCTAAAAATTTATTTGAACACATCAGGTAACAAATCTCATACCTCTGACCATAACTCCAAAGTCCAGCTCTTTACCTTTTGTCCCAGCTCTTCCCTGTCATCATCTCTAGCCCCAGACCTGCCGGCTAGTCGCGTGGATTTTCTTGGACGCATAATTATCCAAGTCAATCTGCAATCAATGACTCGGCAATCAGGCTATGATGACAGGGTAATAATCCTTTTATGATCCATTACAGGAACTCCAATCATTCACAAGCAATCAATTTATAACAATTCATCCAGATATTCATTCACATGCATAGCAGTGCTAATAAGCACGCCTCAATAGCATCATGCAATAGTCAAGGGCCAGGCCTTATCAGTATCTCATGCTCCCTATTAATCAAACAGATATCAACAGTCGTATCTTATTCAAATCATTTAAGCACATAATCATGTATACACAATTACCAAACCCTGAGTTGAGCTTGTCTCTCGCGACGAATGTTCATATCCAGCCAATCTTTAGGACCCATAAACCTAGGACGCTCTAATACCAAGTTGTAATGCCCTGGACAGCCAAGACCATTACACTGTGTGTTTATAAAAGTGCTAGACTTGCTAATCAAGTCATTTAATTAAGAACATGTTATTGAAACTATAATGGAACTAGGGTTAAAAGATTTTGGTCTTAAAAGTCACATTTCTCATAAAGAAACATTCCCTGTTTACATGGGATCCCAAAAATATTAAGGTTAAAATCATTTACAAAAGATTCAAGAACTAAATACAGTATTAGCCATATTAAGGCAAAACAGACAATTGGGCAATCTTTGTCCTGATCCACTCCTCGGCCATGGCGACCAAACAGCTGGCTATGTACATTCAACCCCGCAGCTGTCCATCTCAGGATTGTTCCAACTTGCCTTTGCCTTTACCTGCACCACGTAGCACCCGTGAGCCAAGGCCCAGCAAGAAAACACATTAACAGAGCATAAGCAATCAACAGACAATCCAATATCTCATATTGCATAACATATTCTCAACCATATAATCATTTAGAATAATCAAGTATTCAGTATACTAAACATATCAACACATATCACACATTAATTCACAAATGATAACTAGGGTTAGCGCCCTCAGGCCGCACCCTCCGTTATCCCACTGACTCCGGCCCGCTTAAATCGAGCTCAATGAATATTAAGCTGTCCTCGGCTGCCAGTGGCCAAGCCGCACCCTGTGCGCAAATATTGTGTACGACACCCTTAGGCCGCTAACACATGTCCCATGGCATAATACCATCATTGACATTATACAGATATCGAGAGCTCTTAGTCCCAGCATTTCACAAACATATAACCGGGTGCAGTTTTCTTACCTTTAGATTCGCTAGCTTTGATCACTTGACTCCTTGAGCACGATCCCTCTCGAGCCCTAGCGCTCACCTAATCACAACCATAGGTCAAAGTCATCACCAAACCTCAAGTCCAAAACCTAGCCTCGGGACAAATCCCGAGCCCCCGGGAAGTCCTAATTCCACCAAACAGGGTGGTGGAATTGAACCCTGAACCCTTGGTCAAAAACCCTTGTAAATAACCCTAAAATCCCTTTCTAGAAACAGGGCAGTGCTACAGCGCTCTAAGGAGGGCGCTACAGCGCTACAAGCAGAACCAAAATCCCCCAGAAAGCTTGGCCTAGCGCTACAGCACCCAAAGACTAGCGTTGTAGCGCTAGTCACAGACAGCCAACACCACATTTCCCTTCCTGCAATTTCCTCGAGCCCAACTTAACCAAAACTTCTCCAAACCTTCACCAAACAAAAAATCAAGCTTATTAACACACTCCACTCATCCCATGCATCCCTAATCTCAAAATTCACCATAGTCACTTCTAGACTTCAAAACTCTGCAGAACACAGCCAAAACTTCAAAGTTAAGAGTTCAGAATTTATACCTTTGAGGGAAATTCGACCTTAAGTTGCCTCTAGACCTCCTTAGCTTGCTCTTCCTCAATACTTGGCTCCAACTTCCCTAGAATTCCTCATTAACCCAACTTAGATACCTTAGTTAAAAATCAAAACCAGAACTGAAGAAACTTCAAGGTCTTACCTCAAGCAAATGGCCTATCCTTGCTAAACCCTTGCCAAATCTTCAAGCTTAGCTCAGAATCCTTGTTGCTCAGCCTAAACTAGCTCCCCTCTGAGTTTTGCTCCAAGAAAACACAAAGAAATGGTGAAGGAGATCACCAACCGACCCTTAGAAAAATAGCTCTGTTTTCCTCCCTTTCTCTTTTCTTTCTTTTCCTTCTTTTCTTTCTTTCCTCAGACTTCTATAGTATTCTACCACTTCCACTAACATAAAGCCTCAGTAATACCTATCTCTAAAAAGCCAAATGACCTTAATGCCCTCCCTTTTAATTCTAAATCCTTTAATCCACTTAGGGGCATTTTAGTCATTTTACCCAATTCCCGCTAATTCCTCAAGTGTCCCTAATATTTCCCGCTACTTCCCGATATATAATTAATCACCAATAATATTCCTCGATGTCAAAATAGATTCCAATATACTCACTAAATTCCCATTTATACCCCCAGGCTCACCCCGAGCCGGGTATAAATTCCCGCCATGACTTTTTCGCTAATCTGCTCACTAGGATCGTCTCGAGTCACAGATCACAGATATATCCACATAATAATGTGGTCTCAACAATTATCACATATATACACAGTTATGCCCGCAATGGGCCAAAATTACGATTATGCCCTTCTAACCTAATCAGGACCTACATGCATACTAATACACATAGTCATGCATCTCAAGTATTCAAATAGTCATATAACATGCTTTAAATCATTAAATCACATATATTCCTATTATGCCCTCCCGGCACACTAATCAGGGCCCTTAAGCCTTATTAGTAAATTTGGGTCGTTACAACTATCCCCTCCTAATGAGAATTTCGTCCTCGAAATTTACCTGAATAACTCGGGATACTGATCCCGCATCCCTGTCTCAAGCTCCCAGGTCGCCTCCTCGACCTTACTATTCCTCCACAGCACTTTAACAAGGGGAATCGTCTTATTCCGCAATACTTTATCTTTCCAATCCAAGGTTTGAACTGGTTGCTCTTCATAAGCCAAATCTGTCTGTAATACTTTATCTCTTGCCCTACGACATTCACACTCCATACCTCATTCCGTATACATTAAGTAACATGGCCCTCCCTACTATCCAAGCACAAATAAACATCTCATGCATTGGAGCAACCCTAATGCTCTGGGCCATCCCAGAGTTTAATCCTTAAATGAGTCATCATTCCCGGCTACATCCGCTTGTATCCACTTCCAAAGTGAATTGACTTACTCTCCAAACTTGTTGACATACTCTGTCATTGCTTTACCATTCTAAACCAACTTCGCAAACTCATTAGTCTCCGCAGCTCAGACTACGTCTTTATAACCTCTTTATTAAATCACTGCCTGAATTCCTTTCAACCCGATACGACAACCTTTTGGGTCTGAGTACCATTTCGGGGCATCCTTCTGCCACAACTACTTAACGCAACCACTTTGTCACTACCTATCATCTTCATATAATCAAGAATGAGATTAGCTATGCCCATCCACTGACCAATTCTTAGGAAAATCCAAACCCTCCTCAAAACCAGAGGATAATACATTCTAAGTCTTCCATACAGTACTCTTATATGTCTATATCTTCAAGTTAAACCAACACTAGTGTCTCTACTGTCAATATACACAAGGCAGCTCTTTCCCCAGCAAAACCCATTGTTTTACCCATCCAATCTTTTCTATCAGACCTCACAGCTTCACCCACATACCAGCGAATGTCTGCTTTGAATTTCAGGGGCAGATGGAGGATTCCAACCCTAGTTACCATCTGCAACCCTCACTATAACAATACCAGGTCCACTTAACCATCTTAAGCACAAACAATCTGAATTCATCCGCCATCACCGACTAAACCCCTAAGCCTTGATGTTCATACCCAGAACAATCCCACGGCCAGGCCCAAACAACCACAATAATCATGTACACATAAAGCATAATAAATACCAATCTACAGTACTATGCACTTATTTATCAAGTTTCATTGCTACCAAGTACATTCACTTACCATGCCTTCCATATACCAATAAACAGGTACAACATATAGGTTCAATTTAAAAAGCTCACCACATACAATCAGTATACAAACCATTATCCAGATATTCATCCACATGTAATAGCAATGCTAATCAGCACGCCTCAATTTCATCGCACAACAATCAAGGGCCATGCCCTATCAGAATCTCATGCTCCCTATTAAACATACAAATTAATTGTAACGCCCTACTTCCTTAGAGCCGTTACCAAGTGAGTTTTAAAAGAAAACTTTGTGCAATTAACTCGCTAACCGAGGTTTTGAAACGAAAGTGTGACTAATTAAAAGTTAAGGCTGTAATCTTTAAAAATGCGTTGTTTCAATAAAAACTTCAAGTAATAAACATTTGGGATCCCAAAATAAATTTTGAAAGCTATTTACATCTTGAAATAAGTTTACAGTTGATCAGTTCTAAAATCATAGATTATTACAGCCATTTTCAAATAAACCCCCAACCAAAGCAGTCGGGCAGGCCAAACATGTACACGTCGCTTCACGCTCTCCGTACTCATGGTTGGTTGACTCAGCCATTGCCCTTACCTGCAACACGGAGCACCCGTGAGCCGAAGCCCAGCAAGAAAACTCATGCAGAACATAACATAAGCAATTTATACAATTTATCATAACAGATAATCCACATATAAACAAGTCAACCATTAGACTAAGCAAACACGGCCATGCCGTCCCCGAAGCCTTACCGAAGCCTGGGGTCTCGGTCTTCACCGTAGGGATACCACCCGTATCCCCTGGGTCCTGCCTGACCATAGCATCCCATGTGCTAGGTGTTACTTCCGGCCCCGCTGCCGTTCTCGGCCTTGCCGCCCTCGGCCATAGCCGTTCAATTCACTATAATCATATATAGCATAAATCAAACAACATTCAAACAAATATCAATTCATTTAAATCTGCACCCTAACATGTAATGCAATATAGGGCCATGCCCGGCAATCATTTCATCATGCAACATGCAATATAGGGCCGTGCCCCGCAACCACACTATGGGCCCATGCCCTATCCTACGGGTGTTATAGTTTTCTTACCTGTATTCTGAGCCTCCTGATGCACTAAAGCCGCGAGCACGAGCCTCACCAACAACCTAGTCACAACACACAAGAAACATCCCTCAATACTAATCAAATCAAAAACTGCTTCCCGGGACCAATCCCACACTCTCGGGACTCCCAAATCCCTAAAACAATACCCCCGAAGACATCCCCCGAACCCCCGGAGCAAAGGCCTAAAATTACCAAAAATGTCATCCTGAAATTGGCCATGTGCCGCGGCACCCATCAGTCAGGGGCTCCTTCACCGCGGCACGAAAAACCTGTGCCGCGGCACGCCTTCGCAGACCCAGAATTCTGGGTTTTCCCTTCGCGTTTTCCCGAGCTTCAACCTCTCCAAATCACCCCAAACCAATATCTAAACCCCAAAACTCAAATCCAAACTTCATATGAACAATATAACAACCTATAGACACTAGAAACAAGATCAAAACATCAACACACCCAAGATCCACACCTTTGATCTTAAATTTCAGCAACTAACCCAAAACTCAACAATGCTTAGCTTAGGCATTAAAATTCCTGAAATCAAAACAAAACCCAAACTTAAATATGTATAAAACCCTTACCTCAAATGGAGAATCCACACAAAGCTCCCTTGATTTCCTCCTAGACTCCCACTTCTCCTTCTCTTCTTCTTCTTTTCTTTTTGCTTGCCCTAGCTCTCCTTTCTCCTTCTCTTTCTTCTCTTCAATTTCTATCAAAACCTCAAGTGAACTCAAATGCCCAAACCGTGTACCCCTAAAACCCAGCTGAAAATTGTATATTACCCTTGCCAAATGACCATGCTACCCCTCCAAATAATCCTTTCCCAACTAAGTCCTCAAGGGCACTCTAGTCCTTTCACTAATATTTCAATTCGACCATTTTCCAACTAAACTTGTTACTCATAGCAGTTACAAACGGTTACCCAGGTTACTAAATCTCCAATAACCATTACCCGCTAAATCTCAACTTAACCATAAAATTCCCAAGGTACCCCTAGGCTCCTCCCGAGCCGGGTATAGAAATCCCGTTGTGACTCTTAAGTTAATTTGCTCTCTAGGACCGTCTCGGCACGTGCATCACAACAATAACACCACTCTCACGTGGTACAAATCACGGAATACAATTATCACATATATGCCCTTCAAACACAATCAGGGCCTACATGCATACTAATACACATAGTCATGCATCTCAGATAAACATATAGTCAAATAACATGCTTCAAATCATATTCATGCATTTAACTCATAAAATCACACATAAATCCCATCGTGCCCTCCTAGCACGCTAATCAAGGCCCTTGAGCCTTAATAGCGAATTTGGGTTGTTACATTAATACATTCATATTTCATTCAAGAACTTAAGCATATAATCTCATGTATTCAGTTACAAAACCCGGAGTCGAGCTTGTCTTTAGCGGCATGTGTACATGTCTAGCTAGTCTTCAGGAACCCATAACCCTAGACCGCCCTGATACAAAGTTGTAACGCCCTAGATAACCAAGCCCGTTACACTGTGTGTTTAAAATAGTGCATGACTTGCTAATCAAGTCATTTAAATGAAAATGTGATCCTAAAGTCATAAAGAAGTTGGGTTTAAAAGATTTTGGTCATAAGAGGATAATTTCCATTAAAATAAACGCTCAGTACATGGGATCCCAAAAATAGGGTTTAAAGAACATATTTACAAAATTTCCAAAATTATAAACAATCGAGGCCATTCTAATGGCAAAATACACATTTTAGGTTTATGTCCCTGTACAATCCCTCAACCGTGGCGGCCGAGCAGCTGGCAATGTACACCTCGGCCCCAGAGCTCTCCAACCCATGGTTGATCCACCTTACCCTTGCCTACCTGCACCACATAGCACCCATGAGCTAAGGCCCAGCAAGAAAACCATATTACAGAGCATAATCAATAATTAGATAATCCACAAATCATCAGTCAGACACTCAGCAAACCACATTGTTCACATAATCAGGGATATCGATCTGCAAACCAATAATCAATCATCCAAATAATAAACAAGCCATAATCATCAGATTAATAACAACAAACCTATTATACAATAACCAAGGTCGACGCCCTTAGGCCACACTTTCTGCTTAAGTCACTATCTTCGGCTCACTTAGGCCGAGCCCAGTGTTCAACCCACTGTCTCTGGCTCGCTTAGGCAAGCTCAGTGATTATTTAATTAACCTCAGCTACCAATGGCCGAGTCGCGTCCTTGTGCACCAATATTAATTTCGGCTCTCTTAGGCTGTTTATCTCATGTCCACATGGCATAATACCATCATATAACATCGCATACAAATATAGGGAACTCTCAGTCCCAACATAACCACATAACCGAGTGTAGTTTTCTTACCTTCGATTCCGAGCGGTGAATGCGAAATGGTTCTGAGCACGATCCTAAGCTCCGAGCCTTGGCGATAAACCTAGTCACAATTCATAAATGATACCTTGATGAGTTTAAATTCCAAAGGACAATCCCGGGACCAAAATCACGCTCTCAGGGTCTCCAATTCCAACAGACAAAGTGGTGAAACCGTCCCTCCGAGCCCCTAAGCAAAACCCTAAAAAGTACCTAAAAACCCAGTTCTGGAGGCAGGGTAGCGCTACAATGCTACCTATAGGGCGCTACAACGATACTAACAAAAACTCTAGCCCCCCAAGAACACAGGCTAGTGTTGTACGACTCCAAACCTAGCGCTGCAACCCGAATCTGCAATTATTCTGGGTTTCTCCTTCGCCTCACTCGAGCCAAAACTCCAAAAATCCTCCCCAAACCTCAACCAAACTCAAAATTAACTATAGAACCACACTCTACTCATCATAGGCAACAAAACCTAACCAAGTTTTTCTCAAAATCTCCAATCAATCCATAAAACCCATATTCAACCTCTCAAACCCAAACACCATGAAAACAGGGTAATAATTCATAGATATTCAGAGGTTAAAGCTCAAATTCAACCTAAACTATTCAATAAAACACAGAGATTAAAGCAAGGTTCTTACCTCAAATTGTGGCCCAGCTTTCTAGAAGAAACCTCACACTAACTCAGCCAACCTCCTTGAATTTATTTCCCTATTTTCCAGCTCCACTTCCAGCTTATTTCCCCAAGCTCCTAAAGCTGAACTTCCGGGAAAAAAGTCCCAATTCCTCCAGACTCCCAGCAGAACTTCCTTAAGCTCAAACCTTCACTCAGCCCCTTTCTTTCCCTTAACTTCAAAACACTAGAGAAAGTGATGGAGAAATCGTGAGGGATGAGAGGGAGTGAGCAGAGATAGTTTTCCTTTCCTTTCCTTTCTTGAATAATTCTACAAACTTCTATTTAGTTCTAAGTTCTGAGTATATCCCTTAATAACTGAAAAGACTATTTTACCCTCCTAGATTCTCTAATCCTCAAATGGCCCCTAAGGGTAAAAGGGTCATTCTGCTGCCGATTCTCGCTAATTCCTTGAACGTTCCTAACGTTTACCACTTAAATCCCATCATCCAACTAATCACCAATTATTTACCCAATATCTAATAATCCCCAATATATATATTCTAAATTCCCGGAAACATCCCGCGAGGCTCCCCCGAGTCGGGTATAAATCCACGCCGTGACTATTTCGCCAATCCGCTCACTAGGATCGTCTCGTGCCATATGCTGCAAATATATGCACATAATAATGTGGTCTCAACAATTTATCACATATAATTACATTTATGCCCTCCACGGGCCAAAATTACAAATATACCCTGATAAGCAAAACAGGGCCCACATGCACATTTAATACTCATAAACATGCACTTAATCATCTCCACATAATCATATAATCATGCATTATATCATATATTCACATAATACCAATTATGTTCTCCTGACACACTAATCAAGGCCCTTAAGCCTTATTAGTAATTTTGGGTCGTTACACAAACCCCGTAGTATAATACTCACTAGGTCTACACAATCTATCAATTACCTTACCAGAAACAAACGAATGTGTAGCACCAAAGTCAATAAATACAGTATACGAAGAGCCAGCACTAGAAAGCTGGCCTGTCATTACCGAGGGACTAGCCTCAGCCTTCGCCTGTGTTAAGGTGAACACTCGAGCTAGAGTCAAGCTATCCACCTTCCCGGGTTCCTCCTTCTTCCGTGTCGGGCAATCTTTCTTGAGGTGTCCAACCACCCCACACAAGTTACAAGCCTTGGCCCAGCATTCGCACAGATGGCGCTTCCTACATCTAGTGCACTCTAGATTACTCCTCCATGACTCACCGGGTCCCTGGCGGCCGTCCTGAACACCCCGAGCCCTCCTATCAGGACCAGCAGTGGTCGAAGTGTCAGGGGTCGTCCTCTTCTGATCACTGGGGCCTCCTCCCCTGCCAAACCCTGTATATGGAGGCACTACCCTTCGAACATCCTTTCTCCTAGCATTCTCCCTCCAGATCTTATTTTCCGCCTTCTCAACAGTAAGAGCCTTTTCAAAAATTTGGGAATAAGTCGTCTCCCCAGGTACTGATGTGATCCTCACATCTCGGGCTATCATAGCATTAAGCCCTTGCACAAATTAGTCCTGTATGGCTGCTTCTGTAGGCACTAAGACTGGTGCAAACTTTGGCATCCTATCAAACTTCAGGGCATACTCAGTAACTGTCATGCTGCCCTGTACCAACCCCATGAACTCATTTACCTTTGCTGCCCTGAAGCCATCCCAACTCAGAGTGGAAACATCTCGATTCTGTGATGCCGCCTCCCACCAAATACGGGCATCACCTCTAAGCATATAGGAGGCACATACCACCCTGCCACTACCTTCCACCCTCGTGAAATCCAGAATGGAAGTGATCATACTCATCCACTGTTCAGCCTTCACTGGATCTGGTCCCCCTAAAAGGTTAGAGGATGCTGTCTCTTGAATCATTCATAAAGTGTCTCCCACCTGTTCCCAACCTTAGGTGGTTGTATAGCTGGTGCCACAGCAGGTGGCACAATAGGTGCAACACTCCTTGACGGAGCCGTCCTACTACCTCAAAAGGCGAATCTGCTCTTCCTGACACTATAGCCTGGCTTGCATATCAGCAAGTATCTACTGCCAATTCTCAAGGACTGGTGGAGAGTTTTGGCCCTGTTCATCATCTCTAGCCTCGACCCCGGTGCTGGATAGTCGTATTGATCACCTTGGATGCATAACTGTCCAAGTTTATCTATAATCAACGACTCGACAGTAAGGCAATGATGACAAGTTCACATTCTTTCCATGGCCCAATATCAAAACTCAACCAACAATATGCAATCAAGATGCATACAAGCATTTAAACATTTATTCACATACAGTAGTAATGCTAATAAGCATGTCTTATCATAATCACATAGCGGTCAAGGGCCAGGCCCTATTAGTATAGCTCATGCTCCCTATTAAACATACAGATAAAACATTTACATTTCATTTAAGCATTTAAGCATACAATCGCATATATATAGTTACGAAACCCTAAGTCGAGCTTGTCTTTGGCGGCAAGTGTACATACCCAGCCAGTCTTCAGGAAACCCTTAAACCTAGACCTCTCTGATACCAAGTTGTAACGCCCTGGATAACCAAGACCATTATACTGTATATTTTAAAATAGTGCAAGACCTGCTAATTAAGTCGTTTGAGGAAGCTAACTGACCCTCTCTTCTTCTCTCTCAATTTGGTGGAACTTTAAGGAAGATAAAAGGAATTGGTGGCTAAAAGCTTTGGGAAGTGAAGACTTAAGGCCTAAAAGTTGGTTAGAAGCAGCTAAGGGGAGTAGTTCACAGCCAAGGTGAGTTTTGATTGTTGTTTCAATGGTGCTTTATTTTTGTTTTATAGTTGTTCTTAGTTTTAAGGTTTAAGATTGTGAATTTGAATTTGGATGGAAGTTAGAGTGTGTTGAGCTGGGGTTTTGTTACTCGAATCATATTGGTGTTAGGCTGGGGATTGTGTTATAGTTTTAGGATTTATTTTGGAAGTTTTGGTGGACTTTTGGCTGGGATAAATTCTGGAAAACCCAGGGGAATCTAGGTTCACGGGGGCGCACTGGGACCCAGTTCATGGGCGCCGCGGCCCGCGTGCCCTAGATGCCTCGGGAGGGTTTACTGATTTGTAGGTGCATCGCAACCCTTGGGGGCAACTCGCGACTCGCCTCCCCCCAGATGCAGAGGGTGCGCCTCTGACTTGAGGCACGCTACGACCCTCAGGGCCAGGTCATGGGCCGCCTAGACAGTTTTAGCCTAGGTTTGTCTTAAGGCTCAAGGAGGCTCGGGGATCTAAACTTAAGTGCTCAGGACGATTTCTACTACCCAATTTAGTAAAAATCAAGGTCCTAGAGGCTAGTATTTTAATCCAAAGCTTTTAAATGGTTTAGAATCTTATGGATATCCATTATCGCTTTGTGACTAGGTTTTTACCGCAAGGGCTCGGGAATTAAGGATCGTGCTCGGGACTGTCATAGGCTTGCTGCTCGGGATCTGAGGTAAGAATGTTAGGAAAAAATTGATTGCCTCAATGGAAATAGGTAAGAATATTACAAATCTAGGCAATATATTACAAATAAATATAGATTGATTAAATAAGGTTACAACTCAATGACTGAAAGTACAAATAAATATAGAGAAATAAGAAGAAGAAGATTGAAATAGAAAATACAACTTTTGACAAAAAGATACAAATAAATTTGAGGTAGTAGAAAGAAAGACGTAGATGAGATTACAACTCTTAAGCAAAGATACAAGTAAATATAACAAGAATGATAAGAAGAAAAACAATAGAAGAAAATAAGAACAAGAACAAAATAATAAGATACTCTCACTCACACAACCAAAGTGAAGAGTGTTGGGGATCACCAACTTGAACAAGGTTTGAAACCTTTGTCCAAAAGCTTATTTCCCCCTAACTCAAGCACTAAGGGATCTCTCTCAGATTTTGGAAATGCTTTCTGGAATTATCAAGCCTCAAGGTGTTTCTATCCAAGTGCTCTAATGGATAGAAATGGTGTGTCTTTCAAGTGAGCTATAAGCTCCTATTTATAGAGTTTAGAGACACCCTTTGAATTTCAAATTCCACCAACCCCCATGGTTGTTACCAATGTTTAATTGGATTAATATGGAATTAAAAATGAGATTTAGGAGTTATTTGGGTTTTTTGAGCCGTTCAACAAAGATTGAAAAAACTGAAGAAAAAAATGGTCAGTTTTGGCCTGTGGCCGCAGCCACTACTCTCTGTCCCACTGGCCATGGCCACCAACATTCAGTGGCCGCGGCCACTGACCATTTTCAACACTTAAAAATGTGCTGTTTTTCTAAACGGTTCCAAAACCTCCCAAATGATATTGTAACTCCCAAAACACATTATTGGGGTTAAAATCATATCTCTAACAGTCATTTCACATATGGGTTTATGAAATTGATCTCAATATTGTGTAACACCAAATTTACACAATAAAGGGTAATATTTGGAAGTTACAAATTTGTAACACCAAATATGTTACATTATTCAGATATATCTCATATATCTAAATATTGTAACTCTCTATTATATGTTACAATATGTGACACTCTTTGTCACATTTATTTAATCTAAAACATTATATTATAATATAATATAATATTACATTATATTATAAAATAATATAGCATTTCCCCACTAGATTAAATAGTTATCTATTGTAACACTTATTTAATCAATCATTATATTTTAAAATATAACATATCCTCCACTTGATTAAATAAGAACCCTCTCTTATAGGAGTCAATGCATTAGTGCATAAAGCAAAGTGTTTTTCAACTTGAACTTTACTATAGTGTAATTATCACAAAATTTGTCGAAAATTTGGTTGTACTAGGCATTGAACAATCTTTTCATGATAACACACACACCTTTGCGATGTTCACTTGAGACCTCTACATCTCGCTTTGCACCGTTAATGGCCATGTGCACTTTCCATTCATAGACGTTCTTGAGAATACTCCCAATTCTCATGAAAGGCAGCACCACCCCTAGGTCCATATAGGTAGAATTCTTACAGTATTTTGTTACCAAAAATACTTGTCTTCACAAGACTGAATTTTATTAAAAAACCTTTCAGTTTTAACCCTCAACTTGGTAACACACAAGTACTCAATATCTCAGATGGGACTTATTTTGAGTACAACTAATATTCACTTGATTGACTTGTTGTTACCTATTGAACCTAACACTAGTTGAATAACTACTGTTAAGATAGGTTACCATCAATCTTGAATCTCTTTAGGGAGTTTAAGTCCCATCCCTCGAGATGATGCAGCCACTAAATCCCTCGTTAGTGGCTTAGTGAAAGGATCCACTAGATTTTCACTTGTTCTCACATAGGATATTGAGATGACTCCTCTTTGAATCAATTCTCTTACATATCCATGTCTTAGACTAATATGTCTAGACTTTCCATTATACACTCCGCTGTATGCTCTAGCCAATGTTGCTTGGCTATCACAATGTATCGATATAGTAGATACATTATCTTTGATTAGGGGAATCTCTATCAACAGATCCCTTAACCATTCGGCCTCTTTGCCGGTAGCAGCTAGAGCTATGAACTCTGCTTCCATAGTGGAATGAGATATACAGGTTTGTTTCTTGGAACCCCAAGAAATTGCACCTCCACCAAGTGTAAATACCCAGCCAGTTGTGGACAAGTTGTCCCCAAGATTGGATATCCAACTTGCACCTGTATATCCTTCTAAAATCGAAGGAAATTTGGAGTAGTGATGGCTTAATCCTTTGGATTTCTTGAGATAACCTAGGACTCTTCCAATTGCCTTCCAGTGATCCACACTTGGATTACTTGTAAACCTACTCAGTTTACTTACCGCAAATGCTATATCAGGTCTAGTACATTGGGCAGCATACATTAGACTCCCTATAGCACTAGCGTACTCCAATTGAGCCACCATTCTTCCTTCATTCTTCTCTAGTTTTACACTATGATCGAATGGAATATTGGCATCTTTAACCTTGAGATGGTTAAATTTGTTCAATAATTTCTCAACATAGTGGGCTTGCCCTAACGCAAAACCCCCACTATGTTATTTTACTTTGATACCAAGTATGGTGTCAACTTCTCCAAGATCTTTCATCTTGAAGGTTGATGATAGAAACATCTTCGTTTCTTCTATTCCTTTCATGCTATTACTTAGAATAAGCATACCATCCACATATAAGCAAACAATGACCACATATCCCTTACAAGTTTTGGAATACAAACACTTGTCTCCATTGTTATGTCTAAACCCATTAGACATGATGACTTGATCAAATTTCTCATGCCATTGCTTAGGAGCTTGTTTCAATCCATATAAGGATTTTATAAGTCTGCAAACTTTATGTTCATATTTTGGTAGGACAAACCCTTCAAGTTGTTCCATATAAACCTCCTCATTGTGGTCACCATTAAAGAATTTCGTTTTGACATCCATTTGATGAACATACAAGTTGTGTATAGAAGCTAAAGCGAACAAAATTCTTATAGAAGTTGTTCTTGCAACAGGCACATAAGTATCGAAATAATCGATACCCTCTTTTTGCCTAAACCCTTTCACTACTAATCTAGCTTTAAAGGTTTGGATAGTGTCGTCAGTGTGGTATTTTCTCCTAAATACCCACTTACACCCAATTGGGTTAGACCCCATTGGGAGGTCTACCAATTCCCAAGTGTTATTGGAAAGAATGGAATCCATCTCATCATTGATGGCTTCTTTCCAAAATGCACTATCTCTCGATTGCATAGCTTCTCTATAAGTCTTAGGATCATCCTCAACAAGAAGTACAATATGAATTTTCCTAATAACTTCCTCTCTATTTCCTTCTACCATGTAGAATGAAATTTGTTGAGAATCTATCTCATCCACTACAGCACTTTTATGATTTTTAAGCCTTTGACTTCTTCTAGGTTCAAAGGGTTGCTTTACATCCTTTTGAGAATTCTCCTCTTGAGAATCAGCTTTGGATGTAGAAGCTTGAGAATTGTTCTCATATAACAAATTCTCCTTTAGAGATATTCAAGCTTGAGAATTGTTGTCACATAACATATTCTCAAAAAATTCAACTTCTCTAGATTCAATCACAATATTAGACTCTAAGTCTAGTAGCCTATAAGCTTTACTATTGTTGGCATAACCAACAAAAGCACATTTTATGGCTCTTGAACCTAACTTTGTTCTATTAGGTTCGTTTTTCTTGGGATATGCAAGATACCCTCACACTTTGAAGTACCCTATATTGGCTTTTCTTCCTTTCCATAACTCATATGGAGATATCTCATTTTTCTTCATCGGTATTCGATTAAGAATGTGACAAGCGGTTAAAAGCGCTTCACCCCATAAGTTGAAGTTCAACTTAGAAAACACCAACATAGAATTTATCATCTCTAGATAAGTCCTATTTTTCCTTTCGGCAACACCATTGTGTTTTGGTGTATAAGATGCAGTGCACTCATGAATTATACAATTTTCTTCACAAAATGTATTGAATTCATTAGAGAAGTACTCTCCTCCTCTATCACTTCTTAGCACCTTAATCTTTTTATTTAATTGATTTTTAACTTCTAATTTATACAATTTAAAAGCATCAAAAGTTTCATCTTTATGATTTAAAAGAAAAACATAGGTATATCTACTAAAATCATATATAAAAGTAAGAAAATACCTTTTACCACCTCTAGTTAAAACACCATTTAATTCACAAAGATCACTATGGATTAAATCTAGTAAATTAGATGATCTTTCTACACTAGGAAATGGTTTCTTAATCATTTTTTCCTTAACACATGTTTCACATTTACCATAGTTTTTAATATTGCATACAATCATACCACATTTAACTACTCTTTTCATGGTTGAAAAACCTATATGCGATAGTCTAAGATGCCACAAAAATAAAGAATCATACTCAACAATATAGGCGGAATTAGCATTTTTATTGATAACATTGAAAGTTACATCATTGCTGCACAATTTAACCATACCCTCACAAGAGTACCCATTTCCCAAAAATACATTTGATTTGGTAAGTATAAGTTTACCAGACTCAAAAACGGCTTTAATGCCGAGCTTGCCAAGCAAATCACGACTTACCAAGTTTCTACTCATTTCGGGAACATAAAGTACATTCACTAATGTAACTTTCTTGCCGGAGGTGAAAAAGACTTCAATGGTACCTTTGCCAAGTACCTTGGATTTGCCCTCATTGCCCATTTGAATCTCACGGTTGCCCTTTGACTCTTCAAAGGTCTTGAACAATGATTTGTCATAGGTGATATGGACAGTGGCACATGTATCATACCACCACCCTTTCAACTTGCCTTGGATCGCATTCACCTCACTAAGGGTAGCAACTATGTTTTCCTCTTAAGTTGTGTTCACCTTAGGTCCTTGTTGGTCTTTTCTATGCCTACACTCTCTAGCATAGTGACCCTTTTTCCCACACACAAAGCAAGCACCTTTCTCGCCCTTAAACTTGTTTGGGTTGGTTTTTGGACCCAAAGGTTTCTCGTTACCCTTTTCCCTTTATTTTTGGGATGTTTTGGTTGTGACACTGCATTTTCTTTTGAAGTCTCTCCATTAGACCCCTCCACAAGTTTATCTCTACATATCGATTCCTCTTCGATTCGAATATGCCTTTGGATTTCCTCCAAAGAATAATCCTCATTTTTATGAAGGATTCTTTTCCTATAGCTCTTCCAAGTTGGTGGTAATTTAGCCACTATAGCACTAACTTGAAAGGCCTCGGGAAGCTCAATCTTTAAAACTTTCAGTTTGTTAACAATTATTTGCAATTCATGAATTTGAGGAAGAATAGGTTTATCACCAAAAAATTTGAAATCAAAGTATTAAGATATCAAAAAAATTTTGGTACCTTCCTCTTCCGCCTTGAACTTTTCTCAAGTGCATCCCATATCTCCTTGGTTGATTTGGTCTTGATGTAGAGGTCATAGAGCCTATCGGAAATGGCATTGAGGATATGAACCCTGCGAAGGAGATTGTCCTCCTCCCTCTTCCTTCTTTTCTCCACCTCCTCGGGAGTGTCCTTGTCGAATGGCGTGGGGAGAGGTTTTAGAGTGGATTCTAGAATGTAGGCGATTTTGAGAGTGGTCAAAAGGAATCTCACCTTGTCTTGCCACCTAGTGAAATTGGACCCATCAAATCTATCCAACTTCACTAGGTCTTGATTCATGATTTTGATGGTCTCACCTTCCATTGAAACAAACAAGGGTAAGCTTTTGACTGTTAGGAAAAAATAGATTGCCTCAATGGAAATAGGTAAGAATATTACAACTCTAGGCAATATATTACAAATAAATATAGATTGATTAAATAAGGTTACAACTCAATGACTGAAAGTACAAAATAAATATAGAGAAAGAAGAAGAAGAGGATTGAAATAGAAAATACAACTTTTGACTAAAAGATACAAATAAATTTGAGGTAGTAGAAAGAAAGATGTAGATGAGATTACAACTCTTAAGCAAAGATACAAGTAAATATAACAAGAATGATAAGAAGAAAAACAATAAAATAAAGTAAGAACAAGAACGAAATAATAAGATACTCTCACTCACACAACCAAAGTGAAGAGTGTTGGGGATCACCAACTTGAGCAAGGTTTGAAACCTTTGTCCAAAAGCTTATTTCCCCCTAAATCAAGCACTAATATATCTCTCTCAGATTTTGGAAATGCTTTCTGGAATTATCAAGCCTCAAGGTATTTCTAGCCAAGTGCTCTAATGGATAGAAATGTTGTGTCTTTCAAGTGAGATATAAGCTCCTATATATAGAGTTTAGAGACACCCTTTGAATTTCAAATTCCATCAACCCCATGGTTGTTACCAATATTTAATTGGATTAATATGGAAATAAAAATGAGATTTGGGAGTTATTTGGGTTTTTTGAGCCGTTCAACAAAGATTGAAAAAACTGAAGAAAAAAATGGTCAGTTTTGGCCTGTGGCCGCGGCCAGAGACATTAGTGGTCGCAGCCACTACTCTCTGTCCCACTGGCCACGCCCACCAACATTCAGTGGCCACGGCCACTGACCATTTTCAGCACTTAAAAATGTGCTGTTTTTCCAAATGGTTCCAAACCCTCCGAAATGATATTGTAACTCCCAAAACACATTATTGGGGTTAAAATCATATCTCTAACATCCATTTCACATATGGATTTATGAAATTCATCTCAACATTGTGTAACACCAAATTTACACAATAAAGGGTAATATTTGGAAGTTACAAATTTGTAACACCAAATATGTTACATTATTTGGATATATCTCAAATATCTAAATATTGTAACTCTCTATAATATGTTACAATATGTGACACTCTTTGTCACATTTATTTAATCTAAAACATTATATTATAATATTACATTATATTATATTATAAAATAATATAACAAAGAAAATTGCACCCATGTGGTTGTCACTGGGACTGAGATTCCCTGTAATAGAATATATGAGTTCTGTGAATTATATATCTATTATGTGGGATATGAAAGTACTGCCTAAGAGTGCTGAGGCTAATGATAAGCATATTAGATGCAGCTCGGCCTAAGTGATTTGGGGAAAGCTAAATAATCAGTGGACTCGGCCTAAGTGAGTCGGGGTTAGCTAAATAATCAGAGGACTCGGCCTAAGCGATTCGGGGTTAGCTAAATAATCAAAGGACTTGGACTAAGGGCACCGGCACCTAAGTATTCGTATTATATTTGAGTTATATATGAAAATATATGCCAATCATTGCCTAGCTTGATTCTTGTATTCTATTGATTAATTGGATTAATTGGTTTGGAGTTTATTAATCGCTCATGTGCTTTAGATGTTTGTTGTTTTTAAGTTTTCTTATTGGGCCTTGGCTCACGGGTGCTACGTGGTGCAGGTAAGGTAGTTGATAGCTGGACCAGCCATGAGTTGGAGAGCTTTAAGGACGGTGTGTACATATGCACTCTGATCGATTGCCATGGTCAGGATAGCTTGAGAGGAACTAGGGTTAAACCCTATTTTTGTAATGACCCACTACTCTAGACTTTTGGACCATTAATGAAACTATACATACAAACCTTAATAAGACTTACATTTGCGAAAATACCATAAACTTATTAGAAACTTGTAGAAACAAAAGTTACTTTCATAAAATAAGTAGGATATGGGTACCCATTATCTTTAAAACAAAACATAACTTAAAGTAAAAAGACATTACATAAATAGTGCGGAAAATACATGTAAAACCATAAAAAAGTAAAACAAGACTACATCATCGAAAGATCGAACTCTCGACTCCTTGCCTCTATTCACCATCGATACACAATCTCCAAGCATCCACGAACCTTACCGCCACTAATAGCTATTTTCCTGCACATAAAACAAAAAGGAATGAGCCTAATGCCCAGCAAGGAAAATCCAACACATAGTCATAAACATAAATTTCGTAATAAACGTAAAGACATATCATAACACTTAATACATACACTTATTATAATGGCCATTATTACTTGGGGTCCCATAGACTAAACAAGCATATGCCCATGAGATTAGTGGGGTCCTACTAGCTAAGTAGGTCATATGCCCATAATCTATTTGGGGTCTTGTTAGTCATATGGGTCATATGCCCAAGCCTACAAACATACATGCATACATATCATAACACATTTAATAACATAAAACATAAGATAACACAAGCATATAACATATTGATTCTAGCCTATTTTCCTTACCAAAGTTACCGGGATATGTGGACAGCGTTGGGACTTTGGAACACTCCTAATAACCATTATGAGAAAGAGTGAGTCTAATGAAGAAAAAGAGATGAAAAGGAATGGGAAGACTAAACCATTGAAAACATGCTTACCAAAACTTATGTGCTCAAGAACTTAGATTTCCTAACCAAAATAAGAATGAGGTTAGGAGACTGAGTAGAAGGCTATGAGAAAGGAAACAACATAAAACAATGAACTAGAGTTTTGGTTTACCTCAAAGACTTGTAAGACCAATCTACACCACAACCGAAATACTATAGAACCTTACTTCCCAAAGTGTTTGATAAGCTTATGATGTTTAAGCTTATGATTTCCCCAAACCAGGTGTTTACACTCTCACACTCACTTAGCACTAGCAGCCTCTGAACTTAGAGCAAAAGATGAATAATGGCTGGGTACTAGGTCCTATTTATAGAGTTTAGGAATGAAATGATCTTGATTTTACTTGAATAAAAATAATAGGTTTTTAGGTGAAAATAATTTGAATAATCGTTCAGCAGAGGCTGAAGACTCGTTCAAAAAGATGCTGGAATTATCAAGAGGTTGAATGGCTGAATGGGAAATGATTTCAAAACAATTCAAAATACACTGATGGAGGCGATATATCGCCCCCTGTAGGCGATATATCACCTGGGCCAGTATGCCCGAGGCTGTCGTGCATCGTCTCGTGTTTTCCGTATCTACGTGCTGCGATATATCGCCCCCTACAGCTGCGATATATCGGCACACGCTGAATATTTAAACACGAAATTACACATTTTTAGCTAAGTTTGAATGGAGTAAACAGCCTTGACTAAGCCTTCAACGTATTCAAAGCTGCTGACTGACCCTATAGCATTCAAACTTTTCTCCTTATTAAATTTAATCCTCAAAATACTTAATCCTTAATCACCCATTCATAACATGTGCTTAAAATCCTATTGGTCCTCATCTAAACCTTATAGTATAATAAATATTATCCTTAATATCAGTCATATAATCAAACCATAGGTTATACTTAATATTCTTAAACTATAGGTTAAACTTAGAAAATCTATAAGTACTACTATGAGTGTCCAAATAATTCCCGTTCTGAACCAAAAATCCACAGTTACAAAGATAATACTATACATACTATAATACTACTATCTATCTTAGCTAAGTAAAGTTCTTGGACTCTACAATTTTCCCGCTTAGGTCGGCTAAATTGTATCTGTTTATCTTTTACAAGTCTGGAAACTGATTTTTGGAATCTCGTCTGTAAACTTAATATTTTAATGAAAAATAATCATTTTGTAGACCAAATCTTTTATTACCTGACCTTCACTTAGTTTTTAATTACACATTTAAGTTCAAACGACTTGCTTAGCAGGTGAAGCACTATTTTAAACACACAGTATTACGGTCTTGGTTATCTAGGGCGTTACAACGATCTTCGATCATGAAATTCCATTTTTAGTAATTACCAAATTAATTAAACCATGTGAATTAATTAAAGTGCAGAATGGTAATTAACTATTTACACAGATTGCAGTTCTATCGAGACAGAATCCAAACTTGTCACGACAGAGACTGAACACAATAAAAAGATAGTGCAAAACCATAAAGAACACAATGAATTTTTACAAGGTTCAGAAACCCTTTCGGATAACCTACTCCTTGGGGCCACGCCCAGAGAATAAACCAATTAATAAAGAATCACAAGCACAAAATATTGAATTAAACAAAACAAGACTCCCTCTTGAGATTTGTCGCAACTTTGTTGTACTTCTCTTTACTAATCTGATTTCGATTGAAACGCTCAACCACTTGAACTCCCTTCAATGGCCAACGAGTGCTTGCATCCTCCCAGCGCAAGGCTTGTAAAAATATTCTCTCGAAGACTATAAATGTTGTGTTCAAATTACAATGTGTACTCACTCATGAACATGGTATAAACTCACCACTAAAAACTAAACACACATATTTCTACAAGATCACGTGAATACTTATGATCTTGAATACAAAGAGGAACTCTCACAAATATTACAATTATGCTCACAAATTATGCATCTCAGAGTTCCACTTTCTCACTGCCTTTAGAGCTCTATTTATAGAGTCCTTTTTCGTGCTCATAAAGGCTGAGAAAGAATTCTTCTAATAAAGGCAAGAATAATTGAAGATATTCTTGATTGATGAAGAGTTGCCCTTTTTAGAAGATGCTGATCCAACAGATACAATTTTGGTGGGGACAGCTCAGACCTGTGTCGGATCAAAAACAAGCTCAAAAAGTAAACAACAATTAATGACATTAAGGATCCAGTTTCCTGTTTTTCTATTCTTGAGCTGCACGAAAATATATAAACAAATAATCCAGAAATGACTTTGGGCAAGTACTGAATATTTGCAATTTAAAACTTTCCTTTATAAACAAATTGGAACAATAGAAAGCTAAATAAGGAAGCAAATAATTATCCGAAATTCACAAAAAGGGAAAGTGAATTTCCAAAAATTACAATAAAGGGAAACATCCAATTTATCTTTTAAGAAAAAGATATTTCTATAAAAATGCCGATTATAGAATTTACAATCTCCCCCTTTTGAAATTTTATAGACAAAGAATATCTATCTTTAAAAGATCCTTGCAAAACACAAGTAAGTGCTTAAAATCACAAGAGTCACAAAAGGACTCCCCCTGCAAAAGATAACCAAAGCACAAGATAAAACAGTTAAAAAACACCAATAAGAAACAGCAGGTCAGTCAACATAATTGATGTACAAAAAAACAGAGTTACTCTCTCTCCCCCTCATTGTCTAAGAAAATGCCAAAGAACAAAGGACACTAAACCAAAAGAAAGACATAGCTAGTGTTCTTGTACAATTATCAAAAGCAAAGAAAAATAGATTGAAGGGAACTGTAACCATCATGGAGCATGAGAGGTGGAGGCACTGATAAGGGCCAATGAAGCAAGAATTTGGCGTTGAGTATCCCCCATGAGAGTGAACCGGTCAGAAAGACTTGTAATTTGTGTCTGGACAGAAGCGAGATCAGTCGGGACAGCAGGAGTGTCAATCACAACATTGCCAGAACCAGCCAGATTAATGCCTTTGACCTTTCGAGCTGTGGATGGAGCATGGTCATCTTTGACAGTGTAGGTAGGACCAACCAAAGGAGAAGTCAAAGTCTCATGGGACTTCTTCAAAGGATGCTGAGAGTCCAAAAGTTTGTAAATGACTTGTGGAAACATCAAGTGTTGACCCTTGCATTTGGCACCACTCAAGGACATGATTTGATAAAAAATAACAGCAACAAGATCAATTGCGACTCCAGTCCCAATTTTGAACAATAGAAAAGCCATGTCTTGAGTGATGGTAGAGGAATGAGTGGTAGGCATCCAATTAAACATTGCGAATTTGAAAAGAGCACCATAATAATGAGTGAGATCCGTGAATGGAAGAGAGGTGCTTGGTTCCCACACCATAGCTTGACCAACCAACTCGGACAACACTTGATCCTTAGCAAACTCAATAGAATCATCAATCTCAACAGGAACGAGATTGAGGGCTTTAGCAATTTTAGACGGACCAAACTTATACCAATGTCCCCTAACATACACCTTATGAAACATAAAAGAAGACTGGTCCAATAACTCATCATTCAAATTTGCATAAAATTCTTTAACAACTCGAGGCACAAACTCGTCAAACCCAGACAAAGATCGCAACCAGCCCCTTTCCTCTAAAGTAAGTAAGACCTCATAAACACGATGAGGAGCAAAAAGGAAATTTAGCTCACTAATAAAGTGACGATGCTCATAAAATTGCATGTTCTTCTCATTATCATTAAAACAGAAAGTAAGAGATTGGGCTTTGAAAGAACCTGAGGTACGGACAAGAGCACCTTTTTGTTTAGGAAGTTTGGAAGATAATTCGGGAAATGCCAATGGTGTGGGGCCTTTTGGGTCCGATGCAACAGGAGAGGCTTCTGATGGGTCTTCTTCAGATTCAGTCTCCTCCGCCAAATCATCAAGAGGAACATCATGATTTGGCTCGGTCAAGGAAGGGCCCAACTTAGGCTGAGAGTCTTCCGTTTCAGGAGAAACATCCTCCGATGATGTGCAAGGAGGTGGGTTGATTTTTGCCTTCAATTTAAATCGGGATAAAGGAGATGAATCAGAGATGGAGCTGGTACATTTTGTTGGAGTCACTTTGGCCTTCTTGGCTTTCTTTGTTCCAGTAGCTTTGGTCTTGCATTTGCCCTTTTCCTTGGGGGTCAACACATCAGGAGATAATGACGATTCAGAGTTATGATCAGATGGATCAGACACAACTTCAGTTGAGATTGATTGGGAATGACTTGTAGCCAAGGTCGGTTTGGCTTTGATTTGACCTTCGAAAGAGGCGAGTGGAACCGCCGAGGCTAGGATTGGCTCAGCATCCAAGTTGGGGAACGTAACTCCTTTACTTGAAGTTCCAAGAACAGTAGATTCTATAGGACCTGAAAGAGCAAGAACTTTCTTTCTTGCTGTGGATTTAGGTCGACGACCTAGTGTAGGAGAGACAGCAGGGATTGATGCTGGGATTGAAGGAGAGGCAGAGGGAACTGACTTAGGAACTATCTCCTGCTGAGACTTCACAGATTTGGAAGATGAACCACGGCCTCGAGATTTTATGGCTGCTAAGAATGAAGCAAGTGAAACACACAGAGAAAAACCCTAAGCACTTCGGTTATAAGTGAGAGATTCAACAAGAAAACACTGAGTATGAAACAACCAAAGTGAAACCAAATATATAGAGAATTCGGTGCACAAATGAGGCAAGTTCAAAAATAGGTAACCGGATTGTATGTGATAAATGCCAAAATATCTCCTTTTTAAAACAAATTCTTTCACACCTCAAAATTGGAAACTTTTTGAATATTTTAGAATATATTGAGATAAAAAAAATAAATTGCATCAATTATTTTTTTTCAAACCCCATTTTTTTTAAATACACGGTCCAAAACAGATTTTATTTTATTACATTTTTTTATTATTTTATTACCAAATTGCCGAAAATAGAGTGTAAATTACCATACCATATGTGTCCAAGTAAATGCCAAGTCTTGTTCAAAAGAAACAAGATAACCATATTTTTCACAAATTAGATAAATGAGTTATAATTCAAATACTTAGTGACCATAATTCGAAAAATATACCAATCACAAAACATATTTGAATCAATTCATTATATGTATGAGTCTTACAACCATCTTACATAGTCTAGTCAACAGGCATGTGTGTGTGCATGTGTAATCAATTTGGCGTTTCTTTTTGGCCTTTTAAAGCTAGGCTCATTGCCCATATTTGGCGATTGTAGCCTTTTTCAAATTGTAACCATAATGGAGGCTATAACTCTTATACTAATGGTAGCCCTTTACACTGGTAGAGTATCCTCCAATATAATTGCTAATTACCTGGTACCAACTTACTCAGTGTCGGCTTTCACACATCAGTATAGGTATCTCTTTTCCAAAATGGAGCCTGAAAAAGAAGCTGGATTAAGGAATGCTCAAACAAACATAATGATTTGATCAAATATAAATTGGATGGTCTATAATTTTTCAAATATGGTTTTTTATTCCAACAAAGTATAGGACTTATAACGATCATTTTCTAAAATACAGAAAAAAATATGATCGTCAAATTTCTTCCAAACAGGATAAGAGATTTACACAAACACATATGCAAGGCAAAATAATCAATTTATTGGCAATTTAAAATAAAACAAACCCCCAAGGACTTCCTGAGGGAATCAAATCTGACCGTGTCTAAAGCTTTGGTAAAAATATCTATAATTTGTTTGTTAGTCTCAAAATATTCTAAAATCAATGTTTTGTTTTCAACAAGTTCCCGAATAAAATGATGACGCATGTCAATATGTTTGGTGCGAGAGTGCTGAACAGGATTTTTGGAGATATTAATAGCACTTGTATTATCACAAAAAAATGGTTAAAGTTTTAATATCAAACCCATAGACTGCCAACATTTGTTTCATCCACAAAAGTTGAGTACAACATCTTCCAGCAACAATGTACTCAGCTTCGGGTGTTGACAAGGAGATGGAGTTTTGTTTTTTACTATGCTAGGAGACCAAATTTTTTCCTAAGTAAAAACAACCACCACTTGTGCTTTTGCGATCATCAGTGTTTCCTGCCCAATCTGCATCACTATAACACACATGGTTAGAATTTGTTTCTTTGGAGTACCAAATGCCTAAATCAAGAGTATTTTTGATGTAATGAATAATTCTTTTTACAACAGTCACATGAGACTCCATGGGGTTCCCTTGGAAACGAGCGCACACTCCAACATTGTAACTGATGTCAGGGCGACTTGCAGTTAAGTAAAGGAGACTCCCAATCATACTCCTGTAAAGAGTTTGATCAACTTTCTTTCCATTTTCATCTTTAGATAATTTGACTGTAGTACCTATTGGAGTTTTAGCAGGTTTAGATGCATCGAGTCCAACTCTTTCAACAAGACTTCTTGCATACTTGCTTTGTGAAATGAAAATTCCCTTATCTGACTGCTTCACTTGAAGGCCTAAGAAGAAATTGAGTTCTCCTACCATGCTCATCTCAAACTCTTCCTGCATTTGTTTCACAAATTCCTGCACTAGAGAATCATTAGTAGAACCAAACACTATATCATCAACATAGATTTGTGCTATCATAATATTTTCATAAACTTTTTTGATAAAAAGTGTTTTGTCTACTCCCCCTCTCTTGTACCCCTTTGAGACCAAAAAATGAGTTAGTCTCTCATACTAAGCCCGTGGGGCTTGTTTCAGCCCATACAAAGCTTTTTGCAATTTGAAAACATGATTAGGATTGTAAGGATCCTCAAACCCTTTGGGTTGTTCCACATTATCTTCTTCATTCAAAAATCCATTTAAAAGGCGGATTTTACATCCATTTGGAACAATTTAAGACCAAGAACACATGAAATAGCTAGTAATAATCTTATGGATTCAAGTCTTGCAACAGGGGCAAATGTCTCATCAAAATCAATTCCTTCAACTTGAGTATACTCCTGTGCAACTAGTCTAGCTTTGTTTCTTATTATGGTCCCAAATTCATCAGTTTTATTTTTAAATATCCACTTTGTACCTATAACATTAGTATGACTCGGTCTAGGGACAAGAATCCATACTTTATTCCTTGTGAATTGATCTAGCTCTTCTTGCATAGCATTGATCCATGATTCATCATTTAAGGCTTCCTTCACATTTTTTGGTTCCAAAGTAGAAGTAAAACAAACAAATTGAACCAAATTTACATGCCTCTTTCGAGTGACCATACTCTCTTCAAGATTTCCCAAAATAAGGTCAGAAGGGTGATTCTTTTTTACTCTAGTTGATGGTTCTCTTTGAACAGAGTCAGAGGAAATAACTGGATTTTCCTTCTCTGTTTGCCCAGTTGTTGTTTCGACAGAATCTGCGTTTGATATGTCAGCAGTGGCTGTTGTCCCCTCCAAAGGTTGTGCTGTCAGATCTGCTATTTCTTTATAATGTTGAACATCAATGAGCCTGTCAATTTCCTCCTCATGGGAGTACTCAGAAAAATCTTTTATATCATCTACAACCACAAGAAAAACTTCCATATCGCTTTTGGCATCAAATTTGCCCAGATTCTCACGATCTCTAAGAATGTAACACAGACACCCAAATACATGAAAATAATTGACATTGGGTTTTCTACCTTTCCAGATTTCATAAGGAGTTTTATTTGTACCTGGACGCAGAAAACACGATTAATTGTGTAACAAGCTGTATTAATTGCTTCTGCCCACAATTTCTTTGTGAGTATTTTGCTATTAAGCATAACTTGGGCCATTTCCTGGAAAGTACGATTTTTCCGTTCCACTACCCCATTTTGTTCAGGGGTTTTTTGGGAGCAGAAAATTCATGCAAAATTCCAAAAGATTTACAATATTCATCATAAACAGAATTTTCAAACTCCTTACCATGATCACTCCATATTCGTACAATCTTTCCAATGTTACAATTTTTTTCAACTCTCAATCTTGTACATAGAGTTTGAAAAGCTTCAAATGTATCTGATTTTTCTCTTAAGAAATCTACCCAAGTAAATCTAGAAAAATCATCCACACGTACAAAAATGTATCTCTTAACATTAATACTTTCAACTTGTATAGGACCCATGAGATCCATATGCAATAATTCTAACACATTTGAAGTATTAATATCAGATAATGCTTTATGGGAAATTTTCAACTGTTTTCCCATTTGGCATGATTCACACTTACCAAGTGATTCTTTACCCAGCTTGGGTATACCACGGATGAGACCTACATTAGCAATCTTTTTCAAGATTTTGAAATTTATATGTCCAAGTTTTTCATGCCACAAGTCAGTAATATTAAAACTTGATGAAGATGCATGACATGTGAATTTTTGTGTGTGAGAGTGTAACAATTATCCAAAGAACGAGAACCTTTGAAAACAATATCACCACTTTGATTTAAAACATTACACTCATCATGCAAAAAATTAACAAAAAAACCTTGGTCACAAATGTTACTTATGCTAATTAAGTTGGCTTTCAGCACATCAACAAGAAGCACATTTTTCAGTTTCGGTAACCCTTCAATGTTTAGAGTACCTTTACCTAAAATATTTCATGTCATTCCATCCCCAAATGTTACTACTCTACACTTCAAGGATTTGAAGTTGGTAAGTATGTTGGCATTACCTGTCATATGTCTTGAACAACCGCTATCAAAGTACCATGAACTAGATGCATGCATTTTATGACAGGTAAAGGTAGCCAAGCAAACAGAGTTAACTTTCTTAACCCATATTGTTTTTTATTTTGAATTTCTTTTGGTCAAGAATTGATTCATACGACCAAAGTGTTGAACATAATTATTTTTGAACAAATTTAACAGAGAAAAACACTTAGGTCTTATGTGTCCTTTCATCCCACAAAAATGACAAAATGGTACAAATTGTCCAATGTTTCTTTTTGGAGAAATTTTCTTTAGTTGTAGATCTGTTAAAATAGATGACAACTTAGTGGTCTCAGCAGAGTGACTTGTTCCTGCAAAACGGTTAGTTGGCACAACAGACGGATAATTCATAGATTTTACAAAAACCGTTTTTCTTGAGGATTCAGATCCATTAAATCCTAATCCACTGTAATCACCAGCCTTTTTTCCTACAGAAAAAATATCATCCAATATTCCAGATCGAGGATTAAGCATTTTGACACCTTTTTGCAAAAAAATCAATTTCTCTACTCAAAGAATTAATTTCATCATTTTTGGAAGCAATAATCATCTCAAGTTTTTCAATTTTTTCAACAATTTTTTTATTATTGCTAGCCATTAGACGATTCTCAGAACACACTTTCAGCCATTGATCATACATTATTTTATATGACTCTTTCAATGACTCCTCATCTAAGTCAGAATCATCAGAATCAATATCAGAATTCTCATTATTCTGAACAGAATTATTAAGGCATAATACATCCTTGTAATTAGCTGAAGAGAAAACCATACATTTGTGAACAGAGGTTAAGGCAACACTATTTTCCTCCTCATCACTCTGTTCAGAGTCTTGTTCACTCCACGTGGCTGTCATGACTTTCTTTTTCTTTAAGGTATTTTCACACTCAGATTGAATGTGTCCAAATCCTTCACATTCCCTGCACTGAATACCTTTTTTATTAGTCTCAAAGGGTTTTGAAAAATTACCTTTTGGGTTTTTGGATATGGCCTTTTTGTTTCCCAATTTCTTTATGTATTTTTGAAAAAAATTTGTCAACAGAGCCATCTCATCATCCGAACTTTCCTTCTTTTCTTTAGAAGATTTCAAGGCAATAGATTTTTCCTTGATTTCCTCTGTCTTACCTTTTTGTCTAATTTGTTGGTTTAGTTCAAAAGTTCGAAGTTAACCCATCAATTCTTCTACTTTTATTTTGTCCAGATCTTTTGCTTCTTCAATTGCAGTTAGCGTTGTCTAAAACCTATCAGGGAGAACTCTAACAATTTTTCGAACCAAAACATTCTCTTCAAGTTTTTCACCAAGAGCAAAATATTCGTTAGCAATATCTGACAATTTCTCATAAAATTCAGTGAGGGTTTCATTTTCATTCATTTTCAAATTTTCAAATTTTGTTGTGAGCATAACAAGCCTAGAACACTTGACATCAGCAATTCCTTCAAATTGAGTTTGAAGGATTTGCCAAGCATCTTTGGCCGAAACACATGAAGAAATCAATTTAATGTAACATTCACCAACACCATTAAAAATAGCATGTAATGCTTTATTATTGTAACTGGACAGTTTATCTTCAGCATCAGTCCAATCAAGTTCAGATTTTACCTTAGTTACATCATCGCTTTCTGCTGGAGGAGTCCAACCACTTAAAACAGCTCTCCAAGCCTTTTCATCTTGAGATTTGATGAAGGCTCTCATTCTAACTTTCCAATATGAATAGTTTGAATCGTTGAGTAAAGGGGGGCAAGTTATGGAGCCTCCTTCTGTGAAAAAAGACATTGCAAGAACAAGAACAACAAACGGAATAAACCAAGATCACACTCAGAAATGAGTGACCCGCTCTGATACCAATTGAAATTTCGTTTTTAGTAATTACTTAATTAATTAAACCATGTGAATTAATTAAAGTGCGGAATGGTAATTAACTATTTACATAGATTGCAGTTCTGTCGAGACAGAATCCGAACTTGTCACGACAGAAACTGAACACAATAAAAAGACAGTGCAAAACAATAAAGAACACAATGAATTTTTACAAGGTTCAGAAACCCTTTTGGATAACCTACTCCTTGGGGCCACACCCAGAGAATAAAACCAATTAATAAATAATCACAAGTACAAAATATTGACTTAAACAAAACAAGACTCCCTCTTGAGATTTGCCACAACTTTGTTGTACTTCTCTTCACTAATCTGATTTTGATTGAAACGCTTAACCACTTGAACTCCTTTCAATGGCCAGCGAGTGCTTGCATCCTCCTGACGCAAGGCTTGTAAAAATCTTCTCTCGAAGACTATAAACGTTGTGTTCAAATTACAATGTGTATTCACTCATGAACATGGTATAAACTCACCACTAAAAAATAAACACACATATTTCTACAAGATCATGTGAATACTTATGATCTTAAATACAAAGAGGAACTCTCACAAATATTACAATTATGCTCACAGATTATGCATCTCAGAGTTCCACTTTCTCACTGCCTTTAGAGCTCTATTTATAGAGTCCTTTTTCGTGCTCATAAAGGCTGAGAAAGAATTCTTCTAATAAAGTCAAGAATAATTGAAGATATTCTTGATTGATGAAGAGTTTCCTTTTTTAGAAGATGTTGATCCGACAGATACGATTTTGGTGGGGATAGCTCAGACCTGTGTCGGATCAAAAACAAGCTCAAAAAGGAAACAACAATTAATGACATTAAGGATCCAGTTTCTTGTTTTTCTATTCTTGAGCTGCACAAAAATATATAAACAAATAATCCAGAAATGACTTTGGGTAAGTACTGAATATTTGCAATTTAAAACTTCCCTTTATAAATAAATTGGGACAATAGAAAGCTAAATAAGGAAGCAAATAATTATCCAAAATTCACAAAAAGGGAAAGTGAATTTCCAAAAATTACAATAAAGGGAAACAACCAATTTATCTTTTAAGAAAAAGATATTTCTATAAAAATGCCGATTATAGAATTTACAAATCTTGAGCCTTAACGATAATCCTAGTCACAATAGCAACGGGTAACTATCAATCTCTAATCCAAATAAATGTTTAGGAAACATGTACTAGCCTCATGGACCTCGAATTCTACTAAACCGGGCAGTAGAATTCATCTCAAGCGCTTAGGTTTGAATCCCTAAACCTCCTTGAGCTTAAAACCCTCAAACAACCCTAATTTTCATTTGAGCCGCGACCCAGCCCCTAAGGGTTGCGACATGCTCAAGTCAGAGGCTAAATGCTTCTCTGCGGAAGGACACGGGCCATGGCGAACTATACCTTGCGCCGCGGCGCGCCTAGACAAAACAGAAGCCCTCCAGCCTCCTCGAGCATACGAGGCGCGGCACCTGAAGAATAGGGCCACGACCCAAGCCTCAAAACCCAGAAAACTAGCCTTTTTCCTGCATTTTCCTCGAGCTTAAACCTCAAAATTCAACCCCAATCATCAACCAAACTTAGATTTAAGCCCAAAATTTCTATCCTTATAATCTAAATACCATATCCATTTTATAACAATTTCTTGCACTTATCAAATTCCCAAAACCAGAAGCTAAACCAAACATTTCTTGACCTATCTAAACCCAACCTTAATTCAGAAATTAAAACTTAGAATCTTACCTCAGCTTGCAGCTTAGTTCCTCAGCAATCACTTAGTTGTTCTTAGCTTAATTTCCCAGCTATCTTCAATTCAATTCCTAGCTTGAATTCCTGGCTTTTCTCATTCAATTCACCAAGCTTACTTAGGTTCTAGAGAGAGAGAATGTGTGGGAGAAAATGGAGAGGATTATGTGTGTTTGTGATAAATTCCTAAGGCTTTCTCTAATATCCTTAACCCAAAAAGGCCAAATTGCCCTCAAGCTTTCCCCAGACCTCTAATTGCCTCTAGGGGTAAAATAGTCATTTCCTGATTCTTGCAAATTCCTCAAGCCATCATATCAATTCCCAATGAATCTCATCATGTCCAACTAATTATCAAATACCTATCTGTTACTCATTAAACCCCAAATATACATTAAACTTCCCAAAATACCCCTAAGCTCACCCCAAGCCGGGTATTAAATCCCACTGTGACTATTTCGCTAATACGCTCACTAGGATCGCCTCGAGCCGTGTACTGTAGATATATCCACACAATAATGTGGTCTCAACCATTTATCACATATAATCGCATTTATGCCCTAACGAGCCAAAATCACAGATATGCCCTTATAAGTAGTAAATGGCCCACATGCATATCTAATGCTCATAAACATGCATATAATATATTCACATCATCATATATGTCATGCATGTCACATAGTCACCCACTTAACTAATTAAAGACACATATATCCAATTATGCCCTCCCGACACGCTAATTAAGGCACTAAACCCTATTAGCACTTTTGGGTCGTTACACTTAGAGCCAGATCATGACCTGTCTAGGCAGCCTTAGCCAAATTAGGCTTTTGGGGCTTGGGGACTTAAACCTAAGCGCTCGGGACAATTTCTATTATTTGGTTTAGTAGAATTCGAAGTCTCGGAGGCTCGTATATTATTCCAAAGCTTTTAATGGGTTTAGGATTTTAATGGTTATCCATTATCACATTGTGACTAGGTTATACTGCAAGGGCTAAGGATTAGGGATTGTGCTCGGGACCGTCATATGCTAGTTGCTCGAGACTTGAGGTAAGAAAACTGCACCCGAGTTGTGAATGAGGCTTAAACCCCTGTTAATGAATATATTATGAATATGAACATATTTGTAGCTGAGAATATCTGGATGGGCACGCTTGTATATGTTGCCATTAATTACTTGCTATGCACTGTACATTTGTGAATATATTTGTTTGTAGGCCGACCTAAGGGTGTTGGAGGCCGATAGCAAGTGTGCAGAATGCAGCCCGACATACGGGTGTCGAGGTCGGCTAATGTCTGGCCTAAGAGCGTCGAGCCTGGATATTATACCATAAACAGAAGTGTGGTTCACACTTAATTGTTTCCATTGATTGATGATTTTGGTTTACGTAATTGACTAAGATGAATAATATTGTTGGTTGGTTACTTATACCCTATTGTTGATTGAATCTAATGATTTATGTTTACTACTTTTATACTGTTGCCTAATTGTGCTTGCTGATTTAATTTTTCTTGTTGAGCCTTGGCTCATGGGTGCTACGTGGTGCAGGTAAGGGAAAGGGATACTATGACCAACCATGAGTTGGAGGACTTCATGGACGGTGTGTACATTTGCAGCCTGCTCAATCGCCACGGTCGAGATAGCTTGGGAGGAACTAGGGTTAAACCCTGTTTTGCCACTTAGGATGGCTAAGTTGTATTCTATTTTTCTTTTACAAGTTTGTAAACTGATCCTGGGATCCAGTGTATAAATTTAATATTTTAATTAAAAATAATCATTTTGTTGACACAATCTTTTAATACCTGACATTGACTTAGTCTTTAATTACACATTTAAGTTCAAACGACTTGTTTAGCAAGTTAAGCACTATTTTAAACGCATAGTGTAACGATCTTGGTTAAACAGGATGTTACACCATAGGACCCCAAGGTGGCTCTATCAACATCATATCAAGGTAAGAGTTGATACAAGGGTAAGACTGTAATTTGGAAATTTGAGAAGAATTTTATTCTTCGGGTCAAATATACAATTATATGATAATTGAGGTTGAATAATTAATTTGGAATTAATTATTAAAATTTGAAAATATATTTATTTATTTAAATATTAAAATTTTGAAATATATATAATAACAAATTAATTAATTTTTTAAATTAATTATTTTATTTGAGTGGGAGAAAATAAAAATGGTAAGTCAAAATAGTTTTGATTTATTAATTTTTAAAAGATGCTGATAATGATGATCATTAATTTGAATTTTGAATTTAAAATTTAAATTTGAATTATTGTTGTGATATTTTCCGTAAAAGGATGATACCATGTTTTATGGGAATGATTTATTTAATTAATTAAATAAATAAAAGAAAATAAGAAATATACAATATTCTCTTAATGGGAATAGTGTCACACGCATAACACAGTCCAAGGACTGTGAGTGTTGGTTTTTTCATAATTTTATTTATTTAGTTAGTAATTTGAAAATAGATTTTTCAAATTTGGTAAGTTAGATATTAGTTAAATCTATTCCTATCATCATCATCATCATCATCATTATTATTATGAATAATGGTGCAATATATAACCAATATATATATATTATGTGATAATAAGAGAAAAAGAGATAGTGATTTAGAAGAGATTTAAAAAATTGTCAGACAAGAAATTCTCATCTCCTATTATTATTATAACACTTCTCAAGTCATAATCCAAGTACTCATGTGTTAAGATAAACTTGTGATTTCTAAATTATAAACATTTGTTCTCTATGTGCCCACCCACATCTTGAGGTGTTGAGAATACTCTACAAAATTGTGGTGTTTGATAGGAAGATCGTTATTTATACAAAAAGACTCAATGACACTTGATAGGCTTCAAGAGGTAAATATTTTTGTCCTTAAATAGTTGTATACATGTGCATGTAATATATAGTTGTATATATATGTATGCATGTATATTTATGTGTATATATGTATACATGTATGGGCGTGTATATTGTAGCACCTCAGAATTTTACTTAGTTAGATAGTAGTAGCTTACACTGTAGTATTTTAGTTTTCGTGGATATTGGTTCAAGCCAGGAATTAGTCGGAAACTCATAGAGCTAGTTATGAATTTTATAAGTTTAGCTTATAGTTTAGAAATATTATTTATTTTAACCTAAGGTTTAGATAGAATAATTAAGAATGTGACATTTGTCACGTGTATGTATATTAAGGATTTAAGAATTTTAGATGAATAAAATAATAAAGGATACACCTAGGAAGTCTAGAACCTTCACTCAGATGCTAGGATCTCGTGTTACTCAGTCAAAGTGGTTTAAATATCTTTAAGAATGATTAAAATGTGCAAAAACACGGTTTAGTGCATAGGCATAAGCCGATATATCGCAGCTATAGGGGCGATATATCGCCTATGATAATATGGAAAACACGTCGACTTTGCATGAACGAAACCACGAACCCTCGGGAAAACAGGACAGGTGATATATCGCCTATAGGGGTGATATATCGGTTCCATGGGCCACTTTTTAAAATCTGTGGAATCTTAAGCTAGAAACAATCCTCAACAACTTGGACTTGTTCTTGAATGAATTTGACCGAGTTCTGGGCATTTGTTGAGCGAAAAATGTCATTTTTATTCATTTTAATGAGAGTTAGTTTCACTCACTGAACTCTATAAATAGGACCCTTCGCTCAGTCATTTGCATCATCTTTCAAACACTTTTCAAAGCTTCCAAGCTGCTATTTTCGTTCTAGAGAGAAACACTAGGGCTTTGGGACTAAAGCTTTCAAATCTAAGCTTTTATAAACACTTGGGAAGTAAGCCATAATTTGTTTTCGGTGTTTGATGTATAGATCAAATCTCTAAGCTATCTAAGGTACTCTTAATCCTGAGGTCTAGTCTATTTCTATTTTTCTTATTCGCTTCTTTTACTTCAAATCCTAACCTGTTATAATGGCTTTTGGTTAGGTACTTGATTTCTTTGAAACTTAAGGTTTTCGGTAAGTCCTTATTTCTATGGTTTTGATATTCTTTTCATCTTCTTTTCTCTATGAAACTTATGATTTTTAATGTTTGGTTTTAGGAGTTTCCAATCCCGCACTTGTCTCCAATATCTCGAATTTGGTAAGGAAAATTAGGTAATTTAGTTTATGACCTAGTTTTGTGATGTGTATGACCCTAACATTTCAGGTACATTAAGAAGATAAGTGTGGCTAGACCTAAGGTGTATAGGAATGTATGATGGACCTAAGTTGATGTCCGGTAGGCTCGGTTGCCAAAATTGTATGACGGACTTAAGTTCGGGGCTTAATTGCCACTCCTGTATAAGCACTTATCTTTTTCCTATACATGTCTTGTTATTATGACCTATGATTATGATCTAGAATGACTTGTGATTATGATCTATGTTATGACCTAGAATATGTTATGATCTTGTATGATTAGTAAATTAGCATTTTTATGAACATTTGGATGAACTTATGATATGTTTGCTATGACTATATGATTATATGTTTGCTTATTTGTATTTTCTTTACTGGGCTTGGAAGCTCACTCCTTATGATGTTGTTATGCAGACAATTGAGGATAGAAAGGTCGGTGGTGAGTGGGACCTAAGAGCTTAGTGATGTATTCGTGGGGACCATATAGCCGAGGAATGATCAACAGGTCTATGATTTTATTTTTCCAAAGCGTTTTCTTTACATATTTCTTTTATTTATAATGTTGCTCGCTTTATTTTACTATTTTATTTTTGTAAAGACCTGGGATCCCTTTGCTTAATCTAATTCTCTTAAATAAAATAGCAATATTTATGTTTATGATCCAACATTGTGTTCTAAATAATTTTATGAGAATTTAGGGTGTTACAAATATATGTTTCATGATTAATGATATTGTATATTGATGGTTCATGCATGTATTCTTGAACATATAAATTGTTTATATGAGCAGTAGAAATTTTTTGTTGTTGTTAATAAACTGGGCCCACCGTGAAATTTCCCTGCACACTTTGATTGTTTTTCTAACAATTGGTATCGAGAGCAATCATTAATCCCTACATATTGTTAATTGTTGTGTGAGATTATGTGCATTTTTATATTATATGTGATATATATTTGAATGGATGGATGTTTATATTAATGATGATAGATTCTTAAGGGTTGTTTATAATGGTGCTTTTGTGTGACAGTCAGAATCATGTGATCCGTAAGGGGAAAGACCGGGTAAAGCTGTGCAATCCCACACCGCCTAGGGAAGGTCAAGTGTGATGATTCTAAGACTGTGTAGGTATGAGACTACACAATTGAAGAGGGCTTAAATGGATTGATGGGTACTACCTATGCCAACAAGATGCATCTTCTTTTCGGTAGCTCGTCACTTGAGAACTCCAAAGTTAAATGTGCTTGACCTGGAGCAATCTGATGATGGGTGACCTCCAAGGAAGTTTTCTAGGAAGTGTACGAGTGAGGACAAAGCACACTGAAAAGACTCATGTTGGTTTGTAGGGACAGTCGTCATTCCAGGAAGCAGCCATAGTGACGTGGGGCATTACAAATGGTATCAGAGCCTTGATCTAGCTGGAAGTGTGGCCGACGGGGACGTCGGGCCTGTAAGGGGGGTGATTGTGACAATCAGAATCCCGTGATCCATAAGGGGAAAGACCGGGTAAAGCTGTGCAATCTCACACCGCCTGGGGATGGTCAAGTGTGATGATTCTAAGACTATGTAGGTATGAGACTACATAGTTGAAGAGGGCTTAAATGGATTGATGGGTACTACCTATGCCAACAAGATGCATCTTCTTTTCGGTAACCCATCACTTGAGAACTCCAAAGTTAAACGTGCTTCACCTGGAGCAATCTAATGATGGGTGACCTCCTAGGAAGTTTTTCGAGGAAGCGTGTGAGTGAGGACAAAGCACACTAGAAAGACTCATGTTGGTTTGTAGGGACATTCGTCATTCCAGGAAGCAGCCATAGTGACATGGGGCGTTACATTTTAGGTTTAAGAATTGTTCTTAATATTTCTAGATGAAAAATGTAAGCCATTTTTAGGACATAGGAATTTTGTCATTTTATTTTTTGAAATGTAAATTATAAAATTATTATAATTGGACTCAACTAAGTTTGGCACAAAAATCGATACGACATCACCACCACTGCTGACCGCCGTGGCACACACCTAGAGGTGCCCCTACCCCCGTCCGTACGGACCGTACAACTCTACCCCGCCACCGCCGCTACTCATGTGCTCGCCACCAATGTGGTCGGCCAAGTAACCCCTTGCCACCAGACCCCTTACTGCCGCCCCTTCTTGGTGACACACCTATCTTGGTGACACACTTAGGGTTTATGTCATGCAAACCCTAATGTGTTGTTACCTAAAATATTTTAATTATTTAATTAATTAAAATTTTGAAATTGAATTAAAATGGTTTTAATTTGGTCATTTCTGTAATTAAAATAGTTTTGATTATTTTCCTTAATTAAAAATGTTTTAATTATTCTCTCCCATAATTAAAATTATTTTAATTAAAATATTCAACTTAAAATTAAATTGTTTAATTTTTTTTTTTAATTCAATAACACAAATTCAAATTGGGCCTTAGAAACTATTTGGGTGTTAATACCCAAAGTTTAATTATTTTAAAAGGTTGTATAAAATAATTAAAAGTTTTATAATTCAAAATGGATATGGAAAAAGGATGGCATTGGCTCAACAAGACTACATCTCAAGGCTCGAGATCAAGTCGTTCTTAATCAGGAATTAGCTAGTCTATGTTACATTTTCATGTATATTTTACAAGTGTTGTAATTTTTTCTAGAAATACCCAAAAAGTTACCAACTCACATTTATTTATTTATTATAGATGTTTGAATATGATTAAAATGTTTAATGTTTTGTCATGCATTATAACATATCATTCATATACCCACACAGTACGCAATTAGCATGCATTACATTCGTGTAGAAACATGCTATTAGGAACGTCTTATATTTTATTATATGTTTATATATGATAATTCATATAATAATAACTTTAATCTTAATTAGTTAAGATGGTAAATTAAAATTAAAGTTTTTTAATTTATTATTTTAATGAAAAATATTTTATTAAGATAAAAATGATATTCTTTTAATTAAAGCATAATTAAAACTAGAATTAAGAGCACTATTTATTCATTTTATTTTGCTTAATTGGATTAGTAATTATTAGAATATCATTTAGTAAAAATAATTAAATTTATTTTTACAAATAAATTTAAAAATATTGATTTTGTGAAAAACACACTTTTCCAAAATAGTGAGTGGGAGAGGGAGTTATGACAATAAGTCTCATGGTCTCCACTATTTGTTGAACACCGAGAGGCATAGGAAGGGCCTCGTGTCGCCTCCGTTTACGGCCTCCCTAAGGAAAAGCTTCCGAATATGTTTATTTTAATTCAAGGTTGACTTCTCTTATGAGAATATAATTAATGATGTATTTCAAGTTTGACTGACCCTAAGGCACACTCTTGAGTTAATTCATTAATTGAAAAATAATGGCTTACACTCCGAAGGTGTATCTAGGCTTTCGAGCACGACTAGTACATCTTGACCAAACTAGCGGTAGTTCATAAGTCAAAAGAGAAAAATGCATTTTTAAGTTTTCAATTATGAGATTGAGATTTGTCTCAAAATTAATTTAGAATTAGTCTGACCTACCCAAGGCTGGTCCATTAATTTTCAAATTAATTTATCGTGGATAAGTATTTATATTTTATGTGTTTTTTATATGTTGCATTCATGCATCATGTTTACTTTTCCAAATAATATCTGCTATTTATTACATGTTTTAATTCATTATATTTTATTTATTTATTTCCAACAACAATAGTTAATTCTCTTAATCCTGATCAAGTACTTGAAAACTTGGGAATCGACACACACCCCATTGATAGAATCATGGAAATGATTTCATTTAGTCTTAACCGCATAAGAAGATGGTATGGAGGAATTCACATTGTCCTTGGAACACAGAACTTGTACAGAGCGATCTTTGATCCAACTCTAGAGGTTCCAAGCTTTTCATCCAGCTTTGATGAACATGAAAAATATGGTGAATGGATGAGATTGAATCACTTGGCACATCAATGCATGTTATTGACCATGCACGATGACATTAAAGAAAGACATATGGTTATTGAAACCGCATACAAGATGTGGGCCTTTATAAAGAGTGATGCTCTGGCATATGCTCAATTTTTAAAATATGGAGTAAATTCGATTTACTCAAAACTCGTCTTTAATAATTTGAATGGTTGATTCAAAATTATGCCAAAAATATTATTTTTCATTTGTTCTTGTTTTCAAGGATGCATAAATCTTTTGAGAAAAAGAGTAATTGCATTAAAACCAAAGCAAAGAACAAATGACGAAGATGATTGAATCAATAAAATATTAGTTTAGAAATTTATTTTGTTTACTTTAAAACAATTTAGATTTTTAGTCATTTTGAAATAGTTGATTTTCATTATGAAAGAAACTAATAAGTTCTTTCTTTAAATTGGTTCTAGAATTCTTTCTAGAAACTTAATTTTAGATTCCTTTATTGATGAATGAACAAGTTTAATATTTCTTTTAAATACTAAATTCAGTTGTTATTTCTTAAATATATTTGTTCTACCTATTTCAACAATGAGTGTATTGATAATTATGAATTATTCATTATTGTGCAAATCATAGATTTAATAAAGAAGACATATTATTCCAACAACAATTAAGTGAAACATATATGTGAATTATTTTTTAGATTGGTTTATAATTAAATAGACATATAAAACAAATAAAAGACAGTATTTTATTAGAACCGTTCATTGGTTCTCTCTCTGTTTATAAAGTCTATTAATTAAAGTTAACCAAAAGACATTTATCTTATAAAGGCTCAAAAATCACATAATCATTTAGCTAATACATTGAGATGTATGTTGAACATTTTAATGTTCAAAACTAAGAGAGATAATAAATATTAAGTCAATATTGATTAACATTTATTTAAGATATGTTTACCTTTGTTGAATGCAAAAGAAATTTTTAGAAATTTTCATGCAACATTCAAAGACATGTTTGATATGATAAAAAAACAAGTCCAAACTCGAATTTTGAATTCAAGTAATTTGCATGTGAACTTGGAATTCAAACCCAACTCACATACAACTAGAATGCTAAGCAACATTAGTATTTTGGAAATAGAATATAATCATATTAGATAAGATGAAATAGATAATGAGTGATCATTATTGTCTTTATTATTTCTATAATTTTGACACTTGTTATACTCTGTACATGTTTGATTGTACATCATCAAAGACTTAAAAGTTGGGATTCACAAGTAGTTATGTGAATAATTGAAAGTTTTCCATGAAGTTATTTAGTGAAACAATTTAATAATCATAAAGAGAATACAAAAGTGTTTGTATCTCTTAAATGTTACTTTAATGAAGCATGATTATTATAATCACTATATTTCTAGTTAACTTGTACTAAGAAATAATGACTATAAGTCAAGTAAGCGAGTTACTGATAATTAACAATGATAAAACCAAAGAATATCACAAATTCTGTAAAGCTTTATTATATTGGGAGTGTTAGTTAGTAACTACTCCGTTACTAACATAAAGTTCAGTTGGTTGTGTATAAACACAATCTAACTTTGTTTCATTCACATACTAGTATGCAATGAAAGATTTTAACTGAAAATAATGGTTGAAACACCAAGAATCTAGAAATGGAATTTGGAATTCATATGACATCTGGATTCTTGAACATCCAACTAAAGTTCATTAAACTTTAGTTTGAAACATGATATTCAAGATGAAGAAGAGAACATAGGAAAGTATAGACTGTTCAAAGTAAGGTTAATAGCCGAAGGCTATAAAAAGAAAGAAGAAATTTATTACTCGAATAAATACCTTCTACTGTAACCAAGCTTAAATCTTTTTGCACAATTATCCATTGTTTTTTTTTCATGGATTATGAGATTTATTAAAATGGATGTCTAAATAGTCTTCTCTGAATGGCTGACATGACAAAACCGTTTGAAGATCTCAACCGGAAAGATTCGAAATAAAAGATCAAAAGCAAAGTTGTTTGCAAGGCTTCTTAAATCCACCTTTGGATTTTAAACGAGTCATCAGATCTTAAATATCTTTGATTTAATCAAAGATTCTGTTGTGATTCTTATTCTTCATGTTGATAACATTCTGATCATTGAGAATGATGTAGTGAAATTATCAAAAGTAAAGAAATGGTTAGTTGAACATTTCTAAATATTAGAGATTGAAAGAACAATCTTTAGGCACTGTCTCAAGCAACTTATATAGATAAGAAGCTTAAATACTTTAGTTTGCAAAAGTCCAAGAAATGTTTTTTGCCTTCCCAGTCAAGAGGATGTATTATGTAAAGAATAATGTTCCCTTATTCTTTTACAAGAAAAGAAGGATATGAGATAGTATTCCTACAACTAAGTGATGGATTGTTTAATGTATCGAATGTTATGTGTTCAAATTGACATTTGTTAAACAGTGAGAATAGTCAGCAGTTGTCAATCCAATTTTGGATTGAGTAGTTGAATAATTATAAGGGCTTGATTTTTTGAGTATCTTGAATATAATAGAGATTATGTGTAATGCCTTGGATAACTGTGACAGTAAGAATCCCGTGATCCGTAGGGGGAAAGACCGGGTAAAGCTGTGCAATCCCACATCGCCTGGGAAGGTCAAGTGTGATGATTCTAAGACTTTGTAGGTATGAGACTACATAGTTGAAGAGGACTTAAATGGATTGATGGGTACTACCTATATTAACAAGATGCATCTTCTTTTCGGTAGCCCATCACTTGAGAACTCCAAAGTTAAGCGTGCTTGACTTGGAGTAATCTCAAGATGGGTGACCTCCTGGGAAGTTTTCCCAGGAAGCGTGTGAGTGAGGACAAAGCACGCTGGAAAGACTCGTGTTGGTTTTTAGGGCCAGTCATCATCCTAGAAAGCAGCCATAGTGACGTGGGGCGTTACAAATGGTATTAGAGACTTGACCCAGCCGGAAGTGTGGCTGACGGGGACATCAGACTCCTAAGGGTGGGTGATTGTGACAGTCAGAATCCCATGATCCTTTGGGGGAAAGACCGGGTAAAGATGTGCAATCCCACATCACATGGGAAGGTCAAGTGTGATGATTCTAAGACTGTGTAGGTATGAGACTACACAGTTGAAGAGGACTTAAATGGATTGATGGGTACTACCTATATTAACAAGATGCATCTTCTTTTCGGTAGCCCATCACTTGAGAACTCCAAAGTTAAGCGTGCTTGACCTAGAGTAATCCCAAGATGGGTGACCTCTTGGGAAGTTTTCCCAGGAAGCGTATGAGTGAGGACAAAGCACGCTGGAAAGACTCGTGTTGGTTTGTAGGGCCAGTCGTTATCCCAGAAAGCAGCCATAGTGACGTGGGATGTTACAAATGGTATCAGAGCCTTGACCCAGCTAGAAGTGTGGCCGGCAGGGACGTCAAACTCCTAAGGGTGGGTGATTGTGACAGTCAGAATCCCGTGATCCGTAAGGGGAAAGACCGGGTAAAGTTGTGCAATCCCACATCGCTTGGGAAGGCCAAGTGTGATGATTCTAAGACTGTGTAGGTATGAGACTACACAGTTGAAGAGGACTTAAATGGATTGATAGATACTACCTATATTAACAAGATGCATCTTCTTTTCGGTAGCCCATCACTTGAGAACTCCAAAGTTAAGCATGCTTGACCTGAGTAATCTCAAGATGGGTGACCTCCTAGGAAGTTTTCCCAGGAAGCGTGCAAGTGAGGACAAAGCACGCTTGAAAGACTCGTGTTGGTTTGTACGGCCAGTCGTCATTCTAGAAAGCAGCCATAGTGATATGGGGCATTACAATAACCAAGACTGTTACATTGTGTGTTTAAAATAGTACAGGACTTGCTAATAAAGTCATTCGAATAAAGATGTGATCCTAAATTCATAATCAAGTTAGGTTTAAAAGATTTTGGTCATAAATGGATAATTCTCATTAAAATAAATGTTTAGTACATAGGATCCCAAAACAGGGTTTAAAGGAAAAATTTACAAACTTCCAAAAGTTATATACAATCAAGACCATTCTAATGGAAAAATACACATTTTAGGTTTTTGTCTCTGTACAATCCCTTGACCATGGCGGACGAGCAGCAGACAATGTACATCTTGCCTCCAGAGCTCTCTAACTCATGGTTGATCCATCTTACCTATAACGACCCAAAAATCACTAATAAGGCTTTAGGGCCTTGATTAGAGTGCCGAAAGGGCACGATTGGTTTATGTGTGAATTAAGTAGTTTAATGCATGATTCTGTGTTAAGCATGCTGGTATGATTATATGGATATATGAAATGCATGTGGGCCCCATTTGGTTGCTAGGGGCAAATTTGTAATTTTAGCCCGTTGAGGGCATAAATGTGATATTTGTATATACAGTGATTAATATCACGTGTGAGTGGTGATATAATTGTGATGCATGACCCAAGACGATCCTAGGGAGTCGTTTAGCTAGAAAGTCACAACGGGGTCAAATACCCAACTCGGGAGGAGCTTAGGGGTATTTTGGGAATATTATAACGTGTTCGGGAATTATTGAGTAGCGGTTAGTAATTTAGTAATGGTTTAGACATGTCGGGATTAAATGTGGATTTATAGGAATACTTGGGGATTTAGCGGGATTTAAGTAAAATGACGAAATTTCCCTTGAGGTTGTATAAGATTTTTAATAAGGGAAAGGGCAAAATGGTAATTTGGTCTTAGGAGAGGATAACTTTGGCTGAGGAGAAGTCAATTACGTCATTTTCATTTATGCATAAACTGAATATCCTGCTGGAAGTCTAGAGAGAACCAAGCTAGAAGGAAGGAGAAGAAGAGCTAGTTTTCTTGAGATCAAGGGAAGGATTCAAGGCTAGGATTTGGGGAGAGTGAGCTAGGTTCAAAGGTAAGTTCTAATTCAGTTTCTAGATTGGATTCTGTTGTGATATGTTATGGGTGTGAGCTGAGTTGTGTTTATTTTGTGGATCATTGGAGTGAAGACTTGGCAAGGTTCAGCTGGAGATTAGAGGAATTGGGCTTGGAATTGAATTTGAAAGAAGCTCAAGGTCAAAATTTTACTCGAGGTAAGAGTTTCATGCATCTCTGAAGTTTAATCGTTGGTGTGGTTTAAATATTCTAAAGGGTGGTTTAAGTTTTATAAGGAGTGGTTTAAGTTTTGTGAATTTTGAGCCATTAGGTGATTCTTGGGTTTGATTGTGTGTTTGGGTTTTTTGCTGTGGTTTCTGAGTTGCCATACTGTTTATCTGGAGTTTTAGGTTGAATTGGGACTTGGGTGTACCTTGGTGTTGATTTGGAAGAGTTTTCGCTCGGGAAAAATGTTGGGAAAAACCCAGTTTTTTGGGTTCGCGTATGAGCGTCGTGGCCCTGTTCTACGGCACTAGGTTGAATCAGGAGATGGGGATCATTCTGGGTGCCGCGGTGCTAGGCTAATTTCAGGAAGTGGAAATTTGAGTTTTTAGGGTTTTGGCTCAGGGGGCTCGGGGGACGCTTTCGCTACCTTGTGTGGGGAAACGGGAGGTCTAGAGAGCACGGGATTGGTTCCGGGAGATGATTATTAATTGGTTAGTAATGAGAATGTTGTGTGTGTGTGTTGTGACTAGGATTTCGGCGAGGCTCGGGTTAGAGGACTGTGCTCGGGATTTCGGTGCTCAAGAAGCTCGGAACATAGGTAAGAGAACTACACCCGGTTGTGAATTTATAATGGGACTAAGGGTCCCTAATTCTTGTATGCATTATGTAAGTTGGTATATTATGCCATGAGAATATTAAACCAACGGCCTAAGAGTGTCGGAGTTTACATTGGTGCACAGGGCGCGGCTCAGTCCCTGGTAACTGAGGAAAGCTTAATATTCACTGAGCTCGGTTTAAGCGGACCGGAGTCAGTGGGGTAAACAGAGGGTGCGGCCTAAGGGCGTCGACCCTAGTTATTGTGTGATCTGATTATCATTGTTAACTGTTGAATATGACGTGCCTAACATCTGAGTATTAGCATGTGGATTCTTGGTTATGTCTATGAGTTATGTGATTAATGTGGTTTGCTAAATGTATGAACATGCTTAAATAGTTATTAAATTGTTACCATTGTTTGTGGTATGATGATATGTTTTCTTTCTGGACCTTCGCTCACGGGTGCTATGTGGTGTAGGTAAAGGCAAGGGCAAGCTTGATCAACCCTAATTCGGAGAGCTCTGAAGGCAGAATGTACATGAATAGCTGCTCGGTGTCACGGGCTGACATTTTGACAACGGAAATGCCCGTGCGCCACCTTGACTCCTCTGAGCCAAGGTCAGCCTTCCAACCATTCGAATAACAATGGGCATATTTTTCACGCGACCGTGTGCCTCTGCACACTTCCGTCTCTCGAACAACTCTCACTGAGTCATGCTCTCAAGCATCTATGAGTGCAATCATGCATCAAGGCTATCTATCCAAGACACTCACACTGTCCATAGGTTCTCACTATGGCAAGGCAAATCCCAACATCGATGCTCACCCAGACATTCGCAAGTCAAGGTAGCATGTGTGGCTAAGAGCCACACCAAGCTGATGTGCCAACACCTCCCATCATGTCCCATTCAATACTATCCGATTAGCTCACGTCATAGACCAAGGACTCCCATACCTCCATGGTCCAATCCTCAAGGCACCATACCATCATGCAAGTTGGCAGGCCCTCGAGACTGGCTGCCAGATTAGTAGCACACACTAGACCTCTGTCCTACTCAAGCATAGTGCACCCTCCAATGCTTGCATGCTAACAAGTCCCACGAATGACTTCCCATGCCATCTCGTGTCGATATTCATGGCCATGGTGCACCATGACATCTCTCAAAGGTTTGGGCCACGTTCCATGGAAGCGGCATCCCGGCAAGCCAAGGGAACTGTACCCTTAAACCTCTGGTTGCACACTTCGACGCACTATCGGGGCAGCCCGGTAATGTCCATGAGTACTCCTACTCATGGAGACATATGAGTCCCCTCGTGGTCCTCATATGCCCGCCCTAATAGTCCTCCCAATTAGTAGTAGCTCACTTGACGCACTTGCGCCAGGGGGTGGTGGAGAGCTAACACCAGGTGCTCCCCCTACAAAGAGCCTTCTGAGCTTTTAGCCTTCTACCAGGAACATATATGATTTTTGCTTGGGAGACATATTTGGCTCTCAGCTCGCCAATTCTCCGAATCTCCCAAATCTAATCATACCATTGCGTTCATTGACCCTTCAATATGGAACCTACCAAGTCCCGTCCATTTATGGGCAATATTGAAGATATTTACGAAAATGCCACTGTCTTACAAACTAGGCATCATCATGCTCACCAACCTGCACCCTCGCGTGTGCATCTGACCGAGCACCATCCTAGCTTGTAACATGCCCTCAAGGCCAGCATGTTACACTCTCCCTGACTTTAATTGTCGATTCCCTCATCGATAGACTGCTGGCCAATCATCTTGCTTCGACTCCTAAGCTTTCTCCATGCTTCTTCCGAATCTTGAGTATGCACTAGTCCTTCTACCACTGTAGAACCACCAACTTGGTGATGATCTCCCACGTCCTCCCTTGGACTCGATCAAGGACCCCATGCCACTGTCCCTATTCAGAATCCTCCCATGAAGTAGTGTCGCTGCACTCAAATACTTCTTGCACACATGAACTCCTCCGAGTCCTTCACGATGTCCCTCCAATCAACCAAGTAGCCCTTGCAACACTGACCCCAAATCAAACACATCATTTGATTGAAGCTTCCCCACCAACTGTCCAATGCATACTCTTATTGACAAGGATAAAATTAAGGTGCACCCCTCAGGGTGAGGTTCGCAAACCAACCGTTCCCAACGGCACCTACGAAACATCCTTCCTTTGAAGGCGTGTCTCTCTTCAATGTAGCACTTGTGCCATCTGTAGCCTTTATGCAGTATCTAGTGCACCCTTGCACACAGACTTCGCAAAGTAGTCTCTTTTCTCAGATTTTGGCCCTTCGGCCTTACTGCATACACATGGCTTGATGCAAAATGGCCACTCATGACCATAAGCATAACTGCTCCTCTGAGCTTCTACAATGTGGTCAATGATCTGACATCATTCGAAACCACTACATTGCCTTCTAGCTCATGCTCATGCTGACTCTCAGCATCGTACCGCAAGTTCTGCCCCCAAAACAACCTTGCCTAACTCTGGACGGCCTGTTGAATCTTGATCAACTTGACTGCACTTTACCTCACCCTTGGGGTCTGAAGTTGTCCCAATCCGGTATCTCCCTTCGGCATATGTTCTCTGAATCATTCGGCTTATGTTCCCATAAACATGTGTCCCCATAAAACGCTAAGCATGTCCCATAACATGCTGCAAAACCTGCCCAATCTTGGTCTCAGCCTACGCCCATGCATATTGTCTATCTGCAGTTTCAATTGGTCACCTGACCTACTCGCATCAGTCATGCATGTCTTCGCACTGTACAACCCATCTGTTGTTGTGTTTCTCTCTAGATTCACACACCAAAACTGAACAAGTACCCTGACCCTTCGAACATATGAATTAGTGGGCTCCCTCACTTCAACTTGGGAATAACTTCTCTTCTCGAGGTGTACCTCTCAATGTATAGCTCGCAAGCTAACCGCTTTTCTCGTGCGGTCCCTAGTTCCATTTATCACTTTTGAAGATGATGTTGTACTAATGTCTCGGCCATTCTGACTCTTCGCCCCTCGACATCTCTACGTTGCCTTAGTACCTGAGTCCTGTTGACTTTCACCTTAGGCAAACATTGCACTGATGTTACCTTAGTACCTGAGTCCTGACAACTTTCACCCTAGGTAACTGGCTCTGTCTTTGTCTCTGAGTCTCCTTGACTTTACATTTTGAACAACTAATGATCTCCATGATAACTCATCTCGATGCTTTCGTAATAGAACATTGGTCTGTTATTTGGATGTTTGAACCGTGAAGGTCTCTCCCCCACTTCAACTGTTAGCGTCCTCGACAACTTGCCCACACGCAAGAACGTCTGACCGCCCCAAGTTTTCATGTACACAACAAATCTAGAAGTGCACCCCGTAGGATGTGACTCTCGAGTCAACTACTTCATGTAGCACCACAATCGATTCCCCTATGTGTGCACTGTCCACATAGCTATCCATCTGCTCTATACTAGCATCTTACCCTTTCGGGCAGCTTCTCTAGGCTTCTATGGTCACTAAGTCCCAATAGCAAGGCCCTCCAGCCCACATTTAAACTCAAGCACCATCACGTCCTCCTTAAGCCCTCTTGCAGTACTAAGTTTCCTTGATGTAGCCCTCCAGCACTCAAGAAACTCTAGTACTATTCTGACCACTACGCGCGGTCAACTCGGCCATGCTGGCCTTTGATGCATATATTCCACAACTCAGCATCTCCCACGATGCCACAGTGTTGCCCACACCAGCTAACATCACTATGAGGCAACACGTTCCACTCAATTGTCTCGGCGCCTCCCTTCTTGGGCGAAACAAGATAACATGTAAACACCTCCAAGTACGACTGCCTTCTGACAATCGCGGCCACTGCCACCTTGGTCTCTATGTGATGCCCTTTGGCACACAAGTAGCAACTGAAGCATTCCATGCTCATCTTAATCTAATTCCTCAAATTTGTCCACTCTCGGTCACTGTCGTGACCACAAAGCGTCTGACGGCCACTATTATGCTTCCACACTCTTGCGTACAAGTTCCCCTTTCAACAATAGTGCTCTGTGCGACTTACACTGTCATTCAAGGGAACCCGAACTAGTGAACCAATCATACAACCTTGATCACTCGATCAAACCTTGTCTCATGTCAATGAGTTCCAACTCTTTTGTAACGCCCCTCCACAATTGCACGTGGTTGTTGTCTTTCTAGCATCACTGAACTTTCTGATTCGAAGTAACCATAACTTGTCCCCTCTCTAGGATGCCCAGTATTCCCACGAAGAAGAGCAACCAAGTCTCATCCCGTCTCAGTCTACTGATCCTTTCTAGGTGACTAAATGGCTCAATGACATATGTCCAAGTATCCAGACCTTTCTAGTCCTTATGCACGCCTACATCCCCTTTAGGATGGGCCAACCAGGTTCATCCCTCACTTGAGATGAACCTGGCTCTAATACCAACTGTCACGGGCTGACATTTTGACAGTGGAAATGCCTGTACGCCACCTTGACTCCTCTGAGCCAAGGTCAGCCTTCCAACCATTCGAATAACAATGGGCATATTTTTCACGCGACCGTGTGCCTCTGTACACTTCCGTCTCTCGAACAACTCTCACTGAGTCATGCTCTCAAGCATCTATGAGTGCAATCATGCATCAAGGCTATCTATCCAAGACACTCACACTGTCCATAGGTTCTCACTATGGCAAGGCAAATCCCAACACCGATGCTCACCCAGACATTCGCAAGTCAAGGTAGCATGTGTGGCTAAGAACCAACACCAAGCTGATGTGCCAACACCTCCCATCATGCCCCATTCAATAATATCCGATTAGCTCACGTCATAGACCAAGGACTCCCATACCTCCATGGTCCAATCCTCAAGGCACCATACCATCATGCATGTTGGCAGGCCCTCGAGACTGGCTGCCAGACTAGTAGTACACACTAGACCTCTGTCCTACTCAAGCATAGTGCACCCTCCAATGCTTGCATGCTAACAAGTCCCACGAATGACTTCCCATGCCATCTCGTGTCGATATTCATGGCCATGGTGCACCATGACATCTCTCGAAGGTTTGGGCCAAGTTCCATGGAAGCGGCATCCCGGCAAGCCAAGGGAACTGTACCCTTAAACCTCTGGTTGCACACTTCGACGCACTATCGGGGCGGCCCGGTAATGTCCATGAGTACTCCTACTCATGGAGACATATGAGTCCCCTCGTGGTCCTCATATGCCCACCCTACTAGTCCTCCCAATTAGTAGTAGCTCACTTGACGCACTTGCGCCAGGGGGTGGTGGAGAGCTGACACCAGGTGCTCCCCCTACAAAGAGCCTTCTGAGCTTTTAGCCTTCTACCAGGAACATATATGATTTTTTCTTGGGAGACATATTTGGCTCTCAGCTCGCCAATTCTCCGAATCTCCCAAATCTAATCATACCATTGCGTTCATTGACCCTTCAATATGGAACCTACCAAGTCCCGTCCATTTATGGGCAATATTGAAGATATTTACAAAAATGCCACTGCCGTACAAACTCGGCATCAGCATGCTCACCAGCCTGCACCCTCGCATGCGCATCTGACCGAGCTCCATCCTAGCTTGTAACATGCCCTCAAGGCCGGCATGTTACACTCGGCCGCCACGGTTGAGGGAGGGACAAGAACAGGAGAACCATAAATGTTTGTTTTGCCCTTAGAGTGGCCAGTAGCTGTTTATATCTTGAAATTTTGTAAACTGACTTTGAAACGTTGTTTCTTTTGGGATCCCTTGTACAAAACGTTTAATTATATGAAATGTATCTTTTATGACCAAAACCTTTTTAACCCTAGTTCATTGATGTTTTAGTGACACGTTTTCAACTAAAAGACTTGATTAGCAAGTCTTGTACCTTTATAAATACACAGTGTAACGGTATTGGCTACCCAGTGTGTTACATTACCCTTTCCTTTACCTGCACCACGTAGCACCCGTGAGCCAAGTCCCAACAAGAAAACCATAACAACATAACATAATCAATGATAATAGTCAAATAATTCACAAGACAACCACCTAGGTATTCAGCAAGCCATAAGCATCAGATTAACAACAGAAAATATATTTATATTCAACAGTTTATCACAATCATCATACATTACTTAGGGTCGACGGCCTTAGGCCGCACCCTCTAATTAACCAGTGACTCTGGCTCGCTTAGGCCGAGTCTAGTGTTTATCTAGCTAACCCCAACTCTCAGTGGTCGAGTCACGTCCTGTGCGCAAATTATCATCCCCAGCTCTCACAGGTCATTTATTTCATGCTCACATGGCATATCAAAATCATACAACATATGTATTCAAATAAAGGGAAACTCAGTCCTAACACAACCACACAAGGGAGCAGTTTTCTTACCATTATGAATGGAGAAAGTGAAATGGTTTCGAGCACGATCCTTAGCCCCGAGCCTTGGCGATAAACCTAATCATAGTGTCCAATGGGTAATTATTAACTTCCAACTCAAATAAATACTTAGGCGACAGAAACTAGCCTACGGGACCTCAATTTCTACTAAACCAGGTAGTAGAAATTGTCCCAAGCGCCTAGGTTCAAACCCCCAAGCCTTAACAATTTTAGAAACAAATCTAAGGCTAAAATCCCCAAGCAGGTTGCGACTTGCCCCCAAGTCAAAGAGCAAGTACCCAAGCCAAAGGGGGAGGCAGGTCGCGACTTGGTCTAGTGAGTCGTGGCGCGCTCCCAAGTTAGAGAGCAACCCAGGCCAAACAGGCCACATGTGCTGCAGCGCCCCAGGGCTGGGTCGCAACACGCCTCCTTCGAGCCCAGAAATTTGGGTTTTTCACATGCTTCTCCCAGCCAAGTACCTCAAGACTTAAACCTAGAATTTTACCAAAACAAACCTCCCCAATTCAACATCAAACTAGCTACGAATTCAAGATTAAATCATACATTTTAGAGACAAAAACCTTAGCAATCATACCTCAATCACTATCCCAATTTAACCAGAATTCATCACTCAATACATACCCAAGAACCCAGAATTGTACAAACTCTAAACTTCAAGACTGCCTAGCTCAATTCTACCCAATTAAGCTAAATTCTTCAACAAATTAAGAGAGATTAAAACTTACCTTAACTATGGCTGAATCCACACAAGTTCCAACTTTAATTCCTCTCTTGAATCCTCGCCAATTTCCTTCTGTTTTCCTTCAATTCATAGCTCAACTCCCCAGCCTATGCTCCTTCATTTCCCAAGTCTCAAAGCTTCAACTTCCTCAAGAGTGAGAGAGAAAGAAATCATATGAGAGAGAATGAGCTGAGAGTGTGAGATGCTTCTACCTCCTTCTGCCTTAGGTTCTAAATGTTTACTGAGTGTATCCTTTAGTTTCTAGGCAAAAGACCCTATTGCCCCTCTTAATTAACTAGCCCTCAACTTATCCCTAGGGGTAAAATGGTCATTTCCCCCAGTTCCCACTAATTCCTCAAATGTTCCTAACATTTACCCATTAATCCTGTCATTCCAAATAATTACCATTTACTTATTCAATACCTAATAATCCCCGATATATTCTCTAAATTCCCAAAAATACCCCTAGGCCCCTCCCGAGCCGGGTGTTAATCCTCGTTGTGACTATTTCGCCAATCTGCTCACTAGGACCGACTTAAGCCATACACTGCAAATATATCCACATGATAATGTGGTCTCAATAATTTATCACATATAACCATATTTATGCCCTCAATAGGCCAAAATTACAAATATGCCCTTATAAGCTACAAAGGGCCCACATGCATATCTAATATTCACAAACATGCGTGTCACATAGTCATATAATCATATTAATCATTCATGCCACATAATCATGCGTTAAACCATTAAATCACACATATATCAATTATTCCCTCTCGGCACGCTAATCAAGGCCCTTAAGCCTTATTAGCAATTATGGGTCGTTACATTATATGTTTATGTATTTAGGCATAGACCTAAAATCCTAAAGGATTAATTGAGTTTCAATCAAATAGAAATCTTTAAAGATTGATATCAAAATCAGTTTCTATAACTATGGAGGAAACACATTAATCTGGAAATGTGTTGGACATTTCATAATAGTATATTCTACTATAGAAGCTGAAATGTAATAGCTACTGAGCAGTTAAATAGACTATTTGATTTAGTTGAGTTCTTTACCATTCTGGAAAGGGTTTTAGACTTGAATAAGCTACTAGTACCTCATTGTGAAAGCAATGGAGATATAACTATTCTACAAGAACTGAGAAATCATGAGAGAGGGAAAACACATGAAATGTAGTATCATTTAATTCGAGACAATTTTACATAATTGATGTAACAATCTTGAAGATAGCTTCAAAAAAGTTTCTTACAAAACTGTTTACAAAGATTTTGTTAGACAGATTCGTTCAGGATAATGTGAGTGACACATTGAGAGAGATGCCTCAATTTACTTTAGGGCAGGTGGGAGATTGTTGGGAATAGTGCCCTAAAAGTAATTGTAGCTGCAAATGTTTTAAATGAAATAAATAACTGAATTGAATTATTATATATATACACTATGTTTGATATTATGTTGATAATATTGAGTAAATATCAGAAAATTTCAAAGTTCATCTATGTGGTCTTAATCTTATGTTGGTATGAGAGGATCGAGATTGAGATAATGAACTTAAAATAGTTCGCAGAAAAATAAAATTATGGAATCTTTAGAATAATTACTACTAGTACGGTTCACTAATATTATGAATACAAGTGACCTAGATCTGGGTCACTAGTGTAGTAGGACACTTTAGTGAAGGTACTTTATATATAGTGATATATAGAACTGGACCAGATGTGATTTGTTGATACTTGTTTAAACATCGTTTCGTAGTATTAATAAAACACATCAAACGATGATCTTATCCTGAGGTTTTGAAAATATATTTATTTATTTAAATATTACATTTTTTAAATATATATAATAAATAAATTACTTTTTGAAATTAATTATTTTATTTGAGTGGGAGAAAATAAAAATGGTAAGTCAAAATAGTTTTGATTTATTGATTTTTAAAAGATGATGATACTGATCATTAATTTGAATTCTGAATTTTGAATTTAAAATTTAAATTTGAATTATGGTTGTGATCTTTTCCTTAAAAAAGATGATACCATATTTTATGGGAATGATTTATTTAATTAAATAAATAAAATAAAATAGGAAAAATGCAATATTCCTTGAATGAGAATAGTGTCACATGCATAACACAGTCTAAGGACTGTGCCATGTGTGCATGTTGTACTAATAAAGTATCAGTATTGGTTTTTTTTCACAATAGATTTTTTCAAATTTTGTAAGTTAGATATTACCTAAATCTATTCATATCATCATCATCATCATCATCATCATCATCATCATCATCATCATCATTATTATTATTATTATGAATAATGGTGTAATATATAACCTATATATGTATATTATGTGATAATAAGAGAAAAAAGAGATAGTGATTCAGAAGAGATTCAAAAAATTGTCAGACAAGAAATTCTCATCTTCTTCTTTTATTATTATAACATTACTCAAGCCACAATCCAAGTACTCATGTGTTGAGATAAACTTATGATTTATAAATTACAAATCTTTGATCTCGATGTGCCCACCCACATCTTGAGGTGTAGAGAACACTCTGGAAGATCGTGGTCTGAGTACTCAAAGCGTTGGATAGGAAGATCGTTATTTATACGAAAAGACTCAAGGACACTTGATAGGCTTCAAGAGGTAAATATTTTTGTCCTTAAATAGTTGTATACGTGTGCATGTAATATATAGTTGTATATATATATATATGTGTGTGTGTGTGTATTTATGTGTATATTTGTACATGTATGGGCGTTTATATATATATGTTGTATGATTAATGATATTGTATATTAATGGTTCTTGCATGTATTCTTGATGATAAAAACTTTTTATATGAGCGGTGGGAATATTTTTTGTTGTTAATAAACTGGGTCCACAGTGCAATTTCCCTGCACACTCTGATTGTATTTCTAACATGGTTAAGTTGTGTACCAATAATGCAACTTTCACTGTTATCAATAAATATGCTAATTTCGCTCATATTATTGATTATGATTCTTTATTTTATGGTATCTTAGACTATCTCATATAGGTTTTTCAACCATGAAAAGAGTAGTAAAATGTGGTATGATTTCATGCAACATTAAAAACTATGGAAAATGTGAAACATGTGTTAAGGCTAAAATGATAAAGAAACAATTTCCTAGTGTAGAAATATCATATAATTTACTTGATTTAATCTATAGTGATCTTTGTGAATTAAATGGTGTTTTAACTAGTGGTGGTAAAATGTATTTTCTTACATTTATAGATGATTTTAGTATATATACTTATATGTTTCTTTTAAAGCATAAAGATGAGACTTTTGATGCTTTTAAAGTATATAAATTGGAAGTTGAAAATCAACTTAATAAAAAGATTAAGGTGCTAAGAAGTGATAGATGAGGAGAGTACTTCTCTAATGAATTCAATGCATTTTGTGAAGAAAATGGCATGAATCATGAATGCACCGCACTATATACACCAAAACGCAATGGTGTTGCCGAGAGAAAAAATAGAACTTATCTAGAGATGATAAATTATATGTTGGTGTTTTCTAAGTTGAACTTTAACTTATGGGGTGAAGCGTTATTCATTGCTTGTCACATTCTTAATTGAATACCTATGAAGAAAAATGAGATATCTCCATATGAGTTATGGAAAGGAAGAAAACCCAATATAGGGTACTTCAAAGTGTGGGGGTGTCTTGCATAGTGCAAGAAAAGGGAACCTAATAGAACAAAGTTAGGTTCAAGAGCCATAAAGTGTGCTTTTGTTGGATGTGGCAACAATATTAAAGCTTATAGGCTATTAGACATAGAGTCTAATGTTGTGATAGAATCTAGGGAAGTTGAATTCTTTGAGAACATGTTATGTGACAAAATTTCTCAAGCTTCAACATCCCTAAAGGAGAATTTGTTATATGAGAACAATTCTCAAGCATTTACCTCCAAAAATGATTATCAAGAGGAGAATTCTCAAAGGAATGTAGAGCAACCCATTGAAAAGAGAAAAGTCTAGGATTGGATGAGATAGATTCTCAATGAATTTCATTCTACATGGTAGAAGGAAATAGATAAGAAGTCATTAGGAAAATTCCAATTGTACTTCTCATTGAGGATGATCCTAAGACTTATAGAGAAATCGTGCAATCTAGAGATAGTGCATTTTGGAAAAAATTCATTAATGATGAGATGGATTCCATTCTTTCTAATAACACTTGCAAATTGGTAGACCTCCCACCGAGGTCTAAGCCAATTGGGTGTAAGGGGGTATTTAGGAGAAATACCACACTGACGACACTATCCAAACTTTTAAAGCTAGATTAGTAGATAAAGGGTTTAGGCAAAGGGATGGTATTGATTATTTCGATACCTATGCGCTTGTTGCAAGAACAACTTCTATAAGAACTTTGTTCGCTTTGGCTTCAATACACAACTTTTATATTCATCAAATGGATGTCAAGACGACATTTTTTAATGGTGACCTCAATGAGAAGGTCTATATGGAACAACCGGAAGGGTTTGTCCGACCAAAGTATGACCATAAAGTGTGTAGATTTGTAAAATCCTTATATGGATTGAAACAAGCTCCAAAGCAATGGCATGAGAAATTCGATCAAGCCATTTTTTTAATGGGTTTAGGCATAACAATGGAGACAAGTGTTTGTATTCCAAAACTTCTAAGGGATATGTGATCATTGTTTGCCTATATGTGGACGACATGCTTATCTTAAGTGATAGCATGAAAGGGGTAGTAGAAACGAAGATGTTTCTATCATCAACCTTCAAGATGAAAGATCTTGGAGAAGTTGATACCATACATGGTATCAAAGTGAAGAAAAATAGTGGGGGTTTTGGTTTGGGGCAAGCCCACTATATTAAGAAAGTATTGAACAAATTTAACCATCTCTAGGTTAAAGATGCCAATACCTCATTCAACCATAGTGTAAAACTAGAAAAGAATGAAGCAAGAACGGTGACTCAATTGGAGTACGCAAGTGCTATAGAGAGTCTTATGTATGTCGCACAGTGTACTAGACCTGATATAGCATTTGCGGTAAGTAAACTAAGTAGGTTTACTAGTAATCCAAGTGTGGATCACTGGAAGGCTATTGGGAGAGTCCTAGGTTATCTTAAGAAAACCAAAGGACTAAGCCTTCACTACTCCAAATTCTTCAATCTTGGAAGGATATACATATGCAAGTTCGATATCCAATCTTGGGCACAAGTTGTCTACCACTGCTTGGGTATTTACATTTCGTGGGGTTGCAATTTCTTAGGGTTCCAAGAAACAAACATGTAACGACCCAAATTTCCTAATAAGGCTTATGGCCTTGTTTAGGGGACCAAGATGACAAATTTTGGAATTATGTGATTATATGATATTTATGTCTATCATTATGTGATTATGTGAGTTATATTATAATATGACTTGATATGCATGTTTAGGTGTATTAAATATGCATGTGGACCAATTTCTGTTTAATTGGGTAATTTTCATAATTTAGTCTGTTATGGGTATATTTGGCATATATGTGGTATGTGTGTGGTACTTCATTATTATTTGGCTATGCTTGGGTTACTCAGCACGAGACGATCCCAGGAGGCAAGACAGTGGGAAAGTCACAATCGGATTCATACTTGACTCGGAGTGAGTCAAGGGGTATTTAGCACATTACCGAGATATTGGGTAATGGGAATAAATATTTGATGATAAATTGGGAGTTAGTGAGATCAGGGGGAAATTCTGAGAATTTTGACTATTTTACCCCGAGGCAATTTTGGGACCCCAAGCATTAGGATTTTCTTGAGGTTACTTAAGCTCAAAGTAACCTGTTAAAATTATAAAAAGAACGTTCAGAAAGTTCTCTCTCTCTCTCTCTCTCTCTCGTTCCCTTTTCGACATCCGATCACATTTTCGAAGGAAACTCGAGTTTTAGGACTCAGATTCAAGCAAGGATCGAGGCATAGCGATTCTAGGGAAGATTATAAGCTTATTAGCTGGAGGATTTAGTTGAGAAACGACTCAATCGGAGGTAATCTAAGTTTTAAGTTCTAAGTTTTTAAAGTTTTTAAGCTTTGATTAGATTATATGTTTTGTTGAGTTTTTGGATGGTTTGAGACTTGGGTTTTATTGGTTTTGGGAGATTAGGATGTTTGGGAACTTTGATTTTGGGATTTGGATATGTTTGGATAGGTTTTTAGAGGATTTTAAGTGGGGAAAACGTAGGAAATGGCTAGCAAGTCGCGACTTGGATGAAGCCAGGAGCCAGGAGGCTCTGCTTGGGGGGGGGGGGGGGGGGGGGGTGCCGCGACCCAAGTGGGGTCAAGTCGCAGCCCGCACCCTGAAGCCAAGGCAAATACTCTCTGACTTGGGGCAAGTCGTGACTGGCTTGTGCATTTTTTTCCTAGATTTTGTTTTTAATCGTGGGAACTTAATTCTAAGGGCCTGGGATCGATCCTACTACCCAGTTGAGTAAGATTCGACGTCCCAAAGGCTAGGTTTGGGTCCAGAAGTATTTATTTACTCATTTTTTATGAGTTTTTATATTATGGTTGTGACTAGGTTATCGCTAGGGGCTTGGAAACAGGATCGTTCTTGAGAGTCATTTATTGGTAACCTATGCTTGGACCAAAGGTAAGAAAACTGCACCCAGTATGTGATGCATGCAATATATGTGATTATGGCATGGCATGAAGGTGAAATATGGAATTTTCCAGAGCTTGCGTCTCTGTAATTATGCATGATTATAATTATGCTCTTGATTATTGATTAAGCATGCTAAATGCCTTATATCTGAATATTTGACATATGATACATGTCTGTTTGCATTACCTCATTGAGGAAGCACTGACTTATTAGTCAGGGAACAACAATGGTGTTAGTATTGATTGTGAAGTTGTGACTTACCAGTCAAGATCGGTAGTAGTACTGAGCACTGGTCGTATGGTATTGGCTTATGAGTCAAGAACGGTATTAGCGTGTTTAACGCAAGCCGAAATGATTAGATCTAATCAACATAAGCATTAAATACTTGACCGACCCCAAGGTCGAAGAAAACTAAAGCGCTTGTCTAGTCTAAAGGCTAGTTACGTAGAGCCAGGGCCAAAAGGCTCAGGTGACAGAAATGCCACATGGCTTAGGGAGCGGATCCCCAAAGATAGACTTATCAGTCATCTATACAGAGATAGACTTATCAGTCATCTATTTAGAGAGTGACTTATTAGTCAACTATTCAGAGAGAGACTTATTAGTCGTCTACCTCAGAGAGACTTATCAGTCATCAGCCTCAGAGAGAGAGACTTATTAGTCATCCACTCCAAGCGCAGGACTTCACAGTTATTGATTTGTACCTGCCTGCATGCATGAATAGGGTTATTACTGCTAGGCATGCTTATTATGATTTGGTGACATGTTATTATCTGCTTATAAGCATGTGTTGGCTCACGGGTGCTATGTGGTGCAGGTAAAGGCAAAAGAAAGATGGACCATCCTTGAGTTAGAGAGCTTTGGTGACGATGTGTACATATTCGGCTGCTCGACCACCATGGCTGAGGGTTTAAAGAGGAACTAGGGCTAAACCCTATTTCGCCTCTTAGGTTGGCTGGTTGTAAATATTTTACTGTAATTAAATTTTAAAATATATATTTGGGATCCCAATGTATACAGTAAACATTTTAGTGAAACGTTGTATCTTTAACCAAAAAAATTTTTAACCCTAAACCGTTAATTACATTTAGTTACACAATTATGGCCAAATGACTCGGTTAGCGAGTTTAGTATTGTTTAAAATGCACAACGTAACAGTCCATGGGTGGTAGGGTGTTACAAAACATGTATTTCTCACTTTACTATGGAAGCAGAGTTCATAACTCTAGCTACTACCAGCAAATAGGCCGAATGGTTATGAGATATTTTGATGGAGATACCCCTAATCAAAGAAAATGTATCTACTATATCGATACATTGTGATAGCCAAGCAACATTGGCTAGAGCATACAATGCTATGTATAATGGGAAGTCTAGATGCATTAGTCTAAAACATGGATATATAAGAGAATTGATTCAAAGAGGAGTCATTTCAATATCCTATGTGAGAACAAGTGAAAACTTGGCAAATCCTTTTACTAAGCCACCAACGAGAGATTTAGTGGCTACCTCATCTCGAGAGATTGGACTTAAACTTCCTAAAGAGATTCACGATTGATGGTAACCTATCTTAATTCTAGTTACTTAACTAGTGTTAGGTTCAATAGGTATTAACTAGTCAATCAAGTGAATATTAGTTGTACTCAATGTTATCCCCATTTCCTGTTGGGGTTTTGGGCCCTCGCCCTGGCCCACGGTCAGAGGGACCGGTTCGGTATTTGGGCCTAGTCCGCGGGCTACGGACTGGGCCTGTGTAGAAGGGTCCGGGACGTCCCTCCGGGTTCATGTTCAGCTTGAACGGTCCCGGCACTGTCCGGAGTGCCCCGGACCATCGCGGCCACCGAGTCCCGGTCCCGGGCCCAGAATGGTCCGGGCCCGAAGTAAACGCAGCGGGCCAAAGGTAAACGAACCTGGACCGCTTCATCCCCAGGCTATGGGTCAGGCGTCCAGGACACTGAAGCCGCCTCATTTCGCGTGGGTCTTGTCCCCCCACTTTTCACCTGCAGAAAGGGTCCCCTTGGGATTATCTGCTGGCGTGTCAGGACTGCGCAGCCAAGTACTCTGACCGGTCTTGTCCCCTGAATCGGCCTCGTGATTCGAAGTGGTCAGAGCCAAAGTGTTATTTTGTCGGGGGAATGCTTGCATCTCAGGGCAACTAATTGGGCCTGAGCTGGTTCGGGTTTGGTGTTCTGTATATCTTTTTAGCTCGGGCCTCCACTAGGAAGGCCCCTTGTGCACATTCCCCAAATGGGTCCGGGTCAGGCCCGGCCCAAACCTGATGTCCCCCTCGTCCTATAAATATAAGTTGTAATGCAACGTAGAAAAGGGGGAGAAGGCAGAAACTCTGCTCAAATACAGTTAAACAACTCCATTGTAAAAGCTTATCTTAGCTCTAATACAGACTTATATACAGACTCGTGGACTAAGGCTAGTTAACGCCCCAACCACGTAAAAATCTTGTGTCGATCTTCCATTCTCATTATTAATATCAGTAAATATCCTTCTTTAAGATAGTTGCCGAAAATCTCGGTTAACAGTTTGGTGCTTTCATTGAGAGCTGAAGGAAGCTAGCGCCAACGTCAGGCCTTTACTACGATGGTGAACACTCGTAACACCACCTTCGACCCTGCCAACCCGGAGCAGGGCAACAGAGACCCACTGCCTTCTCAGCGCATCCCTCAAAACCTGCCTGAAGACGTGCCTCCTCAGACGAGTCGCAAGACTACGAGGGTGAGACAGAGTACAAAGTAGGAGACGAAGAAGAGTACTATGAGGAGGAGAACGAGGGGGAGTATCATTATGAAGCCGCGGATCCCGAGGTCCCTCGCGACGATCAGCAAGACCCGGAGGTGACTAAACTGAGGCAGCAGATCCGGGATCAGGAAGCCAGGATGGCTGAGCAGGCGGAAGCACACCGCCGGGTGCAAGAGTCTCTCCATGCCCTGCAAGCACTGATGGCCGCACAGGGCCCGGCGGCCAACCCCGCAGTTGGCCTGCACCCAGAAACGCAACAACCCGCTCCCCAAGCGCAAACCGGGGGCCCCAGGGGGGCCAGCCCGATCCGTTTCCCAGAGCCTCCCCCCGACGCGGCTCCGAAAGTTCCGGACAAGGAGCGACGGACAACTCGGAAAAAGACTACCCCCGTCAGTAAAGCCGGGGCACGTTCATGGTCGTTACCTAGGAAAGAGAAGGTGTGCCCCGACCCAGGACGAGGCCACCCAATCGATCCGCAGGGGGTACGGCCGCAGGACGGTCATCCCCGGCCCGCCCCAAGGGCGAACGGGAGGGAAAAGTCTTTGCACCCGAGTGCCTCGGTCAACAAGAACCATCGGGAATGATCCCGCCGCGAGGATCGTGACGCTCTCAGCTCTGGGGACGACACTTCCCGGGTAGATTTACGTGACGGACTAAATGCCCGGAAAGAGCGGGCCCGCAAGCAAAAAATCCTTCCTCGAAACGGCGACCTCAGGAACGACATAAACGACAGGCGGAATGAGAGAATCCCCCTGGAGGACAGCGCGGCCAGGCAGCTCGTGGAGCAACTGGCAGCATTAAAAAAGGTCACCGACCGCTTGGTCCGCAAGCAAGAGGGCGCGGACACTGACTCTGACGAAGAGGACAAGGAGCCGTGCGCGAGACATATCCTAGACGCCGTGTTGCCAAAGGGGTTCAAGATGCCAAGTCTCACCTCCTACACTGGAAGCACGGACCCTAGGGATCATCTGTCCCGGTACAACCGACTCATGACCGTGGCTCACGTCAGCGACAACGGCAAATGCCTCTGCTTCTCCATCACGTTGGGCGGTCCCGCCGAAGAGTGGTGGAAAAGGCTTAAACCGGGGTCCATCCAAACATGGTCCGGGCTACAGTCGGCTTTTCAGAAGCAATTCGTGGCCGCCATGAGGATGGACATGCAAATCAGTGCCCTCGCCAATATTAAGCAAATGCCCGCAGAAACACTGAGGGCCTACATCCAGCGCTTCACTGAAGAAGCCTCCAAGACAAAGGTCAACGACGGACAGCGCCTGGTGGCACTACAGTCTGGAATCCGGGCCGGGTCCCCGCTCTGGGACGACATGCAGCGCAGTAAAGCCGCCACCCTAGAAGAATTTATTAGGAGGGCCCAAGGATTCATCAACTGGGAGGAGGCCCAGATCCAGGCCTTCGGATGGCCCTCAGCTCCTCATCCAATCCCTCAGACGATTCCAGGAGGTGCGGGACATTTCTCCGCGCAGTCCTACGCATCGCCCCCCATCGTCCCGGGGGCGGTTGTCGCGCCCGGCATTAGTTACACGCCTACGGTGTACGGTCCTGCCACTTCGGGATACGCCCCGGCCCAGTCAACGCCCTTCTCCGGGTATGGTGTCGCGCCAGCAGGGCACAGCATGGCCCCCGTCGTGGCCCAGCAATCGCAGACCGGGGTAACCGAGGCAAGCGTGAATCCCTCCCAGAGTAAGCGGGCCGGCAAAGGCCAGAACCGGCCGGAGTCGGCCAAAAAAGGGAAGAGGGGCTATGAGCCCCAATACTCGGAATACACTAACTTGGTGGATACCCAGGAAAACATCTACCTGGCTACAGAAAGAGCGGTCCATTACCGGAAACCTAGCCCCATGTTTAGGGGGGGAGGAACCCCAGAGACACCAGCAAACGGTGCGCCTATCACAAAGATGTGGGCCACACCACCGACGAATGTCGGCAGCTCAAAGATGAAATTGAAAATCTCATCAAGGTGGGACACCTCCATCAGTGGGTAAGGATGCCCATAGGCGTCCTGGGCATGACAGCAAATCCCGGGCAGTCTGCAGCGCCGGCAACGACTCGTGCATACCCGCCCCAGGGAGGGTATGCGTAGGGGCTCCCGGCACAGACCCCTCAGGGGGCCGTCGCCATGCAGGACCCCGGTCCTGGGATGCCCTATCCTTCCGGGGCAGCGCCCCCTCGAGTGGGCGGGCACGTGTCGACCATATCAGGCGGACCCCACCTAGGAGGCCCTTCGAAGAATGATCAAAAGCGCTATCTGAGCGAGCTGGACCATGACCAAGAAGTTTGCGCCCTCGTCCAGGCCCCTGCTCAGCGCCCCAAACTGATGAACCTCCCCATCACGTTCACGGAAGATGACGCCCGTAACGTCCATTTCCCGCACCACGACCCACTGGTCATAGATGCTCAAATTTCCAACAAGATGGTGTCCCGAGTGTTGGTGGATGACGGAAGCTCCGTCAACTTGTTGTTCAAATCCTCATTTGCCGCCATTGGCCTGACGGAGGCTGATCTGGCGTCGTGCCCGACCCAAATCTACGGCTTCAACGGAGACGCACTCCTCCCCATGGGAAAGGTCCAGCTGCCTGTTACTCTGGGGGACGCATTCCAGCAATCGTTCAAGTTCTGCACCTTTGTGGTGGTGGATTGCCCGACCGCTTACAACGCCATCTTTGGCCGGCCCGCCCTGGTCGAGTTCGGGGCCATCACCTCCATCCGCCATCTATGCATGAAGTTCCCGTGCAGCAACGGAGGGATTGGGACGGTCCGCGGAGACCAGAAGAGCGCGCGGAAGTGTTACCATATCTCTGTCCGTCCCGTTTGTATGGTCCGGGATGAGCCCGTCGGGCCGGCACTCCGCCCGCCCAAGCAAGCTATCCAGGACGAAGACGATCTGGACCCACGGTTGGGAGAGGAACGCACCCTTGAGCCAATGGACGAAATAGAAGAGGTATGCATCAGCGAGTCCGACCCTGCCAGGGTCATCCAAGTGGGAAAGAGCCTGCTGGAAGACATTCGGGCCGCCATTATCGCCCAAGTCAAGGAAAACCAGGATCTTCTGGCATGGTCCCACTCCGATATGACCGGGATCGACCGCAATATCATATGCCACGCGTTGAGTATTGACCCAAACGCGACCCCAGTCCGCCAGAAGCGCAGACCTTTGGGGACGGAAAGGGCCAAGGCCCTCAAGCTGGAGGTAGAGAAGCTGTCTTCCATTAACTTCATCCGCGAAGCCGTGTACCCCGTATGGCTGGCCAACCCGGTCTTGGTGCCGAAGCCTAACGGGACGTGGAGGACCTGCATCGACTTCACGGACCTCAACAAAGCATGTCCGAAGGACTGTTTCCCGCTCCCCCGGATAGACCAAATGGTGGATGCTACGTCCGGTTACGAGATCTTGAGTTTCATGGACACCTACTCAGGCTACAACCAGATCTCCATGCACGTGGCAGATCAGGAGCACACCAGTTTCCAAACTGACAAGGGCATCTACTACTATGTCGTCATGCCTTTCGGACTCAAGAATGCCGGAGCAACCTACCAGAGGCTCGTCAATCGAATGTTTAGGGTCCAGCTGGGGCGAAACATAGAAGTATACATCGACGATATGCTGGTCAAATCCAAGATGTCGCGGGAACATTCGAGCGATTTGGCAGAGGCTTTCGCGGTTATCCGGAAGTACGGGATGAAGCTGAACCCTAAGAAGTGCACCTTCGGCGTCGCATCCGGGAAGTTCCTGGGCTTTATCGTGAGTTCCCGAGGAATTGAAGCCAACCCCGAGAAGATCAAGGCCCTGATCAACATGGCCTCTCCCCGGAAGCACAAGGACGTTCAAAGCCTGACGGGGCGAGTGGCCGCCCTAAGCCGTTTTGTCTCCAAGGCCACGGACAAGTGCGTCCCTTTTTTCAACGTCCTCCGGGGAAGCCAGAGGTTCGAATGGTCACCCGAGTGCGAAAAAGCCTTCCAGAAGCTGAAAGAGCACTTGGCCAAGGCCCCCATCCTGGCGAAGCCAGTCGAAGGAGAGCCTTTGTACTTATACCTGGCCGTAACCGAGCACGCCATCAGCGCCGCGTTGGTGCGCGAAGAGGAGAGGACTCAACTCCCGGTGTACTACGTGAGCAAGCGATTACTAGACGCCGAATCTAGATACCCACTAATCGAAAAACTGACTTTCTGTCTGCTGACGGCATCCCGGAAGCTTCGACCTTACTTCCAGGCCCACACGATAAAGGTCTTAACCAACCACCCCCTGCGGCAGGTGTTGCAGAAACCTGAGGCGTTGGGGAGACTCCTGAAATGGGCCATGGAGCTGAGCCAATTTGATATATCTTACGTGCCCCGGGTGGCCATTAAGGGACAGGCCCTGGCCGACTTCATCGTCGAATGTTCCGGGGTCACCCCAGAAGAGAGTGCCCCCGCGGCCCGCACTTCTCCCGTTTGGAAAGTCTTCGTGGACGGAGCATCGAACGAGAACGGGGCCGGCGCTGGGATCATCCTGGTATCCTCGCAGGGGCATCAGCTACAAAACGCCCTCCGTTTCCAGTTCAAAGCGTCGAACAACGAGGCGGAGCATGAGGCCGTCATAGCCGGCTTGCGTCTGGCCCGAGAAGTAGGGGCGGCGAACCTCGAAATATACAGCGATTCTCAGCTGGTAGTCAGACAGATTTTGGGGGAGTATCAGACCAAGGGAGAGCGAATGGCGGCATACGTAACCTAAGCGAGGGAGATGCTCCAAGCGTTCGCGGCGCATTCCATCCGCCAGATACCCCGGGAGAAGAACATCTTTGCGGACACATTAGCGAAGCTAGCAACCGACGCAGAGGCCGAGTTGGTCGGGCTGGTCCCCGTCAACCATCTCCCCGTCCCAAGCATAGGGACTCCGACCGTCCATGCCGTCGATCACTCCAATTCATGGATGGGGCCGCTGATCCGCTACCTGTCCACCGGGGAGGTTCCGAACGAGCGAGCCGCGGCCAGGAAGCTCCTGTACCAGGCCCACCGATACGTCATGATGGACGGGAAACTTTATCGCCGGGGACTGTCTATGCCTTACCTCCGGTGCGTGTCCGGGACTGAGCTGGGCGCCATCATGCATGAGGTCCACGAAGGCTTTTGCGAAGATCACACAGCCGGACCCAGTTTGTCCAAGAAGATTCTGCACCAAGGATACTTCTGGCCCGCCATGAAAAGGGACTGCATAGACTACGTCCGTAGGTGCGAACAATGCCAGAGGTACGCGAAGATCCCTCGGGCCCCCCCAACAGAGATAACCTTGATGAACAGTCCCTGGCCCTTCGCAGTGTGGGGGATCGATCTTGTGGGATCCCTCCCAACCGGGAGGGGAGGGGTGAAGTATGCCATTATGGCGGTAGACTATTTCACAAAATGGGTTGAGGCGGAGCCTATGAACACGATCACGTCCAAGAAGGCCTTAGATTTTGTCGTTAACAACATAGTGTGTCAGTATGGCCTCCCCTACAAAATCGTGTCTGACAACGGGAAACAATTTGACAGCCTCCACTTCACGGATTTCTGCGAGAGGCACGGTATAGTGAAGAGTTTCTCCGCCGTGGCCAGGCCCCAGGCGAACGGACAGGCCGAAGCCGTGAACAAAATCCTAAAAGGGACACTGAAGAAAAAGCTTCAGGCATGTAAGAGCAAGTGGCCCGAAGAGCTCCCCCGCGTGTTGTGGGCCTACCGGACAACCGAACGGACATCAACCGGGCACACCCCATACTCAATGACGTACGGATGCGAAGCCGTCATCCCAATTGAAACGACCATCCCGTCCCATCGTCGCGACACGTATGATCCCACCCAGAACCATGCCTTACTCCAAGAATCTCTGGACCTTATCGAGGAAATCCGGGAAGAGTCGCAGGTGCAGTTAAAGATGTACCAGGGCAAGATCGCTCGGCACTTCAACTCCAGAGTCAAGAGCCGTAAGTTCGAAACCGGCGATCTGGTCCTGCGGAGGGTCTTCCCTGCCACTCAGGATCCGGGGGTAGGGGTTTTGGGCCCCAATTGGGAAGGGCCGTATGAGATCCAGCAAGAGATCTGCCCCGGAACATACCGCTTGAAGCGGCTCGATGGTTCTGAGGTTCCGCGAGTCTGGAACGCAGAACACCTCCGTAAATACTACCAGTAGCCTAAGGGCTCGTCCGAGTTTAATGTTTGCGCTGTAACATGTACGCCTCAGGGCTAATTCCCTTTTTTAGAACAATGAAAATGACATGTGCAAAACGTCATAAAGGGCTATTATTTCCATGAAAATGTGTGCCTCAGGGCTATTATCTCAAGTGACCCCAGACCAGTCTCTGCTCACTTGCGGGGGGTGTCATCCCAGGCGCAAAGATAAAAAAGGGAACCGAGCCCAAGGCCGGCTCCACCCCGGACGAACGACGTCCGGGGGTATAAATAAAAGGGAACCGAGCCCAAGGCCGGTCCCACCCTGGACGAACGATGTCCGGGAGTATAAAAATAAGTGGACCGTGCCCAAGGCCGGTTCCACCCCGGACGAACGATGTCCGGGAGTATAAAAATAAGAGGACCGAGCCCAAGGCCGGCTCCACCCCGGACGAACGACGTCCGGGGGTATAGATAAAAGGGAACCGAGCCCAAGGCCGGTCCCACCCCGGACGAACGATGTCCGGGAGTATAAAAATAAGAGGACCGAGCCCAAGGCCGGCTCCAACCCGGACGAACGACGTCTGGGGGTATAGATAAAAGGGAACCGAGCCCAAGGCCGGTCCCACCCCGGATGAACGATGTCCGGGAGTATAAAAATAAGTGGACCGTGCCCAAGGCCAGTTCCACCCCGGACGAACGACGTCTGGGGGTATAAATAAAAGGGAACCGAGCCCAAGGCCGGTCCCACCCCGGACGAACGATGTCCGGGAGTATAAAAATAAGAGGACCAAGCCCAAGGCCGGCTCCACCCCGGACGAACGACGTCCGGGGGTATAGATAAAAGGGAACCGAGCCCAAGGCCGGTCCCACCCCGGACGAACGATGTCCGGGAGTATAAAAATAAGAGGACCGAGCCCAAGGCCGGCTCCACCCCGGACGAACGACGTCCGGGGGTATAGAAAAAAGGGAACCGAGCCCAAGGCCGGTCCCACCCCGGACGAACGATGTCCGGGAGTATAAAAATAAGTGGACCGTGCCCAAGGCCGGTCCCACCCCGGACGAACGATGTCCGGGAGTATAAAAATAAGAGGACCGTGCCTAAGGCCGGTTCCACCCCGGACGAACGACGTCCGGGGGTATAAATAAAAGGGAACCGAGCCCAAGGCCGGTCCCACCCCGGACGAACGATGTCCGGGAGTATAAAAATAAGAGGACCGTGCCCAAGGCCGGTTCCACCCCAGACGAACGACGTCCGGGGGTATAAATAAAAGGGAAATGAGCCCAAGGCCGGTCCCACCCCGGACGAACGACGTCCGGGGGTATAAATAAAAGGGAACCGAGCCCAAGGCCGGTCCCAGTCCCAGCCGTTGGAACCGGGACAAAACCCCCTGCAATCAGTTAGTCGCGACATCAACTTCTTACTGAATGGTGAAAGGAGAAATCTTTTAAAAACCAAAGGAAGAAGCAGTGTCTGAAATTAAATTACAAGCTAAACTAATTAACAAAAAGAACAAGGCCGAGACAAGGGCCTACAGCGCGTCCGCCCGGAGGTCCGCATCCTCCCTCTCCTTGGCCTCGTACTCGGCACGATTCGAGTCGGGATCGGGGAAGATAAGGAGGTTCATGTTCTTGTCCTTGCACCAGGCCATATAAATGGCCTCGTTAAAGGTGACATCCACTAAGTTGTCGGCCTCCTCCTTCTCCCGACGGGTGGTGTCGTGTGCCGCCTTCTCCTGAAGAAGGGAGTCACCCAGCTCAAGAACACGGGCTTTCAGGCTCCGGATCTCCTCCTTGTCCAGGACGGACTGTGCCGCAGCCGTCTCCAAGAGAGTCGCCCTTTCGACAGCAACCTTCGTCGTCCGGGACAACTCCTCTTCCACCCCGGTCTTGGCACGGCTAATTTCCTCGCGCTCCGCCTTCGCGCGGGCCAGCTCTTCTTGGAGGCAGGCTGTCTCCTTGCTGAGATTTTCCTTGACGGTCTCCCTCTGGTTCACGGCCGCCTCTATTTCCAGCTTGGCCGTCTCCATCTTGAGGGCAAGCTCGACCATCAAATCGGCACTCCATTGAGATAACAAGGCAACCTGGAGCAAACGAAAGTTAGAAAAAGAAGTCACCACCAACGAATGACTAAAGGACATGAGATGAAAATTACCGCGGTAGCCTGGTGGCGGAGAGCCTGAGAGATGAACAGCCCGTCCGGATTGGCTATCGTGGCGTACCTCTTCAGCTGGAGGTTAGACATAGTACTCCCGACCTGATCGAGCAGATCAGCGGCCATGGGGGCAATGTCCTGGCCCAGCTTGGGGCGGAAGCCCATCTCAGCAGCTAGCCAATCCACGATCGGCTGAGGAGCGCTGAACTCGGCGGGACGATCCGAAAACTCGACCTGGCGACGGATCATCAGGGCCTTGTAAGCGTCGTCTCTCCAGCATCGGTCGCTCTCATCCCATAGAGCGGACTCCCCCTCCTCGAGAAGGGTTGGGCGGAGAGGAAGGACAGGCGGAGCAGGGATCTCCTTCCCGGTTAGCCTACTCTCCCCGTGTGACTCCTCGGCTGTCTCTGACAACATCGTCCGAGGCCTTTTCCCGAGTTTGCCCACCTGGGCATCATCTCCGGGGCCTCTCTTCCCAGAGCTCCGGCTTGCGGCTCCGCCCGTTTCCAAATCAATTACCGGGGGCTGGTCCGGGACGCCGTCTGCGGCTGGCTCCACGGCCCGGAATGGTACCACGGCCAATGCCTCACCTGGGCCGGGCGTTGTTCCGGATCTTTCACTGGTTGGGGGGAGCTCCGCGCCGGCCACGACATTTGACCTCCTGGCCGCCTTCAAGGCTGATCTTTCCTTGATAAGCCTCCTTATCTCGCTGGCCAGGTCAGACATGTTGGAATCCTCTGCAAAAATACAGGAAAACGAAGTTAGTATGATAAGCCGAACGGGAAAGCACAACAGTAAGAAGAAAGTATAGCCCGGGACAAACCCTCGTCTAGGCCCCGGGTGAGACTCAATTCCCTTAAAGCAAATGAGTGTATCCGGTCTCCTACGTCGTCCGGGATTAGAAACCCCCCATACTGGAGGAACCCGGACAGGAACATTAAGGTTTCTGATCCTACAGGGATGGGAGATGAAGGCCTCATCTCCCCATCAGCCCCAAACGCGGGGCCCGGCGGCTCTAGCCTATCCCTAGCTAAGCCCCCAACTTGAGGGGCATAAATTAAGACTAAAGGGGAGTTACCTCGCCCCGATACGCTAGCCCCGGGAGTCCCAACGTTTGGTAGGGCATCTTTGAAAAGCTCTTCCAGCTCTTCCGAGGTGGCCTCTTCCACTGGAAGCTGATTCTTCTTACGCTGGGCTGCGGTGGCCCGCGCCGCTCTCACCACCTCGGCGATGTGGTCAAGGGCTAGCTGCTCCCGGGCCTCGACGTTCTTCTCAAACGGGATGCCCCGGAGGCTAGGGGCAACAATGGTCTGGGTGGCCGCGAGTAACCCTACTAGCCGGAGGTTTTTGTCGTTGACATAGCCCCCTACGTCCAGCTCCTCCGCGGTCAGCTTGGCGTAGAACCTCCTCTTTTCCAGGAGAAAGGCGGTGAGGGGGGTTTGTATGAAGGGACCTGCGACCAGGAAGATACGATGAGAGATGGAAAGCGAAAGAGGAGTGAAATAGAGGGTCCGGGGAAATACTTACCCACTCGCTGGAAGTCTAGCAGCAGCGTGGGATTCTTGTCAATAAGGAACCCGGATGTCATAAACCAGTAATGCCTGACATCCGGGGGTGCTTCCAGGTGCTGGTAGGAGCCGGATAGCCACTCCGCGGCTGCAGCCTGTAAAAGTCGTCCAGGCTCTTGTCTTTGGCGCTGACCTGCGGCACCAGCTTGTAGAAGTACAGGACTTCCGCCGGGGTAGGATCCGCAATCTCTTTCGCGACACAGAACACCTTCCACCCAGCAAGCAGGCGGTATGCTTGTGGCAGCAGTTGGAATGGTGCGATCCCCACATACGTCAGGAACCGCACAAAGTAGTCATGAAGCGAGAGCGTAGCTCCCGCGCTGATGTGGCCGGCACTCCAGGCCCCGAATCCATCCACGGACGTATGCGCCCGCTCCTCTAACCTGGCCATACGATTGCGAAATAGGCCCGGAGTCGATTCGATGCCCAGCCCTGTCTCCAGGAGCTGCATCATCCGGTAGTTCCGGAAAAGGTTGGGTGTTACGTCCATCTCCCACCTGTTGCCTTTGGGCACCTTGGAGCCGGGAGTGACTACAGGGGCCCTATTAACCTCCTCTTCGGAGTGAAGTGTGACGCCCGTGGCCATGATTGACGATCTGGGAACAAAGAAAGAAAGGCCAAGCAGTCAGTACCTGAACCCAATAGAGTCGGTCGAGGTACAGGGAGTCTCCTAAGGACTGCTCGGAGTCCCGACGGATCAGGCCCGGGACCCCGAAAAGCCCCGGGACCCTGATCGGGAGGAAAGGCTACTACGGTCCATCCCTTGTCCAGGGATCATCCGAAACGGTGCCACCCAAACCGGGCAGCCTTCCTAGCAAATTCTAAAGCACGGAGCCTAGGTGCATGCGTCTAGAAAGCCTAGGTTCACAAAGTTGACAATAGAATCGGAAGATACTTACTGTGTGGTGTCGACGGCTGAAGCTGGCAGTTGTCTGATCGTAAGGACGGCAGGACCTCGTTCTTGAAGTGGCACAGCCGGTGCAGCAGTTCGTCGGCGGGGCAAGTCCGAGAAGCACCGTCAGGTTGCAGAACGAAAGTTGAGGCCCTGGGAAACAGGCGGTGGCGCAGAACTAGTAAACGGCGAAGTATTTCGTCGGCGAGGTTGGACATGCAAAGCTCTGGCGAGCGTTCTGGTTTTTCTTTTTCTTAAGCTGGGTCGGAAGTGGAAAAATGCCGAATGTCTGTAGTCTGAGTCTTTATATCAGCCCCCAAATACTGGCCCCCGATCCAACGGTCAGATGCCTTTTCATCCGACGGCCGAGGATCGCGCAGAGGACATTTATGAGCTCTTTTTTGGTCTGGATCCTCAGCACCTCCAATCCGACGGTCCAGGAGTGGTGGATGTCAAAGGACGCCCCATCCTACGGTCCACCCCTTTCCAAGGAAATCAATGATGACTCTCCCCGTGCTGATGGGACGCCTCGTGACGTGCGCTGACACCCTAGCCCAGGCCTAGCAGACTTTGGGAGGCCTAGGCGACTCTTCGAGGCCCTTGCAACAGTCACATGGCGACACGTGTCGCTATTTTTGAAGCAGGCCAAGGGTAAACGTCCCCGGGGTACATCAAATGGTCCGGGCTGGGTAACCTGCCCCAGCCACTGCCTTCCCGCGAGCCTCCTGGCCCTGGCAGAAATTGGGGAGGCAACTTGGCAAGAACCGCGGAGGTGGTGCAACCCTCCCCCCGGCTAACCGGGGTGAAGGCTTGGGGGGTAAATGTTATCCCCATTTCCTGTCGGGGTTTTGGGCCCTCGCCCCGGCCCACGGTCAGAGGGACCGGTTCGGTATTTGGGCCTAGTCCGCGGGCTACGGACTGGGCCTGTGTAGAAGGGTCTGGGACGTCCCTCCAGGTTCATGTTCAGCTTGAACGGTCCCGGCACTGTCCGAAGTGCCCCAGACCATCGCGGCCACCGCGTCCCGGTCCCGGGCCCAGAATGGTCCGGGCCCGAAGTAAACGCAGCGGGCCAAAGGTAAACGAACCTGGACCGCTTCATCCCCAGGCTATGGGTCAGGCGTCCAGGACACTGAAGCCGCCTCATTTCGCGTGGGTCTTGTCCCCCCACTTTTCACCTGCAGAAAGGGTCTCCTTGGGATTATCTGCTGGCGTGTCAGGACTGCGCAGCCAAGTACTCTGACCGGTCTTGTCCCCTGAATCGGCCTCGTGATTCGAAGTGGTCAGAGCCAAAGTGCCGTTTTGTCGGGGGAATGCTTGCATCTCAGGGCAACTAATTGGGCCTGAGCTGGTTCGGGTTTGGTGTTCTGTATAACTTTTTAGCTCGGGCCTCCACTAGGAAGGCCCCTTGTGCACATTCCCCAAATGGGTCCGGGTCAGGCCCAGCCCAAACCTGATGTCCCCCTCGTCCTATAAATATAAGTTGTAATGCAACGTAGAAAAGGGGGAGAAGGCAGAAACTCTGCTCAAATACAGTTAAACAACTCCATTGTAAAAGCTTATCTTAGCTCTAATACAGACTTATATACAGACTCGTGGACTAAGGCTAGTTAACGCCCCAACCACGTAAAAATCTTGTGTCGATCTTCCATTCTCATTATTATTATCAGTAAATATCCTTCTTTAAGATAGTTGCCGAAAATCTCGGTTAACACTCAAAATAGTCCCACCTGAGATATGAGTACTTGTGAGTTACCAATTTGAGGGTTAAAACTGAATGGTTTTTTAATAGAACTCATTCTTGAGAAGACAAGTATTTTATGGCAACAAAATATTGTAAGAGTTCTACCTATATGGACCTAGGGGTGGTGTCGTCTCTGATGAGAATTGGGAGTATTCTCAAGAACGTCCATGAATGGAAAGTGCACATGGCCATTAACAGTGCAAAATGAGACATATAGGTCTCAAGTGACCATAGCAAATGTGTGTGTGTTATCATTAGATGGTTATTATGGAAAATTGGTTCAATGCCTAGTGCAACCAAATTTTTAACAAACTTTGTGATAATTACACTATAGTAAAGTTCAAGTTGAAGGACAATTTACTTTATGCACTAATGCAATGACTTCTATAAGAGATAGTTATTATTTAATCAAGTAAGAGATATGTTATATTTTAAATATAATGTTGATTGATTAAATAAGTGTTACAATAGTGAATTATTTAATGTAATGGGGTAATGTTATATTATTTATATAATATGATATTTAGATTAAATAATGTGACAATGAGTGTCACATATTGTAACATATAAAATGAAAGTTACAATATTTGGATAATGTGAATATTCAAATATGTAACATATTTGGAGTTACAAATCTAGTTAAAAGTTTGTAACCCCCAAATATTAACCAATAATGTGTAGATTTGATGTTACACATTTTGATTTGAATTTATCAAAGTCATAAGTGATATGGCTGTTGGAGACATGATTTTAACCCACATAATGTGTTTGGAGGTTACAAAGTCATGTGGGAAGAGTATAGAGTCGTTTGGAAAATTGCAATATGGAGTTTTGCTGAAATTGGGTTGTGGCCGTGGCCACAAGTGTTCAGGTTGGGGCTTGGAGAACAGAGACACACGGCCGCGGCCAGAAATAGCTCTGGTCGCGGCCACATACACTGACAACAAACCCAATTTCATTTTTCTATCTTGAACGGTTCTAACAACCCATGTAACTCCCAAAACTCCTTTTAATTCCATAAACATCCAATTAAACATTGGTAACAACCATGGTGGTTGGTGGAATTTTAAATTCAAATAGTGTCTCAAAACTCTATAAATAGGAGCCTATTGCTCACTTGTAAGACACACTATTTTCTATCCACTAGAGCACTTGGCTAGAAAATCACCTATATGTTTGTTTATTCCAGAGACCTATTTCCATACTGTGAGAATCCCTTAGTGCTTGAGATAGGGGGAAATAAATTTTTGGACAAAGGTTATAAACCCTGTTCAAGTTAGTGATCCCCAATAATGGGTCCAAATAAGTAATCGACCAAAATTCATGTGGTTTAAATAATCTATCTATATATAATCATATTCTTAACGTTTTGACAAAACACGAAGTCTAAAAATAAATAGTCCAATCGGGTAATCGGCTAAAAAAGAAGGTTCAAAATAGTATAAACCCTTACACAAAACATATTATATATAATTTACTTTTTATAAAGAATTTTGAACATTTTGAATACATACATGGTCCAAAGGTTAATTTAAAAAAATAAAAGTTCAAGACAGGTAATCGATCCAAATAATTAATCTATCTATTGATATTTTTAACATTTTTGCAAAACACAAGATGTAAAAATTAATTTTTAAAAATAAAGGGTAATTGGCCAAACTAACCCTTCTTTATACATAGTTTAGACTTTTTATAAAAAAAATCATGCAAAGTGTATAATAATAATAAATATATGAATAAAATTATGTGTACAACAAGTTGTTTGAACTTTATTTTCGACATTTTAATTATTTTTTATACAATGAATACAATCATAAAAAAAAAATGGGTCAAACTACGTCCATGTATCCATATAAGGAACATGTTATACAGAGAAGGTGAAAAAGACTATATACCACACAATCTTCCTAATAAAATTTAAAAATATAAATTTTTTTAATAATTAAAAAAAATGCGGGAAGTGCTAGTATGTAATCTAGTTTGAGATAAAAGAAAGAAAACAATCCAAAAGAAGTATCAGTTAATGTTATCTCTTCAAATTAAAAATAAAGTAATTCATTGAGAATCTATCCCCAAAATTGACTACAAATTTACTAATTATTGAGATTTCTAAATAAGCTAGTTTCAATACAGTATATCCTATTAGTCCATGTCATCAATTTTAGCTTTAAGCGACAGTGTTAGATATAATCAATCTATGTTGTTTTCAATATATATATATATTTTATAAATAGGTAAATAATTAAAAAAATAAATGAAAATAAAAATAAGGGTGGGAATAAACACACTCAATACACCTTTTCAAACAGAAACGAAAAAATAATATAAAATTATTCAAAATATTTCTTAATTACCATAACAAATAATCCACTTTTCTTTTATAAAAATAATAATAAATAATGACGGGTGGGTGTCTGACCTAATAGTGGAATTGGTGAGTTTTTATGCCCCATCAGATCCAAGCACAATTGGTTGTTTCACCTGCTTTTCTTGTCAACTGTTGTCAACTTCCTCAATTATTATATGAATGGTTCCCTAATTAATTTTTTAAAAGTACTAAAGATACTCTACTAAAGTAAAATATCAAGATATCAGTTAGGGGTGCATACGGGTGGGGTTTTCAGATTTTGGGTGTATCGAATTCGGGTTTTGTGGGTTTCGAGTTGGGAAATAGATTACCGAACTTGCTCTGAATTTTTTTATTTTTTTTGTAATTTCGGGTTTTTGGTTTCGAGTTTGGTTGGGTCGGGTTTTTGATTGAATTGGGCAGAAAATAAGCCTTGGTAAAAAAAAATTCAAAAATACCAACTTTTTGACACTTTTTTATTTTTACTTTTCATATGTTTTTTTTTTAATTTTGTTGTTAGTTTGGTTCAATTGATTTTTTTCAAATTGGGCCTTGGTAAATTTTTTTGAAATGGTAGGGGGTTATGGTTTTTTTGTCATCAAATTTGAATTAAAGTTAAAACAATTTTGTTTATTTGTTCGAGTTCGGGTGTATTTTCCGAATCCGAACCCGACCCGAACATACTCGGGTTCGGGTCTAATCCAACCCAAAATTAATGGGGTTTGTAAAAAAACTGGATTTTCGAGTTGCAGGTTGTGCGGGTTTTGCGGCTCAAATGTCACCCCTAATATTAGTGGTCAATTTTGAATTTTATTTTTGTAAAATAATTAAATTATTTTTAAAATTACACTTAATATTTAATTTTTTGAATAATAAAACCACTTTAGTACTTAGATATCTAATCATTGTTAAGAAAAAAATCTACGCAACTTGTAACATGTCTATACTATTAAAGTACAGACCAACTACTCGCTCCGGCAAGTCCTACACAAGCCCTAGACCTTAAGTTGCATGATAAAGTACTAGACCAATTTGATAATTTTATGTCCCATGAACAACGATCAAAGACCAAGTACTGCAAACTTTATCACTTGTTAACCTGAAGTTGTTGTGACCAAAATATGAAAGATATAGGACAATGGGCATAAGGTGACTTCTCTAAGTTTCTCGATGGAAAATTATATAAACGGGGTGTTTATTAAATCTCCACATAAGTTGCACCAATAATAAACAAACGTAACAGAAATCAGTTACAACGTAAATCAGTTAAAAAACTTATCAACTACTTCAACATAAGGCTAGCAAATAAGAGAGTATTTGACACTTTAACTAAAATTTTATTTTTTATTTTTAAAAGTTAAAAATTGTTTTTTGAAAACAAATTTGGGTGTTTGGCGTTATTTCAGAAAACAATATTTAAAAATAAAGTTACAAAAAACAAAAAAATTTGAGAATAGCAAAAAGTTGTTTTTTATTGTTCTCAAATTTCTTTTGTCTATTTTTTTTTCTCACATCACTTTTTTAATTATTATTATCTAACATCATTTATTATCACATCATTTTCTCTCTTATTAGTTTTTCTTTCTTCACTTTCTCTCACATCACTTTCTCTCCCCTTATTTTCTCCCTCATCACTTTCTCTCTAGCTATTTTCTCTCTTATCACTTTCTATCTTTTCATTTTCTCTTTCATAATTTTTTATCTTCTTATTTTCTCTTGCATCACTTATTATGTCATCATTTTCTCTCTCATCACTTAATATATCTTTATTTTCTCTCTCATCATTTTTTCTGTCTCGTCATTTCCTCTCTCATCACTTTCTCTCTACTCACTTCTCTCTCTTCACTTTCTTTCTCATCACATTCTCCCTCATTTTTTCTTGGATCAATTTCTCTTTTCTTAATTTCTATTTCTTCAAATTTTCTCTCTTTACTTTCTCACTTCTTATTTTTCATCATTTTTTTTCAAATTATTTTATCTCATTATTTATTAAAAACTTTTAAAATATTTTTCTCTTTGTAAATATATTTGTTAATTTTTTATTTAAGATTTTAAAAAAATAAAACTAAAAAATTGTTTTTAGAAAACATTAACCAAACACCTCTTGTTTTTTGAAAACTACAAAAACAGTTTTCTATTCTCATTTCTGAGAACACAACTTTGAAAACAAAAAATTGAAAACAATATCAAACAGACCGTAAAAGACTAGTATAAATAAATCATGGTCAACTCATATATCTCAATCTGGTTTTTTGATGAAGGGAAGAAAGAGTTGTTTCTAGAGTAAATCCATTGTTCTTAGGCTGTAAAACAGAATGAAAAGAAAGAGTGTTAGAAAACGAGAGCAAAGAAAAGAACAAGAGAAAAAAATAAGAGATATTGAGAGATTGAGTTGAGAAATGGTTACAAGTCAATGATCCTGAGTTGGAACCTCCATTATTGATGTAATCTAGTTCTTCAAATAATGCAGAAACTGAGGGCCTGTTTGACATTGTTTTCAAAGTTGTGTTCTCAGAATTGAGAACAAAAAACTGTTTTTGTAGTTTTCAAAAAACAAGAGGTGTTTGGTTAATGTTTTCTAAAAACAATTTTTTAGTTTTATTTTTTTTAAAATTTTAAATAAAAAATTAACAAATATATTTACAAAGAGAAAAATATTTTAAAAGTTTGTAATAAATAATTAGATAAAATAATTTGAAAAAAAATGATGAAAAATAAGAAGTGAGAAAGTAAGGAGAGAAAATTTGAAGAAATAGAAAATGAGAAGAGAGAAATTGAATGGGGAGAGAGAAAAAATGATGAGAGAGAAAAAGAGGAGAGAGAAAATGATGTGACAATAAATGATGTTAGATAATAATAATTAAAAAAATGATGTGATAAAAAAAAAACAAAAAAAATTTGAGAACAACAGAAAACAACTTTTTGATGTTCTCAAAATTTTCTGTTTTTTATAACTTTGTTTTTAAAAACTATTTTTTGAAAACAACGCCAAACACCTCAACTTGTTTTCAAAAATCAGTTTTTAGCTTTTAAAAACTAATTTTTTTTTTTTTTATTAAGGTGTCAAACACCCTCTGAGCTTCTCTCTAAGGCGAACTCAAAGAGGAAGTAGCCCCTGATTTGGGGTGAAGCTCTAAAGATCTGGTGTTTGATTCTCATCTTCCTCCTCTCTTTGTTTTGTATCTCTGTTTTTTTTTGTGATTATTGTTTGTGCCCTAATTTTTCTTTGAGTCGTTGCAGAAGTATTTGAAGTCTGCTCAATATATGCAAGAAAAGGAATTAGGGTTATTTGATATAAAATATATTTTTTTGTTCAAATTTGGTGGACTATCCTTGTACACACGTAGGATATACTTTTGGTGTTAAAGGTCAGTTTTGACCTTGTGAATCTAATGCTTAATAGATTGTTGGTGAAGGACATTACAGTAAATAAACCTACAGTGGTATCAAATTCAGGTTCTTTGCTGGAGAATTCAACAATCACAGGGAGGCATTCAAAGATTCAGGACTGAACCAAAGGAAACCAACAAGAATAATCAAGTTCTTGGCTGATCAAAATCAGAGAATTTGTTATTTCTAACAAGTTTAATTGTTTTCTTTTCATTTGATTCAATATGAGCAACATTAAATTGGATATTGACAAATTTCATGGCTTAAGATATTACAGGATTTGGAGAAATAAAATCAGAGCACTGCTGGCTCAACAAAAACTATTAAGGGTTCTTGATGACCTATTGAGTGGCTTGAGAATACTACTAAAAATCAAAAAGAAGAATTTCTTGAAACAGACACTAGTATAATGATTTTTAACTTGTCTGAATCTATTATCAGGTTGGTGGACGATGAGGATACTCCAGCAAAGATCTTGTAGAAATTGGAAGAGTAATTCCAAAAGAGTTTAATTAATAATCTAGTTTATTGGAGATTCGCATTATAGGTCTATGATCCTCAAATCAGCTATGTCCTACACTGTCAATGGTAAGGATTTCAAAAGAAAGATTTGTAGAGAGAATGACTTAATTGCAAATGAATTAATTTTCTAGGGCAATGAAATAATTATGTGATGTTTATAGGCAATTGATTAATTTTGAATTAATTAATTATTTATTTAACTATATAGTTTTTATTTTGAAAACTATAGGTTATATTAATATTATTCTTGTTTGGATTAATATATAAAGAGAAATTAATAATTATCTTATTTAGAATAAGATATTTATTTATTTATTAAAACTGATATTTTAAGATAAAGTTAATTTTGAATTTACTGATATTTATTTTGGGATAAATATATTGCCTTAAATATTAATTAAATAAATAAATAAGAAAATTAGGGATAGCTCTAACGGTGTGTTCGACACACTCATTGTACAATGAGTGTGGTGCCTCATACAAGGATTTCCTATCTCTAGGATTTGAATTTTGAATTTCAAATAATTTGTTTACTTAATTATTTATATTTATTTATTTTAAAATATGATTTAAATTAAATAATTAAATAAGATTATAACTGATCATTTTTATTTTGATAAAATAAAGACTAATTAAATTAGTTAATTATCTTCATAAACCTGAAAAGAAGCGATACTTTTCAAGAGTTTTTTTTTCATAGAATGCCAGACTCTCTCTGAAAAAGAAAGCAATAGTTTTTTTCTAAACTTGAAAAATGATCAATTATATCTTCTCTCTATCAAACCTCTCTAGATCTCATGTGTTGAGTACATCTAGAGAGTCATAAATCAACATTTTGAATCCAACGCGTCCACGCACGTCTTTGTGTGTTTAAGGGTTGGTTTGGAAGATCAAGGTGTGAGCTTTCAGAACTTGGATAGGAAGATCATTGATTTTATACAAAAAAGATTCAAGAACACTTGATGGCTGGAAGAGGTAATCTCTAATCTTATTATACGTGGTTTAATATATATATATGTGTGTGTATGATCTTGGCTGGTATTAATAATTATTAAAAATTGCTCATTCCCTCTTGTGTATCTTTGATTTGCTCTTTTAATATCAACAATTAGTACGTCATCAGTCTACATATATATATATATATATATATATTAAATGATGTGTGTGTTTCTTGTATTTGTTATATGTATGTTGATATGTATATTGAATTGATGGATATGTTTGTTTAATGTATGGTTGAATGATGGATCGTTAATTATATAGTGTTATTGAGTTAGGAATTTGAATTTCTAGATCTTGTGTAAACCATAAAGGGCATATGATTTTTGTAAAATTTTATTTTTAAAATGTGTATTTTAAAAATTTGTACACAAAGAAGAATGAAAGACCAAGCCTATGGCCTGAGCCCTAGCCGCACACACCAGCCCGAGGCGTTGCTCCCTGCGCACCACACACATGCCGAGCCTCCAGGAGCACATGCGCCTACCTGCGCACCCGAGTGCCCAGCTTGAGCCTCCCTGCTGTCGTGTGTGCCCCAAGCCTCCCAAGCCTTGCGCCCTGCACGCCTGTCCGGCCTCTACGCAACACGCACACATGTGTCCCATCCCAGTCTCCTACTGCGTGCGCCACTGGAGCTCGTGTGCACCCCAGGTGTCATGCTCACTACCTGTAGCAGCCACCAACCCGAGCCCTTGGCTCCCATGGTGCTGCCGACCCTAGTGGTCTAGGGCACCATTCTTGATGCCCAAATCTAGATCCTATTTTTGTGCAATTGATCTTTCATTGAATTAATTTTTAAATTATTTGAATTTAAAAAATTAATTATCTTATTTTATTTTTGTTAGAAAAATAAAATATATTTTATTTAGCTAATATTTTATCTCAAGTTTAAATAAGTATTTGAATTTGATTATTTAATTATTTAAATTCAACTAAATTAAAAAGATGACAAAAATGGTTATTTAATTAAAAGTTAGTTTTAATTAAATAAATTAATTAGAAAATTAGTTTCTAATTAATTAGTTGGGCCTAACAAATTCCTAAGGATTAACAAGAAAGCCTAAAAGAAAGGAGAAGCATTCTTTGAGTCTTGATAACCACCTAAAGGCTGTTTTGAAATTTTATTCTATTTTTTCAAAGGTTGTAAATTTAGAAATAATCAATAGTACTCGGTTCATCATTCATTGTTTATTTATTTATTGTATTTATTTAAATAAATGTTAATTAATGTTTTATTGATAACATGAACATGCATTAGTCAATTGTATGTCATTCATGAAAACCCACAAAGTTTTTCATTAATCATACGTCTTTTAGAAACATGATTATTTAGGATTGCCTGAATAGTTTATATGAATTGTATAGGAGAAATCAATTGCATATAGTCCTATTTAAGACCATAAGCAAGATGCCACTGAAACTGTGGAATGGAGACAAACCTAGTTTGCACTATTTCTGCATTTGGGGTTGTCTTGTTCATGTTCTTAGACCTAAATTAGGGAAACTTGATTCAAGGTCTGAAGTGTGCATTTTTGTGGGCTACGCTCTAGAGAGAAGAGGTGGTTACTTCTATAGTCTCAAGGATCAAAATGTATTTGTTTCCACAAATGCAACCTTCCTTGAACCCGACTATGTGAATAACTATAAATCTCAGAGCAATGTAGTTTTGGAGGAACTCATAGTTAATAAGATTCCATCACCGTTACCTTCATCATTAAATGATAAACGACAAACTGAGGAAACTACTTGTCGATGCTAAAACCTCGTACTTGCAAAAGACCCCACTTCGTACCTCTCAAAATATAAACCCAGGATGGAAGTAACCAAACCCGTCCTTGCCCCTTGCGCCGAGGGTCTCGCAAGGTCACCCCTAACACCTAGCGCCGCACCTCGGATGGCCCCGCGTCGATGGTAGTGCCTCAGGGAGAAGGAGGCGCCTCGCGCCTCAGATGGCCTCGCATCAATGGAGCACCTCAGGGAGAAGGAGGTGCCTCGCGCCTCAGAGGGCGCCTCGCAAAGGAGTGGCCTCGCGCCTCAGAGGGCGCCTCGCGAAGGAGGCGTCTCGCACCTCAGAAAGCACCTCGCGATAGTAGTGGCCTCGTGCCTCAAAGGGCGCCTCGCGAAGGAATGGCCTCGCACCTCAGAGGGAGCCTCGCGAAGGAGGTGTCTCGCGCCTCGCGAAGGAGTGGCCTCGCGCCTCAAAGGGCACCTCGCGAAGGAGTGTCCTCGCGCCTCAGATGGCACCTAGCGAAAGAGGCGTCTCGCGCCTCAGGAGGCACCTCGCGTAGTAGTAGCCTCGTGCCTCAGAGGGTGCCTCGCGCCTCAGATGGCACCTCGCGAGGGGTGGCCTCGTGCATACACCTCGACCTCACGCCTAAAACATCCTGTGAAGCTTCTCACACCTTCCACCCCTTAACAAACTAGCAAGGCCATCATTTCTTGAGCCTCTTTGACATATGAGCCTTGTTGACGAGGCCCTACCCTACTTTTTAGGGTAGGTGTCACCAGCAAAGCTGACCTCCCATATATATCCTTTCCAGTCAATAAGTAATATGATACTTAGAAAGATATAAAGAGGCTAGATCAACATGCACATCTTCAGAAGGTGAAAATATCCACTAGGTGCAAGGTACACGTATAGGTGCGGAATGTACGTACCAATCAAGAGGTGTTCGAATACAAGGACAACACCCACACCAAACAAGTAGTGGAGGTACGACATGGTACCAAGGCATGAGTACTTTTGCATACCCCTGACATGTACTGAAGCTAACCACCACTCCTCCAACACCACAACCACCCGCACCACTACGCCTGGTGCCACTTCTCTGACACTTGTACTAAATAAGTAGTGGAGGCACCCCCACGGACCCTGACTATGTACGAGAGCCGACACCACGACCTTTTGCACCACTAATACCTGTGCCACCACCCTGACGATGTACCCATGTACCATATGGTCCCCCGGGACCACAATGTACCATAAGCCATTAGAGCTTCACTATAAATTGATCCGGACCCCTTAAACCAAGGGGTTGGAAAATTCTTGTAAGATCATATTAATCTAAGAGCAAAATACGAGTTTTCTTTCTACTTCCTACTTGCAATTTTCCTTCAAGTTTCTATAAGTCCATTTGCGTTCATTAGATATTGATTTAAGTTCTTGAGTTTTCCATCCATATTTGGTTGACAAGTTCTTACCGTCAACAGTTTGGCGCCATCTGTGGGAAGGATAAATGTCGAACCACTGTTCTTCCATCGATTCCGATAGCAAAGATGTCGAGACGCTCTAAGCGATTGAGAGAACCACGAGAGGTTGAGGTACACCTCAATGGAGATCAGTTGAAGACCTCCATGAAGAATCCTTCGCCACCTGAAAATGTCCATGTATCGAAGGAGCCAGGGGTTCGAGAAGGTGAAAGGGAGGCCTCGTCCCCGATCGTCCCACCTAATGAGCATCGTCCGAGGTCAGCAGCTGCCCCTGCAAGAGGTGCTGGCGAGTTCCCGCCCCCAAAGTCGCGCAGGTGCCGAACTCCGGTCGACAAGATCCGGGCCCATCGACGCGCAGGGCGACAAGAATCCTCGAGTCCATTCCGTGAGCTCGAGTTCTAGGTCCCGATTTTACAAGGAGGAGATACACGAACTACACCGGAAGAACCAAAGGCTGGAACCACCTTAGAGAACACGCAAGAGGTGTTGAATGGCCTGTTACAAGGAAAATCAAACATATCTCTTCCTAGGAAAAAAGAGAAAGGACAAGAGAGGGTAGAAACCACGATCCCAATGGACGATGGGAGGACTCGACTCTCCACCAGTAATACCCCCCGAACAAAGCAGCGCAAACGTCCCGGACCACCGAGGCAGCCCCAGAGGCTAGAGTAGAAGAACAACATTGACCCTCGTAACGAAGTCGAAGTCACTTCAAGGAAAACACCCTCAGACTTACGGGAAGAACTCAACAAGAAAAGGGCGGATAAAAGGACTACACCGGCTATGGTGCCCCGGGAAGACAAAGGAAAGGGAAACGATAACCCATCCACGTTGAGAGACTCCTTGAACAAGAGGAGACAAGACCTAGACACAGAAATAAGGAGCCTCCAGAGCAAGATAATCACCGTATCTGGAGGACAAGCCGTCGATGACGAGTTTGACCATGAGTCGCCCTTCACTAAGGAAATCCAAGCCATCCGGCTCCCAGTCAACTTCAAGGAGCCTCATATGACCCCATATGAAGGAAATACGGATCCCAAGTACCATCTGGACGCATTTAATGATATGATGAAATTAAGGGGAATTAGTAGGAAGGCAAGATGTCATTGCTTTGTTGTCACGCTGAAAGGACCTACGTACAAATGGTTCAAAAGACTCCGGCCAGGGTCCATCAGGTCTTGGCAACAATTTTTTGATGAATTTCTTCAGCAACATCACGTCATGCGTAATTACACAATGCCGGGCACCAGCCTCGCTAACGTGAAATAGGGAGAAAAATATAGTCTAAAGAGCTACATCCACAGGTTCAATATGGAGGCAGCCAAGGTAGGGATCTTAACCCATAAGGAGATAAAAATGGCCATCACGGCTGGAGTACGCCCAAGAAGTAAGTTATGGGATAACATGCTTAAGAGAGAAGTCGTAGATTTGGACGATTTCTACAAGCGGGCACAAAAATATATTCGTGTAGAGGATGGTCACGAGAGCCTTAAGGCCGGAAAAGACTGGTCCCCACAAAAACCGTCAATCCGGGAAAGTCAAAGCGGTGTAAAGAAGAAGAGGGTCTATGAAGGGACAAGAGATGATCGGCCTTGGAAGCCCCAGCACACTGATGAGCATAGGCAGGGCCCCTACACCTTCTATACTGACCTCACCCACGCTAGGGAACATATCTTCGTCATGAATGAAAACCAGGTCCCTTTCAGAAGGCCCCCGGCAATGAAAAAAGACCGATAAAAAAGAGACCCCAGTAAATACTGCCAGTATCATAAAGATATCGGCCACACCACGGCAGAATGCACCCATTTGAAAATATAAATCGAAGAGATCATACGCAGGGGACATTTGGGTAGATATGTCCACAAAGAGAACCAAAGACCGGAAGAAGGAGCATCCTCGCCACGGGCACGAGAGGCAGCCCCAGAAGTACAAGGAGAAGTCAGGACCATCTTTGGAGGGCCAGGATTCGGAGGCGAATCAAGGAAAGGGCGAGACAAATATGCCAGGGAGGCCAGACGAAGTCCACCACCATGAGTCTTAAGTTTGGAGCGACACCCCCTGAAGAGTTTTAAGGGTGAGAATGACTCGATAACCTTCACCGAAGAAGACGCACGGGGTGTACATTTCCCCCATAATGACCCCTTGGTGTTGATTGTCCAGCTTGCAAACATGAGGGTACATCGGGTCTTGGTGGATAATGGAAGCTCTGTGGACATCCTATATTGCCCAGCTTTAGAGAAAATGGGACTAAACATCCTGCACCTAAAGCCTTGCAATACCTCCCTATATGGATTTACAAGAGATTCAATACAGCCCTTAGGGGCAATTGAGTTAGCCCTCACCATGACAAAACAACCCAAACAAACCACCATAATGGCAAACTTTTTCGTGGTAGATTGCACCTCAGCCTTCAATGCAGTATTAGGGAGACCCTCCCTAAGAGAATTGAAGGCGATAACTTCTGTGTACCACTTAGCTATGAAATTCCCAACTCCTGGCGGAATAGAAAGCGTGAAAGGGGAGCAGAAGGAGGCGAGGGAATGTTATAACACATCCCTCCGCATGACCATAAAGCCATCACTGCCTATGGCAATGGTTGTGCATGAAGGCGCAAACCTGCACGATTTGGACAACCGCGAGTCGCGGAGGAACCCAGAGCTGAGCCAGTAGAGGAGTGGGAGGAAGTCACGGTCATGAATGAGCCGTTGAGAAAGTTGAAGGTAGGAAGAAACCTTCCGAGTATCGTGAAGGAGAAGCTGGTAGAATTTCTAAAAGCCAACCTCGACATATTCGCCTAGAGTCATGAGGACATGGTGGGAATAGACCCGTCAATCATGTGTCATCACTTAAACATCGACCCAAAAGCAAGGCCTGTGAGGCGGAAAAATGAGAGCACTAAACCCAGAAAGATACGCGGCCTTAAAAGAAGAGGTTGACAAGTTGAAGGAAAATGGGTTTATCCGAGAAGAATTCTACCCAACATGGGTATCAAACCCAGTTTTAGTCCCAAAGCCCAATGGAAAATGGAGAACTTGTGTGGATTTTACCAACCTCAATAAAACCTGCCCTAAGGACAACTTCCCGCTACCTAGAATAGACCAGTTAGTAGATGCCACGGAGGGGCACGAGCTACTTAACTTCATGGATACATATTCCGGGTACAACCAAATACCCATGAACCCGGCTGATGAAGAGCACACTTCGTTTATAACAAATAAGGGGCTTTATTGCTACAAAGTGATGCCTTTTGGTTTAAAGAACGCAGGTGCTACTTATCAAAGGCTGGTGAACCGAATGTTTGCGAATCAAATAGGGAGGAATATGGAAGTATACGTGGACGATATGCTAGTAAAGACAAAGAAGGCAGAAGAGCTCACAAGAGACCTCAGTGAGATGTTCGGCACCCTCCAAAAATTCAGAATGAAGCTAAACCCGCTCAAGTGCACCTTTGGAGTTTCATCGGGGAAGTTCCTTGGTTTTATGGTGAATTCCCGAGGTATCGAGGCCAACCCTGACAAAATCAAGGCATTGCTGGAAATGAGCCCACCACAAAGCAAGAAGGAGGTGCAGTGCTTAACAGGGAGAGTAGCAGCCTTCAATAGGTTCATCTCCAGATCCACTGACAAATGCCTCCCTATCTTCAACATCCTAAAAGGGAGCAAAATGTTCGCTCAGGATGAAGATTGCCAGGAAGCCTTCACTAAGCTAAAGGAACACCTTGGAAACCCACCCTTTTTGACCAACCCAGAAAAATGGGAAAAATTGTACTTGTATTTAATTGTATCAGAGAATGCTATAAGTGCTGCCTTGGTCAAGGGAGAAAAAAAGCATCAGCAGCCCGTGTACTATGTGAGCAAGCGGTTGGTAAACGCAAAAACCCGATACCCAGAAATAGAAAAGTTAGCATATGCCTTGATAGTGGCTTCATGAAAGCTGAGGCCCTATTTTCACGCTCATGATATCGAAGTGCTCACCAACACCCCTTTGCGTCAAGTCTTGCACAAACCAGAAACTTCGGGAAGGTTGTTAAAGTGGTTGATTGAATTAAGTCAATTTGACATCACTTACACCCCAAGGACCTCAATCAACGGGCAGGTACTTGCAGATTTTATAGTCGAGTTTGCACACCGAGCCCATGAGGAAGGAGAAGTAGAAGAGAATGAACCAGTAGGTGAAGGGGAAAAGCAGCCTGAAGAATGGAGCCTCCATGTAGACGGGGCATCTAACGAAGGAGTCGGCGCTGGCATAGTGATGACGGGACCTGAGGGGCACAAGATGTATTGTGCCTTAAGTATCAGATTCGAAGCTTCCAACAATGAGGCAGAATACGAGGCACTATTAGCTGGCCTGCGCTAGCTAGGGAGTTAAAGGTAACCCATTTGCATGTCTTTAGTGACTCATAGTTGGTTGTGTTTCAAGTGAAGGGTGAATATCAAGCTAGAGGCCCAAAAATGGCTGCATATCTCGCCAAAGTGAAGGGGTATTTGGATCAGTTCAAAAAATACACCATAGAATAGATCCCAAGGGAGCAAAACACAAACGCCGATGCTCTCGCAAAACTCGCCTCTACTCGAGACGAAGACACGCTTGAGTCCATCCTTGTCGAATACCTCTCCAAGCCAAGCATAGCAAAAGAAAAGATCCACATGGTCAATAGCCCTGAGGAGTGATGGTTTGCACCCATCTTGAGGTACTTAAATGACGGGACCTTGCCATTGGACAAAAAAGATGCCCATAAGCTAACTTACAAAGCCGCCCAATACACCCTAGTAGATGGACTCTTATATAAGAGAGGCTTCTCTACCCCGCTTCTACAGTGCGTAGATAAGGAAGAGGCTTTAAGAATTCTGCAAAAGATACACGAAGGGGAATGTGGAAATCATGTTGGGGGGCAGTCCACGGCAAAAAAGGCCATACGCTAGGGGTATTATTAGCCTACCATGGAGAAGGACGTGAGCGATTTCGCGAAAAGGTGTGACAAGTGCCAAAGGCATGCAAATTACCCCAGACAATCACCAAATGAGCTGGTGAGCATGACCAGTTTGTGGCCCTTCGCTGTGTGGGGGATTGACTTGATTGGAGCGTTGCCAGCAGGAAGAGAAAAATACACAGTTGTAGCAGTCAATTACTTTACTAAATGGGTGGAAGTAGAGCCTCAAGTCAACATAACGGCTAAGAAAATCACCACCTTCGTCAACAAATTTATCGTCTGCAGATTTGGAGTACCATACAAGATAATCTCCGACAATGGGAAGAAATTTGAAGGAGGAGTATTCGAAGAATATTGCAGGGAAAAGGGAATCAAGAGGAGTTTCTCCGCTGTAGTACACCCACAAGCCAATGGACAAGTGGAGGCCATCAGCAAGATCCTAAAAAGGAACCTGAAAACAAAGTTGGAAAAGTTGAAAGGGGCCTAGATCAAAGAACTTCCCAATGTGCTTTGGGCCTACAGGACCACACCTCGTTCCACCACTGGAGAGACGCCTTTCGCCTTAGCCTATGGCTGCGAGGCTATCCTTCCAATAGAAATGAAGATTAACTCCATCCGCATACAAGCATATGATGACCAGGCTAACATCGCAGCATTAGCCGGGAATTTGGACCTATTGGAAGCGAAGAGAAAGGGCACAACTGAGGCTGGAAACATATCAGCAACGAGCCGCAAGATACTATAATTCAAGAGTGTGAGAGAGGGCGTTCAGGGTTGGAGACCTCGTGTTAAGGAAAGTCCTGCCCAACACTCGAGACTCGAGCGCGGGTGTGTTAGGGGAAAACTAGGAAGGGCCCTACCAAGTTGCCCAGGTTGTGCCCCCTAACACCTACAAGCTTGCATGTTAGGATGATACCATGGTACCTAGAGCATGGAGCGCAGAACATCTAAAGAAATATTATCAGTAAGACAGCCATGTTGGGGCACGAATGTTATTGTTCTGTCTAACGTGCAAGTTAAATGTAATAGCTATAAGTTTGACTTGGACTCCTTAATATGTAGTAAGAACGAAGTCACATTAAGTTACCATGCACTTCACCTGTTTCCAATGAATATGATGTGACATTAGATGAATATGTAGTAAAAAATATTGTTTAAGCAAAATGATTATCAAAATACGTGAATGGAATGATCAAAGTGCCTGCCGAGATAAATCTCGCCAACCACTTGGGGGGCAGAGTATATAGCAAAAAAAAAAGGTCCTTAATGAGACCCTTATATCTTAAACGAGACCCTTATACCCTAAAAAAGACCCCTTATAAACAATGAAGAAGACCTGGCAAGACATCACTTGAGTTCACGAGGATTAGCTACCCTTATGAACATTAAGGAGGTCAAAAGGTCCTACTAAAAAAAAAAGAGCCTCCTAATAAAGGTAGAGGCTCCCACGAGAGGAAATGCCTCAGGAAGAGCACCCACCAATAAGCCTAGAGCGACCACCAAGCCGTCTAGCCAAAAAGAGTCCTAAAAGGGAACCTTGCAAAAATAGTACTATGAATAATGACGAGAAGGACGCTTCTCGCAAGAAATAACAAGCGTGCGCAAAAATATATAAAAGGATAACTAGAACCCAAAGGGTAAACATATCCTTATAGATACAATCAAGAGGCACCAAAGAGAGACCTATCGAACCCCTTCGTAGGGGCTCCAAAGGACCTCAAGCCTGATAAATAAAAAAGTATATGTAAAAAAGAGAACCTATCGAACCCCTGTTTGTGGGCTCAAAAGGACCTCAAACATAGAGGAACAAAAGCCACATATATATACAGAAAAAAAGGTGTCGCGATAATGTCACAGGACCAATAAAAGTTCCAAAAAAAAATTATTAACTTAAAAGCTCAAATGAGCATACAACCAAATTGAATTAAAAGATAAGATTGCAGAAGCATAATCTCAGGGCCTCCTGCCGTAAGCATTCCACTCAGCCACCCTGGCAACGACATGCTCACCAAAGGAGGAGAAAATGAAGTTAGGATGTTGCCTCCATACTCCGTAGAGGGCGTGCTCTATGGATTTGTACTCGATATCAGCCAAATTCGCCTCTAAAGAAGTGACCCTCTCCTGCAACATCGCAATTTGGCTTCTGCTTCACTAAGATCGGCCTCTAGGTGAGCAACCTTCTCTTGCAGCATCACGACCTTGGCGTTCGCCCTCTTCTTCTTTTTCGATGATGAAGAGGCCTTTGATAGAGCCTTCTCAAGCTCAAGCTTGGTGTCCGTAAGTTCCCTCTCGAGCCCCTAAACCTTGACCGTTAGACGGTCCCTTTCGGCATTCGACAAGTTGGAAAAGCGTTGGGCCACTATATAAGTTTGCACAAGAAAAATAACAATAATGATGATTAAAAAAAGTAAGGCTAATGTAAAATGCATGAGCTCACCCAAGTGGCGGAGCATACAAGAGTCTCCCCAAGCTCCGACATGGAAAAATTCCCAAGACTTCTCCAATCAGTCTCAGGAATCCCCTCGGTGACCCGGGTATACCGTTGCCCATAAGAGGTCGCCATACAACCCACCCAAGGTGCCCCTTCCAAGTCAGGGGCACCTAGCTGGGTAGGGGCGGATGACCCGCTCACCGAAGGAGGAGGGGGCGCAAGAATATCGGGAAAATGACCCCCCGACAAATCAAGATTGAGGGAAGCATGAGGGAGAGCATTGTAGTCCAATGAAAAGGGACGGACAAAGCCCCTCGGCATGCCCTGTTGACTGTGGGAGTGAGAGGCCATGTCATGGTCCATAGGGGCCAAAGAAGGGCACCCCCTAGGAGACAGAGATGATCGGCGAGGTCGCCTGTGTTCTAGGGAAACCTCCTCGGGCACCCACTCCGCATCGCATCCGTTAGAGTGATGCTCAACTAAAGGCGCCTTCTTCCTTCCCTCGGAAATGTGCCACAACGCATCAGGATCCGAAACCGCAAACAAGTTGTAGCGGTTCAGGTTTGCCACAGCGAAAGGCGAGCGGCCATTTTCAGGGTGGGGTCGGCATCGAGGATTTTGTCCACTGGCGATGCCTCCGACCGGGGAATGTCAGGGTAACCGAACTCCTCTTGTAACGCTCTGGGTAGCCAAGACCATTACACTGTGTAAGTATAAAGGTGCAAGACTTGCTAATCAAGTCATTTAGTTGAAAACATGTTACTAACACCATTAATGAACTAGGGTTTAAAGGTTTTAGTCATAAAAGATACCATTCATTTAAATAAACATTTCAAACATGGGATCCCAAAAGAAAATAGAACTAAAAGGACAGTTTACAAAATTCCAAGATATATACAACCACTAGCCACTCTAAGGGCAAAACAGACATGTAAGGTTCTCCCGTTCCTGTCCAACCCACGACCGTGGCGGCCTGGCAGCTGACTATATACATTCTGCCTCTAGAGCTCTCCAAGTCAGGGCTGATCAAGCTTGCCCTTGCCTTGACCTGCACCACGTAGCACCCGTGAGCCAAGACCCAGCAAGAAAGCCATAACATCATAGCACAAACAATGATAACAATCAAATAATTCTTTAAACATGTTCATATACTTAGCAGTCCATATTAATCACATAATCGATAAACATAACTAGGAAATCCACAAACTAATACTCAAATATTCAGCATGTCATACTCATCAGTTAACAACAATAACTAAATCACATAACAATCAGGGTCGACGCCCTTAGGTCACACCCTCTGTTTACCCCACTGACACCGGTCTGCTTAAACCGAGCTTAGTGAATATTAAGCTGTCCTCATCTACCACCCTGTGCGCCAAAGTAAACTCCGACACTCTTAGGCCGTTTGTTTAATATTCACATGGCATAATACCACCTTACATAATGTATACAAGAATAGGGAACCCTTAGTCCTGTCATAAACTCACAACCGGGTGCAGTTTTCTTACCTTTAATTCCAAGTTCTCTAATTACGAGAGATGACCCTTGAGCATGATCCGTTTCCCGAGCCCTAGCTTACACCTAGTCACAACCAAGATAAGGGATTCCATCAATAATAATTGTATAAAGGTTTTCGGACCAAGTTCTAGCCTCCGAAACATCGAATTCCACCAAACACGGTAATAGAATCGATCCCGAGCACCCTAGGTTAGGTTCCCGCGCCTAAAACCTCCTTAAGGAAAAAAATTCCCTTAAGAGCCGCGGCCCAAGCTCTCTATGCCACAGCCCGCCCCTATCTAGTGGTGCAGCCTCACCAAATAACAGACATGGGTCGCGGCCCAACACTCCCCATGTCACGGCCCGCCCCTCTTCCTCAGCTCCCATCTGCTCCAGAGGGCCAGGACACACCAAGAACTAAGCCGCGACCCAATCCCTTCGAACCCAGAAAACCCACCATTTTTAACAATCAAACCTCACTCAAATAAACCCAAAACCATCCTAATGATACAATTCAACTAACACAAACATCCTAACATGTTTCCAGCAGCATAACCCAACAAAAACCTAGCTTAGAAACTCATCAAAATTACACTTTAATCTTTGAAACCCATAAGCTCAAGAATACTAAAACCAGCCAAGAAAACACATAATTTAATGACCAAGAATATAATTCGAAGCTTACCTCAACTCCTGATTGATTTCCTCTAACTATCACTGAGCTAATCCCCAAATCCTTAGCCTTAAATTGATCTTCAATATCAAGAACCCAAAAACACGTAGAACCCAGCAAAAACTACAAAATTTAGTCAGCTAAACCACAATAAAATGCTTACCTAAATTCCTTTTTGAACCTCCAAATTGCTACTGAGATATCCCCCAAGATTCCAGCTCAAATCCCTGAGTTTCCAGCGAAATCTCCCTTGGTTTCAATGGTTTCCTTGAGAGAGAGAATTGAGTGAGCTGAGAGGAGAGAAAAATGGTCGGTTTAGGTGTTCTAGCTATTTCCTTGTTTGCCTTTGTTTTACTTAAGTTAATCTCGAAGCTCGGGGTACCAAAAACGTCCCCAAGGGAAAAATAGTAAATTTCCCCAGTATTTCCTCCTAAGCTTTCTAACCTCAAATATATCTCCAATTATTTATTTCCATAACCCGATAGCCTAAATAACTGTCTAATACCCAAAATACCCCTTGACTCGACCCGAGTCAAGTATTGGGTCCCGTTGTGACTTTCCCGCTAACTGGCTCCCTAGGATCACCTCAAGTCGCATGCTGCAGATATATATCCACATAATAATGTGGTCTTCATAATTATAACATATAATCACATTTATGCCCTCAACGGGCTAAAATTACAAGTATACCCCTTTAAGCTAAACAGGATACTAATACTCTTAGACATGCATTTCACATATCCATATAATCATATAAGCATGCTTATCACGGAATCATGCATTAAATTATTTAATTCACATATTAACCAATTATGCCCTCCCGACATTACTAATCAAGGCCCTTAAGCCTTATTAGTGATTTTTGGGCGTTACACCTCTGCACAATCAACACACTTGCAAATATAAGCATAAGTTTCAAAATATCCAATTCAAAGCAAAAGGATGACAAGCTTGAATCACTTACTTGGGGATGAGCGAAAGCGTTCACGTACATAGAGGGGACCTTTTACGAAGAAAAAGTCGTGCTTCCACGACCCCGGGTTTGAAACAGAACCCTCTATGAGGGAAACCTGCGAGTTGGCCTTCTGTAAGAAATAAAAGCCTTTGGATTCGGGGGTTGGCATGAGGTTGTGCATAAAGTGCACCTCCCGAGCCATAGGAGCGCGCTGGTTGAGCTCAATGAATGCCATGTATAGGCAACTTAAGGTCAGCCAGCTGTTTGGCGCCAGTTGGAGTGGAGCAAGGTCAAAATGATTAAGTATCGCGACAAAAAATGGGTGCAGAGGAATGGTCCCTGTAACGCCCCAACTCCAGGGACCGTTACGGTGTGCCTTGTAAACAGTGCTAAACTCGCTAATCGAGCCATTTGGCCAAAACCGTGAACTAAGTATGATTAGCGGTTTAGGGATTAAAATTTTTGGTTAAGATGTAACGTTTCACTAGAACGTTTAATATATACATTGGGATCCCGAAAATATAGTTTCAGAGTCTATTACAGAAAAATATTTACAACAGGCCGTTCTAAGCGGCAAAACATGGTTTAACCCTAGTTCCACTTTAAACCTCAGTCGTGGCGGACGAGCAGCTGCATATGTACACGTCATCACCTAAGCTATCCAACTCAAGGATGGTCTAGCTTCCTCTTGCCTTTACCTACACCACGTAGCACCCGTGAGCCAAAGCCCAACAAGAAAACACAATAAAGCATGATATAATATCAACAACGATCATAATAACCATTCGGGACTATCAGTCCAGGAAAATAGGTGACAATAGCCAAAAGTCACAATAATGAGCATCGCTCCCTCTAGCCATGTGACGATAGGGTCACCAGGGCTTAACTGATAAGTGATTCTTTCTTAAGTTTGATTAGGACAGGTGCAAGGTGATTAGTCACCAACATGACCTTCCTCACGACTCTAGAGTCGAAACTATGGACAACGTCCCTTAGCCATATGACAAACAGTCACCGGGGTCATATACCTTGGCTATAGTCATCTGATCGTAGACCAGGCAAGCGCTTATAGTTCTCATTGACCTTCCGGTCGGTCCAGCACTAATACCCCATATGAGTCATTCAATGCCGACCTCGATTAGATCTAATCCTTTTTTGGCCCGGCGTTTGCAACGCACTACCACCTCTGACCCTTGGGTCGGTAAAACACGACCAGTGCTCAGCCCATGGTGAACTTAACTAATAAGTCACAGCTTCACAGATGGATCTGGCACCATTATCGATTCTGACTAATAAGTCAGCGCCATACACAGGTAAGCCATGCCACCAAACATATACCACATGTCCAATATCCAATAACAAGGTATTCAGCATGCTTACTTAACAGATATTAGTACAATTAGGACTATGCACAACCACAGAGGCTCAAGCTCTAAACAATATCATACCCAGTATACAAAGCATGTCCTAATCACATGTTTCTCATGCATCATATGCAATATATCCAACAATCCAACATGCACTGATAACAACCATGCATGTCACGTTTAATAGTCAACCAACATGCATCAAGAATAGCCATGCATGTCATACATAATAATCAACCGACATGCATCAATAATAACCACGCATGTCATACTCAATAATCAACCAACATGCGTCTTAATAGCCATGCATGTCACACTCAATAATCAACCAACATGCATCATTAATAGCCATGCATGTCACATAAACACAGGGTGCAGTTTTCTTACCTCAGATTCGAGCTAGAACGATATAAAGAACGACCCTTGAGAACGATCAACCTTTAAGCCCTTAGCGATCACCTAGTCATAACCAAATATAAAACCTCATCAAAATGAGTAATTAAATACTTCCAAACCCAACCCAAGCCTCCGGAACATCGAATCCCACTCAACTAAGTAGTAGGATTGATCCTAGGCCCTTAGAGTTAAGTTTCCATCACAAAAACACACTTTTGGGCAATTTTTCCCTTAAGGGCCGCGGCCCTACATGGACCATGCCGCGGCCCGCCCCCCTGGCAGAGCCTCCTCCACCTTCCTCAAGCTAGGGCCGCGGCGCCCAAGAACAAGGTCGCGGCCCAACTTCGCACCAGCCATTTTTCTTCGTTTTTCCACTTCTAAAACCTTCCAAAAACCCATCCAAACATCTCCAAATCATCAAATCAAAGTTCCCAAATTTCCCAATGGTCCAAAACCACCAAAACCTGAAGCTCAAACCAACCAAAAACTCAACAATTCACAAAGTCCAATTCTAAGCTTAAAAACTTTAGAAACTAAAAACTTCAAACTTAGATTACCTTTGATTGGGTTGTTTTCCATTAAATCCTTCGGTTAAGAAGCTTCTAATATTTCCTAGGATCGCTATGCCTCGACCCTCGCTTGATTCTGACTCCTAGAACTCGAGATTCCTTCAAAAAGGCTTCGAACGGTAAAATAAGCTATCGGGAAGGAAGAGAGAGATTTTCTAACGTACGTTCTTATCTGACAAGCTAATTCAAGCTTAAGTAACCTCAAATAAAACCTAAGGCTCGGGGTCCCGAAAACACCCCCGGGGACATTATAGTCAAAACTTCCAGAATTCCATCCTGATCTCAAATATTCCCAACTTATCATCAAATAAACACTTCTATTACCCCAAAATTGACCCCGTTATGACAAAACCGCTAACTCATAATCTAGGATCGTCTCATGCCGAATAGCTCGAATATATCTCCATAATAATAAAATCTCATTCACAAATTACAATATGCACCCAAAATATACAATTATGCCCAGAGTGGCCAAATTACCAAAATGCCCTCACAATAATAAATTCTCCCATATGCATGCATTCACCATCATATAATAATATAATCCACGTAAACATACATATAATCATTAAATACCATAATAAATCAATTATGGCCCTCCCAGCCTCCTAATCAAGGTCCTAAACCTTATTAGGAAATTTGGGGGCATTACAGTCCCACTCGCTTTCAGGATATGCTCGCTCATGGCCACGCACCCCTGAAGGGGATTATCGGCTCAACAGGTATTGGAAGGAACAAACAACTGGTATTCCTTGCCAATGCGATATTTTGTAGATAGCTCTAACAACCGATTCTCTGACACGTTGGACACAATGGAGGACGCTAGTAAAAGACCAGAATCCTGTGCCTCAGAAGCAACCTATCATCGTACTCTCTTTTCCATTTCTGCAAAACCAAAAGAAAAAGATAAGGTAGAAACAGGGCATTTTACCCTCCATTTTTTTCTTCCTAGCAAGAGTCTTCCACCGAGGTGTTGAGTGTGAGAGCGCTAAGCAAGGGTGAATCAAAAACAAGGGTTGAGGGGAACCCAAGATGACCCCATGACAATCATAAGGGGAAAACGGGGCAGGAGGTTCAGGCGGGAGATTTTCTTCCATGAACTCCAACTCCGCCTACAGATCTAAAAGGGTCACCCTAAGGTTCGCTATATGGTTGCTAAGGTCGAGGGGGAAAGAAACTCCATCACCCCTCAGAACTGAGTCTATTTCGCTGTCCACCACCCAGGTTTTACATCTAAGTTTAGCCATATGCTCAAGGTGACGCATACGGGCCTACCCCAAAGTGTCATAGTCTTGGTAAGGGTTGTTTTCAGGGGATTCCGAGTCTAAAGATAAGTCTACAAACTCGGCCCTCGGAGGAGCACCAGATGATCCCTCATATGCCATGGGACCTCGTCTCGTAGGTAATTAGGGTGCACGTGTAAATGAGAGTATTGCTACAAAACACAAAGGAATGGGCTCAAAACCTCTAGGCACAAGCGCTTTAAATGACCATCTACGGGGTATAAACGAGGGCATGTAAGTGGATTAACTCACAACAAGCTCCGACAAAGGCAACCCATCCCGAGTGGTGCTAATTTAGACCCAGTGAGCACAAGAGAGAAAGAAAGTATACTTCAAGTAAGTAAAATCGAGCGCTGTTGTGGTTGAAAGGAGACTGAGGGTCCAAAGCACCGTCGCAGTCGAAGAGAAGCAAAGGGTCGAAAGTATGTGTCTACAAAAACAAAAGAAAATGGTGTTTTAGCCCTCAAGTACCTGCATGGATATTGGCATAAAAGAAATGAATTCAAATTATAAAAATTAAAAATAAAAAGATAGCAAAAGTGAGGTTGTGGGGGATTGAACCTATTACCTCTTGAAAGGAGTAAGTATCCCAAAACCACCAAGCTGAAGAGGTAAAGTGAAAATAATAGGCAAGGTATGAATGCCAATTTATAGGAACCACAGGCTCATCTTAGCCATCGAACCAAAGGTCTGATCAATGGTCAAGAAGGGAGCTTGGCACTTGCCTTGGGACCCACGGAGCACAATGATGAGGTTACATTCACCCTCAAAATCTCGCGGACATCCTGAATGCATCGCACCTTGAAGTCTACAAGAGAGCCTAAAGACTCTCTCATAGACTGGGGGGCAAGTGTCGATGCAAAAACCCCATGCTTGCAAAAGACCCCCAATTCGTATCTCTCAAAATATAAACCCAGGATGGAAGCAACAAAACTCATCCTTGCCCCTTGTGCCGAGGGTCTCACAAGGTCACCCCTCACACCTGGCGTCGCGCCTCGGATGGCCTCGCATCGATGGTAGCGCCTCGGGGAGAAGGAGGAACCTCACGCCTCAGATGGCCTTGCATCGATGGTAGCGCCTCGGGGAGAAGGAGGCGCCTCACGCCTCAGATGGCCTCGTGCCTCAGAGGGCGCCTCGCGAAGGAGTGGCCTCACATCTCAAGAAGTGCCTCGCGAGAGTAGTGGCCTTGCGCCTCACGAAGGAGTGGCCTCATGCCTCAAAGGGTGCCTCGAGAAGGAGGCATCTCGTGCCTCAGGAAGCACCTTGCAAGAGTAGTGGCCTCATGCCTCAGAGGGCGCCTCGTGAAGGAGTAGCCTCGCGCCTCACGAAGGAGTGGCCTCGTGCCTCAATAATGCCTTACGAAGGAGGTGCCTCACGAGAGTAGTAGCCTCACACCTCAGAGGGTGCCTCGTGAAGGAGGTGGCCTCGTGCCTCAGATGGCGCCTCGCAAAGGGGTGGCCTCATGCATACACCTCAACCTCACGCCTAAAACATCCCGTGAAGCTTCTCACACCTTCCACCCCTTAACAAACTAGCAAGGTCATCATTTCTTAAGCCTCTTTGAAATATAAGCCTTGCTGACGAGGCCCTACCCTAATTTTTAGGGTAGGTGTCACCAGCAAAGCTTACCTCCCATATATATCCTTTCCAGTCAATAAGCAACCTGATACTTAGAATGATATAAAGAGGCTAGATCAACATGCACATCTTCAGAGGGTGAAAACATCCACTAGGTGTAGGGTACACGTATAGGTACAGAATGTACGTACCAATCAAGAGGTGTCTGGATACAAGGACAACACCCACACCAAGCAAGTAGTGGAGGTACGACATGGTACCAAGGCAGGAGTACTTTTACAGACCCTTGACACGTACTAAAGTTGACCACCACTCCTCCAACACCACAACCACCCACACCACTACACCTTATGCCACTTCTCTAACACTCATACTAAATAAGTAATGGAGGCACCCCCACGGACCTTGACTATGTACCAGAGCCGACACCACATCCTTCTGCACCACTAATACCTGTGCCACCACCTTGACGATGTACCCATGTACCATATGGTCCCCCAGGACCACAATGTATCATAAGCCATTAGAGCTTCACTATAAAATGATCCGGACCCCTCAAACCAAGGGGTTGGAAAATTCTTGTAAGATCAGATTAATCTAAGAGCAAAATACGAGTTTTCTTTTACTTCCTACTTGCAATTTTCCTTCAAGTTTCTATAAGTCCATTTGCATTCATTATATATTGATTTAAGTTCTTGAGTTTTCCATCCATATTTGGTTTACAAGTTCTTACCATCAACACTACTATTCCTTAAAAGGAAACCCCGGTGCAACGTCATAGTGGGAGGATTGTAAGACAACATGTTTGCTACGAACATGAGGCACATGTCCTTGTTTCTGATACAGACAAGGATGATCCATTAACCTTCAAAGAGGTAATGGATGATCCTCAAAATGAGAAATGGCAAGAAGCCTTGAACTAAGAAATGGAATCTATGTATTCCAACTTTGTCTCGGAACTTGTAGATCTACCTGAAGATGTCAGGCCCATTGGGTGGAAATGGATATACAAGAGGAAAAGAGATGTAGATGGGAAAGTGGAGACTTTCAAAGAAAGGCTAGTATCCAAAGGCTACACTTAGAGAGAATGTGTTGATTATGAAGAAACATTTTCACCTGAGGCCATGCTTAAATCCATTCGCATCCTCTTATCCATAGTTGCCACCCATGACTATGAGATATGGGAAATGGATGCCAAGACAGCCTTTCTAAATGGCTATCTTGATGAAAGTATCTATATGGTACAACTAGAAGGGTTCATCAAGAATGGGGAAGATCAAAACACTACAAGAAAAAATTCTTTTAATAACACCAAAAATGTGTTATCAAAACATACCATAACACTTTTTGATGTGTTAAGACCGACTATGTTATCATAGGTCAAAGTACTTTACATAACACTTTATCATTGTTATATAGATGTGTTATTATAATGTCAACGATAACACACTTTCTGTGTTATTTTAATAAATAGATAAGTGTTTAATTATATTATTTATAGTCGATTATATAACACATTTCAATACTTATAAATTTGTGTTATACTACACTTTAGTATAACACATTATTTGTGTTATATAATAAAGTTTGCATAACAAAATTCTTTACATAAAAAGTGTTATTGTAATAAATATTATAACACAATTTTCGTATTATTTTAATATTTAGATAAGTTTAAATTCTCATTATATATTCATTTATATAACACTAATTTATTCTATTATATTTTAATTTTTTTTATATAATTAAAATTAACTTTCTAATATATACTAGCATCATCAAATGAACTTTATTTTCAAATAACAAAAAGTAAAAACATTCAACATTGTATTAACAATCTACAAATTAGTTTAAAACATTCAACACTGTCATCAACAACAAAATGTTATTTAAGTATTCAAGTAGTCTTAAATATTCAACATATTGAAAAGTTACTACTTTCAGCACAAAATATTCTACAGCTGCCCAACACAAAGCCTTCAAAATTAAGTATCATTTTCTCCTCCAATTGATGGAGAAAGAGACATTTTTCTCCTGCAATAGCAGATAAAAGGTAAGGTATATGCTTAAAAAAATTAAATAATATGAATCAAATAATAAAACTGTATACAATATAAGACCTAAGCAAGCATTAAAGTCTCAGACCCCAAATGAAACTCTAAAAGCTCCAAGCCAGAGTATAAATAGTCAACTAGAAAAAATTGAAGAAAGACATTTTCCCAAGTTAACAGTTAGAAAAAGAATATTATTACATACCAGCCAGTTATCCATGAAGCAAATGGTGACCATTTTGGGCCAGCAAGCTTGGTACTCTAATAGTAGAGACCCCCAGAAGTAAGGTAAGAAGAACAAATCTCAGCCATGGACAAAGCAACCAACATGGAGAAAGAAAGCACACCAGAAAGCACTGATATGATAGAGAATGAAAATGCAAAGGAAAGACAATATTTGAGTGGGTCTATTAATAGTTTCTGAAATCCCTTAGCCAATAACCTTTGAAGTATATTCTTATGGTCATTAAGCAAGCTAGAGAAAAAGTGAGAAACAAATAATATATAGACAAATCACGTTAAATGAATCATTCAGATTCAGGTCAGATCAATGGAGAAGATTCAATATGGCAGAACAGGCCCTCAGCTTTCAAGTTTTGACAGTAAACATGGATTTAAAATTTGCTCATCCAAAAGTGAGGACATACCATATTTAGAGCAATTACATTCACTATATGCTGTAACTGACTTCTGCCCCCTCCAACCTGGCCTCTATGCCTCATTACAAACACAGCAGCATATCCAACCTGACACGGGAGAGCATATGTTAGTATAAAAGTACTAGAAGATAATGATAGGAAAGAACCATATGAGTTCTTATCTTGGAATAGAACTCCATTGGATACTCTGGAAGACTTAATAATGTAAACATTTATAGAAAAATTTGAGTGTGAAAAACACTAGGTCGGCAGTGTTCAGAAATACAAATAATCAAGCACAAGCACACAATATATTATCTAGATCTTATCAATGGAGCTTGTAACAATTTACAAAACTAAGAATATAATAAATATCTTGAGAGCTTCTAGGGCTCCAATGTAACCAAATTTTCATAATTTACAATAGGATGAGCTAGATTATGGTGATGTTGCAGAGCCATTATAGTAAAATATACAAAGAAAAAAGATTCAATATAAGCAATCATTGAACAATCTGTATCCATATCCAATCAAGATCTTCTAAAGGTTGACATATAACCCAAGCAATTATAATCAATAAAGATAACCCATTTCATAAATATCAACTAAAGATAACTATGGAGAAGCAATAAAGAATCAACACAGTCATAATCAAACCCAAATATAGACCCTATTGCCCAACATAATGTGTTTAAGTTGTTCCAATTCCAATTCTCGCCACGTAATTGTTTGCTTAGCTTCTTTAGCATCTACATTATACAAGGATAAACAACATAAGATAGAATTTATAATGAAAATAACATATAACACATCTCTTGTAAGACTAAAATTAGAGTATGGATGTTCATCTCTTGTAATTTTCCAAACTAAAAAGCATACTTACTGTCTTAATTATAGAATGAATCTTGGACAATAATCAGCAACTAGGCCAATCATCCTTGTAAATTATCAATACTATCAAACCAAACAACAAAAAGAGAGCTCATAATCAATAATTAGACTATAAAATTGCTGTAAAATAAATAATTATGCAGTAAAGTTAATGAAAAATCTAAAAACTCACACAAACACAAAAATGAACACAACCCAAATAATATGCTAAAGTTGTAGCCTATAATCAATAAGACAAAGGACAAAAACATCAAAATAAATTATCGTAAAACCCACTATGCAAAACAACTATGAACACAATTGTCATTCTATGGGGTATTTTCTCAAACACATTTTCAGTATTAAAGTTAAAGCAAAATAAATAAATAAATAAAAAATAAGGTGAAACCAAATGATCCTTCACAAAGCTTTGCTGACAATTAAGATAAAACCAATATAGATTAAGAATTAAAATTATTACTCACCTTAACTAGGAGGCATCATTGTGGATGACACACTGATCTGAGACTAAGGATGTAGTCATTACCGCATATAAAATAAAAATCGAACATCCCACTGTTACTAGAAAAGCAAAAAAGTAGTCTTGTCCCTTGTATTTCTTCTGCATATAAAAGCATGGAAGATTAGCCAACCTATAAACATATACTTGCATACTTCCTGTGTATATAACATACATCCAAAGCTACTTAAGAGTTCTTTGGCTCAAACTATCAAAGCCACAAGATTTAGCAACAACCAAAGAATTATTAATTTATTAAGAGATGTAAAAGTTGATATTCAAAAACAGAAAGTGTAATACATCTAAAACATATTGAAAATAAGATCACTAGAATTGTAACCCAAAATAGCACTTCTTAACTACACAGCCAGATACAAGGTTGGCTTTTTAAGCAACAAACATATACTAAATGGTGATCAAAATAATAAACTGTATAATATATCTTACCATAATAACATGTATCTGAACAGGAAAACTGACATATTTGAAGGCCTGGAAAAAAAAAAGGCTAGTTACTTGAATGTATCAACAGTATAAATATAAAATAAGCTTACAATTGAAAAACTTTGCTACCACGCGTCTCATATCAGCTAGACTTGAACGCTGAAAATGGAGACAACTAACCTCATTTTGGCATGTTGAAGTTAATATGTTAGATACTGATACAAGGCAGTACTTATAAACTGGAGCAACTGGATCCAAGACTTTTTTACTTGCCTAAGAAACAAAAACCAAGAACATGAATGTTCTAGTTAATAGTAGTTCTATTGTGGTTTAGAACTCTATACCGAATACAAATATGGCCCAGAAAAATGGGATGAAAATTCAACCAGAAAAGTAATGAGTACCCAAAGTTGAAAATATAATAACAGTACTTACCAATTTAAAATCAAATCCCAAATTCAAAAAATAATTTAGATTCTTTGAGAATTATCATCAAACGCCTAGTACGCAACATTTTCATATGCACTTTCTTCTCATATACCAAAAAACATAGCAGAAATAAAATCACTACTAAGATACCAAAATGAATTAAATAAAAAACTGAAACTTGAGAAGATGAGATTTTCAGATAACCAAAACTAGACCAGTTAGAATCTCACATCCATTACTGGAGGAAGAAACTTAACGAAATCATGACAGATTTAGGGAAAAAAATTGGACTATTTCTCGATTTGTGAGTGTCATCCTTGCGCAAGGGCCATGCTAATCTTCTCTGTATCGTTCCAATTTTATCGGATGTCCCCAAAGGGACAAGCTTTCCTTTCGATGTTAGAGTATATAAACATATGTAGCAATAGTTATCTGAGCAATGTGGGACTCTTGGAAAAATTATGGGACTTGCAAAATTCATTGCGGGCCGAACCTTGCATAACTGAGAGAAGTCCAGCCCACGGTGCTACTCAGTCCACACAATTCAGCTGCTAAAGATTTGGCTGTGAAAGAATATGGGATAAGTTGATAACTACCCATTTTTAGTGTAAGCTAACCAAAAATAACTACAAAGCATATTTAATTACTTTATACCCATATTTGTTGCATATTGAATATTATATATATCATTGACATCATCACATTCAAGACTTTGTAAGCCTCGTAATCATGTATATATGGAGTCAGACTAATATCTACGCATATTGTGGTGAGTGTTCAAATAAAAGTTTTCTTAGTTAATGAGCTGAATGAACTAATGATCACTCACAGTTGACAAATTCATTATGGTGTGAGACAAATTTTATTAACAGCAGGAAATGGCTCTGTAAAATTAGATCTGAAGAGTAACATAAAGATGAGCCATTATCGAAGTGAAATGTGGAGAAATTAAAAACAAAAACATAAAAGGAGTACTGGTATGTATATGAAAAGTATGTTTGTGAGAGAGTCAAGGGATTTCAAACAAACTTCTCAACCCCCTACTCCCCAACCACAAAGCTCAGTCCAGTAGTGATCAAGGGTCAATAAAAAAGACAATAATAATGATTAGAAGAAGGATTTGTAACCAATTTAAGTACTTCAAATATAACAAATATGTTCTTCCTTGACTTCGAGATTTAATTACTATGTCGAGAAAATGCCTTAAAATAATTGTAAAGGCAATAAGGATCTTACCAGTCAAGCTGAGAACACAAGAACACATTGTTGTGTAGAAAATTTGATTATGAATCTCCATGTCATAGCCTTTAAAGAGTTTATCTTGGAATGTGCTTGTGAAGCCATCAAACCTGTAGACACAATCAAAAGTACGACAGAATTAGTATCATTCAATGGCCCAAGCAGCATCCATTGATAGAATAGATGTATTAAGACTATCTGGTTTGTGTTAAGATTTGCAGTAAAAAATAAGCAGCTGAATTCAACTGGGGGTCAGAAACTCTGAACTTGGTAGATTAATTAGAGACAAAAATAAAACAAAACTCAACAACTATTATATATTTTTTTTTAGAAAAAACAAGATATGGAATCATGCATTACCTCTCAAGAATAAGGCAAAAGACATAACATTTATGGGCTAACCAGTTTAACAATGAACTAAACTACTCATGAAAATCTATATATTAAAAATAACAGAGCAACGAGACCACAGCAGGGTCCCTCCCTGAGGTTACAAAAACCAGAAGCCATAAGCAACTGTATTTGATTGTCTATTAATATGATAAAACTTACAATACTGAAAAGAAGAAACTAAATTCAGAATTTTAAAAGGAGGACTCCAAGAAAACCAAAATTAGGAGGGACTTTTCCGGCGGCCAAGGCTTGAACCTCAACAGCAGAGTCCGATTGACCACCAGCCCTGTGCCTTTGCCCACTGCAGCCAGCCTACCTCAATCACTATTAATCTTCAATGTTTACATGGTTTAGAGAAAGCATGAATCCAAAGTCTGAATTACTAAATTCTCTTGGAAAATTTTAAAGATTCCCACCTTTCTAGATTCTACAGATAACACCAACAATCAAGCTTAAATTTGTTGGGTTTGTCAAATGATGTCTTTTGGTGTCAATTAATATGATCTTTGCTTCTGAAGATATATAACTGATCTTACTAAACTACTCAGTCAAGAAAATTTATAACCCGAAAAGAAAAAAATAAAGGAGGAAAAAAATGATACAAAAAGTAATGAAATATAAAGCAAAAAAACATATGGATCCCACAAGGACTAGTCTTCAAGCAAGTTTTATGGCACATGATCAGCCAAGAGGTCCAAGACAAACCCAACAAAGCAGGCTTCGGAGACCCATCGGTACCAAAATCCCCAAGTGTTTCAAATGATTCTTTGTTTTTGTAGTTTTAAAAGAAAAATTAGAATAAAGACACCATATATTGCATATGAATTCCCCTATTGAGTGCTGACAAAGTGAAGAACAATTTTACAGACATTGTCATAACTATTTTGAATTCCATTGTGCTTCATGAACGCGATTTTGTTCTCCTAATAGAAGAGAATTCTGTATAGAAATGTGATATATACTCATTCTTAAAAATTCCTTGAGATGAAGTAGATTAAAAGTTTTTTCTACCAGGAACAAATCACAAGTATATTCCCAAAATATATGATATTCAAATATATATATACAATGAAAATAGAATAAAAAAATATTTAGTTACCTCACTGGACCGAGAAGCAGAGATGGATTGAGCTGAGCGATGACGATGGAGGAAGAGAGTCGTCGGGTCTTCCCTGTTGAGAAAATCGATGGTGCAGAAGCCGAGCTGGGTTTTTAATGAGCTTGCTCACTGGACCGAGAAGCAGAGATGGACAATGGCAGAAGTTTGGGAGAAAAGTATCGGCGCAAGGCTTAAGGAAGGAAAGCCGGGAGGGGATCGGTGCAAGGCTTAAGGAAGGAAAATAGGATCGGCGCAAGACTTATGAGCAGCTCTTGTAGCAGATTTAGGAGAGGCCCAGATGAGTTAATGGGATGAGGTGAGAGAGATGGAAAGGGTTGAGCTCTTGTAAAGTTAGACATGCGAAAATAAAAGGAAAATCAAAGTTAGAAATAATCTCTTTCCCATAAATAAATTACCGGGCTTTTAGTGTGGGTTTGCCGCCCATATTTTTAACTCAATTATAATACTTTTTCATTAGTGTTGTATTCATGTATTATAAAAAGGGGTTATTGGTGCAGTGAAAGGTGTGTAAGTTGTTGAAATCCATTTATTGATTAAAGCAAGCATCTAGGTCTTGGAATATCACCTTTGATGAAACAATTAAAACATATAGCTTTAAATAGAATGTCAATGAAGCATGTGTATGTAAATATATCAAAGGAAAAGTGGTAGTTTTCCTAGTTCTTTATGTGGATGACATTCTCCTCATTGGCAACAATGTAGAGACATTGTCAAACATAAAAAAGTGGTTAGCCGAAAAGTTCTAAATGAAAGATTTGGGCGAGCCGAGCTATGTTCTGGGAATCTAAATCCCAAGGGATAGGAAGAACAAGCTCTTGGCACTATCTCAGGCTAATTATATCGATAAGGTGCTTAAAAGATTCTCTATGGAGAATTCCAAGAAAGGTTAGTTACTGACCAGACATGGAATTACTCTCTCCAAGGAACAGTGTCCTAAACACCTCAGAAGGAAGAGGATATGAGAAAGTATTCCCATGCTTCGGCAGTTGGGAGTCTAATGTACGCCATGTTATGTACAAGACCCAACATATGCCATGTAGTAGAGATTGTGAGTCATTATCAATCAAATCCTGGTTTGGAACACTAGATTTCTGTAAAGCACATTCTCAAGTATCTTAGGAGAACGAGAGATTATATGCTTGTATATTTAGTGGGTGAGTTGAACCCTACTAGATACACTGATTCAGATTCCCAATCAAACAAAGACAGCCGTAAGTTGATGTTTGGGTCAGTGTTCACCCTTGGTAGAGGAGCTGTGGTCTGGAGGAGTATTAAATAATCCAGCATAGCAGATTCAACCATGGAATCTGAATACATAGCGACTTTTGAAGTAGCTAAGGATACGTTTTAGTTAAGAAATTTCTACACTGATCTGGAAGTAGTTCCAAATATGGATAAGCCACTAATTCAATACTGTGACAATAGTGGAGAAATAGCTAACTCCAAGGAACCAAGAAGCCACAAGAGAGGAAAGCATATAGAAAGGAAATACCATATGGTTAGAGAGATTGTGCACCAAGGTGATGTGGTTGTTATGAAAATAGCATCGGAATAGAACCTGGCTGACCTATTTACTAAGACATTTCCTACAAAGTCATTCATGGGTCACACGTGCAACATGAGATTAAGGGAGATGCCTCACATGCTTTGAGGGCAAGTGAGAGATTGTTAGGATTAATGCCCTAAAAGAATGTAAAGACATTTTATTCAATTAATCAACTAATCTCTGATAGTCCAGACCATTGGAACCTGAACACCAGAGTTAGGACAAATAAATCAGACAACAATTATTAACTCATTAATGATCTAGGCCATTGGAACCTAAACCTCAGGTTCGAAACAAGTTAATTAATTAAGTCATATCTAAAAAAATCTTTAACGGTCCAAGCTGTTGGAATTGAACCATAAAGTCGGAATAAAATCAGTTAAGTTATATTGGTTAATTCCAAGACGGTCCGGGCTGTCAAGACCTGAATGTAGGTCTCAGGACAAGTTAAATACCTTCTACATTATTTCCCCTAATGGTCCTGTCCATTGGAAAAAGGACTCAATATTCAACCCAAATTCATGCAGAGTGATAAAAAACTTAGTGAATTTGGAAGAAAAAATAAACAAATACAAAGTGGGAACCATTATGCAGAGAAAAACTAGTATAATAACAATACAGATGTTGACGGTGAAATCTCGTCAACACAATTAGATCGGAAAACTCAAAGGTAAGTATGGAGATATTTAGATAAGAACTTAGAATAAGCTTAAGGAAAGGAAAACACAGATCAACAATGGAGTAAGCCTTTGTATATTGCTTAATAGCCTAAGTGTACAATGAATTGTCCAACCCCTTTGCTGGAGGGGTGAAGGTATATTTATATTGGAGCTCTAATGGCTCCTGGTACATCGTGGTCCCAGGGGACAAGATTGTACACAGGTACATTGTCAGGGTTGTGGCGCAGGTCGTAGTGGTGTTGAAGGAGTGGTGGTTGGCTCTAGTACGTGTCAGGGGCCTGCAAAAGTACTCTTGCATTGGTACCACATTACACCTCCACTACTTGCATGACACAGATGTCAGGGCCACGCTTCTATCCTCCACATGGTCATACGTCCTGCACCCGTACACGTACAGGTACCTTGTACCTGATGGTTCCTCTCACATCTCCAAGGCATGTATTTGCTCAAAGTTATTCCACATTCTACTAAGTGTAGGAAAACTTGTGTGTTAACATGAACGATATACTCAATCGCCTATACCACTATTGGCTTGATACCAAATAGTTCTTGGGTCTCTTTTATTGCTCCTCGTACACCCCTTTCAGAGGTCTTAGACCCCATTCGGGCACGCGAGGCATTGGCGTCATGGCATAGAGGCATCTGGGCTAGACGAAGCACGGCACGAGTATACGACACCTCGGCACGGCTGGGCGAGGTGTGGTGCGAGGCCCTTATGCGCAGGTTCGCAAGGCCTTGGTGCGTGGGTGCACGAGGCCCTAATGCGTGGGTGTGCGAGGCCTTGGTGTGCGTGGGTGCGCGAGGCATTGGTGGTGCGAGGCTATGTGAGGGGTGCCTCACTACGCGTGAGACCCTTGGTCTCACTATGTGAGGCTATGCGAGGGGCGCCTCACTTGGCGCGAGACCCTTGGCCTCACTATGCGAGGCTACGCGAGGCCATGTGAGGGGTGCCTCACTTGGCGCGAGACCCTTGGCCTCGCTATGCGAGGGGTGCCTCACTAGGCGCAAGAGCCTAGGCCTCGCTATGCGAGGCTATGCGAGGGGCGCCTCACTTGGAGTGAGACCCTTGGCCTCACTATGCGAGGCTACGCTTGGCCATACGAGGGGTGCCTCACTTGGTGTGAGGCCCTTGGCCTCGCTATGCGAGGATATGCGAGGGGTGCCTCACTAGGCGCGAGACCCTCGTCCTCACTATGCGAGGCTACGTGAGGCTATAGGTGCTTCACTTGGCTCGAGACCCTTGGCCTCACTATGCGAGGCTATAGGTGCTTGGGAGGGGAGCCTCGTGAGATGCGCGCGAGGCTTGATGCGAGGGGCAGCCTCACGAGACGTGTGCGCGCGGTCGAGGCACATGGCTCCGGTGCCCTTGACATCTCAAGACAAGTAGGGCCTCACTATGCGAGGGCCTCGTGCACCTGCCCTCTTGCAACATGTAGCTTGGCCCCCTAGCCTAGCAAGGCCATTCTTCATGGCTCATAAGGTGATGTTTCCCTTGGGATAATCTCCCGGTTTCACAAGACCTACGGGCCCCAGCCTGATAACATGGCTAAGTGACCTTTGGCCTTGTATTCCAACCATGGACTAGAGATTTTTTTCTTGGTGGATCCACAACAGATAATTAAATAATTGTCTTGGACACATTGGCATCCATAAAGATAGTACGGGTACTAAAAAACAAAAAGGAGAAAAGGATCCTTAATCAAAATACAAAGGCTCAGGCCTGAGATTCATTTTGATCTGGAGCGTCCAGAACATTCTCATCCTATTGATCCCCAGCTAGGAGTGCCGCATCAGCTTTCTCTTTGGATTCGAATTCAACTTTCTTTGCAGCTGGATCCGGATAAAGGAGAAGATTCATGTTCTTGTCCTGGTGTCAGGCCATATAAATGGCCTCATCAAAAGTGATTCCCAACATCTCGTCATCCTACTACTTCTCCTGGCGAGCCTCCTCGCTCTGTTTCATCTCTAGCTGGACCATGCCCTCCAAAGCTTGATTTCAGAACCTGTTGACAGTGAGAACTCGTCAACCAAGTTAAGTTACAAAAATTCAAATATAGAGCTTATCAAATGAAAAACTTCAAAGATCTAATCAGAAACTCAAAGAATAGTTGTAGAAAGAAAATGGTGAAATGAACTCGTATTTTTCATGGTGTAATGCTACAGTGTTTTTTCCAACCCCCTTCCAAGTGGAAGTGGGGTTCCTTTTATAGTGGGCTCTAATGGCCCCTAATACATTGTGGTCTAGAGGACCAGATGATACATGAGTCCACTGTCAGGAGAGTGGTCTCAAGGGTAGTGGTGTAGGCTCCGGTACATGGTCAGAGTCCGTGGGGATGCCCCCACTACTTATTGAGTACTAGCATTAGAGGAGTGGCCCTAGGCGTAGTGGTGCTGGTGGTGGTGTCGACTCTGACATCCAGTTTGAAGCATACAGGCCATGTCCCCTTTCCTAGTACCCCCACTACTTGTCTGGCATGAGTATTTGGATCAAACATACGGGGTCTTAAAGGTCGTACTGTTGGGGTTTTATGCCCTAATTAAAACCCAAATTCTTTGTAATCTCATTTTATTATCAATAAAAGAATAGAAATCATTTTTTGACTTGGTCAATCACTTTTCTCACATGTTTTATTTTCATGATTATTTGTTTAATATAAACTTCTATTAAATCCTGAGCATATAGCTAATCTTATTTATAGTGACGTAATCACAGTGGAATATAAATATGATTATATGTTCAAAATAAGTTAGTCCTAAGATTAGTCAGTGCACCGGATTTACACTGACTTGCCAATCTACGATATGATCTACTTACACATTACAGTGTTATGTTCTTTCCAGAACATTAGCAAAGTAGATAAGATCGGATGTATTTGTTACATCGGACAGGACCGATATTGACAGTTGATAAGATAAGTGAACATGCCGTTATTATCTATTCTAGTCATATCATATAGTTGACCATAGGTCAATTCAATCTCAATTCTGAGTGGTTAGTATTCTAACTGGTTGTATTATTTGAGTTCTTTGACTTGTTCGTTACCAGCTTACCCTACGGACTAGCCCATACTTACATCTTGGGAACTCGGTAGTATAATTGAGTGGGAGTGTTAATCATAGATATGAACATCTATAGCTTCTGATGAAGAAGTGAAATGATGGTTTCCTTTTAGTTTGGTTCAAGGTGTTAAATGATAGAGATCTCATTTCAGTAATTAAATTAGTTTACTGAAATATCATTTACAAGGAACTATGTGTTTTAAGGATAAAATACAATGAGGGGTAAAACGGTATTTTAGTCTTATCTCATTGTAGACCGTCTATAGAGGATTGAGTGACAATTATGGTTGTAACAATGGATAATTAATAGCGTATCTATATTTTTTATAGAGCGTTCTATGAATTCAAGAGTGCAATTCCAAGTCTATAGTGGAGTCACGAGGAATTAATAAGTTAGTAAATTTATTTGTTAGATTTATGATAACTTATTGGAGCTTGATTTCATAGGCCCATGGTCCCCATTGTACCTTGGATAAAATCATCTAGATAGTCTCAATTAATTGATTTAATCATCAATTAGAACTATCAAAGTTGACCAGGTCAATTTTGGATAGTTTCACAGAGTTGTGTAATTTTGAGAAGAAAAGAGAAATTATGGCAGATTTATTAATTAAGATAAATTGGTATCTAAATTAATAAATAAGTTTAAATCAAGGTTCAAATTATAAATAATTAATTTGATAAAGGATTTAAATAATTATTTAATTAATTAAATCAATAGAAAATAATACATGCCTTGATTTTAAGTCCAATGGGCTTATAATCAAATGGGAAATTTCACGGGCCTATAGCCCATGATAATTTCGACCTAGGGCTTCAAAATGGCTGTTATTTTATTGATTTTTTAATTAAATTAAATGGCCTAATTGAGTCTATAAAAGGAGTGCTTAGAGAGAAGATTTTAGAGACGACAGATAAGTCACACGTCAGATTTTCTGATAGTTTTAGATTCTCTTTAAACACAAGTCCTTTTCTAAGCCTCTTTGTTATTTTCTCGTCTTCTCTCTATATCTATCTCATGTGTTGAGAATTGCCCACACTAGTCTAGGTGGTTCTAAGGATACATTGGAAGATCGTGAAGAAAATAGAAGATCGGTTCAGTTTCTTGATAATACTCTGCGACAGAAAGGATACAAGAGTTAGAGAAACTGAAGGAAGGACTCTTAATTCCGCTGCGTATACTGTAAGTATTATATTATTTGTTTCTCTTTTAATTCAATTTTAGAAACATGTTTTAGGCTATCTCGTATTAATTTGTTTAATATTAGATATACATGAAAATAAATAAAGATCCTGTATAAGCTTTTTTCCAACACGTACCCCGTACAATATCGTACTAGTACGATCCTTTTGAATTATGCTAGGGCTTTTACCTCTAAATGTTAGGGTCTCCATAGGTCTTCATAGGAGACACCCTCTTGAGGTGTAGGGTGCGCGACACCCGGTGTACGCAGGGGTCGTGGTGCGAAACGGAGCTCTTGGATCCTTGGCACAAGGCGCCCGAAGCACCTCACGGCCACCCACGAGACGTAGATGATAGGTGCGCGAGACACCCCTCGCGAGGCCCTAGTGGCTCGGCACTGATGGCACGAGACGCCTCTTGTGAGGTCCTGCCGGTGCGTGGCACTGATGGCGCGAGACGCCTCTCATGAGGCCCTACGCGCGCGGCACTAACGGCACTAGACGCCTCTCGCGAGGTCCTGCATGTGCGGCACTGATGGTGCGAGACGCCTCTCGCGAGGCCTTGCTGGTGAGTGGCACTAATGGCACGAGACGCCTCTTGCGAGGCCCTACGTGCGCGACACTGATGGCGCGAGACGCCTCTCGCAAGGCCCTGCGCGCACGGCACTGATGGCGCGAGACGCCTCTCGCGAGGCCCTGCGCGCGTGGCACTGATGGCGCGAGATGCCTCTCGCGAGGCCCTGCGCTCGCGGCACTGATGGCGCGAGACTCCTCCTCGCGAGGCTCTGCGCGCGCGACACTGATGAGTGAGGCCCTGGTGGCGTAGCGTGTCGCGAGGTGCGTCGCGAGGCCCTGCGCGCGCACGGATTCAGGTGGTGCAGCACCAATGGGCGAGATGCCTCTCGCGAGGCCCTGGTGGCGTAGCGTGTTGCAAGGTGCGTCGCGAGGCCCTGCGAGCGCACGGATTCAAGTGGTGCGGCATCGATGGGCGAGGCACCTCTCGCGGTGCCTTGGTGGATTTAGGCGTTGCGTGTATTAAGGCGTTTAGGGGACCTTAGCGTGTGCTTTGGATCCTTTATAAGCATGGAATTTTGAGCGTCTACACTTGCTCCCCAGTCTAGGAGAGGACTTTTAGGTGCTCTAGTAGACTATTCTCTTTGATTCTTATAAATAGGCATTCATGTCTAGCCTATTATTTACACCTTACCTCTTCAGCTTAGTGGTTTTGAGATTCCTTCTTCTTTCAAGAGGTGAGGGGTTCAATCCCTCACTATCTCATTTTTGTTATTGTTTCCTCCCCCTTTTTATATATATATATATATATATATTTGAGCTCATTTTTGGTATGTCTATATCCCTTCAGATATTTGAAGGCTAACACATATTTTCTGTTTATTTTTGCAGACACGTACTTTCGACCATTTGGCTCTTTTTTACCGTGACAGTGCTTTTGGCCCTCAACCTCCTTTTGACCACGACATCGCCTCATTTTACCTGTTTGAGGTATATTTTCTTTTTTCCTTATGTTCATTGGGTCCAAATTAGCACTGCTCGGGATGGGGTATTTTGGCCTGAGTTTGTCGTGAGCTAATCTTGTTGCATGCCCCTTTATTCATACCCTGTAGTGGGTCATTTAGAGCGTTTGTACCTAGAGGTTTTGAGCCCATTCCTTTGTGTTTTGTAGCAATCCTCTCATTTATATGTGAACCCTTTTTGCTTTCGGGACGAGGTCTTATGGCAGGTGAAGGTCCGTTCGACATTCCTCTGGGGGTCGAGTTTGTTTACTTGTCTTCAGACTCAGAGTCCCCTGAGGAAAATCCTTACCGTGACCATGACACCTTAAGGCAGGCCCGTATTCGTCACCTCAAGCATTTGGCTGAACTTAGGCGTAAAATTTGGGTGGTAGAGAGCGAAATAGACTCGGTGTTGAGAGGAGACGGAGTACCTTTCCCCCTTGACCTCAACGACCATGTAGCGAACCTTAGGGTGACCCTTTTAGATTTGCAGATGGAGTTGGATTTTATGGAGGGACATCTCTTGCCTGAGCCTCCTAGCCCCTTCTTTCCTAATGACTGTCATGGGGTCGTCCCATCTTCTCCTCAGCCCTTATTTTCGATATTCCCTAGTTTTGCGCTTTCGCAGCCGATGCCTCGGTGGAAGACTCTTTCTAGGAAGAAAAAATGTAGGGTAAAGTTTTATGTCTCCTCCTCACTTTTTTCTTTTGGTTTTGCAGATATGCCGAAGAGAGGGCGACGACAAGTGGCTGCTGATGACCAGGACACTGCCCCCTATTGGCATCCTCCCTAGTGTCCCATGTGTCCGAAAATAAATTGATGGAAATAATAGGGAACTACCGTGTTCCTCTGGAATACGCATTATACGTTCCTTCGGACAAGTGCCGAGCTGACTGCCCAAATCCAGGCTACATGGCTATGAGCGAGCATATCCTGAAGGCGGGTGGTACAATCCCATTACACCCATTCTTCGTCGCGGTTCTCAATTATTTTGACCTTGCTCCACTTCAGCTGGCACATAACAGTTGGCTGACCTTGAGCTGCCTCTTCATCGCGTTTATGGAACTTGTCTGTCGTGCTCCTACGACCCAAGAGGTGCATTTCATGTACAATCTCATGCCCTCTCCTTAGTCCAAGGGCTTTTATTTCCTGCAAAAAGCCAATACTTCGGTCCCCTTGATAGAGGGCGCTGTGTCCAACCCGGGGTCCTGGAAGCATGACTTTTTCTTTGTGTAGGGTCCCCTCTCTGTTCGTGAGCACTTTCGTTCTGCTCCCAGTAAGTACTTCAAGCCACCTTTTTTCTTTTCTTTTTGAAACTTACTGTTGTATAACTTATGTTTGTGTCGACAATTGTGTGAATTGTGCAGAGCATTTCGCCATACCTAGAGTTGTTGGGTCGGAGGCGGACGTGGTGAATGCACTCATCAATGCTCACCCTGCCGAAAAAAGGGCTACATACCTCTTCACTGTGGAAAAACTCAACTTCCACAAGCTGTCCCCGGTTTCAGATCCCGGGTTATTGTGGACTATTCCCGGGTCAAAGAAGACAAAGGATGCTTCGGCTGAGCATCGCTTGGATGAAGGTGAGGCCGAGCGCATGCCAGAGGGAGTCTCCCTTGGACACAAGCAACCTCACCAGCTATCTTCGTCCCCCGGGGATTGCCCTCCTTTTGCCCCTCTAGACCCTGGCATGGCTTCCCACTTCCAAGATCAACAGGCCATACCAGGGCATTTCATTTGCCCTTATCCTGAGGACTTTGATGCTTTTCCTCAGGCTCCCCTCGACCCCGGTCCATCGGAGGCTTACTTTCCCAATCTTCCTGCACCCCTTCTTGATCTACCGGGGGCTCATTTTCCGATCTTCCTGCGCCCCCTCCTGTTTTGGCGAGCGGGTCGTCTGTCCTTACTCAGCCAGGTACCCTTGGCTCAGAAGGGGCGCCCTGGGTGGGCCGCATGGCGGCCTCTTATGGGCCGCGGTATGTACAGATCGCCACAAACCTCCCTAAAGCTGATTGGAGTGGTCTTGGGAGTTTTGCTATGTAGGATCTTGGGGAGACTCTTACGCGCTTCGCTGCTTGGGTGAGTTCATGCATCTTATGTCGGCCTTATCCCTTTTTATTCCCTTTTTTTGTTACTTATCATTGTTGTTGTTATTTTTCTTGTGTGGACCTATACAGTGGCTCAGCGGTTTGCCGACTCGGCTTACAACCTTTCCACTTTGAATGCTGAGAGGGACCGTCTTGCGGTTCAGGTTCAGGAGATCGAGAGGGAACTTGCTGAAACCAGGTCTAAGCTAGAGAAGGCCTTGGCAAAAGCTTCTGTCTCATAAAAAAAGAAGAAAAGGGCGATTTCCAAGGCCACGATGTTGCAGGAACGGGTCACCAGCTTAGAGGCAGAACTTGAGGGTGCCAAGGCTACTACGGCTGCGTTGCAGGAGAGGGTCGCTTCCTTAGAGGCGAAACTTGAGGGTGCCAAGGCTGCTACAGCTGCATCGCAGGGGAGGGTCGCTTATTTAGAGGCGGACAAGGCAGCTATTGAGTATAGCTCCATAGAGCGCGCCCTTTATGGCATATGGAGGCAGGATCCTAACTTCGATTTCTCCTCCTTTGGCGAGCATGCCGTTGCCCGGGCGGCTGGGTGAAACACCCGTGGCAGGAGGCCTTGAGATTATCATTTTATAATTTTTGCCAGTTAATCCACTGTGGATGTATGCTCGTTCGAACCCTATTTTGCTTGTAATTTTTTTTTTTGAGTCTTGTTATGTTACCAAAACTCTCTTTTTATATATACATATGCGATTATTCATCTTTTACTCCTTTGTGTTTGAGGTCTTTTTGAGCCCGTATGATGTGGTTCGGTAGGTTCCCCTTTTTTATTTATTAGGCTAGAGGTCCTTTGGAGCCCATGTGAAAGGGTTCAATAGGTCATTTTTTGGTGTCTCTTGATTGTTCTTATAAGGATATATTGACCCCTAGGGTTCAATAGGTCCGTTTTCAGACAACATGCATACTCACAAATTTCCTGACTAGCCTTGTAATGTTCTATATTCCAACAAATTTACTGAGTCGGCCTTGTGACATTCATCAAATATTCACGTTCGGTCTTGTTGTATCTAATGTCGTTCATAATGTCTATATTTTCAGGGCCAAACGTGAAGGAGCGTATTAAATGTAAAAAAAGTCTCACATGGAAAATATATAGTAACAACAATATCCTTATAAAGGAAAGAGTTACTCCACTTAACACCAATTAGTTTTAAGATGGAACCTCAATCCTAGTTCTAATGACCATTCCTAACTCAAATTGTAATTATGATGAGCCCATGACCCTTTACGTTACGTGTGATAAACCTCATTAGTGCACTACCCAAGGGACAAGAGCAAAATATGCCATAGTCCCCGTAAACTATTTTACTAACTGGATTGAGGTACAGTCCTTGGTGAGCATCTTAAAGAAACAAGTCATAAGCTTCCTCAACAATTTTATCTTTTGTTAATTTAAGATACCTTACAAGATTGTTTTAGACAAGGAGACACAATTTGAAATCGATTAGTTCTACTTCTAGGTTTACTGTGATGGACGAGGAATCAAGAAAAGTTTCTCTAATTTAATTTTGAGTATAGAATATGATGACACTTAACTCACAAATGTGACAAGTTTTATCCTGTTTCTTTTACGTTATGAAAATAAACCCAATTATTATAATTGTATCCTTTTGTGAAAAGAAAATATTATTATAGTCCTCACGGTCCTCTTCGGGGCAAGTGACGCGAGGTTTGCGATTCTTTCTCTGGATTTACAAATTTGCCGCGAAATATATCACATACAACGCATCTCCAGCGTAAGAATAGTATGAAACCTCTAAATAATCGACACCTGTAAAATCAGATTATTCAGTTATTTCACTAAGGGCATTTATGTCTAACAACGTACCACTCCTTATTACACATTCTCTCCCAGTCCACCCACCGCCACCGGAGACCAAACAGTGTCCCACACACTGGCATCACATGATGATGATTCAAAACAGAGGCACAACCACACTCACTTGTCCGTACACGTCCGTACCTTTTTTTTGTCACCACGTGGCGCAAAACCAGTGCAGATTTACTGGTATATTCATTCAGTCGTCAACACCTGATTATTCTATTTGTTTCTACCGTTCACTCGGATTAATATCTCTGAAATGGCAATAACCCAGTGAATTCAGAAAGCAATAAAAGTAGAAGAAGAAGAAGGACAAAAACAGAACTAGAGGAGAGAGAGAGAGAGAGAGGAGGTGGCGTGTGGGGTCGTCTTGGGCGCACGTTAGCTTATCTGAGTCACTCATCTCCGAGAATTGTTTAATGGTTTTTACAAAGCGGCCAAGCAACAATTTACTTGAGAGATATATAGCACACAAACAAAGAACAGATAAAACGGAGCATCAAAGAATACAAACCATTTGAGCAAAATGTTTCCACAAAGCAACAAATACTGGTTCTAGGAACCCCAACTGGTTTTGGGTATAAGCCAGTTTTTATTAAGAAAGACAAAATCACATTTATATATATATATTTGGATTTTGTTTGAGAGCAGAAAACAATGAGCGAGAAGGGGTTGATAATGGTAATGATACTTGTGGTGCTCGGTGTATTGGCTACGACGTCGTTTTCGGCCAATGTAACGTACGACCACAGAGCATTGGTGATCGATGGCAAGCGCAGAGTCTTCATTTCTGGCTCCATTCACTATCCTCGCAGCACTCCCGAGGTCTTTCTCTCCGTCTCTCTGACTTCTTTTATATCTATTTGAAACTTTATGTGTTTGACCTTTTTGTTCTGGTTTTCAGATGTGGCCAGACATTATTCAGAAATCTAAGGATGGAGGTTTAGATGTGATTGAGACCTACGTTTTCTGGAATATCCATGAACCAACTCGAGGCCAGGTGCTTCTTCTCTCCCTCCCATTTTGTTTTCTTTCATGTAGTTCTGTTTGGCTGTTCGGAAAATGCAGGAAAAAAAATGTGTGTATGTTCTTACTTATACATGTGGGGACTTGTCAGTTGCTTTATGTCTATCCATTGGAAAGGGTTAAAAAACGAAACCCGGAATTTGTTTTAAGCTTCTTTTATAGTAATTTCCTCTGTTCATACAGGAACTAAAGCTTGTAGCTATGGTCTGAGTTACAGTAAACTTAAACTTGAAATTTTTGGGATTTGCGTCTGACCCTCTTGAGAACGTTTCAGTTTGATTTCGAGGGAAGGAAAGATTTGGTTCGATTTGTGAAAGCTGTAGCAGACGCTGGTTTATATGTTCATCTACGCATTGGTCCTTATGTCTGCGCTGAGTGGAACTACGGGTATAAATCCAAATTATATATCATTTCTGTTAGTTTATCAAATAAATTAATTTAAAAAGAAATTCAATGGTGATTGAATGTGTTTTGTTTCGATTTTGAACAGTGGGTTTCCTCTATGGCTGCATTTTATACCGGGAATTGTGTTGCGATCCGATAATGAGCCTTTCAAGGTTTTGAAATTTGATACTTGGTTGTCACTTTTTAAAATTTTCGTTTTAACCCATTACACAATTTTAAAAAAAAAATGTATATATATATTTTAATTTCAGGAAGAAATGAAAAGGTTCACGGCTAAGATTGTTGATTTGATGAAACAAGAGAAACTTTACGCTTCTCAAGGTGGACCTATAATTTTATCTCAGGTTTGTTTCTTTTTTTCTTATTTTTGGTTTTTTTTTTTCTGGTTTCATTCACTTAATATTGTGATAAGAATTTTTACCAATTGAATTTTGGCTGAAAAGTACTTCATTGTGTTAGATTGAAAACGAGTATGGCAATATTGAGTCAGGATATGGAGCTGCTGCCAAACCTTACATTAAATGGTCGGCAGCTATGGCTTTGTCTTTGGATACAGGGGTCCCCTGGGTTATGTGCCAGCAAGCAAATGCACCTGATCCCATTGTGAGCTTTTTCTTTTTTATCTTTCTTCACCATTCTCAACATACTTTCTTCAATCTCCTTGCTCTAACTTGGAAGTGCTTGCAGATTAACACTTGCAATGGCTTTTACTGTGATCAATTCACCCCGAATTCGAACAACAAACCCAAAATGTGGACTGAGAATTGGACTGGATGGTATGTATGCCTCCCTCGTTTAATTGCTTTTGTTATTATTTATTTGCTTGTATCACACTTCCATCTCTTTACCTCAGTTTCTAGGGCTGGAAAATCTCATATTTATTTGGGTTTGGAATACCAGGTTTCTATCTTTTGGTGGCGCTGTGCCTTATAGACCAGTGCAAGACTTGGCATTTGCAGTAGCACGATTTTTCCAACGAGGTGGAACTTTCCAAAACTATTACATGGTACTGAAATTGCCTTTATCAATCCATGTGTTTTAGTTTTAATATTTATGGAAAAGAAAAAGAAAATGAGAAGGTGATGTATCAAATTTCTTTTTATTGCTGTTAAACAGTATCATGGAGGGACAAATTTTGGCCGTACTACTGGTGGCCCCTTTATTGCAACAAGTTATGATTATGATGCCCCAATAGACGAGTATGGTACGTGATTTTTTATTTGTTGGTTCTAAAGCTATTTCTATTTGTACCTCTGGTGTAGAGAGCATTTTGCAAGCATAGTAGATACATCTCGAGGATATAGTCTTATTTAATATGTTATGAGAGTGTCAGAAGCATTTGTGTTGATATTTTACCATACTTTTGAAACAAGATACATCATACATTTTTCTTTGGGGGGCCTATACTTGCTCCTTTTGTAATATACTAGTTCTGACTTTAATCTGTAAGTGACTTTAAAGATTTCCATGAATGTTGCAGGGCTTCTAAACCAACCAAAGTGGGGACATCTAAAAGATCTGCACAAGGTCTTAAAACAAGTTGAAGGAGCATTGGTGGCCACTGACCCAACTATTAGTTCTCTTGGTTCAAACTTGGAGGTAACCCTTTCTAATTCTCTGGCTTTCTGTCAGTCCCCCCCACCCGAAAACTGTCAGTTAGCAACAGGTTCCAGAGGGGTACTTCCTCTTGCGGGCGGTCATGGAAAACCTGTCTCTAATACCTTTTAATGTATGAAGCATATCAACCCAGAAGACAAGCTATTGAAATGTAGAGGCATCTTACTTATAAAGTGTCGTATAGACCTGTACCAGGCTGATATGTGACTTTCTCCCTGCATCATTAAAATACTTCTTTTAGGCCTCACTCTTCCAGTCAATTTAAAAAAATTCACCCTTCATTCAGTTACTTGTCAAGTCCGTAAAATAGTTTTCTTTCCTTTTTCATTTAAATATATTTGGTGTTATCAATTTATAATATCCAAATGCTAATCTGGGAAACTACACGAGGTCTTGATACGTAAGCTAATTTGTAGTTGACTTTGAATCTAAATGGATCTTATTTTCCTAAATTGTGATTCTACATAACAAGTAGTGTAATCCATTTGTTTGCTATATGCTTGAGAACTATTCTTTATGTGGTATTCAAAGTATATGCACAGATTGCTGCAAAAAAAAAGTATATGCACAGATCCATCTCCCTCTGAAATTTTTTAATACGTGGGTTCTAGAAAAGGTTTCCCAGATCTCTACAATAAATCTGTACAGTAGTTGATTTAAAGTTCAACCTTAGAAGTGCAACTATTTCTTGCCTTTAGCTTAATGTATCTTATAATTTTGTATTTTGACATTTTTTCTTCATTCTCCAGGCAGCTGTATATAGAACTGGTTCAGCGTGTGTTGCTTTTCTTGCTAATGTAGGCACCAACTCTGCTGCCACAGTGACTTTTAATGGCAACTCATACAATTTGCCAGCATGGTCTGTGAGCATTCTACCAGACTGCAAGAATGTTGTATTTAACACCGCAAAGGTTAGCCTTTCTTGCAAATGTACATGTTAGCACACTTTCTTCTTTAGGTGTATATCATGACTTTATTGGTAAATGCATCAGTTGTCTTTGGTGATTTACCATTTGAAAGTATATATCTTCTTGTTTATGGAATCATTTATTTTCTACTTAACTTTTCGCTTTATTTCTGTGTATTATTTACTTCATATTCTACTTTCAGTATGATTTTTCCAAATCAGTATTGATCTATTACCACCGTTAAGAATTCAGTAGATGGGTTGTCCTTGATCATGTGATGATATTCTATGTTAAAAGTGAGATTGATATCATAGCTAGCTTAAGATGTTAGGTGTTATATTTATTTCTTTTGAAGTTCTTTTTTTTTTAAAAAAAAATAAATTCTTATTCAATTGTAACTTTACCAAGTTCACTGTTATTGTTTTATTACTGTCAAGAACATTGTCATTACTCTTGCATAACAACAGTGTTCAAATTTTGCTTTTGACTTTTGATAGATTAATTCCATGGCCATGATTCCAAGCTTCACAAGTCAATCTTTGATAGCTGATGTTGATGCCTCTCTATCCTTGGGCTCTGCATGGAGCTGGATAAAGGAGCCTGTTGGTATCTCAAAGGACGATGCATTCACCAAACCTGGATTATTGGAGCAAATAAATACTACAGCCGATCAAAGTGACTATTTATGGTACTCTTTAAGGTACATAAGTTTATGGCTTACATGTCCTGGAATTCAATTTCAAATGATTTTCCCTACAGCCTGTAATCTTGTGCTCCATGAGAATTTATCATTTTATTGGTTAATTTTGCAGTATTGATGTCAAAGGTGATGAGCCATACCTTGATGGATCTCAAACTGATCTTCATGTGGAATCGCTTGGTCATGCCCTTCATGCTTTTATCAATGGAAAACTTGCAGGTATGAAGAAATATAATTTATTCTGATCATTTGAAAACTTGGAATGATAGAAAATCCACACTTTTTTCTTTATGAATTCTTTATCTAGTAACCTATGTTTGAGAGATGGATTAGCGACCAATCTCCTAGAGGACGCATTCTTGAATTATGCCAGCTGCTTTGGTAACATAAGGAAAATAAGGATTGACCATTTCGGAGCAGTGAAGCTTTGTTTTTAGATGTTTCAATAATGAGATGGAAACCTTGCATTTGTTCTGAACTTAGCTCAGTTTATTTTTTCTTCCCTGGTGCAATTGTGAAAGATTGGTCCTTACAACTTCATAAAATAAGTGAAAACACAATCAGCTCCTAGACAGATCTGTCTCATTAAAGGTCATCTTGTCTCATGATGGTATCCTTGTTATGCTTTCAAAAAAAGAAAACTTGGCATTTATTTATATCTTCCAGTTTAATTTAACCTAATTTTCTGTTTAACTTATTGCAAGCTCCCTAATTAAAAAAAATAAAGAAAGCACAGGTCATTTCTTCATTGTGATGTCATTTCTGCAGAATAAGGATGGGCTAAAAATTTAAAATGCTTTGTTTTCTTTTCTCCAGATGTTCTGTTCTGCGGATTAATTAAAGGCAGTTGAACATTTATTGTGTTTTCTATTTGAAAAGGAGTTCTTAGAAATATGTCTATCATTAGGCATACATAGATCTAATAAGAATGATGAAGCCTGATCGATAGAAGTTAGTGTCATTGTCTTAATTATGTAAATTAGTTATGCATTTCTTGAATTGTTAAATCTTACTCTGAATTTAAACTATTGAAAACTTTTAGGAACTGGCAAAGGCAACAGTGGAAATTCCAAAGTTTCATTGGAGATCCCAGTCACATTTGCATCTGAAAAAAACACAATTGATCTTCTTAGTTTGACAGTTGGGCTTCAGGTTTGGCTTCTTTTTCTAAGAATCCTCTAAGCTTTGTATATGAGGGAAATTGTTCTCAGTACCATATGCTGACATTGAAGTTTGCTTGAAAGAAGTCCTTTATTGAATGGACAAGTTTCCATTAAAACATCACTATAATATTGTCTCATTATTTCTAAGGAAATATTATATGCATTTACATCAGAATTATGGAGCCTTTTACGACACAAAGGGTGCGGGAATCACTGGTCCTGTAAAGCTGAGAAGTGCTAAGAGTGGTACTTCTGTAGATCTCTCTTCTTTGCAATGGACATACCAGGTCAGCCTTCTTTGTTTCTGTGGAATGTTCTGTGCACTTTTCTAGTTAATAGTACACCATTTGTAAATAAGCAGTTAATATTACTAGACTTCATCTCAAACTTATCAAAGTGAGAAACAAGAATTCCACTTCATTCATTACAATAACAAGAGAATACCTTCAAAAGGACTCAGGTAACTGTGTTAACTTATTTTTTGCCTTAATATTATGATTGTAGATTGGACTAAAAGGTGAAGAGCTAAATCTTCCTAGTAAAGATTCTTCACAGTGGTCGCAATCTACCTTGCCCAAAAAGCAACCTCTAACATGGTACAAGGTAAATTTACAATCATTACGACCATGAACTACCGGTTAAATTAATTAGTGAATGGATGCTCAGGTTGGTTAGCCATATGAACATAATATGTTCTTATACCCCCAATGTCGTTCTAAAAATACTTTCAAAGACAGCCATATGCTTAGTCTGAATATACACCACACTGCTTATTGATGCTTTTAGGAATTAAGGGTAGTAGAGTTTCCAAGGATATGTTAGATACTAATGTGAAGGCAATGCTTTTTGATTCAGACAAGCTTTGATGCCCCTGCTGGAAGTAGTCCTGTTGCAATAGATTTCACAGGAATGGGAAAGGGCGAGGCATGGGTGAACGGACAAAGCATTGGGCGGTATTGGCCGACCTATTTTGCTCCAAATAGTGGTTGCAAAGAAAACTGCGATTATAGAGGACCTTTCAGTGCCAGCAAATGCTACAAGAACTGTGGGAAGCCATCTCAAGAACTGTAAGTGATCATTTACCTGCAAAGGAAAAAATTGACGAAACACTTCAAACCTTGAAGTTCTGACAATCATTTCATTCCACAGATATCATGTTCCTCGATCGTGGTTAAAATTAAGTGGAAACATTCTTGTATTGTTTGAGGAAATTGGGGGTGACCCAATGCAGATATCTTTTGCCACAAGACAGGTCGAGAGTTTGTGCTCACACATTTCAGAATCTCACCCACCACCAGTAGATATGTGGAGCTCAGATTCAGAATCAAGAAGCCAGTCAAGAATGCCTGTATTGTCACTTGAGTGTCCATCTCCCAATCAGGTCATTTCTTCAATCAAGTTTGCAAGTTTTGGAACACCATATGGATCTTGTGGGAGCTTTAACCACGGCAAATGCAGCAGCGCCAAAGCTTTATCAGTTGTTGAGAAGGTGTTATCTTTTTTATTCACTATTTTGATAATAATCTGCTGGACTTTTTTTATGTTATAAATTGATTCGGCTATACTAACAATTGTGACATTTCACAGGCTTGCGTGGGATCAAAACGTTGTAACATTGGAGTTTCAATAAACACATTTGGTGACCCTTGTATAGGAGTAATCAAGAGCTTAGCAGTAGAAGCTTCGTGTACGTAAGCAGTTGTAGCTTTATAGCTCCTCAAGCATTTGTACGATTGAATAGACTTATTCTGCTGTTGCCAAAGTTTTATCCATACATGAAAATAAAAAGTGTTGAACCAGTGTAATCTTGCAAAAAACAATATGCTATTACATATAAAGAAAAAAGATCTGTAACCATTTATGTCTCTTTTACTTTAAAGTACTATATTTGCTGGAAAAGTAGGCCCTCTGATTCGTAAAAAGACCCAAGTAAATAGAGGAAAAGGTTTACTTTATGGCTGTGCAAAAATTTTTACAACCCGCCCAACCCGAATAAACCGCCCAAACCAACCCGAAAAAACCGTCAAAAAACGCAACCAGAATAAACCGACCAAAATTTAAACTGCCCAATTGTTGCATTGAGCGGGTTGAAAATAATTATCAACCCGCCCAATTAAGAATTTATTATTTTTAATATATTCAAATAAATATATAAATTAATTGAGTTTTATTTTAATTTTTTTACTATAAATTTAAAATATTGTTTTAAGTTTAAAAATATAAACTTCACACTATTAGTACTAGTATTTAAAAGAAAGAAAAATTACAGAATTGTTAAAAAAAAAATTACCACTTTTGTTTGGGCGGGTTGACCCGACCAACTCGCCAAAAAAAAATACAATTTCGGTTTGGGCGGGTTAACCCGACCAACCCGCCCAAATTATTGGACGGGTTAAATTTTTTTTTTTCTTAATTGAGCAAGTTACGGGTCACTTTTGCTAACTCGATTATGACATTGCACGGGTAAAAATATCTTATAACCCGACCAACCCGCCCAATGCTCACCCCTAGTTTACTTCATTGAGAAGTTTGCACAATTAGGTCAAATCATAGCCTTCAGATTTTGTCCTATACGTGAAACAAATTCTGAGGTATTTTTGGCTGTTTAATAATTTGTTTTAGAATTTATCTACTTTTTATTTATTTATAATGTTTTTTGTATGTATTATTTGATTAAACTAATAATTGGTCCGACAGAAACCAAATTGAAATCCAATTTAATCAAATAAGGAATGCATGGGGGCAATGACGCACCCATAAATTTTGTTTATCGGCAACAAAAGTTAAATATAACTAAATTATGGGGTATAAATGTAATTTTATTTACAAAATGAACCAAATTGTAAAAAAAAAATATTAATAATCAGGAGGCAGTTGCCCCTTGCCTTGTAAAAGTGAAAAAGTGTTCTCAGATCGAATGGAAGATCTTGGCAAGAGAAATATTATTTATATAGAAGAAGTTTAATACGAAAAGTTATTACAACTAACTCTTTACTCATTACTTAGACTAAAACAGAATAAAGGCCACTGAAGAAAAACCAATCACAAATTAAAATAAATAAATTGATTAATTTAATTATGTTGGGAAGTGGTAGGATAAATAGAGTAAGTGTAAGAGTATTGGAAATATGAAATGTTTGGTTGGGTAAAAAATTAGTGAAAAGCTAGGGTAAAAAATAAATTAGGAATGTTTATTTAGGTAAGAAAAATAGGAAAAAGTGAATTGATATTTGAGTGAAAAATATTGGGAATAAAAATGTGATTTTTGGGTCTTTTTGGTGGTTGTTTGGTGCTTGGTCTAGGCTGGGCCGAAATGGGCTGAAGGCATGGATGATGGGCCTTGGATGTAAGGCTGGCCCGTGCTGAAGAAGAGAGGCTTGGGCGTTGGTGAGCTTTGAGGCTGGTTCATTATGTGAAGGCTGGCTAAGCTTTAGGATGATGCAATTGGACAACTGGCCGAAGGAGAAGCATCTTGTGATGCTTGGAGATGTGCCAGGCGTGACAGGTGGCTGTTGAGATATGTTGAAGACTCTTGGAGGCTGAAGGAAGCACTTGGCAGGAAGGAGGACCACAAGTTTCGGTGGTGGGCTTGCTGGGACAAGGCAGATGCGGTTGGGCCTTGGGCTTGGAGTGGCATGGGCTGAATTAGGTGGTTTTGCAATTGGATAAATGCCACATTTTCCTATCTTTTTCAGCTTTATATCTTTTCTTTTCTTTTCAAAGCCCAAAAGTGTCATAAATTTCCATACAAAATAAATATAAGATAAATCATAATAAAATATTTTCAATTATAAAATAAATCAATTTAATTCTTTGAAAATATTAATTATAACTTAATTTATATTTAACATTTAAGCTCAATAATACCACATTTTTTTACCTCAAATTAAACAACACTAATTCAAATAATTAACTCCAAAATTTTACAACAAAATAACTATAAAAACACACAAAAATCTATAAAATTAAAATAAACCTAATAAATTCAAAATTACTTAAAAACTTAATAAATCAATTAAAAACTCAAGAATTAAGCAACAATTAGCACATAAAAAGTGGTAAAATAACTCTATTTTGTAGAGTTATCACATTTCCCGCTAATCCTCAAGTAGTCCTATAAATTATCAATTAATCCCGACATACCCAATTATCACCAATTAACTACCTGTTACCCGGTCAATCCCGAACACACACTAAATTCCAAAAATACCCCTAGGTTCACCCCGAGCCGGATATTTAACCCCGTTGTGACTATTTTGTTAATTCGCTCACTAGGATCGCCTCGAGCCAAATATCACAAATATATCCACATAATAATGTAGTCTCAATCATTTATTGTTATATTATTTTATAATATAATGTAATATTATATTATATTATAATATAATATTTTAGATTAAATAAATGTGACGAAGAGTGTCACATATTGTAACATATAATAGAGAGTTACAATATTTAGATATATGAGATATATCCAAATAATGTAACATATTTGGTATTACAAATTTGTAACTTCCAAATATTACCCTTTATTGTGTAAATTTGTTGTTACACAATATTGAGATGAATTTCATAAAGCCATATGTGAAATGGCTGTTAGAAATATGATTTTAACCCCAATAATGTGTTTTGGGAGTTACAAAATTATTTGGGAGGGTTTGGAACCGTTTGGAAAAATAGCACATTTTTAAGTGCTGAAATTGGTCGGTGGCCGCGACCACTGAATGTTGGTGGCCGCAGCCTGTGGGACAGAGACTAGTGGCAGCGGCCACAGGCCAAAAACTGACCAATTTTTCAGTTTTTTCAATCTTTGTTGAACGGCTCAAAAAACCCAAATAACTCCCAAATCTCATTTTTAATTTCATATTAATCCAATTAAACATTGGTAACAGCCATGGGGGTTGGTGGAATTTGAAATTCAAAGTGTATCTCTAAACTCTATAAATAGGAGCCTATAGCTCACTTGTAAGACAATATTTCTATCCATTAGAGCACTTGGCTAGAAACACCTTGTAGCTTGATTATTCCAGAAAGCATTTCCAATATATGTGAGAGATCCCTTAGTGCTTGAGTTAGGGGGAAATAAACTTTTGGACAAAGGTTTCAAACCTTGTTCAAGTTGGTGATCCCCAACACTCTTCACTTTGGTTGTGTAAGTGAGAGTTCTTAGGTCATTGTTCTTATACTTGTTCTTTTATTCTATTGCTTTTCATTTCTTCTATTATTCTATGTTTACTCTTTTATATGTATCTTTTATTTTAGAGTTGTAATCTCATCTATATCTTTCATTCTACTACTTCTAGTTTATTTGTATCTTTTTGTCTCAGAGTTGTATTTTCTATTTCTATCATCTTCTACCTCTTTCTCTATATTTACATGTAATTTTTGTCATAGAGTTGTAACACTTTTTAATCAATAATATTTATTTGTAACATTTAGTTTAGAGTAGTAATTATCTTACCTATTTCCATTGATGCAAATACATATTTTCCTAACATTCAAAAGCTTATCCCTTTGTTTGTTTCAATGGAAGGCGAGACCATCAAAATCATGAATCAAGACCTAGTGAGGTTGGATAGGTTTGATGGATCCAATTTCACTAGGTGGCAAGATAAGGTGAGATTCCTTTTGACCACTCTCAAAATCGCCTACATTCTAGAATCCACTCTAGAACCTCTCCCAACGCCATCCGACAAGGACACTCCTGAGGAGGTGGAGAAGAGAAGGAAGAGGGAGGAGGAAAATCTCCTTTGTAGGGGTCATATCCACAATGCCCTTTCCGATAGGCTGTATGACCTCTACACCGAAACCAAATCGGCCAAGGAGATATGGGATGCACTTCAGAAAAAGTTTAAGGCGGAAGAGGAAGGTACCAAAAAGTTTTTGATATCTCAACACTTCGATTTCAAATTTTTTGGTGATAAACATATTCTTCCTCAAATTCATGAATTGCAAATAATTGTTAACAAACTGAAAGTTTTAAAGATTGAGCTTCCCGAGGCCTTTCAAGTTGGTGCTATAGTGGCTAAATTACCACCAACTTGGAAGAGCTATAGGAAAAGAATCTTTCATAAAAATGAGGATTATTCTTTGGAGGAGATCCAAAAGCATATTCGAATCGAAGAGGAATCGATGTGTAGAGATAAACTTGTGGAGGGGTCTAATGGAGAGACTTCCAAAGCAAATGCGGTGTCACAACCAAAACATCCCAAAAATAAAGGGAAAAAGGGTAACGAGAAACCTTTGGGTCCAAAAACCAACCCAAACAAGTTTAAGGGCGAGAAAGGTCCTTGCTTTGTGTGTGGAAAAAATGGTCACTATGCTACATAGTGTAGGCATAGAAAAGACCAACAAGGACCTAAGGTGAACGCAACTCAAGAGGAAAACATAGTTGCTACCCTTAGTGAGGTGAATGCGGTCCAAGGCAAGGTGAAAGGGTGGTGGTATGATACATGTGCAACCGCCCATGTCACCTATGACAAATCATTGTTCAAGACCTTTGAAGAGTCAAAGGGCAACCATGAGATACAAATGGACAATGAGGGCAAATCCAAGGTACTTGGAAAAGGTACTATTGAAGTCTACTTCACCTCCGGCAAGAAAGTTACATTAGTGAATGTACTTTATGTTCCCGAAATGAGTAGAAACTTGGTAAGTGGTGATTTGCTTGGCAAGTCCGTCATTAAATCCATTTTTGAGTCTGGTAAATTTATACTTACCAAATCAAATGTATTCTTGGGAAAAGGGCACTCTTGTGAGGGTATGGTTAAATTGTGCACCAATGATGTAACTTTCAATGTTATCAATAAAAATGTTAATTCCGCCTATATTGTTGAGTATGATTCTTTATTTTTGTGGCATCTTAGACTATCGCATATAGGTTTTTCAACCATGAAAAGAGTAGTTAAATGTGGTATGATTGCATGCAATATTAAAAACTACGGTAAGTGTGAAACATGTGTTAAGGCAAAAATGATTAAGAAACTATTTCCTAGTGTAGAAAGATCATCTAATTTACTAGATTTAATCCATAGTGATGTTTGTGAATTAAATGGTGTTTTAACTAGAGGTGGTAAAAGATATTTTCTTACTTTTATAGATGATTTTAGTAGATATACCTATGTGTTTCTTTTAAAGCATAAAGATGAAACTTTTGATGCTTTTAAATTGTATAAATTAGAAGTTGAAAATCAACTAAATAAAAAGATTAAGGTGATAAGAAGTGATAGAGGAGGAGAATACTTCTCTAATGAATTCAATACATTTTGTGAAGAAAATGATATAATTCATGAGTGCACTGCACCTTATACACCACAACACAATGGTGTTGCAGAAAGGAAAAATAGGACTTATCTAGAGATGATAAATTCCATGTTGGTGTTTTCTAAGTTGAACTTCAACTTATGGGGTGAAGCGCTTTTAACCGCTTGTCACATTCTTAATCGAATACCGATGAAGAAAAATGAGATATCTCCATATGAGTTATGGAAAGGAAGAAAACCCAACATAGGGTACTTCAAAGTGTGGGGGTGTCTTGCATATTGCAAGAAAAATGAACCTAATAGGATAAAGTTAGGTTCAAGAGCCATAAAGTGTGCTTTTATTGGTTATGCCAACATTAGTAAAGCTTATAGGCTATTAGACTTAGAGTCTAATATTGTGATTGAATATAGAGAAGTTGAATTTTTTGAGAATATGTTATGTGACAACAATTCTCAAGCTTCAACATCTCTAAAGGAGAATTTGATATATGAGAACAATTCTCAAGCTTCTACATCCAAAGTTGATTCTCAAGAGGAGAATTCTCAAAAGGATGTAAAGCAACCCTTTGAACCTAGAAGAAGTCAAGGCTTAAAAATCATAAAAGTCTAGTAGTGGATGAGATAGATTCTCAACAAATTTCGTTCTACATGGTAGAAGGAAATAAAGATGAAGTTATTAGGAAAATTCCTATTGTACTTCTCGTTGAGGATGATCCTAAGACTTATAGAGAAGCTATGCAATCAAGAGATAGTGCATTTTGGAAAGAAGCCATCAATAATGAGATGGATTCCATTCTTTCCAATAACACTTGGGAATTGGTAGAGCTCCCACCGGGGTCTAAGCCAATTAGGTGTAAGTGGGTATTTAGGAGAAAATACCACACTGACGGCACTATCCAAACCTTTAAAGCTAGATTAGTAGCTAAAGGGTTTAGGCAAAAGGAGGGTATCGATTATTTCGATACTTATGCGCCTGTTGCAAGAACAACTTCTATACGAATTTTGTTTACTTTAGCTTCTATACACAACTTGTATGTTCATCAAATGGATGTCAAAACGGCATTCCTTAATGGTGACCTCAATGAGGAGGTCTATATGGAACAACCCAAAGGGTTTGTCCTACCAAAATATGAACATAAAGTTTGTAGACTTGTAAAATCCTTATATGGATTGAAACAAGCTCCTAAGCAATGACATGAGAAATTTGATCAAGCCATCATGTCTAATGGGTTTAGACATAACAATGGAGACAAGTGTTTGTATTCCAAAACTTGTAAGGGATATGTGATCATTGTTTGCTTATACGTGGATGACATGCTTATTCTAAGTAATAGCATGAAAGGGATAGAAGAAATGAAGAGGTTTCTATCATCAACCTTCAAGATGAAAGATCTTGGAGAAGTTGACACGATACTTGGTATCAAAGTAAAGAAACATAGTGGGGGGTTTTGCGTTAGGGCAAGTCCACTATGTTGAGAAAGTATTGAACAAATTTAACCATCTCAAGGTTAAAGATGCCAATACTCCATTCGATCATAGTGTAAAACTAGAGAAGAATGAAGGAAGAGCAGTGGCTCAATTAGAGTACGCTAGTGCTATAGGGAGTCTAATGTACGCTGCCCAATGTACTAGACCTGATATAGCATTTGCGGTAAGTAAACTTAGTAGGTTTACAAGTAATCCAAGTGTGGATCACTGGAAGGAAATTGGAAGAGTCCTAGGTTATCTCAAGAAAACCAAAGGACTAAGCTTTCACTACTCCAAATTTCCTTCAATTTTAGAAGGATATACAGATGCAAGTTTGATATCCAATCTTGGAGACAACTTGTCCACAACTGGTTGGGTATTTACACTTGGTGGAGGTGCAATTTCTTGGGGTTCCAAGAAAAAAACTTGTATATCTAATTCCACTATCGAAGTAGAGTTCATAGCTCTAGCGGCTACCGGCAAAGAGGCCGAATGGTTAAGGGATCTGTTGATAGAGATTCCCCTAATCAAAGAGAATGTATCTACTGTGGACGCTCAATATTCCACGTCCATAAAAGAACCAAGTCGTGTGTTAAGGTCCCTTAAAGGCCTACATGCATGCTTGAGCCACGAGACGCTCGGGACGCGACCCTCTCACAACGACCTCACATGCCTAAGACTGTGCCCCGCGAGGTGACCTCCCGCGCCTAGATGCGTGACGCATAAGGGAGCCTCGTGTACCCAGGGGGATGTCTTGTTGGCAAGCCTCGCATGCTCAGAACCATGCCCCGCGAGACGGCCTTGCGTGTCCAGGCTCACGCCTCAGCAGCCTCGGCCTCGCGTCTTAGCGCGCGCAGCCTCGGCCTCGCGTCCGAGCGCGCGCAGCCTCGCCCCAGAAGCCTCGGCATCGCGTGGCCTCGCGTCCGAAGCAACCTCGGCCTCGCGTCCCAGCGCGTGCAGCCTTGCCCTAGCAGCCTCGGCCTTGCGTCCGAAGCAGCCTCGGCCTCGCTGGCCTCGCGTCCGAGCGTGCACAGCCTCGGCCTCACGTCCCAGCGCCCGTGGCCTCGTGTCCGAGCGTGCATTCGGCCTCGCGCCCCGAGCGCTCCATGCCGTGTGAGGCGTGTACCCTTGGGAGCCACACCATCGGGTGCCCATGCGAGGGAGGCCTCGCGAAGGAGGCTCGTGAGTCGCATAGGAGCCACGCCATCAGATGGACCCCAATGCTTAAAGGCTCCGGTACGAGTCGAATGGAACGTACTTGTACGATCTAGTACTGGGTATAGCCGCTAAGACCCTGTATGTCGAGTACGGACACCCGTACCAGTGGGGTAGTGGGAGTGCTGGAATAAGAGTTGTGGCCCGTACGTCTACGGCCAGGAGTCAGAGTCGACACCACTACCACCTGCGCCACTATGTCTGTCCCCACTCCACTGACATGAGTACGGACAAGAACTGGAGACATCCTCCTGACGCCTGCCCCTGTACTGGATGCACGGCCACAACCTCTGAAACCACTCCTCCTGACAGAGTACTTATGTACCACTTGGTCTCCTGGACCACCATGTACCCAGGGCCATTAGAGCCTACTATAAAATGAACTCTAACTCCACCAGAGAGGGAGTTGGAAAATTTACTGTAGCAAGTGCTTGAGAGTGAATGAAAGATTGATTTCTCCATTGTTGTTCTGTCATTGTTCTTGAGTTATTACTTAAATTTCTACAGCTTTTTTATTGACAATCTTTACTTGATAATTTTTTCCAACTCAACTTAGTTGATGAGTTCTCACCGTCAACAGTTTGGCGCCGTCTGTGGGAAGGTTAGTTCCAAGCTACTGTTCCACCATTGTTTCCAGCAAGAAGAAATGCCAAGACGTTCAAAGTGACTCAGGGGGCTCCGAGAGGTAGAGGTTCACCTGAACGGAGTCCAGCTGAAGGTCTCCATGAAGGACGCTCCTCCACCCAGAGACGTGGAGCCCTCGAAGGACCCTGAGGTTCACGGAGGTGATAGAGTGGCCTCGTAACCGGCCGCTCCACCTGGAGAAAGTCCTCCAAGAGCACCACCGGGAAATGCTAATGAGTTCCCTCTCCCAAAACCATCGCAGGTACCGAACTTCGGCCGGCAAGACCCGGGCCCCTCTAGCTGTAGGCATGATAAGCATCCCTGGGTCCATTCCGTGAGCTCGAGTTTGAAATCTCGGTTCTATGAAGTGGAAATACGTAAGCTCCACCGTAAGAACCAAAGGTTGGAGACCACCTTGGAGAACACGCAAGAGGTCCTGAATGGCCTGTTGCAGGGTAAATCGAGCGCGACCTTGCCTAAGAGGAAGGAGAAAGGCCAGGATGGGGTGGAGACCACCGTACTAGTAGATGATGGGAGAACCCGACACTCTACCAGTAACACCCCCTGAGCGAAGCAACACGAGCACCCTGAACCACCTAAGCAGGCCCAGAAACCAGCGCCAAGGACCAACGCTGCCCCTCGCAACGAGGACGAGGTCACCTCTAAAAGAGCACCTTCGGATTTACGGGATGAGCTTAATAAAAAGAGGGCAGGCAAAGGGACCACGCCCCCTATGGCGCCTCGGGAGGGCAAGGGAAAGGCGAATCTTAGCCCGTCCGCTTTGAGGGACTCTCTAAGCAAGAGGAGGCAGGACCTGGACACGGAAATGAGGAGCCTGCGAAGCAAGATCGTCACCGCATCAGACGGCCAGGCCTTTGAGGAAGAATTCGACCATGAGTCGCCCTTTGTGAGGGAGATTCAGGCCATCCGGCTCCCTGCAAACTTTAAGGAACCCAATATGACCCCCTACGAAGGAAACACGGATCCAAAGTACCACCTGGATGCGTTTAACGATCTGATGAAACTGAGAGGGATTGGAAGTGGTGCCAGATGCCACTACTTTGCTGTCACTTTGAAAGGACTCGCCAACAAATGGTTCAAAAGATTAAGGTCGGGGTCCATCAGGTCCTGGCAGCAGTTTTCTAACGAATTCCTCCAACAGCACCATGCCGTGCGGGACTACACGATGTCAGGTACCAGCCTTGCCAACGTGAAGCAGGGGGAGAATGAGAGCCTGAAGAGCTACATTCACCGGTTCAATATGGAGGCCGCGAAAGTGGGGAGCCTAACCCGCCAAGAGTTAAAAATGGCCATCACAGCTGGAGTGCTCCCAGGAAGCAAGTTGTGGGACAACATGTTGAAGAGGGAAGTCACCGACTTAGATGACTTCTACGAGAGAGCGCAGAAGTACATTCGTGTGGAGGATGGCCACGCAAACCTGAAGGCAGGAAAGGAGGAGCCCCATGCGAAGCCCCCAGCTAATGACGGGATGAATGTAACAAAGAAGAAAAGGGCGTACGATGGGTCGAGAGATGACCAAAATAGGAAGACCAAACGGGGGGAATGATCATAGGCAAGCGGCTTATACGTACTATACGAACCTCACAGATACCAGGGAGCATATTTACCTCACCAACGAAGATCGAGTACCCTTCAAAAAGTCCCCACCAATGAGAAAGGACCAGTCCAAAAGGGACCCCAGTAGATACTGCCAGTATCACAAGGATATCGGTCACACCACGACGGAGTGTATCCATTTGAAGGAGGAAATTGAGGAGCTCATCCGTAGGGGACACCTAGGCCGTTATGTCAGGAGAGAAAGGCCAAAGCCAGAGGACGAACCTGCAGTACCCCAGACACAAGGGCGAGCCCCAGAAATACAGGGGGAGGTCCAAACCATTTTCGGAGGTCCAGGATTTGGGGGAGACTCCTGGAAGGGGCGAGATAGATATGCAAGAGAGGCTCGGTGAAGCCCACCACCCTGTGTCATGAGTTTGGAACAGCGACCCGCGAAAAGCTTCAAGGGGGAAAATGACTCGATAACATTCACTGAGGAGGATGCGCGGGGAGTACATTTTCCCCACAACGATCCACTGGTGCTGACAGTTCAGTTGGCAAATATGCGCGTGCATCGAGTCCTAGTGGACAACGGGAGCTCGGTGGACATCCTATATCGCCCTGCCTCGGAAAATATGGGACTGGGCATTCGTTATCTGAAGCCCTGCCAATCATCCCTATACGGATTCACGGGGGACTCAGTGCAACTCCTAGGAATGATCGAATTGGCACTCACCATGGGGGAGCAACCCCGGCAGACTACAGTCATGGCTAACTTTGTCGTAGTAGATTGTGCATCAGCTTTCAATGCGGTATTGGGGAGACCATCCCTAAGAGAATTGAAAGCCTTAACTTCAATATATCACCTGGTTGTCAAGTTCCAAACTCCAGGAGGGGTCACTAGTATGAAGGGAGAACAGAAAGAGGCAAGGGAGTGCTACAACACCTCACTCCGTGCGCCTGTGAAACCGCGGGAACCAATGGCCATGGTGATACATGAGGCGTTACGTGTGCCAGAGGGGAACTCGAAGGAGTTAGACCCTCGAGTCGTGGAAGAGTCAAGAGCGGAACCAGTGGAGGACGTAGAGGAGGTTACAGTGACGGAAGAACCATTAAGAAAGTTGAAGATAGGGAGAAGCCTGCAAAGTGACGTGAAGGAGGAGTTGATAAATTTTTTGAAGGATAATCTAGACGTATTCGCATGGAGTTATGGGGATATGGTGGGTATAGACCCCGGTGTGATGTGCCACCATCTGAATATCTCCCCAGAAGTGAGGCCCGTCAGGCAGAAGAGGCGGGCGCTAGACCCAGAAAGGTACGCAGCGTTAAAGGAGGAGGTTGACAAGCTGAAGGCCAATGGGTTCATCCGTGAGTCTTTTTGCCCTGTGTGGGTGTCGAACCCAGTACTCGTTCCGATGCCAAATGGGAAATGGAGGACCTGCGTCGATTTCTCGAACCTGAATAAAGCTTGTCCTAAGGACAGCTTCCCACTCCCAAGGATAGATCAGCTAGTAGATGCGACGGCAGGACAAGAATTACTGAGTTTCATGGACGCCTACTCGGGGTACAACCAGATCCCAATGAACCCAGCAGATGAAGAGCACACATCATTCATTACAGATAAAGGGCTCTGCTGTTACAAGGTAATGCCCTTCGGGTTGAAGAACGCGGGTGCCACTTATCAGAGGTTGGTAAATAAGATGTTCGCTAACCAGATAGGAAGGAACATGGAGGTGTATGTGGATGATATGTTAGTGAAGACCAAGAATGCCACAGAGCTCAACAAGGACCTTGGTGAGATGTTCGACACACTTAGGAAATACCGAATGAAGTTGAATCCCGTCAAGTGCACCTTCGGTGTATCCTCAGGAAAATTCTTGGGCTTCATGGTCAATTCCAGAGGCATCGAGGCCAATCCTTATAAGATAAAGGCCCTAACAGAGATGAGCCCGCCAAAGAACAAGAAGGAAGTGCAGTGCTTAACGGGAAGGGTGGCGGCCCTTAATAGATTTATCTCAAGGTCCACCGATAAGTGCCTCCCCTTCTTTGACATCCTCAAAGGGAGCAAAAAGTTCGCTTGGGATGAAAAATGAGAAGAGGCATTTGTCAAGCTGAAGGAGCACTTGGGGAAGCCACCCCTGTTGGCAAAACCTGAGAAAGGCGAGAAGCTGTACCTGTACTTGGCAGTGTCTGAGCATGCCATAAGCGCAGCCTTTGTTAAAGGGGAGAAGAAGCAGCAACAACCCGTGTACTATATCAGCAAGCGTTTGGTGGACGCGGAGAACCGATACCCAGAAATTGAAAAGTTGGCCTATGCGTTAGTTGTGGCCTCGAGGAAGTTGAGGCCTTACTTCCATGCACACGCGATTGAAGTCCTGACGGATAGTCCTTTGAGGCAGGTCTTACATAAACCTGAGACCTCAGGGAGGCTGATGAAATGGTCGATCGAGTTGAGTCAATTTGACATTGTGTATACCCCAAGAGCTTCCATTAATGGACAGGTGCTGGCGGACTTTATAGTAGAGTTCACCCATCAGCCGGATGGAGGAAGAAATGAAGAAGGGGAGCAGCCTGTTATAGAGGAAGAGCGAGGGGGTCTGGAGGAATGGAGTTTGCATGTTGATGGGGCGTCAAATGAGGGAGGATCTGAAGCGGGCATCATGATGACAGGGCCCGAGGGACACAAAATGTATTGCGCGATCCGGTTCGGGTTTGAAGCCTCCAATAACGAGGCGGAGTACGAGGCGCTCCTGGCTGGCTTGCGTTTGGCCTAGGAGCTGAGAGTGACGCGCCTTCGTATCTTTAGCGACTCTCAGTTGGTGGTGTACCAAGTAAAGGGGGAATACCAGGCAAGGGGACCCAAGATAGCAGCCTACTTGGAAAGGGTGAAGGGCTATCTAGGACGGTTAGTGGCATATAGCATAGAGCAAATCCCCAGAGAAAGGAATTCCCATGCTGATGCACTCGCGAAGCTGGCTTCCACCAGGTACGGTGATGTCTTGGAGTCGATACCCGTGGAGTACTTTCCCAAACCCAGCATCGGGAACGTGGATGTGCATATGATTAGTGCCTCGAAGGAGTCGTGGATCGAACCGATTACGAGATACCTGGAGGAAGGAACCCTGCCTGCTGACAAAAACGAGTCTCGGAGGTTGGTGTACAAGGCCGCTAGATACACCTTGGTAGAATGGGTTCTATACAAGAGGGGGTTCTCAGTGCCACTCCTGCGATGTGTGGAAGGGGAGGAGGCGTTGAAAGTGTTGCATGAGATACACGAGGGAGAGTGTGGCAACCACGAGAGCGGACCCTCCACAGATAGGAAGGCCATGAGACAAGGATACTACTAGCCCTCCATGGAGAAATATGCACATGACTTTGCCATGAAATGCGACAAATGCCAGAGGCACGCCAACTACCCTCGGAAACCCCCAAGTGAACTGACCAGCATGACCAGCCCCTGGCCCTTTGCTATCTGGGGGTAGACTTGATCGGTACTCTTCCTGCAGGCAGGGGTGGAGCGAAATACGCGGTGGTAGCAGTGGACTACTTCACTAAGTGGGTAGAAGCAGAACCCCTCGTGAAGATAACAGCCAAGCACATCACCTCTTTCGTCAACAAATTCATTGTTTGTAGATATGGAGTACCCTACAAAATTATTTCTGACAACGGTACCCAGTTCGAGGGGGGAGCTTTCGAGGAGTATTGTAGGGGAAGGGGCATAAGGAGAAGTTTCTCCGCGGTCGTACACCCACAGGCCAATGGACAGGTGGAGGCCATAAACAGGGTCCTTAAGAAGAACTTGAAGGCAAAGCTAGAAAAGATGAAGGGAGCCTGGGTAGAGGAGCTACCAAATGTGCTGTGGGCTTACAGAGCCACCCCACGCACGACTACTAGGGAGTCCCCATTCTCCTTGGCCTACGGATGCGAGGCCGTACTCCCAGTTGAGATGCAGGTTAAGTCCCTCAGGGTACAGGCGTATGGAGACGAGGCCAACCGCGTAGCTCTGGGCGTGAGCCTGGACATGCTTGAAGAGAAGAGAGAAAAAGCACAAATGAGGGTGGTAGTATACCAACAGCGCGCCGCAAGGTACTATAATTCGAGGGTGCGAGAGAGAACTTTCAGAGTTGGCGACTTGGTGTTGAGGAAGGTACTCCCTAACACGCGAGACCCAGGAGTAGGAGTGCTGGGGGCGAACTGGGAGGGGCCCTACCAGGTTGCTCAGTGCATACCCCCGAACACCTATAAGCTGGAGCGCATGGACGACACCATCATACCTCGAGCATGGAACACGGAGCACTTTAGGAAGTACTACCAGTAAGGCGCCCATGCCCAGTGCTAAAAGGACAAGTGTTGCACGCTATCTTAGTATGATAGAGAAGAATCAAAGAGGTTACTTAGATAACCTCCTAAGTAGGTGTGAGTCTTTTTTATTTTATTTTCTATGAAAATCTCATATGTATCGCTGTAGCCAGAATTTTATGAATGAAATTGTTTGCAACTTCGTATGTACTTTTCTTCGCTACGCGGGCATCAGCCAAAGTGCCTGCTGAAATAAATTTCACCAAGCACTTGGGGGGCAGGACAAGAGGCGAAAACATGCAACTGACAGGGGCAACCTAAAAAGGACCCCTTGCCCTCCTAAAACAGAGGATCCTAAAAAGGACCCCTTGCCCTCCTAAAAAGGAGGCCCCTAAAAGGGACCCTCTACCAAGAGGACCCTAAAAATGACCCCCTGTCAGGAGGACCCTAAAAAGGACCCTACGCACTAGGAGGATCCTAAAAAGGGCCCTCCATCAGGAGGAAGTGACCCTATAAAAAAGGACCCTTTAATGGGGGATCCCAGAGGGACCCCTTATACCAGGACCTTAAATGAAGTCCTTACAAGGCATCCCTTGGGATCACAAGGATTAGCTACCCTTGTGAACACCAAGGAGGCCATAGGGACTTACAAAAAAAAAAAAGATGGTAACGACAATAATAAGTCTAGTGCGGCCACCAAGCCGTCTAGCCAAAAAGGGTCCTAAAAGAGACCCTTGCAAAAATAGTACTATGAATAACGACGAGAAGGACGCTTCTCGCAAAGAAATAATAAGCGCGCACAAGAATATATAAAAGGATAGTTAGGACCCAAGGGGTCAAAATATCCTTATAAAGGTAATCAAGAGGTACCAAAAGGGGTCCCAGTGAATCCTCTCACATGGGTTCCAAAGGACCTCCAGCCTGGTGAATAAAAGAGGGGAACCAACCAAACCCCATCATACAGGCTCAAAAGGACCTCAAATGCAGTAGAATAAAAGATAAATAGCAACACATGTATATATACATTGAAAGAAAAAGTTTTGAAGACAGTACAAGAGTTACCAAAGAAAAATAGTAATGACAGTCATATTACAAAGGCCCAAAGTACAAAAAAAAAGGAAGAGAGCATACACCCATGGAGGGCTAGCTGGCAAATGTTATGAAATAACTACTTCAGGGCCTCCTACCGCGGGCACTCCACATGGCCGCTCGAGCGACGGTGTGCTCACCGAAAGAAGAGAAATCGAAATTAGGATCCTGCCTCCACACGTTGTAAAGGGCACGGTCTATGGACCTGTGCTTGGTGGTAGCCTTCTCCGCCTCCAAGGAAGCATTTCTCTCCTGCGACGACTAAAGTTCGGCCCTGAGGGCCTCGACTTCAGCCTCCAACTGGGTAACTCTCTGCTGCGAAGCGGCCACGATGGCCTTGACCTCCTGGAGTTCACGCTCCAAGATGGTAACCTTGTCCTGTAGCCCCTTGGTCTTGGCCCTTACTTCCTTCCTCTTTAGTAATAAGTTGGAAAATTTGGTCCGGACCCTTAACAACTTAGCCTTGGTTTCATTAAGCTCTTTCTCAAGCTCTTGAACCCGTGCTGCAAGACGGTCCCTCTCGTTGCACGACACGGAGAGATGGCCAGCCGAGTCGGCAAACCGCAAAGCCACAGTATAGGCCTACACAAGAAAGTTAACAACAACAACAATAAGTGACAAAATATATATATATATATATATGCATAAACACCTATACATAATAGGGCCGACGCGAGATACGGGGACTCACCCAAGTCATGGAGCGCCTTAGGTTCTCCCCAAGGTCCGACTGAGTCACGTTCCCAAGGCCATTCCAGTCGGATACAGGGAGGCTTGAGGCAAGTTGGGTGTATCGCTGTCCGTAAGACGTTACCATCCGAGTCACCCAGGGCTCCCCATCCATACTAGGGGCACCTGGCTGGATGAGGATAGACGACCCGCTTGCCGAAGCGGGAGGGGGCGCGGTGAAAGTGGAAAACTGAGGCTCTGATAGATCAGAGGGAGGCTCCGCAAGGTCGGCGTAATAAGCCCCCGATGATCCAGGGTCGAGAGGAGCCTGAGGGAAGGCATCGTAGCCCTCAGGGCCAGGGGATACATAACACCTCGGTGTGACATGCTGGTCTTGAGGTTGGAAGGCCATGTCCTGGTCATAGGAGTCATAAGGGGGGCATCCCCCGGGGGACAAGGATCGCTGGTGAGGTCCCCCGCATTCAAGGGGGGCTTCCCCCAGCTCCTCCTCAGCCTCACCTTCGTCTGGGAAAGGCTCGGCCGGCGCAGCCATTGTCTTCTTAGACCCAGGAATCGACCACAGGAACTTGGGGTCCGAGACCGGGGACAGCTGGTGGCGGTTGAGATTTTCCATGGTGAATAAGAATGCCGCCTTCTTCATGGCAGGGTCAGCATTAATGAGGTCATTCACCGCCTCCGCCTCCGACCTAATGACCGAAGGAACCGCAAACTGCTCTGCATGATCCACGCCAGTGTCAGTGCAAGCGTGAGTACAAAACAGTAAGTTCTAATAAGAAGAAAAGAAGGACCATGGTACTTACTGGGGGTGGCGCGAAAGTGTTCACGGACAGAGAGAGGGCCCTCTACGAAGAAAAATTCTTGCTTCCAAGACCCCGTATTGGACACTTAGCCATCTATCAAGGGGAGCTCGTTATTGGCCTTTTGTAGGTAGTAGAAGCCCTTGGACTTGGGGGATGCCATGAGGTTGTACAGGAAGTGCACCTCTTGCGCTGTAGGAGCGCGTTTAGCCAGTTCCTTGAACGCCACAAAAAGGCAATTTAGGGTCAACCAACTGTTGGGTGATAGCTGAAGGGGGGCTAGGTCGAAGTAGTTAAGGATCGCTACGAAAAACAGGTGCAAGGGAATGGTGCCACCCGCCTTCAAAATGTGTTCGCTCAAAGCCACAAGACCCTTCCTAGGGCGGTCGGTCGGCCCGGCATGCCTCCTGAGGAGCATATAAGGCGTATTCTGGGGGAACACGATAGTTCTTCACAATTTCCTTCAATTTATTCGCGAACACATGCGACACCAGCTCGGACGCCAGTAAAGGAGCGTCGTCCTGTTCCTGGATAGATACCTGTCGACGTGCCTTCGGCATATCTGCAAAATCAAAAGAAAAATGTGAGGAAGAGACAGAACACTTGACCCTCCATTTTTTCTTCCTAGCAAGAGTTTTCCATCGAGGGAGTGACGGCGGAAGCGCTGAGCTAGGAAAAATCGAGACTAGGGGCTGAGGAGAAGCGGTAGCAGCCCCATGACCGTCATCAGGCGAGGATGGGTTGGGAGGTTCGGGCGGAAGGTATCCCTCCATAAACTCTAACTCCCACTGCAATTCAAAAAGGGTCATCCTAAGGCTCACTACATGGTCACTAAGGTCTGGGGGGGGGGGGGGGGGGGGGGAGGTGCTCCGTCTCCTCTCGACACCGAGTCAATTTCGCTCTCCACCACCCAAATTTTACGCCTAAGTTCAGCCATGTACTCAAGGTGGCGGATGCGGGCCTGCCTTAAGGAGTCATAGTCCTGGTGAGGGTTTCCCTCAGGGGACTCTGAGTCTGAGGACAGATCAATAAACTCAGCCCTCGGGGGTATGTCGGACGGGCCGTCACTGGCCATGACACCTCGTCCCTAAAGCAAAAATGGGTTCACGTATAAATGAGGGGATGGCTACAAAACACAAAGGAATAGGCTTAATATCTCCAGATGCAAACGTCCTAAATGGCCCACTACAGGGTATAAAAAAGAGGGGCATGCATATGGTCAAACTCACTACAAGCTCAGGCTAAGGTATCCCATCCCGAGTAATGCTAATTTGGACCCGATGAATGTAAAATATATATATATATACCTCAAGCAGATAAGATGGAGTGTTGTCGAGGTCGAAAGGAGGTCGAGGGCCAAAAAGCACCAAAGGGTTGAAGGTACGCATCTGCAAGAATAGACCAGAAAGATGTGTTAGCCACCAAATAGAAACCCCAAAAAATCAGGTTGTGAGGGATTGAACCCCTTACCTCTTGAAAAAGGAAGGGTTCTCCAAACCACTAAGCCAAGGAAGTAAGGTGAAAATATTAGGCCTTGCATGAAGGCCTATTTATAAGAATCACGGTGAATAGTCTACAAGAGCACCTAAAGGCCCTCTCCTAGACTGGGGGGCAAGTGTGGACGCTCAATATTCCACGCCCATAAAAGAACCAAGTCGTGTGTTAAGGTCCCTTAAAGGCCTACATGCATGCTTGAGCCACGAGACGCTCGGGACGTGACCCTCTCACAACGGCCTCGCATGCCTAAGACTGTGCCCCGCGAGGTGACCTCTCGCGCCTAGATGCGTGACGCATAAGGGAGCCTCGTGTACCCAGGGGGATGTCTCGTTTGCAGGCCTCGCATGCTCAGAACCATGCCCCGCGAGACGGCCTCGTGTGCCCAGGCTCACGCCCCAGTAGCCTTGGCCTCGTGTGGCCTCGCGTCTGAGCGCGCGCAGCCTCGTCCCAGCAGCCTCGGCCTCGCATCCGAGCGCGCACAGCCTCGCCCCAGCAGCCTCGGCCTCGCGTGGCCTCGCGTCCGAGCGTGTGCAGCCTCGTCCGAAGCAGCCTCGGCCTCACGTCCCAGCACGCGTAGCCTCACCCCAGCAGCCTTGGCCTCGCGTGGCCTCGCGTCCGAGCACGTCCAGCCTCGGCCTCGCGTCCCAGCGCCCGTGGCCTCATGTCTGAGCGTGCATTCGGCCTCGCGCCCCGAGCGCTCCATGCCGTGTGAGGTGTGTACCCTTGGGAGCCACACCATCGGGTGCCCATGCGAGGGAGGCCTCGCGAAGGAAGCTCGCGAGCCGCATAGGAGCCACGCCATCAGATGGACCCCAATGCTTAAAGGCTCCGGTACGAGTCGAATGGAACGTACTTGTACGATCTAGTACTGGGTATAGCCGCTAAGACCCTGTATGTCGAGTACGGACACCCGTACCAGTGGGGTAGTGGGAGTGCTGGAATAAGAGTTGTGGCCCGTACGTCTACGACCAAGAGTCAGAGTCGACACCACTACCACCTGCGCCACTATGTTTGTCCCCACTCCACTGACATGAGTACGGACAAGTACTGGAGACATCCTCCTGACGCCTGCCCCTGTACTGGAGGCACGGCCACAACCTCTGAAACCACTCCTCCTGACAGAGTACTTATGTACCACTTGGTCTCCTGGACCACTATGTACCCAGGGCCATTAGAGCCTACTATAAAATGAACTCTAACTCCACCAGAGAGTGAGTTGGAAAATTTACTGTATCAAGTGCTTGAGAGTGAATGAAAGATTGATTTCTCCATTGTTGTTCTATCATTGTTCTTGAGTTATTACTTAAATTTCTACAGCTTTTTTATTGACTATCTTTACTTGATAATTTTTTCCAACTCAACTTAGTTGACGAGTTCTCACCGTCAACATCTACTATATCGATACATTGTGATAGCCAAGCGACATTGGCTAGAGCATACATCGGAGTGTATAATGGGAAGTCTAGACATATTAGTCTAAGACATGGATATGTAAGAGAATTGATTCAAAGATGAGTCATCTCAATATCCTATGTGAGAACAAGTGAAAATCTGGCGGATCCTTTCACTAAGCCACTAACGAGGGATTTAGTGGCTGCATCATCTCGAGGGATGGGACTTAAACTCCCTAAAGAGATTCACGATTGATGGTAACCTATCTTGACACTAGTTATTCAACTAGTGTTAGGTTCAATAGGTAACAACAAGTCAATCAAGTGAATATTAGTTGTACTCAAAATAAGTCCCATCTGAGATATTGAGTACTTGTGTGTTACCAAGTGGAGGGTTAAAACTGAAAGGTTTTTTAATAGAATTCAGTCTTGTAAAGACAAGTATTTTTGTTAACAAAATTCTGTAAGAATTCTACCTATATGGACCTAGGGGTGGTGCCGCCTCTCATGAGAATTGGGTGTATTCTCAAGAACGTCCATGAATGGAAAGTGCACATGGCCATTAATGATGCAAAGCGAGACATAGAGGTCTCAAGTGAACATCGCAAAGGTGTTTGTGTTATCACCGATTTGTTATCATGAAAAGATGGTTCAATGCCTAGTGCAACCAAATTTTCGACAAATTTTGTGATAATTACACTATAGTAAAGTTCAAGTTGAAAAACAGTTTGCTTTATGCACTAATGCAATGACTCCTATAAGAGAGAGCTCTTATTTAATCAAGTGGGGGATATGTTATATTTCAAAATATAATGATTGATTAAATAAGTGTTACAATAGATAACTATTTAATCTAGTGGGGGAATGTTATATTATTTTATAATATAATGTAATATTATATTATATTATAATATAATGTTTTAGATTAAATAAAGGGTTGGTAACCATTTGGTACCCTGTATTTTTGCAAAGTATCATTTTGGTACCCTTTGTTTTCAATAATGCTCATATGGTACCCTGTATTTTAAAATAATACATATTTGGTACCCTAAACTCAAATTTAATAAATAAAATTTTACCAATTTAATCAAACTGTTGTCAATTATATAAGTTCAAAATTTAAGTTTAATTACTTAATTACATATAACTGATTATAGTTTGATCATATTGACAAAATTTTATCTATCAAATCTGAGTCTAGGGTATCAAATATGTATAATTTTAAAATACAGGGTACCATATGAGCATTATTGAAAATAGAGGGTACCGAAATGATACTTTGCAAAAACATAGGGTACCAAATGAGTAAATTCCCTTAAATAAATGTGACAAAGAGTGTCACATATTGTAACATATAATAGAGAGTTACAATATTTAGATATATGAGATATATCCAAATAATATAACATATTTGGTGTTACAAATTTGTAGCTTCCAAATATTACCCTTTATTGTGTAAATTTGTTGTTACACAATATTGAGATGAATTTCATAAAGCCATATGTTAAATGGTTGTTAGAGATATGATGTTAACCCCAATAATGTGTTTTGGGAGTTACAAAATCATTTGGGAGGGTTTGGAAAAGCAGCACATTTTTAAGTACTGAAATTGGTCGGTGGCCGCGGCCTGTGGGATAGAGACTAGTGGCCGCAGCCACTAATGTCTCTGGCCGTGGCCACAGGCTAAAAACTGACCAATTTTTCAATTTTTTCAATCTTTGTTGAACGACTCAAAAAACCCAAATAACTCCCAAATCTCATTTTTAATTCCATATTAATCCAATTAAACATTGGTAACAGCCATGGAGGTTGGTGGAATTTGAAATTCAAAGGGTGTCTCTAAACTCTATAAATAGGAGCCTATAGCTCACTTGTAAGACACAACATTTCTATCCATTAGAGCACTTGGCTAGAAACCCCTTGAGGCTTGATTATTCCAGAAATCATTTCCAATATCTGTGAGAGATCCCTTAGTGCTTGAGTTAGGGGGAAATAAGCTTTTGGACAAAGGTTTCAAACCTTGTTCAAGTTGGTGATCCTCAACACTCTTCACTTTGGTTGTGTGAGTGAGAGTTCTTAGTTCATTGTTCTTATTCTTGTTCTTTTATTCTATTGCTTTTCATTTCTTCTATTATTCTATATTTACTCTTTTATATGTATCTTTTATTTTAGAGTTGTAATCTCATCTATATCTTTCATTCTACTACTTCTAGTTTATTTGTGTCTTTTTGTCTTAGAGTTGTATTTTCTATTTCTATCATCTTCTACCTCTTTCTCTATATTTACATGTAATTTTTGTCATAGAGTTGTAACACTTTTTAATCAATAATATTTATTTGTAACATTTAGTTTAGAGTTGTAATTATCTTACCTATTTCCATTGAGGCAAATACATATTTTCCTAACATTTATCACATATAATCACATTTATACCCTCAACGGGTCAAAATTACATATATGCCCTTATTAACAAAAACAGGCTCACATGCATATTTAATACACATAAACATGCACATATATTCATATTACCACATAAACCATGTATGCCATGTAGTTACACATTTAATCAAATAATTCCACATATATATATATCCAATTATGCTCTCTCGGCACACTAATCAAGGCACTAAGTCTTATTAGCAAATATGGGATGTTACAACTATCCCCTCCTACTGAAAATTTCATCCTCAAAATTTACCTGAATAACTCGGGCTGTTGATCCCGTATAACCGACTCTAGCTCCCAGGTCGCTTCTTGACCTTGTTATTCCTTAATAAGACTTTAACTAGAGGAATCGTCTTGTTCTTTAGAACTTTGTCTTTTCTGTCTAGGATCTGAACTAGTCGCTCCTCATAGGACAAATCCGTCTGTAGCTCCAAATCCTCATATCCCAATACATGAGTCGTATCAAACACATACTTTTGAAGCATCGAGATGTGAAATACATCATGAAATCCTAATAATGACGGGGGCAGAGCCAATCTATAGGCTACTTGCCTGATCCTCTCCAGGATCTCAAAAGGTCCTACGAACCTAGGGCTCAGTTTGCCCTTCTTTCCAAATCTCTTTACTCCTCGTAGTGGCGAAACTTGCAGAAATAAGTGGTCCCCTACCTGGAACTCCACATCCCTACACATAGGATCAACGTAGCTTTTCTATCTACTTTTTGAGGCGAGCATTTGAGCTCGAATCTTCTCAATAGCTTCATTAGTCTTCTGAACAATCTCTGGACCCAAATACTTTCCTTTTTCCCATCTCATCCAAATGAATGGGCGACCTACATTTCCTTCCATAAAACATCTCGTACGGAGCTACTCCAATCATTGACTGATAACTATTATTGTATGAAAATTCAATCAACAAGAGATACTTACTCCAAGACCCCTCAAAATCTAGCACGCATGCGCTAAGCATGTCCTCCAATATTTGAATCGATTTCTCAGACTGCCTGTCTGTCTGAGGATGAAAGGTTGTCCTGAACTTCAACTGAGTCCCCATAGCCTTCTGTAAGCTACCCCAAAACTTAGAGGTAAAAATGGGATCCTGGTCCGACACTATAGATTTTGGAACCCCATGGAGACGTACAATCTCCCTCACATACAACTCTGCATACTGGTCCACATTAAAGTTTGTCTACACCGGTAGAAAGTGAGTTGACTTGGTATATCTGTCCAATATCACCCATACTGAGTCATGTTGCCCCACTATCCTAGGCAAGCCTCCTACAAAGTCCATAAAAATGTCTTCCCACTTCCACTTGGCAATACCTAAAGGCTATAACAACCCCGCTGGCCACTGATGCTCAGCCTATTCCTCCTGACAGGTTAAACACTTTGCTACATAGTCGACCACGTCCTTCTATTGGGAAACTTATACATGATCTTTATTTATTTTCATGTAGATCTAATATTAAACAAGTTAATATGAGACAGCCTAGAACAAGTTTCTAAAATTGAATTCAAAGAGAAATAATGATAAGAACACTTACATTATACGCAGTGGAATGAATGAGTCATTCCTTCAGTTTCTCTTACCCTTGTATCCTTTCTGTCGTAGAGTATTACCAAGAAACTGAACCGTTCTTCAATTTTCTTCACAACCTTCCAAAGTATCCTTAGAATCACCTAGACTAGGGTGGGAAATTCTTAACACATGAGATAGATACAGAGAGAGGAAGAATAGAAGAGAAAAATTGAGGCTTAGAAAAGGACTTATGCAGTAGAGAGAATCTAAAACCTAATAGATCTTTTGATCTTCTTAGAAACTTGTGATTCAACTTATGTTTTCAACTCTCTCTTAGCATTCCTTTTATAGGCTCAATTAGGTCATTCATTTAATTAAAAAATCAATAAAATAATAGCTAATTAACAGTCCTAGGTCGAAATTATCATGGGCTTTAGGCCTGTGAAATTTCCCATTTGACTATAAGCCCGCTGGACTTAAAATCAAGGCCTGTATTATTTTCTATTGATTTAATTCATTAAATAATTATTAAAATCCTTTATTAAATTAATTATTTATAATTTGAACCTTGATTTAAAATTATTTATTAATTTAGATACCAATTTATCTTAATTAATAAATCTGCCATAATTTCTTTTTTCTTCTCTAAATTGTATAACTCTGTAAAACTATCCAAAATTGACCTGGTCAACTTTGATGATTCTAATTGATAATTAAATCAATTAATTGAGACTATCTAGATGATTTTATCTAAGGTACAGTGGGGACCATGGACCTATGAAATCCAGCTCCAATAAGTTATCATAAATCTAACAAATAAATTTACTAACTTATTAATTCCTCGTGACTCCACTAAATACTCAGAATTGCTGTAACGACCCAAATTCAGTGTTAAGGCTTAAGGGCCTGGAGTAGTGTGCCTGGAGGGCATGATGGGATTTTGTGTGTGACTTTATTAAGTTTAATGCATCATTATGATTTATTGCACGTTATATGACTATTTGATTATTTGAGATGCATGACTATGTGAATCAGTATGAATGTAGAACTGATTGTCTTAAAATGAGCATGATTGTAACTTGGCCATGTTAGGGCATAACTGTGATAATTGTACTATGTGAATTGTGCCATGTGAGTGTGATGTTTTATCAGGATGCACGCATCGAGACGGTCCTAGAGAGCCAGTTAGTCTAAAAGTCACAACGGGTTGTTGTACCCGGCTCGGGAGGAGCCCAGGGGTACTTCGGGAATCTTATAAGTTGAGTTTAGAAAGAGTGATTAGTTATTGGTATTTTGGTAACCATTTGTAACTGCTGTGAGTAACAAGTTTTAAGATAGGAAGTGGTAGAATTGAAATGAAAGTGTTAAGACTTAAGTACCCTTGAAGGTTTAGCTTAGAAGGATTAGTAAGGAGGGGTAATTTGGTCTTTTGGCAAGGCAAATAGACATTATGCAGCTGGGATTTAGGGGGTACGGTTTGGGCTGAAGTGGGAAGCTTAGAAGGAGATCAAGGGAACTTTTAGGGTGGATTCTACTCTTGAGGTAAGGATCTTATGCTTATTTAAGTTTTTTTTCTGTGTTGGTTGAGGAATTTAATGCTTGAGTTAAGATTTTCATGGGTTTTGATTTGGGTTGTTGAATTTGAAATCAAAGGAGTGGATCTTGTGTGTATTGATGTTTTGGATTTGATTCTAGTGTTTATGGGGTGTTAGATTGTTCATATGAGGTTTGGATTTGAGTTTTGGGGTTTAGGTTTTGGTTTGGGATGATTTGGGGAGGTTAAAGCTCGGGGAAAATTGCAGGAAAAACCCAGAATTCTGGGTCTGCGAAGGTGTGCCGCGGCAGGGTTTTTGTGTGCCGCGGCAAGGGAGCTTCTGTCTGATGGGTGCCGCGGCACAAGGCAATTTTCAGGATAGCCTTTTTGGCAATTTTAGGTCTTAGCTCCGGGGCTTCGTGGGATGCCTCCGGGGTGTTGTTTTAAGGTTTTAGAGGTCCCGAGAGTGCGGGATTGGTCCCGGGAAGTGGTTTTGGGTTTGGTTAGTATTAAAAGTGTTTTTTGTGTGTTGTGACTAGGATTTCGGAGAGGCTCGTGCTAGAGGACCGTGCTCGTGACCGTGGTGCATCGGAAAGCACGGATTACAGGTAAGAAAACCGTAACACCCGAGATTAGGGCATGGGCCCATTGTGTGATTGTAGGGCACGACCCTAGCTTGTATTGTGTGCAAACGTGTAATCTTAGATAAACTATTGTATGTGTGAATGGTTATTTCATAATGTATGATATGTGTGATTGTAATTGAATGAACGGCAAGGCCGAGAGCGGCAAGAGCCGGGTACGGCAGCGGGGCCGGAAGCAACGCTCAGCACATGGGATGCTATAGCGAGGGTGGGACCCAAGGGATACGTGAGTTATCCTACGGTAATGACCGAGACCCCAAGCTTTGGTAAGGCCTCTGGGGCGGCATGGCCGTGCTTGTTTAAATCGATGATTTTCCTATTTATTTTAGTAAATTATGCCAGTGATATTATTGCATATGTTATGTGCTATTTGGGTTTTCTTGCTGGGCTTCGGCTCACGGGTGCTCCGTGTGGCAGGTAAAAGCAAGGAGTCTGTCAACCGGCCATGAGTATGGAGAGCGTGGGGGCGGCGCGTACATGTTCGGCCTGCCCGACTGCTTTGGTTGGGGGCATTTTGTAAATGGCTGTATTGATCCATTCTTTTGATAGTTAACCTGATGTAAATCTATTTTTGAGTTGTAAATATTTTGTAAACCTTATTTTGGGATCCCAGATGTTTTATACTTACGTTTTCAATGAAGTTAAACATTTTAAAGAGTACAGCCTTAAATTCTTATTTATCCACACTTTTGGTTTTAGAAACCACTTAGAGTCAGTCAAAAGCACGATTTCTATTTTAAACTCACTTAGTAACGGCTCTAAGGTAGTAGGGCGTTACAACTTGGTATCAGAGCGAGCCAAGGTTTATTGGTTCTGGAGATCGACCGAACATGTACGCACGCTGCCATTGAAAAGCTCGACTCAGAGTGGTTTGGTATGATCGGTTGATATATTCATGAATATGTGTTTATTGCTTTGTGTGCCTGCCTAGATTGTTATGAGCATGATGAGTGAAATAACATATGCATGATGCTAGGGCAAGGCCCGTTGTATGCTGCATGATATTTGTATGTCATTTTGGTCGATTGATCTTGGTTGTTGTTGAGATCGAGAGGTGGAAATTGGACCTTGTTATCATGCCTAATGAGCGGTGTCACTGATTGCAGGCATTTAGTTGCAATGCCTCGCCAATCATCGAGACTCCGTGGCATTCAGGCCGAGGATGATAACCGGAGGCAGGACCCTCCACCTGCTCCTCAGAACTGGCAACAAATTTTAGCAGAGATGGAGGCTAGGTTGAAGAAAACAGAGGATGAGCATAGTCAGTACAAGCAACCAGCTCCTCCACCGGCCACTGTGATACCACCACCGCCTAGTGTGGTACCAGCTCCGGTTCAACCTGTGACTGGGAACAGGTTGGAACCTCTATATGAAAGATTCAGAAAACAACAACCCCCTACCTTTGAGGGCGGAGCAGACCCACTGCAAGCTGAGCAGTGGATGAGTACAATGTCTGTGATCCTGGACTTCATGAGGATTGAAGGAAGGGATAGGGTTGATTGTGCCAGTTATATGCTTAGAAATGATGCACGTATTTGGTGGGAGGTAGTTGGGCAGCGAAGGGATACTACAACTATGACTTGGGAGGAATTCAAGAGCATTTTTAACGAGAAATACTACAGCGTAGCCGTTCGAGCTGCGAAGGCGGATGAGTTCAACAACCTGACTCAGTGCAGGTTATCCGTCACCGAGTACGCCCTGGTATTCGACCGATTGGCGAAGTTTGCGCCAGAGCTTGTGCCGACTGATGCGGCCAGAAGGGACAGATTTATACGGGGATTAAATGTAATGATCGCCCGTGACGTGAGTATCACAATGACTCCAGAGTCTACCTATGCGCAAGTGGTAGACAAGGCCCTCACTGCTGAGAGGGCTGAGGATCAGATCTGGAAGGATGGCGCTGCTAGGCGTGATACCAGGAGAGTAGTGCCTTATCCTTCTGGGCCTAGTCGGGGCAGCGGCCCCAGTGAGCAGAAGAGGAGAGTACCAGACTCGTTTGCTCCTTATGGTTCTGACCGGAGGGTTCGCGGTTCTGTGGGTGGCCGCCAGGGCGGAAATGACAGCTGGAGAAGCCTTCCGATGTGTCCTCGATGCAGGCGACGCCATCAGGACGAGTGCCGGACCAGGGCATGCTTTGTTTGTGGGAGTACCAGTCACTTGAAGAAAGATTGCCCGCAGGCTAAGAAGGAGGAGCCTAGGCAGGGGGACAGCCTCGCACCTGCTAGGGTTTTCACCTTGACTCAGAATGAGGCTGAGGCCAGTCCTTCAGTGGTCACAGGTCAGATTTTTAGCGCTGGATCCTTGTTTACTGCTTTGATTGATTCTGGTGCTACGCACTCATTTGTTTCTGCTAGGGTGATTGATCAGTTGTGTAGACCTAGTATTTTGTATGCTAAGGGTTTTCAGACTTTATTGCCTACAGGAGAACTGGTAGTCTCTAAGAGGTGGGTTAGAGCCTTACCGGTAGTGGTAGACGGTAGAGAATTATTTGTTGACCTGATTGAACTAGATATGGACGATTTTGGCATAATACTAGGGATGGATTGGTTGACGCGGTATGGAGCAACAATTGATTGTAGGCGACGAATGGTGACCTTTGAACCGGAGGGCGAGACACCCTTTGTGTTCGAGGGAACGGTGGATGGACCGCGGGTGCCTCTGATCTCGGCACTAAAGGCTAGTGACCTGATGCAGGAGGGTTGCATAGGATTCCTAGCGAGTATAGTGGATTCCTCCAAGGTGGCGGCAGTGGGACCGAATGAAACCAGAGTTGTCTGTGAGTTCCCAGACTTGTTTCCAGCGGATCTGCCGGGGTTGCCGCCGCAACGGGAGATTGAGTTCGTCATAGAGTTGGCTCCGGGAGCAGAGCCAGTATCCAAGGCACCTTACAGAATGGCTCCAGCAGAATTAAAGGAATTGAAGATTCAGCTGCAGGAACTACTTGATTTAGGGTTTGTCAGACCAAGTTTCTCGCCGTGGGGTGCTCCAGTTTTATTTGTTAAGAAAAAGGATGGATCGCTCAGGATGTGTATCGATTACAGAGAGTTGAATAAGTTGACCATCAAGAACAAGTATCCATTGCCTAGGATCGAAGACTTATTTGATCAGCTTTAAGGGAGTACAGTGTTTTCGAAGATTGATCTCCGATCAGGCTACTATCAGTTGAGGATCAGAGAAGAGGACATACCAAAGACTGCATTTCGGACGCGGTATGGGCATTATGAATTTCTGGTTATGTCCTTTGGATTAACCAATGCCCCAGCGGCGTTTATGGATTTGATGAACAGAATTTTTAAGGATTACTTGGATAAGTTCGTGATTGTGTTTATTGATGATATCCTAGTATACTCCCAGTCAGAGACAGAGCATGAGAATCATCTGCGCCTGGTGTTGCATCGGTTAAGAGAGCATAAGTTATATGCTAAGTTTAGCAAATGCGAGTTCTGGTTATCGAAAGTTTCATTTCTAGGCCATATTATCAGTAAGGATGGGTTACTAGTCGACCCAAGCAAGACGGAAGCAGTAAGAGATTGGCCTAGACCCAGCAATGTTCCTGAAGTTAGAAGTTTCCTTGGACTAGCAGGTTACTACCGGCGGTTTGTAGAGGGGTTCTCCAGAATTGCTACTCCGTTGACAGAATTGACAAGGAAGAAGACCAAGTTTGTGTGGACAGATCGATGCGAGAATGGCTTCAAAGAGCTGAAGCGGCGGTTGATTACTGCACCAGTGCTGAGCTTGCCAACAGATAATGAGAAGTTTGTGGTCTACTATGACGCTTCCAGACAGGGTCTGGGATGCGTGTTGATGCAGGCTGGGAAAGTGATAGCATACGCATCAAGGCAATTAAAGGAGTACGAGCAGAGGTATCCCACGCATGACCTGGAATTAGCTGCAGTGGTATTCGCACTTAAGGTTTGGAGACACTATCTGTATGGAGAGAGGTGCGAGATATACACTGATCACAAGAGTCTAAAGTATTTCTTTACCCAGAAGGACTTGAATATGCGCCAGAGGCGGTGGCTAGAGCTGGTAAAGGATTACGATTGTGATATCCTATACCATCCTGGGAAGGCTAATGTGGTGGCTGATGCATTGAGCCGAAGGGGCCCAGGACAGTTGTATAGTTCGAGGCAGATATCTGACAGACTAGCAGGAGAGATGACCAGAGCAGGTATAGAGCTAGTGGTTGGGAGGTTAGCCAACATTACTCTTCAGTCAACACTCCTCGAGAGGATTAAGGAAGCACAGGGAAAGGACCCCCAGTTAGTTGAGCGTAGAGAGAATGTCCTATCGGGAGCAGCTAAGGACTTCTCTATTTCTGAGATGGGTTTGTTGAAGTACAAAGGACGGATTTGTGTTCCGATTGATCCAGACATTCGGCGAGGGATTTTGGACGAGTCTCATACCACTCCCTACTCTTTGCACCCAGGTTCTACGAAGATGTACCATGACCTGAAGGTTTTGTATTGGTGGTCAGGCATGAAGAGGGACGTGGTGGACTATGTGGCTAGATGCCTAACCTGTCAGCAGATTAAGGCGGAACACCAGAGGCCAGCAGGATTATTACAGCCCCTTGGGATTCCCGAGTGGAAATGGGAAGATATTGCCATGGACTTTGTGGTAGGATTGCCAAAGACCGTGGGTCAGCATGACTCGGTATGGGTGATTGTGGACAGGTATACGAAGTTCGCCCACTTCTTACCTGTGAAGACGACTTATACTGTGGAGCAGTATGTAGAGCTTTATGTTAAGGAGATTGTTCGACTTCATGGGGCTCCGAGGTCGATAGTATCCAACAGAGACCCCACTTTCACTTCCAAGTTTTGGAAGAGCCTGCAGAAGGCTATGGGCACGCAGCTTCGGTTTAGTACCGCTTATCATCCTCAGACGGATGGACAGTCTGAGAGGACAATTCAGATACTGGAGGACATGTTACGAGCTTGTGTGTTGGATTTTGAGGGATCTTGGATTAGGTATCTCCCTCTGATCGAGTTCTCGTACAATAACAGTTATCAGGCGACTATTGGAGTGGCTCCGTATGAGATGCTGTATGGAAGAAAGTGCAGATCGCCGATTCACTGGGAGGAGGCAGGTGAGAGAAGGTATTTAGGTCCTGAGATGGTTCAGAGGACCAATGAGGCACTTGAGAAGATTAGAGCTCGTATGCTCGCCTCCCAGAGTCGCCAGAAGAGTTATTCAGATCAGAAACGCAGAAGCGTGGAATTCCAGGTTGGGGATCATGTTTTCCTCAGGGTTTCACCCCTGAGAGGAGTAAAGCGATTTGGTGTTCGGGGCAAGCAGAGTCCCAGGTTTGTTGGTCCATTTGAGGTTCTAGAACGAATTGGGGAGGTGGCTTATAGGTTAGCAATGCCTCCAGCTCTATCAGGGGTTCATGATGTGTTTCATGTATCCATGCTCCGGAAGTATGTTTCGGACACTACTCATGTGTTGAGCTATGAGAACTTGGAGTTGGATCGGGACTTATCATACGAAGAAAAGCCTGTTCAGATCCTTGATAGGAAGGACAAGGTCTTGAGGAGCAAGACCATCCCCTTGGTTAAAGTATTGTGGAGAAACAGCAAGGTCGAAGAGGCGACATGGGAACTGGAATCAGATATGCGGGAGCGGTATCCCGAGTTGTTCAGGTAAATTTCGAGGACGAAATTCTCATGAGGAGGGGATAGTTGTAACGACCCAAATTCAGTGTTAAGGCTTAAGGGCCTGGAGTAGTGTGCCTGGAGGGCATGATGGGATTTTGTGTGTGACTTTATTAAGTTTAATGCATCATTATGATTTATTGCACGTTATATGACTATTTGATTATTTGAGATGCATGACTATGTGAATCAGTATGCATGTAGAACTGATTGTCTTAAAATGAGCATGATTGTAACTTGGCCATGTTAGGGCATAACTGTGATAATTGTACTATGTGAATTGTGCCATGTGAGTGTGATGTTTTATCAGGATGCACGCATCGAGACGGTCCTAGAGAGCCAGTTAGTCTAAAAGTCACAACGGGTTGTTGTACCCGGCTCGGGAGGAGCCCAGGGGTACTTCGGGAATCTTATAAGTTGAGTTTAGAAAGAGTGATTAGTTATTGGTATTTTGGTAACCATTTGTAATTGCTGTGAGTAACAAGTTTTAAGATAGGAAGTGGTAGAATTGAAATGAAAGTGTTAAGACTTAAGTACCCTTGAAGGTTTAGCTTAGAAGGATTAGTAAGGAGGGGTAATTTGGTCTTTTGGCAAGGCAAATAGACATTATGCAGCTGGGATTTAGGGGGTACGGTTTGGGCATTTGGGTCACTTGTGGCTTTGATAAATTAGAAGAGAAGGAAAAGAAGAGGATAGAAAGGCTAGGGCAAAGAAGAAGAAAGAAGAAGAGGTGTAGAAAGGGGCTGAAGTGGGAAGCTTAGAAGGAGATCAAGGGAACTTTTAGGGTGGATTCTACTCTTGAGGTAAGGATCTTATGCTTATTTAAGTTTTTTTTCTGTGTTGGTTGAGGAATTTAATGCTTGAGTTAAGATTTTCATGGGTTTTGATTTGGGTTGTTGAATTTGAAATCAAAGGAGTGGATCTTGTGTGTATTGGTGTTTTGGATTTGATTCTAGTGTTTATGGGGTGTTAGATTGTTCATATGAGGTTTGGATTTGAGTTTTGGGGTTTAGGTTTTGGTTTGGGATGATTTGGGGAGGTTAAAGCTCGGGGAAAATTGCAGGAAAAACCCAGAATTCTGGGTCTGCGAAGGTGTGCCGCGGCAGGGTTTTTGTGTGCCGCGGCAAGGGAGCTTCTGTCTGATGGGTGCCGCGGCACAAGGCAATTTTCAGGATAGCCTTTCTGGCAATTTTAGGTCTTAGCTCCGGGGCTTCGTGGGATGCCTCCGGGGTGTTGTTTTAAGGTTTTAGAGGTCCCGAGAGTGCGGGATTGGTCCCGGGAAGTGGTTTTGGGTTTGGTTAGTATTAAAAGTGTTTTTTGTGTGTTGTGACTAGGATTTCGGAGAGGCTCGTGCTAGAGGACCGTGCTCGTGACCGTGGTGCATCGGAAAGCACGGATTACAGGTAAGAAAACCGTAACACCCGAGATTAGGGCATGGGCCCATTGTGTGATTGTAGGGCACGACCCTAGCTTGTATTGTGTGCAAACGTGTAATCTTAGATAAACTATTGTATGTGTGAATGGTTATTTCATAATGTATGATATGTGTGATTGTAATTGAATGAACGGCAAGGCCGAGAGCGGCAAGAGCCGGGTACGGCAGCGGGGCCGGAAGCAACGCTCAGCACATGGGATGCTATAGCGAGGGTGGGACCCAAGGGATACGTGAGTTATCCTACGGTAATGACCGAGACCCCAAGCTTTGGTAAGGCCTCTGGGGCGGCATGGCCGTGCTTGTTTAAATCGATGATTTTCCTATTTATTTTAGTAAATTATGCCAGTGATATTATTGCATATGTTATGTGCTATTTGGGTTTTCTTGCTGGGCTTCGGCTCACGGGTGCTCCGTGTGGCAGGTAAAAGCAAGGAGTCTGTCAACCGGCCATGAGTATGGAGAGCGTGGGGGCGGCGCGTACATGTTCGGCCTGCCCGACTGCTTTGGTTGGGGGCATTTTGTAAATGGCTGTATTGATCCATTCTTTTGATAGTTAACCTGATGTAAATCTATTTTTGAGTTGTAAATATTTTGTAAACCTTATTTTGGGATCCCAGATGTTTTATACTTACGTTTTCAATGAAGTTAAACATTTTAAAGAGTACAGCCTTAAATTCTTATTTATCCACACTTTTGGTTTTAGAAACCACTTAGAGTCAGTCAAAAGCACGATTTCTATTTTAAACTCACTTAGTAACGGCTCTAAGGTAGTAGGGCGTTACAATTGCACTCTTGAATTCATAGAGCGCTCTATAAGCAATATAGATATGTTATAAACTATCCATTGTTACAACCATAATTGTCACTCAATCCTCTATATACAGTCTACAATGAGATGGGACTAAAATACCATTTTACCCCTCATTGTATTTTATCCTTAAAACACTTAGTTCCTTGTAAATGATATTTCAATAAACTAATATTAATTACTGAAATGAGATCTCTATCATTTAGCACCTTGAACCAAACTAAAAGGAAACCATTGTTTCACTTCTTCATCAGAAGCTATAGATATTCATATCCATGATTAACACTCCCACTTAATTATACTATCGAGTTCCCAAGATGTAAGTATGAGCTAGTCCGTATGGTAAGCTGGTAACGAACAAGTCAAAGAACTCAAATAATACAATCAGTTAGAATACTAACCACTCAGAATTGAGATTGAATTGACCTATGGTCAACTAAATGATATGACTAGAATAGATAATAACGGTATGTTTACTTATCCTATCTACTGCCAATATCCATCCAGTCTGATGTAACAAATACATTCGATCTTGTCTACTTTGCTAATGTTCTGGAAAGAATATAACACTACGATGTGTAAGTAGATCATATCGTAGATTGGCAAGTCAGTGTAAATCCCGTGCACTGACTAATCTTAGGACTAACTTATATTTGAACATATAATCATATTTACATTCCACTGTGATTACGTCACTATAAATACGATTAGCTATATGCTCGGGATTTAATAGAAGTTTATATTAAATAAATAATCGTGAAAGTAAAACATGTGAGCAAAGTGATTGACCAAGTCAAAAAATGATTTCTATTCTTTTATTGATAAGAAATGAGATTACAATGAAAGTGAGTTTTAAATAGGGCATAAAACCCCAACAAACTCTCACTTGCACTAATTGAAACTGATGCCTTAATTCTACTAATCTCATTTCTTTGATATGCTTATCAAATGTAGCTTCTGGTAGTGTCTTTGTAAATGGATCCACAAGATTGTCTTCATATGCAGTCTTCATAACCTTCACATCTCCCTTGGCCACATATTCTTGAATAATGTGATACTTCATTTCTATATGCTTACTCCTCTTGTGACTACAAGGTTCTTTCAAGTTGGCAATCACTCTGGTGTTGTCACAAAACAACACAAGCGGTTTATCCATTTCTGGAATAACACCAAGATCTGAATATAACTTCTTTAGCCAGACTATTTCCTTAGCTGCTTCTAACGCAGCTAAGTATTCATCCTCCATGGTGGAATCTGAGATCGCAGACTGGTTTATGCTTCTCCATATCACAGCTCCACCCCTAAGAGTAAACACCATTCCAGAAGTAGACTTCCAATTATCGACATTAGTCTGAAAATCTAAATCGGTGTAGCCTACATGGTTCAGAACACCACCCTTGTAGACTAACATATAATCCCTAGTCCGCCTTAAATACTTCAGGATATGCTTAACTGCTATCTAATGTTCCAGTCCTAGGTTTGACTGATACCTACTCACTACCGCCACTGCATAACAGATAACTGGTCTAGTACACAATATAGCATACATCAGACTTCCAAGTACAGATGCGTAAGAAACTTTTCTCATTGCATCTTCCTATTCAGGAGTCTGGGGAGGCTACTTCTTTGAAAGATGAATTCCATGGCGGGACGGTAAACGTCCTTTCTTGGAATTTGTCATTGAGAAACGTTCAAGCACTTTATCTATGTAAGCTGCTTGAGATAGAGCTAAAAGTCTGTTCTTTCTATCCCTGATGATCTGGATACCTAGAACATAACTTGCTTCACCCAAATCCTTCATCTGGAATTGAGTGCTCAGCCAATTCTTTGCCTTCATTTGGTAAACACAAGGTTCATCAATATTTTGTTCAAAGCCATAGGTTTTGATTATTTCATCAACCTAAGGTTCCAGGAACGAGAAGCTTGCTTAAGTCCATAAATATACCTATTCAACTTGCAAGCTTTTATTTCTTGTCCAGCTACTTTAAATCCTTCTGGTTGATCCATATAAATGATTTCGTCAAGCTTTCCATTAAGAAAAGATGTCTTGACATCCATTTTCCAGATCTCATAGTCGAGAGCGGTTGCTATGGATAGGAGGATGCGAATGGACTTGAGCATGGCTACTGGACTAAAAGTTTTCTCATAGTCCACCCCTTCTCTTTGGTTATAACTCCTTTCCACTAATCGAGCTCAGAGCTGTAAATGTGGGCCGGCCCGGCACGACCCACATTTTCGTGCCTCCGAAAAAAGTGGGCCGGGCCGGGCTAGCTCGCATATAAATATCTATGCCCAGCACAGCCCACAAGCACGGCCCAAACGGGCCGTGTGCTGTGCCGGGCCGGGCATAGATCGTGCTAGCCCATATTTCTAAAGTGGGCCAGCCCATTTTTTAAAATGGGCTATTTTCGTGCTCTGAAAACGGGCCTTAAGTCAGCCAAAATATGAGCCCAATTTTGGCTCAATTCGAGCCCACTTTTTTCCCTATTTTACTTTTTACATATATATATATGTATATTTACTTAATTAATACAATAAAAATTCCAAATTTAAAAATAAAAATAAAATAAGCATTGCCTCATTAAAAACTTTACCAAGAAAAAGTTAATGAAATAAAATCTTGGTAAAGAAAAAGAGTGCAATCATATGTTAACTAAGTTCACTTCAACAAAGTACAAACAAAGAAAATACAAATTAATGCACTACTAATTCGGCACATGTAGTATTACTACCACTACCACCATCACCATGTTCTTTAGTAAATAAGTTTTGAAATTGATGAACCAAATCTATATTCTCTGCTTCATGCTGGAAACGCTTCCTAGCTTGTTCCCAATCTTTAATACAAGTTAAACTTCCACTAATTCTGGAGACAAAGAAGTTATTCTCTCTTCAATTATCCTGCCAGTAGTGCTAAATGCTTGTTCTGAAGAAACAGTAGACACTGGGACTGTCAACACATCACGTGCTAGTGTTTCACTTTCACATGTACGTGATTAATAGAAGCTTCTTTTATATAACACAAAACTAGAATATAAACATCAAGATAAAAAGTAAGCAAAGTGTATATTTATTATTTCATATTCATGCATGTAAGCATTGATGATCTTTAGTTGGCCTGTCAATTTGGAGTTGCTAAATTATGCTAATTTGAGCCAGAGTTTTACCAAATCAATGACCACAACACACAGAATCATTTCCATTGCAAAGAATTGTAAACACAGAAAACAATGCCCAATTGGGGTTCGCATATTCCATATCATTATTGATATTCTGTGTGCTATTTTGTATATTCCAAAACCCAAAACTTTCAAATCTTGTGCCTATAAACCATTGACGCTAGTCATACTAATATATATTACCACTTGCATGCTTTGCTTTATTTATTTATTTTTGGATACATAGCTCAGTGATATAATTTGGAGATCTCACATAGTTCTGTGTAACATCATTGACAAGTACATAATGACTTAATTCATATAGATAACAATCAAATTTGAAAACACAAACCAGGAACCAAAACACAGTAAAGAACAAAATACCAAAATAGAACAGAAATTCAATTGATTTCAAATCACAAAAAAAATCAATTCATGGGTAACCTACTGACCTTTACTTCATGAGTGAGGGAGACGACGTCTAGCTAAGAGACAACCTTGCTTTCGTGCGTCTAAGAGAAGAGAGGGAGAGAGAGATGCCCTACCATTCCGTGCATCAAAGAGAAGAGCGAGAAACAGAGCCCTGCCTGCTGCTGTCGTTCGTCTAAGAGAAGAGAGAAAGAGAGCTACCCTGCCGTTCAGTGCATCAAAGAGAAGAGCGAGAGAGAGAGAGAGAGAGAGAGAGAGAGAGAGAGAGAGAGAGAGAGAGAGAGAGAGAGAGCTGCTACTGCTGCCACCGTGCATCTAAGAGAGGGAGAGAGAGAGTGTAAGTGATTGACCAAACCAAGAGGGAAGGAGGGAAGGAAATGAAGAGATGAAACCCTAGGGCCTTTTTAACTTAATGGGCTGCAATTGGATTGGGCTTAATTTTAGGATAAAATCATCAAAACATGATATTTTTACATACTATTTAAAAATGATTATATAATAATATTTTTTTATTTATTTGGGTTTAATTCAAGCTTTTTGTGTGTCGTGCTTTCAGGCTTTTTATATTCGTGCTTATGTGTCGTGCTTTCGTGTCGTGCCTTCGGGCTTGTCATGCCGTGTCGTGCTAAGCCCATGTCGTGTCGTGCCTATCCCAAGCCCATATTTTTTCGTGCCGTGTCGTGCTCGTGCCAGTTTCGTGCTGTGCTAGAAAGCCTGATCCGTATTTACAACTATAATTGAGCTTTATAAGTTTTGATATTTCCATGAACACCTTATTTCTTCTTGTAGATCCACTTGCACCCAATGGCCCTAAAGTCACTAGGTGCTTCCATAAGATCCCAGATGGAATTTGAGTACATGGGCTCCATTTCCTGTTTCATGGCTTTGAGCCATAGTTCCTTTTGTTGGGAATAGTGCCTTGAAAGCATATGTAGTAGACATTGTTTTAAGAAAGAAATAAATAATTTGAATTTGTTATGCATATATTTTATGGACTATATTATTCTATGGTAATATTATGTAAATATCAGAAAAATTCCTAAGTTCATATATGTGATCTCAAAAACGTATTGGTACGGGAGGATTGTGTTTGAGATAAATAAACTTGAATAGTTTGCAGTAAAATAAAGTTATTATAACGCCCTGGATAACCAAGACTGTTACACTGTGTGTTTAAAATAGTGCAGGACTTGCTAATCAAGTCATTTAAATGAAAATGTGATCCTAAAGTCATAAACAGGTTAGGTTTAAAAGATTTTGGTCATAAACGGATAACTTTCATTAAAACAAATGTTTAATACATGGGATCCCAAAAACAGGGTTTAAAGGATAGATTTACAAAATTTTCAAAAATTATATACAATTAAGGCCACTCTAATGGAAAAAACACATTTTAGGTTTCCGTCCTTGTACAATCCCTCAACTGTGGCGGACGAGCAGCTGACAATGTACACCTCGCCTCCAGATCTCTCCAACTCATGGTTGAACCATCTTACCCTTGCCTTTACCTGCACCACGTAGCAATCGTGAGCCGAGACCCAGTAAGAAAACCATAACGTCATAGAAAAATCCATAATGATAATTCGACAATAACAATCAAATACTACATAAAACAGTTAACCACGCATTCAACATGTCATATCGTTCACCCACTCAGTGGTGACAAACAATGCATCACAAGCCATTCATCTCAATATTTATCAAGCCCTAAGCATCAGATTAGCAATAATAAACACATCAATACTCAACAGTTAAACATAATCCACATACAATACTCAGGGTCGACGCCCTTAGGCCTCACCCTCTATTTAACCCACTGACTCTGGCTCGCTTAGGCCGAGCTCAGTGATTATATATATAGCTATCCTCAGCTCTCAGTGGCCGAGCTGCATCCTGTGCGCAAATATCAATCTCGACACTCTTAGGTTGTTTATTTCATGCTCACATGGCATATCATAATCATACAACATTGTATTCAAATATAGGGAACCCTAGTCCCAACATAGCCACATAAACAGGTGCAGTTTTCTTACCTTGAATTCTGAGCGCAGGTGATAGAGCGGTCCCGAGCACAATCCTCAGTCATGAGCCTTGGCGATAAACCTAGTCACAAGAGCCAGTGAGTAACCATCAACTTCCAACCAAAATAAATACCTTAGAGACAGAAACTAGCCTCCGGGACCTTAATTTCTACTAAACTGGGTAGTAGAAATTGTCCCAAGCGCCTAGGTTTAAACCCCCGAGCCCTAACATATCTTGAAACAATTCCAAGGCTAAAATCCCAAGCAGGTTGCGACTTGACTTAATGAGTCGCGAATTGCCCCCAAGTTAGAGAGCATCCCAGGACAGAAGGGCCACACCCACCGCGGCACCCCCTGGCTTGGTCGTGGCGTGCCCCATTCGACCCAAAAAATTATGGGGTTTTCCTCGTCCTTCTCCCAGCCAAGAACACCAAAGATAAACCTACAATTTCCTTAACCAACCTCCCTAAATCAACACTAAACCAACTACGAATTTGGACCCATAATCACATATTTTCATCCGATAATCCCCAAAAATTGAACAGGAACTAACACTCCAATACAGACACAAGAATCACAGCTATATCCCCTGAAATTTCTACTCAACTCCTCAATCAAAACAGAACCAACCAACACTTATAATTCCATCCAAATTCAGCCAGAAACTTTAAAGATGATGTTCTAAAATCTAACCTTAATTTACAGCTCAACTTCCCAGCTGAAGTTTCCTGGTTAATAAGCCTCAACTCCTCAAGCCTTCCCTTCAATTTAGCTCCCAAAATCCCAGTCAAATGCCCAAGCTTTTGCCCTTCTTTTCCCTTCCTAGCCTTTGAACCAATTGAGAGAGAATGAGAGAGAGAAGAATGCGAGGGAGAAAAGGCTGCAGGCTTCTTTTTATTTTTCTTTTCTGCTTAGTTCTAGATACCTTTATGAGTATATCCTTAAACTTAGGAAAATGATATTTTACCCTTCCAAGGTTTGCTAATCATCAAATGGCCCCTAGGGGTAAAAGGGTCATTTTGCTCCCAATTCCCGCTAATTCCTCGAGTGCTCCTAATATTTACCAATTAAATCTCGTCATCCAATTAACTACGAATTATTTAACCAACACCTAATAATTCCCAATATATTTTCTATATTCTCGAAAATACCCCTAGACTCTCCCGAGCCGGGTATAAATCCCCACCATGACTATTTTGCCAATCTGCTCACTAGGACCGTCTCGAGCCATATACTGTGAATATATCCACATAATAATATGGTCACAACAATTTATCACATAGAATCATATTTATGCCCTCAATGACAAAAATTACAAATATGCCCTTGTAAGCTAAACAAGGCCAACATGCACATTTAATACTCATAAACATGCATTTATTCATATCCATATAATCAAATAATCATGCATGCCACATAATCATGCATTTAATCATTTGTTCAAATAAACACCAATTATGCCCTCCCGACACACTAATCAAGGCCCTTAAGCCTTATTAGCAAATTTGGGGTCGTTACAATTATGGAATCTTTAGATTAATTACTGCAAGTACGGTCCACTAGTATTATGAATACATGTGATCTAGATCCGGATCACTAGAGTAGTAGGACACTTTAGTGGAGGTACTTTATATATTAGAGAATATATATAACTGGACCAGATATGTTTATTAATACCTAGTAGAATACCGTTTCGAAGTTTTAATTAAATATATCAACTGATGATCATATACAAATAGATCTTAATCTTGAAGTTACTATGAACTCTTGTTTATGTTATATGAGTTCTTTGATTCACTCATTAGGGTCTGTTAGAATGATCAGGCTAGAAACTTTTGTTTTGGGAACTCATTAATGTAAATGGCTGGGGACATAATATACAAATATGGAATCTATACCTTCTCGTAAGAGATTGAATAATGGTTCTCTTAAGGGTTGACTTTTGGGACTGAAAAGGTTATTGAGCTAGTCAATTCAATGGTACTTAAGGAAACAAGATATAATTAAAAGGGTAAAATAATAATTTTATTCCCGATTAATTATGAACTATTATAAGAGGGTTAATTTGTATGTAATGATTATATCAATGGACGCTTTATTTTATAAAGTACTTAGTAAATGAAATGTCTATAATTACAAGAGTGCAGTCTCATATATATAGTGGAATAATCATGAGATTAATAAATTAAGATTCTTTAATTAAAGAGTTTAATTAATAATCTCAAATTTATTGGAGCTTGGAATTATAGGTCCATAGGTCCCCACAGCGACTCTATCAACACTATTTAAGGCAAGAGTTGATATAAAGGGAAAAATGATTGAAAGACATATTTAAGAAGAAATTTTTTCTTTGGGCCAAATATGCAATTATGTGATAATAGTGATTAATTAATTAATTAATTACAAATTAGTTGTAATTAACAAAATTAATTAATATTTAATTATTTTGTAATTTTCAAAATTATGATAAATAATTAAATTAAAATTTGAAAGTATTAAATAATTAATTAATTATAATTTTTGAAATTATAATAAATTAAATAATTAATTTCGAATTTTATATTGGTTTTAATTAATTGGTAGAATTAATCAAATATCTTTATTTGAGTGGGAGATAATAATCTGATAAGTTCAAATTAGATTTGAATTTAAAAGATTGATATTTATTCAAATAATTAATTATATTTGATAATTAGTGAAAAAGATATTTAATTCAAATTTGAATTAGTTATCAAGTTGTTAGATTTTTATCAGACAAAGTAGTTTGAATAAATAATTAAATAAAAGAAGAAAAATAAAATATCCCTAAAATATAGGGTGGTACACGACCATACACAGTCCATGGACTGTGTGTGGCGTGTACTGCATAATTTTCAAGGATAGATTTTTCAATTTTATTTATTTAATTAATTAATTAATGGAAAATTCAAAAATTAGTTTTTGGATATTTTCATTAATAAGATAATTAATTAATTAAAAGATAAATTGTAAATTGGTTACAAATTTATTTTTTAAATTTAAATATTTTCTATTTTAAGTTAGACTTATAAGAAAATATTCAAGACAGTCATTCGCTCTGTGAAAAAGAATGATACTTTTCTGTCTCTCCCTGAAAAGATACAGAACCAATTTTAGGCCTTATTCTTTGATCTCATGTGTTGAGTACATCAAGTAGAATAAAAAAATTAACCATCATTTATTCTCTAAGTGCCCACACACTTCTTGAGTTGTAGAGAATATTGTGGAAGATCTTGGTGTGAGTACCTGGGAGCAGCTTGGATGGGAAGTTCGTTCAAATTACGAAAAGATAGCAAGGAAACTTGATAGGCATTAAGAGCTATGTTTTATATTTACTTGCTTATGATTAATGTATGTATATTAATGGATCCGCATATTTGAAGGTAGTTTAAATATGTTACAAAATTTTGTTGTACACTGAGCCAACCCACTACCATTCCGTATTAGGAGACTCGTTCCTAACAATTGTTATCAGAGCGGTCATTAATCTCTGCATACATTAATTACTGTGTGGGCATATTATGCCTTCTTATGTTATTGTAATATATGTGAATGGATGGATGTATGTATGATTAAAGTTTATTCTTAAGGGTCGTTAATTATATGGTGTTTTGGGTTTAGGAATTGTTCTCTAGAAGAAAAATTTAAGCCATTTTTGGGGCTTAAGAATTTTTTGTAATTTAAGTTTCTGCATTAAATTATTTGAAAATTTTCTTTAAGGCATAATCCCTGGGTTCCGTTCCCCGAAGCCCGAGCCTCCCCCAGCCGCACGCCCCTGCGCACCTCGCCCAGCCGCGCGCCCTGCGCCTATCGCGCGTACCCAGCGTGTCCCTGCGCCTGGTGCTACCCCGCGCCCCTGCGCATCTCGCTCAGCCATGCGCCCCACGCCTATTGTGCGCGCCTCGTGCCCCCCTGCGCCTGTCGCACGCACACTATGCGCCCCAGCCGCACCCTCCAACAACCGTGCACCGCCCAGCAGGCTCATGCCGAGCCTTAGTGTGCCACCAGCCCTAGGCTTTTTAATCCTATGGTTTGCACATTGTTATGATTTTAATTATGGGTCTAATTAATTTTAGCCCATAATTAAAAATTGTTTTATTTTGAATTAATTGTATGAGCCCAAATTCAAAAATGGGCCTAATAACTTATTGGGAATTAAAGTCCAAGTTAATTATTCTTAAAATTTGTTTAAGATAATTAAAAGTTATTTTCATTCAAAATTAAATGGATAAATGACTTAATGTATCAAGACTACTTGTGAAGGCCCAAAGTTGAAGACAGGGATCTCTTTAGGTTTTATTTAGTCTTTTAAATTTTTTTTGTATATTTTTGCAAGTGTTGTAATTTTTCTTGAAATACCCAAGACACCCGGTCCACATTTATTTATATATTTATTTAGTATTTATTTATTTATTTAAATGTTTGAATGTGATTAAATTGTTTAATACTTTATCATGCATTTTTGACATGCCATACATATAACCCACACAGTATTTAAAATTATGCATGCATCTCATATGAGTAGAAACATGCCTTAGGATTGTCCTTTGTGAATATATGCTTTATGTGATGGACCATATAATAATAAATCTAGTTTTAACTAGTTCAAGAGCGGAAATAGATTTTAAAAGTTGTTTAATTTCTAGTATTTAATAAAAAAAATTATTAAATAATAAATGATATTCCTAGTAATTATAGCAAATTAAAATTGAATTAATTAGGGCATAGTTCTATAATTTTAATTTTGCTTAATTTTATTAGTAATTATTAGAATATCATTTGGTAAAAATAGATCACTTTATTTTTACAAACCAATTAAAAAGCATTGGATGTTTTGACAATAAGTCCCATGGTCTCCATTATTAGTTGGCACTGAGGTAGCATGGAGAGGGCCTCGCGACACCATTGCTTGTGTCCCCCTAAGGAAGGCTTACGACTGTGTTATTCTCAAGGAAAACTTCTTTTTCAAGAATAAGATTTAATGATGTATTTCAAGTTTGACTGACCCTAAGGCACACTCTTGAGTTAAGTCACTGATCTTAAATAATGGTGTTGACGGTGAGAACTCGTCAACTAAGTTAAGTTAGAAAAAGTGCAAAGTCAAGATTATCAAAAGAAAAGCTTTAGAAATCTAAGTATAAACTCCAAGAACAATTGCAGAAGAACAATGGTGAAATCAGTTTGTATTCACTATGGTGCACTTGCTACCGTAAATTTTCCAATCCCCTTTTAGGTGGAGTTAGAGTTCATTTTATAGTAGGCTCTAATGGCCCTGGGTACATGGTGATCCAGGGGACCAGATGGTACACGAGTACACTAACAGGAGAGTGGTTCCAGGGGTAGTGGTGTCAGCTCTGGTACATGGTTAGAGTTCGTGGGAGAACCTCAGCTTTTGTACCCGGTCATGACTCCACTACTTGCCTTGTACGGGTGTTAGAGACGTGGTGGTGGCGTTTCCATTCCTCGTACTACTCCCAACCGCCACTATTTGTCGAGTATAGGTGTCAGGCCTGTCTCTTGATCCTTGCAGGCATGTACGTACCCCTTCAGAGGTACCCTGTTCGTATTCTTTTTGTCTCTTGTGGGCCACCTTGAACCCTGACATCATGCACGCGAGGCCTTTGGATGAGACCCATTGGGGCGAGGCCGCCATATACGCGTGGCCCCTTGGACGAGGCCACTAGGTGTGTGTGGACCTTGGGCGAGGCCCTTTGGGGCGTGGACACTAGGCGCGCGTGGCCCTTGGGCGAGGCCCTCTGGGGCGAGGCCACTAGGCGTGCGTGGCCCTTGGGTGAAGCCCTTTGGGGCGAGGACGCTGGGTGTGTGTAGCCCTTGGGCGAGGCCCTTTGGGGTGTGCGGATCCGTTGGTATCGCGCGAACAACGTGTGCGCAGAGCAGGGGCGTCGCACGGTCAGCGCGCGCGGAGCAGGGGCGTTGCGCGGGTCTTTGGTGGCACGCGAGGGGCTCTTTGCGGGGCTGTCATGTGCTGTGAGGCGCGAGGCCCCTCACTTGCGAGGCCCCTCACTTGCGAGGCCATCAGGTGCACGCAAGGCGTGGTCTCGCTAGGTACGTGGCTGGTGCGAGACAATGGGGGCCTGAGAGCGTCGCAGCTCAATCACGTAATTAGGCGCTTATGGGACCTTGGCACTTGTTTTGGGTCTCCTACAAGTATGAGATTTTTAGCAACCACACTTGCCCCCCAGTCTAGGAGAGGACCTTTAGGTGCTCTTGTAGACTCTTCTCTTTAATTCTTATAAATAGGCCTTCATGCAAGGCTTATTATTTACACCTTACTTCCTTGGCTTAGTGGTTTTGAGAATCCTTCCTCTTTCAAGAGGAAAGGTGTAACACCCTAAGTTACCAATAAGGTTTAGGACCTTGATTAGCGTGCCTGGAGGGAAATAAGTGAATTAATATGATAATATATGAATTTAAATGAATATGTGATTAGAATGCATGTTTAGGTGGTATAAATATGCATGTGGGCACCGTTTGCATGATAGGGGTAAATTGGTAATTTTAGCCCATTGAGGGCATAAATATGATAATCGTATTATGTGGTTTGTACCACATGGGTGTGGTGATATTAATGTGATGCATGTGCCGAGACGGTCCTAGAGAGCTAGATAACTCAAAAGTCACAATGGGATTCTATACCCGGCTCGGGAGGAGCCTAGGGGTACTTTGGGGAAATTTCATGAGTTGGGTTGTGAGTTTGTGGTTAATGGTTATTGGTGATTGAGTAACCTGGGTAACCATTAGTAATTGCTGGGAGTAACAAGTTTAGGTGGAAGAAATGGTAGAATTGTAAAATAAGTGAAAGGACAAGAGTGCCCTTGAGGTTTAGTTAGGAGGAGATAACTTTGGGAGGATAGGATAGTAATTTGGCAAGGTAAAGAACCTTCAGCTGAGGGAAAAGAGTCATCCACGTTTTACACTTAGGCATTATCTTGTTCTTGCTGAAAATGAAAGGAAACCTAGAGGAGAAAGGGGAAAACTAAGGGCAAACCTCTTGGGATCAAGAAGAGAATCTAAGCTAAGGGAACTTGGAGGATTACTCAGTGGATTGAGGTAAGGGAATTTTTATGTGATTATGTTGTGGAATTCAGCTATGAATATCATGGTTTGAGAATTGAATTGTGTGGCTGTTTGGTGGATTCTTGTGGATGAAACTTGCCTAGGTTCAGTTTGGGAATAAGAGGGATTTTCTTGGAGTTGTACTTGAAGAAGGCTCAGGGGCGAATTTCTACTTGAGGTAAGGGTTTTATGCATCTCTGTTATGTATTAGCTGCTGTGATTCAAGTTTCTGGTTTGTTAGTTTAAGTTTCATGAAGTTTTAAGCCAATTTGTGAATTGGGGATTTGATTGTGTGTTTAGGCTTGTTGTTGGTGTTTCCGAGTTGTTAGAGGGTCTATGTGGGGGTTTGAATTGAATTTGGGACTTAGGTATGCTTTGGGGTTGATTTGGGAGTGTCTTGGCTCGGGGAAAATGCAAGAGAAAACCCAGAATTCTGGGTTCGCGAAGGAGCAACGCGGCCCTGTTCTTGGGCACCGCGGCGCGAGGCTGCTTCAGGATAGGGGAAGGCTCTCTGACTTGCTGGGCGCCGCGGCGCTAGGCCAGTTTCAGGGCATAGAAATTTTGCAATTTTGAGCTTTTGCACCGGGGGTTCGGAGGATGTTTCTGATGAATTGTTTTAGGAATTTGGGGATTCTGAGAGTGTGGGATTGGTCCCGGGAAGTGGTTTTGGATTGATTAGTAATAAATGATGTTTTATATGTGTTGTGACTAGGTCTTTGGAGAGACTCGGGTTAGAGGACCATGCTCGCGGCTTTGGGGCATCGGAAGCTCGGGATATAGGTAAGAAAACCACTGTTCCCACAGAGCTTGTATGCAGGGCTGAGCCCAATATGTTTGAATTGCAGGGCATAGCCCTTTGATTGAATTTGTTAGTATTCAGTAGATGTTTGTTATGCTATGAATACGATTATGTGAATGTTCGGCGAGAGCCGGGAACGGCGTAGGCCGTGATTGGCAAGGGCCGGGAACGACAAAGGGCCGGGAATGGCGTTCGGCACGTTGAGTGCAAGGCCGAGTACGACAAGGGACCGGGAGCAGCGCTGAGCACGTGGAGTGCGAGTTGCTAGGGTGAGACCCTAAAGGATACCTGGGATATCCTCACGGTGTGAACCGCGAACCCAGGGCCTGGTAAAGCGCCTGGGACGGCATGGCCATATGTGTTTAGCCTATTGGTGGCTTGATTATATGCTAAGTGTTTGTTGTGCATATGTTATCTTCTTGTGAGGGTTTTCTTGCTGGGCTTCGGCTCACGGGTGCTCTGTGGTGCAGGTAAGGGCGAGAGGAAAGTCAACCAACCATGAGTATGGAGAGCGTGAAGCGGCGTGTACATGTTTGGCCTGCCTGGCTGCCACGACCAGTGGTTTTGGGAGATGATTGTATTAAAACTTAGATTTTGTCGTCTAGTCGACTCAAACTTGTAAATTATATGTTGTAAATATTTCTAAACAGTATCTTGGGATCCCAAGTGTCAAATACTCAACGATTTGTAGTAAATGGAATTATTTTCAAAGTTTATTTCACTGTTTATGATTTAATTACACTTTTGACCTAAAAACCTCGATTAGCGAGTTAACTGCACGTTTAAAACTCACTTAGTAATGGCTCTAAGAGAGTAGGGTGTTACATAAGGGGTTCAATCCCCCACATCCTCATTTTTGCCATAGTTTCCTTCATTTTATTTTTTCATTTCATTTTTTTTATACATATGAGCTAATTTTTTGGTACGTCTATTTGGAGGCTAACACATCCTTTTTGTCTATTTTTGCAGACGCGTATATTCGACCATTTGGTGCCTTTGGCCCTCGACCTCCTTTTGACATCGACAACGCTCCATCTTATCTGCTTGAGGTATATTTTATTTTTCCCTCACGTTCATTGGGTCCAAATTAGCATTACTCGGGATGGGGTACCTTGGCCTGAGCTTGCAGTGAGTTGCCCATTTGCATGCCCCTCTTTTTTATACCCTGTAGTGAATCATTTAGGGCGCATGCATCTAGAGGTTTTAAGCCCATTCCTTTGTGTTTTGTAGCCATCCCCTCATTTATACGTGAACCCCTTTTTTCTTTCAGGACGAGGTCTCATGGCCAATGACGGTCCGTCAGACATACCTCCGGGGGTTGAGTTTGTTGACCTGTCCTCGGACTCAGAGTCCCATGAGGAAAATCCTTACCAAGACTATGAATCCTTAAGGCAGGCCTGTATCCGTCATCTTGAGCACCTGGTTGAACTTAGGCGTAAAATTTGGGTGGTGGAGAGCGAAATTGACTCGGTGTTGAGAGGAGACGGAGCACCTTTCCCCCCAGACCTTAGTGACCATGTAGCGAGCCTTAGGGTGACCCTTTTAGAGTTGCAGAGGGAGTTGGAGTTTATGGAGGGACACCTTCCACCTGAGCCCTCCAGCCCATCCTCGCCTGATGACTGTCATGGGGCTGCTTCCGCTTCTCCTCAGCCCTTAGTCTCGATTTTCCCTAGCTTAGCGCTTCCGCAGTCGCTCCCCCGATGGAAGACTCTTGCTAGGAAGAAAAAATAGAGGGTCAAGTGTTCCGTCTCTTTCTCACCTTTTTCTTTTGGTTTTGTAGATATGCCGAGGGCACGATGACAGGTAGCCTCCAATGAACAGGACAATGTTCCTTTACTGGCATCCGAACTGGTGTCTCATGTGTCCGAGAACAAACTGAGGGACATTGTGAATCACTATCGCGTTCCCCCAGAGTACGCTTTATGGCCATACCGGGCTAACTGCCGTAAGACCGGTTTTGTGGCCCTTAGCGAGCACATCCTGAAAGCGGGTGGTACCATCCCGTTACACCCGTTCTTTGTTGCGGTCCTTAACTACTTTGACCTGGTACCGCTTCAGCTGGCACCCAATGGCTGGCTGACTTTGAGCTGCCTTTTCGTTGCGATTATGAAACTAGTGAAGCGCGCCCCTACGGCGCAAGAGGTGCATTTCCTCTACAACCTCATGCCCACTCCCAAGTCAAGGGGCTTCTATTATTTACAAAAAGCCAACAGTGAGGCCTCTTTGATAGAGGGCTCGGTGTCCAACCCGGGGTCCTGGAAGCAGGACTTTTTCTTCGTGCAAGGCCCCCTCTCTGTCCGCGAGGACTTCCGGGCCACTCCTAGTAAGTACCCTAAGCACCACTTTCTCTCTTTTACTTTCTTGCAACTTATTGTTTCATGACTTACGTTCATATTGACCATGGCGTGTATTATGCAGAGCAATTTGCCGAACCCACAGTCGTCGGGCCGGAAGTGAGAGATCTGAGGAAGTTCCTTAACGCTGACCCTGATATGAAAAAGGCAGTGTACTTATTCACCGTGAAAAATCTGAACCTCCATAAATTGTCCCTTGTCTCGGATCCCAAGTTGCTGTGGACCATCTCTGGGTCCAAGAAGATGAAGGGGGTATCGGCCGAGCCTTGCCTAGACAAAGATTAGGTTGAGGAAGAGCTGGAGGAAGCCCCCCTTGAACGCGGGGGACCTCACCAGTTGCCTTCATCTCTTGGGGGATGCCCTCCATGTGCCTCTTATGATCCGGACATAGCCCCTCATTCTCAAGACCAGCAGGCTGTTTCGGGGTGTTTTGTTTGCCCCGACCCTGAGGGCTATGATGCTTTCACTCAAGCTCCCCTCGACCCTGGTCCATCGGGGGCTTACTTCGCCGATCTTCTAGAACCCCCCTCTGATCCACCGTAACCTCACTTTTCCACTTTTTCTGCGCCCCCTCCCGTCTCAGCGAGCGGTCGTCTGTCCTTATCTAGCTAGGTGACCCGGGCCTGGATGGGGCGCCCTGGGTGAATCGTATGTCGACCACCTACGGGCGGCGGTTCACCCAACTCGCCTCGGACCTGCCTGAACCTGACTGGAGCAGTCTTGAGAGTTGTGCTCTGTCAGACCTTGGGGAAACCATAAGGCGCACCACTGCTTGGGTTAGTTCATGCATCTTGTGTCGGTCCTATTATATATAGATGTACATACACATTTTTTTTTTGTTATTTATCATTTCTGTTGTTAACTTTCTTGTGCAGGCCCATATTGTGGCTCAGCGGTTTGCTGACTCGACCAACATTCTCTCCTCGACAAGTGCTGAGAGGGACAGTCTCACGGCCCGGGTCGGGGAGCTCGAGAAGGAGCTTGAGAACACCCAGACTGAACTAAAAAGGGTTCGGACCAAACTTGCTACCTCGTCAGAAATGAAACTGAAGGTGGTTGCCAAAGCCACGAAGTTGTGCGGCCAAGTTACCAGCATGAGGAGCGAACTCCAGGGGACCAAGGCTATCGTGGTGGCGTCGCAGGAGAGAGTTACTTATTTAGAGGCCGAAGTCGAGGCTACCAGGGCTGAACTCCAGGCTGCAAGGGCCAAAGTTGAGGCTACCAGGGCCGAACTTCAGGCTGCTAGGTCCAATGTTGCCTCGTTGCAGGAGAGAAATGCTTCCTTGGAGGTGGAGAAGACTGCCATTGAGTACAGGTCCATAGACTGCGCCCTTTACAGCGTGTGGAGGCAGGATCCCAATTTTGATTTTTCTTCTTTCAGTGAGCACACCGTTGCTCGAGCGGCCGTGTGGAGCGCCCGTGGTAGGAGGCCCTGAAGTTGTTGTTGATGCTCAAAACCTCACCAAGGGAAAATATGAGATCGATGCCATGAAGCCCCCATTTACACGACATAGAAGCCATGGCCTCGCTCGGCCACGCTCGGACACCAGGTGGCCTCGCTCGGCCACGCCTGCACGCACCAGGTGGCCTCGCTCGGCCGTGCCCCAGGCGCGAGGCCCTCCTCGAGCGCGCACCACCTGGTGTCGCTCGGCCACCGCGCACGCGTCTCCTTGGCGTCGCTCGGCCACCGCGCGTGCATCTCAATGGCGTTGCTAGGCCGTACCTTGGCGCTCATGGTCCAAGAGTGGCCTCGCCCATGCCCATGGAAGGGCCTCGCCAAATAGGCCCCGTGGTGGCCTTGCCCATGCCCACGGAGGGGCCTCGCCCAATAGGCCCTGTGGTGGCCTCGCCCATGCCCACGGAGGGGCCTCGCCAAATAGGCCCCGTGGTGGCCTCGCCCATGCCCACGGAGGGGCCTCGCCAAATAGGCCCCGTGGTGGCCTCGCCCATGCCCACGGAGGGGCCTCGCCAAATAGGCCCTGTGGTGGCCTCGCCCATGCCCACGGGGGGGGGGGGGGGGGGGGCTCACCAAATAGGCCCCGTGGTGGCCTCGCCCATGGCCTCATGGGGGTCACATCCGCAGCACACTCAGCCTCGTGAGCAGCCAAGAGAGCCGCTCCATCAATAAGCCTTCCAAGGGTCCCCTTCCTCATACCCTGAGACACCAATGCTTAGAGGCTCCAGTACGGGTCAAATGGGACATACTTGTACGACCTAGTACTGAGTACGGATACCAGTGCCAGTGAGACTGCTGGGGTAAGAGTCATGGTTTGTACGTCTACGGCCAAAGGTCAGAGCCGACACCACTACCTCCTGCACCACTACGCCTGCCACCACTCATCAGACATGGGTACAGACAAGTAGTGGAGGCATTCTCCTGACACCTGCTCCTGTGCTGGATGTACGACCACAACCTCTGAAGCCACTCCCCTGACATAGTACTTATGTACCCCATGGTCTCCTGGACCACTATGTACCTAAGGCCATTAGAGCCTACTATAAAATGAACTCTAAGACCACCTGAAAGGGGGTTGGAAATTTTACTGTAGCAAAGGCTTGAGTGTGAATGAAAGATTGAATTCTCCATTATTGTTCTATCATTGTTCTTGAGTGATTGTTTAAGTTTCTACAGCTTTTCCATTAGAGACCTTGACTTGATAATTTTTCCAACTCAACTTAGTTGACGAGTTCTTACCGTCAACAGTTTGGCATCGTTTGTGGGAACGTTAGTTTCAAGCTACTGTTCCACCATTGTTTCCGGCAAGAAGAAAATGCCAAGACGTTCAAAGCGGCTGAGGGAGCCACGAGAGGTAGAGGTTCACCTGAACGGAGTCCAGCTAAAGGCCTCCATGAAGGATGCTCCACCACCCAGAGATGTTGAGCCCCCGAAGGACCCTGAGGTTCACGGAGGTGATAGAGTGGCCTCGTCACCGGCTGCTCCACCTGGAGAAAGTCCTCCAAGAGCACCACCGGGAAATGCTAATGAGTTCCCTCCTCCAAAACCACCGCAGGTACCGAACTTCGGCCGGCAGGACCCAGGCCCTTCTGCCCGTAGGCATGATAAGCACCCCCGGGTCCATTCCGTGAGCTCGAGTTTGAAATCTCGGTTTTATGAAGAGTAAATACGTGAGGTCCACCGTAAGAACCAAAGGTTGGAAACCACCTTGGAGAACATGCAAGAGGTCCTGAACGACTTGTTGCAGGGTAAGTCGAGTGTGACCTTGCCTAAGAGGAAGGAGAAGGGCAAGGATGGGGTGGAAACCACTGTACCGGTAGATGATGGGAGAACCCGACACTTAACCAGTAACACCCCCCGAGCGAAGCAACGTGAGCACCTTGAACCGCCTAAGCAGGCCCAGAAACCAATGCCGAGGACCAACGCTGCCCCTCGCAATGAGGACGAGGTCACCTCTAAAAGAGCACCCTCAGACTTACGGGACGAGCTCAATAAAAAGAGGGCGGGCAAAGGGACGACGCCCCCTGTGGCGCCTCGAGAAGGCAAGGGAAAAGCGGATCTTAGCCCGTCCGCTCTGAGGGACACTCTAAGCAAGAGGAGGCAGGACCTGGACACGGAGATGAGGAGCCTGCGAAGTAAGATCGTCACCGCATCAGGTGGCTAGGTCTTTGAGGAAGAATTCGACCATGAGTCACCCTTCGTCAGGGAGATCCAGGCCATCAGGCTCCCTGCCAACTTTAAAGAGCCCCACATGACTCCCTACGAAGGAGACATGGATCCAAAATATCATCTAGATACATTTAATGACCTGATGAAGCTGAGGGGAATTGGCTGCGGGGCACGATGTCATTGCTTCGCTGTCACCTTAAGAGGACCTGCCTACAAATGGTTCAGGAGGCTTAGATCGGGGTCCATCCGATCTTGACAGCAACTTTCTGATGAATTCCTCCAGCAGCACCACGCCATGCGAGATTACACAATGCCAGGCACCAGCCTCGCCAATGTGAAACAAGGAGAAAATGAGAGTTTGAAGAGCTATATCCACCGGTTCAATATGGAGGCAGCTAAGGTAGGGAGCCTGACCCGCCGAGAGCTGAAAATGGCCATCACCGCTGGAGTACACCCAGGGAGCAAGTTATGGGATAACATGCTCAAGAGAGAGGTCACAGACTTGGATGATTTCTACGAGCGGGCACAAAAGTACATTCGCGTGGAGGATGGTCACGAAAACCTTAAAGCTGGAAAAGGCCCATCGCCCCCGAAACCTTCTGCCTAGGAAAACCAAAGCCGTGCCAAGGAGAAGGGTGTATATGAGGGAACGAGGGACGATCGTCCCCGGAAGCACCAACGCTCTGGCGAGCGCATACAGAGCCCCTACACTTTTTACACAGGCCTCACCCATGTGAGAGAGGATATTTTCGTTACGAACGAAAACTGGGTCCCTTTTAAAAGGCCCCCGCCAATAAAAAAGGATCGGTCTAAAAGAGACCCGGGCAAGTATTGCCAATATCACAAGGATATCGGCCACACCACCGCGGAGTGCAGCCATTTGAAGGTGGAAATCGAGGAGCTCATCCGCCGGGGACATTTGGGCAGATATGTGCGCAAGGAGAACCAAAGGCCAGAAGAAGGAGAGTCCCCTCCGCGGGCACGAAGGGTGGCCCCAGAAGTGCATGGAGAGGTCAGGACCATCTTTGGAGGAGCAGGAGTCGGAGGCGATTCAAGGAAGGGGCGAGACAAGTACGCCAAGGAGGCCAGACGAAGTCCACCACCTCGTGTTTTAAGTTTGGAGCAGCGCCCCCCGAAGAGCTTCAAAGGCGAGAATGGCTCAATAACTTTCACTGAAGAAGATGCACAGGGGGTGCGTTTCCCTCATGATGACCCCCTGGTGCTAACCGCCCAACTTGCTAACATGAGGGTACGTCGAGTCATGGAGGATAACGGGAGCTCTGTGGACATTTTGTATCGACCAGCGCTGGAGAAGATGGGGTTGAGCCTCCGTCACCTAAAACCTTGCACTACGACTTTGTATGGGTTTACGAGAGATTCGATGCAACCCCTAGGGACAATCGAATTAGCCCTCACCATGGGGGAGCAACCCAAGCAAACCACCATAATGGCTAACTTTGTCGTGGTGGAGTGCACCTTAGCCTTCAATGCGGTATTAGGGAGACCCTCTCTGAGAGAATTGAAGGCGATAACTTCTGTGTATCACCTAGCTATAAAATTCCCAACCCCTGGGGGAGTAGCGTGCGTGAAAGGGGAGCAGAAGGAAGCGAGGGAATGCTATAACATGTCCCTCCGCGCAGCCAGCAAACCATCTATACCAATGACAATGGCTGTGTGTGAAGGAGCGACCCACACAAGTTAGATCCGCACAAGATTGGACCCACGGGTTACGAAGCCTCTCAAGAAGTACTACCAGTAAGGCTTTAGCTCTCAGGGCCAAAAGAACCTATGTTTAGTTTGTTCTTCGTTGTTTTAGCTTAAGCAAGTAAGAATCAAAGAGGCTACCTAGGTAACCTCCTAGTTAGATGTAACCCCCTTTTTTATTTACAGGGTCAGTTGTAAACCGCGTGTTATGAATGAAACTGTTTGCAACTTCATGTGTTATTTTTCTTCGCTATGCGGGCATCAGCCAAAGTGTCAGCCGAAATAAATTTCCCCAAACACTTGGGGGGCAGGACAGGAGGCAATAACGTGCAGCTAGCGAGGGGAACCTGAAAAGGACCCTCTAATGGAGGATCCTAAAAAGGACCCCTCGCCCTCCTAAAAAGGAGACTCCTAAAAAAGAGGCTCCTAAAAAAGACCCTCTAATAGGGGATCTTAAAAAGGGCCCTCCATTAGGAGGAAGTGGCCCGTGAAGACAAAGTAAGCAACAAGCAGGAGAACCCAAAGAAGGACCCCATGCACCGGGATCCTAAAAAGGATCCTATGCACCAGGAGGATCCTAAAAAGGGCCCTCCATCAGGAGGACCCAAAAGGGACCATGGCCCTAAAAAGGACCCTTTAATGGGAGGTCCTAGAAGGACCCCTTATATCGGGGCCTTAGGCGAAGTCCTTAAATATAGAAAACAGGGAGAGGACCTTGCAAGGCATCCCTTGGGTTTACAAGGATTAGCTACCCTTGTGAACATCAAGGAAGCCAAAAGGTCTTACGAAAGAAAAATATATAGTGACAACACTAATAAGTCTAGAGCGGCCACCAAGCCGTCTAGCCAAAAAGGGTCCTAAAAGAGACCCTTGCAGAAATAGTACTATGCATAATGACGAGAGGGACGCTTCTCGCAAAAAATAATAAGCGCGCGAAAGAATATATAAAAGGATAGCTAGGACCCAAGGGGTCAAAATATCCTTATAAGAGTAATCAAGGGGCACCAAAAGAGGTACCAGTTAACCCTTTCACATGGGCTCCCAAGGACCTCCAGCCTGGTAAATAAAAGAGGGGAACCAACCAAACCCCATCATACAGGCTCAAAAGGGCCTCGAATGCAGTAGAATAAGAGACACTCCACATGGCCGCTCGAGCGACGGCATGCTCACCAAAAGAAGAGAAATCAAAATTGGGATTCTGCCTCCATACGTTGTAAAGGGCGCTGTCTATGGACCTGTACTCAATGACAGTCTTCTCTGCCTCCAAGGAAGCACTTCTCTCCTGCAAGGGGTCCTGGTAACCTCGACTTCGGCCCTTGCAGTCTGGAGTTCGACCGTGATAGACTTGACTTCGGCCTCTAAATAATTAACCCTCTCCTGCGACACCGTCACGATATCCTTGGTCGCTTGGAGTTCGCTCTTCAGGATGGCAACTTGGTCCTTCAGCTCCTTGGCCTTGGCAACCGCCTTCAGCTTCCTCCTCGATGAGGTGGCAAGTTCGGCCTGAACCTTCTTTAGCTCAGACTGGGTTTTCTCAAGCTCTTTCTCAAGCTCCGGGACCTGGGCTGTAAGGCAGTCCCTCTCAGCAGCAGACGCAGAGAGGTTGCTAGACGAGTTGGGAAACTGTAGAGCCTCAATATTGGCCTGGAAAAATAGACTAAAAGGATGTATTAGTCTCCGAATAGATACCCCAAGAAATTAGCCCATACTTAAAAAAAAAAAAAAACTATGGAAAAAGTGAGGTGATGGGGGATTGAACCCCTTATCTCTTGAAGGAAGGGTTCTCTAAACCACTAAGCCAAGGAAGTAAGGTGAAAATATTAAGCCACGCATGAAGGCCTACTTATAAGAACTAAGGTGAATAGTCTACAAGAGCACCTGAAGGTACTCTCCTAGACTGGGGGGGAAGTGTTGATGCTCAAAACCTCACCAAGGGAAAATATGAGATCGATGCCATGAAGCCCCCATTTACACGACATAGAAGCCATGGCCTCGCTCGGCCACGCTCGGACACTAGGTGGCCTCGCTCGGCCACGCCCGCACGCACCAGGTGGCCTCGCTCGGCCGTGCCCCAAGCGTGAGGCCCTCCTCGCGCGCGCACCACCTGGTGTTGCTCGGCCACCGCGCACGCGTCTCCCTGGCGTCGCTCGGCCACCGCACGCGCATCTCCATGGCGTTGCTCGGCCGTACCTCGGTGCTCATGGTCGAAGAGTGGCCTCGCCCATGCCCATGGAGGGGCCTCGCCAAATAGGCCCCGTGGTGGCCTCGCCCATGCCCACGGAGGGACCTCGCCCAATAGGCCCCGTGGTGGCCTCGCCCATGCCCACGGAGGGGCCTCGCCCAATAGGCCCCATGGTGGCCTCGCCTATGCCCACGGAGGGGCCTCGCCCAATAGGCCCCGTGGTGGCCTCGCCCATGCCCACGGAGGGGCCTCGCCAAATAGGCCCCGTGGTGGCCTCGCCCATGCCCACGGAGGGGCCTAGCCCAATAGGCCCTGTGGTGGCCTCGCCCATGCCCACGGAGGGGCCTCGCCAAATAGGCCCCGTGGTGGCCTCGCCCATGCCCACGGAGGGGCCTCGCCAAATAGGCCCCGTGGTGGCCTCGCCCATGCCCACGTACCATATGCCCCCCAAGTAACTGGGAAAGGGTCTTTCGTGGTTACTTTAGATTACATTTGCAAACATGCATAAAAAGCTAATTTTCATTAATACATAAAAAGTGGCCTTCTAAGCCTTACAAGTGAATTATTGATAATATTTCTTTAAGTGAATGGCATTCCAAGTTCGCGGGACCATCGCTCCATCAAGTCGGGCTAACTTATAAGTTCCCTCCTTGATGACTTCGGCGACCTGGTACGGTCCTTCCCAGCTTGGTCCCAAAACTCCATCTTTGGGATCTTTCCCGGCGAGGAAAACTCTCCTCAGGACCAAGTCGCCCACGCTAAAGGCGCATTTTTTGACCTTGGCGTTGAAGTAGCGAGTGATTTTCTGCTGATAATGGGCGAGCTGGAGTTGCGAATCCTCTCGCCTTTCATCAACCAGATCGAGGGAATGGCGCAGGAGCTCGTGGTTTCGATCTTGGTCGTAAGACTGGACTCTATGCGAAAGAACCTTAATTTCCACGGGGAGGATTGCCTCGCTCCCAAAGGTTAAGGAAAAGGGAGTATGACCCGTAGGAGTCCGATGCGAGGTCCGGTAAGCCCATAGGACCTGGGGGAGCTGTTCTGGCCAGACCCCCTTCGCTTCATTTAATCTCTTCTTGAGGCTCGCCTTTAGGGTCTTGTTGACAGCTTCAACCTGGCCATTAGCCTGAGGATAGGCCACGGAGGAGAAACTTTTTATAATTCCATGTCTTTCACAAAACTCGGTGAACAGGTCGCTGTCGAACTGAGTGCCGTTATCGGAGACGATTTTCTTGGGCAGGCCGAATCGACAGATGATGCTTTTAACCACGAAGTTAAGCACCTTTTTGGACGTTATCGTTGCCAACGGCTCTGCCTCAGCCCACTTAGTAAAGTAGTCGATGGCTACCACGGCGTAACGGACCCCGCCTTTTCCAGTGGGGAGGGCGCCAACCAAGTCTATCCCCCAAACGGAAAACGGCCATGGGGATGAGATCATCTTCAGCTCGACTGGAGGAGCTCGGGCAACTGCAGCGAATCGCTGGCACTTGTCGCACTTCTTCACGTATGAGATCGAGTCTTTGGACAGAGTTGGCCAGTAATACCCTTGCCTGAGAACCTTTAAGGCCAAGCTCTGCCCCCCAGTGTGGTCTCCGCAAAATCCTTCGTGCACTTCCTGCAGGATGGCCTTTGCTTCACTTGGAAGAACGCACCGGAGGAGAGGTAGGGAGTGCCCACGTCGCTACAACACACCATCGACTATCGTATATCTAGGAGCTTGATACAGGACTCGCCGTGCATCATTACGTCCTTCAGGCAACTTGCCCTTGACGAGATATTCAAGGATGGGGGTTATCCAGGTCGGCCTGGTGTCGATTATCTCGACCTTTGTCCTGTCTCCTTCTATACTTGGTTTTTCCAAGAATTCTATTGGTACCAACCCCAAGGTCTCCGTCTCTCCGGAGGTGGTGAGCTTGGCAAGAGCATCTGCATTAGCGTTCTATTCCCGAGGTATCTGTTCGATCGATCCTCGCTCAAATGCGGATATCTCAACTTTTACCTTTGCCAGATAGGCGGCCATCTTGGGTCCCCACGCTTGATATTCGCCCAGAACCTGATTCACCACGAGCTGGGAGTCACTGAAGCACTGGACGGATTGGAATCTATGTCCCTCGGGGGATATCAAAATGATTCCAGCCTCGTTGTTGGAGGCCTTGAACCCGAACCTCAGCGCCGAGTGGAATCTATGTCCCTCGGGGGATATCAAAATGATTCCAGCCCCGGAGCCGCTTTCGTTGGATGAACCATCCACAAAGATTGGGGCGAGGTGGCCTGGGGTGAGTCCTCTGCTGGATCCTCCTGGAATCCCGTGCACTCTGCCACAAAATCGGCCAGGGCCTGACTTTTTATAGCAGTTCGCGGAGTGTAGAAAATCTCGAACTGACTGAGTTCGACTGCCCATTTTAACAAACATCCCGATGCTTTAGGTTTTTGCAAAACCTGCCTTAGAGGCTGATCGGTCATGACATGTATTGAGTGGGACTAGAAGTACGGCCTGAGCTTTCTCGAGGCCGTGATAAGGCAGAACGCCGATTTTTCCATCAGTGGGTATCGGGATTCCGCCCCGAGAAGTCTCTTACTGATGTAGTAGACTGGCTTCTGAACTTGATCCTCTTCTCATACCAGCACGGCACAAGCTGCATCCTCAGTGACAGCCAGGTAGAGAAAAAGAGGCTCTCCTGCCTTGGGTTTGGATAGCACTGGCGGCTCAGCCAGATGTGCCTTCAAGTCGAGAAATGTGCTTTCGCATTCTACTGTCCATTCAAATTTCTTGTTTCCTCGGAGTAGGTTGTAGAAGGGCAAACACTTATCGGTGGACTTGGAAATAAACCGGTTGAGGGCTGCCACTCTTCCTGTCAGGCCTTGGACATCTTTTCGCGACCTGGGCGAAGGAAGCTCGAGCAATGATCTGACCTTGTCGGGGTTTGCTTCGATTCCTCGTGTATTGACTATGAACCCCAGGAATTTCCCTGACGCGACTCCAAAAGTGCATTTCTGTGGATTGAGCCTCATGCCATATCCCCGTAGTATCTTAAAACATTCTTCCAGGTCGAAAACATGGTTATCGGCAGTCTTTGACTTGACTAGCATGTCATCAACGTACACTTCCATGTTTTTTCCGATCTGGTCCGTGAACATTCTATTTACTAGCCTTAGGTAGGTAGCTCCGACGTTCTTCAGACCGAACGGCATGACCTTGCAGCAGTAAACATTAGTCGGGGTCATGAAGCTGGTGTGTTCCTGGTCCGCCAGATTCATCGCGATCTGATTGTAGCCTGAGTACGCGTCCATAAAGGACATGAGCTCGTGTCCCACCGTGGCATCCACCAACTGGTCAATCCTTGGCAGTGGAAAAAAATCCTTGGGGCAGGCTTTATTCAGGTCGGAGAAATCAATTCAGGTCCGCCATTTCCCGTTAGGCTTTGGAACTAGCACGGGGTTTGCGACCCAGACTGGAAACTTGGCTTCACGGATAAAGCCACATTTTTTGAGCCGGGCTACTTCTTCTTCTAGGGCTTCAGCCCGGGTTGTTCCTAAACGTCTTTGCTTCTGAGACTTGGTAGGAATGCTTTTATCCAGATGAAGTGTGTGCATGATAACACTCGGGCTAATCCCCACCATGTACTCATGCGACCATGCGAATACGTCCAAGTTATCCCGTAGAAACGTAGTCAGCTCCGCCTTCCTCTTGCCGCAGAGGTTTTTCCCGAGCTTGACCATCCGTGACGGATTCTGTGGATCAATGTTCACCTCCTCGAGCTCCTCAATAGCCTGGAGCTCGGATCTATCCTCGCCTATTCGGGGGTCAATATCCTCACTTAAGACGACATTTTCCCCCTCGGCGCTTTGAGGTTTTTCAATCTCAGGATCCGCTAAGGGTTCCTGAGATTCCTCTTCGCCTTGAATGGCCATTGCCAACTGCCCGGGTTTAGATTTTCCCTTCATGGAAATGCTGTAGCATTCCCTGGCAGCGAGCTGATCGCGATGGATAGTGCAGATTCCCGTCGAAGTAGGGAACTTCATTGCGAGGTGGCAAATGGAAGTGATAGCCTCGAAAGCTATGAGCGTTGGTCGTCCCAAAATGGCATTGTAGGCAGCAGAGCAGTCAATGAACACGAACTCAAGGAGTTTGGAGCCTGTCCGAGATTCCTCTCCTAGGGTGATCACCAGCTCGATCGTCCCTATCGCCGCTGATCCTTCTCCCGAAAAACCATACAGCATCATGGAGGTTGCCTTTAGCTCGGCGACAGTCAAACCCATCTTCTCTAAGGTGGATCGGAATAGGAGGTTCATCGAACTCCCGATGTCTATTAGTACCCTCCTCACTCTCCGGTTGGCGAGCTGGACTGCTACAACCAAGGGATCATTGTGAGGGAACTGGACATGGCCTGCATCTTCCTCTGTAAAAATGATTGGTTTCCTCTCCAATCGCTGCTGCTTTGACTGACGCTATTCCGGGATGAACTCCACTTCGTTATGAGCCTTTAGTTCGTTCACGTACCTCTTTTGGGCGCCTCTGCTCGTGCCAGCCATGTGCGAACCTACAGAGATGGTGGATATCTCTCCTCCGACCACGGGAGGAGGGACATCCTGATCTACCCGAGACCCGGGCTGACTGGCTGGGGCTTCTGGAGCAGGTCGACTCGCCGGAACCCTGTTCCGTGAGTATTGAGCCAAGGGGCCAGCTCGGATGAGAGTCTCGATCTCATCTTTTAAATGCCTACAATCATCGGTATTGTGGCCCACATCGTTAACTTGGAAGTGTCTCTCTTTACCTTGTGGTGCTTCAATGGCTCCGACCTCTTCTAGGGGACTCGAGTAGAGTTGGCCAGGAAGATACTCTCCCTGGACTGGGTGAGCTCGGTATACGTTGTGAAAACAGGCTTAAACTTGTCTACGAACTTATTCTTCTTTTGGCCGTGCTGACTGTTTTCGCCATTTCCCTTTCTTTTTCCTCCACCGGGCTGGTTGTTCTGTGTGACGTTTTGGGTCGCTGCAACGACCTCCGTCCCTACTCCAGCGGGCTGATCGGGAACCTGGCTGGTTCCCGCAGCTTCGGCTTCGGCTTCCTTCAAGTTTATCCATTCTTGGGCCCTGTTAAGGAATTCGTTAACTGAGCTGACTCCCTTCCTTTGTATATCCTTCCAGAGGTCTCCTCCGACAAGGATTCCGGTTCTCATGGCCATGAGCTTGGAGCTATCATCCGCGTCTCTAGCCCGAGTAGCAACGTTCGTGAATCTGCTCAGGTAGGCCTTCAGAGTCTCACCGGGATGTTGTCTCACGTTTGCCAGGGAGTCAGGCTGGACACGGGCGGCCTGGGAGGCTCGGAATGCCCTTTTGAAGTCAACTGAGAAGGTCTTCCAGGAACTAATTGACTGTCTTTTACTTTGCTTGAACCACTGTCTGGCTGGTCCGGTCAGCGTGGAAGGGAAGATTAAGCATCGAAGCTTGGGGCCAATGTTATGGGCCATCATCACGGTGTTGAACATCCCTAAATGGTCCGATGGGTCTCCGTCCCCATTGAATTTTGACAAGTGAGGCATACAGAAACCATATGGGTATGCTATCACTGCTATATTGGGTGCGAAGAGTTCCATCTCGTCCCCTGAATCATATTCGTCTTTTTCTTTTTCTGACAGGAGCTTCCTCATCAGCTCCTCCATCTGAGTCAGGCGCTCGAGGGTTTGGTCCTGTTTTCCTTGGTTATTCCGGGGCTGTTCAATAGCTCCGGATCCATTGTACATATTTGGCGGGTTATTGCCCCTCTTATCTTTAGATAGGTTAATTGGGACATTCCCTCCGTTACGTACTTCGGACAGAGCCCCCCCTGAGCGAGCCTGGCCATCTCCTCCTGCTCTGTCCCCTCTATGAGAGTTGAGGCGATCTCGCAGATCGCCTCCCTGGGTGGTCTGGTGACTTTGTCTTGAACTTAAACGCTGACGCAGGTCTCCCCCAGAGAGATCACTCCGGCGACTGCCGGTCCAGTGGCTCCTGCTGGATAGGCTTGGGGTCCGCCTTTGGTGGTGAGGACCTGAGCTTTCCCCTGGTGCCCTGCTACGCCGGGAAGGTCCAGCTGATTGCGAGTTTCTCCTACTACTCCCATAGGCTGGGATGTCTCGGACGGGCCGAGGAGGAGATGGATATCTAATTGGAGAAGGAGGATGCCTGACTAGGGAGGCGATCCTAGTTCCGTCTGGTCGGATCAAGTTTGGTGGGGGCCTTTCGGCCCTGCCAACCTGTTGGTCCCGCGCCGGGCGATCTGGACGAGGCACAGGACGGTCGTCAGGGACGGGCTGATTTCGCGAGCCCTCCCTAGATCTCCTTCGGGAATTTCCTCGAGCTCCTCTGGGCGTTCTCGAGGATGGTTGGGAGCTAGGAGTCGACATCCTGACCGAACGGCTGTATTGCCGTTGTCCGGCCCTAGGCATTTCCTTGAAGTTTTCCTCTTGACGGTGTGATGAAGGGGTGGAGTTGGCTGCTGGAAGTCTATCCGAACGGCTATGCCTGGACCGGTTACCCCGGTGAGACTTAGGAGCCTCGCTTTGCCTCTCTCCGACGTTAACGCCGGTTGTGAGAGGGGGTAGTCGGGCCAGCATATCCTGGATTTGCTGACTAGCTGTTGCTAACTGGCTCCTCAGCTGAGCATTCTCCATCTCCACCGCAGTATAATAACATGGGTTTGGATTAGGTGGCCGAGGCGCCGAACTACCAGTATCATCTTGGCCCGCCGGCTGTTTTCCTGGCCGCTGCAGGACTTTAGGAACTTGCTCACCAGGGATGGCAGTATGATGAGTCTCCTGCCCATCATGTTGTTCTGTCTCGTTACCATGCCTGGACCGAGTAGTCACCATAGTTGGATGTTTGCGACAGCACTAATCGAACTTGCTCTCAACGAAAGCACCTAACTGTTGACGCGGTTCTTCGCCAACAGGTAATTAAGAGAAGAAGAGAAAGGGATTAGTGCTCAATGTAGAACCGTAACAGATATATGATCTTAGAGAATGAAAGAGGTGACTCAAGACACGTTTTTTAAGTGGTTCAAAGGTTAAAATCCTTCTACTCCACTAGTCAATATTATTGATATATACTGGGTATTTGATTACATAGTATTTCTTACAAGAGATCATTTTACCAACCCCTTAGCAACTCCCAGGGTCTCCATATTTATAGGAGAAGGCACCTGGACGTTGGTAAGAAGGTCATCCCGTGACCTTCTTACCTGTCATATCAATTCTGTGACATTCATGATTAATTCCTAAACCTGACACATAAGTGTGGTCAAATCGATAGGTAAGGAGATAATGGGCTGCACGGCCCAACCCAGTCGTGGGTGTCTGAATACGCACGTTCCTGCTGCGTGTCTGAGAATTCAGGGGGATATCAGACAAGTGATGTCTGATATATGCACGTTTACCTTGCGTGTGTTGGCTTCACAAAGGGTCCTAGCCTCCATATCTAGCTCGTACCATGAGCTGCATACTTGACTCGACCTTCGGCCTTCCGAGTCCCCGCTCCAGTCTTGGGAAAGGAAGGCGAGCCCTTGGGGCTTCCTCGAGCTAATGACAGAAGCTCCGGTCTTGGGGGTGTCCATGAGATAATCATGATTAGTCCGCAGCTCGGCTTGCTAATCAGCCCGTGGGAAAATCAGGGCGTACAATGTAAAAATCAGAAAAATTTCTAAGTTCATATATGTGATCTCAAACACGTATTGGTACAAGAGGATTGTGTTTGAGATAAATGAACTTGAATAGTTCGCAGTAAAATAAAGTTATGGAATCTTTAGATTAATTACTGCAAGTACGGTCCACTAGTATTATGCTAGATCTGGATCACTAGTGTAGTAGGACACTTTAGTGGAGGTACTTTATATATTAGAGAATATATAGAACTAGACCAGATATGTTTAGTAATACTTAGTTGAATACCGTTTCGAAGTATTAATTAAATATATCAACTGATGATCATATACAAATAGATCTTAATCCTGAAATTACTATGAACTCCTGTTTATGTTATATGAGTTCTTTGATTCACTTGTTAGGTTCTGTCAGAATGATCAGGCTAGAAACTTTTGTTTTGGGAACTCATTAATGTAAATGGCTGGGGACATAGTATACATATATGAAATCTATACCTTTTGCGTAAGATATTGAATAATGGTTCTCTTAAGGGTTGACTTTTGGGACTGAAAATGGTATTGAGCTCAAATTCATAATTTAGTTACGAATTAACATTCACTAGTAAAGTCAATGGTACTTAAGGAACAAGATATAATTAAAATGATAAAACAGTAATTTTATTCCCGATTAATTATTAAACATTATTAGAGGGTTAATTTGTATGTAATGATTATATCAATGGACACTTTATTTTATAAAGTACTCAGTAAATGAAATGTCTATAATTACAAGAGTGCAGTCTCATATTTATAGTGGAATAATCATGAGATTAATAAATTAAGATTATTTAAATAAATAGTTTAATTAATAATCTCAAATTTATTAGAGCTTGGAATTATAGGTCCATAGGTCCCCACAACGGCTCTATCAACACTATTCAAGGCAAGAGTTGATATAAAGGGAAAAATGGTTGAAAGACATATTTAAGAAGAAAATTTTTCTTTGGGCCAAATATGTAATTATGTGATAATAGTGATTAATTAATTAATTACAAATTAGTTGTAATTAACAAAATTAATTAATATTTAATTATTTTGTAATTTTCAAAATTATGATAAATAATCAAATTAATTTTTGAAAGTATATTAAATAATTAATTAATTATAATTTTTGAAATTATAATAAATTAAATATTTAATTTGGAATTTTATATTGGTTTTTAATAATTGGTAGAATTAATCAAATATCTTTATTTGAGTGGGAGATAATAATCTAATAAGTTCAATTTAGATTTGAATTTAAAAGATCGATATTTATTCAAATAATTAATTATATTTGATAATTAGTTAAAAATATATTTAATTCAAATTTGAATTAGTTATCATGATGTTAGATTTTTCTCTGACAAAGGAGTTTGAATAAATAATTAAATAAAAATAGAAAAATAAAATATCCTTAAAATTTAGGGTGGTACACGACCACACACAGTCCATGGATTGTGTGTGGCGTGTACTGCATAATTTTCAAGGATAGATTTTTTAATTTTATTTATTTATTTAATTAATTAATTAATGGAAAATTCAAAAATTAGTTTTTGGATATTTTCATTAATAAGATAATTAATTAATTAAAAGATAAATTGTAAATTGGTTGCAGATTTATTTTTTAAATTTAAATATTTTCTATTTTAAGTTAGACTTATCAGAAAATATTCAAGACTTATCAGTCATTCGCTCTGTGAAAAAGAACAATACTTTTCTGTCTCTCCCTAAAATGATACAGAACCAATTTTAGGCCTTATTCTTTGATCTCATGTGTTGAGTACATCAAGTAGAATCAGAAATTAACCATCATTTATTCTCTAAGTACCCACACACTTCTTGAGCTGTAGAATATGTTGTGGGATATCTTGGTGTGAGTGCCTGGGAGCAGCTTGGATAGGAAGTTTGTTCAAATTACGAAAAGATAGCAAGGAAACTTGATAGGCATCAAGAGGTATGTTTTCTATTTATTGCTTATGATTAATGTATGTATATTAATGAATCTACATATTTGAAGGTAGTTTAAATATGTTACAAAATTTTTTTGTACACTGGGCCAACCCACCACCATTCTGCTGCGTATTAGGAAACTCATTCCTAACACCTTTTCAGTGCTAGCCATTGCTTGTTTGAAAGACAACGGATCATCATCACTAGTGTCACTAACAATCATATCGGTTTCACCATCCAAACCATAGCGAACTGGGTTCCTAGAAACCTTCCCACTACGACGAGGCTCTGTGACTGTTTGCTTAGGAACAGTGGTACTTTATTCATTTAAATCGACTTGCGTCGGTTGGACATAAAGAGTAGGAATTTCATCATCAACTCGCATTGAAGACGATGGAACATTGGTTGGAGTCAATTCTTTAACCATCTCATCTAAAACTACTTGCTGCGTGGTTTGAAGTTTTGGGCATAGTCATTTTCTATCAAAGTTGCATTTGTAGAAGTAAACACTTTCTTTTCTTAATGACTATAGAAAAGTCCGCCACGAGTACCTTAAGGATAGCCAACAAACATGCAAACTTCAGTTCGCGATTCTAGCTTTCCCTCCTTTTTCCTCAGGACGTGGGCGGGACACCCCCAGATTCTATAATGGAGTAAACTAGGTTCACTACCATTCTAGCGTTCTAAAGGTGTTTTGGGGATTGATTTAGACAACACGTCATTGAGAATGTCATTCGTAGTTTCAATTGCATGTCCCCAGAACGAAGTTGGTAGAGTTGAGTAACTAAGCATGCATCTAACCATTTCCAATAAAGTTCTGTTCCGGCGTTCTATTTTGTTGCGGAGTACCTGGGGCAGTAAGTTGTGATAAAATCCCAAGTTTAGTTATGATGATGGAACTGCATATCCAAATATTCTCCACCCCTATCAGATCACAGGATCTTTAACATTTACCTAATTGGTTCTGAGCCATAGCTAAGAATTCCTGAAACTTTGAAAATGTTTCTGATTTCCTTTGCATTAGGTAAAGACACGAGTATCTAGAGTAATCGTCAATGAAAGTGATGAAATACTCAAAACCACCCCTGACTTGTACATTCAAAGGTCCACAAACATCTGAATGCACAAGTCCAAGTGGTTCTTTGGCCCTATCACCCTTTGGAGAGAATGGACACTTGGTCAGTTTGCCTTCTAGACAAGATTCACGTACAGGTAATTCACCTAAGATGAGTTCCCTCAAAGGCTGATCCTTTGTAAGTCTTTGAATCCTATCATAGCCAATGTGACCTAGTCTCAAGTGCCATAAATACGTCATTTTATCATTATCGGTCTTTTGACGTTTATTGGTCCTAGGTTTAGTTACTTTGAATAAATCATTGTTAAGAGCGAGGGGTTCGTTAGGTCGCAGAATATAAAGCCTGTTTTCCAAACATGAAATACACAATTGTGATCTATTAAGGAAAATAGATATATTTGAACTTGTGAAAGTCATAACAAATTGTTCTAATTGCAACATGGACACTGAAATTAAATTTATACTAAAATTCGGAATAAAATATACATCATTTAAAATTAAGTATTTATTTCCGAACTTCAGATGAGCTCTTCCTCTAGCATGGACTGCAACGAACACTCTGTTCCCAATTCTAAGCTTTAAGCTGCCTTCTTCCACTTCCTCCCACAATTCAAGAAGCTATAAAGAGTTACAAACAGGGTTAGTAGATCCAGAATCAACAATCCAAACAGATTTATCATTCTCTAAAACTCATGTTTCTAAGATATATGAACTATAATAATTACCTTTGTTTTTAGCTGCTAGAAACTTGGGGCAATCCTGTTTCCAATACCCCTTCTCTTTGCAGTGAAAACACTTACCTTTACCTTTCTTGTTTTTCTTGTTCTTCCCCTTAGGCATTTGTGCATTTGGATGTGCACTCGTCTTTGCAGCCTTTGCAGGTGTTGGGTTGTTGTTATGTCCATCTTTCCTCTTGTTTCTAGCTTTCGAAGACGAAGCTTGGTTAGCTTTAGCGTTAGTTGGATCAGCAACAGTAGTAGTAGTTGTCTTTTTTTCTCCTCCCTTACTCGATCCACCCATGATAGACTCAAAAGTCTAAAGCTCGTTCATGAGCTGTGTCAGACCATAGTTGAGTTTATTCAACACATAGTTAGTGATGAATGGCAGGAAAGATGGAGAGAGACTGTTGAGGATTACGCCGACTTGAGTTTCCTCATCTATTGTTGCTCCATTCAGTTCAGCTTCCTGAAAGTAGTTTGTCATATTGATCAGATGATCGCGAACATGTCTGCGCTGACTCGGCACCAAACTTGTCTTGGAGATGATCCATGATTTCATAGGCCGTCTCGACATTCTCCATATTTTTCTTGAGAGTGTCGACCATACTAATCAACATGTAGTACCGTGCCTTGTTGTTAGCCGCCTGCCAACGCTCATACTTATCCCTCATAGACTTGGTAGCTCCTTCAGCTGGAACTTCCGGGGATTTCTCAGTCATGACGAACTTGGAGTTGTCACCAATCAATACAATGTTGATGTTTTGCTTCCATTTAAGAAAATTTTCTCTAGTGAGTTTCTCCATCGAAAGTTGAGAAATGATGAGAGTAGACAAAGCCATAATGATACTACAAATTATCAATAAAATATAAATCAATCACTTTTGCTCAATAAAACTTCTATTCACTCCAATTTCAAGAAATGGTACAACATATACCAAAATATGTAAGATATGAAAAAAAAAATACCAAAAACAATCATATCTCTATTTCTTTAGGTTTTTAACTAATCTATGATATCCTTGTCCCGGTTGGCGAGAGTCAAAAAATACTATTAGTTAAATAAAGTTGTAAACCTTATTTAATAATGAACACCATTATTAACAACATACTATTTGATCAAAATAAGAAAAAAAATCTCTTATTTTATGAGCTAGACCCACGGTTTTGATAATCAATAGATTTAGTCCTAGTAGTCACCGCAGGGGTGAGTCCAGTAGAATTTGACCTATAATTATCTATCTTTCAAAATCTAACATTTTCAAAATAACTAATGAACACTTTTCGTAGGGGGACGAATCAAAGCGACTTGAGGCCCCATTAAGCTATTGACCTTGTCAAACCAATGGTGGAGATCGAATATTCTTCTTATAAAATAAGCTCATTATAAAATAGTTTTTTTATTATTAATTTTCGAAAATGAATGACTATGGTTCTCCAAAAAATTGAAAAGATTAAATTTTTAAAACCAAAGTCCTATAATTTCCTATTAATTCTAAAGTGTCATATTGAAACAAATTCAATTAATCTAGAGTTAATTTGTTGCTAATCAATATTTAGGTTTAACTAATATAATGAACCTATACAATTAAGTCTAACTCAGGTAAATGTGCCTTTACAATTGAGCTTGTATGTAGGAGGACTGAGTCCAGTATGTCGTTCCCACTACTAAGACCCCCTTACTTCCATACAATGTCCAAAAGACAGGAATTTAAACGCTCGTTTTATTAATTATTATTAATTGATTAGGTCTACTATAGTCATGTAAAGCAAATGAGCCTTCACAAGTGGAATCACCCACAAGAGAGAAATTTAAACTTTACATTTTCTAATGGGTCCAAATAAAACCTATCATTTTATGAATATTTTATTTGGCGAAAATCCATATATCTAGCAAACATATGTGCCACTATATGCATCTAAGCCCAATTGCAAAAATACCACATATAGTGCAAACACACATGTTATAATTGGATGGGCCTAATCATGTCACTATATGAGCAAGTTATGAATTTATGCAAAAAATACCACAATTTATTTTATTTGCAAAAATACCACAATTTATTATCTAGAATTTAACAAAAAATTCGGTTTGATTATTTTTTTACAAAAAATAACTCAATTTAAATGAAATTTATCAACAATTAACAAAAGTTAATTTAAATTTCATTTATCAACAATAAACTTGGTTTAGGTTAATTTGAAAAATATTAATTTAATTTAAATAGGATATAACAACAATTAACCAAAGTTAATTTAAATCCGATTTATTAAAAAATACTTTATTTATTTGTTTGAAAAATGTGATATTTTTAAAAATCTAACCAGTTATAAATTTTAAAAATAAATATCATCTGCTGTTTTTGAAAAAATATCTTAAACAATTAAACAAATTCAAATATCTATAAAAATATCTAGTTAACAAATTTTCAAATAATTTAAATATTAAAATCTATAGAATAAGCATGTATTATTATTTTCAAATATCAGATTTAAAAAAATATCAAGTATTAAAAAATATCTTAAATATCTGATAACTTAATTCTAATATTTTAATATATTAAAATATTTAAACTTAATTAGTTAACGTATTTTTAAATTTGAATTTGAATTTTTGTAGAAAATATATATTTTAAAAAAAACAAACAAAAAAATATCATATTTCAAAAATGATATTTTTAAATAATAGAAAATATATGATATTTTTCTATTAACCTATTAAAAATATATTTAAAAATTAAATTTTAAGAAAAAAAATTAACCCAGGCCACGAGACGATTTTGGGAAATTTTCGTACACTAGCCACGACTAGAGGTTTATGGTGGATACAACCACTAGCTGCTGTTACCCAGGCCGCGACCACTGTCCGAGATTTTTTTTTTTTTTTTGGATAAAATTTGTGTAATTTTTCAAGCCAAAAACGTTTTCTAAATAATTTTTACCATGGTTTACATCAAATAAAGTATTTATATAAAAATTATTTGCAAAGAAAACACAACATTAAACCCAAATATGCTAATAATCACATACAATTCAATATGCATCATAAAAAAACATGAAATCCACCCAATTACTCAACACATCAAATAATTCAATTCTACCATGTTCATGCATGAAAATAAAGATTACCAAAGGCTCTGAGGCCAGTTGTTGGGAAACTTATACATAATCTTTATTTATTTTCATGTAGATCTAATATTAAACAAGTTAATATGAGACAACATAGAACAAGTTTATAAAATTGAATTCAAAGAGAAATAATGATAAGAACACTTACATTATACACAGCGGAATGAATGAGTCATTCCTTCAGTTTCTCTATCCCTTGCATCCTTTCTGTCTCAGAGTATTACCAAGAAACTGAACCGTTCTTCAATTTTCTTCACAACTTTCCAAAATATCCTTAGAATCACCTAGACTAGGACTTATGCAGAGAGAAGAAGAATAGAAGAGAAAAATTGAGGCTTAGAAAAGGACTTATGCAGTAGAGATAATCTAAAACCTAATAGATCTTCTCATCATCTCAGAAACTTGTGATTCAACTTATATTTTTAACTCTCTCTTAGCATTCTTTTTATAGACTCAATTAGGTCATTTATTTAATTAAAAAATAAATAAAATAATTGCCAATTAACAGCCTTAGGTCGAAATTATCATGGGCTTTAGGCCTGTGAAATTTCCCATTTGATTATAAGCTTGTTGGACTTAAAATCAAGGTCCGTATTATTTTCTATTGAATTCATTCATTAAATAATTATTCAAATCCTTTATCAAATTAATTATTTATAATTTGAACCTTGATTTAAACTTATTTATTAATTTAGATACCAATTTATCTTAATTAATAAATCTGCTCGAATTTCTTTTTTCTTCTCTAAATTGTATAACTCTGTGAAACCATCCAAAATTGACCTGATCAGCTCTGATAATTCTAATTGATAATTAAATCAATTAATTGAGACTATCTAGATGATTTTATCCAAGGTACAATGGGGACCATGGACATATGAAATCAAGCTCCAATAAGTTATCATAAATGTAACAAATAAATTTACTAACTTATTAATCCTCGTGACTCCACTAAAGACTCGAAATTGCACTCTTGAATTCATAGAACGCTCTATAAGCAATATAGACACAATATTAATTATCCACTGTTACAACTATAATTTTCACTCAATCCTCTATAGATGCTCTACAATGAGATGGGAGTAAAATACTGTTCTACCCCTCATTGTCTTTTATCCTTAAAACACTTAGTTCCTTGTAAATGATATTTCAGTAAACTAATATTAATTAATGAAATGAGATTTATATCATTTAGCACCTTGAACCAAACTAAAAGGAAACCATCGTTTCACTTCTTCATCAGAAGCTATAGATGTTCATATCTATGATTAACACTCCCACTCAATTATACTACCGAGTTCCCAAGATGTAAGTATGAGCTAGTCCGTAGGGTAGGCTGGTAACGAACAAGTCAAAGAACTCAAATAATACAATCAGTTAGAATACTAACCACTAAGAATTGAGATTGAATTGACCTATGGTCAACTATATGATATGATTAGAATAGATAATAACAGTATGTTTACTTATCCTATCTACTATCAATATCGGACCAGTCCGATGTAACAAATACATTCGATCTTATCTACTTTTTTAATGTTCTAGAAAGAACATAACACTACGATGTGCAAGTAGATCATATTGTAGATTGGCAAGTCAGTGTAAATCCTGTGCACTGACTAATCTTAGGACTAACTTATATTCGAACATATAATCATATTATATTCCACTGTGATTACGTCACTATAAATACGATTAGCTATATACTCGGAATTTAATAGAAGTTTATATTAAACAAATAATCATGAAAATAAAACATGTGAGCAAAGTGATTGGCCAAGTCAAAAAATGATTTCTATTCTTTTATTGATAATAAATGAGATTACAAAGAAATTGAGTTTTAATTAGGGCATAAAGCCCCAACACCTTCATCCCAGACCACCAGTATAACGACATTAGATCCTGATACATCTTCGTGGTTCCTGGATGTAATGAATACGATGTGGTATGAGATTCATCGAGGATCTCTTGTCTGATACCCATATCCATCAGAACACAGATCTGATCCTTATATCTCAGGAAACCCGTCTCCAAAATAGAATAATCCTTAGCTACTCCAGCTAGGACATCCTCCGTAAGCTTCCTCAACTGTGTATCACTCATCTGGCCCTATTTTATTCTCTCTTAGAGTGTGGACTGCAAAGTAATATTGACCAACTGGCCCATCACCAATTCTATCTTCACTCTGGTCATGTCTTCTGCCGACAACTTCAATATTTGCTTCGAGCTAAACAACTGTCCTGGGCCCCTCCGGCTCAAAGCATCTACCACTACATTGGCTTTGTCTGGGTGATAAAGGATCTCATAGTCATAATCCTTTACCAACTCTAGCCAACGTCTTTGTCTCATATTTAGGTCCTTTTGGGTGAAGAAATGCTTCAAACTCTTATGATCGGTGTATATTTCAAACTTATTTCCATACAAATAGTGTCGCCACACTTTCAGTACAAATACCACCACTGCTAGTTCCAAATCATGAGTAGGGTACCGCTGCTCATACTCCTTAAGCTATCCCAATGCATAGGAAATGACCTTCCCACTCTGCATGAACACACATTCTAATCCCAGTCTTGATGCATCGCAATACACCACAAACTTATCCCTGTTTGAAGGAAGACTTAGCACCGGAGCAGTAATCATTCGTCGCTTCAACTCCTGTAAACTACTCTCACATCTTTTTGATCACACGAACTTCAGATTCTTCCAGGTCAACTCCATCAATGGTGTGGAAATCTTAAAAAATTCTTCCATGAATTGCCTATAATACCCAGCCAACCCAAGGAAGCTCCTAACTTCCGAGGCGTTCCTCAGCCTCAGCCAATCTCTAACTTCTTCTACCTTGGTTGGATCTACCTTAATCCCATCTCCATTGACAATATGACTAAGGAATGTCACCTCTGGTAGCCAAAACTCGCACTTCTTGCACTTAGCATATAATCGATGCTCCCTTAATCTCTGCAATACCAATCGAAGATGCTGATCATGCTCTGCCTCTGAACAGGAGTAAACCAGGATGTCGTCGATGAAGACAATCACGAACTGATCTAAATATTCCTTGAACACCCTATTCATCAGATCCACAAATGTTGTTGGAGCATTAGTCAACCCAAATGACATGACCAGGAACTCGTAATGCCCGTACCTTATGTGAAAGGTCATCCTTGTGATATCCTCATCCTTGATCCTCAACTGGTGATAACCATATCAAAGTTCAATCTTCGAGAATACTGTCTTACCCTGCAACTGATCAAATAGATCGCCTATCATCGGTAGTGGGTACTTATTCCTGATAGTTAACTTGTTCAACTCCCTATACTATATACACATCCTTAGGGTCCCATCCTTCTTATTCACAAACAAAACTGGAGTGCCCCACCGTGAGAAGCTACGTCTAATAAATCATAGGTCCAATAACTCCTTTAGCTATGCTGGAGCCATTCTGTATGGTGCCCTCGACACTGGTTTTGTACTTGGTGCTAACTCAAAGATGAACTCGATCTTCGAGTGTGGCAGTAGTCCTCAGGGAACACATCCAAGAACTCGCATACCATCTGGACTCCCCTGGTCCCACTAGCATGACCCTAGTTATGTCCACCACACTAGCTAGGAATCCTATACAACCTCCTTGTATTAGGTTTCTAGCCTTCAATGCTGATATCATGGGAATGCGGGGTCCATGCATAGTACTAGCAAAATTAAAGGGGTCTTCACCATCGGGCTCAAATGTCACCATCTTCTTCTTACAGTCTATAGTCGCCTCATACCTGACTAACCAATCCATCCTTAAAATCATGCCGAAGTCATCCATACCCAACTCAATCACATCCACTGATAGTTCCCTGTTGTCCACAATCACTGGCAATGACCTAACCCATCTCCTAGAAACTACCAGTTCCCTTGTAGGAAATATAGTCCCAAACCCCGCAGTAAAATAATCACAGGGCCTACACAATCTATCAATCACTTTGCTAGAAACAAATGAATGTGTAGCGCTAGAGTCAATCAATACAGTATATGAGGTGCCAGCACTAGAAAGTTGACCTGTCACCACCGCGGGACTAGCCTCAGCCTCTGCTTGAGTCAAGGCGAACACTTGAGCTGGAGTCAAGCTGTCCACCTTCCTTGGTTCCTCTTTCTTTAAAATCGAGCAGTCTTTCTTGAGGTACGCAATCACCCCGCGCAAGTAATAGGCTTTCACCTGACATTCGCTCAGATGGCACTTCCTGCATCTAGCACATTCTAGGTAACTCTTCCAAGCCTCACTGCCGCTTTGGTAGCCGCCCTGGACACCTCGACCTCTCCTATCAGGACTAGTAGTGGTCGACGTGTTAGGGGTCTTCCTCTTCTGATCACTGGGGCCTCCGCCTCTACCAGATCCCACGAATGGAGGCACTGCCTTCCGAACATCCCGACACGCAACGCTCTCCCTCCATGTCTTGTTTTCTGCCTCCTCAGCTGTGAGGGCCTTCTCAACCACCTAGGCATAAGTAGTTTCCCCCAGGTATTGATGTGATCTGCACATCCTGGACTATCATAGCATTCAGCTCCCGGACGAACCTGTCTTGCCTGGCTGCATTTGTAGGCACTAGATCAAATGCAAACTTCGCCAGCCTATCAAATTTTAGGGAATACTCAGTAAATGTCATGTTGTCCTGTACCAAACCGGTGAACTCGTTCACCTTCGCCACCCTAATGGCATTACTGTAGTATTTCTGGTTGAACAAGTCTCTAAACTCATCCCAACTCATAATAGAAACATCCCGAGTCTAAGATGCCACCTCCAACTAGATGCGGGCATCGTCTCAAAACATGTAAGTGGTGCAGGCCACCCTATCATTACCTACCACCCTCATAAAGTCCAGGATGGAGGTGGTCAGGCTCATCCACAGTTTGACCTTAAATGGATATAGTCCACCCTCAAAGAATGGAGGATGTTGCTTCCTGAATCTCTCGTATAGTGGCTCCCACCTGTTCCCAATCTCAGGCAGCTACACTACTATGCGACAACATGTGGCAAGTCTGGTGCAGCGTTCCTTGGTGGAACCTGCTATCTCAGAAGACGAATCTCTTCCTCATGACTCTAAAGTCTAGCTTGCATATCAGCAAGCATCTGCTGTCAGTTCTCAGGGACTAGCTGAGGCTTCTAACTCTGGTTATCATTTCTAGCCTTAATCTTAGCACCAGCTAGTCGAACTGATCACCTTGGAGGCATAACTCTCAAAGTTTATTTGAATTCAACAACTCGGCTGATCAGGCAATGATAACAAGTTTTTGACCAAGAATTCCCTTATTTGAACCATGGCGCCCTACCCCTTAAGTGTCGTGGCCCTTTAAAAGTCAAAGAGCCTCCCAAGTCATTTCCTTGGACACGCGTCGCGGCGTGCCCTGCCCAGCATTGTGGCGCTAAGGCGGTTCAGCGAACCCCCTTAGGCCTCTGAGTTCATGCAAGCTGCGACGCTCAAGAACAGAGCCACGACATGACCCCACAAACCCAGATATTCCAGCTTTTTCACATTTCTAAACTCCACAAAAATCATCCCAAACATGATCGAAGGACAGAATTAAGCCCCAACACTTCAATAGTACACGCAGCTCACATGAACTCAGAATTAGGCCTCTAAGTTCACGCGACCTGCGACGCTCAAGAACAGATCCGCGAGGTGACCCCACAAACCCAGATTTTCCAGCGTTTTCACATTTCTAAACACCCCAAAAATCGTCCCAAACATGATCCAAGGCTAGAATTAAGACCCCACACTTCAGTAGTACACTCAGAGTAATGCAATCATCTAAGAATCTAACCAAAACCCCCCTAGGTACTAAGAATTCCGCAAGGACTTCCAAAACTTAAAAACTTAAGAAAACTCAAACTTAAACTTCAGATTACCTTGGTTGAATTAATCCTAGTTGCTATCCTTAAGTCTAGAAGCTCCCAGGTTCAATTGAGCTTCAATCCCCAAAGATTCTTGCCTTAAAGTTCAAAAAATTCAGTGCCTTCCCCTTTAAATATCCAAAGCCTCAACAATGGGAGTGAAAGAGAGAGAAACGAGAGAGAGAGAGAGAGAGAGAGAGCTGAGGGAAAGTCTGAGAATAACCTAAGTGTTTCTAACTATTCCTCATGCTTCCTAAGTTAACCATTGGCATCAAAAGGTCCAAAAAACCCCTAGATCAAAACTTGCCCTTTAACGCCCCCAAGGGCAATACCGTCATTTGCCACATTTCCTGCTAATCCTCAAGTAGTCCTATAAATTCTCAATTAATCCGACATACCCAATTATCACCAATTAACTACTCGTTACCCGGTAAATCCCGAACACACACTAAATTCCCAAAATACCCCTAGGCTCACCCCGAGCAAGGTATTTAACCCTATTGTGACTATTTTGTTAATTCGCTCACTAGGATCGCCTCAAGCCGAATATCGCAAATATATCCACATAATAATGTGGTCTCAATCATTTATCACATATAATCACATTTATACCCTCAACGAGTCAAAATTACAAATATGCCCTTATTAACAAAAACGAGCTCACATGCATATTTAGTACACATAAAATGCACATATATTCATATTACCATATAAATCATGTATGCCACGTAGTCACACATTTAATCAATTAATTCCACACATGTATAGTTATATATATATTCAGTTATGCCCTCCCGGGACACTAATCAAAGCACTAAGCCTTATTAACAAATTTGGGACGTTATAGTACTGAGTGATATGTTGCTTGTCTCAGGTGATGCATCACCTAGTGGTATGCAATGCATCGCTTATTGCACCACAAAAATAGGAAAAATCGTGTTTTCACACGTTTTCAACTCAAATTTGAATCAAAATGTCATTGTTGAACTAGTAACTAGTTACTATCATAGTACTAAGAATATTAGTAATTTTTTAGTATTGACTGAAATTAATTTATTATGGTTTATATTTATAGATTTTTTGATATTAAGTAATTATTAATATGTGTAAAATAAGTTGTCTCGGTGCTCATGCTTTACAACTCTATAAATAAATTATATGTGTGTAAAAATGAGCTTTTGAAGAGAGTGTGAGAGTGGGTTTTGAAGAAGAGTGAGTTTGAAGTGTAGAGAGTGTGAAAGTGAGTTTGAGGAGTAAGAAGCAAAGGGTGTATTACATTTTGGGTGGAGAGATTGAGAGTGTTTTGAATATATGTAATATTAAAGTTTGAAGTGAAATAGATCTCTTTTTTGGGTTTTGTAATTTACCAAATTGATTAAATTTCTTTGCTCCTTTATTGTTTTTGCTGCGCTTGGGAAGTTTATTTTTTTTCCCAACAAGTGGTACTAGAGCCAAGGTTAAGATCTTCACCGAATATGCCAAAGATGATGCCTTCCACAAAATTTGAGATTGAACATTTTGATGGAAAGAAAAATTTCATTATATGGCAGAGCACAGTGAAAGATGTTTTAGTACAACAAGGACTCCTAAAGTCACCGCAGGGAAAAAAGCCTGAGAGTATGAATGATGAAGATTGGTAAGAGCCGCAAGCAAAAGTAGTAAGCACTATTTGCTTAAGTTTGACTCTTGAATTAAAGTATATATAGTGTATTGAATGAAACACGTCCTTCAAAGTTATGGAAAAAGTTAGAGATACTTCATATGTCGAAATCCCTAACTAATAGATTATATTTGAAGAACCAGTTATCTGAGTTAAAGATGGTTGAAGGGGATGAAGTCAGGGATCATATGAATAGATTTAATAAGTGCATAACTCAATTGTTAAGTTTAGATGCGACGCCCTACTAATCCAGGACCGTCACGCCATGTGTTTAAATAGTGCTTAACTTGTTAAGTAAGAAGCTTTAGACTCAAAAGTGTGACTTAATCTAAACAAGAAACTAAAATGCCAAAAATTTGATTAAAATATATAAATTTTTTCATTAAAGTTATAAAAGTTACAAGGGATCCCATTTAGTTTAAAACAAAATATATTTACAACTCTTTGTTCTAAAAAAGGTCGACCTAAGCGACATAATTAGACTTTTGACTAAAGTTCATCAGATAACTCAACCCAGTAGGTTAAGTAGGCTGAACATGTATGCATCGCCGCCAAGCTCTCCAACTCATGGTTGATCTACCTTCCCTTTGCCCTTACCTGCAACATAGAGCACCCGTGAGCCAAGTTCTAGCAAGAAAAGTTTCACAAGGCATAAATACTAATCACAATAAACATAAATAACAATTCATATATGAAAGACCCTAATTCATTACAAATACAAATAAGCATAACAAATACTTTTATGCAACAAGGGTATGCAACCCTAATTCATTACTCAATTATACGGTCATAGCCAATCACAGACCTAACAGGGCCAATGCATGCTCTATGTTCATATGCCAACTTTACTTACCTCAAGTCTAATGACATAAACGAGATGACCTCGAGTGCGATCCCCTTTCAAGCCTTTCGAAATCCTAGTCACAACAATCATCATATGCCCATTAGAAATAAAACAAATCTAGTTCGGAACTCAAGAGTTACACCCTAACTTTTGGGACCTTTAAACCCATTTAACACGCTAGGGGAATCGTCCCTCGAACCCTTGAACGGGTCCTTGAAACAGATTCTAGAAAACCCGAACGAACTAATTAAAATAAGAAAAATGGCTTTTTGGGGCACCTGGCGCGGTCGCGCCCACCGAAAGATTGAGAATTCTAGGGCACTAGCGCAGTCGCGCTAGTCATCCAAAAACGAAAATTGCAACCCAAATTTTCCAATTTTTACCTGCAATTTCATAACCCCAAACTCGACCAACTGCGCTAGTGATCCAAAAACACAAATTGCAACCCAAATTTTCCAATTTTACCTGCTATTTCATAACCCCAAACTCGACCAAATGACAAAAATCAACCCCAAACTTATGCCAGACCCCGTAATATGCATCAAAACCATTATAATACTCCCATACATCATTTAGATACAAATTAAACATCTACTTTCAAACTGCAACATGAATTGAAATTTTAGGGTTCAAAATTTTATTTTCCCCCAAATTCTGAAAACAAACCAAATTTCTTGTTTTCAATGGAAATTCAAGGCATAAATGAGTTTCTCAACACATTTATACCATCAAAATATACCTTTAAACAATCTAGGGTCCTTAATTTCAAAAATTAAACCCAAACCCCAAATTCCATTCAAGACCAAGGAAAATAATTTTTCTTACCTATGCTATGTTTTGATTCCAAATTTGACAGGAAGATAGGCTCTACTCTCCCAATCCTAATCTGAAGCTTGAGAATTCACAACAATTCGGACCAATTTGAAGGATTTGGTCATGGATTCTTTAACGTTTTTGTGAGGAAGTAAAGAAGAAACTAGAAAGAGGAAGAAGAGAGGAACCATGAAAATGGGGGAACTCAATCATATTTTATCTATCTCATAACCAAATGACCAAAATGCCCTTCCTCACATTTGATCACTTAATATAATTCATAATAATTCAGTTCATGCCCTACAGACATGCTATTTAAGGTACTAAACCTCAAAATGTCCAACATACCGAGGGCTCAATTTCCCTCCCTTTCTTCCTAAACCGTTTTACTCCTTTCATTGGCGAAACTCAGAGAAAAACATAGTCCCCAACTTGGAACTCCACATTCCCATGCTTTGTTTCTACGTAGCTTTTCTGTCTACTCTGTGAAGCAAGCATTTGAGCCCTAATCTTCTCAATACCCTCACTGGTTCTTTGAACTACTTCAGAACCAAGATACTTCCTCTCACCCATTTCATTCCAATGGATGGGTGATCTGCACTTCCTACCATACAATATCTCATATGGGGCTACGTTGATCTCTACCTGGTAACTGTTGTTGTAGGAGAATTCAATCAAGGGAAGATACTTACTCCATGATTCCTCAAAATCTAATACATGTGCTCGAAGCATGTACTCCAAAATATGGATCGCCTTCTCAGATTGCCCGTCTATCTGAGGATGATAAGCAGTAGTGAATTTAAGCCTTGTACCCATTTCCTTCTGCAAACCTCCCTAGAACTTTGAAGTGAATGTTGGATCCTGATTTGATATTATAGACTTCGGTGCCCCATGGAGACGTACAATCTCCTTCACATATAACTCAGCATACTGATCCACACTATAGTTCATTCTCACATGCAAAATGTGCACTGACTTGGTATATCGATCAATAATCATCCATACAGAGTCATTTTGTCATGCAGTTCTATGCAACCCAACCACAAAATCCATGGTTATATCCTTCCACTTCCATTAAGGAATGCCCAAAGGTTGTAATAACCTTGCTGGCCTCTAGTGTTTAGCTTTCGCTTGCTGACAAGTTAGACATTTAGCCACATATTCAACTACATCTTTCTTCATCCCCGACCACTAATATAAAGATTTCAAACCTTGATACATCTTCATGGTGCCTGGATGTAACAAATATGGAGTGGTATGAGACTTGTCTAAAATCTCCTTTCTAATTTCACTGTCCAGAGGAACACATACTAGATATTTATACCTTAACATACCAATATCAGAAATAACAAAGTCCTTAGCTTTTCTTGCTAAGACTTCGTCCTAATGTTTTACCGATTGAGGATATTGGTCAACTGACCCATGCCGAACTATATCCCAGCTTTGGTCATATCCTCAACCAACTTTCCTGTAATCTGCTTCGACCTGAATACCTATCCCGGACCTCTCCAACTTAGGGCATCTGCCATGACATTGGCCTTTCTTGGATTATAGAGGATTTCACAATCATAATCCTTTACCAAATCCAAACAACGTCTCTGCCTCATATTAAAATCTTTCTATGTGAAGAAATACTTCAAACTCTTGTGATCGGTGTATATCTCACACTTTTCTCCATAGAAATAGTGTCGCCATACCATCGGTGCAAACACCACTGCTGCCAATTCTAGATCATGAGTAGGTCATACTCTTTCAACTTTCCTTAGACATAGGCAATCACCTTCCCAGCCTGCATCAAAACACAACCTAAAGCCTGCCTAGAGGCATTACAATAAGCTACAACCTTCTCCATGTCTGAGGGAAGACTGAGTACCAGTGTGGTGATCAATTGCTATTTTAACTCCTAAAAGCTGTTTTCACATCTATAGTCCATACAAAATTCAATTTCTTACGCGTCACCTCAGTCAAGGGAATTGCAATCCTTGAGAATCCCTCAACAAAACATCGATAGTATGCAAAACTAAGGAAACTTCTAACTTTTGAAGAATTCTTTGGCCTTGGACAATCTTTTGTTGCTTATATCTTGGTTGGATCAACCATAATCCCATCCATACTCACAATGTGACCCAAAATGGTTACTTGACGTAGCTAGAACTCACATTTCTTGAACTTTTCATACAATTTGTGTTCTCTCAATCTTTGCAACACTATATGGAGCTGTTCTTCATGTTTCTCTTCTGAATGGGAGTAGACCAATATGTCATCAATAAATACGATCAAAAACTTTTCTAGATAATACTTGAACATTCTATTCGTAATATCCATGAAAGTCGCTGGGGCATTGGTCAGTTATAAAAACATAACAAAAAATTCGTAATTTCCATACCTCGTGCGAAAGGTAGTCTTAGGAATATCTTTTGGGGTTTTATGCCCTAATTAAAACCCAAATTCTTTGTAATCTCATTTTATTATCAATAAAAGAATAGAAATCCTTTTTTGACTTGGCTAATCACTTTGCTCACATGTTTTATTTTCATGATTATTTGTTTAATATAAACTTCTATTAAATCCCGAGCATATAGCTAATCTTATTTATAGTGACATAATCACAGTGGAATATAAATATGATTATATGTTCAAAATAAGTTAGTCCTAAGATTAGTCAGCGCACAGGATTTACACTGACTTGCCAATCTACGATATGATCGACTTACACATTACAGTGTTATGTTCTTTCCAGAACATTAGAAAAGTAGATAAGATCAGATGTATTTGTTACATCAGACTGGACCGATATTGACAGTTGATAAGATAAGTAAACATACTGTTATTATCTATTCTAGTCATATCATATAGTTGACCATAGGTCAATTCAATCTTAATTCTGAGTGGTTAGTATTCTAGCTGATTATATTATTTGAGTTCTTTGACTTGTTTGTTACCAGCTTACCCTACGGACTAGCCCATACTTACATCTTGGGAACTAGGTAGTATAATTGAGTGGGAGTGTTAATCATAGATATGAACATCTATAGCTTCTGATGAAGAAGTGAAATGATTGTTTCCTTTTAGTTTGTTTCAATGTGTTAAATGATAGAGATCTCATTTCAGTAATTAAATTAGTTTACTGAATTATCATTTACAAGGAACTAAGTGTTTTAAGGATAAAATACAATGAGGGGTAAAACGATATTTTAGTCCTATCTCATTGTAGAACGTCTATAGATGATTGAGTGACAATTATGGTTGTAACAATGGATAATTAATAGTGTATCTATATTTGTTATAGAGTGTTCTATGAATTCAAGAGTGCAATTCCAAGTCTATAGTGGAGTCACAAGGAATTAATAAGTTAGTAAATTTATTTGTTAGATTTATGATAACTTATTGGAGCTTGATTTCATAGGCCCATGGTCCCCATTGTACCTTGGATAAAATCATCTAGATAGTCTCAATTAATTGATTTAATTATCAATTAGAATTATCAAAGTTGACCAGGTCAATTTTGGATAGTTTCACAGAGTTGTGTAATTTTGATAAGAAAAGAGAAATTATGGCAGATTTATTAATTAAGATAAATTGGTATCTAAATTAATAAATAAGTTTAAATCAAGGTTAAAATTATAAATAATTAATTTGATAAAGGATTTAAATAATTATTTAATTAATTAAATCAATAGAAAATAATACAGACATTGATTTTAAGTCCAATGGGCTTATAATCACATGGAAAATTTCACGGGCCTAAAGCCCATGATAATTTCGACCTAGAGCTTTAAAATGGCTATTATTTTATTTATTTTTTAATAAAATTAAATGGCCTAATTGAGTCTATAAAAGGCATGTTTACAGAGAAGTCATCAATTAAGATTTCTGAGACGACAAATAAGTTTAATCACTGGGTTTCTGATAGTTTTAGATTCTCTCTAAACACAAGTCATTTTCTAAGCCTCTTTGATTATTTTCTCTTCTTCTTCTTTGTATCTATCTCATATGTTGAGAATTGCCCACACTAGTCTAGGTGATTCTAAGGATACATTGGAAGGCTGTGAAGAAAATAGAAGATCGGTCCAGTTTCTTGATAATAATCTGCGACAGAGAGGATACAAGAGTTAGAGAAACTGAAGGAAGGACTGTTTCATTCCGCTGTGTATATTGTAAGTATTCTATTCTTTGTTTCTCTTTGTATTCAATTTTAGAAACATGTTTTAGGCTATCTCGTATTAATTTGTTTAATATTAGATATACATTCAAATAAATAAAGATCATGTATAAGTAATCTAACAACTGGCCTCAGAGCCTTTGGTAACCTTTATTTTCATGCATGAACATGTTTAAAATTGAATTATTTGATATGTTTGAATAATTGGATGGTTTTCATGTTTTTATGAAGCATATTGATTTTATGTGAATTTTAGCAATTTTTAGGTTTTTTGTTGTGTTTTCTATGCTATTAATTTTTATATATGCTTTATTTTGTGTAAAACATGTTAAAAATTAATTAGAAAATGGTTTTGGTTTGAAAAATTGCTCAATTTTTTTTTACACTAGCTCCCATGCGCGCACACCATGCACTAGCGCCCGCGCACACACCCCTGCCTCGCGCGCGCGCCAGCCCAATCACCATGCTCGGGTGAACAGTACCTCCAGTGTTTTTTTTTTGAGAAATAAAAAAATTAAAATTATGAAAATACATTATTTATTATCAAAACCAAAAATATCTTTTTTTTTTTGTTTTATCATTTATTTATTTTTAAAATAAAATATTTTTGTTAGTTGAGATTTAAATAATTAGATATTTTCTACAAACATTCAAATTCAAATTTAAAAATAGACTAACAACTTAATTTTAAATCTTTTAATATATTAAAATATTAGAATTATGATATAAGATATTTAAGATATTTTTATTTAAATTCTTGATATTTTTATTAAATCTTTATTTGAAAATATAAATATATTTTTATTCTATAGTTTTAATATTTAAATTATTTGAAATTTGAACATTGTTAGTTAGATATTTTTATAGATATTTGAATTTGTTTAACTATTTTGAGATATTTTAGGGTTGTTATAAATATTTATATATATTTTTTAAATGATTAAAATATTAGCTAATAGTTGTAACAACACAAGGTATTTTTGGAAAATAGTTAAGATATTGATTTTAAAATTTTAAATTGGTTAAATTTTGAAAAATATCAATTTTTTCAGCCAATTAATAAAATATTTGTTTAATAAATGGGATTTAAATTAACTTTGGTTAATTGTTGATAAATCCTATTTAAATTAAATTAATATTTTTTTTTCAAATTAACCTAAACCAAGTTGATTGTTGATAAGTGAAATTTAAATTAACTATTGTTAGTTGTTGAGAAATTTCATTTAAATTGACTTATTTTTTGTACAAATTTAATTAATTTCAATTTTTTGATAAATTCTAGATAATTAATTGTGGTATTTTTGCATAAATTCATAGAATCGCTCATATAGTAACATGATTAGGCCCATCCAATTATAACATGTCTATTTTCACTATATGTAGTATTTTTGCAATTGGGCTTAGATGCATATAGTGGCCCATATGTTTGTTAGATATATATGGTATTTTGCCAAATAAAATATTCATAAAATGATAGGTTTTATTTGGGCCCATTAGAAAATGTAAAGTTTAAATTCCTCTCTCGTGGGTGATTCCACTTGTGAAGGCCCATTTGCTTTGCATGACTATAGTGGGCCTAATCAATTAATAACAATTAATAAAACGAATGTTTAAATTCCTGTCTTTTGGACCTTGTATGGAAGATATGGGGTATTTGTAGTGGGAACGACATACTGGACCCAGCCCTCCTCCATACAAGCCCAATTGTTAAGGCCCATTTACCTGAGTTGGACTTAATTGTATAAGTTCACTATATTGGTGATACCATGCAATAGAAATGATACAAGGGTTAGAGAAAACTGAAGGAATGACTTATTCATTCCGCTGCATATGATGTAAGTGTTCTTATCATTATCTATGTTTAATTCAATTACAGAAAAATGTTCTAGGTTTTCTTATATTAGTTTGTTTAATATATGATTTGCATGAAAATAAATAAGATCATGTATAAGTAATTTTCTACACTCAACACATGAGATCTAGAGAGGTTTGATAGAGAGAAGATGTATTGGATAGTTTTTTAGGTTTAGGAAAAACTATCACTTTCTTTTTAGAGAGAGTCTGGCAGTCTATGAAAACCAATTCTTGAAAAGTATCGCTTCTTTTCAGGTTTATAAAGATAATTAAATAATTTAATTAATCTTTATTTTATTAAAATAATATTGATCAATTATAACCTATTTAATTATTTAATTTAAATCATATTTAAAAAATAATAATTAAATATATATAATTGAATAAAAAAATTATTTGAAAATCAAAATTCAAATCTCAAGAATAGGAAATCCCTATGTGTGTCGACCACACCCTTAGGGTTATCCCTAATTTTCTCATTTGTTTATTTAATGAGTATTTAAGACAATATATTTATTCCAAAATAAATATCAGTTAATTCAAAATTAGCTTTATCTTAAAATATCTGTTTTAAATAAATAAATATTTTATTCTAAATAAGATAATTATTAATCTATCTTTATATTAATTAAAACATGATTATTATTTATTTTAACTATATAGTTAAATCATTAATTAATTCATCATTAATCAATTGCCCATAATTATCACATAACTATTTTCTTGCCCTGGAAAATCAATACATTTGCAATTAATCCATTCTCTCTACAAATCTTTCTTTTGTCATCCTTACCCTTGACGGTGTAGGATAGAGGTTGATTTGGGGACCATTGACCTATAATACGAAGCTCCAATAAACCAGATTATTAATCAAACTCTTTAATCCAATATTCTTATTTATTTATTCCATGATTACTTCGCTATAAATATGAAATTTCACTCTAAGTATTTATATAATTATATTTACAGAGATTTCCCTTGTAGTCCATTGATATAATCAATAAATGTAGTTCTGCCCTCCATTTATTGGTTCGTTAATTAGAGCTAGTCAAGATTACCGTTTACCCGTCTAATTACCTCTTGATCCTTAAGTACCATTAATTCACTAGAAATTAATTAATTCATAATCATATTATAGATTTCAGCTCAATAACTATTTAGTTCCAGAATTAACCCTTAAGGGAACCAATCTTCGATCTGTTAGGAAAGTATGGATTCAATAATTATAAATCATGTTCCCAACCATTAATGATATTGAATATTTAAAACAAAAGCCATTAGCCTCATTATACTAAGAAACATTAACAAGTGAATCAAAAGATTCAATAAACACAATCAGGAGTTCATGAATACTCATGATTTAGACTGATCTACAAATGATCATCTATTATGATAAGAATTAAATCTTTATGTCAAACGACAAGTTTATAAAGATAGTTAATTCTCATCGGTCATGTCATATATAATCTCTATTATATACAACACCTTTACTATGATGTCTATCCACATTAGTAATCTGAATCTAGATCACTCGCATCTTATATGATTAGTAAATCGCACTAGTAACCATTTATTAAAAATTTCTTATTTTAATATGTTACTGATTATTTTATTTATTATATATGATCTTCATTCTCTCGTACTAATCATATTCTCATGAATGAATAAAGATTTTTCTTGGTATTAATATATAATTAATCAAACATTAATTATAACATTCAAATATAATAAAATTGTACTTTTATTTAAATCAATAAAATGTCTTCACATGCTTTTAGGGTATTAATTCTAACATTACAGTCAATGGTACCAATCCATGCCCAATATTATATCAAAGTCTTCCATTTCTAGCTCAATCAGATCCACAAACAATCCTCTACTATCCATCTCCACTGGTAAATATCTAATTCACCTCCAAGAGATTATTAACCCCCTGTAGGTAGCAATGTCCCAAACCCCACAACATACACAACACAAGGTCTACTATGTCTATCACTATACTAAATACAAACGAATGAGTATCACCAGATTCAATCAAAACTGTATACATAGAGCCATAGCTAGAAATCTGACTTGTCACTATGGAAGGACTAGTCTTAGCCTCTGTCTAGGTCAGCAAAAATACTCGAGCCCAAACTAGATTGTCGCCTTTCTTTGATTCCTCCCTCTTCAACTATGGGAAATCTTTCCGGAGATGACCCACCACTCCACACAGGAAACATGCCTTAGCGCGACATTCTCCTAAGGGATGTCTCCTGCTGTTAGGGTTTGTGCCCTAAAAGCATATGAAAAGAAATTTTATTAATTTAAATAAAAGTACATTTTTATTAAATTTGAATATTATAATTATTGTTTGAATAATTTATCAAAATATAAAAAAAAAATCCATATTAATTTATGAGAATATGATCGTGTATGCGTATGTTGACCGCCTTTTTTGCTGTCAACTTTTATAAGAGAGGTTAAAGAAATAACTGTAAGAACACCAAGATTTTTACGTGGATTAGGTTGTAAAAGAAACCCTAGTCCATGAGTCTTTAGCATTAGAGAGATTGCAAGCTTGTAATTGCAAGATTTTATAGTGTCTTCTCAAGCAACATTTAGATTGCTCTGAGTACAAATAGTTTTCTCTAAAGTAAAACCAACCCCTTACAATGAGGTTCCTAGCCCTATTTATAGAGGCTGAGGTCATTAATGTTAATCATACATAATTAATACACATTCTTCTCATAAATGATGGATTAATACACTTCAATGCATAGAGACCACGACCAAAGCGAGATTTGCGGGGACCACTATAGAAAGGTAACCACTTTACGGGGAACATGCCCCTGGGAGTGTCAGGGAATGTTGTACGTATTTCCATGTCAAGCGGTGTAGTGGGAGTGCGAGTCGTCAAGTCGTACCATCGGTAACACTGTAGGCAGATCACCCAAAAAGGTTGTCAGGTCTTTCTTTGAGGCAGCTAATCCACACTGGCTGACAACTTGCCCATTCCTAAGATTTCGAGGACTAGGTCCTCGACTTGGAATATAGTTGGGAGCAAGGAAAAGATGTGGACTACCAAGCACCCTCGGGAGATAACCTTATGAAGACATTCATAGCTCTCGGGACATGGCCTAGCAAAGATGTTGACGCCTTCTCATTATCCAAGGAGGTCGACCTCCAACTGTTGGACTGATCCCACGAGGACATATCTTTTAGGCGTTGCCTCATAAAAAAGAGGCACGTGTCCTTGGGTGAAAACACAGACAACCTCTACCTATCCTCGGACAGTGGAGACTTAAAACTAATGAGGCTTTCAAAAGGTCCTCGGGAGGAAACACTTGGACTTCCGCTGATGTCATTACGGGATTTCCTACCATGTCCCGCAACCCCATTGTTGGGCCCGTCAATCTGTGCAATTAATGTAAGGTCAATTCCACAGCCCTAACGTCTTTTCCGTACCCTAGGCGTCCTTTCAGTTTACACTCGAGATTTCCCTTTTCCAATGCCAATGGTCGCAATCTGTGCCACTCCAATTTTAGGCCCTTGAATCGTACTTGAATACCCAGGTCCTGGATAATCCAGCAGCTGGGGTGACTTTACTTCGCCCCCAAGCACTGGGTCTATAAAAGGTCAAGAATCAAATTCCCCAACGTTACTTTATCTCATTTCAAATTTTTTGTACCTTCTAACTCTTCAAACATTCTTAAACCCTTCTCTGGAATTTCCTCTTCCCTAGTTCTTTCTATCATTCGGGATGACTAGTGCAAGGCTTCATACTTCTAGGCGAACAACCAATTGCTCTTCAAGGTTCGCACTCAGTTCAACCCAATACGACGCTTCATTTCGAGTAAGTATCCCCAAACTATGAGTTCTTGTTTTCATGTGTATTTGAGAGTTTAGGATGCATGTTTAGAAGTTTTTTTTTAAACCATTTTGAGGTTGTTTTTGCCTTATTTGTGACCATAAATGGCCTAACTAGCCCATTTAACCAATCTGTAGTGTTTTGGGCGTTTTTCCTTAGTCTGCGTCCTTGGCCAGAATCTGGAAAATTTCCAGATTCTAGTGATGTTCATCATCTCCGATGGTGTTCATCTTTTCCGGTGGTGCCTTCGGTGTCAATTACTTGGCTACGAGGACATCCCAGAACCACTAGGTTATATTTTCTTTTCCCTTCTTTTTCCCCGAGAAGTTGTCTTAGGGGCTCTCATTTTGACCGAACCTCCTTCGGGTCAAGGCGCTGACTGCTTGGTGTTTGTTTTCAGATGTTCGAGGAGCTTCATTAGCTCCACGAACAAGGATTCTATGCCTTCGATGATGAAATCCTCCAAATGGCCCGAGAGGTAGAACAACGTTCCGAGAAGGGGAAGCATGTGGTTGATAGTAGCCAGGCTCTTACCGTTCGGGAGAATTCGGAACTGGCGGCGGAGAGGCCCCGCGGAGCTAGCCTCTCAGAAGAAGGGGCAAACATTAGCCCAATGCTGTCAGATACTCCGTATCCTGACATCAGATTCGAAGCAGAGGATGTTTCGAGAAAACTTCAGCATTGGGGGGCCTTAAATAAAATAATCACCAACTACGGGGTGGACGACAGCGAGATACTAGTGCAACTTGCTCGGGAGGATGAGAGGGTGCATGAAAGTGTCCACAGACTGGGCCTTGGAGCACCTCACACCTTCAGGCGGGAGCAGCACTACTGCTACACCAATATTACATCGACTTCCTCAAGTACGTCAGCATAGCCTAGTTCCAACTGTCCCCAAATGGTTATCGGGTGTTAGCTAAACTTTACGTCCTATACAAAAGCAAGGACTATCCTATCCCTTCTCCCACCGAAATACTATATATTTACAGATTTTGGCAATACTCGAAGAAATGGGAGAAGGGAGGGTACAACACCCTGATGAAATATGCAAGTTCAGGGAAAAGAGGTTATAAAGCTCTGTGCAGCAACAGAAATCACGCTCGGGCCTACAAAGATCAATTCTTTTGGGCGGACGGCTTCCCGACGAGGACTAATCCTACCTTACTCCTGGACTTCACCACCGTCGGTAAGTACTGAAACTTTGTAAGCTAGCCCGAGCCCTTAGCTCTTAAATGATATCTGTATCTATTTTCCTGATCAGGTCCATACCGTCATACCTTATTCATGGAATCCCTCTCCAACGAGGAATTAGAGCTTCTCTATGTCATCACTGACGCCCATTTTTGACAATGTGGGCTGCTGTAGGCGGGGTAAATTGTGAATCCCATGGTCCGTACTCCGTTCTAAGACTTGAAGAGGTCCCAGATAGAGGCAAAGCTGTACACATACTTCATGGCGGCCAATGGACTCCAACAATACCAGCAACACCTTTGTGAGGAGCGCGCGAAGAGTGTTCTTGCCATCAAAGTTGCCGAGGAGGCGCAAGAAGATGAGGAGCTGGAAATGGGGATTGAATCATCCTCCGTACACCAAGGTAAATCTTCGATCCTTCTCCACTATGCTAGGTGCGGGGGAGGGAACTAGTCCCAACCATATCTTAGTCTCTCCCTCCCTTCTCAAGTGCGACCAAGTATCGGAGCGTTGCTGGTTTGTGGAAGATTATCAAGATTACCAGGATCTTATCGACGTGTACCTTCACAATCTGAAAAGAAGGCACCTTCCCAACTTCATACCTCTTAAAGAATCGACAGCAATGTATGTGTCTTGGTTTTGTCAGTATGATACCAACTTGACGTAAGGGATGGGTCGTCTCGTACGTGACTTTGCCAGTACCCTTCTCCACTTCGAGGAGCCTAACTGTGGTGGGGATCCTGAGGAGTTTAACTTTCTTTTTATGATTGTATCATCCTGTTATGGTTTTCCCCTCATTTATCGTGACTGACCAGGGTGTTTCTTTTGCATAGATAGCATGGGCCTTTCCGATTTGGTGCGCTCAAAGTGTCAAAGGGTGTCGAGCCCTTCTGAGATCGATCTCTAGACGATCCCGACAACCGTTCCAACGCCTCCTCCATCTGTTCTGGCATCCTCAGTCGCTCCTCCGATGGCCCCTACCTCGAGCGCAACAGTCGCCGGTGAGGTCATTAGCTTGAGGTCTCCTCCTCCCGAGACGAGGGGTTCTCTGAGAAAGGCAAAGAAATCCCTCCCGGTCCCCCTCAAGCCAAGAATCCTTGTCTGGTTATCTTTTCGAAGTACTACAATGACAACAGATCAGGTCTGCACAAGGAGGTCACCAAGTATTACAATACTCGCATCGACGAAGGCAACGAGAGAATCCGACTGTTGACTGAGTTACTGCGCGAGGACTGGCCGAAAGAACTTGTCTCTGCTCCTTGCCACAAAGAACTTGAACCTCTCCTCATGGGGAGAATAGGAGAGAGGGCCATACAACTCGGCACAGAACTCCAGTAAGGACTAACGACATCCCTATGCGAAATGATCGCAGACAACTTTGCCCATTGTGGTGGTGACAACGAGGTGGCGCTGGTGGCAACTAGCCAACACACTTTCACTAGGGTAAGCCTTGGTTTCTTTTTGGGCTCGATGAATGTCTTGTCTGTTTGGATGATTCATCAATCTGAATTCATAGGTTGCTGCTTTAAATCAACGACTCGGGGACCTGGTGCCGACGCGGTCTCTTGAGCTAAAGAAGACTCGGGAGGAGTTGGCTCACGTTCTGGTGGAGCTTGCTAAAACCAAGGAGACGACAGTTCCTCTTGAGGAACATTCATTGCTTTAGAAAGAGGTGGAGGACACTGGGGCCGCGTTCGCGAGGTGGAGGATCAACTGGTCGTGGAGAGGTCAAAACTTTCCGCCTTGGTGGAGACATCCGCCAAGCTGTTGGAAGATGTTGTGACTCAGACACAGACTATGGAAGAGGAACTGGTCCGAGTCCGTGGGGAGTTTTGGATAAGCTGGATGGACCTAGAAGCCCGTGTTGCTGACCTAGAAAAACCAACGGGAACCTGTCCAAGGACCTCGACGTGATGGCTGAGGACATGCTCTTTATCGCGTGGTAGAACAACAAAGACATGGACCTATCCTTCACAGAGGATCCTGATATGAGGACAAAACTCTTGAAGCGCGTCTTGAGGCGAACATTTCCCACGAAGCTTAAGAGAGAGATGTAATGTCCCAAAAATGCTAATAGGTTTTAGTGCCTTGATTAGCGTGCCAAGAGGGCATAACTGGATATATGTGTGATTAACTGATTAAATACGTGACTATGTGGCATGCATGATATATATGATAATGTGAGTATGATTATATGCATGTGGGCCCATTCTTAATAATTGGGGCATATTTATATTATTGGCCTGTTGCGGGCATAAATGTGATTATATGTGTAAATGATTGAGACCACATTATTATGTGGATATATTTGCAGTATACGGCTCGAGGCGATCCTAGTGAGCAGATTGGCGGAATAGTCACAACGGGGTCCAATACCTGACTCGGGGCAAGCCTAAGGGTATTTTGGGAAGTTCAATGTATATTTGGGGTTTATTGAGTAATGGGTAAATATTTGGTAATTAGTTGGGCATGACGGGATTAATTGGCAATTGGTAGGATGACTTGAGGAATTAGCGAGAAACGGGGGGCAAAATGACCATTACACCCTTAAGGGCAATTAGGAGGCTGAGTTAATATCAAAGGCAATATGGTCTTTTTTGGTTTGTGGATAGGCTCATTAGAAGCATGTAGACTCAAGGAAATAGGCAGAGTATATATTTATCTCTCTCTCCCTCCTTGGTCAGTTTAAACTTCTCTCTTTGGTGGGTATTGAGGCAAGTAGAGTTCTTGGTGAATTGCTGAGGAAAAGGCTGAGAATTTGAGCTTTGGAGCTGGAGAATTGAAGCTAGGATCATTGAGGGTTTAACTCAAGGGTTTAATCTGCAGTAGAGGTAAGTTAATCTCTCTGTTCTTAACTGAATTTTTGAGTTTGGTTTAGCTGTATTTAAGTTCTAACTTTGGGTCTGAATCTAAGTTTGGTTGAAGATATGGATTAGTTCCTAGGGTAATTATGATAACTATGTTGTGCTATTATGGATTCTAGGCTTGAATTTTGGGTTTGGTTATGATTTCGGTGTATAAGTAGGCTGGATTCTAGGCCTTTGAGATGGGAAAAACGCTGGGAAACCTAGGGAATTCTGGGTTCACGGGGATGCGCCGCGACCCGTGTGCCCCAGATGCCCTGGGAGGGTTGCTGATTTATAGGCTCGCCGCAACCCTAGGGGAAAGTCACGGCCCGCCTCCCCCCAGATGCAGAGGCTGCGCCTTTGACTTGAGCCGCATCGCGACCCTTAGGACCAGGTTGCGGCCCACCTAGGTAGTTTTAACCTAGGTGTGTCTTAAGGCTCAGGGAGGCTTGGGGATCCAATCTTAAGCTCTCGGGATGATTTCTACTACCCGGTTTAGTAGAAACTGAGGTCCTGGAGGCTAGTATCTTAATCCAAAGCTTTTATATGGTTTAGAATCTTATGGTTATTTGTGACTAGGTTATACAACAAGGGCTTAGGGATTATGAATCATGCTCAGGGCTGCCATACGCTTGCTGCTCGGGATCTGAGGTAAGAAAACTTCACCCATATGGTTGTGTTTGGGACTAAGGTTCCCTGTATCTAGATATATGTGTTGTGTAACTGTATTGGTATTATATGAAATGTGAAAGTACGACCTAAGGGAGCCAGGGTTGACGATTAATGCATTGGACGCGGCTTGGCCACTGTGAGTCGAGGTCAGCTAAATAAACAATGGACTCGGCCTAAGCGAGCCATGGTCATTTAAGTAAACAGAGGGCTCGGCCTAAGGGCGCTGACCCTGAATATTTGTATTACTGATGGAAATGTATGCTTGAGAATATATGTTTGTCGTTGTATCTTATTGCTTGTACTCTGTTGAATAATTGGACTGGTTGGGTCAAGGTTGATTAAATGCTACTATTGCTCTTTTATTGGGATTGTTGCCTATAATATACTATCAGTTGAATTTGGTGAATTATATTTACTGTCTTTATACCATTGCCTATTTGTGCATGTTTTAAGTTTTCTTGCTGGGTCTTGGCTCACGGGTGCTACGTGGTGCAGGTAAGGGAGTTGATAGTTGAGAGCTTCTGGGGTGGTGTGTACATATGTAGCCTACTCGATCACCACGGTCGAGGTAGCTTGGGAGGAACTAGGGTTAACCCTGTTTTTGCCGCTTAGGATGACTAAATTGTATTTGGTTATCTTTTACCAATCTGTAAACTGATTTTTGTTATCCCGTGTACGAACTTAATATTTTAAAGAATAATAAACACTTTGTTGACCAAATCTTTTACTACTTGACCTTGACTTAGTATTTAATTACACATTTAAGTTCAAATGACTTGCTTAGTAGGTTAAGCACTATTTTAAACACACAGTGTAACAATCTTGGTTAACCAGGGCGTTACAAGAGAGGCCTCGGTGATGGATCGGATTCCTGAAGATAACCCCTTGGTTGAGTTGGTGACAGAGGTGCCATCAGGCGAAGCTCCCAGTAATTCCTTGAGTTAGATCAGGCCCGTGTGCCATAACTTTTAGGGGTATAAACATACATTTTAATGCTCGAGCCCTCGAGCACACTTGTACTTATTTTCCTATTTAACTAAGCATCTTTTCTTTCACTTGATTTGGTTCTTTGAATTCAACGTAACCTAATTTGGCACGCGAATAAACACTTAAACTGTTTTAAACACTTGGTTTTATAAACTCAACATACCACGAATGCTATGAGAACAAGAACTCAAATCATTTTCAACATGGTTCTATAAATTCCAATGTAACACTAATGTCACGAGAAACAAGAAGTCAAATCATTTTTAAACTCTTGATTCTATGAATTCAACGTAACGCGAATGTCACGAGAACAAGAACTCGGTTTTGGTTTTATGAATTCAACATAATATGAATGCTACGTGAATAAGAAATCAGTTTTGGTTTTATGAATTCAACATAACATGAATGCTACGTGAACAAGAACTTAGTTTTGGTTCTATAAATTCAACATAACACGAATGCTAATTGAACAAGAACTTGGATCGTTTGAACACTTCGTTCTATAAATTCAATGTAACACTAATGTCACGAGAATAAGAACTCAAAGCTGTTTCAAATACCTGGCTTCTGCGTTTAGTCTCTTGTAAGCCCACAGTCCTAGAATTGACTTTGACGCAAAATTTACCGCAGGTCTTTACTCGTCGCCTTATGTCCCTACAACCTGAAGATTTGGGCTTTCAGGGGTTCTGGCATGTGGAAACACCCACCCCCCTGAGTATGCACTACTCGAGGGGTTGGGGGTTTTGACACTGCTCCCCGAGTGCATGTCTACCTTCTGGGCTACCTTCTTGGGAGGTGATGCTAGCGAGACGCCCAGGCATAGGACGCCTGGGTATCCGTTCGTGTCGCACAGATTAGGATTTGGTTATTACTCTCCGGGCGCGCGCTGTCCTCGGGAGGTAACCTAAATTCTTAAGTTTGTTACATTGGCCTTTCCAAATATGGGATATAGTGATATTAAGGGCGCTTCGCTCATCGACTAGCCAAGCATCCTATATCACGGACTTCCCGAGGCCAAGTATAAGGTACTCGGTGTTCCGTTCGCATCTCGAGACCAAGAGACTTAGTCAGAGCTCCTCAGGCTTGGTGTCCACGAGAGGTAACTATAGTCTACTCTCATGCTACTTGGGTTATCTAGCTCCTAGGTACTAAGTTTATTCTTGCCTGGAACAAGCTACCTTCAAGGCTAGACTTTATTAGTTTCCTAGGATTTTCTATTATCGGGATGGAGAGACTAGGCTTACTCCTCTTGGCTATTGACAAGTTTAGTTTCCTAGGTCGTTCCTTGTGAGGCGTAGTGTTGCCCTCACTCCATGCCCCCCAAATGATCGGAAACTAGTCTGCGATCACATGTCTAGGCAAGCAGGTGCTCTAACACATCATTAATAGAATATAATGGAAACTAAAGAACATAGGCAAAAGAAAAAAATTTCTTACCGTGTTTTATATACACGGTTTCCATTACATGTGCCTGAAGGCTATAGGGGGATTACAGAAATAAACAATGTTTGTTGCAGATTCTACTAGTAATACTGGTGGAGATGCTCGGCATTCCAGGAGTGAGGAATCAGCTCCCTACTAAGTTAGGCTAATTTATATGTTCCCGAACATACAATGCTTTCGACTTGGTATGGGCCCTCCCAGTTGGGTCCCAGCACTCCTGCATCTGGATCTCGAGTGGCTAAGAAGACTCTTCGCCACACCAGATCTCCGATCCTGAATTTTCTATCTTTCACTTTGGAGTTGAAATACCTAGTCACCTTTTGCTTGTAGGATGCTACTTACAGCTGAGAAGCTTCGTGTAGCTCCTCCACGAGGTCCAGGGACTCCCGAAATAAGGCATGGTTCGTGGTTGGATCATATGTATCCCGTCAGTGCGTGGAGATTGCTGCTTCAACCAGGAGCATAGCCTTGTACCCGTAGGCCATCGAGAAGGGAGAGCCGGTGGAGGTCCGGGTAGTGGTGCAGTAGCTCCACAATGCCCTAGGAAGCTCCTTGGGCCAAGATCCTTTTGCCTACTCTAGCCTTTTCTTTAGAGTGGACTTGAGTGTTTTGTTCACTGCTTCCACTTGGCCATCGGCCTATGGATGTGTAACGACCCAAAATTGCTAATAAGGCTTAATGGCCTTGATTAGTGTGCTGGGAGGGCATAATTGGTATATGTGTTATTAAATGGTTAAATGCATGATTAATATGATTATATGAATATGTGATATGCATGTGGGCCCTTTGTAGGCTATAACGACATATTTGTAGTTTTGGCCCGTTAAGGGCATAAATGTTATTATATGTGATAAATTATTGAGACCACATTATTATGTGGATATATTTGCAGCATATGGCTCGAGACGGTCCTAGTGAGCGGATTAGCGAAATAGTCACAGTGGGGTTTGATACCTGGCTCGAGGGGAGCCTAGGAGTATTTTGGGAATTTACACAATATTTTTGGTTTTATTAGATATTGAATAAGTATTTAGTAATTAATTGGACACGTCGAGGCTAATTATTTAATAGTAGGAACACTTGAGGAATTAGCGGGAATCGGGAGCGAAATGACCATTTTACCCTTAGGTACACTTTGAGGACTAATAAGTTATGAGGGGCAAAATAGTCTTTTTAGGGGTTAAATGATATATCTCCTTTGATTCTAGACTTAGCCAGAAATCACTTAGAACCTTAGCTCACCCTCACCTTTCTCACTCACGTACTCCCTCTCCCTCACTTTACATCTTGAAGCTAAGAAAAAAAAAAGGGGAGAAGAACCTGGGGCTTGAAGCTGGAATTTTGGGGAGAAATTTGGATGAATTGAAGCTATGGAAACTAGGGGGTTTAGCTGGGACTTAAGCTCAAGGCTTGGAGGTTGTAGCTTGTGAAGATTCAGTCCTAATTGAGGTAAAATTCTAGCTCTTCACCTTTGAATTTCTGGTTGAGTTTAGATAGAATTATAAGTGCTGGGTTAGTTTCTGAACTTGGGTGTTAGTGAGAGTATGAATTCTACTGATTTGGGGTTGTGGTTTTGTGTTTTAATTGGGTGATTAAAAGTCTTAGATTCGTAGCTAAACTTTGTTTGGTTGGGAGGTTCTTTTGAGTTTTAATTTTGTGAAAATTGGCTGGGAGAAGTGTGAAGAAAACCCATAATTTATTGGTTTGAAGGGGGCGCGCTGCAACTTGTGTACTCAAAAGTCCCTGGGTATGCTCTCTGACTTGGCGGCGCACCGCGACCTTAGGAGGCAAGTCATGGCCCGCCTCCCCTGTGGCTTGGGGTTTTCGGTCTCTGACCTGGGGACAAGTCGCGACCCTATGGGCCATGTCGTGGCCCGCCTAGGGATTTTACCTTGGGATGGTTTCTAGAATTGGTAAGGCTTGGGGGTTTGAACCTAAGTGCTCGAGACAATTTCTACTACCAGGTTTAGTAGAAATTGAGATCCCGGAGGCTAGATTTTATCTCCTAAGTATTTATTTGGATTGGAAGTTGATGATTACCCTTTGGCCACTGTGACCAGGTTTATCACTGAGGCTCAGGACTGAGGATCGTGCTCGGGACCGTTCTATTATCTCCACTCGAAATTCAAGGTAAGAAAATTACACCCTTGTGTGGCTATGTTAAGACTGAGATTCCCTGTATCTGGATATGTATGTGTTGTATAACTATGATATCATTATGCGAACATGAAATGAATGGCCTAAGAGAGCTCGAGCTGATGATTTGCACATAGGACGTGACTTGGACACTGTGAGCCGGGGTCAGCTAGATAAACACTGGACTCAGCCTAAGCAAGCCAGAGCCAGTGAAGTAAAAAAAGGGCGTGGCCTCAGGGTGCCGACCCTGAGTATTACATATTGATTGAGATAAATTGTTGAACGTATATATTTACTATTATTGGTTTGATGCCTATGACTTGTTGAATGTCTGGATGACTATTTTATGATTGATTAAATATCATCCTTGATTATGTATTGTTGTTATAGTTTTCTTGCTGGGCCTTGGCTCACGGATGCTACGTGGTGCAGGTAAAGGCAAGGGTAAGTTGGACCAAAATATTTTATCCTTAACCTGTTAGTTGGTGTAGGATCACATTACTGTTTAAACGAATTGATTAACAAGTCATGAACTATTTTAAAACAGACCGTGAAATGGTCTTGGTTGTCCAGGGCGTTACAGGATGGGCTACGGAAGAGAATCTCTTGATGACACCATGTCGTTGACAGAAGTCTGTGAACACTTCACTGTTGAACTGGAATCCGTTGTTGAACACTATCTTCCTCGGAAGCCCATACCGGCAAACAATATTTTTTATGACGAAGTCCAAAGCCTTTCTGGAAATAACTGTTGCAAGCGGCTTGGCCTCAGCCCACTTCATGAAGTAGTCGAAGGCCACTATGGCGTATTTTACCCCCATTTCCCCGTAGGCAAAGACCCGATAAGGTCAATGACCCAGACGGGAAAAGGCCATGGGCTGGTCATTTGAGTAAGCTCATTTGGAGGCACTCGGGTAATGTTGGAAAAGCGCTGGCATTTTTCACATTTCTTGACGTAATCCATCACATCTCCATTCATGGTGGGACAAAAATACCCTTGTCTTAAGATCTTTTTAGAAAGGCTTTTCCCCCTAGCGTGAGCACTGCAAAATCCTTCATGTACCTCTCGCAGTGTTAAACTGGCTTCTTGCTGGGACACACAACAAAGTAAGGGCAAAGAAAAACCTCACCTGTACAGCCTATTATCAATAGTTGTGTACCTCGGCGCTTGGTACCGCAACTTCCGGGCTACCTTCTTGTCTTGGGGTGACTCCCTGGAGACGAGGTATTTAACTATTGGCTCCATCCACCCATCTTGGGGTTGTACTGTTTCCACCTCGTCTGGAGCCAATATACTCGGAGACTCCAAGTAGTCGATGGGGACCACATTGATTAATTCGGAGCCTTTGGTCGTAGCCAGCTTTGTCAGGGCGTCCGCATTGGAATTTTGCTCCCTCGACACTTGCCAAATAGTGAAATTTTGGAAGTTGTGCAGAATTTCTTGAGCCTTTGCCAAGTATACTGCCATTTTTGTTCCCAGAGCCTGGTATTCTTTGAGAATTTGGTTCACCATGAGTTGGGAATCGCTAAATATCTTGAGTCCTTCGGCCTTGAGCTCTAGCGCCACGTGAAGTCCAGCGATCAAGGCTTCGTACTCTGCTTCGTTATTAGAGGCGCTAAACCCAAAGCAGAGACAACTATGCACTCTATACCCCTTGGGGGAGACCAAAATAAGTCCAGCCCCCACACCATTCTCGTTTGAAGACCCATCCACAAATAACTTCCACACTGGTCCGACCACTGGGGTGCACTCGATTCTCTCCTTATTTTCGGTGCACTTGGTGATGAAATCGGCAAGTGCTTGTCCTTTTATAGCCGTCCACGGGAGGTAAGTGATGTCGAACTGACTTAACTCTACCGACCACTTCAAGAGCGTTCCCAATGATTTGGGCTTTGAAGGACTTGTCTAAGTGGGTGGTTCATGAGAACCTTAATTGGATGCGCCTGGAAGTAGGGTCTTAGCTTTCGAGAGGCCATCATCAAGCAGAATGTTAACTTCTCCATCAGTGGATACCTAGATTCTACCTTGAGGAGTCTCTTGCTAATGTAATAGATGGGGTGCTGAACGCGGCTTTCCTCCCTGACTAATGCGACATTAACGACGTCTTCCAACACAGCCATGTAGAGTAGGAGGGGCTCTCCGTCTATTGGTTTGGAGGGTTTGCCATGTGTGTCTTGAGCTATTGGAACGCCTATTCGCACACTTTTATCCATTCAAATCTCTGACTCCCTTGGAGAATGTTGAAGAAAGGGACGCACTTGTTCATTGCCTTGGAGACAAAATGACTTAAAGCTGTGATCCTCCATGTCAGGCTCTGAACATCCTTAGGCTTCCAGGGAGAAGGCATTTTGATTAAGGCCTTGAATTTTTTGGCATTCGCCTCAATTCCCCAAGCGCTTACAATGAAGCCTAAAAACTTGCCGGAGGCAACCCCAAATGTGCACTTTTAGGGGTTGAGTTTCATCCCGAACTGACAGAGCACTGCGAAGACCTCAGCCAGGTCACCTACATGATCTAAGGCAGTCTGGGACTTAACCAACATATCATCCACATAGACCTCAATGTTTCGCCCTAACTGGTTCTTGAACATTTTATTAACCAACCTTTGGTAAGTGGCGCTGGCGTTCTTCAACCCAAAAGGCATCACGATATAACAATGCACACCCTTGTTGGTTCGAAAGCTTGTGTGCTCCTGATTAGCGACATGCTTGGATATTTTGTTACATCCCAAGTATGCGTCAATAAATGACAGCAACTCGTAACTGGAGGTGGCGTCGACCATCTAATCTACCTGAGGAGTGGAAAATAGTCATTTGGACAGGCCTTGTTAAGGTCCGAAAAATATATGCATGCGCTCCAAGTGCCATTCAGCTTTGGCACAAGGACAGGATTAGACAACCACCTGGGTTATTGGACTTCTCGGATAAACCCATTGGAGAGGAGCTTGTCTACCTCGGCCTTGAGGGCCTTTTTCTGAGTTGGGTCGAACATCTATGGCTTCTGTTGAATGGGAGCAAAGCTAATGTCGACATTCAAGGCATGGCATATGACGTTTGGATCAATGCCAGTCATGTCGCAATGTTACCATGCGAACACATCTTCGTTCTCTCGAAGGAAGACCACTAACACTTCTCGGACCTTCGTTTTCAAGTCTCCCCCGACTTTAACCTTCCTATCGTGGGTGAAGGTGTCTAGAACCACTTCCTCTACTTCCTCAATTGGTTCGATGGGCCGCTCCTCTTGAACCCATGGGTCTAACTCGTCATGCTCCGAGTCCTGCACGCTTGTACCTCTGGGTCTTGAAGCTCTCGGAAATTTCCTCCCTTAACATCATTATGGGAGCCTTGAGGGAGACATTGTAGCATTGTCTCGCTTCCTTTTGGTCACCGTAGACTGTGCCAATTCCCGCATCTGTGGGGAATTTCATGCACAGATGACAGATGGAGGTGACTGCCCAAACTCCACTAGTGCTGGCCGTCCCAAAATGGCATTGTATGTCGTGCAGTACTTAAAGGCCTGGCGAGGTACCTCCCCAAGCGTCACTGGAAGCTTTATCTGCCCCATTGGAATGAGGGCTTACCCCGAGAACCCATAAAGTGTTGAGGCGCACGGGGACAGGTCTGCTGTAGGTAGCCCTATCTATTTGAAGGCTAATTTAAACAAGATATTTACCAAACTCCCGTTGTCTACCAGAATCCGCGCTACCATTTTGTTGGAGATTTGACTCTCGATCACCAACGGACCGTGATGCAGAAAATGCACTCTCTGAGCACCGTCTTCGGAGAACGTTATGACTTGGTCAATCATTCGCGACATTTGGGCAGGTAATTAGGTTAATTCCATTACATTATCATCATGGTTCAAAACTCATACGTACCTGCTCTACGAGCTTCGTGAGGTGCCCCCCAGGTGTGGTCCTCTGGATAAGGTTCCTACCCGCCCATTTATTGGAAGAGGTCCTTGGGCTGCTAGATGCTGGGGACCAACCGAGTTGTTGTTGGGACCTGAGGTGTGGCAGGTTGAGCCACCGGTCTAGCCAAGAGTGGCTGTGCTGACGTGGTTCACCCTTAGAATATTGATGGAGGTGTCCCTGCTTGATGAGGTTCTCATTCTCATCCTTGAGCTGGCAAAATTCGTTAGTGTGATGCCCTATGTCATTGTGGAAACAAAATTTGCCAGGGTCCCTCCCATCCCTGTCTCTTCGGATGGGTTGTGGCTTCCGGTAGTGCACGTGCTGTGCTGTGGCCACAAAGATGTTCTCTAGGGAATCCATCAAGTCACTATATTTGGAATACTACGAGATGTACTTCTCGCCTGATGCAACTCCCTTCTCAGGCTGTGTGATTCTGCCCACCTTGGCTTTGCGACCCTTACCCTTCCCTCTGCTCCTTGTGCCACACAAAGCTCAAATAGATTTAGCCAGATGGGATAGGGCAACAACTCCAGCACTGAATGTAGGCTGAAAAGCGCTGTATCCAGTGGGCGCTGCCTCGAACCCTGCTGGAGACACACAAAATCCAGAAGCAGACATGGCGCTATAACCGGAAGGGGCGAGGCTCTGGCCAGGTTGGGCTCCCAACGAACCATGCTAAATGTGAACATAGGGGGAGTATTGGATCCCCAAGGCCATGGGACCAGGAACGACCGAGGCAGGGAAAAGGGCGGACGCTCTAAACGCCCCGATCTGGGTGTCCTCCTAGGTGATGTATTCTTGTGCCCGACGAATGAAGTCATTGAGACACCGACATCCCCTTCGCTGGAGATCATCCCAGAGTGGAGATCCCGAGCAGATGCCAGCCTGCAACATCATCATCTGTTGCCCATTATCAACCCTCTTAGTTCTTGTCGTTTCCTCTTTGAAGCGTTTGATGTAGGCCTTGAGGGTCTCAAACATTCCTTGCTTGATGTTGGCCAATCCTCAAAGCTTACCTTCCGGACCCCTAGGAACTATCTTCGGAAGGCGAATGATAACTGTTGCCACGTCTGAATCGACCCTGGTAAGAGTTTCTTAAACCATTCATCTGTTGGTATTGTCAGGGTGAGGGGGAACACGTGACATTTTGCGTCGTAAGAGATGTGATCCACCGAAATTAGCCTATTGAACTTGGAAAAATGGTCTGTGGGATCCCAACCACCATCATAAGCTGGTATGGACATCATCTTGAATCCCAGAGGTAGTGGGGCTTCGACAAGATGAGGAGCACATGGCTCTACCTCCTCGTCTTCCAAGTAAACTCGTGGCCTTGTTGCCTGGCCATTCTAAGCATTATTTGCTTCAAACTTTCTAATTCTGCTCGGAGAGCGTCATGATTCTGGTTGGCGCTCTGTGCCGGGCAATCCCTTCTCCGCGGGTTGAGATTGTCTCGGAGATCTGACGGGTGTCTAACAATAGGCTCATGTACTCTGGCCTTATTACACCTCCGAGCATTGAGGTTGTCTCGTAGGTCGGTCTGTCCTCGAAATGCACCATTGTCTTCTGGGTGGGCGACCTCAGTTTCTCCATCGAACTCGTTTTCATTTATCGAGATGTTGATGCCTCGTTTCTAATTCTGTGGGGCATTTCTCGGGTGGTTATTCCTATGAGACTTGTTAGGTCCCAAAGGGATACCAGCTCCAGGCCTCACGCGACCCGTATGTGCGCGTTGGGGCGGAGGGCCCCGAGCCCCACGGGTGATGCCTGCTTGGCGGTGTCCTCGGGCCCTTGCTTCATTACCCTTACCAGTTTGCTGCGGAGCCGGGTGGACCTCAGGCTCTTGACAAGCCCTATTATGCTTCGAAATAGGGTCATCATTGGCCTTTCCTTTACCACGGTCTTGCAGTGGTGTTGAGGTTCCAATTCCGGCTGGGTGCTCAGTGGGCATCGCAACCGGTGGATCCTGCGCTTCGGCAGCCAGGTGTTTAGGAGGCACATCAGCTATTTGATAGGTGGCACTCCAACAGGGTGCAACGGTGGCACACTTGTTGGGTGCCCAAACTGGCGTGTTGCCGTTGGGCTCCACTTGTAACCCTTGGGCTGCAAGAGTGGCCTTCATGGCAAGCACCATCTCCTGAAGGGCACCGGTGTTACCTTCTTGAGCATCAAGCTTCTGTTGTTGGGTGGCCACCTGCTCGCGGAGCACCACGACCTCTGGTGTCTCTTCTGCCTCCATGGGCTGAGGTTATCCTCGCCTTCAAACTCAGCATATTCATTGTAGTCCTCCATCATCTCAGGTACGTCGTGAGGTGGTTGCCTGCTGGGTTCTCCTCCTTCAACTCTAGTAGGAGGGGGAACTTCCTCTGTAACATTTCTTCGTGTAGTCACCATAAACGTGAATTTTTCAAATGCTTTCTACAAGCACTCAATGAAAGCACCAAAATGTTGACCGCCTTTTTCGCTGTCAACTTTTATAAGAGAGATTAAAGAAATAACTGTAAGAACACCAAGATTTTTGCGTGGTTTAGGTTGTAAAAGAAACCCTAGTCCAGGAGTCTTTAGTATTAGGGAGATTGCAAGCTTTTATAGTGTCTTCTCATGCAGCGTTTAGATTACTCTGAGTACAAATAATTTTCTCTAAAGTAAAACCAACCCCTTACAATGAGGTTCCCAACCCTATTTACAGAGGCTGGGGTCATTAATGTTAATCATAAGTAATTAATACACATTCTTCCCATAAATTAGGGATTAATACACTTCAATGAATTGGGCTGCATTGAATAGAGACCACGGCCCAAGCGAGATTTGTGGGGCCCATTGCAGAAAGGTAACCACTTTACGGGGAACATGCCCCTGGGACTGTCAAGGCATGCTGTACATATTTCCGTGTTAGGCAGCATAGTGGGAGTGCGAGTTATCGAGTCGTACCATCGGTAACACTATAGGCAGATCGCCCAAAAAGGTTGTCAGGTCTTCCTTTGAAGCAGCTAATCCGCACTGGCTGACACCTGGCCTATTCCTAAGATTTTGAGGACTAGGTCTTCGGCTTGGAATACAGCTGGGAGCAAGGAAAAGACGTTGACTACCAAGCATCCCTGGGAGATAACCTTATGAAGACATTCATAGCTCTCAGGACATGGCCTAGGAAAGATGTTGATGCCTTCTCATTATCCGAGGAGGTCAACCTCCAACTGTTGGACCGATCACCCGAGGACATATCTTTTAGGCGTTGCCTCATAAAAAAGAGGCACGTGTCCTTGGGTGAAAACACAAACAACAACGTACGAGAGAATTAAGATCATATACAATGAATAAAATAGTCAGCAACATATTAAAGTATGGAATCCTTAATGAATGGTTGCTAGTACGGTTTACTAATCATATGGATGTGAGTAGTTTAGATTCGAATTACTGATGTGGATAGACATCTTGGTAAATGTGTTGTATATAATAGTGATTATATATGACTTGTCCGATGTGAATTAATTATCTTTATAAACTTACTGTTTGCCATAAAGATTTATTTCATATCATAATAAAAGAACATTTGTAGATCAGTATAAATCCTAAGTAATCATGAGCTTCAATTTATGTTTATTGGATGTTTTGATTCATTCGTTAAGGCCTCTTGATATAACGAGGCTAGTGACATTTGTTTTGGAGATTCAGTATCATGAATGGCTAGGAACATGATTTTACAATAATGGAATCTCTACTTTCCTAATGGATCGAATATTGGTTCCCTTAAGGGTTAATTCTTGAACTGGATAGTTATTGAGCTCAAATCTATTATTTGATTATAGATTAATTATTCACTTGTAAATTAATGGTGCTTAAGGAGCAAGAGGTAATTAGAAGGGTAAAATGGTAATTCTTGACCTGCTCTAATTAGCGAACCAATAAATGGAGGGTAAAACTACATTTACATCGATGGACTACAAGAGAAATCTCAGTAAATATATTTAGGCTTATTAGGATTTTTTCGAACTATTACCACTACCGAATCGTGCCCCCTGAATTTTTTGGTTTGTTAAAAATTCTCCCTAAACTATTCACGTTACTGAAATGTGGGACTACCGTCCAATTTTTCCAAAAGAATGGTTATATGGCAACATTGGAGTGCTGATGTGGATTGCCACGTGTATAAATTGAAAAATAGATAGCATTTTACCCCCTAATCTTTTACTGTTACCAAATTATGCCCATCCTAAAATTTAAAATTTAAAAAATATTTTGAATATTAAAAAGAAAATATAAAAAGCATTAAACTAAAAATTCATTTAAATTAAATTAAATCATACAAAATAAAAATTTAAGGAGACAAAGGCGACACCAAAGCTGAATGTCGCCAGGGACCCACATGAGCCCAGTTTGTCGATGATGTCACTACCCAACCAACTTTGAGCTCATTCTGACTTATGCCCAACACCCAAGCCAATTTTTTGTCACCATCAATTTATAATGGTTTCTTTTTCCTTTTTTTTAATGTTCAAAAGATTGTTTAATTTAAAAATTTTAAAATTCGGGGGCACAATTTGGTAATGGTAATAGTTCAGGGGGCAAAAATCTTATTTATTCTTTATATTATAAATAAGGCATTGACATGGCAATACCACATCGACCACCAAACTGTCACATCACCATCCCGTTAGCGAAATTGGACGGAAGTCCCACATTTTAGTAACATGAATAATTCAGGGGGAAATTTTAGCAAGTTGAAAAATTCGGGGGGTACGATTTGGATTGGTAATAGTTCGGGTGGAAAAAATCCTAATAAGCCATATATTTATATAATTACTTAGAGTCCAATTCTATTTTTATAGTGGAGTAATAGTGGAATTAATAAATAAGATTATTGAATTAAAGAGTTTAATTAATAATCTAGTTTTATTGGAGCATTGTATTATGGGTCCATGGTCCCCGAGTCACCTCTGTCCTACACTGTCAAGGGCAAGGATGTCACAAGAAAGATTAGAAGAGAAAATGACTAAATTGCAAAGGAATTAATTTTCCAGGGCAAAGAGATAATTATGTGTAATTAATTAATTAATTAACTAATTGCTTTTTATTTGAAAAACTTTATATTAGTTAAAATAAATATTAATCAGTGTTTGGATTAATATTTGGGAGAGTTAATTATTATCTTATCATAAGATAATTATTCAAATTGATAGTTTTTAAGATAATGTTAATTTTGAATTAATTGATATTTAGTTTGGGAATAAATATGTTGTCTTAAAATTAATTAAACAAACAAATGAGAAAATCAACGAGACTACAACATAGCTCACACTACTTCATGTGCCACATCAACCATGGGATTTGAATTTTGAATTTTAAATTTTAAATTAATTAATTTATTTAATTATTGTTTTTAATTTTGAATTAAATTAGTTTATAACTAATAAATTTTTAAATTATTAAAGTAAAGAATAATAAAATAATTTTATTTATCTTTATAAACCTGAAAATAAGCGATACTTTTCAAGTCAGTTGCTTTTGGTTATGAGACTCTCTCGGAGATAAGAAACGATAGAATTTTATAAGCCTGAAATTCTAGAAGTTTCCATAAGCCTTCTCTCTTCTCCAAACTCTCTAGATCTCATGTGCTAAGTGTTATATTATTTTATAATATAATGTAATATTATATTATAATATTTTAGATTAAATAAATGTGACAAAGAGTGTCACATATTGTAACATATAATAGAGTTACAATATTTAGGTATATGTGATATATCCAAATATGTAACATATTTGGTGTTACAAATTTGTAACTTCCAAATATTACTCTTTATTGTGTAAATTTGGTGTTACAAAATATTGAGATGAATTTCATAAAGCCATAAGTGAAATGGTTGTTAGAGATATGATTTTAACCCCAATCATGTGTTTTGGGGGTTACAAAATCAATTGGGATGTTTTAGAACCGTTTGGAAAAACAACACAAAAATGTGTGTTGAAAATGGTAAGTGACCGCAGCCACAAGAAGTTGGTGGCCGCGGCCTGTGGGACAGAGAGCAGTGGTCGCGGCCACAGGTGTAAATCTGACCAATTTTTTAGTTTTTTCAATCTTTGTTGAACGGCTCAAAAAACCCAAATAACTCCCAAATCTCATTTTTAATTCCATATTAATCCAATTAAACATTGGTAACAACCATGGGGGTTTGTGGAATTTGAAATTCAAAGGGTATCTCTAAACTCTATAAATAGGAGCCTATAGTTCACTTGAAAGAGACAATATTTCTATCCATTAGAGCACTTGGCTAGAAACACCTTGAGGCTTGATAATTCCATAAAACATTTCCATTAATCTGAGACAGATCCCTTAGTGCTTGAGTTATGGGGAAATAAGCTTTTGGACAAAGGTTTTAAACCTTGTTCAAGTTGGTGATCCCCAACCCTCTTCACTTAGGTTGTGTAAGTGAGAGTTTACTTGTGTTTCTGTTCTTACATTTTATTCTATTGCTTTTCTTCTTATTCTCTTGTTCTATTAACTTGTAACTTTTGTTTAGAGTTGTAATCTTCTCTTTTGTTTCAAACACCTTTACTTTACTTGTAATCTTTTGCTTAGAGTTTTATTTTTCACTATTCTATTCTTCTTCTTCTTCTTCTTCTTTTTGTTTATTTGTACTTTTAGTTATGTAGTTGTAACCTTATTAATCAATCTATATTTATTTGTAATATATTTCCTAGAGTTGTAATATTCTTACCTATTTCCATTGAGGAAATGCATATTTTTCCTAACATTCAAAAGCTTATTTCTTGTTTGTTTCAATGGAAGGTGAGACCATCAAGATAATGAATCAAGACCTAGTGAGGTTTGATGGGTCCAATTTTACTAGGTGGCAATACAAGGTGAGATTCCTTTTGACCACTCTCAAAATTGCCTACATTCTAGAATCCACTCTAGAACCTCTCCCAACGCCATCCGACAAGGACACTCCCGAGGAGGTGGAGAAAAGAAGGAAGAGGGAGGAGGACAATCTCCTTTGTAGGGGTCATATCCTCAATGCCCTCTCCGATAAGCTCTATGACCTCTAGACCGAGACCAAATCGGCCAAGGAGATATGGGATGCACTTAAGACAAAGTTCAAGGCGGAAGAGGAAGGTACCAAAAAGTTTTTGATATCTCAATACTTTGATTTCCAATTTTTTTGGTGATAAACCTATTCTTCCTCAAATTCATGAATTGCAAATAATTGTTAACAAATTGAAAGTCTTAAAGATCGAGCTTCCCAATGCCTTTCAAGTTGGTGCTATAGTGGCTAAATTACCACCAACTTGGAATAGCTATAGGAAAAGAATCCTTCATAAAAATGAAGATTATTCTTTGGAGTAAATCCAAAAACATATTCGAATCGAGGAGGAATCGATATGTAGAGATAAACTTGTGGAGGGGTCTAATGGAGAGACTTCCAAAGCAAATGCGGTGTCACAACCAAAACATCCCAAAAACAAAGGGAAAAAGGGTAACGAGAAACCTTTGGATCAAAAACCAACCCACATAAGTTTAAGGGAGAGAAAGGTCCTTGCTTTGTGTGTGGGAAAAAGGGTCACTATGCTAGAGAGTGTAGGCATAGAAAAGACCAACAAGGACCTAAGGTGAATGAAACTCAAGAGAAAAACATAGTTGCTACCCTTAGTGAGGTGAATGCAGTCCAAGGCAAGGTGAAAGGGTGGTGGTATGATACATGTGCCACCGTTCATGTCACCTATGAAAAATCATTATTCAAGACCTTTGAAGAGTGAAAGGGCAACCATGAGATTCAAATGGGCAATGAGGGCAAATCCAAGGTTCTTGGCAAAGGTACCATTTTCACCTCCAGCAAGAAAGTTACATTAGTGAATGTACTTTATGTTCCCGAAATGAGTGGAAACTTTGTAAGTGATGATTTGCTTGGCAAGCCCGGCTTTAAAGCCGGTTTTAAGTCCGGTAAACTTTTACTTACCAAATCAAATGTATTTTTGGGAAAGGGGTACTCTTGTGAGGGTATGGTTAAATTGTGCACCAATGATGTAACTTTCAATGTTATCAATAAAAATGCTAATTCCGCCTATATTGTTGAGTATGATTCTCTATTTTTGTGGCATCTTAGACTATCGCATATAGGTTTTTTAACCATGAAAAGAGTAGTAAAATGTGGTATGATTGCATGCAATATTAAAAACTATAGTAAATGTGAAACATGTGTCAAGGAAAAAATGATTAAGAAACCATTTCCTAGTGTAGAAAGATCATCTAATTTACTAAATTTAATCCATAGTGATCTTTGTGAATTAAATGGTGTTTTAACTAGAGGTGGTAAAATGTATTTTCTTACTTTTATAGATGATTTTAGTAGATATACCTATGTGTTTCTTTTAGAGCATAAAGATGAAACTTTTGATGCTTTTAAATTGTATAAATTACAAGTTTAAAATCAACTAAATAAAAAGATTAAGGTGCTAAGAAGTGATAGAGGAGGAGAGTATTTCTCTAATGAATTCAATACATTTTGTGAAGAAAATGGTATAATTAATGAGTGCACTGCACCTTATACACCACAAGACAATGGTGTTGCCGAAAGGAAAAATAGGACTTATCTAGAGATGATAAATTCTATGTTGGTGTTTTCTAAGTTGAACTTCAACTTATGGGGTGAAGCGCTTTTAACCTCTTGTCACATTCTTAATCGAATACTGATGAAGAAAAATGAGATATCTCCATATGAGTAATGGAAAGGAAGAAAACCCAACATAGGGTACTTCAAAGTGTGGGGGTGTCTTGCATATTGCAAGAAAAACGAACCTAATAGAACAAAGTTAGGTTCAAGAGCCATAAAGCATGCTTTTGTTGGTTATGCCAACAATAGTAAAGCTTATAGGCTATTCGACTTAGAGTCTAATATTGTGATTGAATCTAGAGAAGTTGAATTTTTTGAGAATATGTTATGTAACAACAATTCTCAAGCTTCAACATCTCTAAAGGAGAATTTGTTATATGAGAACAATTCTCAAGCTTCTACATCCAAAGTTGATTCTCAAGAGGAGAATTCTCAAAAGGATGTAAAGCAACCCTTTGAACCTAGAAGAAGTCAAAGCCTTAAAAATCATAAAAGTCTAGTAGTGGATGAGATAGATTCTCAACGAATTTCATTCTACATGGTAGAAGGAAATAGAGAGGAAGTAATTAGGAAAATTCCTTTTGCACTTCTTGTTGAGGATGATCCTAAGACTTTTAGAGAAGCTATGCAATCGAGAGATAGTGCATTTTGGAAAGAAGCCATCAATGATGAGATGGATTCCATTCTTTCCAACAATACTTGGGAATTGGTAGATCTCCCACCAGGGTCTAAGCCGATTGGGTGTAAGTGGGTATTTAGGAGAAAATACCACACTGACAGCACTATCCAAACCATTAAAGCTAGATTAGTAGCTAAAGGGTTTAGGCAAAAAGAGGGTATTGATTATTTCGATACCTATGCGCCTGTTGTTAGAACAACTTCTATAAGAATTTTGTTTGCTTTAGCTTCTATACACAACTTGTATGTTCATCAAATGGATGTCAAAACGACATTTCTTAATGGTGACCTCAATGAGGAGGTCTATATGGAACAACCCGAAGGGTTTGTCCTACCAAAATATGATAATAAATTATGTAGACTTGTAAAATCCTTATATGGATTGAAACAAGCTCCTACGCAATGGCATAAGAAATTTGATCAAGCCATCATGTCTAATGAGTTTAGACATAACAATGGAGACAAGTGTTTGTATTCCAAAACTTGTAAGGGATATGTGACCATTGTTTTCTTATATGTGGATGACATGCTTATTCTAAGTAATAGCATGAAAGGGATAGAAGAAACGAAGAGGTTTCTATCATCAACCTTCAAGATGAAAGATCTTGGAGAAGTTGACACCATAGTTGGTATCAGAGTATAGAAAAATAGTGGGGGTTTTGTGTTAGGGCAAGCCCACTATGTTGAGAAAGTAATGAACAAATTTAACTATCTCAAGGTTAAAGATGCCAATAATCCATTCGATCATAGTGTAAAACTAGAGAAGAATGAAGGAAGAGTGGTGGCTCAATTGGAGTACGCTAGTGCTATAGGGAGTCTAATGTACGCTGCCCAATGTAATAGACCTGATATAGCTTTTGCGGTAAGTAAACTTAGTTGGTTTACAAGTAATCCAAGTGTGGATCACTATAAGGCAATTGGAAGAGTCCTAGGTTATCTCAAGAAAACCAAAGGACTAAGCCTTCACTACTCCAAATTTCCTTCAATTTTAGAAGGATATACAGATGCAAGTTGGATATCCAATCTTGGGGACAACTTGTCCACAACTGGTTGGGTATTTACACTTGGTGGAGGTGCAATTTCTTGGGGTTCCAAGAAAAAAACCTGTATCTCTCATTCCACTATTGAAGTAGAGTTTATAGCTCTAGCTGCTACCGGCAAAGAGGTCGAATGGTTAAGGGATATGTTGATAGAGATTCCCCTAATCAAAGAGCATGTATCTACTATATCGATACATTGTGATAGCCAAGCAACATTAGCTAGGGCATACAACAGAGTGTATAATGGGAATTGTAGACATATTAGTCTAAGACATGGATATGTAAGAGAATTGATTCAAAGAGGAGTCATCTCAATATCCTATGTGAGAACAAGTGAAAATCTGGCGGATCCTTTCACTAAGCCACTAACGAGGGATTTAGTGGCTGCATCATCTCGAGGGATGAGACTTAAACTCCATAAAGAGATTCACGATTGATGGTAACCTATCTTAACACTAGCTATTCAACTAGTGTTAGGTTCAATAGGTAACAACAAGTCAATCAAGTGAATATTAGTTGTGCTCAAAACAAGTCCCATCTGAGATATTGGGTACTTATGTGTTACCAAAGTGGAGGGTTAAAACCGAAAGGTTTTTTTTAATAGAATTCAGTTTTTTGAAGACAAGTATTTTTGGTAACAAAATACTGTAAGAATTCTACCTATATGGACCTAGAGGTGGTGCTGCCTCTCATGAGAATTTGGAGTATTCTCAAGAACGTCTATGAATGGAAAGTGCACATGGCCATTAACGGTGCAAAGCGAGACATAGAGGTCCCAAGTGAACATCACAAAGGTGTGTGTGTTATCACCGATTTGGTATCATGAAAAGATTGTTCAATGCCTAGTGCAACCAAATTTTTGACAAATTTTGTGATAATTACACTATAGTAAAGTTCAAGTTGAAAAACACTTTACTATATGCACTAATGCAATAACTCCTATAAGAGAGAGTTCTTATTTAATCAAGTGGGAGATATTGTTATATTTTTAAAGAAGATGATTGATTAAATAAGTGTTACTATATGATTACTATTTAATCTAGTGGGGAAATTTTATATTATTTTATAATATAATGTAATATTATATTATATCATAAAATAATGTTTTAGATTAAATAAATGTGATAAAGAGTGTCACATATTGTAACATATAATAGAGAGTTACAATATTTAGATATATGTGATATAACCAAATATGTAACATATTTGGTGTTACAAATTTGTAACTTTCAAATATTACCCTTTATTGTGTAAATTTGGTGTTACACAATATTGAGATGAATTTCATAAAGCCATATGTGAAATGGCTGTTAGAGATATGATTTTAACCCCAATAATGTGTTTTGGGGGCTACAAAATCAACTGGGATAGTTTAGAACCATTTGGAAAAACAACACAAAAATGTGTGCTAAAAATGGTCAGTGGCCGCGGCCACAAGAAGTTGGTGGCCACGGCCTGTCGGACAGAGAGCAGTGGTCGCGACCACTGATGTCCCTGGCCGCGGCCACAGGTGTAAATCTGACAAATTTTTCAGTTTTTTCAATCTTTGTTGAACGACTCAAAAAACCCAAATAACTCCCAAATCTCATTTTCAATTCCATATTAATCCAATTAAACATTGGTAACAGCCATGGGGGTTGGTGGAATTTTAAATTCAAAGGGTGTCTCTAAACTCTATAAATAGGAGCCTATATAGCTCACTTGAAAGACACAACATTTCTATCCATTAGAACACTTGGCTAGAAACATCTTGAGGCTTGATAATTCCAAAAAGCATTTCCTTTAATCTGAGAGAGATCCCTTAGTGCTTGAGTTATGGGGAAATAAGCTTTTGGACAAAGGTTTTAAACCTTGTTCAAGTTGGTGATCCCCAACCCTCTTCACTTAGGTTGTGTAAGTGAGAGTTTACTTGTGTTTCTGTTCTTACATTTTATTCTATTGCTTTTCTTCTTATTCTCTTATTCTATTTACTTGTAACTTTTGTTTAGAGTTGGAATCTTCTCTTTTGTTTCAAACACCTTTACTTTACTTGTAATATTTTTCTTAGAGTTTTATTTTTCACTATTCTATTCTTCTTCTTCTTCCTTTTGTTTATTTGTACTTTCAGTTATAGATTTGTAACCTTATTTAATCAATGTATATTTATTTGTAATATATTGCCTAGAGTTGTAATATTCATACCTATTTCCATTGAGGAAATACATATTTTTCCTAACGCTAAGAATATCTAGAGATCCTAAATAATCAACTTGTGAATCCTATGTGTCAACACATATCCTTGTGTGTTAGAGGAACGACTTGGAAGGCTAGGCGTGAGCTTTCACTTGATAGGAAGATCGTTGTTTATACTAAAAGACTCAATAAATCTTGATAGGCTCCAAGAGGTAATCTCTATTTCTTTTCATGTGTTAATTTAATGTACATGTTATTGACCTGTGAAATTGGCCAATGGTCGTATGTACAATATACGACACCTTTTGAACGAAATAAATAGAATAAACGACAAAGTACGATTATCTTAATTAAACATACATGAATTTTATAGTGGTTCAGCCATGTTCTGATGAACAGTAATAACCTAATCCACTTAGTCTTTAGTATAGAATTACTTGCCAATTACAAGTACGACTGATGAGTTCACTCCTCAGAAAGATTTTCTCCCAAAATTCCAAAAAAAAAGATCCAGAAAAGAGTCCAAAAGTCCCAAAAAAGTCCTCTTTATGGAGCCCTGGGTCCTTTATTTATAGTACCCAGGGGCTGTTACATGACCAATCATACTGGGATCGTGGTTTAGTACACGATTAACAGGTAGTGGAGATACGTGTTCACCTTCCCATGATTATGAGATCGTGGGTCTTTCATTGTTTCTCTAGATTGTGGTAGATAATGCATGATAGAAACTCTGGGAAAATGTTAAGTCTCTGTTGGTATATGAGACTTAGGTGTTAGGCCCGATGATCGGAGCCTGGGTGCTGGACCTGTTGATTCTCTGGGTGCTAGGCCTATGACCTTTTGGTGCTATGCATGTTGATCTCAGTTTGAACGAGAGTGAGTATTTCTCAGTGAAGTGTACTTGGGGGTTTAGGCCGACCACCCAGGTGGTTCTTGAGCATGTCAGGCTGACCACGATAGGGGTCCTTGGGCATACTCAAGCCAATCACTCCAATGGCCCGACAACCCCTGGGGTAAGAGTCAGGCTGACCACCCCTAGGGGGTCCAAGCTTGGTCGACTTCTCTATAGGTCCTGGACCTATCTTTTTTGCATGCCGGTCTTTTCTCAATACTTCATCGTTTTTCCCTGATTTATGATGTCACGTGTCGCATTCTCATTCGCCACGTCATCCTTGTATTTTTTAGGGATAACATTTTCCCCCCAAGTTTATTGTAATGTTTTTTTCATTATGGTAAACTTGATCCTAGCCCAAGAAATATACCGTAGTAGTACCTAAATGGTCAAGTCCCTCGGGACATTACATAGTACTTTTTTAATTATCGATAATTTCTCGGTACGAATTGTTTAGGGACAATTAGAAATTCCTAAAAATAATTAGGCTTTTCAAGGAAAATTAATTTCCTAAAAATCTAATATATTTTTCAAGGAAATTTGAAATATATTTTAGGTTTTAAAGTCGTAAAAATATAATATATTTTTCAAGGATATTAATTCCTAAAAATAAAAAATATTTTTCAAGGAATTTGATTTCCTATAAATATAAATATTTTTTAAGGAATTTTAAATTCCTAAAAATATAGATATTTTTCAAGGAATTTAAGTTTTAACTATATCAGATATTTTTCAAGGAAATTTGAATTCCTAAAAATATCTTGTCTGACTGAGAGGTTATAAGTAGGTCCTCTCTTCTCATTCCTACTCTATGTGCCACTTCAAAACAAAATCAAAGTCTAATTTCTCCAGTTCCTCATCAAAGTCAGATCTTTAGTAAGTACTTTCTTCTAATCCTCACATCATTTAGTTTAAATGTGCTTAGATTTATAAGAAACACTTTGAATTTTTGAGGAGTTTTTGTCTGAATCTTCTTGTTTTGGTGTATCTTGATCCAAAATAATTAACTTACTTGAATCAAGATTTCCATGAAAAATGGCGATTTCCAGGGTTATAAACCCTAGGATGGGCGATTTCCAGGGACGTAAGATCCAGGCTGACCACATCATTAGTCTGGCGGTTTCTAGGACTCCAAACCCTAGCACCTGCGATTTCCAGGGATAGGATCAGGGTTAGGGCCGAGTACTTTCAAGGCTTCTCCTTGTGTGATTTCCAGGTCTAGGATCAAGGTTAGGCCGACCACCCCTAGAGCTTCATGGGCAGAGTACTTCCCTTCCCTTGCCTTAGACAATTTCCAGGACTAGATACTTCATTCCCTTGCCTTAGGTGATTTGCAGGCCTAGAATTAGGGTTAGGCCAACCACCCCTAGAGCTTCATGGGCCGAGTACTTCCTTTCCCTTAACTTAGGAAATTTCTAGGCCTATAATATGGGTTAGGCCGACCACCCCTTAACTTATTAATTCCTCGTGACTCCACTATAGACTCGAAATTTCACTCTTGAATTCATAGAACGCTCTATAACAAATATAGATACGCTATTAATTATCCATTGTTACAACCACAATTGTCACTCAATCCTCTATAGATGGTCTACAATGAGATAGGATTAAAATACCATTTTACCCCTCATTGTATTTTATCCTTAAAACACTTAGTTCCTTGTAAATGATATTTCAGTAACTAATTTAATTACTGAAATGAGATCTCTATCATTTAACACCTTGAACCAAACTAAAAGGAAACCATCATTTCACTTCTTCATCAGAAGCTATAGATGTTCATATCTATGATTAACAATCCCACTCAATTATACTACTGAGTTCCCAAGATGTAAGTATGGGCTAGTCCGTAGGGTAAGCTGGTAACGAACGAGTCAAAGAACTCAAATAATACAATCAGTTAGAATACTAACCACTCAAAATTGAGATTGAATGGACCTATAGTCAACAATATGATATGACTAGAATAGATAATAACAGTATGTTTACTTATCTTATCAACTGTCAATGTAACAAATACATCCGATCTTATCTACTTTGCTAATGTTCTGGAAAGAACATAACACTACAATGTGTAAGTAGATCATATCGTAGATTGGAAAGTCAGTGTAAATCCTGTGCACTGACTAATCTTTGGACTAACTTATTTTTAAACATATAATCATATTTATATTCCACTATGATTACGTCACTATAAATACGATTAGCTATGTGCTCGGGATTTAATAGAAGTTTATATTAAACAAATAATCATGAAAATAAAACATGTGAGCAAAGTGATTGACCAATTCAAAAAATGATTTCTATTCTCTTATTGATAATAAAATGAGATTACAAAGAAATTGGATTTTAATTAAGGCATAAAACCCCAAGAGGTCATCCTAAGGTGGTAGGCCGACCACCTATGCCCCATTTTTCATGCTTCGCAATTTGATGGATTCATGGTGTTTGGCCCAGGCTTAGGCTCACTGGGTCAACCCCCTATGTTGAATTTTACTCCTGATTTCTTCATTTTTGCTCCTTAGTTAATGGATATGCCCCCAGCTATTGGCTTCAGTATGCTCATTTACTAACTTTAATCTTCATTTTTCTTCTGTTGGAGATGTCCAGCTCCTCTTCATCAGACAAGTCAGTAAATGAGCGTACTCCCCAGGAGTTCTTGGAAAGGGTGAAATGGATTCTCCCTCGCTCCACTTTATATTTGTTTAGTGAGGAAGATTTCTTGAAAAGGTACTGTCTAATGGCGAGAGTAAAACAGACGACTCGACAACCCTCTGAAGATGATCCTCATATTGCCAGGCACATCACTCAGGGCTCCTCGCCTGGCTCTTCTCTGATTTCTTCTCTGCACAGTACACCCCACGGCTCCCAAGGCACATCTCAGCGGAGTCATTCTTCTCAGCGAGATAGGTCAGGTCAGCGAGACTTATTGCAACACCCTTTGCACCGAGATGCTAGTCGAGTTCCCCATCAATCTTCTTCTCAGCAAGAACATGCCAAGGGTTCTCATTACTATGCTACTCATTCTTAGGAGCGTTCAATTCACAGGTTCCAACCTAAGGTGGTTCGCCCTCCTTCCAAGAGCAAGACGGTGTCGCCAGCTGCACGGCAGAAGAAGAGACGACAAAAGGAGTTGAATTCATCAGATTCTAGGACCACCTTCACCAGTGAAATCATATGGAAACCGGTTGAGAAACCTCACCCTGCTGATTATGAGGTAGTTTGGTTCAAGGGGGCGACCTCTAACATGACTGAAGAAAAGGTAAAGAACTTAAGGAAGACCTTTGACCTCTTCGGCGTGTCTATTACTATCCCTGGTCCAGATAATAGAGCTGAGGACCCCCCTCTGGGTATGTGTGCTTGGACACGTTCTGTCATTAAGTCCGGCGCCCTACTTCCTTTTCATCCATACTTCCGTAGTGTTGTAGAATATTTTGGTATTTGTACTTCTCAACTAGCTCCTAATGTTATCTTGGTCTTATCTACATTGTACATTATCTATCATCACAGAAAATGGGTTGCTCCAGTGCCTCACGAGATCCACTACATGTTTGACCTGAAGACAAACCCTTCTCAGCGCAACTCGGGGTATTTCCACTTCCACCATTATATGAGCGAGGGTACCAACACCTTCTTGGAAGTGATCTCTAGAAATAGCAAGGCATTTAGATACGCTGACAACTATTTCTTTACTAAGGACGCAGAGGCCAACTACTCCAAGTTTAAGCATGTTGGGCCTTATTATAGACTGCTCCCCACCCAGGATGTGATAGTTAGGGCCAAGGCACTGATTGCCATGACCCCTGAGGAGAAGAATGTCAAGACCCTCGTTACTTTAGAGATCCTTAGGAAGGTGGGGCTGTTTCCTCCTACTATAGCCGATGTTCCAGATGACGATGGTCCCGAGCCTATGACCGCCATAGACTCCCCGGGACCCATTCATGTCGAGGAGGTACCCTCTTCGCTTGTGTCAGCTGGACATGAGGGTGATAAGGAGGGTGCATTTGTCACGTACTCATCGGTTGCTTCAGACGACTTTGATGAGACTATGTTCGAACCCAAATCTCACTCAGAAGGTTTGACACTTTATCACCTTTATTTTAGGATTCATCTGTGCTTAATATCCTTCTAACATTTGATTTTCTTTTGCAGGCTCAGACATGTTTTGTTTTGTTCATACCCAGCAAAGGTCGACTCCGACCAAGGTCAGTCTTTCTATTTGAGTGGCAAAAAGGGCCAGGGTTGAGGCTAATTCGATCATGGAGGTTCCTCCTGAGGTGTCTCCTCCGACTCCTTTGGCATCTAGTCCAATTCTTTTGGCATCTAGTCCTATTACAGAGATAGAGCCATCTTTGTCTACACCAGTTCCTTTTATTTTCATTGATGCGGGTGCTTCGTATTCTGTGCCTGCTCCCTTATCTAAGCCACATCAGTTTGCTATACAGAACTTAGGTGCCCTCATGGACTGAGTGTCTCATCTGGAGCAGATGACAATAACTTTTAATGGGATTAAGAATGAGGACTTGAACATCATTCTAACGAAGTCACTCCTAGACATTCACAGTGGGAGTCCTTTATAGTTCTCTTCTTGCCTTGTTTGCTTATGCTCTGATGTTTATCTAACACTTGTATGTTTTTTGCAGGCACTGATTCTAGTCTCTCATGTCCGTGATAGGTCTGTGGAGTATACCTCTACGCTCTCCAACCTTTGTTCTGAGCTTGAAGCTGTCCGCCAAGAGGTGTTGGACCTTAGGCACGTTCTTGGCTCTAAGGATGTTGACATTGCTGCAAAGGATGAAGAGATCAACACCCTTCGTAGTACTGTGGAGCTCAAACAATAGGAAGTGATCGAGTTGACTCTCAAGATAACCCAGATGGAGGGGAAACTTGCCGATCAGCTCCAACAGTCTAAAGTCGAGAAAGAGAAGCTGATTGCTGACATGGACCGATTACAGAAGGATTCTCTTGTCAAGAAGGAGTAAGAGGTCAAGACTGTCCGGGACAAGGCTCGAGAGGAGTATTCTGAGATAGCTTTCTCTTGCTTCTACTTTATCTGGAAGTCCAACAAAGATCTGAACTTGGATTTCTCTCCCGAGAAGACACAAGCGAAGGATCTTAGGAAGTGTCTGGATTGTGAGGCTGCCGAGGCTCAGGGTGATCTTTTAGATGATACTCCTCGCCCTAGTTAGTTTTCTCTTGGTCTTTTATTCTGTCTTTCCTTTCATGCCATTGGCGGGGCACCTTGTACTTCACAATTTTACATATGACATTTTATGCCTTTATGCTTTTTGTTATGAGTACTCAGTGTATTGATTGAAATTTTTTATTTCCAATGCTTACTAAGTATATCAACTCACAACCCTCATTGGTTCAGTATACTCTAAGCACATGTATTTCATGTGCCATACTAACCTTACTCTTTTATGTTTTTCATGCTAACAACCATAGTAATGTGAGTAGTATAATACTTCACCAAGTACCATGAACAAAACAGGTCAGGTCGACCACCCCATGGGTGATAGGCCGACCACCCTATAGGGTTAATGGATTGGTCGACCAACCTATAAGGGACATGGCTAGGAGTCTCCTCACCAATGCCTTTTTTGTTTTTGTTTTTTGCACTTTCAGAACATATGTTGAACAAAGGTCCTAGAAAAACTTGAGCTTGCTTAGTACTTAAGGTCACGCCCTCATTTGTTGTGTATACCCCGATCGGTATGTACTATATGCCCCCAAGTGATCACGGGTTTTAAAACCCTTGGCCACTTGCTACTTGACCATGCCTTGCTTCGAGTGTTTAGACACATAGTACTATTCTTTTCACCCAATGATGCAAGTTGCAAATGATTGTCCCTCATTGGTAGTCGGGTGATGGTTTCATACTCAGTAGTAATGACACCTATACACAGATGCAGATTGTGTAGCAAGTGTCGATCCCGATCTATGTAATCTCTCGTGTACTCGTTATAATGATTGTAGACAGAAGCGTCTAAGTTGGACCAACCGGGTCTAGATGGGATGATCGAGCCTATAACGAGTCTTAGATCAAATTATTGAGCGATCCCTCAAGGAGTAGATTCAATTATGATCCGATGATCTTTTATGATCGTATGGGTCGATAGGTTCCTTAAGAACCAGGATTGAATGTGATCAAATAATGGGGACTGGTCCTCAGACCAGTCTCTTTTGTTGATTGTATAGGTCGATAGGTTCCTCAAGAACCAAGATCGAACATGATCTAATAAGTTGGCGACAAGGTCCTCGGACCAGTCTCTTGTTTGGATCATATGTGTCGATAGGGTCCTCAAGAATAAAGATCGAACATGATCTATAAATTTGGCGACAAGGTCCTTAGACCTGTCTCTCGTTTGGATCGTATGGGTCAATAGAATCCTCAAGAACCAAGATCAAACATGATCCATAATTTGGTGATAAGGTCCTCGGACCAGTCTCTTGTTTGGATTGTATGGGTCGAATGGATCCTCAAGAACCAAGATCGAACACAATCCATAAATTTGATGACAAGGTCCTCGGACCTATATCTCGTTTGGATCGTATGGGTCGATAGGCTCCTCAACAACCAAGATCAAACATGATCCATAGTTTGGCGACAAGGTCCTAGGATCTGTCTATCTTTTGGATCGTATGGGTCGATAGGTCCCTCAAGGACCAAAATCGAACATGATCCAATGGGGCTGATAGGTCTAAACGACAAGTCCTTCGTTGAAAGAAATTTAAAGAACTAAGAGAAGCTTAAGAAATTAAATTCATCGAAGCATAATGGCTATTACATAGATAATTCAAAAATAATACATTTGCAAATTAAAATTTGTGTTGGTCCTCAACAACTTCATTGATAGTACTGGCGGAGGTGTTCACCATTCCAGTAGTTTTTTTATTAGTTCTCCATTCAGTCGAGCTATCTTGTACGTCCCTGGTGGGATCACCTCCTCGATAGGGTATGGACCTTCCCAGTTAGGTCCCATTACTCCTGTTGTAGTGTCCTTAGTGTTTAGGAACACCCTCCTGAGTACTAAGTCCCCAACTTGGAATTTTCAATCTTTCACCCGGGAGTTGAAGTATCTGGCCACTTTTTGTTGATGTGCTGCTACTCTGAGACTTTTCTTTTCTCGTCTTTCTTTGATTCAATCGAGCGACTCTTCTATTAGTTGATGGTTCCTCCCCTAATCGTATGTCTCTCGTCTATGCGATGGGGGAGTGAGTTCAACTGGCAACATGGCTTCATACCCAAACACCAAAGAGAATGGCCTATGCCCTGTCGTCGTTCGTGCCATCGTTCGATGTGACCATAGGACCTCCGGAAGTTATTTTGGCAAGGATCCTTTGGCTTGTCCAAGGCGTTTCTTCAGAGTGTCTTTGATAGTTTTGTTCACTGCTTCTACTTGGCCATTAGCTTGGAGGTGTGCTACCGAGGAAAAGCTCTTTGTAATTCCATGCCTCGTACAAAATTCGGTGAACATATCACTGTCGAATTGAGTCCCATTGTCTGAGACTATCTTCCTTGGTAGGCCAAATTGACATATGATATTATCCACCACAAAGTCTAAGACTTTCTTTGAGGTTATGGTGGCGAGTGGTTCTGCTTCAGTCCATTTGGTGAAGTAGTCCACGGCTACAACAACAAATTGGACTCCTCCCCTTCCCATAGGTAGCTTTCGGATTAGGTCGATCCCCCATACAGTAAAGGGCCAAGGGCTTTGCATTTGTGTTAATCCATTAGGTGCCGCTTCTGGTATCTTGGAGAACATCTGGCACTTCTGGCATCTTCTGACATACTCCATCGATTCTTCATTCATCATCGGCCAAAAGTATCCTTGTCTTAGGATTTTCTTTGATAGGCTCGGCCCCCAGCGTGATCTCCACAAAACCCCTCATGTACCTCAATCATTAATAGCTTTGACTGGTTGGGTACAATGCACCTTAGCAGTGGTAGGGAGTACCCTTGTCGGTACAGTACCCCTTCGACTATCATATATCGTGCAGCTTGTCTCACCAACTTCCTTGCTTTGTTCTGATCGCTAGGTACTACTCCTTGGTTGAGATATAATAATAGGGGTCATCCATGTATCTCCTAACTCAACAGGTAGTGACTCCTGCTCGGTTATGCTTCTTTCCGCCAAGTATTCGATGGGAACGACATTTAGGGTGTCTGCATCTTTGGCACTGGAAAGCTTGGCTAAGTCATCGGCATTGGAATTCAGCTCTCTCGGGATCTTGGCATTGAAAGGACTCCCACTTCAATGAGCCAGCTCGATATTTGAAGGTTTCTTTGTTAGAACCTTAACAACCATAACGAGTGCATCCACTTGAGCCCGCACTGCTGGTGGGATAGCTACTCCAAGTGGGGTAGATGTCCCTGGTACCCCCTCTTGAGCACGGGTCCTCCTGTTGATGACCTCCCTCAAATTCTGAGGTTGTGCATCTTTCCTCAACCTATCGAACACAGTATTGGTGTTATTCATCGGTTCCTTTCCCTTGCGAGGCTGAGGGTGTAGGGGTGGTAGGTCTGCCTTGCCCCTGTCGATGCGACCCTCATCTCCTGCGTTGTTTTGTCGGTCCCCCTGGGAGGGGGCTTTCGGGTTGGTAATACTCCTACTCTGAGATGAAGTGTTATTCTTCTTAGTCATGGAGGAGGCAGTCTTGGACTGTGCCTCTTCATCCTATCTCTGGGAAAGTGGTTCTGAGAGCGTCCTTGGGGTCTTACTCCTTCCCTAGGACTCTGTGTTATTGTTGTCTCGCATTCTTGCTGCTTTGGCCTGACCTTCTCTCACCGCCTGAGTTGCTATAGCGTTAGCTCGGGCTAACTGAGTAGCTGCCTCCAAAGCCATAACAGCCTTCTGGTGTCTGAGGTCAGCTTCCTGCTCCCTCTGGATCATTCTCTGGACCTGCTTATCTATCTCCCATCGTTGTCATTCCATAGTCTCCCTCTGAAGGGCAATTTCTGCAGCGAAGGCCTCCTGGCTCGCTAGAAATTGCGCCATCTCCTCCTAGTGAGCGTCCTATGGATCTTTCGCATCAGGTTGATCTCCAACCTCCACCTGAGGTTCGTTAACGGGATCTATGGGATCCTAGGTGGTGGAATCCCTGGGAGCAGTCTTCTTGGCCTAACTGGATTTTGGAGGCATCACAAAAATGATGAAAGTGTGTTTCTTGATTTTGTACTCCCAAAGAAAGTACCAAAATGTTGACTTGTGAAATTGGCCAATGGTCATATGTACAATATACAACACCTTTTGAACGAAATAAATAGAATAAATGAGAGAGTACGATTATCTTAAATAAACACATGAATTTTATAGTGGTTCAGCCCTGTTTTGATGAACAGTAATAACCTAATCCACTTAGTCTTTAGTATTGAATTACTCGACAATTACAAGTACGACTGATGAGTTCACTCGTCAGAAAGATTTTTCTCCCAAAATTCCAGAAAAGAGTCCAAAAGTCCCCAAAAAAAAGTCCTCTTTATGGAGCCCTGGGTCCTTTATTTAATGTACCGAGGGGTTGTTACATGACCAATAATACTGGGATCATGGTTTAGTACACGATTAACAGGTAGTGGAGATACGTGTCCACCATCCCATAATTATGAAATCGTCGTGGATAATGCACGATAGAAACTCTGGGAAAATGTTAAGTCTCTGTTTGTATATGAGACTTAGGTGTTAGGCCCAATGACTGGGGCCTGGGTGCTGGACCTATTGATTCTCTGGGTGCTAGGCATGTGACCTTTTGGGTGCTAGGCCTGGTGATCTCAGTTTGAACGAGAGTGAGTATTTCTCAGTGAAGTGTACTTGGGGGTTTAGGTCGACCACCCTATGAAGAATAAGGCGGGCTGACCACCCAGGTGGTTCATGAGCATGTCAGGCCGACCACCCTAGGGGTAGGGGTTAGGCCGACCACCTCTAGGGGTCCTTGGGCATAGTGGGGTCGATCACTCCCAGTCTTTGGACACACTGGGCCCAACCACCCTTGGGGTAAGAGTCAGGCTGACCACCCATAAGGCTCTTGGGCCTGTTTAGGCCTAGGGGTCAGGCCGACCACCCTTAGAGGGTCTAGGCTTAGTCGACTTCTCTATAGGTCATGGACCTATCTTTTTTGCTTGTCGGTCTTTTCTCAATACCTCATCGTTTTTCCCTGATTTGTGATGTCACATTCCACATTCTCATTCGCCACGTCATCCTTGTATTTTTTTAGGGATAACATATGTAATTATCATGGCTGGTATTAATGTTTTTTTTTTAAATTCCCCTCCACCTTCCTCTGCGTATTTGATTTTATTCTATTTAATACCAACACCTACATCTTGCCTTGAGTACCTTAGAATCTCTTATCTGAGCCAGGGGTACAAGAAGTGTCAATCATCCTTCTTTTCTGATTAGTAGAGTCACCACCCTTAGTTGACCTAGTAAATGAAGGACCTGTCCTTCGAGCATCGAGTCTCGCAACACCTTCCTTCCATATCTTATCTTCTACCCCCTCAGCAGTAAGGGCCTTCTCTACTACTTTAGCATAAGTAGTAACTCCAGGCACATAGGTGATTCTCACATCTCAGGCTATCTTAGACATTAGCCCCCAAACAAATCATTCCATCCTAGTAACATTTGTTGGCGCCAAGTCAAAGAAAACTTGGCCAACCTTTCAAATTTTAGGGCATATTCTGTCACTGTCATATTTCCCTGAAACAAGGTAGCAAGCTCACCCACCTTTACAGACCTAACTACGTCATTGTAATACTTCTCATTAAACAACTTTCAGAATTCCTCCGAGCCCATAGTGGCAACATTCTGGGTCTGAGATCCGGGCATCGTCTCATAACATATAAGTGGCATAACCCACCCTATTATTTATCACCACCCTCATGAAATCTAGAATGGGACTAGTCATGCCCATTCACTACTCAGCCTTAAGTGAATCCCTAAAAAATTGGAGGGTTCCAGAACCTCTCATACAATGGTTTCAACTGATTCTTTACCTTAGGATGAATAAGCAAGGGTACCACTACAGGTGGCATGAATGGGGCAACATTCCCTGGTGGAATCTGTTGCCTCAACTGCCTATTCTCTTCTTCCTGCCTCTGAAGTCTAGCTTGCATATCAACAAGCATTTTCTCCCTTCCCTGAGGAGCAAACAGAGAGTTTTGATTGTCATCATCATTTCCAGCCTCAATATTCTCACCACAGAGTGTAATTGATCACCTAGGTGGAATTATCTCCAAGTTCTTATGCAATCAATGATATAGGCTTATAAGGCAATGATATCAACACCATAACCGTCCCACAGTCATAACCGAACAAAACACAGATTTCCACATTCAATAATAATGCTCATAAGCATCTCTATTATATCCACATATCAGTCAAAGGGTCATGCCCTATTAATATATATATGTGTGTATATATATATCATGCTTCCTATTTTAGCATGCAGATAAGGCAACATGTTTCAATTAAGAAGTTAAACAGATATTCAACCCATTACCCACTAAATTGTGAGTCGAGCTTGTCTTTGGTAGCGAGTGTATATCGAATAGATGGTTTTATTTTTGAATGTATGGTTGAATGATGGATCGTTAATTATATGGTAATATTGTGTTAGAAATTGATTTCCATTTTTCTTAGATCTTATGTAAGCCATAGGGGGCATAGGATTTTTTTGTAATTTTATTTTACAAATTTTGTTATAAAAATTCTAGTCACAAAGATGAGGAGCGAAATAGGAACCCGAGCCATCAACCCAATCCAGTGGCTTGGGTCCGATGCACTCGCCCTTGAGCCTGGCTATCGAGGAACCTGCGCGCCCTTGTGCCTGGCTGCCGAGCCACCTGCCCCTGGCAGACGAGCCCCCTGCGCGTGCCTCTAGCTCTTATCTCCCAGCACCCCACGGGCATGCCTATGCGCACTAGCCAAACCTGCATGAGCCAGCAGCCAAAGTCGAGCCCTTAGGGCTCACTCTCCTGGAGTCGGCCCTTGCCTAGGGCACCATTGAATGGTGCCAAACAAAACCCTAATATTTTGCTAATTATGTTTTAGTTACTTAATTGTTTTAAATTATTTGAATTTGAAAAATTAATTATCTTGCTTATTTTTATTAGAAAAATAAAATATCCTTTAGTTGGTTAAGATCTTATCTTAAATTTAAATAATTATTTGAATTTGATTCTTTTAATTATTTAAATTCGACTAAATTAAAAGGATGATAAAAAGAATTATTTAATAAAAAATTAGTTTTAATTAAATAAATCATTAGAGAATTAGTTTCTAATTAATTATTGGGCCTAAAGGATTCCTAAGAATTATGAAGATGTGTCTATGAGAAAGAGAAACAACTTAGGGTCTTGTAAACAACTGTATCCCATTTTGTAATTTAAATTTATAGTTTTCAATGCTTCTAAATTTAGAAATACCCAATAGTACTCAATTCATCATTTATTGTTTATTTATTTATTTACTGTATTTGTTTAAATAAATGTTAATTGTTGTTTGATTGATAACATGATCATGCATTAGTCTATTACATGCCATACATGAAACCCCACACAGTTTTTATTAATCATGCATATTTTAGAAACATGATTATCTAGGATTGTTCTAAGTGTTTATATAAATTCTTTTAGTGAAATCAATTTCATGTAAACAACTAAGTCGTAAGTTAGTTAAAACTTGGTAAATGACACCATAATAAAGGCAATAGTTATTAGAGACCTTTAGGATAACTAACTTTATTTAAAAAGGTATTTTAGTAAAGTTAGATGAATGTAATGGGTCATATTTAGATCATTTTAATTATAGAAACATGCTCTTTTATAATTGTATGAGTTTTTTAATTAATTACATTCATAGGGTTGTAAATGAACTAGTAATTAATTTAAAATTAATTGATTTGTTTAATAAACACATAATTCTAAAATAGCAAGTGGGAGAAGGTTAACATCTCAATGTGACCTATGGTCTCCATTATTGGTACAACACCGTGAAATATGATTACGACCTTGAGACAACTTTGTTTCCGTCCCCCTAAGGAAGGTTTCTGGTCTTATTAATATCAAGGTTGTCATCTTACGAAGATAGGAAAGAGTGATGTATTTTAGGTTTGACCGACCCTAAGGCGACACTCCCTAAGTTAAGTCATAAATTATGAAATAATGGGTTACACTTACAAAGATACAATTAAGCTTTTGTAGTGGAAAATATGAGTTATTTTGAGTTTTAAATAATAAAGATAAAAGTGTCTTATAAGCTATCTGAAATTAACTTGACCGACCCTAAGGCAACACTTTAATTGTTGGATAGTTTTATCGTGGAATAGTAAATGTTAAGTTTATGTGTTTTAATTATTACATTCATGCATCGTGTTTACTTTCTGAATTATTGATATTTATTTTCAAAATTATAATAAATCTTGTACTTTGTTGTCTATTCTCATACCAATCATTCTCTTGATTTTTTCAGTTAACTACAATGTCTCAAAATGATTGTAATGTTGTGATTGAACTTAATGATGAAAATATTTTGTTTTGAGGACATGACGTTGAAATTTGTTTATTAAGGGAAAATTTGATGGATGTTGTTAAAATATCACCCGTGCAAGAACCATTGTTAGAAGCTTTAGTGAATGATCAGTTCAAGTATGCTAAGTGGTTGAGGATAAACCACATTGAAATGTATTATTTACTTCAAATAGTAAATAATGAAACCAGAAGTACTCTTGAATGCCTTAAATATGCTTATGAGATATGGGATTCCATCCATGCTACTTATGGACACATATATGATAAATGGTTTTATGAGAATGAAATCCTATCGGCCAAATGAAAAAATCGGTGAAATAATGAAGAATAAGAAGGGTAAATGTGATTTATTCATTCTAATGACTAAGTGAAAAATGGCATGTCATCCTAGATTTTATATTTGGGGTCCACTAACTATGTTTGTTCTTCTGTGTAGATAGTTGAATCTTATGATTCAAGAAGGTTGCTGATGAAGTTCTTGAAGATGGAGATGGAGAGCTCGTTTACATCAGAAAAACATTGGGGACAGTCTGTTTTGTTTTAGTTTTATTTTATTGAAAGAAAAATTTATTTTGTTTGAAATTTTTTTTAGTATTTTAATTTCTTTTCATTGCATGTAGTGACATTTAAATAACATGATTATTCTTAATTTTCTTTAAATAAACATGCAATTATAAACATTCAAATTGTAGATGTTTTTGCCAAATGAACGATTGCTAGATAACTTTGAGTAATTTAACGTAGCTAAACCAAAAGGTAACAAAGACAAAAGTTTCAAAAGAGGATGACACATATCTATGTCATCTAAGAATAGGTCATATTAATCTAGACAGAATACACTGGTTACCAAAAGATGGACCATTGAGAGAACTAACTGTTGGAACTCTTCTGGTTTGTGAATCCTGTCTAGAAGGGAAAATGACCAAACGTCATTTCTCAACGAAAGGCAATACAACCAAAGAACCATTAGAGCTTGTACACAAAAATGTTTGTGGTCCAATCAATGTACATGCTAAAGAGGGTTATGAGTACTTCATCACATTCATTGACGATTACTCAAGATATGGTCATACTTACCTAATGCTTAGGAAGTTAGAAACTTTTGGAAACTTTAAGGACTTCAAAGATAAGGCTGAGAAGCAGTTAGGTAAGACTCTTAAAACACTTCAATCAGATTGAGGTGGTGAATAATTGGATTTATAATTCAAAGATTTCATGCTGGGGCATGGTATTCTATCCCAACTCACAACACCTAGAGTGCCACAACAAAATGGTGTTTCAGAGAGAAGAAACAGGACCTTGTTAGACATGGTTAGTCCATGTTAAGCTATTCATCTCTTCCTCTCTCATTCTGAGGATATGCACCTCAAAAGGAAAATTACATTTTGAATGTAGTCTCATCTAAGACCATAAGGAAGATGCCACTGTAGTTGTGGAATGGTAACAAACCTAGTTTGCACCATTTCCACATTTGTGGTTGTCCTGCTCATGTTCTTAGACCTAAGTCAGGGAAACTTGATTTGAGGTCTGAAGTGTGCATTTTTTGTGAGCTATGCTCCATAGACATGAAATGGTTACTTGTATAGCCACAATGACCAAAAGTTATTTGTTTCCCAAATGCGACATTCCTTAAGCATGACTATATGACTAACGATAAACATCGGAGTAAGATTGTTTTGTAGGAACTCACAACTGATCAAATTCCATCACCATCACAATCATCATCATCATCATCATTAAATGATAAACGACAAATGGAGGAAACCACTATTCCCAAAAAGGAAACCTTAGCACAACGTCGTCTTGGGAGGATGGTGAGACAACTTGTTCACTATGAACATGAGGCACATGTCCTTATTTTTGACACAGACAAGGACGACCCAATGACCTTCAAAGAGGCAATGGATGATCTGAAAAGGAAAAATGGCAAGAGGCCATGAGTCAAGAAATGGAATTGATGTATTCAAATTCTGTCTGGGAACTTGTAGATCCACCTGAAGATGTCAGGCCCATTGGGTGCAAATGGATCTTCAAGAAGAAAATTGGTGTAGATCAGAAAGTAGAGACTTTCAAAGTGAGGCTAGTAGTCAAAGGTCACACTCAGAGAGAGGGTGTTTATTATGAAGAAATATTTTCTCCTATTGTCATGCTGTATTCAACCACCTAAGATTATGAGATATGGCAGATGGAGGTCAAGAAAACTTTCCTCAATGGGTATCTTGATGAAAGTATCTATATGGTACAACCAGAAAGGTTCGTTAAGGAAGGGGAATATCATAAGATGTGTAAATTGCTGAAATCCATTTATGGATTGAAGTAAGCATATAGTTCTTGGCATATCACCTTTAATGAGACAATTAAAACATATGTCTTTGAACAGAATGTCAACAAAGCATGTGTGTATAAGTATGTCAAAGGTAAAGTAGTAGTTTTCTTAGTTCTTTACGTGGAGGCAACAATGTAGAGACACTATCAAACGTGAAGAAATGGTTACTTGAAAAGTTCTAAATGAAAGATTTGGGTGAAGCGAGCAATGTTCTAGGAATCCAAATCCTAAGGAATAGGAAGAACAAGATCTTGGCATTTCCTTAGGATAATTATATAGATAAGGTGCTAGAAAAGTTCTCTATGGAGAATTCCAAGAAAGGTTAGTTATGGACCAGACATGGAATTACGCTTTCCAAAGAGCAATGTCCAAAGACACCTCAGGAAGAAGAGGCCATGAGAAATTATCCCTATGCTTGAGTAGTTGGGAGTCTGTGTATGCTATGTTGTACTAGGCCTGACATAATCTATGTAGTAGGGATTGTAAGTCGTTATCAATCAAATCCTGGTTTGGAACACTGTATTGCATAAAACACATTCTCAAATATCTTAGGATAATGAGAGATTATATGAATGTATATTCAGGGGGTGAGTTAAACTCTACTGGAAATGATTCTGATTTCCAATCAAACAAAGACAGTCGAAAGTTGACAATTGGGTCAGTGTTCACTCTTGGTGGAGGAGTTGTAGTGTGGAGAAGTATTAAACATTCAACCATTGCAGATTCAACCATGGAAGCCGAGTATATAGCAGCTCATGAAGCAGCTAATGAAGTGGTTTGGCTTAAGAAGTTCTACACTGATCTGGAAGTAATTCTGAATATGGAGAAGACACTATTCTTGTACGGTGACAACAGTGGAGTAGTAGCGAACTCTAAGGAATCGAGAAGTCACAAGAGAGGAAAGCATATAGAAAGAAAATACCATCTCGAAAGAGAATTTTTTCACCGAGGTGATGTGACTGTTATAAAGATAGCATTGGAACGAAACCTAGTGTGGATGCTCAAAATTTCATTCTTGTAAAAGACCCAAAGCACATGCTCAAGTCCCCTAAACGCCTAAATATAGGCCTCGCAAGGCTGCTGGAGGCTGCGTGCCAAAACTTGGCGTGCCCAGATGCTCGCCTCGCGCCCAGCAGCCACGCCTCGCTAGAGGCATCTCGTGAAGGTCGCGCGCCACCAGTCGGTCTGCCCAGGTGCACCACCTTGCGAGGGACGTCTCGCGAGGGCCTCACGCCTAGCAGCTGTGCCTCACTGGAGGCGTCTCGCAAAGGCAGCGCGCCACCGCTCGGCCTGCCCAGATGCACCACCTCGCAAGGGGTGTCTCGCGAGGGCCTCGCGCCCAGCATCCACGCCTCGATATAGGCGTCTCACGAAGCCTTGCATCATGCCTCCTCTTGGTGCACTCGACCCTATCAAACCTCATCCGCACAACAAGGGGTCACCTCCCCAAAATTGGCCTCACTAGAGGGGTCTTATCTCACCCCTTAAGATTGGCTCCAACCACTGGGCACCACTCTTACCATAAGGCCAACAAGAGGTAAAATCATGGATCCCTCTAACACACCAATAAGGGCGAATTGGAAGGGCCCCATAGCAATTCACACCAAGTCAGAAGAAGTACAGACACTAAGCTCACGACAGACATGTAGTGGGAGTACTAGGAGAGGGGACATGGCCTGTACGCTTCTAACCAGATGTCAGAGTTGACACCACCACCAGCACCACTACGCCTGGCACCACTCCTCTGACACTTGTACTGAATAAGTAGTGGGGACATTCCCACAGAACCTGACCATGTACTGGAACCAACACCACTACCCCTAAGGCCACTCTCCTGACAATGTACTTATGTACAATCTGGTCTCCTGGACCACAATGTATCAAAGGCCATTAGAGCCCACTATAAAGGGAACCCCACTTCTACATGGAAGGGGGTTTGAAAAAATATTGTAGCACTACCCCATAAAAAATACAAGTTCATTTCACCATTTTCTTTCTGCAACTGTTCTTTGAGTTTCCAATTAGATCTTTGAAAATTTTCATTTGATAAGCTCTGTATTTCAATTTTACTAACTTAACTTGGTTGACGAGTTCTCACTGTCAACACCTAGCAAACCCGTTTACCACGACACTTCCTTGAAAGTCATTTATAAGTCATGTATGAAACATGGGGTTAAGGAAAATGTCTCACTTGCTTTGAGGGAAAATTGGAGACTGTTAGGTTTTATGCCCTAAAATCATGTAAAAAAGACATTTTATTGATTTAAATAAAAGTACAATTTTATTATATTTGAATGTTATAATTTTTGTTTGAATAAAATATATAAATATCAAGAAAATTCCATATTCATTTATGAGGATATGATCTTACATTAGTACGAGAGAATTAAGATCATATACAATGAATGAAATAGACAGTGACATATTAAAGTATGAAATCTTTAATGAATGGTTACTAGTACGGTTTACTAAGCATACAGGATGCAAATAGTCTAGATTCAGATTACTGGTGTGGATAAACATCTTGGTAAATATGTGTGTATATAATAGTGATTATATATGACAAGACCGACATGAATTAATTATCTTTATAAACTTGTTGTTTTCCATAAAGATTTTATTCTTATCATAATAGATGATCATTTGTAGATTAGTCTAAATGTTGCGTTGTCATGAACTCTTGTTTGTGCTTATTGGATCTTTTGATTCATTCGTTAGGGTCTATTGATATAATGAGGTTAGTGACTTTTGTTTTGGAGATTCAATATCAATTATGGCTGGGAACATGATTTTACAAACATGGAACCCATGCTATCCTAACATATCGAATATTGGTTCCCTTAAGGGTTAATTCTGGAACTAAATAGTTATTGAATTCAAATCTATAATTTGATTATAGATTAACTATTCGCTAGTGAATTAATGGTACTTAAAGAACAAGAGGTAATTAAAGGGGTAAAATAGTAATTTTTACCAGCACTAATTAACGAACCAATAAATGGAGGACAAAACTACTTTTATTGATTATATTAATGGACTACACGAGAAAACTCTGTCAATATAATTCTATAAATAATTAGAGTGCAATTCCATATTTATAGTGGAGTAATCATGGAATTAATAAATAAGATTATTGAATTAAAGAGTTTAGTTAATAATCTAATTTATTGGAGCTTCGTATTATAGGTTCATGGTCCCCAGGTAGCTTTTGTCCTACACTGTCAAGGGTAAGGATATCACAATAATGATTTATTGAGAGAAGGAATAAATTGCAAATAAATTTATTTTATCAGGAGAAAGAAATAATTATGTGATAATTATAGACAATTTCTTAATTGTGAATTAATTAACTATATAATTTTCATTTTGAAAAACTTTATGTTAAAATAAATATTAATCATGTTTGGATTATTATTTGGGAGAGTTTAATAATTTATTTAAAACTGATAGTTTTTAAGATAAAGTTAATTTTGAATTAACTCCTATCTATTTTGCGATAAATACCTTGTCTTAAAATTAATTAAGCAAACAAATGAGAAAATTTGGGATATACCCTTGTGGCTCATGCCACTCACTGTGTCAAACGATGAGTAGCGCCATATGTATATATTTTCTATCATTGAGATTTGAATTTTGAATTTCAAATTAATTTTGTTTAACCCAGTTTTGACTTGATGACGTGGCTTCTAAGAAAGAGACATGTGGCATTATACCACATTAAATACAGAGAGTTGGTCGAAAAGAGTAGCTACTCAAGAAGGCTACATCAAAATATAAAAGCTTATTTAGCAATAAAGTTCAAGTAACCTGCTCAATCATGGAGCATGCCAATACTATCCCATGAAGCTGCTCGGAGTGTAAGACTTGCTCGATGAGCAAGTTACTTTTACCCGAAGATTTGGATGTCATCAGATTCCAGAAAATATCCCAAGATATTTATGTAACTAATATTTAAATTGTATTATTCCTGTATTATTTGAATTTTTAACTGAATGTACTAATCCCACACCTACACGTGTAGGACCTAGATTTGTTTGTAAGGGCCCATAGCCCACTAAGACTCTCTATAAATAGGGAGTTCATTCAATCATTAACCCTGAGCAAAAGTGATTGGAGAAAATGCTAGAGATTTCTTTTGTACACACTTTACATACAATACCCTTCGAGTTGTATTATTTTCTCACCTTGAGGAAGTACAAACAAAATAAAACTATTATCCCTCAAAAATACGAGGACGATGTGGCGAATGAGAATGCGACACACGCCATCACAAATTAGGGAAAAAATAACAAAGTATTGAGAAAAGACCGACGGGCAAAAAAGATAAGTCCAGGACCTATGGGGAAGTCGACCAAGCCTAAATCCCCTAGGGGTGGTCGGCCTAAGCAGGCCAAAGAGCCCTAGGGGTGGTCGGCCCTAGTGTGTCCAAGAGAGTGGTCGACCTGACCCCTACCCCAGGGGTGGTCAGCCTTAGTATGCCTAAGGATCCCTAGGGGTGGTCGGCCTGACCCCAACCCTTGGGGTGGTCGGCCTGACATGCTCAAGAACCACCTGGGTGGTCAGCCCACCCTATTCTTCATAGGGTGGTCGGCTCAAACCCCCAAGTACACTTCACTGAGAAATACTCACTCTCGTTCAAACTGAGATCAATAGGCCTAGCACCCAGAAGGTCACAGGCCTATCACTTCATAGGCCTAGAACCCAAGCTCGGGTCGTCGGGCCTAGCACCTAAGTCTCATATACCAACAGGGACTTAACATCTTCCCAGAGGTTTCTATCATGCATTATCCACCACGATCTAGAGAAACAACGAGAAGACCCACGATCTCATAATCATGGGGAGGTGGACATGTATCTCCACTACCTGATAATCATGTACCAAACCACGATCTCCAGTACTACTTATCACGTAACAACCTATGGGTACTATAAATAAAGGACCCATGGCTTCATAAAGGAGATTTTTGGACTTTTCCCTGATCGCTTTTTCTGGAATTTTGGAGATCTAAAGAACATTTGGGGAGAAATTCTAGGAAAATTAGAACGAGTGAATACTTTGGTTCAACAGTGTAATTGTCGAGTAATTCAATACTAAAGACTAAGTGGATTAGGTTATTACTGCTCATCAGAACAGGGCTGAACTACTATAAAATTCCTATGTGTTTATTTAAGATAATCGTACTCTATCGTTTATTCTATTTATTTCGTTCAAAAGGTGTTGTATACTGTACATACGACCGTTGGCCAATTTCACAAGTTAACATTTTGGTGCTTTCATTGAGAGTACGAAATCAAGAAACACACTTTCATCAGTTGTATGATGCCTCCAAAACCCAACCAGACAAATAAGATGACTCCCAGGGATTCCAACACTCAATATCCCATCGATCCCATTAATGAACCTCGGGTGGAGGTTGGAGACCAACTTGATGCAGAAGATCCACAAGACGTTCACCAGGAGGAGATGGTGCAATTTCTAGCGAGGCAGGAGGCCTTTTCTATAGAAATTGCCCTCCAAAGGGCGACTATGGAATGGAAACGACGAGAGACAGATGAGCAGGTCTAGAAAATGATCCAGAGGGAGCAGGAAGCTGACCAGAGGCACCAGGAGGCTGTTGTGGCCTTGGAGGCAGCTACTCAGTTAGCCCGAGCTAACGCTGAAGCTGCTGCTCAGGCGGTGAGGGAGGCTCAGGCCAAAGTAGCAAGAATGCAAGACAACAGTAATAGAAAGTCCCAGCGGAGGCGTAGGACCCCAAGGACACTCTTAGAACCACTTTCCCAGAGATAGGATGAAGAGGCACAGTCCAAGACTGCCTCCTCCATGACTAAGAAGAATAACACTTCATCTCGGAGTAGGAGTACTACCAACCTGAAGGCCCTCTCCCAGGGGGACCGACGAAACACAGGAGGTGAGGGTCAAACATCTGAGAGGCATGACAGGAATGGAAATGGCCACTCAAAATCTCAAAGTCATGTAGGAGGAGAGGCTTGGGGGTAGGGTCGCACCGACAAGGGCAAGGCGGACCTACCACCCCTACACCCTCAGTCTCGTAAAGGAAAGGAACCAATGGATAACACCAACACTGTGTTCCATAGGCCTGAGAAATATGCAAAACCTCAGGATTTGAGAGAGGTCATCAACAGGAGGACCAGCACTCAGGAGGGGGTACCAGGGACATCTACCCCACCTGGAGCAGCGATCCCACCAGCAGTGCAGGCTCAAATAGATGCACTAGTCATGGTTGTTCAAGGTTTGACAAAGAAACCTTCCAATATCGAGCTGTCACATAGAAGTGGGAGTTCCTTTAGTACCAAGATCCAAGTTACCCAACCACCACCGAAATACAAGACCCTGAAACTTCCTACATACACTGGGAATGAGGACCCAGTACGACACATTGGGAAGTTCGAGGATCAGATGGAGTTATTCGATGTGGAGCATTATTATAGGTGTAGAGTATTCCCTACCACTCTCTCTGACTCGGCTCAGGAATGGTATTGGAAATTCAAACCTAGATCCATCACTTCCTGGGAGCAGTTCAGGAAGGAATTTTGCAAGGTCTTCATTGCCGGATGAATTCAAACAGTTTATGCCAATCAGCTATCTGACATCAAGCAAGGGAAAGATGAATCCCTCAAAGACTACATCCAAAGATTCATGAGAAAGGCAAAATGAGCGTCCACAGTAGAAGATGAAGGGAAGTTCATTGCCATCTCGGCAGGAATAATTTATCGTAGTCCCTTGTGAGATAGCATGCACATGAACCCCATCAAAACCTTGCAGGAGTTCCTAGACCGAGCAGAAAAATACATGAAGCTAGATGATGCTATCATGAAGGAAGAAAAAGGCATAAACCATCCGACCACTATCAAGGCAGATAAGAACGGCGCAAACCTTCAGGGCAGCAGTGGGGGCAACGGTAAAAAAAGGAATACCTCAGGTGCTGAGTAAGGTGGAGAGAAGAAAGCTAAATCAGCACCAGCCGACAAACAGCCTAAGTATCAACCCTACTAGCCAAGGTTCACCAATTATACCATCCTGACCACATCAAGAGCTGAGATTTACTTGGCAACATACCAGGAGGTACCATACCGAAAGCCACCACCCTTGCGTTCAGAAGGAAAGAAGGACAAAAATATGTTTTTTCGTTTCCATAATGATTATGGGAACGACATAAATGAGTGCAAACAATTGAAGGATGAGACAGAGTTTCTTCTCTGATCAGGAAAACTCTCGAGGCACTGAGTCAAGATCGAAACCCCGAGCAGGAATCTAGAATTCCAAAGGCAGAGGAGTCCACCACTGGAGCCAGTGGCCGTAGACTTCACACTGGATACCATATGTGGGGGGCCCACATAGCAGGTAACAGTAACAATGCTCATGAGCATGTGCAAGGACCCTCAGACATGAGTTAGGGGAGTCGTCCCAGTGCATGGCAGTCAAGGAGCGGTCTCCAAAATATTTGAAGTATGAAAGTGAAACTGTCACTTTTACAAAGGATGACGCCAGACATGTGAGGTACCCCCACAATGACCCTCTGGTCCTTACCATTCAAATCGCCAATGCTCGAGTGGAGAGATGCTTGTTGGATACGGGAATCTCAATAGATATCATCTACAAATCGTCCCTCGAGAAGATCAAGCTCACGATCAAGGACCTGACACCGTGTTCCCAAGTGATATATGGGTTCACGGGAGAATGCCTAGCACCAACAGGAACTATCAGACTACCAGTCATGATGGGGGATGCCCCCAGACATGAGACTGTGATGACAGAGTTCCTGGTAGTAGATTGGTCATTGGCTTACAATGTAATGCTTGGGAGACCCATCCTGATGGCGTTACATGCAGCAGTTTCTATCTGGCATCTATCTTTGAAGTTCCCCACAAGCGCAGGGCAAAGATGCGTACAGGGTAACCAAAGGGAGGCATGAGAATGCTATAATGTGTCAATGGTCAAGGCAAATAAAGGACCATGCGTAAACAACATGATAGTAACCTGTTGCGAAGAGAATGAAGGAACCGATGAGGTAGTCAACATGGGAGTTGATGTTGAAAGAAACACTCTACTGGAGTCGGGGGCTTCCTTTAACGAAGATTTGTTATTATAGCAAGTTTCCCACAGCGAGGGAAACGACATCAATCCTCGCTTTGGGGATGACGTCATGGGGGTAGGACCAGTCAAAGATCTTAACGAAGTCCTACTAGATGAGGAGGATCCGACTAGAGTAATCAAAGTTGGGAAGGAATTAAAGGTGGAAATTAAGGCACGGTTGGTGGAATTTTTTATGAAAAACCAGGACGTATTTGCCTGGTCACATAAGGACATGGTTGGAATTTCTCCATCCGTGATAAGTCATGTCCCACTAGTGCAACAAAAAAAGGAGACTGCTTGACAAAGACTGATCTTAAGCCCTGAAGGAGGAGGTCGAGCGGCTCAAGGAAAACGGTTTTATAAGGGAGGCTTACTACCCTGATTGGGTATCAAACCCCGTGCTGGTCCCAAAGCCAAACGGGAAGTGGAGAACATGCGTGGACTTCATAGATCTGAATAAGGCCTACCCCAAAGACTGCTTCCCACTACCCAGAATAGACCAACTGGTCGATGCAACAGCAAGAAATGAAATACTCTCATTCATGGATGCGTATTCTGGGTATAATCAAATAAGTATGCACCCTCCCGGCGAGGAACATACCAGCTTCCGGACAGACAAGGGATTGTATTGTTATTAGGTGATGCCATTCGGCTTGAAGAGCGCAGGAGCCACCTACCAGCGTTTAGTGAATGACATGTTCCAAGACTTGATCGGCAAAAATATGGAGGTATACGTCAATGACATGTTGGTCAAGTCCAAAGAAGTTGGAGGTCATGTTCAAGACTTGGAGGAATGCTTTGCAATACTTAGAAAGTATATCATGAAGTTAAACCCTCTCAAGTGCTCGTTTGGAGTTGGCTCTGGTAAGTTTCTCGGATACATAGTAAATTCATGTGGAAACGAGGCTAACCCTGAGAAGATCAAAGCATTGATCGACATGAAGTCACCTACCACAATCAAAGAAGTGCAAAGCTTAACCGAGAGAGTAGCTGCCCTCAGTAGGTTCATATTAAAGTCTACGAACAAATGTGTCCCTTTCTTTAACTTACCGAGGGGCAGCAAGAAGATCCAATGGACCAAGGAATGTGAAGAAGCTTTCCAAGCTCTGAAGGAGCACCTCACCCAACCTCTCGTCCTAGCAAAGACAATATATGGTGAAGTACTATTCATCTATTTGGCAATCACCGAGCATGCAATCAGTGCTACTTTGGTAAAGGAAGAGAACAGGGTACAACACCCTGTATACTATATTAGTATGTAACGCCCTGGATAGCCAAGACCGTTACACTATGTGTTTACAAAGGTGCAAGACTTGCTAATGAAGCCATTTAGTTAGAAACGTGTTACTGAAACTATAGTTGAACTAGGGTTAAAAGATTTTGTTCACAAAAGTTTCATTTCTTATAATCAAACATTTTTATATGGGATCCCAAAAGTAATAACGTTAAAAGATAGTATACAAAATTTCAGGATAAAAGTACAGTTACTAGCCACTCTAAGGGCAAAACAGACAATTAGGCTCTTCTCGTCCTGTACCACTCCTCGGCCGTGGCAGCCGATCAGCTAACTATATACATTCAGCCTCAAAGCTCTCCCACTCAGGACTGGTCCACTTTAACCTTGCCTTTACCTGCACCACGTAGCACCCGTGAGCCAAGGCCCAGCAAGAAAACACAATAACAGAGCACAATCATCAATCAAACAATCAGATAATTCATATAGTATAGCCATATACTCAATAGTCTGGAACAATCATATAATTAGACATTCAACATACCAAGCTTATCAATTAACATTAATAACCAATTCACAAATAACAACCAGGGTCGACGCCCTTAGGTCACGCCCCCTATTTATCCCACAGACTTCGACCCGCTTAAACCGAGCTAAGTGAATATCAAGTTGTCCTCAGCTACCAGTGGCCGAGCCGCGCCCTGTGCGCAAATATTAATTCTGGCACCCTTAGGTCGTTTATCACATGTCCCATGGCATAGTACCATCTATGACATCATACAAATATAGGGAGCTCTTAGTCCAACCATAATCACATAACCGGGTGCAGTTTTCTTACCTTTGGATTCTGGTATCTTTGATCAATGATGACAACTCTCAAGCATGATCCCTTCTGAGCCCTAGCATACACCTAGTCATGGTCACAAATTAGAACCATACCAAACTTCAATTCCCAAACCTAACCTCGGGACCAATCCCGAGCCCTCTGGAAGCTCTAATTCCACCAAACGGGGTGGTGGAATCAAACCCCGAGCCCCCAGGTAAAAACCCTATTCTGGAAACAGGGTAGTGCTACAGCGCCATAAAGAGGGCGCTATAGCGCTACAAACAGAGCCAAAAATGCCCCAAGCACCCAAGCCTAGTGCTGTAGCGCCCTAAGGCTAGCGCTGCTAGTGCTACAGCGCTAGTCACAGCCAGACAACACCCTGATTTTTCCTCTTCGAACTTCCTCGAGCCAAAACCCTCCAAAATCCTTCCAAACCATAACCAAACACCAAAACAAGCCTACCAACATCTATATCTCACCCCATATGACCCAACCATACAAAACTCAACCACATGCATCATCAAACCAAGAAAAAGCCATGATTGATCTTGAGACAAAAAAACTCAACAGAACACAAAAAACTTCAGAATTCAAGTGACCAAGTCCAGAGTTTCTTACCTTTAATGGGGAAATTCAACCTTGGGCTATCCTCCACACCTCCTTAGCTTTCACTCCTCAACACCCCAGCCTTAATTCCCTAGAATTCCCATCAAAACTCAGCACAAAAATCCATTTCAACCCCAAAAACCAAAAACTGAATAACAACCTCAAAACCTTACCTCAAATGGATGAATAACTTCTGCTAATTCCTCAAGGCAAATCAAGGTCTCAAGTGTGAAGCCTTCGCCTAGAGCCTCCTCTGAATTCTAGCTCCAAATTCCTTAAAGAATTGGGGAAGAAGACCTAAACTGATAGAGAGAAAAGGAACTTCTGTTTTTCCTTCTTCCCTTTTTCTCTTTTTTTTTTTGTCTCTTTCCTTCCTTCAGACTTCTAAAGTTTTCTACACATTCCACTAAAGCAATAAAGCAAAAAATAATACTTATCTCTGGTTTAAGAAAAATGACCAATTTGCCCTCCCATAAATCCTAAGCCTTTAAATCAATCTAGGGGCATTTTGGTCATTTGCTCCCAATTCCCGCTAATTCCTCGAGTGTCTCTAATATTTACCGCTTACATCCCGACACCTAACTAGTCACCAATTATATTCCTCAATATCAATTAATCTCCAATATACTTCTCAAATTCCCAGAAATACCCCTAGGCTCGCCCCGAGCCGGGTATAAATTCCCACTGTGACTTCTTTCGCTAGACCGCTCACTAGGATCGCCTCGAGTCACAAGTTACAAATATATCCACATAATAATGTGGTCTCAACAATTTATCACAGATATTTACATTTATCCCATCAACAGGCCAAAATTATGAATATACCCTTATAACCTAATCAGGGCCTACATGCATACTAATGCACAGAGTCATGCATCACATATATCCAAATAATCATATAAACATGCTTTTAATCATTTAAATCACATATAATCCAGTTATGCCCTCCCGACACACTAATCAAGGCCCTTAAGCCTTATTAGTAAAATTGGGTCGTTATAACTATCCCCTCCTAATGATAATTTCGTCCTCAAAATTTACCTGAATAACTCGGGATACTGATCCCGCATCGCTGACTCAAGATCCCAGGTCGCCTCCTCGACCCTACTATTCCTCCACAACACTTTAACAAGAGGAATCATCTTATTCCGTAGTACTTTATCCTTTCGATCCAGAATCTGAACCGGTTGCTCCTCATAAGCTAAATCTGTCTGCAATTCCAAGTCTTCATACCTCAGCACATGTGTCGTATCTGAGACGTACTTCTGGAGCATAGAAACATGGAATACGTCATGAACTCCCAACAACGACGGTGGCAAAGCTAACCTGTAAGCCACCTGACCGATCCTCTCCAGGATCTCAAAAGGTCCGATGAACCTAGGGCTTAGCTTGCCCTTCTTCCTAAATCTCCTCATCCCTCGTAGTGGTGAAACTCGGAGAAACACGTGGTCCCCAACCTGGAACTCCACGTTCCTACGCTTGGGATCAGCGTAGCTCTTCTGTCTGCTCTATGAGGCGAGCATCCTAGCTCGGATCTTCTCAATAGCTTCATTTTTCCTATGAACCATATCCGACCCCAAATACTTTCTCTCACCCATCTCATCCCAATGAATGGGTGATCTACATCTCCTCCCATACAACATCTAATAGGGAGCTACCCCAATCATCGATTGGTAACTATTGTTATATGAAAACTCAATTAACAGGAGATACTTACTCCACAATCCCTCAAAGTCAATCACATATGCTCTGAGCATATCCTCCAATACCTGAATCGTCCTCTCAAACTGTCCATCAGTCTGAGGATGAAAGGTCGTGCTGAACTTCAGCTGAGTCCCCATAGCCTTTTGCAAACTCCCCCAAAACTTGGAGGTAAAGATAGGATCCTGATCTGACACTATAGACTTAGGAACCCCATGGAGGCGCACGATCTCCCTCACATACAACTCTGCATACCGGTCCATAGTATATGTCACCTTCACGGTAAGAAAATGAGCTGACTTGGTGTATCTGTCCACTGTCACCCACACCGAGTCATGAAGCCCTACAGTCCTGGGTAAACCTCCCACAAAATCCATCGTAATATCCTCCCATTTCCACTCAAGAATACCCAAAGGCTGAAACAACCCCTCCTGTCGCTGATGCTCAACCTTCACCTACTGACAGGTTAGACATCTGGCCACGTACTCCACTACATCCTTCTTCATCCTGGGCCACCAGTATAATGTCCGTAGATCCTGATACATCTTCGTGGTACCCAGATGAAGTGAGTACGGTGTAGTATGCAACTCATCCAGTATCTCTCGTCTGATCCCCTCATCAACTGGAACACAAATCCGTCCCTGGTACCGAAGCAAGCCAACCTCAGAAATAGAATAGTCCTTAGCTACTCCTGCTAAGACATTCCCTCTAACCTCCTGTAACCGAGCGTCTACCAATTGACCTTATTTAATCCGCTCTAGCCGGGTTGACTGCAGATTAATATTGGCCAACCGGCCCACCACCAATTCTATCCCTGCTCTGACCATCTCATCACCTAACTCTCTCGAGATCTGGGTGGAACTATACAACTGACCCAGGCCCCTCTAGCTCAACGTATCCACCACTACGTTGGCTTTCCCCGGATGGTAAAGGATATCACAATCATAGTCTTTAACCAGCTCCAGCCAACGTCTCTACCTCATATTTAAGTCCTTCTCCGTGAAAAAGTACTTCAAACTCTTGTGATCGGTGTATATCTCACACTTCTCCCCATATAGATAATGCCGCCAAACCTTCAGTGTGAATACCACCGCTGCTAACTCAAGATCATGGTTAGGATACCGCTACTCATACTCCTTCAGCTGCCGTGACGCATAAGCAATGACTTTCTCATTCTGCATCAACACACAACCTAAACCCAACCTCGACGCATCGCAGTAGACAATTAACTTCCCTTCCCCCAAAGGAAGACTTAACACAGGCGCGATAAATAAGTCGTTGCTTCAATTCTTGGAAACTGTCCTCACACTTCAAATTCTTTCGTGTCAATTCTGTCATCGGTGCTGCTAACTTCGAGAAGCCTTCCACAAACCGTCTGTAGTAACCCGCTAGACCAAGAAAACTCCGCACCTTTGAGGCGTTCCATGGCCTTGGCCAATTCCTAACTGCCTCCACCTTAGATGGATCCACCTTAATCCCATCTGCACCAACAATATGTCCAAGGAATGTCACTTATGGTAGCCAAAATTCACATTTCTTAAACTTGTCGTACAATTGATGCTCCCTCAATCTCTGCAAAACCTGTCGTAGATGTTGCTCGTGCTCTGCCTCTGTACTGGAGTACACTAAGATGTCGTCGATGAAGACAATGACAAATTGATCCAGAAAATCCTTGAACACCATGTTCATTAAGTCCATGAAGGCTTCCGGGGCATTGGTCAAACAAAACGACATTACCAAAAACTCATAGTGCCCATACCTCGTTCGGAAGGCCGTCTTCGGTATGTCCTCGTCCTTGATCCTCAGATGGTGATAACCAGATCGAAGATCAATCTTCGAGAACACCGTCTTACCCTGCAGCTGATTGAACAAGTCATCAATCCTTGGTAGGGGATACTTATTCTTGATAGTTAACTTGTTCAGTTCCCTGTAGTCTATACACATTCTCAGAGTCCCGTCCTTCTTTTTCACAAACAAAACTTGAGCACCCCATGGCGAGTAGCTAGGTATGATGAACCCCAAATCCAAAAGCTCCTATAACTGTATCTTCAATTCCTTCAGTTCTGTCAGTGCCATTCTATGTGGTGCCCTCGACACTGGCTCTATTCCTGGCCCCAACTTAATAACAAACTGAACCTCCCTACGCGGTGGAAATTCAGGTATGTCTTCAGGAAACACATCCAAGACCTCGCAAACCAATTTGGTCTCTGATACAGATTTTTCTACCGCAAGTGTGCGGTGTATTGCAATATAGTTTTAAATTAAAAGATGTCGAACCCACAGGGATTAAATATTAAATTCACTAATTACTATTACTGTTAAGTCTATAATTTTAATTAGACAAGCCAATAAATAAATCAAACAATAAAATAAAGAATATAAAATAACAAGATAATCAATTCTAATGCTCTTGGAAAGTGATTAAATAAAAGATAAATGTACTAGAGTAATGATTTCACTATTCAATTATGAACATGGTTTCTTTATTATCCTAATCAATTCTCCTCATTTGTAACTTCTAGAATTCTAATATAATGCATTTATCTCTCTCAAGCATATATGCAATTAATCTCAATTAATCAATATGATATCTCTATTCACTATTAATTAATCAAGACGTCATTAAGCAATAATTATTCTAAGCCAAATTCATAGAGTTCAAGGAATCTCTCAATCTCACAATCACTCTATGTCAAATCTTCTTATGTCCAGTCTACGTTTATCTTTCTCAAGCATAAACCCTAGATTTCAATTCACAATAATGATGGCCAAACATTAATATGAGAAAATTAAATCAAGAAGATATGAACAAACGAGAAGAACTTCATAGAAATAATAATAAAAACCACAATTCAATAATCCAAATAGATTCATCTAATACTCTAGCACAAAAAGAGTTTAGTTATCCATTACAAACATAAACATAATAGCAATGTATTTGTTCATAATTAAAAACTAAAAATGAAAGGAAGAAGAAATAAACTAGATGTAATGGTGATGATCTTGATGATGTCTAGCCTCCTCTTCTTCTCCAAGCCTCTAATCGCTGATCTAATCTCCTCCCAAAAACATCCTTAGGCCCTAATTAAACTTTTCCTTATATATCCCTTGCAAAAAGCCCTCTTTTGCCCTTCAAAAATCGCAATTTAAAATTTCCATACGGCTCCCGGCGCTGCAGCCCCTTAAACAGGCACTGTTGCGCTACACAATTGCCAAAAACAAGCTCTCTGTTTCAGTCAGGCGCTGCAGCCCTAATTCAGCCCAGAAATAGCGATGCAGCCCCTGAATATGGCGATGCAGCCCTATTTCACGAATTTTTTATTTTTCTTCGTTTCACTTCCGTTTTGTACAAATTTCGCGCCACTTTTACTTGGACCCTACACAAACACAACACAAGCATAAGACCAAACAAAACACCCTAAACACCTACAAATTAGATATAAAATGACACTAATAAGTGAATCTAAAATTCACTTATCAAACTCCCCCAAACTTTGACAATTACTCGCCCTCGAGTAATACTCAAAACAAAAACTAAATAAAAACTAAACACACTCACACAATGCGAATCAAACCAACAATAACAGTCAAGCTTCAATTTCCTGAATACCATGCTCACATAAAGCTTCTGAATTATCCCAACAACACATTCCAGAATTTCAATCTCAACTATTGCCATAATCAACTAATTATCATTCAAATCCTTTAACTATTCACCATAATGATTAAAACTCAAGTAATTGACATAGTTATGCACATCAAATTCTCACAGTCATACCACAATCCATATTATTCCATAAGTTTGCATTACTCATTATTCTCCATTAATGTAAACAATGCATGCTTAAGAATCAATAGGACTTTAATGGCTTACAATGTATGGCTTAGGTAAGGTAGATAAGAAAGTCATCTAGGCACTAATACCATAAGCATACCAACCTTTCAAACAACCATGTACACATAAATCCCAAACACCCATATTGAACAACCTTGACATGAATGAGATATATATATTTCTCTTTCTTCCTCATTTCTTCTTTAGTTATTATATATATTTTTCTTTTTCATCTCTTTTTTTTTCATCTTTTTTTTTTTCACTCACTCCCCAAAACTTTGTGTATACAATATATTTCCTTAAGGGAGTGTATCTCCATTATAAAATTTTCTCTTTTTTTTTTTCAAGAAGAAACTTTCTCTCATTCATCTTTTCCTCTCTTGAAAACCCAAAATGCTTTCCATTACAAAACCCCATCCCAAATTATCTTTGTATTCTCATTATATTAATATGGTTAGGATATTTGATAAGATTTTCGTTAGGTTTCAACAATTTTGGGGTTTCAACAAAAATAGGCCTAGGCTCAATTAGGGTGACTAAAGATACAATTTTGTCTCGGGTTGGCTAGAAAGGCTCAAACGGACCAAACAAAATTGCCTACATCTTCTTCTTAAGCACACATTATCTAGGATTTCGTCTCAAATAACAAGTAACACAAATTCTAGATTAATCAACCAAATCTTTCCACAAATCCCATTTAACATGCATAACACAATCAATTAGCACGAATTTAACAGTCATGGAAAAAAGTTCAATCTTCCCTCAGATATTAGTCAATCATGGCAAAAGACAAAATCAAGCACACGGATGCAAAGTGGTTTGATTTCCTAACTTTATGTTCATAGCATTCATTATGTAACCTTGACTTTTATTATTGATTTGATTCAAACACAACTCACAACAACCCGACTCTAAACACATATTTACAAAATAAAAGAAAACTTTCGAAAAAATCCCTCCCCCAAACTTTGAAACAAACATTGTCCCCAATGTGTAACTACAAAGAAAAGGAAAGAAACTTACAAAAAGTCCATGCTTACAGATAAGGAGAAAGTGGTGGCGGTGGTGGTGGATCTTGCATCCCATGGAACGGAGGGGGATAAGCGAAATAATTATTGTGTCCTCTGTTCAACGTCCACTGAGCCACCAACAAATTTAGTTGATCCACCTGATTATGCTCATGCCTCCTGAGCAGCCAAATAGTTATGAGTGATCGTGTTTTGTTGAACAATGTAGGGCAGCATGTCATGCGAGTATTGCATATTAAGATCAGTTGGGCCACCAAGAGCCAAAGGAACATCCACATTCATTGGCCCCTCTTCATTCTCCGGAACACTGTCATCCTCTTGATTTTCAAGGTCCTCATCATCACTCTCCCGCCTTCGTCGTTGGCCTTGTCGTCGTCGAGGTGCGGCTGGTGCTACTAAAGATGCATTAGGATAACGCGCAATTCTTTCTTTAGTAAGTTTCCCTTTGACTGGCACCGCTATATCAGTTTTTTCCCTAGGTACTTCATACACGACACACATATCTGTGATAAATGACCCAAACAGAAATCCCCCAGTAGTGGTGCCACGAAGAACAAACCTCATACCCTGACGAATAATTCATCCAACATCAATAGTAATCCCCTTCATGATAGAAAATACCAACCTCATCCGGTCATTCGTCATATGGCTAACATGACTAGTTGGGATCAATTTGGCTACCACAAAATAGAACCAAGCTCGAGCTTCCTGATTAAGTTGCCATAAAAACATCCCATTAGGCTCATCATGAGCATATGCAATTCTAGCTCCTGGGCAACCTAATGTTTCCGCTATAAGAACATAATCATGCTGATCTTGTAGAAACAACTGGTACTCATCATGCTCGTTATCAAAGCTCTTAGTATGTAAAAAATCATCGACTGCCTTATAACTCCCCACAGGTAGCCATTTTCCTCTCACAAAACATTCACCTTTCTCATTCAACTCCGGAAAATTAGCATAAAATTCATACACCCAAGAGATATTCATTCTAGTTTCTGGTTGCTTCACAACAGACTCCCACTGCCTACTTTCTATATTGACTCTAATTGGCTCAAAGATACACACGAACTAGGTTGAGGAGCATATTCAATACCTCTTTCCTTGAGCACCGGTTTCCCCACAAAAGAAAGATATCGCTCTTCTGCCTCCTTACTTACAAATTTGGTGGAATCAAATGGTGGTGCCCTAGAGGATGAGGGTCTTGAAGATGATGGTCTTGAACTATTTCTCTTAGGTCCCATGGTGACTCAGAACAACCCGCCAAACACCCAAACAATACCTCACCTCTCAATTAATCACGTATTAAACCCCCTAACAACTAAACAATCCCACCAAACGTAATTCACCACTTCTTTCTTATGACAATTAACAAAAAATCACCAAGAACAGTCACTTAGGCAAATTTTCAAAAACTTGGTGGGAAAAAACAATTCTCACTCTTCCCTTCCACTTTTTCTCAATCTTAATCCCCCAAAATCACACTAATACTTCAAAAACATTTCATGAATCATCAATTCCAACAATGCAACTCACAACATTCATCAAACTCATAAGATTTCCTCTTACACATATATTCAAGAATCTAAGTGGTCCAAAGAGATGAGTGAATGACTTACTTGATGAATGTGAGTGTCTTGTGATCTTCAATGAACCACTAACTTCATAAAATTCACCCCCCTTGAGAAATAAATGAGAACTTGATCAACATGGAAATTGGAGGTGATTTTTATGATTAGGGTAAGGAAAAATGAAAATTATATAGACGAGAATGGAAGAATGGTGAGGAGAAGAGAAGAAGATGATGATTTGAAAATGGAAGAATAAGGAAAGAAAGTAGAAGTATGGGTGTGGGATGTTGATTTTTCGGAGTAGGGGGAAGAGAAGAAGAAAAAATGGTGGTTAGAGAGAAAGAGGGAAACAAAAAGAGTTTAAAAAAAAAAAAAAAAATTTGTTCGAAATGGCGCTGCAGTGCCACTAACTGGCGCTGTGGCGCCAAAAGCCCTGATGCTCCAGATTTTTCCTCGTGAATTAGCGCTGCAACGCCTAATGATGGCGCTGCGGCGCTTAGGGCTGCCGAATAACACCCTCTCTGTTAGGGTGTGGCGCTGCAGCTCTTAAGGAAGGCACTGCGGCCCTAATTCTTGCAACAATTGCACTACAGCGCTATGGAAGTGGCGCTGCAGCCCCTGGAACAATGCTTTATTAATTTTAATTTTTTTTTAACGATTTTCACGGTTCATAATAAACTTAATATTTTAGAAAATAATTAATGTCTTCTAAAATAAAATAAATAAAATAAAATAAACTAAACTAAATAAAAATTCTAAAACAATGGGTTGCCTCCCATTAAGCGCTTAATTTATCGTCTTGAGCTAGACATTGATGATGCTTCAGTTGCTGTCTTGGAGATACATCGTCTCCACCTTCTTGTGAATTTCACCAAAATAATGTTTCAACCTTTGTCCATTCACTTGAAAAAGCGAACCGTCATTATTCCTTAATTCCACAGAACCAAAAGGAGAAACCTTGGTGATAACAAACGGACCAGACCATCGTGACTTTAGCTTACTGGGAAATAACCTCAAACGAGAATTGAAAAGTAAAACTTGCTGTCCCAGCACAAATTCTCGCTTTAATATCATTTGATCATGATATTTCTTGGTCCTCTCCTTGTAAATACGAGTGTTTTCATATGCATCATTCCGAAACTCCTCCATTTCATTTAGCTGCAATAACCTCTTCTCACCCGCTGCTTGGTAATCAAAATTCAGCTTCTTGATTGCCCAATAAGCCTTGTGCTCCAATTC